>NC_091690.1:71367500-72617500 GCF_041296265.1 Equus caballus
GCCCCCAGCACAGGGCTGGACACAGGGCTTGGGAAACCACTACTGTTGGCTCCATCTCCTGCCTCCTGAGCAGCAGGTCCCAGCCAGGTGGGGTATGTGGTGGCAGCAGAATGGGCTGGGAGCAGATCAGGAAACTCTCTCCCCATCCCAGGGAGACAACCAAGCCAGATAAGACTGGCCACAAAACAAGACAAGGCCTGATGTAGACAAGGACCGGTTTGTTCAGATCCAAGCGTCCCACAGACCCACTCATTCCACAGAGCCAGGCGTTACTGCTCCCAGTGTAACAGGCCCGGGCATTACAAAGAACAGGTCCTTAGACCAACCCAGGCATCACGGAGAACCAGATGTTACCTCCAAAACTTGAGTGTCAAGGAGCTAGATTATCTACATAGCCCCAGGTGACAAAATTTCAGGCACTTTAAGAGCAAATGGTGAAATTATAATTTTAGTCCCGAAAGTCACAGTGAGTTTGGTGGGCCCTGGTCAAACGTGTGAAATCGTGGCGATGCACAGGTCCCAGGGAGTGTGTGCTGAGCGTGTTTGGTCTTTGGGGTTAGACGGTGTCTAAGTGTGGGACCTGGGTCTTCCTCCCCACCAGAGCCCCTACGGCAGACACTAGGCCTCTCCCAGACCGTGGCTCCCCGAGGGCAAGGGCTGGACTTCCTGAGCCCAGAGAGTGAGCCTCCTGCCTCAGCTAAGGCCCTTGGGCTGTCACACCAGCTTTCCCGAAGGCCCTGCCCAGCCTGGATGTCCTGAGAGTGACGCCACCTCCCTTTCCTCCTCCCTCAGAGCTCAGGACTCTGCCTCCAGGGGGCGCCAAATGGACACTTCTTGACAGAGGCTGTCCTGGCCCCACCTCCAGGCTGAGCGGGGCTGGGACGAGGCCTGAGTCCATCCCGACCACACAGATGGTCACAGCTGGAAGGGGCCGCAATGCTGGCAAGTCCACTTCCCCCTAACAGAGATGGTGGCTGAGGCTCAGAGAGGGTGCTCCAGGAGAACGGCAGAGCCGGGATAGGATCCTGTGTGCAGGGCAGTGTGGCCTACTCTTGTCCACTTCTCTATCCCTGGGCCCGGGAGAAAGATACGTGGTCCTTCCACCCAGGAAAGCCTGGTTTCGGGTCAGCCCGTCTGGCTGAGGAAGGAAGGGGGAAGACCCTCTTGCTTTAGAAGTAGCCAACACAGCAGACCCCAAGGAACTCCTTGGTTCAGATGAGCAAAGGCCCAGAGAGGGTCAGTGACTTGCCCGAAGTCACACAGCAAGTTAGTGGAGGAGTCAAAATTGGGAAACAGGGCTCCCAACACCCAATCTCGGGCAAAGGGACCAGAGGAGATCCTCGCTGTGGCCATCACTCTTGCCTAGGGTGGGGCCCTGGGACAGCTCACACTCTCGATTCTTCAGGCTTCTTCTCTCGCCCTGATGCTAACAGCTGCTGCTGTAGGCCAGGGCTGGATACCGTCGCCTTAGTCCCCTCCTCTTTGTTCTGCTGCCTTAGGATGGCCAAAATCAAGGCGAAGCAGGCCAGGGAGCTCGTCTTGAAGAAGAACTGGAGGCCGATAAACCTGGGAAAGAACACGGGACCCTTGAACTCAGGAGCTCCCCATCCAGGGCTCAGGCGTCAGCGATCATCACTCGTGCAGTCCAAGACACTGAGTTCTTGGGGGGAGGAGAGGCCTCCAGCCCCAGGGCAGTGTACCCTGTCACCATGGCCTCGGCTGGGGAGATGGGGGAACCCCTGGAGTTGACCCACATGGGGCCACATCCCTGGAAGAGGGGGAGAGCCTCTGCAGAAGGAGCCCTGGTGGTGGGGTGGGGGGTGGACACAGAAGCCTGGGCATGCTCCCCACCCTGTCCCTGACTGCCTGTGGCCTGGGCCAGCCCTGCCTCTCTCCAGGTCTTGCTAAGGACTCAGGGGGCCTGACCATGGCAACTATGGATCGCCCCACCCACCACGAAGAAAAGAGGATTCCCTCTCTCCTTTTGTCTGACTCACCAAAGCTCTTGTTTGACTTTTCCTCTTCCAGGAAGCCCCCCGGGGGGTCCCAGCCCACAGGGACCACGCCCTCCTCAGAGCTGGAAGTGATCAGCTCCTGCTCCCAGCCCTGCCAGCAAGTCCCTCCCAGCCTCCCCATCCGTCCAGGCCAGCAGCCTCTCTGCCTCCAAATTCTTTGGGGCTCCCTATTGTACACAAGGGAGGATTGAGTCCCAGAACAGGCAGCTCTCATGACGAGGGAGGCAGAGCTGGGCCAGGAGCCCAGGCCTCCTGTGTCCTAGACAGGGCCTCTTCCCCACTCCACCTCGCCTCCCCGTCTCTCTCACAGTTGGGCTGCTCCCGAATCCCCCCACGCTCAGCTGTGGAGACACGTGTTCCTGCAAAGGCTGCAGTCAGACAGCTTGGGTTCAAGGCCCAGCTTTGCCAGGCACCAGCTCTGTGACCTTGGGCCTCTCTCTTTCTCTCTCACGTTCCTCACCCCTAAAAGGGGGAGACGGTATCTTGCTCACAGGCCTGGTGAGTTCAGGACAGGATATGGCACCTGTCACCTGTCAGTGGATGTAAATGGATCTGCCCCCCCGGCCCCCCCCCATTCCCTCCCAGGACCCCGAGGGTATTTCTAGCACCCTTCCCACACCCCCCTGGCGGCCCCCACCCCAGGTCTCACCGGTTTCGGAGCAGGTCGTTGTCATAGTAGCGGCAGACGGCCCGACGCCCGCAGCTCTGGGCCCAGTGCACACAGGTGGTGTCAATGGCAGTGCCGTGGATCACAGGGCTGGGCATCCAGGCTGGAGGAGGAGGTGCTCAGGGGACAACGGCGCCTGGCATTCCCGCGCCCGTCCCCACTTTACTCCCTGCCTTACACAACCCCTTAGCAATTGGGGCCTCTTGGTCTGTAAGTCTTTGGCTCCCAAGGCCACCCTTTCCCTGGGGGCAGCTGTGGCCTCCCTGCCGGGCTGTTCAGCCTCTTCACACCCACCCCCAGGGCACCTAGGTTGGATCTGTTGCCACAGGGACCTGTGAACCCTAAGGTAAGGAACTGGGACCCACACACCCCTGTGCCCCCCTGGGCCCAGCACACAGTGGCTATCTGGACCAGCGGTCCCAAACAGGTTCTTTACCCAAAACTCTCTGGAGCATGAACTGGATCCCCACAGCCAAAGTCTTGTCTTCTTTCTTCACTCCCCTAAAGCAGGGACACGAGTGACATGAGGACTGAGAGGGTTCCAGCCCCCCAGGGGCTCTGGTCCTCCCCTCCTCTTCCCTGAGTCTGCAGGTCCTTGGGGGCGGGGAGCTCAGGCCCCACACCCCATTTCCCTTCACCCTGCAGAGCCTGGTCCCCATGCACCAGGTGCACCCACTGCCCATCAGGGTCCCATGCTGGCTTCCCTGTGCTCCTGGTCACAGACCCCTCCCCTCTCTCCCTTCCTCCTATATTTGGCACAACCTGAAGGTGAGCAGCCAGATGCTCCTTCTAACTTCCCCAAGCACTGTGCTGCCGCAGCCTGGGGCGCCCTGCTCCCCGTCCTGGGGAACACCAGCACCCAGCCCTCATGGAGCGCTTACTGCGGGCTCTGTCCTTCTGCACTACAAGCCCCACCTCACCCCATGAGGCAGGCATGTCCTTAGCCCCATTCTGCAGGTGAGACTGACGGACGCCGAGACAGGTTAGGTGCCTCGGCTAAGGTCCCAGGCCACCGGGCATCAAGAGCCAGAATTCGCGCGGCACACGGCCTGCGCGAGGCCTCCTCATCAGGCTGCCCGCTGGGGATCTGATTCCTCTGCTTTCCCTCTTGTGGCCGGCCTGTCTTACAGATCTACGTGTCTTCTAATATTTGTGAGGGGCTCCACCCCTCTTCTAATTTTCTGGAAAATAGGCAATAAAATAATCCCGGTGTAATAAAATATTGGAATGATTCTGCTCTGAGGTCTCTTTATTCAAGCCACCACCCCAAGAGATGCTGACTTTGGCCTCAGGTGACAATTATCAGTCCCAGCAGGCACCTCAGGACAATGGCCAGAAAGATCTTGGACCAGGAGGCAGTGCTCAGCACGGGCTGGGTCCACAGTTGGCACTTAATAAGTGCTTGAAGTGGCATTCGGAATCATGGGCCACACTGAGAGGATTTGGGTTTCTGGGCGCACCTGCTGTGGCCCGCCCACTGCAGGTGGGGCGGGGGCGGGGAGTCAGGTGACACTCCTCACAGTGATTGCAAGGCCAGGGAAGGGCCTTAGGAGTGGCCTCCCCTCCCCTGGGGCAGGTCGGGTCATGGGCTCTCGGTCAGTACTGTTCCACCCAACATTTGCTGTGTGACCTGGGGTCAGCTCCTGAATTTCTCTGCAAGATGGGGAGAAAACTTCTCTTATCTACAAGAAAACTTCTCTTATCTGCAAGATGGGGAGAAAACTTCATCTCAGCAGGTTGCCATGAAGACAGGACAGGGAGAGCATGGTCTGTTGTGGGGGCCCAGGACACCCGAGTGGCCTCCTTCTTTGAACTCCTCCCTCAGGATTCCTTGTCCTGCCTGGGGTTAAGGACCTCTTGGTATCCACCAGTTCTGGCCCGCCTCTGCTTTCACCTTAGGATGAGCATGAAGGAGGGTGTGTGGGTGACACTGGCCAGTGTTGCACCCAGGCCGACCAGGATCATGAAGGGCAGCACCAGGTGGCTGCAGGCTGAGTCGCAGGAGCCCGCCAGCACAGGGCTGCCCCCTGCCACGCAGCTGCAGTTGGTGTAGAAAACCTGGGGGGTGGGCAAGGAGAAGAGCCTTCAGGAACCTCCAAAGGCAAGCAGCTGGCCAAGGGCCTGAGGCTCCAGGAGGAAGGCTTGTGAGACACCCAAGGGCTCAAAGCAGCTGGGCAGAGCTGGCTGCATGCTGGCTCGCCCGACGGCTCGAACAGCCAGGCGGGTACCTGGACACAGGCTGTTTGCACACAAATGGGCTGAGCCCAGGTCGAGGCTGTGCGGAGAGAGGGAAGTGGGGAAAAAGGAGAGGAGCCTAGAAGAGCATGACCCCTATAATGCACCACATGCACACATGCTCACACACACATACACACCCACACACACCGCACACTCACATATACGCACACTCACATATATATGCACTCGCACACACAACCAACACACTCACACACACCACACATCCACACACATGCTCATACATACCACACACTCACACACCACACACTCACTCGTTCTTTCACATGGTGATGTCAGAGTGCTCCGAATTCCTGAACGTCTGTGCAAGGAATCAAAGCAACAAAGAGTGTTTTGGGGAAGGAACTGGATTCTCCAGCCTAGTGTCCTTGCCTTCCACTTCCCTGCAGTCTTTCAGGGCATTGGATTCTAGAAGGGACTCTCAAGGAGAGATTCAAGCACAGGATGGAGAGATGCAGACAGCACTAGAGGAGACCTGATTCGGCAGGTGAGGGGCAAGGAAGGCTTCACCAGAGAGGGGTGTTGGATTTGGGTCTTGAGGAATGAATAGGAGTTTGCCAAGAGGAAAACTGGAATGAGCAGAGGGAGCGTCAAATGTAAAACCACAGTGGCATGAAAGAACCCAGCAAACCCTTCCTCCTGCCCGGGGCAGAGAGTGCACTCGCGAGGGGCAGAGGGAGGCACTTTAGGCGTACGCGGGGGCAACATCGTGAAGAGCCTTGGGCACGAAAGAAGAACCTGGACTGCTGTTTCCAGAAACTCGGTGGACCAGGCGCCCTGCCAATCATCTTGCTGACAACAACTTAAAATGCTGGATAAAGTACTGAAAACTGTTCTGAATGCACCCACGTGTTGGCAGAAAGTAAAAAGTACTCAGCTTCAGTACTAAGCGAGGTGGAACGGAGGGTGGAGAGCAGGGTCTGGAGCAAGCTTTGGCCCTGGGTGTTCACAGAAACTCGCACAATGGAGTACAGCTTTCAGAGGTTCAGAGGCTACAGGGCCAGCGGACAAGTCCTAGCCCTCCCTTCTGCCTGGTGAAAAGTCTAACAGGAGACCCCAGAAAACTGGGGCCCCTCCAAAGGCGGAAGTCTGAGTAAAAGCTGAGCTGTTTCCAAACTGCAGGGAAATGCCCCCCGGCTGGCCCCGGAGTGTGTTTGATTGCCGCATTGCCATCCCCTAAGTGACCTGGAAAACCTCCTGCAGAGGGTTCTTTCAGAGGTGCTCCAGAAGTCAGTGCCCTCGGGCGCCTGCAGGAACAAAGCCAGGCCAGGAAGCCCAGGCTTTGCTTTTCTTCTCTGTAGAGGAGAGTCTCCCTGACCAGTGTGCCCCAGGGACCCCACCTCGGCTGAGAGACAGGTGTGCAGGGATGGGTCCCATCAGCCCTCGAGGTGGCCTGGCAGCCCTGGAGCAGCTGGAATGTTCTGGAACTCTCACCTCCAGCCCTGCCTGGCAGCCTCGGAAGCTTTCCAATGTGACAAGGGTTGGGAAGCCCTGAGGGGGATGCCGGGAGCCTTGGAAAGATTGGCAGCACGGAGAGAGAGAGCTGACAGCGTGAGGGGCTCGGGTGACCAGGCGCTCTTTCCATTGCCCTGAGCTCTGTCGTGTGTGCGCAGTGCCTGTGCCTGACAAGGTGGTGCTGCCACCTGTGTGTGACCCCCTGAGCACACACCACCTGGACCCTCACCTGCAGGCTGTGCAACCCGCTGGGGTGGAGATACTGAGGAGGGACAGATTGGGGGAGAAGTCCTGTCTGCGAGGCCAGCTTCCTGGAAGAGAAACCTGCTGCTCCTGTTGCTTTCCTGAGGGCACGAGCTCGCTGGGATGGACATGAAAGCCAGAGGCCTTTCTCGGGGGTTTTCCCAGCCCTTCATTCACGTGCATCTAATTCCATGGCAGCAGGGGACTCTGGAGAGAGGCAGGTGCTGTCATAACAACCAGCCTGACACCACACCCCCACCTCACATGCTTTACTACAACCTAGGAGCCTGAGGAAGGCGGGTACTGTCCCCATTTGTCATTTGGGGGTACTGAGGAGACAGTGGAGGAGGAACTAGCTGTTCTCGGTGGCCTTTCCAAGGTTGACACAGAATGCACTGCCGCTAGTCACGCTGCCCTCATTTCCCCTCTAGGAGTTCCTTGAGGGCAAGGTCCCTTGGATCTGGGTCCTCAGCCCCCAGCACAGGGCCTGGCACAGAGGAGGTGCTCTGTGAAGGTTTGTTGACTGACTGACTGAGTGGTCTCATCGCGTCAACCTCCTCACTGGTGTCCCTGCCTCTTGCCTGCACTTTGCTCACCTTCCTCCACACTATGGCCTCAAGTGTGATTAAACACAGATCTGACCCTGTCACTCCCCTGCCTATAACCCATCCAAGACTCCCCGTTGCTCTCTAGATAAAGTCCCCACTCACAGCCTGACATTCAAGGCTCTTCCTTGTCTAGGCCTTGCTTTCCCTCCATGAACCCTTGTGCTTCTTCTCCAACAAGTTCTTTGCAGTTTCTTGAAACACTGTGTGTGTGTGTGTGTGTCATGTGCAGGTGCTTGCTTCTGGATTCTCTGCTTCTGCCCTTCCCCCTGCCTGGAAGGCCCTCCCGCAATGTGCCTATTCACTCTTGAAGATCCAGCACAAATACCACATCCTGTGAAGCCTTTTGGGGCCCTCCCAGGTGGGATGCATCTCCTTCCATCCTTGTCTGTACTTGTGGGGACCACTTCTCCCACTTATCACCACCCGTGGACCTCTGGAGCTGTTTCCTTCTGCATCTCCCCTGCATGGACAGCGGGGCCAGATCTGGTTCACCTCTGTGCCCTGGGCCTTCACATGCGGCTGGGCCCTGGCTGGCAACAAAAGTTTATGGAAAGAATAATGTTCTACATCTGCCAACAGAAGGAGACAGAGCAGAGCCAGACAGTGAGAACGTTCAGAGGTGGAGAGGGTGAGAGACACAGGCACTGAGACAGGGAAGGGCAGAGAAGTGAGAGGCAGAGGAGGAAGCCAGAGGCCTCACCCACCTGGCTTTTGTCCAGAGCTTCCTGGACCATCCGGCTTGTGCAGCCCGCGTGGCAGGGCGTGAGGTACTCCACACGGCTGCTGGGCTCGCAGACAGGGTTAAAGTCGTCCGATGGGCAGGAGCAGGGCTCCATGCAGCCTGGAAACCGCTCCAGCCCAGGCTGCGCGCTGACGAGAGAGAAGCTTGGGAGGGCTGACTTGGCTTTCTGTCCCTCAGGCCGCGAGCCGGGGCCAGCTCTGCCCTTAGCCCGGCTCTCTACCCCTGAGAGCAGTGGCCAGAGAGTTCAGCTCCATACAGGAGTTTTTCACTGTCAGGGCTGCTCTGTGATGGTGCAGTGGTGAGCTCCTTGCAGTGGAGGTGTGCAAGCAGGGAGATGGGCTGGAAACTGCAGGAGGCCCCCCAATGGGAGACGTGGGAGTGGGGAGTGGAGTCTGGATCAGAGGCCTCTGAGACCCCTTCCAGCCCTAAGACCCTACGAGTCTTTGAGCCACTTCTGCAAACGTCTCTGTTCTCAATGGCCCTCCTTTAGGGAACACAAGATAAATTCCTCCCAGAATTTAGTGAGGCACTCCAATGAAAACTGCCTTTTTCTTAATGAGCTGGTTTGCTTCCTTTTCTTAGAAAATTCAAGCTAGGCGTGTGGGACCCAGTCAGGAAGCCTGACTAGCTGTGGGATCTCCCACCTGTTCACGCCTCTCTCTGGGCCTCAGTTTCCCTGTCTGTCAGCTCGGCTGGGGTTCCCTCTCCCCGTTGCCATCCTGCAGTCTCATGACCTCTCACTCACTCTCACTACACTGCTTGCTCTCTGTGTCTAGGGCACATTTTAGTCCCACCTATCTCCCTCCTGAGGACCTGTCCCCAAGTCCCAGGAATGTCCCCATTCTAGTCTGCCAGGGCAAGATGGGGTGGACAGGGCCAGGAGATCAAAAGAGAGGCTGAGTCCGAGGGCGCAGGTGGCCCCTGAGACTCAGAGTAAGACCGGGCTTCATAGCTAGGAAAGAAAACCTGCCAGGCAGCCACGGCCAGGCTGCAGAGGAGGCCAGAGGGGGAAGCTGGAGGCCCTGTGGGCTTCGGGTGGGGGCGGGGCAGACAGAGTGGCAGGCCTGGCCAGCTTGGTGAGTCTCAGCTCCTTGGAGAAGAGGGTTAGCAGGGGTGGGGGAGGTGGGAGGGACAAGTGCAGCCAGAGCTGGGGGTGGGGAGGTGGGGTATGGGGCAGAGGTGAGCTCCACTCCTTCCCTAAGGTGGGGGTCTCCATCTGATGGGGAGGAAGGTCGTCGGCCAGCATAGTCCTCTCCTCCCCTGCCGGGCAGAGCTGTATATGTGACACTGTCTCCCGCAGGAGGGGGAACAGGCTGGCACAATCTGAGCTGAGGGCCCATCAGAAGGCTATGCCAGGGGCCTCTGGCCGGGGAGGTACCTCTCAGAGGCCCCCTAAAGCAGCTAGAAGGCTGAGCAGGTGAGAGCTGGGGGCTCTTCCTCAGCCCCTTGCTTCTGTGGGGAGAGCCCTGCCTCCAGGCTCTGGTCCTCCCAGCTGGGCAACCCTGGGCGAGCAACTTCACCTCTCTGAGCCTCGCTATCCTTATCTATGGAATGCGATCCCGTGAGGGTCCAACGAGACAGAACATGGGAAGAGCGGGACGCGGTGTTGGGCAAGTGGGAGACCTAGGTTCTGGGCAGCTGTCAGGATCGTTAGCTGTGCTGGAGGATGAGAAATTCTCAGTTTGCTCACTTGGTCCAGAAAGGTTTCTTCAATGGATTAGAACCCACCACTCACTATTGCAGGCATAGAGATGAGAACGAGTGAGATGGGATGGCAGAGTCACGGAGAGAGGCAGAAGAGAAGAGAAATAGGGCATAAGGCGTAGGCTGACTTTTTCTCCATTTGCTTTTTCAAAAGATTGTGGTAAAATATCCATGCACTTTTTACTCTAAAAATCATTTCAAGGCCCTGGCTCTGTCCTCAGACCAGGGGATTCTCGAGGGCCTGGCTGCAGCCTCACCAGCTGTGACTAGACCCCGGCCCCACCCTGCACAGCAGAGTTGCCTCACTGTTGGGAAAGGAAAAGGGACAAGGAAGGAGGGGAGGAGGGGAGTTGGAGGGAGGTAGGGGAGGTGGGCCCGGGACAGAGAGGGTAAGGGATGAGCATGGCTGGGCCCTGAGATGAGGCCCCCATGTCACACAGAGGGAGCTCCAGCTGTGGAAAGCTGGCACCTGGGTGGAGGGAGAAGATGCCCAGGGAGAGGCCAGAATGAGAAAGCTGGGGAATTCTAGCTGGGTGTTGGGCCAGCCTCAACCTGGAGCATTCCCAGGAAAAATGAAATCACTCTGGAGAAGCGGTGGCATGTAACTTCCAGCATGCTCTCCAAGAAGTCTCCCAAGAGGAGAGGGTATGGCAGCAGCGGGGGTGGCAATGGGCGTGAGAGACTTTCCTCTTAGAGGGTGGAGGCAGGTGGTGCCCCACTGGCATGGAAAGAGTTTTGGAAGTTTAGGGTCATGGAACAACAGAGTTTTAGCTCCTAGGCTCTAAGAACCAAGAATCCTCAACGTCTCCAGGCCAATCCCTTCCCAAGGCATCAGTCCCCTCTGTAGTGTCCCTGTTAGGGGCTTGCCAGCCCTGGTTATCCCCTCTCTCACCCACCCCCCCACACCCCCAGGGATGGAGAGCACGCTCCCTCCTGGGCAGGGCTTTCCTCTGCCTGGGAGCAAAGTGTCCTCAGGCTGAGCTGGGTCCTGTTCCTATGGTGAGGCCTCAGCGCCACCTCTGCTGGGCACACAGGGCTTGGTCACTTTGCAGATGCCATCCCCACAAGTGGCTTTGCCCTGCCTCAGCCTCCGCCCCTCCCCAGGGCTGAGCTGCCCCGTCCGTGAGGTTCCATCCCTGCCCCTTCCAGTGGCCTGACACCTTCACTGGAGAGAGAAGTCCCAGTGTCACGACTGAGCCAAGTGAGATGGAAGGAGATAGGGCTCTTGGGGAGGTAAGATTTGAGACAGGTGGGTGCCCCCATTGACCTGGCCTTGTCTGGGCCACCCCTTGCCCTGTCCCACCCCTCCATCCCCCCATGCTCATGCTCACGCGCTCTTGCATACACTTACCCAGGCTGGTGGATGATGCCTGCGATGTGGTGGGTGGAGCAGCCCATGAAGAAGAGGGGCAGGCTGAGAAGGAGGCAGAACAGCATCCCCAGTAGGCAAAGGATGCTGCAGCGCATGGGGCCCAGGCGGAGGCGCTTGACCAGGAAGCCCCCCATCACGATGCCCATGATGGCCAAGGGGATGGTGACACAGCCTATGAGCAGGTTGGCAAAGGATGCTGTGACGGAAAACTGGCGCTCCAAGAACTTGGGCAGGAAGGTGGCCATGCCCGCCACCATGGACGATGTGCACACCTGGGACAGGACCACCAACAGGAAGATGGGGTGGCGCAGGGTCCGCAGCAGCACCCTGGGGAAGACTGTTGGGGTGAGTGAGGAGAAGGTCGGAGTGGGCAGGGCAGCCATGGCATTAGTTTGTCCCATCCCGCCCTAAACAGGCTAAACTGTTCCATCCCTTCCATCCCATCTCATTCCATTTAATTCTATTGCATTCAGTCTCCTCATTACATTTGACTCCTTTCCACTTAATTCCATTCCGTTTTTGAAATTCTGTTTCCTTCCATTCCATTGAGTTAGATAGCATTTTATTCAACTGTGTTTCTTTCCATTCAATTCTATTGAAAACTTGATTCCATAAACTTCTGTTCCATACTTCAGATTTGATTCTATTTCATTCATCCCATCCCATCTCATGTCATTTCTTCTGTTCTGCTTATTCACCTCGTTTTGTTCTTTTCATTCAGCCCTCTCCTGCCGTCCTGCTATAGCTCTTTCCAAGCTGACCGAGGCCTTGCTCCTCCCTCTGTGTCCCCTACATGGGACAGTGTCCCCTCCCCTGCTCTCCTCATCTCTAGTCTATGTTTCTCCAGAGCACTTTACTTAAATACTACACATCTTACTCATTTAGCCATTTTATTGTCACCCTGCCCGAAGGTGAGCTTCATTCGGAGCGGGGATGTTTGTCTGTTGTGTTAATTGCTGAATCGCCAGAGCCCAGAGCATGGGAGGCACTCACTAAATATTTATGGAATGAAGGAAGGAAGGAAGGAAGGAAGGGAGACACAGACTCATATATGATCAGATACCCAAATGTTGGGGCAGAATCTAAGGCCTCCGGAGATGGTGAGACCTGGGCAGGCTTGGTGCTGGGCAGCTTCCTGGGGGTCGGACAGAGGCAGGGCCTGAAGAACGGGAGGATCCTGAGGGAGGGGTGGGGAGGAGAGGGAATTCCTGGTGGAGGGCAGAGCAGGAGCAAAAGTGTCGAGACCAGAAGGGAAGCGACGGCTCTGGGGTTCTGGCTTTGATCACCAATCTCTGCCAGCCCCCTAAACCGGTGCCTGTGGGCAGGGGTCCCTCACTGCAAGTCTGCTAAACCAAAGGGCACGTGACATTGGGCCAGTCCTGAGCTCTGGGCTTCAGGGTCGTCCTCAGTAGGGGTGGCCAAGGTGACGGCCAAGAATGCTTTCTGTGCTGACATGAGTGGCGCTCTCTCCTCTAATGACAAAAGAGAGAGACACATGTTTCCGCCTGTGGGAGGCAAGATGGCAGTGAGGCAGAAGGTGTGGGGGAGAGGGGAGGAAAGGCCTTTCTAAGAGGAGGCTCAGAGGAGCAAACCACTGCCGGGCTGGGCTGGTGGGGAGAGTTGGCTCCTCCTGGCCAACTGCGGGGTCCCTTCTGTTCCTGCAGAAGCAGGACCAGGGCCTCTGTCATGGGAGATTTCTCTGTGTCCCTAGAGCATGGCTAGAGCCAAGCCAGCTGGTTCCCTCTCCCCCTGGGCCAGGCCAGAAGCTATTTCCTTGGAAGCCAGAAAATAAAGATAAATAATCCAGGCAGGGTGGGGGGAGCCGGGGCTATGGAATTCCCCCTCCTTCACGTCCCAGGCCTGCCTCCTGTCCCTAGTCCCCTACCACACACGCAGTGCATCCAGCCAGCATTGGGGGTGGGTAGGTGTGACACTGGCCTTCACCCCAGGTAGCTGCTCCAGCTTCCCTCCCTCCGTGCGCTGCCCCGGCCAGGATTGGCCTGGCCTTGGCCCAAGCTGTACAGGTGCCCTCATTGGACAGGTGGGGTCCCAAGAGGGGCAGCGACTCACCCAAGTTCATTCACGGAGGCCAAGGCAAGGCCAGGAGTTGCCAGGGGTTTCCTGACTCCTAGTAAAGGCCATTCCCCCTGTGTGGCCCACCCCGCATCCCGGTCCTCTGGCTGCCTGACTCCAGAGGGCACCCTCTCTCCTGTGCCCATCACTGCAGTGCATGTGTACCCGTCCTCTGTCCTTTCTCCCTCTTCTGCGTCTGCAGCCTGTGTCCAGAACAGGTGGAAAATTCCTGGAGGGCAGGGTTAAGCCTTTCACTTCGATAGGGATCACTGACCAGGAACTCCAGGGCGTGTCTCTAGCTCAGAGGCAGGTCTTCTCCATCAGACAGGGGCTGCCCTTAGCTTCGCACAACGTCTCCCCCATCAGACAAGCTGAGGCCTCTCTCCACTCAGAGACTATGTCTCCCTTCTCAGACAGGGGCCTCGTGCAGCTCAGAGGCCAGGTCTCCTCCCTCCAATAGGACAGGTCCTCCCTCAGTTCGGGGACTATGTTTCTTCCATGTGACAGGGACCTCCCTTAAGTCAAAGACAATATCTCCCCCATCAGACAGGGGCCTCCTGCAGCCCAGGGGCCAGGTCTCCTCCATGAGACAAGGCAGGTTCTCCCTCCATTCAGAGACTATTATCCTCCATCAGACAGGGACTTCCCCCCGGCACAGAGTCTGGTCTCTCCCATCAAACAGGGCCTCTCCCTGCTCAGGGGCTATGTCTCCCCCCTCAGACAGGGGCCTTCCTTAGCTCAGGGATGTCTTCTCCTAAGAGTTTAGGGCTCCTCCAGCTGAAGCCCCATGGCTCCTCCTCCCTCTTGCTCCCCCATGGTCCCAAGTGGTCAAGGCCAAGCCTCAGGGGCAGGCTAGTCCCTCTGGTGCTCAGCAGAAAGCCCAGAAGCCAAGTTGGCTGACCAGCCACAGGGCCTGTGGCCAGCCCTGCCTTGGTCTCTTCTAGGCTCATATAGAAACTGACACAGTCTGGCCCAGGACTCCAGCTCCAGGATCCAATTCAGCAACTGGCCCCAGCTTCCCTTTGGGCAGGAGCCAAAGCAGTGATTAATAAGCTCCTCCATGGAGCAGTGTGCTGGGGCTTTCCAGCAGCTGGGGGCCCCTGAGGTTAGGGAGTCCAGGCCCCTGCCTCTAGGCCCAGCCCCATGGGGTCCAGGCCCCCCTTTCCCTGAGGATGCTGGAGAACCAGGCTCTAGAGACTGGTGTCCCAGCATCAAGTCTTAGGAAACTCTTCCCAAGAATTGGACCTAATTAACTTCTTGTTGTAAAAGTCCTCAGTGCAGGGGGAGAAAGGTTAGAGGGGCTATCACCCTCCTAAACCACAGGCAGCTCAATTTACTGTCCCGGGACATGGTCAGAATGATAACAGGAAGGCAGGAGCGATTGAAATAGAAATGGTACCTTATATCAGTACAGTGTTTGATAGCATACAAAGGGTTCTCCACTCATCACCCTATCTGACTCTCCTAATAGTTCTGGCGAGGTGGAGCGAGGGTCCCTGACCTAGTCTTTCAGAGGAGGAATCTCAGGTCAAGGAAGGAAAATAACTTCTAAAAGATTGTACGCTGGTCATGTCGGGGGCAGGATTCACACCCAGGTCTCTGACTTGTTGTCCAGGCTCTACAAGCGCCTGTGCACACAGTAGGCCCTCAATCAATGTTCATGGGACCTGAATCTTCAGAAAGGACAGTCTGGTCACAACATAGACCCTGGTTACTGGTCGACTGAGTTCATAGTCTCCGGATCAGAGAGACAAGGATCTTAGCTCATTGAGTCTACTCACTGTACAGACGGGGAAATTGAGGCCCAGAGAGGAGCAAGGACTCAGGACAAAAGCCTGGGTTTCTGGACTTCAGCCCAGAGTTCCCTCCACCCAGGCAACCGCCTGGTAATTTAGTAAATATTTACTGAGAGCCTCTGCTCGCAGGCCCGGAGCTGGATCGGGGAAGAAGTAGGGTCTCGGGTGAGCCAGCCTTCAGGAGCCCTCTGCTTGAGGGAAGGGCTGGACAAGAACATGGCACAGGTCTGAATCAACATAGAAGCCCTGAGGGTTCGAAGAGCTGAGAGGAGGGAGAGCCAGGCCTTCTGAGGAAGGAGAGAAGTGGCCCTTGAACTTGGCCTAGAGGGACAAGAAAGATTTTCATAGATAGCAATAAAAAATGGTGTGCCAGGGGCCGGCCCAGTGGTGAGGTGGTTAAGTGCGCATGTTCAGCTTCGGTGGCCCCGGGTTCGCCGGTTCGGATCCCAGGTGCGAACATGGCACCGCTTGTCAAACCATGCTGTGGTAGGCATCCCACATATAAAGTAGAGGGAGATGGGCATGGATGTTAGCTCAGAGCCAGTCTTCCTCAGCAAAAAGAGAAGGATTGGCAGCAGATGTTAGCTCAGGGCTAAGTCTTCCTCAAAAAAAAAAAAAATGGTGCGCCAGGTGGAGGAGATCATATGAATGAAGACTTACAAGGAGCGTATGGTGCCCATGAGGGGCCTGTAGGTGGGGATGATGAATCAAGAAAGGCAGGAAGGGGCTGGATCCTGTGCAGCTTCCAATGCCCTCCTGGCCCCATGTCCCTATAGCCTGGCCGCAGCTCACTTACCTTTGATGAACTGGACCGCAGTCAGGTTTGGTGCAATCTGGGCTAGGCCAGCCTTCTTTTCCGGGGACGCCTCAGTGCTCTGCTCAGAGGAGGAATCCTCACCCTGGGAAGACACACAACCAAGGACAGTCAGCTGGGTGCCAGACATTCTGCTCGGAGATGCTGTGGGCTGGGAGGGGAGCTCTGGGAGAGGAGAGGGTGGGGGTCTGTCATTTCATCAGGAGGAACAGGGGCCAGCAGTGTTTCATTTGTTCTTGGCCCTATAGGTACTCAACAAGTGGTTTGAAAGGATGGATGAAATTCCAGTGGTTAAACTTTGTATCACCATCATTAACATCATAATAATCACCAACATTACCATGAAAATTACCACCATAGCTGCCATCATCATTATCCCCATCACCTTAAATATCATCACTCACATCACCAATATCATCGTGAATAAATGACTGATATCCTTACTATCATCATTGTCTCTGTCATGGTCACCCACCACCAGCACAATCGTAATCACCGTCTGTGACACCTGACCCTTCAGGATCACCAGAAACAACACGGTTATCAGAATCACCAAAACCATTATCACTGTCTCTAACATCCTCGTTATCTCTATCACTGTCTTCACCACCATCAGCATCCCCCATCTCTATCCGAGGTCATCACCACACTGCTACCTTCAGTTATAATCACTCATGGCCGTCATCACGTGGGGGCGGCCATGAGCAGGAGCCTTCAGTGAGCTGGGCCTTCCTAGAGGTTGGGGTGCTGTGGGCCTCCAGACCACTCTTGTTCTGTGCCGTCTGCTATGACAGGAAGGGAACTGGGGTGGCCAAGGCGACAGACCCCTCCTCCTTTCAGATAAGTCAGGCCACACCCAGAGAGGAGCTCAGCTCTGCGACCACATGAGGAGGAAGCTCACGGACATTCTGGAGTGTGTCCCCCCATCGGGGTGAGGAAGGCCGACGTGCGACTCCTGAAGGAAAGGCCTTTTACCTCGGGAAAGAGAAGACTTGGGGGGGGGCACAATCACAGTCTTCTGATTGTCAGAGAGAAGGAAGGAAATCATGATAATAATGGTTATTGGTTACTAAGTACTTACTACCAGCCCAGCGCCGTTCTAATGACTAATCCGCTAACTCGACCTCCCAGTGACTTTCTCAAGTAGATGCCATTATAATCCCTGTTTTTCAGGGGATAAAACTGAGACCCAGGGGCTGGCCTGCTGGCGCAGTGGTTAAGTTCGCACGTTCCACTTTGGCGGCCTGAGGTTCGCCGGTTTGGATCCCGGGTGCAGAAATGGCACCACTTGGCAAGCCATGCTGAGGTAGGCGTCCCACAACTAAAGTGGAGGAAGATGGGCACGGATGTTAGCTCAGGGCCAGTCTTCCTCAGCAAAAAGAGGATGGGCAGCAGATGTTAGCTCAGGGCTAATCTTCCTCAAAAAAAAAAACCGCCTGAGACCCAGGGAGATGAAGTGGCTTGCCCAGTCACATGACTGGTAAGAGGTCCGGCTAGGGTTTGAACCTAGATAGCTTGACTCCAGAGCCTGTGTGCACTTAGCTGGCTCACCCTGAGGGACGGGGACCACGGCCCCTAAGTGCTGGGTATTCTACCTGCCTTGCTCTAATACCACAGTGCTTTCAGGCAGGTACTATTACTGTGCACATTTTTTAGATGAGGAACTAAGTCTTGGACAAGTTGCTACTGGCATAGGGTCATTTGAATTTAAGTGATCGAGTGGGGTCTGATTTTACTACATTTTTCTATGCAGCCTAAGACCAGGATTAGAAGCAACAAGTTCCGTGGAGGAAGACTGAAGCCCAATGTAACCAGCAGTTTGGCCAAGGCTGCCCTAGGAGGGAGTGAGTTCCCCCAAACTAGGAGCATGCAAGCAGGGGCTGGCCTCCCCTGGGTTCTGGGGTGCTGTATGCCATGGGGGAGGGTGGGTTGGGCTCGAGAGCTCATCCGCGGTCCTCTGCTTCTGCCTCTTCTCTGCCTGTGGAGCCTCTGAGAGGTCCCTATGGGCCCCTCACCCTCTGGTCAATGTCTCACACCTTCTCTTTCCTCTCCTATCTGATTCCTTTTTTTTAGGGAGCCTCATAAGTCAAATACTGGATTTTCCCACCTTTGAGAACCTTCACGCCCACACCCACCCCAGGGGTGCCCTGTTCCAAGCTTCCTCCAGTTCACTCTCCGGTGCTGGCTGGCTCAGTGCTGGCCTTGCCCTAGGAGGGAAATTCATTCAAATATTATTATTATTTTTTTTTTTTTTTTGGTGAGGAAGAGTGGCCCTGAGCTAAACTGTGTTGCCAATCTTCCTCTTTCTGCTTGAGGAAGATTGTCCCTTAGCTAACATCAGTGCCAATCTTCCTCTATTTTACATGTGGGACACTGCCACAGCATGGCTTGATGAGCAGTGTGTAGGTCTGCACCCGGGACCCAAATCTGCGAACCCCAGACCGCCAAAGCAGAGCACATAAACTTAACCACTACACCACCAGGTCTTTCCCTTTCTCCTCTCTTCTCTTATTCCAGCAGGTAGTGGGCTCTGGGTTTCCTGGCCTCAGGGGAGGGTTGTGGCAGGGCAGAAAGCAGTCATCGGCTGTAATGTTTTCCTTCCTGGCTTTTGTTTCCAAAGCCTGAGTCCACTGAGAAGATCATGCTGGATATTGGGGGTGGAGGTTGTGAGGAGAGAGGGAGGCCTCTGAGAACGAGGGGAAGAGAACGGGGACTGAGTGCCCTGGGGATTCCAAGAGGAGCCACACAGCCTCTGAGACAGTGCCCAAGGAAGCAGTCCCCCCCGGGGGGCAGGCAGCAGGCTGACCTAGGGCGGCCGTGCTCCCATGTTCCCAGACACACAAAGCTCCTCTGCTCCGAGCAAGTTAAGGGACACCACATGGGCCAGAATGGATTGAGGCTGATGCCTGTTGGGTGGGGGAGGGATGTCCCTAGTATTTTGGCACCCTGTAAGACTGCAGGACCTTTGCTTCCCCTTGGTGAGGGAGCCCTGAGAGAGGCTGAAGTTGAATGTCTTGCTGACCCAGCAGGACAGGCATTCTGAGTAGAAGTTAAGTTGAGTTTTAGAGAAAATAAGGAACTATCTATCTTATACACATTTAGGTCTGAGTCATGCTTTGTCCAGTGTCTCTATCCTCTGCTGGTCACTGAGCTCTGTAAGAGCAGAGATCATATTTATCTTGTTCTCTGTCGAAACTTTGGTGCCTAGCAGGGGGCCTGGGGCAAAATAGTAGGTATTTGATAAATATCTATGAACAGATGAGTGCAAGAGATGGCTCCGACAGGCAGTGGGTGCAGCCAGCGCCAGGCTCCTGGAAGGAAAATGAGAACATCAACAGGAGATGCTATCGCGCTGCAAACAAGCTCTTAGACTGCTGCTGGGTCAGAGTGGGCAACTGGGCCACACTGAGCACCGGGCGCCTCGCGGCTCGGAGATTCCAGGAACGCCAGGTCACTGCTATGTGGGCTGCTGGCTCCGCATGCGTGCTCCTGCTCCATCCTCGCTGAGACCTGCAAAGGCAGGGGACTTACACTCCGCACACGAGCAAACAAGCTGTGAGGGTAGGGAACTTGCTTGACATCCACAACTAGAAAGTGGCAGGACCAGGATCAGAGTTCCAGCCTGCCCGAGGGGAAAACTCACGCTTTATCAACTAAACCCTGTGAGCGAGAGGCCCTGGTGTGGGACCGGCAGGATGAGGAGGCACCTTTGCGGTATGACGTGCAGGGGGCCTGAAATTCCACCACTGCACTAATTTCTCTGGGTGAGGCGCCGGGTGTCTATCGCTCGTTTAGACCTTAGAGCTGGGCTGTGGGATGCAGCAGCCACCAGCCACACGCGGCCACTGAGCACTGGAAGTAGGGCCAGTAGAATGGGATGTGCCAAAAGGATAAAATACACGTTGCATTTCAAAGATTTGGTATGAAAAAAAAAGACTGGAAAATACCCCATTGTTAGTTCTTTATGTTTACGATATACTAAAATGAGAATATTTTGGATAGAGTGGGTTAAAGTATATTATTAAAATTAATTTCTTTTACTTTTGAACGTGGCTACGGGAAGGTTTAGAATTACATACGTGGCTCACAGAATATTCCTTTCGGACAGGCTGCCTTACAGAGAATGAGAGAATCTCCTTGCTCCTTTCCCCACCCAGCCGAGCTCTGGGAGGTGGTGTGGGGGCACAGCCCAGCATGCTGGGGGCATCCTGGGTACCTGGGGGAGGGGGACAAGGAGGGGAGTGCTGCCCAGGAAAGGCGGTAGGAGGAGGGGAGAGACTGCTAACTTCTAGCGTGCCTCTTCAGGGAGGGCCAGGCTCGTTCTTTGGACAGGCAGAGTCTTGAGAGTCCCTCGCCTGGGGCTCCTTGTCCTCATGAGAACAGTAAAAACCACTGCAATGTCATCTGCTGCCACATGCACAACCCTACATGGCCTACTCTGCACTGTCACATCCACTGCATCCTCTAATTCCCACAACAGCCTGAGGCAGGAGTTATACTGCCCCTATTTCACAGAGGGGGAAACTGAGGCCCCCAAAAGGGAGTGTTATGCAGGGAGTAATGGGGAGAGCAGGCTCTCAAGCCCAGGTCCTCCAGGAGCCCCGTCTCACCCCTGTCTCCTGCTGTGACAAAGAGCATGGAGACTGGAGATGGGAGGGGACAGACAGGCCTTCGGGGCTGGGGTGCAGGGAAGGCCCCAGGGAGAAGCAGTTTGGGATTTGGGTGCACAGGAAGGGGGAGATGATTTAAGCAGGGGTGCAGTACAGCAGCTGTGGCGGTGGGAAGGGGCCCGTCGTGAACAGGGATGTTATGGGGAAACCAGCCTGACTGTGGCCAAGGGCCTCCGAGGCAGGAACTAGGCAGTTCGGAGGGCCAGGCAAAGGGACTTGGACTTTATCCTGTGGGCCCCGGGAGCACTAACCGTCTCCAGCTCCTGTCTCCGTGATCTCCGCAGGCTTCCGCCTCTCTCCCCAGATCTGTTTTGAGGACTCCTGACTAATAGTGGGCTCCAGAAACGGGAAACATCACTCCTCTGCTCAGCTCAAGGAAGAGAGTTTGACCCATCTGGGCTGTGGTTTGCCCAGGTCAGCAGGCCTGGGCCGAGGGAGCTGGGTAGCACTTCCCCTCTCGGGGCTGTGTGCTGACTGCAGCAGGCCCGCAGGACACCCGACGCTGTGTGTGGTCTGGTGCACGAAAGGCCTCCCTATCTGTGGGGCCTCCAGGGATCCAGGAGCTGTCCTCAGAGCAAGCTGGGTTCCTAGAAGGCACCATCCCGGGGCTGTGTCCCCAGCCCCGTGGAACTAGCGCTGACCCTGCTGGGTGAGGTGGAACTCTCTGCCAGCCCTCAGCTTGTCCACACATAGCCAGGGGAAGCAGCCAGGGGGGCGGGGGGTGGGGGTTATCTGTGAACTTCCCATCCTTTCCTGGGGGATGGTGCTTTCTAGCAGCATGCTTGGAGACCTGAGCCTCTGTGAGGAGTGAGTCCAAGCTCTGGCTTTCTCACAATGAAATTCATGCAACTGGCCATGCCTTTTCCCTGTGGCTCTCAGAAGCTCAGAACCAAACAAGCGGTTCAACTACATCAACAGAATTCTTCTTTATGGTCCATGCATTAGCCTTTTGCTGTTCTTTCCATTTTCCTGCTTCTTCATCTTGATTGAACAACTCCTGGAACAGCCCTTCCTGGGTCTGAATCCCGGCTCCACCACTCACTAGCCACATGATCGGGCTATTTCTCTGTAACTCAGGCCCTCAGGTGGAAATGGGGGTAGTAAGTGACCCTACTCCACAGGTGCGCTATGAAGACTAAATGAGCTAACGCATACAAAGGGCCTGGAACAGTGCGTGGAACAGAGTAAGCAATGAACCTTAGCCTAATTTCCTCTCTTTGACTAGCACTGTGCATGTGCTTGGTGTGAGCTCCCTGGAAACTTTTATGGAATACAATGGAAGTAGGATATAGAAAAGCACATAAGAAGAATATTAGAAAAAAGGTAATTTTTCCATTATTTTTCTTCTTAAGAGCTGGCCTGGTCAGAGAAAGATGCTGAGAACAAGCACTCCCGGTGACTGATCCTGCATGTCAGGCATTAAGCCACGCACCTCCCCGCTTGGCCTCTTTTCGTTCTTACAAAGACCCCAAGACATAGATGTTACGGTTATACCCATTTTACAGATTTCAGAACTAGTAGTTGGCAGAGCCGAGATTCACACCCAGGCTGGGATGGTGCAGACACCGCGAGTCCAACCCCTGCTGCTGCGGGCCGCCCCCTCCTCCCCCCCGCCTGCACCCACACACACCCGGAAACCCGTGCATGGTGCCTCTTGGAACAGATCAGCTACCAATCCCCTCTCTTCTTTAGCCTCAGTCTCCTCCTCTGTTAAATGGGAATATTGGACTGGATCAGTGTTTTTAAAACTGGTTTTTGGCAACAGAACCCTTTTCCCAATGGAAATCTCAAAAGACTGGTATAAAAACCTGTAAAAGTAGAACTGGTCTGATTGAAGTGCATGTGTGTGTGCGTATGTGTGTGTGTCTGTGCTTGTGCATGGTGGGGAGTCTGATTAAAGTGTGTGTTGTGGGGGGAAGGGCCTTAGCCCTGCTGGGGGATACTTCCCCTCGATCCCCCTATGGTGGCACCCTTGGGGTTCTGTGGGGTCCAGTTTGAAAATCAATCAAGCAGCTCACCCCAAAGGGTCCTTCAGCACTGGTGATTGAGGAAGCTCTGATCTGCACTAGGTCCCTTTTCCCTGACCCCCGGGAAGGGGGAGACTTTCGTCAGCCCTTTGGGGCCAGGACCTGGCCTTGTGCAAACTGGTGCAGAGGCCAGTGGTGCTGGCCAAGCTCTGGGCACAACCTTGACCCTCTCTGGGCCTCAATCCCTCCACCTGTAAGCTGGAGAGAAGGTAAACCAGATAATCACTCAGGACCTTCTACCTTAGAGAGTCGAGGTGGGGTGAGGGTGGAGTCACAAGGCCTGGGTTGTGGGGAAAGGGAAGAACACAGGAGAGCTCCCAGCCTGCGAGGAGGGGACTGGAGGCAGCGCCTGCGAGGGAGAGGCACGGGGCGTAAGGAGGACCTGTGTCCCCTCCGACTTCACAGGACTGCAGAGGGGGCAGAGAGTCCCAGGGGAACTGCCAGCTGGGCAGACCCCAATAGACCAGCCTCAAGTCCTGGGTTTAAGCGCCACTGCCATTGCCCACTCCTGTCACCATCTGTGACCATCCTCCCAAAGCAGCACATCAAGGATAATGCCGGGGAGACAGTGGATTTCATAGATTCTTAGGCCAAAATTGTAACCATTTAGAAAGGTGAATTCTGGGAGTCACAGGCATAGAATCTTAGAACCATAGAACACAAGTACTTGAGAATCTCCAACTATCAGAAACACAGAACTTTAAAACTGTATAATCTTAGAACCCAGACTCCAGCAGACACCCCAGAATAAGAGACACGTGGACTCCTGGGAAACATGAACCATGGGAGGGGAGAGGAGCCGGTGGTGCTCAGAAGCTGGGCAGGGACGGGGGATCTGGATGGATGAGGCCTTCCCAGCCCTGGCCCAGCCCCAAGAAGGACATGAAGGCTTGGAGGGCACGGGGGGTTGCCGGCTAAATGGGGTCCCAGCACCACAAGGGCAGCTGGGGCCAGATGACGGGTTAGGGAGCCCCTAAGAGACCATCACTACTCCAGGGGCTCTGCAGAGCCATTGGCCAGGAGTCCTGGGGCCTGACAGGACCTTAGAGATCGGCTGAGTGTAGATGGGGAGACTGAGGCCTAAAGAGAGGTGAGACCTGCCCTGTTCACTCCTGCAAGGATGTCTGGGTGGCCCTCTGAGCTCTGAGGTCACAGATACAGGGCAGAGCCAAAGGCGGGAAAGCGGAGCTCCTGCCCCTCCTGTGCCAGGTATGGCCTCCCCATCCGCATCTCCGAATCTTCTCTGTGGAGACTGTTAACGTGCCCCCCTCCCCACCTGCACCAGGCTGAGAATCCTAAGCACTGGACACGGGAGAAACCGGAGCTGTTATTCAGTCATCCTCCATCGCCTGCCTCTGACCTTCCTTCACCATCTGAGAGTGCCTTGGGGCGGGGGTGTGGGATGCACCCCTGTGTCCCCCAGTGCAAGTGCTTGTGTACTGCTCCAGAGATGGGGAGCCATGTAGAGAAGCATCACTGAACCTGTAAGAGCTGACAGACCTTGTCCAACCTTCTGCCCATTGTACAGATAAGGTAGACTGAGGCCAGAGCCCTTCTCTGGGTCACACAATCCTTGTATTACATACCACCATCTCCTGGATACCATGAAAAACTGCATTTACTTCTAGGAGGGTATTAGGGGACCCCTGAGCTGGGAGGGGGTGTTGGAAGGGATTTCAGAAATAGCTCTCCCTTTCCTTTCTCCCCCTGCCCGTTCCCTCTCCCTGCAGAAGATACACATCCCATGTCTGGGCACCTGGACTTTCTGCCTAATTGGCTCTTCCTCCTGGTCCATCCACCTCCCCGTGAGTGGCCTCAATGGGATGGGCCAGCCAGTATAACTGCAGGCAGACCCAGCCGAGGCGGCCTCAAGGAGGCGGGGACGGTTCCTCCCACATCAATATTTATCGCCTGAGAGCTGCTGGAAGCAGATCATCATGTTCTCAGCCTTCAGTTCTTTTTTAAGAACCTCTCACCCCCTTCCCTCCCCACTCCTCATCCCCAGTGTGCTGACAGAATGAATCCAGACAGCCAGACAGGTTCACAGCCGGGGAGCCAGGGTTTCAAGGCATCACAGAGACACAGGTCTTAAAATCAGAATCTCTGCATCACAGCAGCTTCAACTCAAGGGACTGTGCATTCTCGGAATCTGAGGCACACAGCACATTGCTCCAGGAATCTAACCTCAGCATCTTGCACAACAGGATGGAATGGGGATGTGACTTGCTCAAGGTCACACGGCTGACATGTGACCGAGCTCAGCATAGACAAGTCTCATCCTGGCTTCTTCCACTGATTGAACTCCAAGGCCCAAGTGGCTGTTCTTCTCTGTTCAAATTTAGGACGTGACTTGGAGATTATCCATAACCAGCAACCCAGTTGCTCTTCCCCTCCTCCATGATCACCCCCACTTCTAAGAACTCTTCCCCAAGTTCCAGGAATTCCAGCTCATTCAAATTTTGGCCTGAGATAGGCAGAACCGGGAAGGACCATCTGTGGTTCCAAGCTGTCTTCTTCTTTCCCTGAAATTGGTCCCTCTCCAGCGCCTCCCTCCTCCCGCCTCTGAGCCAGCATCAGCCCAGCCCTTCACCGTCTCTGGGACATCCCACAGCAGAGCAGCACCCAGTTCTGCGCGCTTCCCCTCCTGGCTGGTTCCTGGACTCATCCCAACGCCCCGCCTCACTGCCAACGTGCTGGCTCCTGCCTGGACATAGCCATACCTGCCACATTGGTCTCCCTGCCCCCAGCTGCTCTCTGCACATTCCTCTTGTCCCTCGCCGTCCTTTCTCTGCCTAGCCCCTGGGGATAGAGCCCCGGGACCCCCTTCTTACCCTTCTTCCTGGGCTACCCACTGCTCTTGAGGCTGGCAGGCAAGTTTTTCCTATTCTGGCCCCTGCTGGCTGTTCCAACATCATTTTTCTCTGGTTCCCCCATGGACATTTCCTCTGCTCCAGCGGGGAGATAGGCTGGTGAGGTTTGTGAGGCAGCTGGGTCTGGGGTCAGACAGACATGGGTTCAAACCCCAGCTTTTCTAGGCAGAGACATTTTCAGCCCTTCCTGCGAGGCCCAAACTCTCTTGCTCTAAGAAGGAGGCCCTTTCTCACATCATAGCAAACATATTCAAATACACCAACCTGCCGTTAAATAGAATTATTCTTGCTGCAAAATATTCGACAGGATTTTTATAAATTGTCCCTTTGAAATTAGAATTACTCAGCAACAACTAGCTTACTTAATTTATGATTGTCTGTGATTTCTCAACAATTACCTCCTTGTGAAATGATAAGAAATTTATATATGTATATATCTGTCTCCTGCCGGTTCCTGACACAGGGCTCATAAGATCCTTGTAATTTCCTGAGTGGGAGGAGCGTCTAACACTGAGCTCCTAAATCCCTTGGAATTTCCTGGGTGAGAGGAACATCTTTTGTTCTAATGAGGTGACTCTGGGTGCCTCCTGGATGGGGGCTAGTCACCAGAAAGACCAAGCCATGATTAGATGCTTGGAGATTTCAGCCCCATCCCTCATTCTCCAGAGAGGGGAGAGGGGCTGGAATGGAGTTAATGATCGATCATGCCTATGTGAGGAAGCCTCCATAAGAACCCCAATAGTATGGGATTTGGGGAGCTTCCAGGTTGGTGAACATATGCATGTGCCAGGAGGATGACGCACCCCAACTGCATGGGGACAGAAGCTTCTGTGCTTGGGACTCTCCCAGACCTCGCCCTATGTATCTCTTCATCTGTAACCTTTATCAAATCCCTTCTTATATTGCTAACTTGCAAACATAAGTAAATGTTTCCCTGAGTTCTGTGAGCTTTTCTAGCAAATAATGGAATCCAAGGAGGTGGTTTGGGGGACCTCGGATTTGTAGCCAAGTTGGACAGAAGTTATGGGTAACCAGGGGACCCATTACTTGTGATTGGCGTCTGAAGCAGGGGCAGTCTCGCAGGACTGAGCCCTTACCCTCTGGATCTGATGCTATTACCGTGTCGATGGCATCAGAAGGGAGATAAACTGTAGGACACATTGCAGGGACTTGTTCAATGTGGGAATAATCCCACACATCTGGTGTGAAATACTGTGTGTGAGTAAAAGAGAAACACAAGAGTATGTTTCCTTTACACTCCCATACTTGGGAAGAGAAAATCTAATGCGTAAATTTTCATAATGTAATAAAATGTGTATGAGTGTTAGAGAAAAATTAATGAAGTTGACATAACATTGAACTTGTGTAAAACATTTCTATTTTGTCATCTTCTTTTATATTTCAGAGCCAATTTATTGTTTTTCAGGCCTCGTGTTTTTGTGGGCCCCTGGAAAACTTGGAGACCCCTGGCCCAGGACCATGTCTCCTGCCCAGTGGCTCAAATGGTCTTGCCCTCTCTTGCCAGCTGTGACCTTGGGCACCTCCCTGCACCTGCTGGGCCACAGTGTCCTCCTTGAGGAAAGACCACCTACCCCACGAGCCGAGCAGGGGATTCAGTGAGTACCTCGCCAGTTGTTACTTGTCAATGAGTCTTTGTCCTCACTAGGCTGTGCCTGTTTTAAGGGTAGAGATGATGTACTGAGCTCCAGTGTCCCGATGGCTGGCCAGGGAGGCACTCAGTACTTGTTTGTCCCCTCACTGTCCCTGAAAAGGCCAGATTCATTCCTACAACCACATCCTTTACCCAAGCTGTTTTCACACCTAGAATGCGCCCCCACCTGCTTTCTGTGCTTCCCAACATCCTGCAAAGTCCAGCTTAAACCCCTCCTCGGCTCTTCCCAGACCCTCCGCACACCCTCCCCCTCCCACTTCTCAACATTGCTACAGCGTGTTCAGAGCGTACGGAAAACTTGAAGTGACAAGCAGAGAGGCAGTAGTGTAGTGGTTAGAGCGAGGAGCATGGGCTCAGGCAGGCTTGGGTTCTCGTCCCAGCACGGCCCTTGCTGGCCTTGTGATCTTGGGTAGGTCACTTCCACCTCTGGGCCTGGATCCCCTCAGCTGTGGAGGGGGCAGGACATACTCACTGTGCAGGGATGTTGAGGGAGGCAATGGCTCTGTAAGCTGTGAAGTGCAGTGCCCCGGAGGGATGAGGGTTAACGTCACAGAGGAGGACAAGTGTTGGGGGCTGGAGCCTGGACTAGGATAAGGACCTGGAGGGGGCTTACTTTGCTGACAGGTGAGGCTGAAACTGCCAAGACCCTTCGCCGGAAGCGAAGCTCGTGTTTCTCCTTGGGCATCTCTCTGGGGAAGAAGAAGTAGGGGATGGCAGCCAGGGCCACGACTCCAGCCGAGATGAGGAAGCCCAGCCACCAGGCACCCACCCATCGGGGGTCCTTCGATGTCAGGTTGATACCTCCTGGAAGAGAAGACCATGGGGATGTTAGGATCAGGATGGGTCATCACTTCTTGGCCACCACTCTGGGGCTGGCCTCTGAGATATGACATGGCCTGGGCCAGGAATCAGGAGACCTGGGCTCCACTCGTGGCTCTGCCAGTTATGTCCTGTGTGACCTTGGGCAAGTCTCTAACCCTTTCCGGGCCTTGGCTTTTTCAACCACTAATGAACTGTGTGTAGTGGGCAAGGCCATGGACTTTAGAAATGAACTGTTGGGTCTGAATTCCACTACTAACCTAACCCTGGGCAAGTTACTTAACCGCCTTGTGCCTCAGCTTCTTCCTCTGTAAAATACAGATATTAGTATACATTCATCAGAGGGTTGTTGTGAGAATCATAGAAACTAGACCACGCAAAGCCCTTACAATAGTGCTGGCACATGGAACTTGCTGTCTAGGCGTTGGCTCTTCTTCATTTACCGTCATGGTAGTGCTGATTATTATTAAATTGATGGTTGGGACTACCCTTGTGGTTCTCAGACCTGCGTGATGATTAAAATCACCAGAGGTGCTTGTCGGAAATATCTGACCTTACCCAAGACCAACTTAGAACCAACACAGGGTGGGGTGGGAAGGTGACCAAAGAATCTGTACCTTTCACAAGTTCCCTAGGTGATTTTGGTCCCCTACCAGGTGTCATTAGAACCAGATTACCCCAGATGTACCTCCTGGCTGGAGGGCCTGCATCTCCCATCAAACCTGTTGACCCCAAGGCTGAGGGGGCTACCGCCTCCTTCAGTCGCCAGGGCAACTGCAAACACTTTGTAACAGTTCAGATGCGTAATGGTACCAACCCAGAGTGGAGCCGGTGGGGCCAGTTACCAGGCTCGATCCTGAGCTCCTTCTGGCCAGGGGCCAGAGTACACAGTTGGCACTCAGCAAACGTATCTGTAAAGCTGGGGTGGAGCTGGCTTTTGCACTGATTCCCTCCCCCACCTATTATTCCCCTTGCTTCTGTGCCAGCCTGGGGAGAGCTCACGCATGTGTCTCCCCAACTCCCCCGCTTCTCATACCAGTCTGCACCTACAGTGGACATGAGCTGCCAACCCCATGAAATTCCCCATAGAGAAAGAAGGACTAGGGTGGTGGCACATCGATCCATAAGGATGCCACATCTGCCTGTGGAGGTGTCACATATGCCAGGATGATATCAACAGAGCCAAACACATCCCTTCCCCTAGCTGGGTGTGTCTGGGAAACTTACTTAGGGAAGCCCTGACTGCCAGGACTTTTCCTTCAAGGGAGAGTGGAGCTGCAACCAGAGCTCACACTGGGCTCCTGGGCCCACCTTTCTAGAAGGAAGGATGCTTGGGGCAGGGCTGTCCCTTGTGACTCTTGTTCAGAGCTGCCCAGACCTGTCCTTGGCCAAAAACCGGAGATCAAGAAGCAGAATCTGCATGTCCATCTATCTGTACAGGTGTCACCTGAGATTTCTAGGGCTGGCTGGAAAATCTCCAGGTGAGGGATGGGACTTCTGAGGAGCAGGAAGCCGAAGGCATAGATAGGGGCTCAGAGCTGCTAGGTGTGACAAGCAGAAAGCTGAGATGCCACAGTGACCTGGTCTAAAAGGAATCCCCTCCGACTCCCCAGAGGGCGCCAGAGCTCTGGGACCTCCAACGTTCCTCCCTCCTGGCTGCCTTCGGACCAAGCTTCAGTCCTACTCCTTGGCCTACCGTGACCACCACCTGGATCAGAGACCGCTGTTTCCCAAATGGCGCTCTCAGCCCAGGTTTCCAGACTCTGAGGTGGTCAGCACTAGAAGGGTCCTTAGAGGTCACCCAGTAGATTTCCCATCTGAGAGAGGCCCAAGGTAACTGAGTCCTGCTCCAAAGTTCTCTCCTGCCTGCCAGTGTCTTCCCTGTTTCACCTGGGTCTTGATCCTCCTAAAGATGGGAATTCCCTACAGGCCAAGAGAGTATGTGACCCTGTCTGCCCCACAGTGTATCTGAGCACGCACCAGGGGGTCTGGGTGGGGCTCAGGGATGGAACAAGATGAAGGCTCATAATAATGGCAGTGACAACAACCACAGCTCCCATCAGATGGCGCTTTACAGCTTCTCTCCATCATCTCATTGGACGCAGATTGCAGCTTTGGGAGGTGGACAAGACAGAGTGCATCTCAAAGATGGGAAAGTTAAGGCTCTGGGAGGTTAAAAGGCGTGTCTAAGCTCAGTGGGATTGCTGGGATTTGAACCCAGGTCCCCTGGCTCCATGTCTCCCATGAGACCAGTGGTCAGTTAGTACAGTCTGTGCGCCCCTGGGACAACTGTGTGCTCTTGAGGCTCACCTTCTGGCATTCGGTTAATGTCCACATAAAGGCGTAGCATGAGGCCGCCCAGCCCGTAGGCCATGCCTGGTCCCAACATGGTCACTGCAAACAGGATGCCTGCAACACAAAGCCGAGGTCAGGCCCCTCTGCCCTGGCTTCCCCCCGCAGGTCAGTGCCTGCCCAGTCTCCAAAGGGCAAGAGCAGGCCGTCTCCCCTCCAGGGCTTCTCCAGACCTCTACTGGCCACATGGGGCAGAGGTCAGGGACTTGTGCCCAGCCCCGACGTGGGCCTCTCATCCTCCTACCTGAGGCTGGCCCTCCCTCAGAGCCCGAGGGCTGGGACCTGTCCTCACCAAGGTAGAGGGGCGAGTTGCTGTTGTGGGCAAAGTCATCAATGTAGGAGATGCCGAAGGGCTGAATGGGCACCCCGCCCACGCCGAGCACGGTCTGTGCCGTGAACATGATCCCCACCGCGACCAGATGCTGGGCCTGCGTGTGGCTTGAGCAGCTGCTGTTGGAGGAGGCTGGGGCCCGGGCAGAGGTTGAGGGCAGGCACAGGGAAGCCTCGGAATCCTGCGGCATGTCCGCTGAGAGAGGATAAAAAATATTATGGCCATAGCTAAGCTTATGTAGCACTTACCAGATGAGAAGTACTGTTCTACGTGATGCGTGTATAAATCATTTGGAGCCTCCCCACCCCCGCCACTGCAACAAACCTAGGGGATGGGTGCTCTCATTACTCCCACTTCACAGGTGAGAAAACTGATGCTCAGGCAGCAGCTAGCGAGGGTAGAGCTAGGACGGGAACCCAGGAGGTCCAGCTTTGAGTCCACGCTCTTAAAGGTCCCTATGCCACCTTTCTGGCAGAGGTATGTGGAAGTGCCATGGCCGCGGCGGCTCTTGGGTGGGGTGGGGCCGTCCATGGAGGTAGAGTTTGAACTGGGTTTAGAAGAACAAACAAGACTTTCCCGAAAGAGGCTGGGAGCCGTGTTCCGGGGGAGGTCACTGCACGTGCAAACCCATGGGCCTAAGTTCAGCGTCGGAGGGACAGGACTGGGCCAGGGAGGGCTGCTGGGCCTGGCCTGTGGTGTGCTATAGTGCCCTTGGCCTTCCTTCTGGGGAGTGCTCCGTGTCAGCTCAGGACGCAGCTGCAGAGCGCAGCAAAGGGGAATTTCTTAATATAGTGCCAGACATTCGTTCTCGTAGCTCACCAATATTTGGTGAACAAACTTCAGGAGACCCTCACGCTATTATTATCCCAAATGCGGGTGGAGAAGTGGCCGTCTTTCTGCGGCCCGCCCAGCCCTTTCCAGGAGCTAGGGCTCTGACCCGTGTCCACCCTCTGGAAAAAGCCATGTGGCCCAAGGTCAAGGACCTGGACCTTCAACCGAGGTGGCCTGGGTTGAAGACCGTGAGGCTTTGACAGAGGCCCTCAGCCCCTCTGCATCTCGGTTTCCTCATCTCTCATACAAGTCCCCTAGGGTGGAAGTTCTCCAGAAGTACAGAATTCAGAAGCAAAATAGTTCAGTCGTTCAGAGCAGCGGTTCTAGAGCTACAACACCCGGGCATGTTCTGGTTCCCCTAGCTGTGGGCCTTGGGGAGGCCTTCCCTCTCTGAGCCTCAGTTTCCTGACTTGTAAAATAGGATAATGAGGACACCTGCCTCATAGGGTCATGGACGTGAAGAGTGGTGAGTGGGGCCTGCACACGGCGCCTGCCCAACATCAGAGGCGATGGTTGTTATAATGCTCTGGCTTCGTTTTCCACTCGTGTCCTCAGTGCATAGCAGAGGGCCTGGCACACAAGCATTAATAAGTAAATTATTTAACACTGGGCGGAGAATGAGTGAGTGAAATAGCCTGGAATGTCAGAGCAGGATGGGTGCTTGGAGGCACCGAGTCTAGTCTACTTATCGCTCAGATGTGGAGACTGAGGCTCAGCCAGGAGAAGGGCTTTGCCCAGGGTTTCACGGGGAGCCTACGACAGAAGGGTGTTGTATGATAGTGAGGATAGAGAAGACCGTTTGTGACCCTGCACAGAAAAACCTCTGTTCAAGTGAACGTTCTGGACACAGAAATGAGAGGAAGCATTGTTTTTCAGCATTCCAGTCAGGCCTCTTGACTCAGCCTGGATAACCACCTCGCCTTCACACACCCTCCAAACCTCCCCACTTCCCCACCGTTGCCATGCAGCTCCCTCCACGTGAAATGCCCACCTTCTCCCTACACTGCTGCTCAGATGACACCTCCTCCAGCTCCCTCCAGCCTTGAGAGTCCTTCCCCTACTCCGGGCTCTACCAGCTCCCTCTGGCCGTCTCCCAAGGTGCTGGACTCTACCCTACCCTGTGGCAGAGTTGCCCATGCTCACTCCAACCTGTACTCCCCTGGGAGCTTCTCAGGGCTGGTCCTATCTGCTCCATCTTTCCGCCCCTGGTCCTGGCATGGAGTGGGGGCTCCAGGGTATTAGCTGACGGGAGTGGAAGGGAGGGAGGATGCTCTCTGACACCCCTCTCCCCATGGGAAGACTTCTATGATGCCAGGCTAGGGCGTGGTCTCCTTCCCTGGGCTCCTTAGGCCCCTGTGCTTCCCTCCTCACACAGTTGACTCACTGGGGGGTTTTTGTTGTCTCTGTCTCCCAGACTGGGAACTCTCTGGAGGCAAGGACTGAGTCCCCTGGAGAGAGTCTGGCACAAAGTGGGCAGCCCTAAGGGTTTGTTGGGTGGACCACCAGATGGATGGATGGATGGATGGATGGATGGGTGGATGGGTGGGTAGATGAGTGGGTGAATGGGTGGGTGGGTGGGTGTATAGGTGGATAGATGAGTGGGTGAGTAGGTATATGGGTGGATGGCTGGGTATACAGGTAGATAGATGAGTGGGTGAGTAGGTTTATGGGTAGGTAGATGGGTAAATGGGTGGATGGGAGATGGAAGGAATGAAGTGAATGCTCAGGCTGCTTGCATTGTTCTCTGAGGGACAGGCAGCCATCTGTCAAGTAAGCCCCAACAAAATCCCACTGGGCTGAACAGGGGCTTCACTATTCCTGTCTAGAATCCTTTCATTTTCTTTTTGTTCATCCACTCATTCGTTCTTTCTTTCTTCATCGTCCCGTCTTCTTGTGAGGATTAAATGCATCAACGCACATAAAGTGCTTAGAACAGTGTCTGGTGTGTAGTAAGTGGTGTGTGACACTATTATTATTATTGCACAAACATTTCCTGGGGACCTACACATGCTAGGCCCTAAAATAGGCTGTGTTGTAAATTCACCTCCACTTCAAAAAAAAGCAGTGACACACAAGCAGGCCCTCACTGCGACCCTCTGGGCGTCACCCCTCTGCCCCAGGACGATACCCTATGTTACTGCCCAGGAGCCAGAGGCCACCCGGGCTGGGACTGAGGGAGGCTGTGGAGCTAGGGTGGGGAAGACCAGCAAGTGTCCTGGGAAGCTGGGCCCACCCTGACTGATGGAAGCCTGGGGATGGGCCCTGGTGCCCAGTAATGCAGTAGATCATGTCTGCCTCCAGCCCAGCCCTCCCGCTCTTACCAGGACTGGTGTTGTCGAAGCGGTATGGCTCCGAAATGAAGTGTGGGAGAGCCATGAGCAGGCCCGCCAGGGCTACAAGGATAGCCCCACAGCCGATCAGTCGGGGCCGATGCACCCGGCTGCCAAAATAGCTCACAAACACAATCAGGGCTGTGTTCCCCACCTGCAAAAGGACAAGGGGACCCGTTAAAGTGGAGCAGAGCCCAGGACCGGTGGCCTGCCTCATCCTTGTCTCCATCACCACTCTCAGTGTTCCCATCTGTATAATGGACAAGCTGGCTGAATAAGAATCATCTGGGTCCCTCTTATAAATGTAGATTCTGGGTCCTCCTAGGAAGGGCTCCACCACCCCTTTAGGAGAGAGAAATGAAGGCAGAGTAGACAAGGCTAGAAGTTCAATTTCATTCTGGAACATGGGTTGGACCCCATGATAGAACGTGAGGGGTGGCTATCAAGGAAGGGGTGCATGAATGTTTCTGGGATGGCAGGGATGACAGGAACAAACTCTAAAGCCGGAGGACTAAGGCTTGGAATTTTGAGACTTAGAATCAAAATCCCGGGCTGGGTTCGGAGGAGACCTGAAGGCTTGCAGAGAAGGGGCAGGCTCTGCTGTCAGAAGCTGGGCTGTGCACCCCTTTCCAGTGCCTACTGGCTGGTGACCAGTCAAGTCCTCACCCCTGAGCCCCAGACTCCCTGCTGGTGGAGTGGGGCAGGACCAGCAGAGGGGCGGTGGGAGGACTGACCCTGGGAAGAACAGCCACTCTCCATTTCATAGATGGGCACCGAGGCCTGAGGATGGGGAGTGACTTGCTAGGTAATGACATTGCGTTCCCACCTCTGGGCTCTGGAGGTGGGGTCTGAGGAACATCTGGGGACTCTGTGTAGCTGGCAAGCCTTGGGTTGGGAGCAACGTGACACATCACCCAAGGTGGAGAGAACTTCACAGAAATCTGCTGGGGGTGGGGGAGGGTGGTCTCTGCTCTCTAGACAGTGGCCTTCTTGGCTGGTGAAAACATCTGGCGGGGGAGGGGCTGGACGTAGCTGGACTCTGATCCCCAGATCCGCCCAAAGCGGCTTGTCCACTCCTCACTGCTTGGCTGCTGGCCCAGGGGCAGAGGCCTGCGGATGGCTGGGCAGCTCTGAGGACGACACATGCCATGGTATTGCTCCCTCCCCCGCCGCCCCAAGGTCTGAGCTTTCCGCCTCTGATCTAGTGTGAACCTCCCTCACTGCTGTTGAAGTGACTCCCTCTGATTCCGTCCTGGGACAGCCCACCGCCAGGTGCCCGAAAAAGTAAAGGAACCAATGGGAGAGTGGGTGGCTGTGGGGACCCGGCCATATCTAAAATACCCCACCACCCTCAACAGGGTGGCCCCGAGGGCAGGAGCGCCTGGCACTCTGACAGCACAGGGAGGGAGAGGTCTCCTCTGGACCTTGTCCTAACACAGGGCTGGTCAGCCTCTGGCCAGGACACCCCCTGCAGAGCTGCGATGGGAGTTGCCTGAGGGCACTGGGAGGGGAAGGGTAGTGAGAGAGGAGGATGGGCAGAGGTGGGTGTGAGGCTCTCTCGACGTTCCCCCACCGTGACGGCGCCCAGGGCCCGTACCTCGTTGAAGGCGGCCAGCAGCCCAGAAGTCTGACTGGAGAGGCCGAAGCGTTTCTCCACTGTGGAGATGGAACCCTTGAGGTAGCCGGAGATCATGAGCTGCGCCAGCTGCAGCAGGCTGTGGCACAGGACGAAGACCTGTCGGAGGGGCCGTGGGGACGGCAGTGGGCAGAGGGACGGGGAGACAGGCGGGGAGCCAGACAGGAGTTGGGGGAAGAGAGGGAGCGTGAGGCCACGAGAAGAGCAAGGAATAGAGATGGAGAAACAGAGTCAGAGGAGACAGAAGCACAGGAGGAGAGAGAGGGGAGGAAGGAGAGGAGAGAGGGACAGAGGGAGGGAGAAGGTTATGAGAGTAGCCCATGGCTTCTCCCACAGGCCTAAAAGCTAGAAAAGCTGTCTTGGGCACACTCTGGGGCCTGGGGGCTACCCAAGAGCCACATGACTAAGAGCAGGGTCTTCATGGGGCTGAAAATGGCAGGAGCCCCTCTGACCCTCAGAGCTCCCCTGGGCTAGACTGGACCTCCCTCCCGGTTCCACCATCCTCCCCTTTCTCCAGGAAGCTATTCCAAATCCTTCTCCCTCCCAGCCCCAACCTTGTCTTCTCCTAGAGCTCTCTGGGAGACCACCTGCACAGACTGAATCTCCGGGCTGCCCACGCCACCCCACTGGGCCTCCCAACCACACATTCCCGCCCGCCTGTAGTCTTCCTCCTAAAAAACGGGCAGACTTCCTAAGAGAAGGAAAACTTGCTTCAAGGAATTAAAAAAGAGTGTTTATGCCAGAGCTTAATAACATTCACTCTGTTCTTCTGAGTCTCCGTTTGCTCATCTGGACAACAAGGATGACGTCCCCATCCCCACCTCCCAGGGTTACTGGTAGAATTAAAAAAGATCATGCGGGAACAGCACCTGGCCCAGGGCCTGGCACCCAGTGGGTGCTGGGATGTTTAGGGCTGCCTGTGGTAGAACCAGAACTCCTGGTGTTCATACAGGTGCAGGGTCACTGGGATCCTTCTCTTTCCTTCTATGGAAACAGGAGGCAAGGAGACTGGTCTCCCACTGCCCATAGGGCAGCCCCTTTTTCCTCTCTGGAGGGAGAGAACATGTGCTGGGCATCTTCCATGTGCCAGAAACCAAGCTAAGTCCTTTGACACTCAGAGCCACCCATTCTACAGATGAGGAAACTGAGGCTCAGAGAAAGGCAGCAACTTGCTTGGTGTTACACAGCCAGTAAGTGGCAGATCCTGCTCTGCTGGACTCGGATGGCCTTGCCTCTACCAGACCCCAGAGGTACCTTGATGCTGTGGAACACACTTGGCCGCGAGTCCTGAGGGTCTGGGCTGGCTTTGCCTCCAGGTGTGTCTTCTGTGCCCATCATGGCCTTGATGTCCTTGTCTGGCATCTGGGGCTCCTCACTCACCGGCCCTGTGGGACAGCCAGCCAGGGAGTGAGAGCGGAGATGGAATCCCAGAGAATGGTCCTGACCCAGGTAGCCTAGGGTATTTCAGGGGTTGGAGGGAATCTGAGTCAAGGCACCTTCAGCCTTCCTGAGTCCCAGGCGGCAGAAGGGTCCTTCCTAAGAGGGTGTGTGCTCCATGTGCCCACGCTGGCCAGATCCTAACGGGGACCACCTATTTCACACCTTCATTCTGTTCCTTCCTCCTAGGCAGAAGCTGCTGACCCGTCACACACACTCTGAGCAGTGGACCCAGCGGTAAGGTGCACAGCCTTAGCCCTGGGTCCATGTGAGACATCTGTGCTCCCGGAGGCTGAGTCTGGGTCTGTCTGGCTTAGGCTAGGATCAGAGGTCTGGGGCCAGGTGCAGGGTCAAGGCTTGGTCTATAGTCAGGCATAAAAGCTTTTCCCGGGGGTAGCTACCAACACCCCAAACGGCACCACCCTGAGTGTAATCACAGAGCCGACCAGCCCAAGCCCCAAATCACACCATCAAGCTGTGTTGCTGGTCAGTACAGAAAGGGCCCTCAGAGGTCATCCATTTAACTCCCTGCACTGATAAACTGAGGTCCCAAGCTGGGCAATGACTCAGGAGGCAGAGCTGTGGCAGAACCTGAACCCTTGGCCCCAGTTACGCTTGCCGGTTTTCTCCTATGGTGACCACGGGAACCATGTCACTCTGCCACTCACTGCAGTGAGAGGAAAGCTGAGGCCCTTCAGAGGCATCTCCCAGGGTCTCCTGACACCAAATCTGAGCGAGGAGCCTGAAAGTCCAGCCTTGGGAGTCTCCACCCCTCTGCATAGTTAGAAACCACCTGCATCTCCTTGGCCTTCCTCCCCTCCTGGGGCCCCGCTTCCTGCGGAAGCCTTCTCCATTGTTTCGTGTGCCTCTCAACCTGGCAGGAGTTTCCCCCCATTCAACAAGATCCTTCTGGAGCCTAAAAACTGACCTGAGGACACTTCTGACCCAGGGAGGGGGGTGGGGACTCGCCCTCCATCTCCAGACCTGGAAGGCAAACTCTGGGAGGGGCTGAAGAGGCCTGGAGCCTCCACAGTGAAGGTTTTGTGCTCCTCACACAGGGTAACTGGGAGCCTGAGGGATTTTTTTCAGTTGAGATACAATGCACATACCATAAAATCCACTCTTTTTAAGTATACAATTCAGGGATTTTTAGTATATTCAAAAAGTTACACACCATCACCCCTTTCTAATTCCAGAACACTTTCATCACCCCAGTTGGAAATCCTATACCCATTGGCAGTCACTCCCCACTCCTCCCTCCGCCAGCTCCTGGCAACCACTAATCTCTTTGCTGGCTCTCTGGGTTTGCTTGTTCTGGATATTTCACATAAATTCATACAAATCAAATTTGGCCTTTTGTGTCTGGCTTCTCTCACTTAGCATAATGTTTTGAAGGTTCATCCATGTGGTAGCATGTCTCAGTACTTCACTGCTTTCTATGACTGAATAGCATTCCACTGTATGGATGGACATACATATATATATCTCACATTCTGTTGATCCATTCATCTGTTAATGGACATTATGAACATTCATATGCAAAGTTTCATGTAGACATACATTCTCAGTTCTCTTGGGTAGACAGCCAGGAGTGGAACTGGGTCATATGGTAACTCCATGTTTAACTTTTTGGGGAACTGCCAAACTGTTTTCCAAAGCAGCTATACCACTTTATACTCCCACCAGCAGTGTATGATGGTTCCAATTTCTCCCCATTCTTGCTAATACTTCCTATTGTCTGTCTTTTTGGTTATAGCCATAGAGTGACTGTGAAGTGATATCTCATGTGGTTTTGACTTGGGTTTCCCCAATAACTAATGATGCTGAGCATCTTTTCGTGTGCTGATTGGCCATTTGTCTATCTTCTTTGTGGAACTGTCTACTCAAATAGCTTGAGGAATTTGACTGAGGAAATGCAAGTGTGTGTGTGGCTGGCGAGGAGTCCCTTTTGGGGGCATAAACATTCAGAGGAAACAAGGAGGTATGGAAACCAAAGCGACACCTGATGGAGGGGAGGTTGACCTAGCAAGGGGTTGGGCTAGTAAAGGGCGTGGGCCGGACTCACTTTGAGGGAGAAGAGGAGGGGAAGGAGCTCACCCAGAGGAGATTGACGGGACACAGTCTGAGCCCCAGGTCCCCTCACCAGCAGAGACGGGTCACATACTGTAGCATAGATGCCGGGCTACATGCTGTCTATGCAGGTGAGCCTTTCTGCGCATCCTCTACATGCCCATGACCTCTCCACAACTCCATGCCTTTGGTGCTTTATTTGGCACTTATTTTATCATCCCTGTGCTTCAGATGAAGACACTGAGGGTCAGAGGTGACCAGTGGACTGGTTGACATGGGTGCAGGACTTCAAGCCTGGGCGTTAACCTCAGCATCACTTCGTGCTCCTTGCACAGGTTTGATGAGGGGAAGAACCACAATGCTCTTCTCTGCCTTGGCCCAACCAAACCTACCCAGGTCACCTGAAGGGCAACAGTGCCCACCCACCTAGGGGACAGGCCAGCCAGGTGATGGGGCTGGAGCTGAGGCTAGAAGGGCAGAAGTCACTGACTTGGAGCCCCAACTCTGAAAGAAACCCAGAGGATGGGTGAGAGAGGGGGACAGAAAGTCGGTGGATCAGCTCAGAACCTCCTACCTTCCCATGGCCCAGTCGTCAGCCTCAGCCTCGTGTGGAGGAGGGAAGCCCTGGCCCCATGCCCCAGGGCTCTGAGAGCAGCTGTCAGTGCATTGGGTGGTGAGTGGGTCACTGACCGGGGCTGGTCAGGCAGCTTGTCAGATCCCTGAGCCCTTCCTGTGGGCTGAGGCCTCTGCTGAGGGGCTGGCAGCAAACAGTCTGACTCCCTGATTGGTGATAGCACTCCCCCTAGAAGCAGGGTCCTGAGTCCAGGGCTGTGTGCCCTCCTCACAGGATGCCTCTGAGGCCCTTCCCATCCTTCTGGTCCTGACAGCAGAGGGGGCCGCTGTGGGAGTAGACTGGGGCTTGGGTGGCCTGTGGGAGTGAGAGGAGGGGCAGGGCGCCAGGCCCCAGGAAAAAATCCCAGCCTCTTAGCCCCTTTCTCTCCCAGGTGGGCAACCAAGTTTTAGGGCCCCAGGTAGACCAGATGGTTCCAAGGGCTGGGAGCCCACAGCTCCAGAGCTGGCAGGCAAGGGGTCTGTGTGCCCGTCAGTGGGTTACGTGGCTAGTGATTCACACAGATGCTCTCATGTCCAGCAGCTGGTAAGTCGTTGGTCTGGCTGTCTTTCAGGAGACCTGTCTGTTGTGGCTTTTGGTTGGCCACGTGCCCTGCAGCTGCTCAGCAAGTGGGCCAGTCACCCTGAAAGTCTGCCCAGCTAGAGACCTTGTTTACCAGTTCAGTCAGAGACGCTGGAGGCCTGAGAGGCAGAGGGTATGCCTCTAGCTACCCCTCCACGGGCAGGAGTCGGCCTTCCCCACACCAGCTGCATCCAGGGTGATGAAGGCCAAGGTTTCAGAGAGCAGCCTGACAGCGAGGGCCGCCTTTCTCTGCCTGTTATTTGCTGGAAAGGCTCCTGCCTCCTCCAGCCACCTCCCAGCTGCAAACAGCAAATCCCAGACAGCTGTGGGGCTGAGTGTAGGTTTCAAAGTCCTCAGAGCCGGGTCTGAACCCTGGCTCCCTACATCTGCTGTGTGAGCCTAGACATGCCCCTCCGTCTTTCTGAGCCTGTTTCCTCATCTGTAAGGTGAGGATACAGCAGCTACCTCAAGGAAGAAAGGCATGTAGGGTGCCTGGCCCAGGCCTGGCTCCCAGTTGGCCCCACTGAGGACCACTGCCCTCCCCTTTCCTGAAGAACCTTCAAGTACCTCCGAGGCTACAAGGCCCAGCTGAACCCAGCCCCTTCCACGCACACCTGGCTCCTCCAAGGTCACTTCTCCCTCTGACAGCACCATCCTTCCGACTCTGGGTTATCTCTCGCCCTGTCATCCAAGCCTCAGCCAACCACAGACCTGAGGGCCTGGATCCCTTCCCTCCGTGCACACTCACTAGCTTTGGCGGCACTTGCCCCAGTCTGAGCACCCCCAGCTGCAGTCCTCTGCTTGGCCTTAGACCAGTAGCCTGCTGTGTCCTCATCGGCAATGGCAGGACGGAAATCCCTGCTTTCCAGCGCAGAGGACCAGAACCTCCACCCCACGGGCGGCCCGGACGCTAAAAGCCCCAAACCACACCTTACCGTCTACATTCGCTTGACTCTGCAATTCCACTGTCTTCGTTAGGCTTTTTTCTTTTTACTCTTCCCAGACTAACCAGCCCAAGCCAATGGCTTGATTGTTCTTATGGGAACTTCCTGAAAGATGGATCGACTCTTCAGGGGGAACCATCGACAGAGGGTGCGCCCTCGATTCTTTGACTCTCTGCACCCCCAAATCCTCCCCCTTGCTGTTTCCACCAACAAATCTGGACTGTGGGGTCATGATTCTCACCCAATCCTAGTCCAGCCTCTCTCACCCACCCCCTCTCCTCACTGAACGGCCGGCCTCAAAACACACTCTCAATTCTCAACAAATATTGACCTTTTCTCCCTGCTCTGAGACACTGCCAGAGCTTTGAGAAGAGGTGTTGTCCCGTCTCGTGGTAGACAATACACTTCGTCTTATCAACAGGCTGTGTCAGTAATGTGTGGGGAGGCAGCACGACACAATGCGTAGCCCGAGTGCAATGAACGGTGTTTCCTTCCCCATCAGCCTGCCAGTCTTTCTGTCAGCTGTCTGTCCTTCCACAAACACCCCGCCTGCCTCCATACTTACTTTGTGACAGGAAGGAGCATTGCCACACCTAGAACCTGAGAATCTGGAGAAAGCTCAACCCCAGAGGGCTGGGGAGGTCAGGGGGCTGGGACACCCAGCTCTGGGTCACCCTCCCCCACTACAGGAAGTGGCCCAGATGGAGGAGTTTGTCCTAGGGGCTACTATAGACCCAACAACACTACGTGCTGGGCTGGGCACACTCACTGGTCCTCCTAGCAACCTTTTGAGGTAGGTGCTGTGACTCTGACAGATGAGGAAACTGAGGCACAGAGAGGAGAGGTGACTTATCTAGGGTCCAGGAGCTGGTAAATGGCAAAGCATGGGCTGGAACCCAGATCTGTCTGACTCCTGAGCCCCCAACAGCAGCCACAAGATGGCGGCTGCATTGATGGCCTTAGAACAAATGAAAAATAATCCCCACGTAGCCATTTCTTATTCTGGCCTGGCCGCCTGTGAATTGTCAAAGGTGGTTATATGGGGACAGTCTAGCATTCCACCAGCTGATTCTTTAGCTAACCAGTCAGTCAGTCAGTTCATTGTTCAGTCAACACCCTCTTCTGATGGCCTCAGAGAGTGCCAAGTCGGGGCAGGCAAGGCTGGAAAGAGAAATGCGGCGAGAAGGACATGTGGCCCCCAGTCCAGAGGACATGAGTGTGGCGAGAGTTCAGGACTCATAACCAAGGCCCAGATTTGAACTTTCAGGAGGGATGTGCTGAGAAACGCCCGAGAGGGCCTGGGAGAGTTCTCGCGTCCTGAGGGCAGAAGAGGAGTACCTGGCCCAAGGAGGGGCAAGGCAACGACACTTTCTCTTCAGAATGTTCCGGCCTGTCCCTCGGCAGAGAGAACAAGATGTAGGACCACTTAGACCTGGTGTGGCCTTGGGCCAGCAATTGGACCTGAGCCTCTGCAAAAGAGGAATAATAAGACTCTCTTCTCAAGCTTGCATGAATCACACAGGACGATGTCCTTTGTCCACCACAAGATGCCTCACAAGAGTCAGTTTCGTCAGCTTTCCATCCCACCTCGCCAGGGAGGGAGTCTATTTGAGGTCTGACCACCAGGCCTCAGAATAACTTGTTTTCCCTCCTGTGGGAGACTCAGCCCCAGCATTGCTCTCTCCCTTCCTCCTGATCCCTGAAGTGGCTCAGATCCCTCTGGATGCCTCCCTCTGCTCTCTTGTCCCACCCCCCCCCCCCACCCTCCTCACCCACCACAGGCCAAAAAGGCCTGTACATTCCAAGGCCTTGGGTTTTTTTTTTTTTCTCCTAATAATTTCCCTGTGCAAGAGAAGGGAAGGCCTTCCCCTCACACCTGCTACCACACACACCTTGCCGAGGCCATCAAAGGACAGAGCATAAGGCAGAGATGGAATATGAGGTAGAGGTTATGGCTGAGAGGCCCTGGCCCAAGACACCATGCGCAGCTGCATGGGCTGTGCACCATGAGGTGAATGGCGCCCCCTGGAGTTGTGCACTGCATGGTAGTCCTGCGTGGGGGCACATCTGACTCCTAGACATTTTTGGGGGCCTGCACAATGCTGGCTCCCAGAGAGTTTTTAAGTTAGCTGCTACTATTTAAAAATTGGGAACTATCACATAAAACTCCAGATTTTTGTTTTTCTTGACAGATTAGCAGATCCAGCAACACTAGGCCTGCGTTACCATACGGTAACACTCAGCTGGTCCGGGACGCTGGCCTGCACGTGGCCATTTGCCATGTTGAAGGCTCTTTGGGGGAGCGTGCCTGGCCCACTTCATGGACCCTCCTCACCTGCCTGTAGGCTTCCCTGTCTGCAATCCCACAGCAACACTGGGCCTGGGGAGCCCACTGGACAGGAAGCCAGGGCTGGTTAACCCTTTGAGGCGTGAGGAAACAGGGCCAGAGAGGCTGTGACTTGCCCAGGGTCACCACAGCGGGTCAGAGCTGGTCTCTGCTGGTTTGGGAATGAGAACAAAGATTAGTTCCACACACTGACAGCTCTTCGAGGCAGGCTGCTGGGGCCCCAGAGGCAATTAGCCCCAGTCCCTGCTCTCAGGGAGCTCCCATTTGTGTGTGACTGTGTATGTGAGTGTGTGTGTGTGTGTGTGTGTGTGTGTGTGCGGTGGGGCAAACATCTAACACAGATTCACAATAACATGTGCTCACTCTGTGATACAAGAAGTTTCAAGACTATAGAAACACAGTGGAGAGGCCCTAGTCTAGATCAGAAGGTTCTGGAAGGCTTCCTAGAGGAAGGAACATCAGAGAGAAGGGCAAAAGTATGAAAGAGCAGAGAACGCTCAGGGAGCAAACAGTCTAGAAAGGCTGGAGTGCTGGGGTCAAGGTCGAGGGTGAGGCTTCAGTGGTTGGAGGGGCTAGGAGCCTTGAATGCCAGGCTGAAGAGCTGGGCTCTGTCTGAGCCCAGTGGTAAGGTCCAATCTGGCCTTCTGAGAAGACCTCCATGCCTATGAGGGGAGAGTGGAGAAGTCAGGCTGCAGACAGAGACCAGGGAGAAGGCAGGAGTGGGGTCCAGGGGAGAGAGTGATAATGGGGCCCAGTGGGGAGTAGGGATGGAGAGGAATGAGCAGATATACCACTGTAGGGAGCGGGGATCAACAGGGCTTAGTGAAAAACCAGCTGTGGGGAGTGCAGGAGGCCGGGGGTCCTGGAGGCAGGGGAAGGGAGTTGGGAGAGGCCCAGTTTTCTGTCTAGGTGTCCCACCATCGAGGGCCAGGATCGTATGGTGTGGTGAGGTCAGCCTTCGATGTGGTGAGTTTGGGGTGGCAGCGGGGCAGCCAAGGGGAGATTCCTAGGAGGCTGTGGGCTCCAGGAGAGCCCACGAGAGGCTGTGGGGTGGAGCCCGGCCTGTGGGCATCTGGGAGACATGTGTGGAGAGAAGGTAACAGAAGCCACAAGTGGGCAGACTTGCCCAGCGGGAGTGAGAAGCCCCACCGTGAGCACCAGCTGAGTAGAACAGAGCGAAAGGGGAACTCACCCTGGAACCGTGTTCAGGTGCCACGGTGGGCGGGGTGGGGGCAGTGTCACAAAGGAGTCAAGATGTTTCTGGAAAACCCACCAGACTCAGGCACTAACACACCCACAGCCCGAGCCTGGGAAGGGCAATATTCCCAGCAGCAGATATTGGGCAAGGCGCCCCTCATGGTGATGGCACGCACCTCTCTCTGGAGGTGCTGCGGTGGGAGGAGGCCAGCCTCGGCATGGCCAACTCTGCCTTGAGCACCTCCTACCTCCTGGATTGCCCAGGGTTCCCTCAGCCTGCTGGTCTCCCTGCCCAGCTCCTGTGGCCCATGCCCACTGTCTATCCCTCCGTAACCCCCTACTAGGTCAGTTCCCTCAGCCCTTTCCCTGGGCCACAGGGCTGGTTACTCTCCTGCATCATTTATGTCCCCCTCTTATCTGCCCGATTCGGGCACGAATGCCCCGGGGCAGAGGCTGCCTGGTCCTGTGTTGGATGGACCATGTCAGGTCCCTGCTTGAAACCCTCTAGGCCAGAGGAGTTTGGATTCAAATGTTTGTTTTGCCATATTGTAGCTGTGTGACCTTGGCCAGCTTGTTTAGCCTCTCTGAGCCTCAGCTTCCTTCTCTGGAAGTGGGAGAAGAGGGCCGTCTCACAGCGTTTTTGGCAGGATTAGAGGAAATGCCCTGCCCAGTACACTTCAGTCCTCCACAATGGTTAATCACATCTCCCTCAAGAAGCAGCGCCTGGGAGCATGCGACTGTCTTCCCAAGAGACCACCCAAGGGTCCTGCCAGGAGGAATTTCCCAAAGATGACAGCCAAGCCCAAGACCGGAGACCCCCCTGCCTACATTTGACTCTTCCTCCTCCAGAAGCCCCTCCAGGCCACTCTGGGAACGGGAGCACTTGGCCCCACCCTGCAGCACTCCACCCCAGCAGGCCTCCTGCCACCCCTGCTAGACACCTCAAGGAGGTCACGCCCACCCCTACTAAACGTTATTCTCTGGCCCCAGTAGATGCTCGCCATTCCCCAAATTCATCCTGTTCTTTTCCACCCTCAGCCTGTGCACATGTTGTTCTCTCCGCCTGGAGCGTCCATCCTTCCAGCAAACCACTTCTCATCTTTCAGGGCCTGACCCAGCTTAGAAACACGATTGTTGAACTGAGCTAAACGGAATGAGGGAGAAGAGAAGGCGGGGGGGGGGGGGGGGGGGGGTCTCCGGTCTTGGGCTTGGCTGTCATCTTTGGGAAATTCCTCCTGGCAGGACCCTTGGGTGGTCTCTTGGGAAGACAGTCGCATGCTTGAGGGCCAGCTGTTGCAGGCCTCCCAGGCGCTGCTTCTTGAGGGAGATGTGTGTAGGGGGGAGGAGGAGGCCAAGCACTTTCTGGTGGTTTCCAGGCTGGGTCAGGGACCCTGTGCTGGGACTTTCTGTTCCTGGTTCTGGCCCCAGTTACCCCATCTAGACCCAAGATGACCCTAAAAAATGATGAGAACCTGGGGGGAGGGTGAGCCCTGAGCCCATAAGGGATGCAGGCCAGTGTCCTTAGGCCTAAATGTGGAACCTCAGGCTCAGAGATAGGAGGCATTGGCCAAGGCCGTGTACCTCCCCCAGCCACTAGTCCCAGCTCATCTGCTCTGTGCTCACGTTTACTCCCTAAGGGCCCCATCTCCTCACGCCATATCAGGAGTCTCCAGTCCTAGATTAGAGGCTTCCAAAACAGCTGGAGGGAGGGAAGGAATGTCATGGGAGGCTTGGAGAGGAAGGAGGACTTATGCACTCAGTGCGCCACCTCTGCCCAGCCTGTGTGAGTTCTGGGGCCTCAGGAATGGATCAAATCAAGCCCTGCTCCCAGGGAGCTCCCAGGCTGGTGAGGCGGGCATTGTTCTCTCTCCATCCTTTCAAGCATTAGTGCTTCGGGCTCTGGGCTGCAGCCCCTGAGGGGTGGCAGGGACCAAGTTTACTTCTTCCGCACCCCCAGGGTGTGGCTGAGGCCCAGGCTGGCAGCTGGAGATAGCCAAGGCCCCGTAACACTGATGAGGAGACCCGGCCCTACCCCTACAGAGAGGCCTCTGCTCCACGGCTCCCTCTAGAGACAGAAGACAGGGCTTCTCAGCACTGAAAGGGACCAAGTGACTGCCTTGGCCAACCTGTCCATCTACTGCACAGATGGAGAAAGGGAGACCCAGGAAGGGACAGAAGTGGACTGGGGAGTGGATGCCTGGCACCCAACTGTGGGGTCTAGGCAAGCTCACCAACTGGTTCACAGCTGCCTGTGTTCTGGCCCAGCCGGCAAGGCCCAGCTGGGAGAAAATAACTCAGCCTCCCCCTACCCACTCCCCAGTTGTAACACCCAGAGAACAGCTTGCTTTGCCTGGAGCCAGTGGAGAAGCACCCAAGGCAGGTGGCCCCTCACCAGTGTGAGGTCTGCGGAAGGAAAGGGGAAGCCCCGAGGGCAATGGCACAAAGAGGAAAGAGCTTCGGCATCAGGCAGATCTGGATTCTGGCCCCTACTCTCCTGCTTGTTTGCTCGGTGACCTCGCTGAGTCACTTGCCCTCTGAGCATGTTTCCTCACCTTTTATAAAGTGTTAGAGCTTGTCACTGCATTCTCCTAAAGCCAGTGATGCAGAGCCGAAATTTGAACCTAGCACTGTTGGTTCTTTCCCTCGCCCCACCTGGATGGGCTCACATTTGAACCCAGAAAGGCCGGAGAGAACAATAGAGGCAACACCAGGAACAAGGAAGGATGAGCCACAAATAGGGGTCAAATAGCATATGGGGGAGAGGTGACTTTCAGTTTGGAGAATCCCTCTGGAAGGCTTCCTGGAGGAGCTGGTGTTCGGAAGAGTTGGAAAACAGGGCAAATTTCCCCAGAAGGGGATGTGGGCAGGTGCTTTCCTGGTGGAGTTAAAGCTGAGCAAAGGTGCTGAGGTGGGAGAGCAGCTGCTCGGAATCACCAAAGGGGATGAGAAGGGCCTTGGGAAACCATTTTCTCCAGCCCCTCCCCCACAGACAAGGAAGCTCTGCCTGTTGCCCAAGGGCACGTGGTGAGTTGACGGTGGGGCCCCGCTGGGTGCCAGATCAGACTGCCCCCGGGCTGGGACAGCTGGCCCCTCTCTCTGGGGGTGGGAGCTGAGCCCAGGACTCTTCCCAGGCTCCGGGCTCTGTATCCTGCCTGACTGAGTTCCCACATTCCTCAGAGTGCCCTCACACCAGAAAGGGAGAACAGGGGAAACCTGGCCACCGCTCAGGGCAGGGCTCAGGAAGCCAGACCAGAGGTGGCTTCTGGTGGCTGGTGGGCAGACACTGGGGTCAGCCTCCTGCTGTGTGTATGGGAGTAAGGGGGCAGCTAGAGAATATTGCAGAGCTGAGCTCTGCAGAGGTCAGAATAACAGTCTTGGGGACAGGAGACAGGGGGCAGATGCAGTACAGCCAAAGTCTAGTTTCTTCCATACCCATAGGATCATCAACCCTCCCATCCTGTAGCAAGCCAAGGTGGATCCGGAATTTGGTTTGTCAGTGGTGAATCTCCAAATCAACCCACCCAAATCTGACCTCATTGTCATCTCTCCTGCTAGGCCCCCAGAGGAAGCATCCACCCCACCTTTCCTGCCATGTCACCATCCCCAAGTTGTGGCTGCAACACAGCTGTGTCTGCCTGCTCCGCCCATGAAGCCCTGACTGCCACGCGCAGGGGTGCAAGTCTGGCCCTGTCTGAGTGGGTGTGAGTCTAACACAGGCAGCGGAGGACAGGCAGCTGGAGGAAGGCCAGAGGTGATGGCCGCAGGGTGTCCAGCCCAGAAGGCCACTCTGTCTAAACACCCTTTGTTTCTTCTACCTCCCTCCGCCTGCCCAAGAAATGCTCAGCTGGGCGCTCCGCTCCCAGAACCACCGCCCTCTCCACATGGTGCTTTGGCCAGGCTCCAGGCCTGGCTCCTCAAGACTTTAAGACATTTCCCCTCTGGCCTCCTCTCCACCCCACGGCCAATGCATGCACAGAGGTCTCTGCAGGTCTCTCTCTGACTCCACTTCTCTTCTGTGCTGATGTTCCTGTTTCTCCGTCTGCAGGTCTGTCTGTCTGTCTTTCTCCTTCTCTGTCTCTGCCTGGTTCTCTCTCGCACTGTCTCTGCTTCTCTTTAGCGCTCCCGGTCTCTCCTGCAGCCCTCTCTCTGGGCTGCTCTCCTTCCCTTCTCCAGCACGCTCCTGCAGACACCTGTTGGTCCTCGTCTTCTCACTGTTTCCTCCTTCCATCCAGGCCTTTGTCTGACTCTGCACGTCTCCGGACTTGCTCTGTCTCTGACTATTCTTCTCTCTCTCTCTGTTTTTCTCTACTTTGTCTGTCTCTATCTGCTGTCTTCAGAGAGGGGGAACAGGGGTGGTGAGGGGCTCGGGAGCCTCCCTTTCCATCACCCTCTCTGTCTCATCGGAGAGGTTAGGCTGGGTTCCTTGCCTCCAGCTGAGTAAACAGCGTCCCTTCCTGCCCCTCAGGTCATTCACTCATTCATGCAATGTACCTTCACTGGGTCCGGCCATATTCCTGACTCTGTGTAGGACACTGGGGGACCCCCTTCTCCACCCAAGACACCCATTTTGGCTCTGAAGCCTCTCCCTCTACGCTGGGAACATGGTCCCCAGACTCCCTCCCAACACCCCTCCCTTACTTCATCCACACTTACCTATCCTGGGTCCCATGACCACTGCGTGCAGTGAGTTCCAGCCCCTATTGCAGTTTCAAGACAGGAGCTGAGCAGGAGAAATGGAGTGAGACCTTATCGGGCGCTCCTGGAGACAGCAGCCGCGAGCCACAGCGCAGGGCTGTGCGAACCTGGGGACTCCACGCGCTAGGCTGGTGCCTCTTGGGCCACGCTGGATAGCAGCCACCTCTCCCAGGTTTGGGTTAGGAAGTCCTGTTCAACTTGACCCCACTCTCCAAGCGCCTGTCTCCCTCAGTCACTTGTTCCTTCCCTCTCTGTGAATCCCTCTGATCTCTGGCGGGGGCAGCTGGGGCAGAGTTGAATAGGAGGCTGGGTTTGTTTAGATCCAGCCCCACTGATGGGAGGAGGCTGCTGTCTCCCCCGCTCAGCCAGTTCCTTCCAGCCTCTTGACTGGGATATTTTCTCCTGCTCTGTTGGCAGTGGAGAGGCCGGAGCAGAGGGAATGTCTTGGGTCTCCTCAAGCCCTGGGATCATTCAGTCCTGATTCTCCAGTCTCCTCACTGTGTTCCCATTCTTGATCTGAGCTCCTCTTCCACTAAGCTCTTGTCCCCTCACAGAACTTTTGTCACCTTCCATGAGCCCCATGGAGAGTCCCTGTTCCCCCACTGCCATCCTTCACTGAACCACTGTCCCTCTTGAGCTCTCATCTTCTCTCACTGAACCTCGTCTCCTCTTTGAGCTCCAAGGATCCAGAGCAAAGAGGGACTCTGACTACTGGGAATCACAAAGGCCAGCCCTCCTTGGGGAGACTCCATCTCGGTGATGGGGAGGGGAGTGCAGAAGAGCAAACATGAAATTCGCAGTTTTCTGGACTGAGGACTGAGGATGGAGGCCTTGGAGCCAGACAGACCTAGATCCCATCTCAGCCCTGTCAATCACTGGCCGAGTGACCTGAGGCAGGTCCCTGCACCTCTCTGAAAGTCAGTTCCCTCATCTACAAAGAAGGACAACATTCCTCACCTGCGGGGCTGCTGTATGAGTTCAGTGAGCGAGACAGAAGCCAAGCCTGAAGGCCTGGGGTTCCGAGAAGGGAGCGGCTGAGGCGGGGCTCCAAACAGGGCAGCAGGAGAGAAAGCCCAGCTGCCCCAGCGCTTTCCCACCTGAGGCCCTCCTGCTGGCCCCTAGGTGAGTTATTTATGCCATTTCACAGATAAAGCGTTGATTCTTGGAAACTGCCCAGAGCTCACCCAGCTCGTCGTAGGTGGGACCATGATGAACTTTGAACCTCTGATACTAGAATCAGGTTTTTTCCTCCAACCAGGCTGTATTTTCTGAGGAAGACCTCTGGATTTCCCCAAATCCAAGACACAGAAGTGAACCTGACCCAGATCCAGGACTAGGGTCTTCGCATGCAACGGGGGTGTGGGTTTGAGGTCCCACTTTTGGGGTGCTGTGCTAGAGAAATACGCATCAGCCCCACTTGGCTCTCATGGCTGTGTGAGGGTGTTAGTAGGAAGCGGGTAGTATCTGAAACAATCGCGGGCCAGGCTGGCACAGGGTAGGCACTCAATAGATGCTTTTGGGCGAATGAGTCTTTGAGAAATCAGATGTGTGAATGCGTGGACACCGCCCTGGGGAAGGTCAATGGTTGGCTTGGGTTGATGGAAAGACCAGCCCCTGATCCTGCTTGAGAAAATCAAATGGAGTCTCTCTAAATCCTTCAGACTGAAGTCAGCACGGCACATCCTCACAGAGGTTGGCAGAGCTGCAAACTTCCAGAGTGCAGGTGCACGGCTGAGACAGGGAAGGTCCCTTTAGACCTTCTGGAAGCTCAGTTGCCTCCATCTTGGCCTCAGAGGCTGAAGAAGTTCTACACCTAGATTGGTCTGGGTACGTGCTAGGACCAGCTTGCTGGCTAAGTTCATCTCATCAATCTTTGTGTGCAACAATGCACAACACCCCACAGGGCATGGAACAAACAGGAACCTCAGGCAGGAGTGGTCCTCATTTATCACCTCAGCCTCCCTAGGCTGACAGAACCTGGTCCAAGAATATTCCGGAACTCAGCTGTGGAATTGGAGCAGGGGCCAGGTACCTGGGAGCCCTGGGACTTAGGCTAATGCTTGGGCTAATCCTGCCGTGAGGTCCAGGTGGCCCAGGCTGGAGGTTCGACCAACCCAGTCTGCAAGCATCCTTGCCACTTGCCAGCGTGGTGTTTGCTGGGCCCTGTGCATTTTACACAGTCCCACAATGTGTGTGGATCGCATCCCCATCTGTGGATTCCCGCAGTGTGCGAAACCTGACTTCTTTTGGAGAGTCCCATGCTGTCGGCAAGCCTGGCACGGTTTGCAGCGCTCTGTAGCTTCCAGGCTGCAAGTTGTTCACACAGTCCTGAGTCTCATGCCGAGCCTGGCGCTGTTCGTAGAACCTGGGGCTGTTTGCAGAAGCCAAGCCCTCCTCCCCCTCTTTATGTCAACCCACGTAGGGAAATGCCTTTTTGCAAACCAGGCAAAATTGGAGACTTCATTTTATAGAACTCTCTGAGTTTGGGTACAAGGGAAGTCCTGGGCTCCAGACTATCGACCTCAGTTCTGGTGCCAGTTCTGTTGTGACCTTGCTCTGGGACCTCGAGCAAGTGTTTTCTCCTCCCTGAGTCTCAGTCTTCTCATCTGTTAAATGGAGATTGTGACGTCAACCCGCACCCCTTCAGGACTGTCGGGAGGACCGCTGTGAGGATGCCCAGGAGAGGGGGCAGGGGCGCGAAGGGGAAGAGTGGCACAGAGGCTCGTTCCTGAGCGAGGCTCCAAACCGCCACCTCAGCACCTTTGCTCCCACTTCCCTTTGGCCTGGCAGCTGGGGAGCGGATATCTATAAATGAGCGCTAGGCCAGGCAGTCAAGCAAGGGCCTCGGGCAGAGCCGCAGCCGTCTCCATCCCCAGATGCTGCCTGGGGGCCAGACCCCAAGCTGTGCAGACATGCTCCCATGCGGGGCCCATTTAATCTGCCCAAGGAAGACGTGTCATACTTATTTCCCCCATGACACTGACACTGATGCAGACATTCAGAGAGGCCACGTGACTTGCCCAGGGCTATGTGTCGAGTATACAGCAAGGGCTGGGATCTGAGCCAAGGATGGCAAAGATGGACGCCTGATCCTCAGAAGGTCAGAGCGGGAAGGAACTTGGGGCTCATTTAATTCAACCCTTCCCTTTTCCAGATTAGGAGACTGAGCTGGGAGAGGGGCAGGCTCTGCTGTGTCATGACCAGAGGGAAGTCACTGTCTCTCCCTGGGCTGTAGTTTCTCTCGTTGGTAGATGAGAAACAGACTTCATCTTGCCAAGGGTTCAGGACTTTCCCTTTCTTTGTTGGCGTGGCTCCTGGGCCAAAATACAGCAAATTTCCCCACCAGCTGAGGAGAAGCACAGGTCTGCAGGCAGCTGGGAGTGCGCCTGGCTTCTCAGCCCCACTCACTTGGCCTCAGCACAGCCCCTGTCTCCCCCAGCCCACCCAGCCTCGCATGGTCCGTGCTGCACTTTCTCTACAGCTTAAACTCCACCTGGAGCCTCATCCTCGGGAAGCCTTTTTGCCCAACAGCAGCCTTCCTCTGAGTCCAGCTGCCTCCACCTCCCACCAGCCTCAACCTCCAGTCCGGAGAGAAAACTACTCTGCCAGAAACTCTGCATCGCCCCCTGACAGTGGCAGCCCTGTGCCCTAGAAAGAGCATGAGCTTGGGGGTCAGACAGTTCAATCCTGACCCAGTAAGAAAATCTCTGAGACTGTTTCCTCATCTGTAAAATTGAGGTGACAGGAATCCTCCTGGTGGGGCTGCGCTAAACTGGATCACCTCTCCTTGTCTTCAAGTCGGTATATGCGTAGTTCTCTCTCCCGGGAGACTGTAAACTTCCCTGAGGCCTAGCTGGGTGACCTGAGGCGAGTCACTTGCCCTCTCTGATCCTCAGTGCCCTTGTCTGTGAAATACCTTTCCAGGGCTATCATGAGGCTCAGATGAGCTGATGGATGGATTATTGCTTGCTAAATTCAGACAGCTGAGCACACACGAGCCATTATTGATATGGTGATGATGGCAATGACAATGACTCTCATAATTCTGGAGGCAGAGGATGAGGAGGAACTAAATTAGGTGCGTACCAGTTCCGTCTGACCTGACTGACAACGCTGTGGGAGTAAATCAGTGGGAGGGCCCCCTGAGGTGGGAGGGAGCTCAAGGGCAAAATCGGGGCTCGGCAGGCAGGTGCTGTCGTTAGCAGCTGCTGTCCGTGAGTGCCGCAGGACTGTGCCCTCTCACGAGGTCCAGGCTGAGCACTGGCTGGCCCACGGTCCCCAGCCTGGCTCTGCCACCAACACACTGGTCCCATTTCCTGCCTGACCCTTGGTTTCCTTACTGTAAAATGATGTTGGGGGGTAAGAGGAAGGATCTCATTCTGCGGTGCCCCTGTCTTTGGGGAAGGACCATGTGAGCTAATGGATGTACCACTGCCTTTGTAAAGCGTCAAGTGTGGGGCATGAGAGATTACAGTTATTAATAATTTGGCTCCTGGGAGAGAGGATGTGGGGGAGGGGGTGCGGTGAAGGCTGGGAGAGGACACAGAGGGGAGCGAGCATCCGCCCCCTCAGCGGCAGGTAGTTGGGACCTGGGCCTCAACTCTCTGAAGGCTTTGCAACACTGCCCCCTGGGGACCAGAGAGGAGGTCTGGGCCACCTGCTTGTCCTCCAAGACAGCAGTCAGGGAAAGGGGGCTGGAAGGACCACTGTCAGAGGAGGTTGAAATAGACCGGCCAGAAGGATCCCATGGGTGCAGTCACTGCCCCGGTCTAGGCCACCAGCAGTTCTTGTCTGGGCCGCTCCTTCCCACCTCCAGCCTCACCCTGCAGCCCACCTTCTTGTAAGCCGGAGAGAACTTCCCAAGCGTTAAATCTGACCATGCCCCTCCTTGCTTAAACCCTGCCCCCTGAGCATGCTCAGGACCAACCCACTTTTCTCAGCCTGACGTGGAGTGCCCCTGTCTCTCTGTCTTCTGCCAGATCAGTATCTCCACTTGCAAGTGAGACGAAATAGTGGGAGGTCAAGAGCAAGGCTTTGGGGCAGGACTGCACGGCTGTGACTCCTGGCTTCTTCACTTGGGAAGCTGTGTTACTGAATTCTTTGTTTGTGGGTTGGTTTTTCTTTTTATTGTGGTAAAATACCTACAAGACAAAATTTACAATTTTAAGCGTACAGTTCAGTGGCATTAAAGCACATTCACATTGTTGTGCAACCATCGCCACCATCCCTCTCCAGAACTTTTTCATCTTCTGAAACTGAAACTCCGTGCCCATGTGTTACTTAATTCTTTCCGCCTCTGTTTTCTCAGCTGTAGGATGGAGCTGAGAAATGCACTTGCTCTGCACGGTGCCTGGTAGGTGGGTCATAAGCACTCAACAAATCTTACTATGCTTTTCTTCTCTTGAGGAAACTGCTCTGGAAAGTAAAAGCAGCCACACCGTGTGGGTTATCTGCAGAAACCCACGGGCCCGTTATGGCCCAGATTCATGTCTGTGACTTGGGCAGAGTTTGTGACAGTTGCTGGGGAAGCTCGCCTGAGCTGCATCTAGGAAGATGAGTCACTTCCTCTCCTGACGGGTTATGAGCCTGGAGACGGGAGGGCAGGGAGCAGAGTGAGCTCGGCCAGCGGCTTCCCGGCCAGGCTGGCCCTCCAGAGATGCTCCTGTGGGAAGTGCACAGGCAAGGGGAATTCTGTCTGGCGTCAGGGCCAGTCTGGGCCAGAGTAGGACGCCCCGCTTGCCTCTGTTCCAGCTGTCCCGGGAAGGGCTGGAACAGGTTCCCTGGTTTTCATCACTGCTGTTTATTCAGAGCGACGTCGGTTTGCATTTTGCTTGGTTCTCTCCTTCTCACATTCCACCCCAAACACACCTACTCCCTCCACTCCACACACACTTTTCCTAGACTCCCTCCCTCCAACTGTTCCCGACACTCAAGTCTAAAATTCTGTCACCAACCAAGTGGTGCCGTCCTTATTTAAATGTCTGTCCTTTTTCTGTCCTCTGGGTGGGACGCAGATGTATCTTCCTGGGGCAGCGGAGGGATCTGGCCTGGGTCCGGTGAGGGCAGGGTGGAGCTCTCCAGCAGACGGGCTGCATGGTGCTGTCAGAACCAGAGCTGGGCCCACACAGGGAGCCTGGAGGGCCACAGCACCTCCTCCTAAGGGTCCTCAGGAGGGGCACTCCTGTCTCTTTAGTTACAAAACATCAACCATCTTCCAGAAATAGCCACAGGGGAAGGTTCAGCAAACCAACCCCGTCTTTGGAGTCCCCTGTGCCTGAGCCTGCTAACATCCAGCTGTGCGGGCTTGGGCAGTTACTTCGTTTTTCTAAGCCTCAGTTTCCTGAACTATAAAGTGGACGTGACAATTATGAGCAGCATTCATTACATGCCAAGCACTGTTCTAAGTCCTTTACTTGCGTTGACTCAGTTCATGTTCCCAGCTACCCACTGTAACCTCCTGTTTACAGATGAGGAAGCTGAGGCACAAAGAGATTAGGAGACCTAACCAAGGTTACACAGCTGGGAAGAGGCAGCACCGGGATTTAACCTAGACAGTCTGGCCCCAGAACTCACATCCTGAACCATGTCACATGACTGCCTCCAAGGGCGAGTTCAAGGACTCAGTCATCTGTCAAGAACTGAGCTAAGCCCCTTTGGCTGGGTTCCAGGCCTGTTCTCCTAATGACTGTCCAAGTGACCTTGAGTGTGTCACTTTCCTCCTCAAATCTCAGGTTTCCCTCCCACATCAGGAAGGGCTTGAACCCCAGCTGGTGACTCCTAGATTCTGCTCCAGTCCAGACGCCCTCTTGATGTTCACCTCTTCCTGGGGGTCCCTCAGGCGAATCTGGCTCAGCAAGGAGCTCCTCATGGGCCTGGAAACCTGCCCCTCCCAGGTCCCTGCTCTGCGCCTCCGCTCTCAATGGAGTCAGGCCCCTCCCTGACCCTTCCTCCCTCCCTCTCCATCCCTGTAGCCGGTGTGGCACCTCTTCTGTCCTTCACATTCCTCTGTCTCCCCCTCCCCCTCCCCCTTAATTCAGAGCCCACTCCTCATTTCTCCTGGACCTTCGGAAAATCTCCTTACTCTGCTGTGACTCCAGTTTCCCTGTTCTAATCCATCCTCCACATTCTACCAGAGTCGTCTTTCTAAGCCCTAACCGTATGGAAGCTAACCCTGCTCCTCAGAGCCCAGTTTATTTCTTAGCCTAACGTTTGATGCTCCTCATCACATACCTACAACCTGCCTTACCAGCCTCCCTTCCTCCTCACGCTCATGTCTTGAAGCCTTCGTATGTGTGATTCCCCATGGTCAATTGCCCTCCCTCCCTTTGTCACAGCATTAGCGGTCATCCATCAAGGACCACCTCCAACCCTCCATCCCAAGTGTTTCCTGACCCCTCCAGGAGAAAATGGATGTGGTCAGGATCATATCCTAGTTCCCTAGATGAGCTCGGTCAGTGAGCACTGACCAGGCTGGGCATACCCTCAGGGAACTTTCCATCAGCCAGTTCCTCTGCCTCCAGTCTTCCAGGGTGAGAAACCTCAGAGGGGAAGATATCCAGGGGGTGGCTTTCTGTGACTATGGTGATGATGGCAATAGAAAAGTTTTTCACAGCACTTCACAGTTTGCAAATTCCTCTCACCTAGTTTCTCACTAAACATGCACTCCAGCCAATATTGCTGGTGCTGCTAGCCCCCTTCACAAAGGGAGACAGAGGCAGAGGGAAGGGAAGTCACTTGCCCACGTGGAGCGGTAAGTGGAGGAGCTGGAATTTGAACCCAAGTGCATTTGGTCTCCAAAGCTGATGTCGTACTGCCTCCTGGTGGCGGGAAGGATGGTGATGGTGATGAACATGCTGGAGGTCCCCAAAGTGGGCCCTGAGTCTGGACTCTGCTCCCCAGAGCTCCATGGGCCTCCTGCCCTGGCCAGGAAGGCAGCCTAGGCTCTCCTTGGACGTATTTATAACTTCCCTTTCTTCCTTGGCACCTTCCCTTTCCAGTCTCGCGTCTGTCAGAGCCTCGCACCGTGAGGGTGAGGAGCAGGGGGGTGAGACAGAGAGACGCCACTGCCGACTTTCCAGAGCGGAGGGCGCAGGGCGGCTGGCCCTGCTCTGCGGGGAACTGCCTTGGGCCGGCTTATGTTCTGAGCTCAAACATGTGCCTGAGATACGCGGGCCCCTCCTGGAGACGTTTCTGGACACCTCCCCGCCCCCCACTTTCTAAGGAGAGAAGGCAGAGACCTGGAATGTGAACGTTATGGCCTCCCTGCCCCTGTCCCAGGAGAGAGGCGCAGGGCTTGTGCAGTCTAGGGGGAGATGCTAACGACACCTGCTCGCACCCTTACCTCTTCTCTATGTGCAGCACACTAGCACAGAGCTTGCACTCGAGAGGTACTTACTCAATGAACGAACCCCGTTCTGCAGAAGAGGAAACAGAGTCTCAGAGCTAAAAGCCAGGCTTGAATCCAAACTGGTCCAGCACCAAGATCTGAGCACGGATCCACCATGCAGCCTCCCAGTCGCATTCGGTAGAGAACAAACTCTCCCCAACCTCAACGTCTTCCGAAAATTCTCCCACCACACTTGTCTTACATGCAACTTGTCCCACTACCTGCACCATAAATCTGCAGTCTTGCCTCTATCCGCTCTCTCTCTCTCTTTTTTCTTTTCACCTCCTTCTCTCCCACCTGACTCACCAGGAGTCCAGACCCTGGGCTCAGAGGCTCCTCTTCTCCTCCTCTGTTGACCATCCCTTCCTCTCCCATTCCTTCCGCCTCTCCCTCTCTCCTGGCTAATTCCCACCAACAAATGGTGGGGAATCTGCTCAAATATCTCTAGCTTAAAAATACAACAAAATCCTCCCTGACCCCTCCTCGCCCTCCAGCCATCCACTTCTCTTCACAGCAAACATCTCGAAAATGTTGTCCACTCTCTCTCCACTTACCCAGCCCACAACCTTCCACGCCCTCTCTTCTGCTGGACTGTTCACCCTGAGGTCACCAGTGACCTCTTCCTTCCTCGATCTGCTGGACACCTTCACCTCTCATCCTTCTGGTCTCATCAGCGGCTTTTACTGCTGCTGGCCACACGTGCCCTTTGGAGCTCCTCTGTGATATTATACTCTCCCGCCTTTGCTTCACTCGTCTGGGATTTTTTCTCAGCATCTTTTGCAGACTCTTTGTATTCTGCCTCACTGTCATGCTGGTTTCCTTCAAGGTTCTGTCTCTCCCACTCTACACCCTCTCCCTAACCCCACACAGCAGAGACCTCCCAGTCTTTATCTGCAGTTCAGCTCTGTCTCTCCTGAGCTCCAGACTTAAACCCTCAAAACTCTGTGGACACCCCCACTTGGATGTCCCACGGGCTCCTCAAATGCAACATGTCCCAAACTAAACTCGTTGTCTTCCTCCAAAACCTTCTTCCTACCTACCCTGCCCACCACCCACCACCATGTTCTCCAGCTCAGTCAACATCACTGCCATCTGCCTTATCACCTGAGCCGGAATGCTGAGCATCATCTTCTGACTATTCTGCCTCTTGAAGATTTCTCTAATCCTTGATAGTTAAAAGATGTGGGCCTTGGAGAAGGATGGGATTCTAACAGCAACTCACTGATGGCCGAGAGGAGGGACTGAAGGAGGCTTAGTTACTTAACCTCTCTGAGCTTCCTCATTTATAAAGCAAGGGTAGTAAAACCTCTGCTCAGATGAACTGAAATGAAGTGTGTGACCACCTGGGCACTGTCACTGGCACAAGTAAGTGCTCAGTAAAGGGCAGCGGCTTCCATCATCAGTATCATTGTTACTTCTCCCCAGTCCTCTTCTTGCCATCCAGCTCTCTGGCTGGCCGCCCTGCCTCTAGCCTCTCCCACTGGAATCGGTTCTCCACGTGGTGGCGGGTGTGATCTTTCCAAAACATGCAGCTGACTGTTAGTCCCCTGCCTGAAGGCCGGCCCTTGCTTTCCAGTGTCCTTGTGCTGAGTTCTTACTCCTTGGCCTAGAGTTCAAGACCTTTCTCGCTCTGGTCCCTGCCGACCTCTTTTGCCTGATTTTTTGAGATTCCTGGTCTCTCCCTCTATACTGCACACTTCTATCTGCCTCTCTAACACACCGCCTGCTTTTTCACCCTTTCCTGACTTTGTCCCTGCCTTATTGGCCTGGAGAGCTCTCCTCATCTGCTTATAATTCACAATCCAGCTGAAAGATGTCTTCTGCGATGCAAGCCTGCTTTGTCCCCTCCTCTGAGGCCTTCAACTCTACAGGAGCACAGATCACTGGATATGACTGTTGGTCAGTTTTTTCACTGGCTGCCCCCACTAGGCTGTGTCAATTCACTGGGATCAGGCACCCAGTGCAAAGGCAGCTTCATTCAATGTGGAATGAAAGATGAGCCTCAGTTCTCCTAATCTTTAAAATGGGCAGCCTAGGCAGCCAGGCCTGGTTAATCCAAAGCAAGAGCACTGGAGGCTGGAGGAAGACGAAGTCACAGGAGGCTCCCTGGAGGAGGCTGGACTTTGAGTTATAAGACATCTAAGAAAGAGCCAGAGCGAGCAGGAGAGAGCAAGCGCGAGAGAGAGTGTGAAGATTTGGGGAACTGAGTGGCTCTCTGCTCTGTCATCCTTGATCCTCTACCCTCAAAACACTCAAAGCTCCCGCCACTTCCCCATCCCCTGGGCAACAGCACAGCACTTTAATCTACAGAGAGAATTTTCACAACCTTTTTCTCGTTAGTGGGGTCAGTTGTCTCAGAGGTTAGACTGGATTAGCAAATCTGAGACCTCAGATCCTGCCTTGTCCTTGGTTCTCTGTGTGACTCGGGCAGTCCCTTACACCTTTGAGCCTCAGTTTCCTCATCTGTCGCGTGGGGATACCACTTGTTGCTCAGCGAGTGGGAAAGCCTCCATAGACCGCAGCGTTCTGCGCCCCAGTGAGGACTATTAATCCTGTCGTTCTAATATGAGCAAAGACCAGTGGGAGCTGCTAATCAGCCACTTGGGAGTTCCCAGAAAAGCATTACTCAGGGCCCCAGTAGCAGGGGACCTTAGGGAGCAGGGCCCCTGCAGGCTACGAACAGGCAGGATCTGGGGGTTTAATGGGACCAAGCTCAGCCCCAACCGGGTCCTCCCCATTGAGGTAGCGCAGTTCCATGGAGAGGAGGGAGCAGCTGGAGTGGCCTGGGCTGCAGGTGAGCTGGGCTGTCCTGCAGAGGTCGTGGGTGGGAAGGCTACAAAGGAAGTGCCAGGAGCCGGTCATTACCCAAGGAGGGACAAGGTTCTGGGACAGCAGGGTTAGGGGGTCAAGCAGTTAGGGTCTCTCACCCCACCATGAGAGGGGCTCTAAGAGAAGGGAGATGGGCTAAAATTTTTCTGCCCCAATGTGTAGCATTCGGGGCTGGCTGGCTCTGCTGCTGGTTTGCTAACGTGTGACTTTGGCCAGGTCACGGTCCTTCTCTGGGCCTCCCCCTTCCCATTGGCAACAAGAAGGGAGCAGGGCCAGAAGCTCTCATAGAGTCAAGCGTTGTCTGCTTCTGCAGGAATGCTGGAGAGAAAGCCTTGAGGTTGTCAGCACAGCCATGTTCCAATCTCTGCCTGTGGACACACCAAGAAGGAAGGTGCTGGACTGGATCGACATGCTGGTTTTATAGGAGAGGAGTCAGAGCCGATCTCCAGTCCCAGGGAACCCCCCAGGCCGGTGAGGGAAACATGGACAACAATACCCAGAATGATCTGGGTGGCTGCCAGACCTCCGCGGCCTCCAGACATGGACGTTTCAGCGCCTCTCCTGTGGCAGACCCTGAGGAGCCCCGGGCAGGGAGGCGGGAGTCTGGCTTCTAGGGCAGCTCTGCCACCAACTCCCCGTGTGACCTTGAGCAAGTCACTCCCTTCTCTGGGCTTTTTTATTCAAAAAAGAGGGGGAAATGGGGATTGGACTACATTGCGTTCTTTTAAGGACGCTTCTGGCTCTGAAGTTCTGTGATTGCCCAGCAAACCTCACACAACCAGCTCACGTGGGTCTAAGCAGCAGAGGGACCAGCCTCTCAGAATTGCAGCAACTTTCAGGGAGATGCAGTTTGGGTAAATTAGATGCCAAAATAAAAGAAAATAAAAATCCCTGCCGACTAGTCTGTTATGGGGAAATAGTTCAGTTTAGCCCTTTCATTCACTAATTCATTTCTTAAACAACATTTGTTGAGGGTTTCCTGTGAGCTGGGTTTTCTTGGGCACCAGGTGTACGACGCTCCACGGGGCCCAGCTGCCATGACCTTTGCCCATTCAGATGGGCCCCATCCACCTCTTCCTTAAGTCATTTCTTGAAAAGAGCATTTTTCTAGCCGTGTAGAACCTCTATTTAGTAAGCAGTCCATCTGAAACTCTTTGAAAATCCCTCAGGACAAAACAGCAATTTATAGTTTTCTCTGACATTAGCCTAAGAAATGAAGAGAGGAAAATAAAAGCTTTGTCCAAATTTTTCCCCATGTGGAAACCAGAGCTTCTGAATTCTCCAAGTGGCCTTGCTTGGTGGAACGAGGCCAAGGCCAGAGGCAGGAGGCGTGCTTTCCAGGACCAGGTCTGACGCTGAGCTGCTGTTGAGCTGGGCTGCTCCCCATCCCTGTCTCAGCCCGATTCTTCGTTTGTGAAGAAGCACCAGGAGCTCAGCGATCTGCAGGGACCTTTCTACTCTTACATATTCTGCGACGTGAGAAGGGTTTTTTCAGAAGAGGAAGAAGCTGGAGGTGGTTTTGGAAAACCAAGTGGAATTGCTCAAGGGGTCATGGGGGAGAGGGGCAGTGATCTGAATGTCCACATAACCTGGGCCTGGATCACTTAGTCAAGGTAGAGAGCTATCCAACGCTTCCCTCAGCTCAGTTCTGTGGGTTGGAAAGTCTCACTTCACGGGGCTTGGGCTGCCACAGATGCACGTGACCTCTTTCGACACCCTCTGGGGAGCGGAGTTACTGTCTGCAGAGCACTTGGTCTTCTCCCCTGACACTGCTTCTGAGACTTCTCAGTTCTCTGTGGTGCCCTCTGAACTGGGGCCAAGGAAGGAAAGCAGGTTCCAGGGCAGGGGACATGAGATGCTAAACAGTGACACCTGCCGAGCTGCAGCAGCCAGGAGGAGAAAAGACATGTGGAGTGACCCAGGAAGTACCCTGGAGTCTGTTTTTTCCCAACAGGGGGAGAATCTGTCTTCAACTTGGATTCCATTTGGGAAATGCCTCCTTCTGCCAAAGCATATGCCATGCCTCTGCCTTCATAGGGTGATCAACGTCCAGGTTTGCCTGGGACTGAAGGATTCTCTGGGACATGGGACTCTCAGTGCTAAAACCAGGCAGTTCTGGGCAAATCAGGATGGTTGGTCTCTGGGTCTGAGCAAGAGACAGGATACAAAGATAGGTCACAGGGCACCCACGTTAGACGGAGGCAACAGAGAGCCCCAGCAGCAGCTACACAGAAAGGGAAGCCATTCTCGGGTCAAGCAGACGGCATTCCGTAGCGCGCCTGGGAGGAAGCAGCTCTCCCTATCAGTCCTGAGACACGATATCACAGAAGGGGAATCCTCCGTGTGTGGAAGTGTAGTGACAAAGAACACTGATTCAGGAGACACAGCATCCCAGCCCACATGGAGTGAGATGAGAAGGGAGTGAGTCGTGGAAGAGGAATTGGAGCCAGAGCTGTACAGAAACGGTTCCTTCAGCCATCCCTGAAGAAGGGTTCCCACCAGTTCCTTGGAGCTCAGGAGCTGGAAGTCTTTCCCAGGGGCCATTGACGATCCTCTAGGCTCAGAGGGATGTAAGTAGAGTTGGGGGAACCTTAGAGTAAAGTAGGTAAGTTTTCCCTCCAGGGTTTAGCTTCGTCACTCTCGGCCAGTGATCCTGTTGTCTTCACAAGGTCTCAGGTGAAGGAACTCCGCTCAGGACCTGCTGATGGGCTGGATGGGCTTGCGCCGAATGACTGCGGTCAAGATTCTGCTGCTGACAGTGGGCGAAAGCTGGTAAGTGTTTCATCAATGTTACCACACCCAGAATCTTCCTTCACTTGTGGTAGCAGGAGCGAGGCTGCCACAAGAGACATCCTTAAAGGAGCTACTTAAAATAATAAAAAAACTACTTGATTTTCTAATTATTTGAACATAAATGGATGCTTCTCAAGACTTTTTCTCTCACGTGGAATAAATTTGCCCCCAAACCCTGCTGTCTGATTGATGTGGTTCATTTACGATACTTTTTTTTAATTAAGAAGCAAGGGATCTAGCATTAGAAGGCTGCTTAAAGGTTTTCAATCTAGCTCCTATCCAAACATTAAACCTCCCCTGTAATGTTTCAGCCAAAGGCCCCAGCATTGCATACCTCTTGTTAGACGGAACGCACTACTTTTCAAGCCAGTCGTTTGCTTTATGGGATAGTTTTAATCGTAAGAAACTTATTCCATATGTGAGGATGATCTCCGGGCCCTGCAGCCACTGATACTGGCCCTAGTTCTTTGTAAGTGTTCCTGCCCTGTGCCAGCCCGTCCAGTGTTTGTGTCCACCTCTCTTTCCCACCAGACAGGACCAGCTATTTCGACCATTGCTCATTAGACACCTCACCATCCTGGGCATCTTGGTTGTGCTATGAAATTCCAAGAACAAAGAAACTGTTGGGATTGAGACCATGGTTGGAGAGAAAAAGATGCATGTTCTAGTTAATGTTTCCCTGGTTGTTCTGGTTTCCAGGTATGTGCTGATGTTCCCAGTGTCTGTCTGCAGACGTTCAGCCCTGACTCGCTATGGAAGCCACCTGTAACGGAGCAGAGGACTCCTCACCCATCTTCTACCTGGTGGGCATCCCCTCTCTTCCCAAATCCCTCTTCTTCCCTGTCTTCTTGATTTTCCTCTTAATCTACCTGTTCATCCTGGTGGGGAACTCACTGATCTTTGTGGCTGTGGTGATAGAGCCCAGCCTCCATAAGCCCGTGTACTTCTTCCTGATCAACCTCTAGGCCCTGGACATCGTCTCCACTACAACCACTGTCCCCAAGATGCTGTCCCTACTCTTGCTTGGGGACCGCCTCAGCTTTCCTGCCTGCTTCCTGCAGATGTACCTCTTCCACAGCTTCTCCTGCTCTGAAGCCTTCATCCTGGTGGTCATGGCCTATGACCGCTATGTAGCTATCTGCCGCCCACTGCACTACCCTGTCCTCATGGCCCCACAGACCAACGCTGCCCTGGCAGCCGGCCTCCTGCCCATCCCGGCAGTGGTGCAGACCTCCCACATGGCTTTTAGTCCTGTGGCCCAGGTCTACCACTGCTTCTGTGACCACTTAGCTGTGGTCCAGGCCTCCTGCTCTGACACCACGCCCCAGACCTTCATGGGCTTCTGTATCGCCATGGTGGTGTCCTTCCTGCCCCTTCTCCTGGTGCTTCTCTCCTATGCCCACATCCTGGCCTCGGTGCTGCACATCAGCTCCCAAGAAGGATGCTCAAAAGCCTTCTCCACCTGCAGCTCCCACGTCCTGGTGGTTGGCACCTACTACTCATCCATTGCCATAGCCTGCGTGGCCTATAGAGCTGACTTGCCCCTCAACTTCCATATCATGGGCAAGGTGGTGTATGCTATTCTCACACCAATCCTCAACCCTCTCATCTACACGCTGAGGAACAAGGATATCAAAGCAGTCATCATCAAAGTAGCATGTCCCCGGGACCCAGGGCATTCTCGGGGTCCTTGATCCTTAGATGCAACTCATTCAGCTCCCTGGACACCATTGACAATGCCTAGCACAGAATAGAAACACAATAAATATTTTAAATGAATTACAGCAGCCTAAATATGCTTAATTCTGTTGAGCAGACATCTCAAACGTGGTCCTCAAATACTGGATTAAGAAGGCTTCCCACTGGTGCTATAGTTTTCACTATATAATTGTAGTTTTCACAGTTTTCATCAATTGTTAATGTGATGAATAAAATTTGATCGTTCAGTCACTCATACCAGTCTTTATTAGGTGCTAGAGACAGAAATGAACCAGACGCAGTTGCTGCCCTTGAGGTATCCACAGTCTAGTGAGAGCTTCAGACCCAGAGAAACAACATTGGGTGATAGGATGGAGAGACACAAAGGGGCTGTGGGAGCCAAGAAGTTAGCATTTAATTTAATGTTAATATTTTCTCCAGAAATCCTTATATTTTTGACGTTGATATCACTTGTTTGTTACCAAGCACTGGTTTATCAGCAATATTGTCAGGGGTGGGCCGGAGGCTTGAAATGACTGCGTAAGAAATCCACCAGCTGCTCCAATCAGGGAGTGGTAACGGGGTCCATGCTCCTGTCCGATGAGGAGGATCTATTTTTAGCTGGATCGCATTAATGGGCTTGGATGCCCATTAAAAAGTGATGCTTCCTGCCAAGAACCAGGAGGCGGAAGTTAGAGTGGCTCTACTCACCGTTACCTGCAGTGACCCACCTGGGGGAATCTGTGCCCCCAGTCTCGATGATTTTAGCCTGTGTAGATTAAGCAGTTCTGACTCCGCAAGAGACACAGTAAGTCTCACTAAATTTAAAGCTACAGTTGTTACCTGGTCATTGTCAGCCCACCAGGGAGGTAGACCAGCAGTCAGAAAAAGGAGTCACCATGCTCTCAAGGGTAGCTGACCCTGATCTTCCAGAGGAAGTAAGACTGCTCTTATGTAACGGGGGCTGGAAGGTTGGCACTCAGGCACAGGAGCATTTCTTGTTTCTTCCATGACCAACTTTAACCGTAAATGAACAATTAAAGCAACCACAGCCTGGTGAGGCATAGTGACCAGGGGCTCAGAACCGTCAGGGATGAGGTCTGGGTCATGCTGGAAGGGGATCCATCTAGACCACTGCAGTGATGGAACGTGAAGGGAAAGGAGAAGGGCATCTAGAATGGGCGGCAGAGGAGAGGGTTGATGAGTGCCACTTGCAGCCTTGGGACTGACTGTAGCAGCAGGGGCAGTAATTAATCGCACTTCTTTTAGAAATTTCCCCCCAAATTGTGAGTAATCAGAAGCTCTGTGTCCAAATGGAGTGACATTCTCATGATAAGTGAATGAATCCGAGAGGTTCAAGGGGTAGACTGTAGCAGACACAGTTGGTGGCCTGCCCTCTAGCAGCTGCACGTTGGCTGCTAACAGCTCACACACATACACCCTAGATATGGGTATAACTGTCCTTACCTTATTGCTTTCCTTTTGGGTGGAAAGGGAGCAAGAGAGTAGCTTTATAAGCAGAATAAACTGGCTACTGGTACTAAGGCATCTAAGCTTAGATGCCAGCTGTTGACTACCATCCTGGTAAAGCAGGGTGGTTGGCATCTAGAGACCCTGAGAGCCCATGAAAGTTGCACACTCTCTCGCAGGAGATGGACACCACCAGTCCCCTGGGAAATTGAAGATATGCAGGCAGCCTGTTCCCTGGCTATTACCAGGTGACGCAAACAAAACTCCTGGCGTAATTTTTGAATAATCATGTTTCACTCCAAGCACCCTATATCTTTTATCTCACTAAATCGTCTCAAAAACTCTACGAGATAGGTAATATGGTTATGTTCTATTTTATGGACGGAGAAACTCAGACTCAGAGAGGTTAAGTAACTTGCCTAAGGTGACGTGGCTAAAATACATTAGAACTTGTATTCAAAGCCAGGACTTTCTCACTCCGGTCCCTACACCCTAACCCACGATGGAATACTGCAGAGCACAGGCCTGGGAAGGAAGCCCTGGTCTGACTTGTAGCTCAGATACTAAACAGAGCATAAGCATTGGCAAGTCAGTTCACTTCTCTGGACGCCGGTCTCCAACTCTTGGGCTGCCTGTCTCCCCTTGCTGTTCTGGAGACCAGAGGAATAATGTCAGTAAAAGCAGTCCCAATGGTTGTAAAGTTCTGGAACCCAGGAGGGCTGTTAACAGTGCTGTTCTCATTATCAGAGAATCCCAGAGGCAAGTCCCTCCCAATGCATGCAGGAGGAGGCGAGAAGCGGATCCTGGGTGACTGGGGGGACACATTGCCCCAGAGGAGGCCCATCTTGAGGGAGAGGGCCCCAGCAGGCCTGGCTGAAGAGAGGGGTTAGCGGGCGTAACAGCTCGGCTCCTGCCTGGTTCTTCCCTGCTGGGCCTGGTTTGCAGACACAAAGGGGACACCACGGGAGACACCAAGGTAAACAGGGCTTGACAGGTGAGTGTGCTGGGGGCAAAGTACCAAAGCTCAGCAAAGACCAGAGTGGGGAGACAGAGGCAAGGATGTAGGGGGCATATAAACCTGGTCAGGGGCCCAGAAAGATTGATGCGGTGCGCACAAGAGGCAGGAGCCCAGGATCCAGGTTGGCTATGCACAGATGGGCTGTGGGACTTTGGGCCACGTGTCCTGGCAGGTCTGGGCAAGGGGTGCACTCACAGGTGAGATTCAAATGATCTTGGCCAAGCCCACCTCATATGAAAGCAAGGCTTATGACAGTAATAACCATTGGAAACACTTGCACACTTTGAGCTCTTACGTGTTCCAGGCTCTTGTGTAAGCATCATCTAAGCATTCTCTCTGTGAGGACTCAGCCCCAGGAGGTGACAGATAAAGGGAAAAGGCCCAAGGTGACACAGCTGGGGGTAGGGGTGGGATTAGAATCCAGTCTTTTCTGATGCACAAGTCCACGCACTTAACCACTAAGGTCCACATGACATAATGAAGGTGAGGAACCCGGCTGGCAGCAGGTGTCACCAGGTGGGAGAGCCCGCGCCCTCTCCCTTTGGGCACGGACCCTGTGACACTGCTCTGCCAAACACAGAGGGGGCCCTCAGAAAAGGGCTCATTGGCTTGGAAACCCCTCAGAGATCTCTTCCTCCAATCCCCTCACTGCCCAGGTGAGAAACCAAGGCTCAGGGGCCCAAAGTGACGGCAAGTGAGTGGCGGAGCTGGTCCAGGAGCCAGGACTCTTGGTTGCCAGGTGGGCCTCACAGCAGGCTGGCACCAGAACAACCTCACCAGCCATGGCCTTCAACTGACTCTCAGATTCTCATCTGTGGAGGGGGCATAAGCGTTCCCTGGCCCGTTGGATGGTGGGAGGAGATGACAGACGTAAAGTACAGCATCAGGTTGGACATCCGGGTGATTGGTTGTTCTGTCTTTCTGTGTCCCCCACCAGCACTGTAACTGATTGTAGACAATCCTGACAGGGAGAATCCGTTCCTTGCCCTGGGAAACAGCACCCTTTAGGCCCTAAGCACACGGCTGCATCCCTCACACGTAGTGTGTAACTCAAAGTAAAACCAGAACCCTAACCTGTAAAATAATTGTGAGAAAGTCCAGCCAAATTTGTACATTTCCTATGATGGGCTAGTTGAACGGTGCTTTGAAATAGCAAAGGTTGAATTCTTTCAGGAAGTATTTGTGGTGCGCCTGGCGTGCGTGTGGGATAGTCCAGCAGCTCCCGGCAGTGAAAAGCCATGTGCCACCTCTCACAGAGCTCTCAGCGTCCCTACCTCCGTCTGCAGAGTGTTGGGATAGAGCAGGGAGGAGGGGCACCTGGACTTTCGGCCTCTTAGGGCCCCTCTTGCTTTGGTCTTCTGCGTCTCTGCCCCTCAAACTCCCCTACTCCGCCTCACCCAGCACCGTCAGCCTTGACCGCCTCTCTGGGGGCAGAAGGGTCCAGGGTAGTGTAGTTTGCATCACAGTCTTTGGGTGATGAGAAAAAATCCCCAACCAAATTTGTCGGGATGGGGTTTGGTTAACTGAGGGATAACCCTTTAAAATGGAGACCATCCCGGGTCACCTTCTTGGCTGGGTCATGGGGTGACTTCTGAGGGAGGTTCTCTTTCAAGGAGCACACACAGGACGGTGTCTGTCCCACACGTGTTTCAGACAAAGCATTTCCCAGTCACCACGTCTGAATCTAGGAGCGGGGCTGCGCAAACCAAACCGATCACAGGGCCACCAGGACATTCGTAAAAGGCAGTGAGGAGGTGGGCAGAGGGGAGTCAGGTGGGAATTAAAAATTAAAAAAACCTTTTTTCCCAATTCTGACATCTGATGATTCTTGGACATAAGAGGGTTTTTCGTTTGTTTTGCTAATTTTTTTAGAAAAGAAAGAAGATAGGTGCGATCCAAGTAATTCAAAGGAAGACTGCTTGTGGCATCACTGGGGTTCAAGAGCAGCGAAGCAGATGCAAACCTGGAGCTGCCCGAAGGCTCGTGACAGGCTCATCCTTAGGGTGGGACGAGCCAACATGTCCTCAGCTCAATCCACCGAGTCCCAGAGTTACCCCCCGCACACATCTAGTGAATAACCTCTGTTGGAGGGTTCTTTTGTCTTTGGGCAGTTTTTCAGTTCTCCAGCAACAATGGCTCTCATGGCAGGTCCTTGTGCTTCTCCTGAGTTGATATGAGAGGAGCTAACGGCTGAGTGGGCATAAAAGAACTAAACAGAACACCTGCTGGCCTGCAGCGTCCTCCTTCCCAGGAGGAAGGAAGAAGGAGACCCAGGCCGTGCCCTGAGTGGTGGGAATATTCGCCTTCAGCCCAGACCCCATCAGGAAGTGAGTGGATCCACCCATCACTGACACCTGGGTGGGAGGGCACCCAGAAAACTCAGTAGAGAGAGAGGGAGGTGGAGATGCTGCACCCGGAGAATGAGAGAGGAACCATTCCCTGGGTACTAAGTAGAGTGAACAAGCAGTTTGTTGCAGAAAATCGTGAAAACATCACCTCTTTATGGCAAAGTGATGATTGTGATGTCACTTAGTATAACTTTAAGCAAGAGTAGAAGAAAATACAGGAACGTGTGTGTCTAAGAGCTCATCTAAGATCTGATGCCCAAAAGATAGTGTGGGACATGGAGCAGACAAGGGACAGAAGCTCCTTCAATGCGTTATCAGAGCTGTAACTAGATAACCAACTGCCTGACTGGCTTTTAAATGTGCCATCCTTCTATTAGGATTTAAGCCCTGTGAAGCCTGTGTACCTTCTCACAACCTTGCACATTGTAGGTGCTGACTCATTACTTGATGGAAGAAGGGAGGAGGAAATTGTGGGTTAAAGTGGAAGAGTCAGTGTTGGATGGTACCACCAGTCCCCGAAACTTGGTCATAAACGATGTGGATTGTAATAATTGCACAGTGACCTGTACAGAATTTCATTCCAAATTCCTGGTTTTTCTGGTTTCCAGATGCTCTGGCTGTATGTCATCCTGGCATGCCGCTCTGTCACACCATGAACACCACAGCCTGTGATGGATCAGAAGATTCTTCACCCATCTTCTACCTGGTGGGCATCCCCTCCCTGCAGGAGTCCCTCTTCCTCCCTGTCTTCTTCATCTTCCTGTTCTTCTACCTGTTCATCCTGGTGGGGAACACGCTGATCCTGGTGGCCGTGGTGGCAGAGCCCAGCCTCCACAAGCCCATGTACTTCTTCCTGATCAACCTCTAGGCCTTGGACATCATTTTCACCACGTCCACTGTCCCCAAGATGCTGTCCCTACTCTTGCTTGGGGACCGCCTCCTCAGCTTCCCTGCCTGCTTCCTGCAGATGTACCTCTTCCACAGCTTCTCCTGCTCCGAAGCCTTCATCCTGGTGGTCATGGCCTATGACTGCTATGTAGCTATCTGCCGCCCACTGCACTACCCTGTCCTCATGGCCCCACAGACCAACGCTGCCCTGGCAGCCACTGCCTGGCTCACTGCCCTCCTCCTGCCCATCCCGGCAGTGGTGCAGACCTCCCACATGGCTTTTGACAGCGCTGTTCACATATACAACTGCTTCTGTGACCACTTAGCTGTGGTCCAGGCCTCCCGCTCTGACACCACGCCCCAGACCTTCATGGGCTTCTGCATCGCCATGGTGGTGTCCTTCCTGCCCCTTCTCCTGGTGCTTCTCTCCTATGCCCACATCCTGGCCTCGGTGCTTCGCATCAGCTCCCGAGAAGGACGCTCAAAAGCCTTCTCCACCTGCAGCTCCCACGTCCTGGTGGTTGGCACCTACTACTCATCCATTGCCATAGCCTATGTGGCCTATAGAGCTGACCTGCCCCTCGACTTCCACATCATGGGCAATGTGGTGTATGCTATTCTCACACCTGTCCTCAACCCTCTCATCTACACGCTGAGGAACAAGGATATCAAAGCAGTCATCACCAAAATGGCACATCCCCAGGACCCAGGGTGTTTTCGGGGTCCTTGATCCTTAGATGTAGTTAATTCTTCTCCCAGGATACCAGTGTGCTGAGAACAGAGAGCATCATCAAAAAATTTTTAGAAAGAAAGAATGACTTACAGCAAGGCCAAAAATATACCATTGGGACTTCTATTTCCATTAATGATAGGCTGGGTTATGAAATCAACCCTTCTGTGGAAAGAAATAAAAATGTCAGATAAAATATAAAAAGCATCTTCTTAAAAGTACCTAATAGATTTTTCAATACAGTAAGGTTAAAATAGTAATAAAGATGAGAACACAGAGAGGTTAGTTATTAAGGCATGGATAGACATGTAGATCAATGAAATAGAATAGAGAGCCCAGAAACAGACCCCTAAATACACGGACAATTGATCTACGAAGGAAATGATACTGTAGATGAGTGTGGAAGATGCACATAAAATAAATAATATTAGTACTATAAGCTATCCATATGTCAAAAACAAAATTTGTCTCTTACCTCAAGCAATCTCATTAAATGCCTAAATATTAAAGGCAAAACTATAAAACCATACAGGAGTCTATAGTCCTGATCTTTGGATGGGGATATATTTCTTTTCTTTTCTTTCTTTCTTTCTTTTTTTTTTTGATAAGGAAAATTGGCCCTGAGCAAACATCTGTTGCCAATCCTCCTCAGTTTTTTTCTCCCCAAAGCCCCAGTACATAGTTGTACATCCTAGATGTAGGTCACTCTAGTTCTTCTGTGTGGGATGCTGCCACAGCACGGCTTGACCAGCGATGTGTAGGTCCACGCCCAGGATCTGAACCGGTGAACCCCGGGCCACTGAAGCAGAGCACACAAACTTAGCCACTCTGCCAAGGGGCTGGCCTGGATGGGGAAATATTTCTTAAACAAGATTTTTGAAAAGTTCTAAACCTAGAGAAGAAAAATATAAATTTGACTGCTTTAAAATGTAGAATTTCTGTTCATCAAAAGTCACCAAAAAGAGAGTGGAAAGCCAAGCTACAGAACAAAAGAAGCTATTTGCAATGCATATGACCAACTAAAGGATTCAGGATTCCTAGGGAGAATATAGAGAGAATCACTTCAAATCATTTTTAAAAAGGTAGTCAAGCCTTAGAAAAATGAACAAAATACTTCACAAGAGGAAATAAACAAACGTCCAATAAATATAAGAAAACGTGCTCAACCTCTTTAGTAATTGGAGAAGTGCACATGAAAACAACAAATAGTTACCACTAGAAACCAATCCGACTGGCTAAAATGTCAAAGACTGACAATACCCACATTGGTGAGGAGGTGGGTCAGTGGAGCTCTCACACATTGATGGTGGGAGTGTTAATTGGTACAACCACTCTGGAGAACACTGTATCACTATGTTATAATGTTAAAGATACACATGCTCTATGATCTAGCACAGCAGCATTTCTCTAATTTGTGAAGTGTTCATAAAATGTAACATACATGTCAATAAAACATGGAGGAATTATACATACATGCAACAACGCGGAGGAATCTCACATAGTGTTGAGGGAAAGAATCACAACTCGAAAAGATACACATAGTATGTTTCCAGTTATGTAAAGTTTAAAGACAGGCAAAGCTAAACTATAGTTTTTATCAATGCAAACAGATGTCATAAACTGTGACAAAAAGAGAAGGCATATTTATTATAAAAATCAGAATCATGATTATTTCTGTGGGAAAGGGAGAGGGTTGTAAGCAGGGAGGGACATCGAGGGCCTTATGTGGAGTTGTCAATGTTTCATTCTCTCCTGAATGCTGATGACATGGTGTTTATTTTACAGTTAAACTGTATATTTAGGCTTTATATGTTTTGCTCTATATGAATATTGTATTTCATAATAAACTCGTACAAGGCGTCATTCCATTGAGCAGAGGCTGCAATAGACATTCTCCAAGTTTGGTCCGTGTCTTCCCATAATGAATTGTGGTTTTCACCTTCACGGTAAGAATCAAGATGCTGAATATAATTTCCCCAATTTGTTCATTCATTTAAGCAGCCTTTACTCAGCATTTGGGAGGTGCTAGACCGTGCAGTAGAAGCTAAAGAGAGAGAGACAAATCAGGATAGTCTCTGCCCTCAATTTGCTCACGGTCTAGTGAGAGAGACAGACATGGGCAGAAACAGCACAGTGTGTTGAGTACTGTTTCAGAGGGAGGCACAGGGGGTGATGGGAGCACGGAGGCTATTTAACTCAAGGTAAAAATGTCTCCCATAAATATATATATATATATATATATTTTTTTTTTTTTTTTAAAGATTGGCACCTGAGCTAACAACTGTGGCCAATCTTTTTTTTTCTTTTTTTTCCCCGCTTTATCTCCCCAAATCCTCCCTGGTACATAGTTGTATATCTTAGTTGCAGGTCCTTCTAGTTGTGGCATGTGGGATGCCGCCTCAATGTGGCCTGATGAACGTTGCCATGTCCGTGCCCAGGATCCAAACCAGCGAAACCCTGGGCCACCTTAACCACTCGGCCACGGGGCCAGCCCCTCCCATAAATATTTTTGATCTATGGTACCCACTACTTCTTGTTTGGGAGTCCTCATGGAGTTAACAACATGGTGGATGTGGACAGATAGAACAGAAGCCTTGAGCTGCTCCCATCAGAGAAGGAGAGGTTTCACTCTAGTGCTGACCAGGAGGTGGGATGGCATCCCTGTGGCTACTTGTCAGGAGGGACCGATTTAGCTTGGACCGCGTCTCCCTCTCAAGAAACGGAGTTTACGTGCAACTAAACCTACTGGACTTTCACACTCAGTCCCCTTCAGGAATCACACACGTCAAAAGAGTCAGGATGGACAGACTACGGTGTCCCCCACACAGGCAGAAAGGAAAACCGTTCTCAGAAAAGTGAATGGAGCAGGCAGTGAAATTTTTGTGGAATATGTTAAAACGAAAAAATCTTCCTTAGCAAATTGTGATAAAGACGCACCACTTATATGGAATTTTAAGCAAGGGCGCTAGCAGGGTGTGAAAATTTCAGCCAATAGTAATTAGGGTCTTCATACATGACTTTTAAAGTCACAATTATAAGAATTTTAAGTCAAAATTATGAAACAACAATTTTTAGTGAATCCTAGCCTCCATCCCTGCTCCCTCCACCTGTTGCATCCCCTTTAAAGAAATCACTTTTATTCCTTTTTATTGGCTTTTCTTTCCATTTTTAATATAAGCAAATCCACATAGTTATGCATATATGAATAATACATACATATGGCTATATTATACAAAAATATGGCTAGGTAGCCATGTTTCCATTACTTCTTAGAGAAATAGTAGCATATTATATTACTGTTCTGCACCTTGATTTTAAAAATCTTATCAGCAGTTTATAAAGTTTTTGTTTAAGATGAAAGAAATAAAGGCATATTCGTACACTGGTGGGGATAATCCAGTGGAGAGTAAAAACTTGTAGTTGGATGAGAGAAAGAATTCTTGGTGTGACTGGCTTTAGCTGGAGGCATAAAGAGTTCACCCGTGGAACAGGTGGGAAGGAAGAGCGTGTGAGCGGAGATGCTGGCAAGTGGGTGAATGTGGGACGGGAGTCTGGGCCTTCTCTTCTGATTGGCTGGAGTGACAATAGGAAGAGGGGTTGGTGGATTGAGGAGAGAAGAGAAGGTGTGAAAAGTCGTCTAGAAGTAGAGACGAGGGAAGAAACCAGGGACATATAAGACGACTGCCTTCCAGCAGTAAGGTCCTACTTGAGTTAGGTTGATTGTCTGCGGAGCCCTCTTGCCTTAAACCCATGTAAGGTACACTTACATCAGAAAAAACACTTTCTTAAAATCGATCTCACTTTTACCTAAGGGTACAGTGCTCATCCTGAGTCATACTATGTATGACTAATGGTCCTAATGTTCCTAATTCTTCCCAGTGGAGTATTTTTTTTTTTAAACCAAGCATTGGGGTGACTACATAAGCCAATTATTTTACTGGCAGTGATGATCTGAGTTTTTCACCTAATCATTTATCTGTCCTCACAAATGGGTACCTAAGCTTCTCATAAAAAAAATAAAACCTGTTGGCTAAATGACACAACGTGTCATTCATATATCAAGTACTTATATCATGAGCCTGTTGGGTGCTATAGTTTATATTTCAAAGTTATTGGGAGGGGAAGGAAGAAGAAAAATTTTAAAATGAATTCTAAGATTTTAAAAGCTAGTTTAAAATACTTCTAAACTCACTTAAAATGATGACCTCTAAAACGACTTGAGTTATCACTTACACATAGTGAAAATACTTACGTGGTCATGAGATTATGATTCCATTACAAGAGTAACATTTATGGCAATACATTTTTTCCATATTAATTTAATATATTCTTGATGATAAATAAAATGCTTGTAGTATACTAAATTTTTATTGTGTTTTCTGTTTATATTTCAAGTAACATGGTTCACTTCTATTTCTTTTATCCTCCCCTTATGTTTTCTTCAAATATATTCCCAGAATTATTCACACTAACCTTGTCTAGTGTCACCTTTGAAGACTTTATTACTTCTAAACTAGATTTTTTTGGTTCTAGGCAATATATGTTTTAAATAACCTGATCACTTTTTCTATGCTATCTTTAAAATAATAAACGCTCTATCACTGAATGCTACTTCTACAAATATGTGGAAATTAAACAGCACAGTCCTAAATAACCAGTAGGTCAAAAAAAAAAATCACAAGAGAGATCTGAAAATATTTTGAGATAAATGAAAATGAAAAGACAACACAGCAAAACTTATGGGATGCAGCTAAAACAGTGCTTAGAGGGAAATTTATAGCCATAAATGCCTGTGTTAAAAAAGAAGAAAAATCTCAAATCAATAACCTATTTTTTTTTTTTGAGGAAGATTAGCCCTGAGCTAACATCTGCTGTCAATCCTTCTCTTTTTGCTGAGGAAGACTGGCCCTGAGCTAACATCCGTGCCCATCTTCCTCTACTTTTTTATATGTGGGACGCCTACCACAGCATGGCTTGCCAAGCAGTGCCATGTCCACACCTGGGATCCAAACTGGTGAACCCCAGGCTGCCAAACTGGAACGTGCGCACTTAACCACTGTGCCACTGGGCCGGCCCCTCAATAACCTAATGTTTAACTTTAAGAAATTAGAAAAGAAAGCAAACTAAACTCAAAGCAAGCAGTAGGCATGAAATAATGATAAAAATTAGAACAGAAATAAATGAAAAGAGAATTAAAAAAGCAACAGAGAAAACTGACAAAACCAAAATTTGTTCTTTGAATGTATCAACAAAACTGATAAACCTTTAGCTTGGAGTTGGCCCCATGGCTGAGTGGTTAAAGTTCCACGTGCTCTCCTTTGGTGGCCCGGGGTCACAGGTTTGTATCCTAGGAGCAGACCTACTCCACTTGTCAGCCATGCTTTGGAGGTATCCCATATACAAAATAGAGGAAGATTGGCAGAGATATTAGCTTAGGGCTAATCTTCCTTAAGCAAAAAAAAAAAAAAAAAAACGGGGGGAGGAGTGAGAGCAAGAGCTCAGGGAAAATCTTCCTTGCCAAAAGAAAAAATTAAAAAAATAAAAAATTGTCAAAACTTTTGCTAGATTGAGCATGAAAAAAGAAAGAAGACCTCACTTACTAAAATCGAAAATGAAAGAGGGGACATTACTACCAACTATAGAGACATAAATAAGAAATGTTAAAGGAAGAGATCACCACACAATATCTGAAACAAAAGGCTGAATTTATTACTAGCTGTAGCATGAGAATGCTGTGAGTTATGGCACAGTCTGTTTCTGAGCAACACAGGGAGCTGATCCTTTATAGGGCTGTGGAAAATGTGGAGAGTGGGGGCTGGGGGACTCTCAGAGGTAGCAGCATCTGGGATTGGTGTGCCTTTAGCCGTGGAAGTGGTTACTGAAGTGAAGCTGTTGCTGGGTACTGATGTTTAGACTGGCTGGCTTTCAGGAATGTGTGTACTGGTGCAAAGCTGTCACTGAACAATTAAATAGGTTTAAAACAAGTTCTGATGACTATTTGTTACCATGGCTATAGAACAACTAGTCATTTCCTAGAAGTATGGGAACATTTTTATTCTCAGAGGTAATGAAATAAATTGTATTTCATCTCATCATACTGTTATAATAGGAAGTCTTACAATGTTGGCTTTTTACGAAGAAATCTCAGCCAATACTTTAGCTCTCCTGTTTAGATTCATTTTCTTCAGTAAAACAAAATAAAATTAGAGACCTAAAAGGAATCTGTCTTGTGTTTGTTTCCCTCTACTTAACTGCAATTCTACCAACTGTTGCACCCTATGTGGGGTCTTCTGGCCCCAGCACCCAAGTCTTTTCATTAGTTTCATCCATAGCATCCCAGAGAGCCTCCAGTCATGCTCATGCTGCCTGAAGCTGGCTCTGGATGTTTATCGAGGTTCTCTGCAGTGTCTGAGAGACAGAAAGCAGAACAGAAGAATCCACCTAGCAGCCTGGTCATTCTGCAGGATTCTTTGCCTTCAACTTAAGAGTGGACACGTCTTCTCCCCCAGGAACACCTTCAGCATTTACCTTCATGGTACCGAAGCAAAGATCCACAGATACAAATTTATCCCTAAACGAAATTCCTGTCTTCCATCAGAGGGAGCACATCTGGAGAGGAGGAGATGGCCCATTTAGTTCCTTTTCGGAATCCAAAGAAACTTCCAAAACCACCGTTAGCGCCATCACGAAGTTCATTAGACCAGGAGGGGCTGCAGCCTCTGCAGTACCATTTTTTGGTTTCTGTAAAGTTTTGGACTCCGCTGCCAATGGCTTAGTGATCTTGCGTCTGTAGTCATAGATCTACAGTTGGTAGAGATCTAATACGGAAATCTTTTCTGTGGGCCGAAATGAATCACTCATGCATGGTTTTCTGCTGGTTCTGGACAGCAGCATCAGGCACTGGTGCAACAGGGTCATCTCAGTCCCTGCTGTGGTTTGGTGTTCTCAAGGTCTCTAGGTCTGGAGCTGGGATGGTGCCCTCACATGCACATCTCTTCCATTTAAAAATGTGCTTACTGCTTGGCCCAGAAGTTCTACTTCTAAGGATCCATCTATTTCAGAGAAATATTTGGGCACATATGCCCCAAAATGCATGTGAAAAAGATGTTAATTATAACATTATTCATAATAACAATAATTAGATAAAACGCAAATGTCCATCAGCAGGGAAATTATTAGACAAACTATATCATATCCGTTCTACCAAATATCAGATAAAAACAATGAAGTAGATCAGACATAGAAAGCTTCCAAGACTCACTAAGTTCGAATATAAATGATGCAATAAGTACAAAATGATTCAGTTTATGTGAAAAGAAAAACAAAACCACACACACATGCTTAGAAAAGGTCTGCAAGGAACAGACTAAATTAGTAAGTGATTATGTCTGGAGAGGGGAGAGGGAATATGGAAAAGGGATGGTGTGAAGAAAACTTTCACTTCTTCCTCAATAAAGCTCTGTGTTGATCAAAATGTTTTACAATAGGATCTGTTTATTACTCGGGAAATTTTTAAAAATTGTTTAGATTTTATACATGTTAGTGAAAGAGTGGCAGAGTCAGACATAGAGAGCTGTGGAGCCAAAGGAGAGAATCCGCAAGACTGAGGCAGGACCGGTCTGTGACTCGGCTTTGGCCCCACCTGGGGTTGGGGCACTGACATCCACCGCACATTCTTCCCACAGAATCTTTGCACGTTCCTCATTGCACAACAGCAGTGGTGTATCCCAGTCATGCCATAGGGCTTTACTCTTTGGGTTTATTAAAATAATAGCTCTCACTTATTGAATGTTAACTGTGTGGTGGGCGCTGGGCTGAGCACCTAAACCTTCCCAGTGGTCCCTGAGATCGGCAGTGTTGTTACACCCTTTTTTTTTTGAGGAAGATTAGCCCTGAGCTAACATCTGCCACCAATCCTCCTCTTTTTGCTGAGGAAGACTGGCCCTGAGCTAACATCCATGCCCATCTTCCTCTACTTTATATGTGGGATGCCTACCACGGCATGGCTTGCCAAGTGGTGCCATGTCCGCACCCGGGATCCGAACCAGCAAACCCCGGACAGCAGAGAAGCTGAACGCGCGCACTTAACCCGCACACCACCAGGCCAGACCGTTACACCCTTTTTACAGATAAGGAAAGGAAGGAAGTCTCAGTGAAGTTAAGGGATTGTCCAAGGTGACATAGTGGAAAGAACTCATGTCTCAGCCATTAGACAATGTCCTGCTGAACTGGAATTGGAACCTTGGGTTCAAATCCCAGCTCTGCCACCAGTCACTCATGTGACCTTGGGCGAGTCACTTCATTTCTCTAGATCTTGGTTTCATCAAGTGTCGAGTAGTAGGAACGATCATGACTTTGCCTATCTTCCCTGGCTATTGTGAGCCCAGATAGAAAAACAGGAATCAATCTACTCCATAGGTGATAAAGTTCTGGGACCCACGAGGGTTGTTAATGGTGTTGTTTTCATTACCAGCAAAGCCCAGGGCCAAGTCCCCACCTCGCCCTAGGAAGTTGTTCCCAGCTGGCAAGTGTGGGGTCCCCTAGGGGAGCCAACTTGAGAGAAAGGGCCCCAGCAGGCCCTGGCTCCAGGGTTTAATGGGCTGTGGCTCAGCCCCTACCTAATTCTTTCCCCCCAAGGCCGAGTGTGGGGACTCCACAGAAGACACCAAGGTGAATAGGGTGTGGCAGGTGAGCGGGGCTGGGCGTGCAGTGAGTGCCCAGAAGCAGGCAAAGGCTGGGGTGGGCAGATAAGCTCAAGTTGGCCGGGGGTATGGAGAACCGTGGTGAGAAGCCCAGTAGCACACACCTGATGTGTGAACATCAGGGTCCCAGTGTGCACAGGTGGTCTGGGTGACTCTGGGTCAGATACACTGGCAGGACGAGCAGGGATGTGTGGTCACAAGCAAGAGGCTGAGGATCTTCTAAGAGAATTTCTCATAAAGAGGCAAAGCCGATGACAGTGAAAGAAATGGGAGTATTTAATGAGGTGTCTGTCAACACTATGAGTCACAGATGAGGGAATTGTAGTTCAGAGAGGGAAAGTGGAGGGTGGTGGAGTCAGAATGGAAACCCAGGTCTTTCTAACCCAAGTTAATGAACCCGGATTCTATAATTTACACATATTCTGCTCCTTTTCTACGGGAAAAACACAGGGTAGTGGAAATATCATGAGAGAGTGGCATGGGTTTGGGAGTTGTTGTGAAGTGTAATGACACAACGACTGTAAGGAATCAAGCACGGAATAGGGGCTTTATAAATGGGAGAGCCCGCACTCTCCCTACTTACAGGCTTGGGCCCTGAAGCATCCACTACGACCCCTCACTGGGCCAAACACAGAGGGGACACTCAAAAATGTGTTTTGAGCTGGAGGAGATCGTCCCTTTCAAAGCCCCCACTTTACAGATGGGGAAACTGAGGATCAGGGGCCCAAAATCACACAGCAAATGAGTGGCAGAGCTGGTCCAGGAGCCAGGACTCTTTGTTGCCAGGCGGGGCTCAGTCCTTTGCAGCAGGCAGGCTCCAGAACAACCTCTGCTCTCACTCCCACCAGCCGCGGACAAGGGCCTGCCTTCTCCAGCCCTCGGCTTCTCATTAGTGGAAGAGAATGTGCCACCTGCCTGTGGCACGGTTGGGTGAGACGGGAGGAGGTGATGTACATGAAGTGCGGGGTCAGCTCGGACATTTGGGTGATTGTTTTTCTGTCCTTCTCTGTCCTCCACCAGCACGGTAACCAGCTGGTAGACAATCCTGACCAAGGAACCGTTCCCTAACGGTAACTTCAGAGTCCTGAAGCACTGAAAACACCCCTGTAATAGGCATTCGAAAGAAAGTCATTTAATCTAAACCACAAGATAAATGTAAGGAAGTCCTAAAGTTTTTGATTTTTACTGAGACGCTACACCAATGCTTTTTAAAAGTATCAAATACTGGGCCAGCCCGGTGGCATAGCGGTTAAGTGTACACGTTCCGCTTTGATGGCCCGGGGTTCGCCGGTTCAGATCCCGGGTGTGGATATGGCACCGCTTGGCAAGCCATGCTGTGGCAGGCATCCCACATATAAAGTAGAGGAAGAAGGGCACGGATGTTAGCTCAGGGCGAGTCTTTCTTGGCAAAAAGGGGAGGATTGGTGGAAGGTGTTAGCTCAGTGCTAATCTTTCTCAAAAAAGAAAATTAAATAAGAAAATAAAGCCTTAAAAAAAATCAAACACTAAATTCTTTCAAAAATATTTTTTGGCACTCTTATCTAGCTGGTGCCCTAAGCATGTGCTTTATTTGTCCACAGCACAGGCCCACTGCCACATGGAAGTTTAGGAAAGCGACGTGCTTCAGAGCTTTTGAGGTGAGTAAACAAACCTCAACTGGTTGGTGTGTCCTGTGGCCCCAGGTTTGCAGCAAAATGAGGCCAGTCGAGAGAGCTGCATTCTGGCTCCTGTCTCCTCCTGGCGTGGAGAGTGGCAGGGCATTATTAAACAGAAACAATGAGGCCCCTTTGCAGCCCTGCATGTTCCCCTGGTCTGGCGGAGCCATGGACACACAGATAGACAGGGACAACCCAGTGTGATCATGGTGATGACAAAGGAAAGCACAGGACAAAGTGAGAGCCCAGAAAAGAGGCCCCTGCACCAGCCAAGACAAGTGACAGCCTCTAAGAGGAGGGAAAGTTTGAGCTGAGTTTGACAGAAGAGCGGGCAGGAGCAAGGAGATGCCATTTCCTACAGTAAAGAGAAATAAAGCTGCAAGAAGATGGGCTTTGAAGACAGGCTAAGGAACCATCTTCTCTCATGTAACATCCTTACGAACACTGGGTAGGAGCCAGAACACCGGGTCCAGGACCCAACTCTGCTATAAGCTTGTTGGTTGACCTTGGGAAGACACTATTTCTGGACGTCAGACTCAGCATCTGTCTTCCCTGTTGTTTAATAGAAGTGGAGGAGAGGAGGCAGGAGGAGGGGTACAACCAGACTCCATGGATCTGAATTTCTGCCCCTCAAACCCCAATTCAGCTTAACTTGGTGACATTCAATCCAAAATTGACTTCTTTGAGCTGTAACAACATGCAGGAAAATGTAGTTTGCCTCCATTTGGGTTTGGGAAACCTGGCGGCTGGCTTAGGCAGGTTGGGTCTGGTTGGCTGAGGGTTAATTAACTCTTTCACGTTGAGGTACAGCTGTTTGCTTTCCTACTCGGGTAGGACTAAGCTCTGGAACACTTTTTTTTTCTTTCAAGGGAGCATTCACAATGGAGGGGTCTGTTCCAGGTGTCTTTTAGAAAGACATTTTACCAGCCTTCACTCCCTAACGGGGACCCAGGCCACCCACCACACTTAAGAGACTAAAGAACAAACTGCAATTTATAGTTGTTGCTGACAATATCTGCTTAGAAATGGAGAAGGAAAGAGAAAAGCTTTGCCTCCAATTTCTCCCCACATGAAAACTTAAGCTTCCAGATTCTCCAGGAAGCGTGATATGGAGAAAGAGCCCTGGTCTGGGAGTCAGAGGCCTGGGTCCCTGTTCCAGCTCTGTGGCTGACGTGCCTTGGGATCTTGGGTAAGCCCTTGCCCTTTTTGTCTAGAGAGGAAAAAGCTGGCTGGATGTCTCCAGGGTTGGCATCTTTATGATTCAACGGCATGAGAGATGTTTTATTAGAAGCAAGAGAAACAGGACAGTTCTGGAAAAATTAGAGAGGGAGTAATCTTAGAATCATCAGGCTTGAGGAGGCAGTGATATAAGCATGACCGTGGACTCACTCCTGGATTGTTCATTCGGAGGGACACCCGCGACATAGTAGAGGAGTCATTATTGTCCCCCAGTTGAAGACCTCCAGTCCTGTGGGTGGACAGAAGCTCACATGTCCCCTTCCTTGACAAGGGGAGAACAACCTTTTGCCTTTGGCACTTGCCGCAGGAAGACTGTGTTCCTCTCTAGCAACAACGGCTCCCCAGACTCCTAAGGTTCCAGATTACCATAGTACCCTCTTGTCTGGGGCTTCCACTTGGTAGGTTATTAGTTAATTAGTTATTATATTTCACAAAAGAAGAAAGGTAGAAATTTTGAGTTCACATGGGAGAAGTCAATACCACAGCCCACCATTAGTTGTCTAGAGTCGGTTGCGAGTAATTGTGCTTATATTAACCATAGAGTAAACGTTATAGAATTCTCACTCCAGAATATTTTGCTTCAATGGATTCCAGATGTTAACAGTGTCCAGATGTTCCAGCTTCCCATCTGCCAGAAATCCAGCTCTGTCTCACTATGGAGGCCATGACTTGTAATGGATCAGTGGATGGCTCACCAATCATCTACCTGGTGGGCATTCCCTCTCTGCCAAAGTCCCTCTTCCTCCCTATGTTTTTTATTTTCCTCCTCTTCTATCTTCTCATCCTTATGGGTAACACCCTGATCCTGATGGCTGTGGTGGTAGAGCCCAGCCTCCACAGGCCCATGTACTTCTTTCTAATCAACCTCTCTGCTCTGGACATCCTCTTCACCACAACCACTGTCCCCAAGATGTTGTCCCTATTCCTTCTTGGAGACCACTTCCTTAGCTTCCCTGCCTGCTTATTGCAGATGTACCTCTTCCAAAGCTTTACATGCTCTGAAGCCTTCATCCTGGTGGTCATGGCCTATGACCGCTACGTGGCTATCTGCCGCCCACTGCACTACCCTGTACACATGACCCCACAGACTAACGCTGCCCTGGCAGCCAGTGCCTGGCTCACTGCCCTCCTCCTGCCCATCCCAGCTGTAGTGAAGACCTCTCAGATGGTGTATGACAGCATTGCTTACATCCAGCATTGCTTCTGTGATCATCTGGCTCTAGTTCAGGCCTCTTGCTCTGACACTACCCCCCAGACCCTCATGGGCTTCTGCATCGCCATGGTGGTGTCCTTCCTGCCCCTTCTCCTGGTGCTTCTCTCCTATGCCCACATCCTGGCCTCAGTGCTTCACATCAGCTCCCGAGAAGGACGCTCAAAAGCCTTCTCCACCTGCAGCTCCCACCTCCTGGTGGTTGGCACCTACTACTCATCCATTGCCATAGCCTACATGGCCTATAGAGCTGACCTGCCCCTCGACTTCCACATCATGGGCAATGTAGCATATGCTATTCTCACACCAATCCTCAACCCTCTCATCTACACGCTGAGAAACAAGGATGTCAAGGCAGCCATTGCCAAAATCACATGTCTCAAGACCCAGTCTGAGACAGGAGGCCTTGACTTTAGGTGCAGCTAATTCTGCTCTCAGGACTCCCAGCACAGATTAGGAACTCAAGAAATATTGTTGAATGAATAAATTAATGAGTATAGAAAATTAAAAGAATTCAGTTGAGCAGACAGCTCCAACAGTGTTTCTCATACTTTGGTCCAGGCCTTTTCCCCTCGGGCAATGAAATAATGTTAATCTTTATAGGAAATCTTAAGTTTTATAAGAATGCCACTACTTAGTAATCCAAATTTACTACTTAAGTTATATAAGAATTTCACCGCTTTCTAAAATAAAAAAAATGTGCATGGCAAAAAACCTTTATAAAAAAGTCAAAAAAACAAAGAAAAGACATATCACAGGGAAAGGGTAAATGTCCAAAATATATAAATAAAGAATTTCTAAAAATTTAGAAGGAAAAAATCTAACATTCCAATATAAAAATGGGCAAAATACATGAAGAGACAGATTACCAAAAGATGAAATGGTCTTTAAACAATGGAAAGGTATTCAATCTACTGTATAAAAAGAATAAAATTTAAAACTATACTGAAATGCCAATTTTCTCCTAATCAAATTAGCAAAACCCCAATATTTTAACAACCTGCATGTGGAAAAACGGAACTCTCATAACGTACTTGTGAGGATGTAGTTGGTACAGCCCTGTTGTAATACCCACCAGAAGCACATATGCATTTACAAAGCCTTTGACGCAGCAATCTCGTTTTTAGGACTCTATCCCAAAGATACACGGGCAGTGATTCATTAGGCTCCTCACTCATCAGTAGGGGACTGGTTGAACAAACTATAAAAACATGCAGTGCAGCTATAGAGAAGAAATGATGGAGCCCTCTGCATCCTGCTGTGGTGTCGTCTCTAGGATATGCTGGTCACCGAGAAAACCAAGCTGCAGAACAGTGTTTTGGTAAGAAAGGAGATAATTCTCTTAAAATTTCAGAAAAAACTAGAAGGATTAAATCCCTAAACTAATAAAGATGGTTACCTATACGGAGAAGGAGGGGTCAGGAATGGAAGCAAGACGAACGTCAATGTAGAGTCTGACTTTAGACGTATGTACAGTTTTTACATAATTAAAAGAAATGAAAAAGCAAAAAACTTCTTCTATATTTAAAATAAACAGAAACACCTGACCCTGGCTGTCTATCAAAATAATGGCATGACTATGCAGAAACTGACAAGTGACTTCAAAACCAGCGCTTTGACTATCCGTCCTGAGAGGGATAGAGCATAAGAACAGGAAAAATCATAACAACATCTTAAGCCTCATTGAGAAGGCTTTTAAAAAATATATCACATATTATAGTTTTACTTCCTTAAAATAGATTAGATTTAAACTACATATTTCTATCATTTATTTTGAAATACTGTTTTTACAGAGTTGCAAAGATAGCACAGAGAATTTCCGTTTACCCTTCACCCAGCTTCCTCTAATGTTAACATCTTACATAACCACGGTACATTTATCAAAACTAAGAAATTAACATTCGTACATACTATCAACTAAACTTCATACTTCATTCAGATTTTTCCAGTTTTTCTGTTAATGTCCTTTTTTATTCTAGGAGCCAATCCAGGACACCACATTATGTTTAATTAACATGCCTCCTTAGCTGACTGACAGTCTCTTGGTCTTTCCGTGTCTTTCATGACCTTGACACTTTAGTAGGATTCCAATGATAGGACATTCTGGAAAAGGCAAAAGTATGGAGATGGTAAAAAGATCAGTGGTTGCCCCAGATTAGGGCATGGGAGAGAGACATGAATAGGCAGAACACAGAGGATTTTGAGGGCAGTGAAACTACTCTGTATGATACTCTAATAGTGGATATGTGTCATTACCCACTTGTCTAAACGCACAGAATGTACAACACCAAGAGTGAACCTTAATGTAAGATATAGACTTTGAGTGGTAATGATGTGTCGTGCAGGTTCATTGATTGTAACAAATGTACCACTGTGGTGCAGGATGTCGATAGTGGGGGAAGTTGGATGTGTGTGGGGACAGGGAATATATGGAAACTCCCACTCAGTTTTGCTGTGAACTTAAAACTGCCCTAAAAATTTAAGTTTATCAAGTTTTAAAAAGAGCAATAGATATTTTTTAGAATATTCCTCAATTTGGAATGTCTGACATTTTATCATGAAGGGACTGAGGTTATGAATTTTGGTTTCATTGAGGTAATGTGGCAAGAAGGTCACACCGTATCAGTGGATGAATGATATCAATATAACTTATGAACCTAGTACTGGTTTTGCTGAGTGTATTGTTAGTGTGTGTTTAGCTTAGTAAGAAATTGGTAAACTGTTTAACAAAGTGGCTGTGCCATTTTCCCTTCCCACCAGCAATGAACGGGAATCTGTGTTGTTCTGCATCCTTGCCAGCAATTAGTATTGTCTAGTTTGTTGTTGTTTTTTAATTTTAGCCATTCTAATAGGTAGCTAGTGGTATCTCATTGCAGTTGTAATTTAATTTAATTACATTTCCCTATGATTAAGGATGTTGAGCATCTTTCAGGTGCTCATTTTCCATCTGTATATCTTCTTTGGTGAGATCTGTTCAGATCTTTGGCCCATTTTTAATCGGATTGTTTTCCTACTGTTGAATTTTAAGAATTCTTTATATGTTCTAGGTACAAATGCTTTATCAGACATGAGATATGCAACTGATTTCTCCCAGTCAGTCGCTGGTCTTTGCTTCTCTTAATAGTGTCTCTGGCAGAGCAAAAGTTTTTAATTTTGATAGAGTCCAGCTTATCAATCTTTCTTTTATGGATTATCCTGTTTCGTATTGCATCTAAAGACTCGTGGCCAAACATCATGTAGATTTTGCCCTGTGTAAAACAAGAAGTTTCTGGAAGTTTTATAATTTTATACTTTCCACTTCAGTCTATGAGCAGCTCTGAGTTAATTTTTGGATAAGGTGTGAGGTTTAGGTTGAGATTCATTTTTTTACATATGCACATCCAGTTGTTTCAGCACCATTTGTTATAAAGCCTATTCTTTATCTGTTAAATTGCCCTTTCCCTTTTGTCAAATATCAGTTGACTATATTTGTGTGTATTTCTGGGCTCTCTGTTCTGTTCCATAGATATATGAGTCTATCTTTTCATCAATAGCACAGTCTTCATCACTATAACGCTATAGTGTTGAAGTTGAGCCGTGTGACTCTTCCAACTTCGTTATTCCTCTTTAGAATTATTTTAGTTCTTTTGCCTTTTGATATAAATTTTGGAATCAACTTGCTGGGATTTGATTGGGATTGTGTTGATCTACATATCAAATTTGGGACAATTGACATTTTAACAATAATGAGTCTTCCAATCCATCAACATGGTACACTCTCCATTTAATTAGAATTTCTTTTATTTAATTCATCAGTGTTTTGTTCCTTTTAGCCTAAAGATCTTGCACGTGTTTTGTTAGGTTTATATTTAAGTATATTTTTTGGTTAGTTTGTTAATATGGTGGGCTTTTAATTGATTGACTTTTGAACGTTGAACAAATTTTGTATTCCTGGGATGAACTCCACTTGGTTGTGATGTATTATCCTCTTTAAATATTGCTGAATTTGATATGTGACTATTTTGCTTAGGATTTCTGCATCAATATTCATGAAGGATATTGGTCTGTAGTTTTCTTGTAATTTCTTTGTCTGGTTTGGAATTAGTTTAATGCTGGCTGGTCTTATAAAATGAGTTGGGAAGTTTTCTCTCCTCTTCGATAGCCTGGCAAACACTATGTAGAATTAGTATTATTTCTTCCTTAAATATTTGGTAGAATTTTCCTGTGAAACCACCAGTGCCTGGAATTTTCTTTTAGGGAACTTTTTAACTACAGTTAATTTCTTTAATAAATACAGGATTTTTAAAATCTATTTATTTTTGAATGAGTTTTGGTAGTTTAGCCTGTCTAGAAATTTGTCCGCTTCATCCAAATTACAGAATATGGGCATGGAGTTGTTTGTAGGATTCCCTTATTAGCCCTTTAATGTCTGTCCCCTCTTTCGTTCCTGATATTGGTAATTTGTGTCTTCCATTTTTTTCTTGGTCAATCTGGCTACAGGTTTACCAATTTTATTGATTTTTCGAAGAATCAGCATTTAGTTTCAATGATTCTTCTCAGCTGATTTTCTATTTTCAATTGTATTGATTCCTGCTCTAATATTTACAATTTTCTTCCTTTTACATGCTTTGGGTTTAATTTGATTTTTTTTTCTAGTTTCTTAATGTGAAAGTTTAAATCGTTGGTAAGGTTTTTCTTCTTTTCCAATGTATCTAACTCTATAGATTTCCGTCTAGCTACTGCTTTAGCAATTTCCTACAAATTTTGATACGTTGTACTTTCATTTGCATTCCATTCAAAATGTATTTTTAATTTCCCTTGAGACTTCCTAATTGACGCATGGGTTACTTAGAGTGTTTTATGTAATTTCAAAATATTTGGAGGATTTTCCCAACATCTTTCTGTTACTGTTTTCTAGTTTAATTCTGTTATGGTCTGAGAATATGCTTTGTGTAATTTCTATTCTTTTAAAAATTTTGAGGTTTACTTAGTGGTTCAGAATGTGGTCTATCTTGGTGAATGTTCCACGTGCACTTGAAGGTGTATTCTGCTGTTGTTGTGTGGAGCATTCTATCAATGTCAGTTAGATCTAGTTGTCTGATGGGGCTGTTTAGGCTTTCTATATCTTAATTGATTATCAGTCTACTTGTTCTATCAATTACTGAGAGGGGGATATTGAAGTCTCCAACTGTAATTGTGGTTTTGTCCATTTCTCTCTCTGTTTCATTGGTTTTTGTCTCATGTACTTTGAAGCTCTGTTGTTACGTCTTCTTGTTATGATTATCTCAGGCTCCTCCTTATCCCTGATAATTTCCTTTGTTCTGATATTAATATAACTATTTCAGCTTTCTTTGGGTTAGTGCTTGCAGGGTACATATTTCTCCATCCTTTACTTTTAAACTATCTATGTCTCTAAATTTAGAGGATTTCTTCTACAGCGTACAGTTAGGTCTTGCTTTTTAATCCAATCTAACACTCTCTGTCTTCTAACTGGTGTGTTCAGACCGTTCACATTTAATGTGATTATTGATACGGTTACATTAAAGTTTCCCATCTTGCCAGCTGCTTCCTTATGTTCCATCTGTTCCTGTTTCTTTTTTCCTCCTTTTCTACCTTCTGTTCTGTTAATCAAGCATTTTGGGGTTTTGTGATTCCACCTTATCTCCTACTTTTTAGTGGTTGCCATAGGGTTTACAAAGCACATTTTTAATTAACTTGAGTCTACCTTTATGTGTAGTCTGAGGACTTCGCAACAGTGTCTCCCTTCCTTGTCCTTTGTGCTGCTGTCGTGTCCTCTACTGTGACGTTTTAGGAGTACACAGCACGTCGCTGCTGGTGTGCTTTAGACAGACAGTTATCGTTTGAACCCATTAAAAATAGGAAAAAATGACTTTAACTTTACCTTAATTTATTCCACTTGCAACACTCTTCATTTCTTCATTATCACAACAAGCCAGTTGTAAAACTGCCAGGTAAATTCAAACATAAACTGGTAACTTGTTCGTTATCAACTTTATCGAGGTATCATTTATATACAAGGCAAAATGTATTTGTTTGAAGTGTGTGGTTCAAAGAATCTTGACAAATGCATACAACTGTGCAACCACGACCCCTATCAAGATCCAGAATATTCTATCAACCCCAAAAGTTTCCATTGCATCCCTTCCCAGGCAATCCTCCACACCCCTGTCCCTAGACGAATACTGATCTGGTTTTGGGCACTATAGATTAATTCTACCTTTTCTAGAATACCATATAAATGGAACATATCTGGCTTCTGTCATTCACCTTAATATTTTTGACATTCATTTATTGCATATGTGCATAGTTTGTTCCTTCCTACTGCTGAAGAATACTCTTTTTTTACTTCATTATTTTACTTCTTCCTTTCCAAACTGTATGCCCTTAGTTTTGTTTGTTTGTTTGTTTGTTTGTTTTTTCTTTATTGCACTGGCTAAAATTTTCAGTACAGTGTTGTAGAAGGAGTGAAAGCACATGTCCTTTCATTCTTCCTGATCCTAAAAGTATTCAGTCTCTCATCATTAAGGATTATGTTAACTGAAGGCTTTTCACACAACAATCGGAAATCAAAATTTAAACATATCACTTATAATAGGAAATACTTAGGGATAAATTTAACAAAATATGTGCAAGATCTTTATGCTAAAACTACAAAACATGCTAAAAAGAATTAAAGAAAACTTGTACTACTTAATTTTAAAACTTACTATAAAGTTTTGATTGTACATTAATCGAGACAGTACAGTATTGTCATAAGAACAGACATATAGATCAATGGAACAGAAGAAGTTTAGAAATTGACCCACATGGTCAAAACCGTTCAGCAAAGGTACCAAGAATATTCATTGAGGAAGGAAAGTCTTTTTTAACAAATGATGCTGGAGCAATTGGATAGCCACTGTCATTTCCTTAACGGCCAATGTCGCAGACTCCGATGAAAAATAAACTGTTGGGATGGGGCAATAGGCACCATTCTTCTCTTAAATTCCCTTGTACATCAGCACCTTCTCACCTTTGCATCACAACCATAGCTCCTGAAATGGCCTCCTAAGGAGAAAAATTACACATCTATCTGGTGAGTGAGTTGGGAGAGCAGAGTAGAATATGTTTCAGACAGGCTAAAGTGTCAAGTGTTCTCAACTCCTTTAACTCTTCTTGGAAATCCACGTTCCAACTGTCAGGTTGCTTATTAGGAAATTAACACTGACCACAAAACATGCTGCATTTGGGAAATGAACTCAGGCTGCAATTTGACAATGCTTGTGAACATGTTCTGAACTGGGCATCCGTGCTCCCTGTTAGAGCATCCCATGACAGGTCTATAGTTTCTTGTTTACTTCCAGTTGGCCAAGCTGGTATGGAGCTTTTCAATCATATCTGAAAGAAATAATCAACTCTCACCTTTATGAGGATATTCTTTATTCCCTTGAAATTATTCTAGGCAACAGCTACCAGGTTCATCAAAGCTTTGCTTTTGCTTGGTAGGAATATAAATTCAAAGACTACAGACAATAGCCAAACAGGTTATCTCGTCGCCACATACTTTGGCATTCCATCCCTGGATCTCATTGACTCCATCCGTAGCCGCTCAATAGCTCAGACTGAAAACACCTCTAGCTTCTTTATTTTACCTCTTTTTCCCCCCTAGATGCAGTTTTTTTAAATCAACTTTACTGAGGTACAATATTCAAATAATAAAATGCACTTATTTTAGGTATAAAATTTGATGAGTTCCAACAAATTCATACACCCATGGAATCAGCACCATAATCAAGAAATAGACTATCTCCCTCAACCCAAAAGTGCACTTGTGCCCATTTCCAGTCAGTCTCTCTTCCCAACTCTGGCTCCAGGCAATCCTTGATCTAATTTCTGTCTCTATTATATGTCTAATTATAGATTAGATTTGTCTTTTTTAGAGTTTCACATAAATGGAATCACACAGTATGTACTCTTTTGTGCTGGATTCTGCTCAGCATGTTTTTAAAATTCATCCATGTCGTTGCATGTATCAATAGTTCTTTTTATTATGGAATGATTTCATTGTATGGATATACGTATTCATTCACTGGTTGATGGGCATTTGGGTTGTTCCAGTTTTTGGCTATTATAAGTAAACTTTCCAAGAACAATTTTATACATATGTATAGAGATATGCTTTCATTTCTCTTGGGAAATACCTAAGAGTGAAATTGTGGGGTCATACGGTAAGTTTAATTTAAAAAAGTAACTCTGCAACTGCTTTGCAAAGTCTTATATTCCCACAAACAACGTATTAGCTATCGTTCCAGTTGCTCCATATCTTCATCATCACTTTATATTATCAGTCTTTTTAATTTTTTAAAAGATTTTATTTTTCCTTTTTCTCCCCAAAGCCCCCAGGTACATACTTGTGTATTTTCAGCTGTGGGTTCTTCTTGTTGTGCTATGTGGGATGCCACCTCAGCATGGCTTGATGAGCAGTGCCACATCTGCACCCAGGATCCAAACCAGGGATAGCCCAGGCCTCTGAGGCAGAGCACATGAACTTAACCACTCGGCCACGGGCTGGTCCCTATCAGTCTTTGTAATTCTAGACATCCTAATGAGCATATAGTGATAGCTCATTTTGGTTTCTTTTGCACTTCCATGGGATGATTAATGATGTTGGGCATTCTTTTCATGTGTCCATTGACCATTAATATTTGATTTTTATAGTGTCTATTCATATTTATTGACCATTAAAAAATGGGTTGTTTACTTTTTTTATTAACGAGTTATTGGAGTTCTTTATATATTTTGAATGCAAGTTTTTTGTCATATATTTTCTCCCAGTTTTTGGCTTCCCTTTTAGTTTTCCCTTTTTTTTTTTTTTATTAAAGATTGGCACCTGAGCTAACATCTGTCACCAATCTTTTTATTTTTTTCTTTCTTCTTCTCCCCAAAGCCCCCAGTACATAGTTGTATATCGTAGTTGTGGGTCTTTCTAGTTGTGGCATGTGGGACGCCACCTCAGCATGGCTTGATGAGTGGTGCCATGTCCGCGCCCAGGATCTGAACCGGCAAAACCCTGGGCTGTGGAAGTGCAGCACACGAATTTGACCACCTGGCCCCAGGGCCGGCCCTCACTTTTAGCTTTCTTAATGATGTCATTTGAAGACCAGAAGTTTTAAATTTTGATAAAGTCTAATTTATCAGTTTTTCTCTTATGTTTCATACTTTTGGGATGCTGTTTAAGAAATCTTTGCCTACCCCAAAGCTTCGAAGATTTTTCTCCCGTGTTTTCTTCTAAAAGTTTTATAGTTTTAGTTTTTGACATTTAGGCTTATGATCCATTTTGAACTCATTTTTGTACATGTTGTGAGGTAAGGATCAAGTGTCACTTTTTCCCATATGGATATCTTGAAAATCACATAGCGTATGTCCTCCCAATTTCTTCTTTTTTTTTCAAAATTGTTTTGGCTCTTCCAGGTCCTTTGCGTTTCCATGTAAATTTAGAATTAACTTCTCAATTTCTACAAAAATACCTGCTTGTATTTAATGGAGATTCCATTGATGCTATAGAATAATTTGGGCATATTTAATATCTCCACAATGTTGGATCTTCCAATCCATAATCATGATTTATCTCTCCATTTATTTAGTTCTTCTTTAATTTTTCTCAGCTGTTTTATAGTTTTGAGTACAGGTCTTGTGTATAATTTGTTAAATTTATACCCAAGTATTTTGTGATTTTTGATGCCATCATAAATGGTATATTTTACTTTAATTTCCAATTGTTTATTGTTTGTATATAGAAATAAAATAGATATTTTGTATACTGGTTTTGTATACTGTTATCTCGCTAAACGTACTTCTTAATTCTAGTAGCTATTTTAGATTCCTTAGGATTTTTAATGTATAGGATCATATCATTTATGAAGAATGACTTTTATTCTTTTCTAATATATATGCCTTTTATTTCTTTTGTTGTCTTTTTTGCACTGGCTAGGACCTCCAACACAATGGTGAATAAAAGAGATGAGAGAAGATATGCTGTCTAGTTCCTGATCTTAGAGTAAAAGGCATTCAGTCTTACACCATTAAATAGGATGTTAGCTGTGGATTTTTCATAGATGCCCTTTCTCAGGCTGAGGGTGTTCTTTTCTATCTTATACTTTGCTGAGGGACTTGATTATAAATCTTATTTTCACAGGATTTTTCAGTGAGCATAGAATTCTAGGCTAGGAGGTTTTTACTTTTAGCACTGTAGAAATGTCATCCTGTAATCTGTGGGCTTCCACAGTTTCTATGGAAAAGACAGCTATCACGCCCATCGTTGCTGCATTGAAAGAGAAGTGTCTTACTTTCTCTGGCTACATTTCAGTTTTTCACTTTAACTCTCAGCAGTCTGACTGTGATGCAGTGCGGTTCCTTTGTGTTTTTTGTTTCGTTTGGGATTTGCCGAGCTTCTTAAATCTGTGGGTTGATTTTTGTCACCAGGTTTGGAAATTTCTCAGGCATTGTCTCTGTACAAATGGTTTCTGTCTCATTCTCTCTTTCTTCTTCTGGGACTTGAATTGCGTGCATGTTAGACCTTCGGCCAAGTCCCGCAGTGTTTTGCATTCTTTTAAATTATTTTTTCTTTCTGTAATTCACTTTGGATATTTTCTATTAATCTGTCTTCCAGTTCGCTCATCCCTTCCTATTTATACCCATGCAAAAAGTTCTTAAGTTCACATACTGTATTTTTCAGTTCTGGAATGTTCACCAATTCTTTTTTTTAATAGATTACAATTCTCTCTTTAAATTCTTCATTTCTTATATTTTGTCTACCTTTCCCTTTATTTGAGGAGGAATATATTAATCATAGTTAATTTAAGGTCTTTGGTTGGTAACTATATCTGAATCATCTTTGTCTCTATTTATGCTCTATATTTCTCCTCATTTGGTCTTTTTTTTTTTTTTTTTTTTAACCTTGCCTGATACTTTTTGATTGGGTACTGGGCATTGAAGACGAAAAGTTTTAAAAGCTCTGAATGATTTATCTTCCTCCAAAAAGGGTTGTATTCTTCTGGCAAACAGAGCACCAATGGATCCCCCTTGTGGCTTGCTTGTAGGCTAGGTTACACCTTATCTATTTCAATTTGGCTCTTATATTTAGGCTTGAGCCCTTGATTCTAAAAAAAAAAGCCTGGCGTTTCCATGGTCTCAACTGTAATCCTGGACTGCTTACCACGGCCCATCCGCTTGGACAGGGCTTGAGTTCCAACCTCTTGACTCTCCAACATCATGGGGCTGCTAGAATCTTTCCGCAGCTCTGTAGCTTCCCAGCTGCTGTATTTTTCCGTGTTCTCCAAGTCTCTCCCTGTGCCTGCACACCTTAGGAGGTGGCCAATGACTTGAGGAGAATTTGATGTTCCTTCTCTGCGGTACCCTCTGCCCCGGGATTTTCAAGGCCTGCCATTGGGTGCTTTCTGAAGCCTTATGTGATTGTTTTACATCTTTTGTCCAGTTTTACAGCTGTTTTGGGCAAGAAGCTTAGTCTCAGATAAGGTACCCAGTCATAGCCAAAACTTAAAAGACCTCTTTGAATTTTTGAGGTAATACACTCTATTGATAGGAGAATCACAGTGCAGTCTCTAGGATTTTAGAGTGGACCCATGATTTTTTCTGTAGATAACTATTCTCCATTTAAGAAATAGCTCCTGGCCCTGGTGCAGCTGAATGCCTGATCAGGGAACACTAAATGACTATAAGTCCTAAGCTGTCCCTTATGAATTAGGTATTAACTTGAACAAACAAAATATAAAATTGGATATGTACAGAAACATCCCATTATAGTGAAAATAATAAATGTTACATCAACTCAAGCAGATCCTGGAGGCACAAGTAAGTTGCCTGAGCAGATGGCTCAGACTCCCATGATGTACAGTCTTGCTACATTGATACCTTTCCATCAACTCTAACTTATGGCCTCATGGGAAATTCTCTATAATCAACTCCCTCAAGAAGAAAAAAGTTTCAGCCTAACTTACAAATAGTTCTTCAAAATGTGCTGGGACCACCCAAAAGTGGACTTCTGCTGCATTACAGCCCCATTCAGAAGGGCCCTGAAGGATCAACAAGAAAGTTGATCTTGTCAGTGGGCAGAACCTTTGGTCGTGTGTCTGGTTTTTCACTTGGTAGGCTCATCTCACTTGGAGGAGGAAATGGAAAGAAGTATGGATCTAAACAAGTTTATGAGCAACAGCTAATGGTTTTGCTGGGATCTGAAGGAACTTGGAAAGAAAAGATAAGAGGATTGGTGAAGAGGAGTTCTGGAGAAGAGTTAGGAGATAGACCTCTCAGAACAGGCACAAACTGTGATGATATTTGTATCCCATCTGAATACTTACAAAAGGTATCCATGGGAGAAAGAGCTCTCCAAACTCATCAAGAGTAGGCAAAATCAGGTAGACAAGATGATCTGTCCCATGGATACTAGTCAGACTCATAATGAGAAAGAAGGCAACACCATTGACGTAAAGTGCTGAGCCCTTGAGGGCTGTTAATGATGCCCTTCCCATTATCAGCAAAGCCTAGGGACAAATCCTAACCCTGTCCCCCAGCATATATGCTCTAGGAGGTGCCAGGGAGTTGATTCCTGAGGGATGGTGGTGCGATGCCCCATGGGAGCACCATCTTAAATGAAAGCAGCCCAGGATGCCTTCCTGAAAGGAGGGGCCAGAGGGTTAAATGGGCCTTGGCTCAGTTTCCAACAAGGCCTCACATGGAGACACCAGAGGAGGTACCAGTATGGACCAGCCTTAACAGGTGAATGGGGCTACAGATGGAGTGCCCAGAGATAGGGTGAGAGAGCCGGAGTGGGGAGACAGGGGCAGGGAGGCCTGGGCCTATAAACCTGAGCCAAAGAGCAGGACGATTGATGGGGTGTGCACAAGAGGCAGGAGCCCAGGATCCAGGTTGGCTGTGCACAGATAGGCTGTGGGACTTTGGACCACATATCCTGGCAGGTCTGGACAAGGGGTGTACTCACAGGTAAGATTCAGATGATCTTGGCCAAGGCCACCCCACAGGAAAACAAGACTGATGACAGCAGCAACCATTGGAAACACTTGCACACTTTGAGCTCTTACGTGTTCCAGGCTCTTGTGTAAGTATCATCTAAGCATTCTCTCTGTGAGGACTCAGCCCCAGGAGGTCACAGATAAAGGGAAAAGGCCCAAGGTGACACAGCTGGGGGCAGGGGTGGGACTGGAATCCAGTCTTTTCTGATGCACAAGTCCACACACTTAACCGGTAAAGTCCACATGACATAATGAAGGTGAGGAACCCGGCTGGCAGCAGGTGTCACCAGGTGGGAGAGCCCGCGCCCTCTCCCTTTGGGCATGGACCCTGTGACACTGCTCTGCCAAACACAGAGGGGGCCCTCAAAAAAGGGCTCATTGGCTTGGAAACCCCTCAGTGATCTCTTCCTCCAATCCCCTCACTGCCCAGGTGAGAAACCAAGGCTCAGGGCCCAAAGTCACAGCAAGCGAGTGGCAGATCTGGTCCAGGAGCCAGGACTCTTGGTTCCCAGGTGGGCTCAGTCCTTTACAGCAGGCCAACTCCAAAACCACCTCACCAGCCGTAGCCGTCAACTGACGCTCAGATTCTCACCTGTGGAGGGGGCATATGCTCTCCTGGCCAGGTTGGATGGTGCGAGGAGATGACAGACATAAAGTGCAGCATCAGGTTGGACATCCGGGTGATTGGTTGTTCTGTCTTTCTGTGTCCCCCACCAGCACTGTAACTGCTTGTAGACAATCCCGACAGGGAGAATCCACTGGGGCAAGTTCCTTGCCCTGGGAAACAGCACCCTTTAGGCCCTAAGCACACGGCTGCATCCCTCACATGTAGGGTGTAACTCAAAGTAAAACCAGAACGCTAACCTGTAAAATAACTGTGAGAAAGTCCAGCCACATTTGGACATTTCCTTTGAGGGGCTAGTTGAATGGTGCTTTGAAATAGCAAAGGTTGAATTCTTTCAGGAAGTATTCGTGGTGCCTCTGCTTTGCTGGTGACCCAGCACGCGCCTGGTGTGTGTGTGGGATAGTCCAGCAGCTCCCGGCAGTGAAAAGCCATGTGCCACCTCTCACGGAGCTCTCAGCGTCCCTACCTCCATCTGCAGAGAGTTGGGATAGAGCAGGGAGGAGGGGCACCTGGACTTTCGGCCTCTTAGGGCCCCTCTTGCTTTGGTCTTCTGCGTCTCTGCCCCTCAAACTCCCCTACTCCACCTCACCCACGACCGTCAGCCTTGACCGCCTCTCTGGGGGCAGAAGGGTCCAGGGTAGTGTAGTTTGCGTCACAGTCTTTGGGTGTGAGAAAAAAAACGTGACCAAATTTATCAGGATGGGGTTCCATTAACTAATGGATAACCTTCTCAATTTGGGACAAAGGGGGTTCACTCTCTTGCTAGGTCCTGGGGTCTGACTTCTGGAACATTATTCAAAGGAGGGTTTGCAATGCTGGGTGCCAGTTCTTGATTTGGTACCTGCCATATGGAGACTCAGATCAAAATCTGAAATATAGATTCACCTGATGTTATCAATGAAAAAACAGAAAGAGAAATAGAAAACATTTGCTCTAATATTTGAAACTTGAACTTCTGGATTCTCCAGGAAATACGGCATAAAAGAAAGAGTCCCATCTGGGAATTAAAGACCTGGCTTCTAGTGGTGGCTCTGCAGCCAGGCACCTGTGGCACCTGGAGAGTGCCTGCCCTTTCTGCGCCCAGTCTCTCTGGCCTTCAGCGGGGAAACTGGTTGGACTTGAAAATAAAAAAAGGTTTTTTTCCAGTTTTCACATTGGTCGTTTTATGCACGTAAGGTGTTTTGAGGAGGGAGAGAAATTAGAGGTAATTCTAGGAAAATCACAGGGACACTGCTCATGGAATCATCAGGATCAACGAGGCCAATATTGATACCAATATCAACATAGACTTGCCTGGAGTCACTTAGTCCAAGGGACAAGCCCAAAGTGGAGGAGAATCTGTACTCCCCTCAGCTCAAACATCCCCAGTCTGTGGGTTGAAAGCACTCGCTCTGGTTCCTATGGGAGTTTTTTTGCCTTTCAGCAGCTATTGCAAGCAGATCTCCAGTTCCCGTCCATCAGCAATGCCTCCCAGGCCTCCCCAGGTCGCTTCTGAACAGGGACTAGGGAGGCCTGCTGGGTAGGGGCCATGCAGTGGTTACATAGGAGCACCTGCTGAGCTGCAGCAGCCAGTAGGGAGGCAAGTTCAAGGCAATAACACAGATACTGTCTTGGATTCTCTATTGCTGCCAATTGTGGGAGAATTCATTATCAGTTCAGACTCCAATCAGGAATGACTCTTCCCACCAAGAGCATTTTCAGTGTTACTCCCTTCACTGTAACATGACAAAGAGCCCCACATCTGGAGACAAGATGCAGAGTACTCAGATCAGATGGGGACAGGCAGAACCACTGCATCAAGCAAACAAGAGAGAAATGAGCCATTCGCTGGTTGGCAATTATGGTGGGAAGACGGCATGTTGCTGTAAACCTTAGAGAAATCAGCCATCCGTAGCAACGTGGTGACAAAGATGTCAATCTTAAAAACTTAAAGCAAATGCCAAAAGAGAAAGAAGCTTGGGGGCCTGGTTTCAGAGATATGGTATCCCCAAAGGACCATGGGGGACCTGGAAATGATGACCAACAGAAGTTCTTCAGTAACACTTAACACAATTGCAATTAAATAATTACGTGATTCATTGCTAATGTCTTTCTCTACCACTAGAATTTCAGCTCCGTGAGGTTGGAGAGCTTCTCTGTCTTGTTCACCTTGCCTTCTACACACCCAGCATATAACACATGGTTTTGTATATTGTAGGTACTTTTTCCATACTTAATTTTAAAAGGAAAGAGGAAATTCTGGGATAGGATGAAGACAAAGCCCATCGTCTGTCTTCTAGAGTTGGTCATAAATAAATGTGGTTTCATTAATTATACAGTGATCGTTATGTGATTCTGATTCCAGAAACACTGATTGTCCTGGTTTCCAGATGTGCCTGGTTCCCAGAGATTTCTACTACTCACTTCCTGGGCATCCAGCTTAACCCACCATGGAGACTATAGCCTGTAATGGATCAGAGGACTCCTCCACCATCTTCTACCTTATGGGCATCCCCTCCCTACCAAAATCCCTCTTCCTCCCTATCTTCTTTGTCTTTCTCCTCCTTTACCTGCTCATCCTGGTAGGGAATGCCTTGATCCTCATGGCTGTGGTGGCAGAGCCCAGCCTCCACAAGCCCATGTACTTCTTCCTGATCAACCTCTCTGCCTTGGACATCATTTTCACCACAACCACTGTCCCCAAGATGCTGTCCCTACACTTGCTTGGGGACCGCCTCCTCAGCTTCCCTGCCTGCTTCCTGCAGATGTACCTCTTCCACAGCTTCTCCTGCTCTGAAGCCTTCATCCTGGTGGTCATGGCCTATGACTGCTATGTAGCTATCTGCCGCCCACTGCACTACCCTGTCCTCATGGCCCCACAGACCAACGCTGCCCTGGCAGCCGGTGCCTGGCTCACTGCCCTCCTCCTGCCCATCCCGGCAGTGGTGCAGACCTCCCACATGGCTTTTAGTCCTGTGGCCCAGGTCTACCACTGCTTCTGTGACCACTTAGCTGTGGTCCAGGCCTCCTGCTCTGACACCACGCCCCAGACCTTCATGGGATTCTGCATCGCCATGGTGGTGTCCTTCCTGCCCCTTCTCCTGGTGCTTCTCTCCTATGCCCACATCCTGGCCTCGGTGCTTCGCATCAGCTCCCGAGAAGGACGCTCAAAAGCCTTCTCCACCTGCAGCTCCCACCTCCTGGTGGTTGGCACCTACTACTCATCCATTGCCATAGCCTATGTGGCCTATAGAGCTGACCTGCCCCTCGACTTCCATATCATGGGCAATGTGGTGTATGCTATTCTCACACCTGTCCTCAACCCTCTCATCTACACTCTGAGGAACAAGGATGTCAAAGTAGCCATCGCCAAAATAGCATGTCCCCGGTACCCAAAGAATTCTGGGAAAGCCTGATTCATAGGTGGAATGATCTATTAACAAACACCAACAACAAAAGAGAGAAAAGTGGATAATTCAGGCAGCCGGATAGTTAGAAGAATAATTCTCAAATACAGTCCGAGGTATTCCTCCATTGTAATAAAATCATGATTTTCTTTCCATAACTCATTGACAAAATAGATAGTAGTTTTCTATTCACTTTTAAGCTGTGAATCCCAAATTTCACAAGACTGTGAATGCAGTTGTGGTCATATTTCCATTAACTCGAACAATTTTGATTCTTAGAAACTCCAAGTATTTGAGTAGCAAGAAATTCAGTCTTTTTCCTTGTATTTCTTCTTTCAACATCTCTAAATGTCCCCGAGAATGCTGACACATAGATATGAATCAGCCTCGCCCATTTTGCTGGAAGAGCAGCTTAGAAATCCCCTTCAAGGAAAAAGTCTGAAATCACTACCAAATTCACTGCCACTACCAATATTTCAACATCTGGTCACACAGGAAATTGACCCTCATGGCATCATAAGTGTAGAGCATGCCCTTCCTCTAGCCTATGCTTAGGCAAGGGGTGTCCCTTATCAAACCCATGTGGGCACCAAAGCATTACAGTTCTTTTCATTCTCAGCTACACCATAGTGTTCCCATTCATGACAATGGGTAGCTAAGTAGAGAAGTTTTCCCTTATTGGTAAGATGCTGTGTCCAGGATCCCCACTTTTTCTCAAAATACAGTGTAGGGAACTCCTCTTTCTGGCCTCAGCGGCCAGCCCAGGCTCCTTATTTCCTTCCCCTATGCCAAATTTCCTCTTGAATACCTGTCAGGTTTGTCCAGTCAGGGACATATAGAACACAGAGTGAAAAGTGTCTGAGGGGAACCCAGGTGATAGATATCCTCATCTCTTGGCTCATCACAGATATTCCCAATATCTAGGGTCCAAGTTTTTGCCAATCAAGGTATTGACTTTAACCATTTTCCCGTTGCATTGATGATGCAATTCAACAACGGATGTGATTTGTTCCTGGACTCAGCTTTCAGCAGTCCAGGAGATCCTGGTGGAGTCAGAAAAGGCTTCCAGAATCAGAATGACAAAAAGGCTCCAGATTTCCTTGTATACTGATGCTGGGCGACTGGAACGGGGACTCATGTTCCTCTATCTGCATTTTATTCAATCTGCAGTGCGGCTTTTCCTCAATCCTTGAAGTTGACATCTAGACCTCAGTGGGACCACAATCCTCAAGGTCTAGAGGAGACAGCTTGTTAAGTCGCTTTCCCTCTGAGTTCCAAGAGCTATTAGAATTTAACCTGAGGACGTGGAGATAAATATTTTTTTGCTCTCTACTCCACTACCACCCAATAAACAACTCCAAAAGTATCCCCACATTACAACTGAAGTTCTGGTTTGTGCAACTTCTCTTCTGGTACCAATTTCAGTTTCAGTTCAGGGCTTTGGTTTCCTGTGTTCCTCGATGAGCCTCACGACATTGTTTCATCTTCAGCTCCCCTTCCAGACGGATCAATGAATTAATCACATGGAAAGTGGATTGTAGTGACATGGAATTCTAGGCTAGTTCCACCCCAACTCATTATTTCCTGTGGCTCCTCCTAAACATTTTTCGTGAGTAGACCTGAAATAATAATAACAACGACAATAATAATAATAATAATATTTTTCACCTGTAGCCTCACCTGTTAATTAACACGGTCTCTCTGTATTTCCCAACTTAAAAACATAGTTTCAACTTTTGTGCCTCAAAGAACACTAGCAAGAGAGTGAAAAGACAAACCACAGAATGGGAGAAAATATTTGCAAAGCATGTATCTGATAAGGGATTAACATCCAGAATATATAAAGAACTCCTACAATTCAACAACAGAAAAAAAACCAACCTAATTAAAAAACGGGCAGTGGAATTGAATAGACATTTCTCCAAAGAAGATATACAAATGGAAAATAAGCACATGAAAAGATGCTCAACATCACTAACATCAGAGAAATACAACTCAAAACCACAATGAGATACCATTTGACACCCATTAGAATGGCTATTATCAAAAAATGGAAATAACAAGCATTGGTGAGGATGTGGAGAAATTGAAAGCCTTGTAAAAAAAAATGGTGATACCACTGTGGAAAACAATACAGTGGTTTCTTGAAAAATTAACGTGGAATACCAAATGATCCATTAATTCCATTTCTAGGTATATACCTAAAAGAATTGAAAGCAAGGTCCTAAGAGACATTTCACACTTATATTCATAGTAGCATTATTCACAATAGCCACAAGGTAGAAACAACACAAATGTCCATCGACAGATGAATGGATAAACAAAATGTGGTGTATACATACAACGGAATATGATTCAGCCTTAAAAAGGAAAGAAATTCTGGTACATGCTACAACATAGATGAACCTTGAAGACATTATGCTAAGTGAAATAAGCCAGTCACAAAAGGACAATTATTATGTGATTCCACTTATATGAGGTACCTGGAATATTTAAATTATGGAGACAGAGAGTAAAACAATGGTTACCAGGACTGGCGGGGAGGGGGAAAGAGACATTGTTTTATGCATAGAGAGCTGCTGTTTGGGATGATGAAAAAGTTCTGGAAATGGACAGTGGTGATGGTTGCACAACATTGTGAATATACTTAATGACACTGTATTAAATACTCAAAATGGCTAAAATGGTGAATTTTATATTATACATACTTTACCAGAATAAAAAAAATATTTCTAAAAATAGTTTCAAACCAGGCCATAGATCATAGGTCACTGAGTAGCCTGGGGGCTTGCTGCCCTTCGGTCAGATGCTCAGCTATGGAGCAATAAGCTATGGCCAGAGGGAGATGTATGGAGTGCAATCCTATGGTTTAATATGGACATTCGAGAATTAGTGGAGCAGTTTGCCTTGAAAAGAGGGATGGGAGAGCAGGCCTTTGAAGCCTGGTACACTTAGGGGAGTCGTTCCCTTATCTGTGTCAGGTGGTCTTGTGAAGAGTTGAGTGAGACCAGGTAATTTCACCTCTCAGATATCTCTGGACTGCATCGCCCCTCACCATCCCCACTTCATCGAGCCTGGGGCGGGCGTTACCACCTTCCCTCTCCTGAACGAGCACAACAGTCTCTCCTGCCCGCTGCCTGTGTGCCCACTGCCTGTTAGCCCACCCTGCATTCCACAAGTGGCCAGAATGGGCTTTCTGACGTACACATCTGGTCACCTTACCACCCGCAACATAACCTCAAGGCTCTCTCTGATCCAGCCGTAAATGATCTCTCTGTCTTCACTCCTCACCATTGCCTCTTACGGCAATTCCGAACTTCTTTCAGTTCTCCTTTTCGCCGGTAACTCACTCTTCTCACTTCCTGAAGCCGTCTTCCTCCCTGTCTACTTCAGCTAAAATCTTCCTCAGGCTTCTCCTGAAACATCACTTTCTCGAGGGAGCCTGCCCTGGCACCTCACCTTGGAATGCGAGGCAGATGCCTTTTGTATGTGCCCTCTTAGCACTTTATAATTCCCCCATCATGGCGCTTCTTTACTTTTTATTTTTGGATCTCAGGAGAAGAAGGCTCCGAGCACATTATACCCATGTCTGTGCAAGCTCCTTGCTTGTTTTATTTATCTTCCCCTTTACATCTAATCCTTCAATTCCCATCTCGTTCCCCTTTCCCACTTAAGCATCCACTCTGATGTGTTGGATGTATGCCCCTAAAGATAAGCATATCTTTGTAAAAGGTGTACTGTTGTTTTGTGCATGTGCTTATACTTTCAATTTACATAAAAAGAATTGTGTTACATGTTGCAGTCTATTTCTTACATTTTTCACTCAATTCTATTTTTTCGATCTATATTGCTATTTATACGTCTGGTTTCATTGGTCCCAACTGACGCATAATCTATAGTATGATTTCTTCGCATTTCACTTTTCTCCTTTCCTAGTAGAGGACACCTAAATTGCCTCCAACTCTTTGCTAGCACAACGTCTTGTGAATGTCATTGTGTGTGTCCTTTTAGGGACCCACGGAGGATCTTCCCTGGAATATGTAACAACAAGTCAAATGGATTAGTCATAGGATATGCATAAAGTTTAGCTAAACATAGTTCCTCTTCATTATTTGCAGATTCTGCATTTGCAAATTCTCTGACTCGCTAACCCCAAAACCAATACTCAGGGTACTATGAGGATCACTCACAGCCATGCCCAGAGCAGCTAAATATCTGAGTCACCCACGCACATGCTCCAAGTTGAGGTCTAACAAGGTGACACTCTACCTTCTTTTTTCAGTTCATACTGTAAACAAGTTCCTTTCCACAGTCTATTTAGTGTCATGTTTTTCCCATTTTTATGCTTTTTTGGTAATATTGCTGTTTAAAATAGCACCCACCTAAAGCACTGAAGTGCTGTCTAGGGCTCCAAAGCACGAAAAAGTCCGTGATGTGCCTTATGGAGAAAATACATGTGTTAGATAAGCTTCATTCCTGAGTTATAGTGTTGTTGTCCATGAGTTCAATGTTAACGAATCAACAATATATATTAAATAAGATATCTTTAAACAGAAACATGTAAAACAAGATTTTGTTTTGATCAGTTGACAAATGTTGTGAACAGAGGCTCGAAGGAACCTAACCCTTATCTCCCCTAGGAGCATGAGTCAGCATTCGCTAATTCAGTGTTCACAGTGACTTTACAGACCATAACTAGCACAAATAATAAGAATTGACTGTACTCTGATATTGTTTCCTAGAATGGTTGCACCGTTTACACTCCCAGCAGGAATGGACTATATAGTTTCCCTCTCCCCACTCCCTCAGCAACATTTGGTATGATCCAGCTTTCTAATTTTTTGCCATCTTTCTCAGGTTAAAGTGGCACCTCATTCTGTTTCATCTGCGTCTCTCTGATTACTAATGAATCATCTCTGTACATACTTGTTAGCACCTAGCATTTCCCCTTATGTGAATTGCTTATTGAGAATCTTTGCCCATTTTCTTTGAATTTCTTGTATTATTTTATTGCTTTTAGGACTTCTATATGTTTGTCCCTTGGCAACTTGAAATATTACAAATATGTTTTCAAATTTGTGATCTTTCCTTCACTGAGCAGAAATTCTTAATTTTGACAGACTCAAATCCATCACACTGTCCACCATCTGGTATGTGGATTCTCAGCCTCTCCTTTCCACTATTTCACCAGATACTCCTAGTTTTATCTTTCACATTTAAATCTCAAATCCATGGGGAGGTCCTCTCTAACATGTAAGGTAGGGATTCTGTTTTATTTTTCTTCATATTGGAAGCCATTTTTCTCAAATCTACCTAAAAAATATCTTTCCTTCCTCATTGTTTTATAGTGCCATTTTTATTGATTTCAAATTTCCATATACCTTGTCTACTTCTGAATTATCTATTGTGTTCTATTATCTATTTGCCTATTGCTGTGCCAGTCCCATCATATTTTATTATTATAGCTGTGCAGTATGTCTTTTTACCTATCTTATTCAGGCAGCCCTGTCTCGCCGTTCATATTTTTCGCAGTTGACTTACTTGTTTGTTTGTCTTTACCTTTCCATTTAAATTTTGGAATATGTTTGTAAGCTCCCTCAAAAATCTAGCAATAAATTTTTTGAGATTGCATTATGCTACCCTTCTCACTTATTTTCCACTTATTTGCTCCCCATGTATTCAAATCTTCTTTTATGTCTTTCATTCAAATTTTTAATTTTTTCAACAAATGTGGTAGTCATTTTTGATAGTATAAACTTCACCATATCTGTTACTATTGTAAAAAGCATTTTAAGTTTTTTTCTAGTTGTTATACTAGAAAAAGAACACCAATTTCTAGCCAGTATAGAGGTTCCCAATCACAGCCCTTATCACACTGAATTATAATTACCTTGTAATTACTTGCATGTATTATTAGACATCAGCCATGTGAGGATAGGCACTGGGTCTGCCTTTTTCACCTCTGTATGCCCCTCACCTCTCATAGGGCCTGGCACAGAGTAGTGAATTTAAATATTTCAGCGTTGGTACGTGGTGTCATTCAGCATTAGTTCCCTCCCACTCTCTTAATCCTCTCATCAGATCCCTCTTGTATAGATGGATTTACTCATGCCCAGAGAGAGAAAGGATGTATTCCCCAAAGACTCAGACTAAATTAAAGACTGGAGCCACAGCCCAGGTCTCCTGGCTGAGATCCATTTCATTTCCATTAAGCTGTCTCAGCCCATTAATTACCTGTCCTCCTTACGCCGAGGGAAACTTACTCAATGAGTAAAAGCAGAGTCACAGGTCAATCTTCCTCAAGAGGGTCAAGGACCTGGAGAGTGATGCCTGGTGACACAGAATCCCAAGCTGCCCCTCCCCTTGTTTGCCAAAGCTCTTCACAAGTGGTTCTTGAACTTCAGCGTGCCGTGAAATCACACCGAGGGCTTGTTAAAACACAGCTTGCTGGGCCCTATGCTCAGATTGTTTTATTCAGTTGGTCTCTTAAGGGGCCCAAGAACTTGCATTTCTAACACAAGTAGGCACATAGTAAGCACTCAGTAAGCATTGTCATTATGAGCTATCAAGTCAGCTCTGCCTCCTGGCGACCCTATGAATGCGTGATGTCCACAATGTCCTGTCATCCACCGCCCTACTGAGCTGCTGTAGACTCTTGCCTGTGGCTGCCTTTATGGAATCAACTCATCTCATATTTGGTGTTCCTCTGCTCCTCCTACCTTCTAATTTTCCCAGAATTATTGTCTTTTCCAAAGGATCTTGCCTTCTCATGATGTGCTCAAAGTCAGATGGCCTCAGTTTTATCATTTTTGCCTCAAGTGTTAGCTCAGGTGTAATTTGCTCTAGGACCCACTTGTTCCTCTTTCTGGCAGTCCAGGGTATTCATAGAGCTCTCCTCCAACACCGTATTTCAAATGAAAGCATTAGGTTTTAATCTTATCGTGCAGAACCAATGAGTTGAATACAATGCCCATTGTATTACTCAGCACCGTCCTACAACTTTCTCTTTAAATCCAGTAGGGAAAAAAAAATGTTATCAAAAGAAAACTATTTTTCTTTCTTTTACCAGGTAATGAAATCCTTTATTCCCAGCCATATTCTTTTTCACCTTAGCTGACAGGAATTCAGAGCCTCTTTCTCATCTTTTATACCTGTTTTATTCAAGGTCCTGAAAATATCTCTTGCTCTTATCCCACCCCCTAGATTATTTTTTATGTTTTGTCCTATTTCACATTGTCTTCAGTTTCCAAAGCTATCTCAAATCCATCTTATACATAGAATATAAATAAACATACATGTATTATATATAAATGCATGGATATAATTATGCATTCATCTGCTTAAAACAAAATAATGACCACCAGAAAGTTAAGGACTAATACTGTTTTGTGTTACGTTTTATTCTCAGTAGATTGTCTTGGACAATCCCTAGTTTCAGAGGATATTCCTATCCCTGAACAGCTTGATTAATGCTAAGCATTAAGAGGTGGTGATCTGACATATGAATAATATAATGGAAGTATTAGGATAATACCAAATATCTGGCCCTAGACAACAAGTGAGCTTATGGTATGTTGCAAGAGCCTGGTGGGATTTCATTGGTACTTCTGTATCTTACTGGAGGCGTCCTCCAGGGCTGGAATCTCCTCCATTCCAGTTGCCAGTGGGCCAATATTCAGAGAAGGCTTCGTTGCCTCCAGCAGGCTCAGAGGATGCTTGGGAAAAGGACGGGGAAGGGGGCCTGTTGCCCTCTCCTACTGGCTCATCTGCCCAGTTATTGGATCCCATTTATGTGAGTAGTCATTAGGGAGCACATGGGCACCCTGGCCCCAAGAAGATGGGGTGGCATGGGCTCAGGGTGTTGCAGATACAAGATCCAGGCTCTTGGGGAGAGCGTGAGACCACCAGGCAAGGAGCATGTCACGTTCAGGATGGGATACCCAGAAAAGAAACTATTTCACTATTTCCTGGGACTCTAAATTCATCGCCTACTCCAGTGCCTCCTTGAAAAGGCCCAAGAGACCAAATAAGGTTCTTTTCTGACTTTAGGTCCCTGACAGCTCAGAAGTCCTAAGGTCAAGAGATCAGTGGTCTGAGCCCAAGCTTCTCTGATTCTGAAATCTCACGATTCCAAAGTCAAGATTCTAAGATATATTCAAATATTCTAATATCCTATTATCTTAAACCATTCTTAGGGTATAAGATTCTAAAGTTCTCAAATTCAGGGTTTATGGTTTAAGAATGTAAAAATTTAAAACTTAGAAGCAAAGATTCCAAGGAAAAAGCAGTAAAAATATAAAATTTCATGATTTTCAAGATTTTAGAATCTTAGAGTTTAAAATGCTAAGATCTTCAGAATCTAAGCTTCAATGGCTCCAAATTCTTAAAATTTTAAGTCAAAGAGTCTAGAAATCTAGGATTTTTACTTCTATGACTTTATACCTAATTACTGGTTGCACCTGAACAAATAAATGAACCTTCCAGCCCACCTGCCAGTAAGTGTGTGGCACCTTCCAAGATGGTGCTCAGGGGCAAACCTAAATGAACAACATAGCTGCCAACTTGCTCAGTCATTTCCTGGTGAGGCCAGATCTTCCACGACAGTGAACCTCTTCTCAGCCTTCAATATCACCGCCTTGATGCTGGAGTGGACATCTACTACTTTTGTGTGCCCAGAACCTCTTCTTTTTAGGAACTACAACTCCCCACTACACGTGATTCCAGTGGGATTGTCAACCACACAGCACCACCTTCCCCACCTCAAGGGTGGGCACGTGACCCAGTCTGGCTAGAAAATTCCCAAACCCTGAACAGAGCTATCCTTCCACAATGAGCAGAGGGACTTTTCAAGCCATGATATATACAACGGAAGAAAGAGCATCGTGCAGTCTCATGACCTGGGATTGTGAGCTGTAAGGACAATACAAAAACTGTGCGTCAAGATTTGCTCCTGGCCAACTTTCCCACGACATGGAAAGAGTCAGGGCTGGCTTATTCACAGGCACGGTAGGCACAGTGCCGAAGGCCTATCATACTTTTAGGAGCCCAAGAAAATGTTTTAATTTCTTTTAAAATAAGAAGAAAAGGAATACAATCCAGCCTGGATTATATTCACCTATATACCAGTGCAATTGTAAAATATAATTTTTAATATTTTTGTATGAAGGAAGGGACCCAAAAAGCAAAAGTACCAAGGAAAGTTATAATGTGACTCTGGAAAGAACCTGTCTAAGAATGAAACCAACATGGGAAAAATATTTTTGACAGTTGGAGCAAGGAGAACAAAATTGTCACCTGAATTCCTGGAGCAGCCATCTCAGAAGCCAAACTATCCCCTTGGACTTCCCAGTTAAGTGAACAGATAGATTCTATTTTACTCAAGCTGGTGTGTTGGACATTTGTTATTCTCTTGGCTTCCCAGAAGCTTCCTATGTCTGAGGAGCTTCCTACCTTCTCCCACTAAAGAAGCCTTCACTTGCTTTCCAGCTTCCTTTGCAAGTAGAGCCCATGCACGTGACCTAAATTCTCTGGCCTGATAGAGAGCTGGCTAATATCCTTTAGTAAAATTCTTTGCTCATTAAGCCAGCCAGAGTTGATTTCTCTTTGCAAGCAGACTAACAGGTACAGCTAGTTTGAACTGGGCTTCTGTCACTTGTAACCAAAAGGTGCCAATCCTTAAAAAAAAGAAATCCAGACAGCCAAGAGATGAATCAAAATAAAGAAATCGAATAGAGAAGTGATGAAAGGATGATCATGAGTACTAAATAATCCATTTAAACATAGAGTTAAGACCAAATAACTCTGGGGATTATAACCATAGACTTGAAATTAATGTTGTAAACGTTAACAAAGTAAAATTAATTACTAACATTTTTGAGGATCAAAAGGAGGTGAGAACAAGTGTACAAAGTTAATATCTTCTAAAACAGAAATGAGAAATTTAAAAAGGACTCCAATCTCTTAATTTTTTCATAACCTTTTTATTTCTGAATCACTCTGCTTCTTCTAGGAGTTAATATCTCTTGAGTTGAATATACATTTATCTGAAGTTCATTGATTTCTTCAGTTTCTTTTTCTTCTATTAAATTTAAGTAAAATAAAATATTTTCAGTTGGATTTACTTTTTATTGTTATTATATTATTATTTACTGGGCTTATTATTGCACAAGCCATAATAAAAATAAGAGAAACTTCATTTTGAAGATAAATAAAGAAGTTCTGACCCAGTCATTGAACTACCAAAACTGCCGGCTTCCTCCCACAACCTCGATCTCAAGGAGCCACAAAGGGAAAACACCGGGATGCTCAGAAAACTGTAAGACATCCCTGGTGTGACAGTGGTCCATTTAGAAGTGGTCTATTGGAGGGTAGTAGTATTGGGTTTGGGCAGGAGGCGGCCCTGAAGTGTTGTAGGAGGAGAAAACAAAAAGGAACTAGTGGAGTTTTGCTTTGACTTCTCTCCCTAAATATGTGCCTGCCTCCTGCACCAGCAGCAACTTGGAACTCTATTCCAAGCGACCTCAGCAAAACCAGGGTAGCACAGAAGCACTTCTGAGGAAATGAGAAACAGACATGTGGATAACTGGCTTCAGGCGTTTGCCTGTACACTGCTCCCCTCCAAATTACTAGAACTGGGTAATGACAGTCCCATCCTAAAGCTGCTTCTGCCTGTGGGACCAGGGAGCTGACTTGACCTCCTAAGGACTGTGCGGTCAGCAAGGGAGGGATGGATTGTGGTTTTCTGCAGCTGGGGTTCATCTACTCTCCACATCCTGAGCTAATTGGAACTGACACAGTTTGGGTCTGACCTTCCCTCATGTGCATTGCCTGACACTGCTAAACTAGGAAAAAAATCAATTAGCAGGCTAAAGTAACAAGACATTTGAGAAGCACAACTATTTTTAAGGAAAAACAATATAGTGGGTTACAGATTTCAACAATAAAAGAAATATTAAAGAAGCGAGACTAAGAATTAAAGTTAACTTATAAAATATATTTATAATGATGCCATAAGACATTAGCAATATGTGACACAAGCAAGGAAACAGAAAAGATCCATGGAAAAATATTAAAGTTGAAAAATATAATAGTTGAAATAAAGAATACAATCTAAAAAATTAACAGAATAGATATAGCTGAGAAACAAATTAGGAAGTTGGAAGATTACATTGAAAAAAGTGCCCAGAACTAAGAAGGAAAAAACAAAGAAAAGGAAATATTCAATATTAAATATTTTTCTAAAACCCACTTAGAGAAATGGAGAATTTCAACAGAGAGAAGGAAACTACAATGAAGAACCAAATAGTAGTTCTAAAATTGAAAAATCTAATAATTGAAATTAAAATTCAATGGACAATTTTAATAGATAGCTAAAGAAAAAAAAATAAGTGAACTGGAATATGCGTCAGAATAAAATTTCCAGTATTAGGCACAAGGCAACAAAAGTATGACAAATGTAGGAGAGAGTACAAGAGATTTATGGAGCGAAGAAAGAAGGTTCAACATGGAGCCCCAGAGACAATGGAGAGAAAATATGGAGAAGAAGTAATATTTGAAGAGCTATTGATTAAGGATTTTTCAAAACTGACTAAAGACATCAATCCATATACTCAATTAATCCTACAAACCCTAATCAGATAAACAAGCATATCATAGTAAAGTTGTTAAAAACTAAAGATGAATAAGAATTCTTAAAACAGCCAGAGGAAAAAACCAAATTCCCTTCAAGAAACAACCTTTGTATACTGACAGCAGATTTTTCAACAGAAGCAATGGAAATAGAAGACAATGTAATGATATTTTCCAAGTGGTGATAGAAAACAATTGTCAACCAAAATTTCGATACCCAGTGAAAGTATCCTTTACAAAAGAAAGAGAAATAAAGTCATTTTCTGACAAACAAAAGCTAAAAGAACTCATCATCGTAAAACCCACACCAAAGGGTATTTAAGGCAAAAGAAAATTAAATCCTTATGATAGACAGAATGACAGAAACAGGAGGAGTGAAATTACACACACACACACACAAACACACACACACACAATCTTACATGGAAACAACTGACTAACTCCATGGTCCTTATAATTACCATTTACCCTATCTTTCTCAAATGCTAGAGATATTAAACAAGACAGTGCTAATTCAGGATCCCATCCCAATTCACTACAGGTGTAAGGCCTCCACACAGGAAACTACAATATATTATCGAGAAAAATTAAAAAGACCTAAATAAACAGAGGGCTATACCATGCTAATATATTGGAAGACTCATGTGAAAATGTCAATTTTTCCCAAATTGAAGGATAGGTACAAGGAAATTTCAATCAAAATCCAAGCAGAGTTTTGTGCATGTATGTATGGAGATTAACAAAGTGATTTAAAATTTAAATGGAAATGCAGAGAGCCAAGAATAGAAAAGAATCTTGAGCAGAAGGAGGAGAAATAGAGAGAAGAAGAAGAATTAGAAGAAAGAGGACCGGGGTGAGCAAGGGGGAGAAACAAGAAGGAGGAGTAGAAGAAGTAGGGGTGAAGGGTGCGAGAGATTTGAGGAGAGTGAAGATTTGAAGTAGCAAATAGTGCAATAGAGAATGAGAGAGTGAGCTGACAATGAGATTTCTGGGTGATGCTGAAGACTCAGTTAAGATGGGTGAGGGCTTGGGGTTAAGGGGACTCAAGTCTCTAACATTACGGAGTTTTCTGAAGGATTCGTTGGACGTGTTGCTTCATGTGATTTTTCACAACATGTTTGTGTGGGAGAGATTATTGTCCCCATTGTATAAGTGAACCCGGGGTTGGGGGTGTGGATGATAAGGGCTTGTATGATCTTGAACAAGTCCCTGGCCACCTCTAGGCCTTAGTATTTCTATCTGTACAGATGAAGGATCGGGCTGTATGGGTCTGTGACCCTAGAACCTCGTCCTCTGTCCATCCCTTCTCCATACTGAAAGGGTGGCACAGAGCTCTGCCCTGCATTTGAGGCAATGGAGAGGGCCCCTCAGAGGGAGGGAGCTCAGAACACAGAAAGCACAGGAGGCAGCCACTGATGTATGACGGGAAGGCACTGCAAATGCAAAGCCCTCGCCTAGGCTTTTCTTCTCACATTCCTGAGGTAAACAACATGCCCCCTGGGAGAGGGAAATGAGCCTAGATTGGGCAGCAGGGGACCAGGGTTCCAATTTAGCTTTATGGCAACCTTGCTATATGTCACTCACCAAGTCCTTACCCATCTCTAAGCCTCAGCTCTCTGTAAGATGAGGGGCTTGGGCCAAGACGTCTTTAAGGGCCCTTCTGAATTGGGATCTAGGATGCTAAAAGTTGCATGTAGATTCAGGGAGCTCAGTGTTCTTAAAAAGGGCTGCTTTCAGTGGACATTCTGGATTAATTATTCCCCACTGCCTTTTCCTTTGAATCAAATTGATAACATTCAATAACCTGCTATGAAGAAAAATCTATAAGGTAGGCATAGGGAATAGAGAGATGAGTGAGACAAAATTCCTGTCCTCATGGAGTACACATTCAAATGAGAGAACAGACAGCAAGCAAATAAATACACAAGCTAAGTTTATGTGGTACAATTAATGAAATAAACCATTGGATACATGAGTGGCAGACCCGGCCAACAGTGACTTCAGGGAAGTCACTTTTCCATTATGGGCCTCATTTCTTTCTCTGGAAGGAGGATAATAATCCCGGGGGCGGGGAGGGGATGAGCACAGGGTGACTTTCCTCCTACACTGCCATGATAGTGAGGGACGCAGAGTTGTTGGGGGGACACACTGATGATCAGTTGAGAAGAGCAGACTCACACTCAGGACACAGGGAAGAGGGGACTGAAGAGGGGAAGTAGGGGGTGGGAGAGAGAGAACCAATAACCAATATCGCTAAGCGCTTGCTCTGGGCTGTGTACTGTGTCAGGGATTTAGGTCATGGTTTCTAAATCTCTCAATAAACCAGCCATGTAGGCATTGCTGTCCCCACTTTACAGAGGAGGGGACAGGTTCTGAGAGATAATGTGACTTTACAAAGTGGCAGAAAGAGGATTCAAGATCAGGTTTCTCTGACTTGAAATCTGTTGCTTATTCAGATATTAGAAAGATTTTAATGAGATGCAAATAAGTATAACACTGAGACTTTGAATTCTGTGGGAAGAAAAGGGAAGAGATGTGTGAGGGCTGAGAGGTTAGGACAGTCTTTCTGGAGCAGATGGTTGTCAGCTGGGTCTTTGAGTGTAGGTGGGTTTGAAACAAAGAAGAGAGAAGCAGAGACCTGGGGCATTGGACTAAGACCTGCCCACTGGCTCGAGTGAGGGCTATATAAGGAGTGGTTCAGGAAAGAAGAGGATGGAAATGTGGACCCAATAAAGAGCCCAGAGTGCCTTATTGAGGAGTACGGTCTTTGTTCCTGGGCATTCAGGAGCTGTAGGTGGTGTGCAAACAGGGAAGGGACATAGCACAGGAGAGTAGACCTGCAGTCAAAAGACCTCACATGGAGTCATGATTCTCGCACTTACCAGCTGGGTGACCTTAGACAGTTTGCTTCATTTCTCTGAACCTCAAATACCTAATCTATTACATGCTTGACTTAAATAATTGTGTTCATCATTGTATTCTCAAGCATCTGGTCCAGGATCCATCATTTAGTAGACGTTCGATAAATGTTTATTAGATGAACTAAGATAAAAACTACCTATCCCAAAGACCTACACATAAGAGCTAAAAGTACAAAACTCTTAGAACAAAACACAGAGGAAAAGCTTCAAGACACTGGATTTGAAAATGATTTTTTAGATATGACAACAAAAGAAAAAATAGATGTACTGGGCGTCATTGTAATGAAAGTCTTTTCTTCATCAAAGGTCACTATCAAGGGAGTAAGAGGCACCCCACAGAATGGGAGAAAATATTTGCAAAGCATATAACTGATTAGGGATTAATCCAGAATATATAAAGAACTCCTACAACTCAACAACAACAAGGAAAAAAAAACAACCCAATTTAAAAATGGGCAAAAGACTTGAATAGACATTTCTCCAAATGAGATATCCAAATAGCCAATAAGCATATGACGTGAGGCTCAATATCACTAATTATTAGGGAAATGCAATTCAAAACCACAATGAGATACCACTCCACACCCATTAGGACGGCTACTATCAAAAAAGGAGAAAACAACAAGTGCTGATGTGGATGTGGATGCATTGGAACCTTGGGCACTGCTGGCAGATCACGAAACTTAAGGCCGCACTTAGGCCTGGCCCCTAGTGGGTGCTCAGTACAGGACAGTACTTCAGAGGAGAGGGCGATTTCTGTGGTCATGGTCATGCACTTCATACAATGCAACACTAATGTCCTGTTCTTAGATGATGAAAGCAGTCCTGTGATTATCTTTGCGCTTGTACTTTTCCTGTAAGTGGACAGGGTGCCCCTGAGATCTACTGTCCCCCCAGAGGGACCTAGCCCAGTGGAGGATGGCTGGGCCTGCCTTAAGCACATTCACACATACCTACCTCCCTTCTCCCCATCTCCCAAGCTTCCAGATGCCCTAATTGGCCTCCAGAGGGGAAACGGATCTTACTGAAGGGCCCTAATTAATCCCTAGGAATCCAGGTCCCCACCTTCTCCTCACTCCACTCCAACTCCCCAGTTACTTGTTCCAGACAAGACAGGAACGTTGCAGACTCCCTGAGGAAAGAGAGGCCTTGGGAGGGGGTCACATGTGTGGTCTGTGCTGACTGTGGTAATGAGGCCCCGGGTGACCCTGCCTCATCAAGGCAGATCCATAACTTGGAAAGTGAATGCTAAGTCCCCCTCCCAGCAGCTGTTCCGGCTGTGTGCCCACACCTACCTTTGTCCCACGTTATAGGCATTTGTGTTCTCACCTGTCATCCCCGGGGGCATCTCATTTGGGCATCTCTGTTCATACAGCTCTTGCCATCCCATGGTTCTGAAGGCATGGTTTGTGTCATTGCTCTGGCAGGGTGTCACCACCGTAGGTCCTGCCTTCACAAGAGCCACCTCACACACTTCTGCTCATCCTTCAAGGCCCAGAGTAAACACTCCTCCGTGAAGTCTTAGCTGAGTGCCAGACAGGCCACCTCGGCCTCCCTGGGGCACCATGGTTTATGGCTCCTGGCAGAGCTCTTAGCACTGTGGGCCCTGGAGCAGAACCGGTCATGTCGTATCACTCTTCTTGGCCAGACTCCAGATCCACAAGCCAGTAGGAGCTGGATCTAAGGCAGAGGAGGCCTCAGTCTTGGTTTTGCCCTAGGATCATCTTTACTCCAAAGTGGATGTTCTGCATTGTGTTCACGACTGTTATTTAAAATTGGGTTCTGTAGTCAAATAAACTTAGGAAACAAGACATAAAATTTCCTTACTGCAGGCCTCCTTGGAGTCTTTACTGTGTTCACAACCGGTGTGAATCTCTAAGAAGGTTATGGGGATGTGACAGTCCTTAAACTTTTTGACTACAGAATCTTTTTGACTCCTGATCATGTTATGGGACTAGTGTTCTGCAGAATCACTCTGGGAAATTCTGACCTAGACTGTAAATCACGTGTACCCAGCCCAATTGGGGAAAAATCATTTTAGAGCTTCGCCTTATACCATATGCCAAAATAACCCCTGTATGAGTTAAAGGATGAAATGTAAAAATAAAACTATAAAAACTAAAGCAAATGTAGGCACAGACTGTGGATTCCCAGAGCCTGGCCCTGAGCCCAGCCCACAGTGCTCTGTGATTATTTGCAGAATGAAGGTGGGGTTATGATGTCACTGACAGACACGCTACGTAGGTAACATTCGATTTTGCATCCTGAATAGGCTGCTTCAGTTGTTAGACTAATGAGGTTCCATTTTGGCCATATTCCTTCTGTGAAATTACATCCAGGAAATGAATAACCTTGCACTTGGAAAAGCTCCCTAATGGTGCCACTCAATGTGACCATCATATTGGGCCTACAGAAAATAGCCTTTTGTCCAAAGCAGTGACTTCAGCCCTGAGCTGATAGTTCCCTGGAAGGTGAAGAGGGACTTAGAGAGAATCTCCCAGCCCTTCCCCTGGGAGGGGCCAGTCTTTCTGATCAGGACTCATTCTCTTGAAAATCCCAGTGGGCCCGGACCCCAGAAACAACTCAGTAGAGCTGGCGCATCCTAAGTTCCCACCTGGCCACCCTCACCCCTGTGCACGCAGGACCTGCACACCACATATCCTCTCGCCAAGTCTACCTCTCTGGCATCCTTCCCTCTCTCTCCGTCCACCACCACTGCCATGATTTGGCCTCATCTTCTCTCCCTTCAAAGGTCCCTGTCTCCCATCTCCAGGTCTGTGAGCTGTAAGGTCAAGGAGCAAGTGTCCCTGACACCCAGCAGAGGAACTCATATTTCTGAATGGGTGGCTGTGCCTGGCAGGGACTAGTCCTAACCAGAGGTAGAAATCAGGCTGGGACACCTGAAGAAGGAAACTGAACCGCTTCCAGTGCCCAGGTTCTCAACAGTATCACAAAGCTGTCAATGGCTAAGACTTGTAACTTTAAGACTGATCTCTGGTGGAGACTCTATCCCCAGCCCCAAGTCTATGCGACAAATAACTTTCTGAGAAGAAATGCCAGGCAGTCACATTCATTACCTTCTCCCTGGGCAGAGACCAGCAACAAGAGGTGCCATTGGCGTGGGGGAGTGAGGGAGAACAGGTCTCTCTCTCTGGTTCCACAGGGGTAGGGATCATCACTGGTCCTTTTCTGAGTGTCCAGCATGTGGAGGCTTGACAAAAGAGTGTCAATGTCACTCACAGTGACATTCAGTGAGTGTTGGATGGATAGATGGATGGATGGATGGATGGATTGATGCATGGGTGGATAGGTTGATGAGAGGATGGACCAGTGAAGAGGCTACTGCATTGGTCCAGGAGAAAAAGATGAGTACTGAGGTGAGGCACTGGCCATAATTGGACGCAGGGAGGGATGGATTTGGCGGACACTTAGAGGGAGAGACGACAGAACTTAGTCACCAACTGGCTCTGGGCTTAGGGATCCCAATTGCATCATAGATCACATACAGAAATCTTACAGAGGGGGAGACTGAGACCTGAAAACGGTCAACACCTTGCCCAAAGTCACACAGCAAGATAGTGGTGAGACTGGTCCAGAACCCAGGCATCCTGGACCCCAGCCCCAGACCCTTTCCCCACAAAGGCACAAATAATAGCAGTAGGACTATGCAGGTTTCATGGAGACTTAAATGCCAAGCATGGAAATTTGGACCATTCCCATGAGGAACTGGGAGCCATGGCAGGTTCTTAATATTTGGCAGCATTTCTTGTTTCTTTGCCTTCCCCTAAAGGGGAATCTTCCAGTGCTATTGCTAAATGCACAACCTGGATGCTTATAGGCCAACCCCATCCCCTCAGTCTTTGTATAGAAAACAGAAGCGTCTTCTCTTCTTTGAAAGGAGAAAGCACAAGGCCAAGAGAGGTAAAGAGGTTCACCTAAAGCCATGCAGCAAATTAGTAGAACAGATTTTCCCAAATCCAAGTACAGCTCTCCCATACCTTGGTAATAAAACCCAGAAACCTGAAATTATGGGCCTGAGAAGGAAGGGTCTGACCCAAGGTCATCACAAGTGGGTGGCAGAAGCAGGACCTTGAGCCTGAGTCAGACCCCTTAGGGCAAGTGCAGCAGCTGGCTAGGTTCCTCCCCTTCTCTGGCCTCCCCTCCATGGCTGCATTCCTGTGAGGAAGTCTGTGTTCTGACTCCCTCCCTCAGCAGTCATTGTGCCCCCATCTGTCTTGCCAGGGCCCGGTGCTGGGACATCTCCAGGCTGCCTTCAATTATGAGCCAATAAATATGAGATGCGCTGCGCAACGAGCTGCTGCTTGGACCGCCAGCCCCTCCCCCACTGCGCCCCTGCCAGCCTCTGCACCAAGGAAGATTGGATTTTGTGTCGTTCATTTTTTATCTCCAGTCTATGTCAGATGGGGAGATACAGGACGTGGGCAGTGGATAATTTTATGCTTCCTCCACTTATCGGGCGCAGCACTGAGATGGGGTGTGTGATGTCCTCAGGTCACCTACTGCCCTCATGTGGTGAAGTCCCCCACCTCAAGCCATTAGCACTGGGATCCTGCTCTCTGCTGGGGCAAAAGGACATGTGCAGAGGAAAGAGTCCTAGGCAGGAAGACGTGGGACCTGGGTTCAAGCCTTCACCCTGCTGCTGACCGGATGTGCAACCTTGGGCAAGTGTCTGAAGACATTCTGTGAGGCCCTTCTCTATGCCAAGCCCTGTGCAAGCAGCAGGGGCCACAAAGAATCATCAGATTTGTTCCCTGCCCTCAAGGAGCTGGCAGTCAACTCCAAATAAAAAGACTACCCATGGAGGGGTGGCAGACGTTGGCACTGGGCATTAAGGGTGAGGATTTGCCAGGTAGGGAATGAGGGAAGGGAGGGAAAGAAGACATTGAGGCAGAGGCAGAGGGAACTGCTTGAATAAAACATGGCAGAAGGCAGTGAGTGACCAATGTGTGCTTGAAGACCTGTGAGTATGGCTGGCATGTGGGGTAGATGGAAAGGGGGAGAGAAGAGTTCTAAGCAGCTAAGCGTCATGATCAGATTTGCATTTTAGAAAAATCTCTCCAACTACTATCTGCAAAGCAGAGTTGGGAGGTGATGACAGGAAATGAAGGCAGGGAGTTTAGTGAGGAGGCTGATGCAATGGTCCAAGAGAGAGAAGATGATGTCCCAGATTAGAACAATAACAGTGAATCCAGAAATAATAATCATCATCATTATCATCATTATGATGAATACTATCATTAAGTGTTACTCTGGGATGGGCAAAGTGCTAGGTATTTACATCATTGTTTCTAATCCTCACAACAACTCTTCAAAGTAGGTTATTATCCCCGTTTTGTAGATAAGGAAATTAAGTCTTGAGTGAATTAAGAGAGTTGCCCAAAGTCAAATAGCCAATAAGCGACAGAGGCAGGATTTCAACCCAGGTCTGTCTAACCCTAAAGCCCATATTCTTTCTACTATGTTCTTCTCCCTGGAAAGGGGGGCACAGTTTCCAGAGAGTCTAAGGGTGCATGGAGTCCGTCTGATTTCTGTGATTATTTGGATGTAAAAAGCAAAGACAAAGAGGGTTCAAGTAAGCTGTGTGGGCTTCTGGCAGGGAGGTTGGGAGGAGAAAGGCGGCATAGGGAGAGGAGCAGGTTTGGGAGCAGTGGATGCATTTGGTCTTGGCCAGTTGAATTAAAGGACAGGTGAATATCTGGGCGTGGAGCCAAGACCTAGCCTGGAGACAGAGATTTGAGAATCCTTGACAATGGGTAGTCAGAGTTATGTGAGTAGATTAGGTCATTAGAAGGAGTGTGTATAGTGAGTGGAATAAAGGCTGGACCTTTGGAGAATTTCAGCCCTTAGAAGATGAGCAGCAGGAGGTTAAATAGGGAATCAGAGTGGTGCAATATGAAGGCAGCCAAGGAGGAATGGAATTGCTTCAGGAAAGTCAAGGAGTATGTGGTCCTTGATGCTGCGAAGTGGTTAGTGAGGCGAAAACTAGAAACTGGGTTTAAGGACCAGCAGGTAGCAATGCAGCAGAGGTGCTCCATGCAGTAGTCAGCAGGAACTTGGCAAAGTAGTCTTCATGGGTATGGTGTTTCCAAATGGTTGAAGGGGCCTATACACACCCTGTCCATGGCCCTGAATTACCTCTCTGCAGTAGGCCTGTGGGGTGGTCTTTTGACCCTGGCACACTAGTGACTCCCATCCAATCTCTCCCAGAAATCCTGAGCCAGGTGAGGAAAGTACCAGCGTTAGGAAGGGAGATGGAGGAGAGATGTGAAGGAAAGAAAAAAGAAGATTGTAGGAGGAAGAGAAAAAGGCTGAGAAATGATCGTTAGGCAGGTATGATAACCAAGAAACCACCAAGAAGAAAGGGAGATTTATTTTGATGCTGTTTTCCAATAATTGTAGTTACCAAGAAAGAAGCCACAACCCACAATGGCTGAAGTGTGAAGTGAATGAAGAAGGGTAAGAACTGTGTCTACCCAGTGAGACAGACTAGTACAAATATCAGTCTGTTGCCTTTGAAGACACTTGGGCTGTTGCCTTTACACTTGAATGATATGTTGGCTGGGTATAATATGAGTGCATGTGAGCAGGAAAGCAAAACTCTGGCTGGATAGAGAAGACTCCAGGGTCTTCAGCAATTGGGTTATACCAAAGTACTCAGTGTTTGTCTTTGCTTCTCTTTTTAATCTTGATGAAAAATTTGCTGCAGAACTACTTGAGTTGTAACATGTTTTACAATTTACATGGCTGATTTCATGTTTGATTGACAGGTTTTTTTTGGCTGTTGATGGGCATAAATTTTTTTCCTCTGGAAAGGTTGGGGTACAATCTCCTTATGGATAGGGCAGAGTGGGAGGAGTGGAAACCAGTTTGAAGAGGGGTGAGGAAGTGTAGATAGCAAGTGGAGGAAGTCTTTCTAGAAAATGGGCTCTGCTGTGATAGTGAGGAAAGAAAGAGGAGTAGCTATAGAGTAACATGGGATGGACGACATTTTTGAGACTGGAAAGTCATAAACATGTTGAGTGCTAAGGAGTCATTGGAGATAGAGAACTTAAAGAGGGGAGGGGGTGATGAGTGGAACCAGTTTCTGGAGGACGTGGGCAGAGAATGGGCTCCAGGGCCTTGAACTGGGGTGGAGGCAGCTTCATGGCCACTACACTATGGCATAGTGGTTAAAAGCTCGGGGTCTACAGCAAGATGGCCTGGCTTTGAAGCCTGGCTCCATCAGGATGCCATGATTTTGCTCAAGTCACTTAATCTAAGGCAGAGGTGTTCGTTCCTCATTTCCAAATGACAGTGCCTATCCCCTAGAGTTATTACGAAGAGCAAATAATTATGAAGAGTTGATCCATGTAAGGTGCTTAGAACAGTGCCTGGAACATACTAAGTGCTTGATAAGTTAAGCTGTTCGCTAACTCACCTTGTAAAGCTAGAGAGAAGAGAGGAAATACTGTGTGGCCTGTGGAAACTCCACTTGGAAGGGAGGAATGATGATAGAGTTTACACCAGCGCTTTGCTCTCGAGCTGAGCATTTGGAGTTAGAGTTGAGTTCACCTCATTTCACCATGGTACTCCTCAATTTTTTCATCCGGACAAGCTCCCTCTCAAGGGCGATTGTGAAGCATTCATAACACAAATGGGTAAAGCACTGAGCACAGGGCCAGGCACCTAGAGGTGCTAAGTGAATACATACAATGATCACCAGTTCCCTTCCCAGTGACAGAGACCTTGGCAGGGAGGTCTCTGAGAGGGAGAGCAGAGCTGGGGTTTGGAGCTTTAAGTGCGAGAAGGTTTGCTGGGGTGCAGGGTGGGGCGTGCCGGGAGCTGCAGAGGGTCTGGATGGGACTATCGCCCCACCCCACGCCCAGGCTGGCTAAGAGAAGAGGAGAGGCCAAGAAAAGCTGCAGGCGGGGAGGGGATCCAAGGCTGGAGGCCGCCACAAAGGTGAGGGCAAGAGGAAGGGGCCAGAGGAAGGTCCCTGGTGTGGGAGGAGCATTTCTGAGTTTCATTCAGTCAAACTTTTCTAAGCACTCACAGTATGCCAGGTGCTATGCATAGCACTTTACATACATGGGCTCATCCAAACCCAAACCCTCATCCACTACGAGGCATGTCAGTCAGTCCAGGGGCCATCTCTCTGCAGATCTATGAGGGCCTTGTGACCCCCTGATCAGGGCCAATCAGCTTCCCTCTGTCATACATATGAATTGGGAAAGGTAGGGAGCATCAGAGTGAAAACTACAAGATATCCCAGAGGGAGGAATCATGGAGTTGAGTTGTAGCCACGAGAAGTCATATGTAGGCAAAAGTGGTGGGAGAGCAGGGAGTCTGAGGAAGGAGAAGCTGGGAGGCAGAGAGGAGAAGGAAGGAATCAGCCTCTGAGCAGTGGGAGGTGAGCAGACTACCCACTGACAAGAGGTGGAGACAGGTGCCAGCCCCCAAGTGGCCTCTTCCTCCCAACGTTTAGGTTCCAGTTCCAGTCCCCAGAGATGGCTCCTTCCCTAATTCCCCTTTGTCTAAATGGGCCCAAGTGATTCTCTGTTCTTTGCAACTAAAGAAATCCAAATAAAGCATATCCCCATTTTGCAGATGAGAAAACTAAGGCTGAGGTGGGAAATGACTTGTGAAGTCACACAGCTAGCTGGCTAAGTGCAGGGCAGGAAACTTTTTTCTCCAGAACCTGCTCCTCCTCCTTCCTTAGCCCCAAGTAAGCCAGGGTTGCTTCTCTTCACCCCCAGCTCTTACCCTCAGACCCTGCTGTCCCTGAGAGAGGGGAATGAAAACCCCTGAAACCCAGCCAGAGTCCTGCCAAGTGGGATCAGAATCAGATGCCAGCAAGAGGTTCTCCCAGCTGGGAGGGGTAGCTGGACTCAGAACCGATTCCTTCTCAAACCTGCCTTCCCCTCAGGGCCTCTTCTTGGGACCCCTCAACCAGTGGTCCCTTTTGGGTTTCCGCATCCCACTGGAGACCCTTGACATTCATGCAGAAAGTGCCACAGTGACTGGGCATCAAGTTTAGGGCTGTAGGAAGGCTGTGAAGGGGCATGCAGGACCCAGGTAGGGGGGACAAGGGCCAGACCTAAGCAGTAGGAGTGAGAATAAGTTTCCCCAGGGTGGGTCCCAGTTGTACACGGGACCCAATGGATCACAACTTCCTGGTAAAGTCAGTACCATCATCCCCATTTTACAGCTGGAGAAACTGAGGCTCAAAGATATTGTCACCTTTTCAAGGCTACATAGCCAGTAAGGGACAAAGCTGGGATTTCCCCTCTGGCCTCCTGACTCCAAGCCCAGGACCCGCTGAGGCTGCATAGTGGCCCATTTTTCCCAGGGATCAGCTTCACTCAGAGATGAGGTCTCACCCCACTCTGCTGTGGAATGGCTGTGGCTCTGGGCCAGCTGCCTCTCTCTCTGGTTCTCAGCTGAGTGAGGAGGGGTCCCCTGGATTTCTAAGGTCTGCCTGCCGGCTCCTCCAGTGGGTTGCAGTCTCCACCACTGGACGTCATGCTGGCCACTCCCCCCTCCTCCCTAATAATTAATCTCCAGCCAACAGTCCCAGCTGCAGTGCTTTCATCATCCAATTACTGGAGTTCCTGGCACAATAAATCTTCGTCACACAAATGCAGGCAAATCTGCAGCTATTTTCATGGCCGTTACTGTGCATAGGACATTGAAACTCAGGTCATTTGCCTTTCTGACGTGGAGTCCTGCCCCCACCCCCTATCATCTTGCCTTCCTTCATTTCTCATTGGTAGCTACCCCCCTGCCCCGCCCCCTTCCACTCCATCATCCCCATAAGCACACGCTCCTCTCTTCCCTTCTCCTATCTGTAGGCAGGGGGCCAAGATCAGAAGACTCTGTGTGACCTTGGCCAAGTCAATTCACCTCTCTGAGCTTCTATTTCTTCACCTGTAAAGCAGAAATAACATTATTGATCTCATAAGCTTTTGTGAAAATTAAATAGCCCAAGTGTGGTATACACCTCATTGGTGGTACACAGGATGTTTGTCAGTGGTCTCTGCTAATTTTTTAAATAGCTACATATTTATTTTAATGTATATTAGGAAAAAACATAACTAATATATTAAACCTAAGATTTCATGACTATTATTACTTGGGAGACAGTGAAATTAGGTATATACATAAAATATGCCAAAGGAAAATATTAAGAATAACACACGGATTTAGTAAAAATCATGGAGGAGGCATGAAAATGAGAGAAGCTTGGAAATCCTGAAATAATGACTGTAAAATGCTTGCCTTCATAGATATTTATTCTGTTCTCCGTCCCCCCTTCCTATAGAGGGGAAGGTGCGGGGCTGCGAGAGAGGGGACTCGTCCTGCTCTGAGAGTCAACTCATCTCATCCGGGGTGGGGAGAGTCACCTCAGGGCCCTTCATGCAGACGAGAAAACTTCCCCAGGCCTGCTCCATGCAGGTCCTGTGATGGCTGCTGGGGACACAGCTCAAATGGCAGGTCCCTGCCTTCACAGAACCCCAAGTCTCCCTCCCTTCTGAACTAAGCCCTTTCAGTGTCCACCAAGGTAGCTGTTACCACCTTTACTTGAGAGGACGTAGGGCAGGACTTTCCCTGAAGTTCCCCAATTGTGGGTTGCAGTTAAGGCTCCCAGCTGAGGACAAGAGGCTCTAAGACCACACTTTGTAGAGAGAAACACAAAGGAACACACACACACAAACACACACACATAGGACTTAGGAGGGAAAAGGGGAGACATGAGCAGTAGCCTTGTGAGGAGTGTTCTGTTTGTGTGCAAAGTCACTGCCATGATGGAGAGTGGAGAGTATTCCAGAGCTCTCAGAGAAACTGGGCATGCCTGCCAGAAGGGGAACCTCGCCCCCTTACTCAGGCAGAAAGGTTGCTGAGCCAGGAACCCACAGGCCCACCCTAGGGCTGCCACCGAGCGGCACAGGGCCTGTGCTGGTAGAGCTATCCTGGGGTGGGAACCTCACTGAGGGGGATTGCTGCGGTCAGCAGCGATGAAAGGAACGTGTGAGGTATTCCAGGAAGGATTCAGAGGACTCCCTCCCAGTCCTTCCTGGCTTTAGGCAGGCATGGAAGAAGATCACAGAAATTCTCATGCTCCACACACAGAGTGCACAGGTTAGAACAGGGGAGGGATCCGTGGGTTTCAGAATGGCCTCAGACCAGGTACAAGTGGCTCCACCTACAGAAGGGGCTGGGCCTTGGACCTCTGACAGGGTCAAAGGAAAACTCAGCTGCCATCTCTGAGGAGGCCCTTGGCAACAGCGGGGGCAGAGGGGAGCCAGGAAAATCATGCCCACCATCTGTCAGCTAGCGGCAGGTCAGCAGGTCCAGCTGTCTCCAATGGAACTGGACTGAAGCAGATCCTGTGCTCATGCACACACACAGACCTTCCCTCTCTGGAAAGTCACCACCCCTCTCAGAGCCTTGAGGACAGCAGAGTTAACAAGGGATGCCTCAGGACAGCTTCGCAAGCCCAGGCAGAGAGCGCGGCTCTGTCGCCAACTGCAGGCACTGCCGGTTGAGAGTCCAGGTTGCCTGTAGCCGGCAGCAAGTTGGGAGAGACTGCCACCTGGTGGTCAATGTTGGCAGTGCCGCCGGGCTACGGGCGAAGCCTTGGGTTTGGGAGCCCGGAGCCGGCCTGACTTTAACTGTATGACCTTGAGCAAGTTGCTGCCACCTCTGCGCCTCACTTTCCTCACCTAAAATGTGGGATAATAATGCCAGCCTCGCGGGGCCATAGCGAGCATTAAACTAAACAACCGCACTCTTATATCTGTCTTGGGCAGGCCCTCAGTAAAGGTTTGATCTGTCTGGATCTTGTTCTGGCAGGACTCTGAGCAATGGTCAGCCCCAGGAGACCCACTGGGCAGTTGCAGCCTTACAGGTTCATGACTTGGGGAGCTCCACGCTGGCTGGATTTCAGGTCTAACCTGCCCCTCAGCCAGGCGCTTTTGTATGATACACCCTGCCCAAATGTGTCACCTACCTGAGCTCCTGAATCTGGAACCCATCTGTTCCTAGCTGGTGGGGCCTCAGCTCCCCAGCAAGTATAAGTGTGTCTGTAGCTGTGGGTCCTTGTCAGGCCCCACTGGGCCGAGGGAAGTCCGATGAGGGAGAATCTGCCCCACGACCTGACTCTGGGCTTAGTCCGAGGCCTGTGCCCTCCCATTTGCAACTCCTGAAGCACTGGGATACTCGCCAGCCTGGGAAGCAAACATGGAACCTACTGCCAGGCCCCACCCCGGCCCTCCTGAGAGTTGTGAGGAAACTGCTACTTTCTGGCAAGTGGCAATCTTCACATGAGGATCGGAAGGCAGTTGACACACCGAACTCTGGCCTCAAGATTCGGCTACCCCTTCAGATCTCTCACTGATTTCCTGCTGCCACCACCAGGCTGGATTTTGGGAGCCTCGCTCTCTACTTTCGAGGCTCCAGGCCAAGTGTGTTCACCCAACCACCCCTCAGTGCTGACCACACAGCAGATGCCAGGCTGCAGTGTTCAGAGGAGGCTTTCAGAAGGGTTTTCCAGTAACAACACAGACCGTGGCATGAACCTAGATTACTGGAAGGGCAAAGAAACTTTCCTCAGCTCCAGCCTGGGAGTCTCTTAACTCATCCCTGAATCCAGGGTTCACTTGAGGCTACCAGGGATCATTCTCTGGGTCATTTAGATGCCATGAAGTCTCAAACCTCAAAAGAGTGAGGTCAGGAAAGGCAGGAGTGTCCTATTCTTCCTAAGACCCACCTTTGAGTTCCCAATTTTGGAGGATCTCTACTTCTCCAAGTGATTGAAACTGGAATGGCCATTAACTCATTGATTCAACAAATATTTATTGAGTACCTACTATGCTGGGGTTGGAATAATATGGTGAACAAATGGGCATGGCACTCTCCCCTCAAAGCTCATAGATGCCCATAGGACGTGGCCTTAACCCAATCTCCATGGCCCTATAATCATCATTCAATTTCTATAGAGAAACCTGAGCTTTAAACGAGGCACGTAGAGTAGCAGGAAGGGCACTGCAGCTTCCTAACCGTTTTCCAATATCTTGACTCCAAAGAAATTTGGGACTGGGCCCTTGAAGGGAAGGAGCTCAAGAGAAGGGTATCAGGAGATAGTAAAGAGGACCTTGCCTTATGGCCACATACAGTGTGGTCACCAAGGGCAGAAAATGACAGTCCAGACCAGACATAGGGTCAGATTACTGTCTGACTGATGAGTACCATGTAGCCCCATTCCCTTCACACCCTGAAATTGACATTGGACCCTCATACTGATAGAGTTCAGCAATCTCTAGCTTGGCAACTGTCCAGGCTTAGCTCATGTTCTGTGCTGACTGTCACTCTCCCCTTTGCAGGCACAAAAAGCCCCTCTTCACAGACCTGAGTCCTCGGCAGCCCAACTAAGCCAAGGCCTCTTTGTCCACTGCCTACCCAGTCCTTGGCTGACCCAGGAGTCCTGCAAACCTGGTCTACAGATGAAAAAGCACCCTGTACCCACAGGCCTAGGTCTGTGCCCAAGCTGTGATGTCACTTTTATTTTTTTTCTTCCTTTTTTTTTTCTCCCCAAAGCCCCCCAGTACATAGTAGTGTATTTTTTTTAGTTGTGGCTCCTTCTAGTTGTGACATGTGGGATGCTGCCTCAGCATGGCTTGATGAGCGGTCCTGTGTCTGCCCCCAGGATTCGAACTGGTGAAACCCTGGGCTCCCGAAGCAGAGCGTGTGAACTTAACCACTCGGCCACGGGGTCGGCCCCTGATGTCACTTTTAATTTCCATGAGATTGGGCAACAATATCAATAGGAATCCCAGGCAATTATCATGCCACAGGAAATCTGAATTTTTGACCCAGGAAGGATACAGCTCACTGGCGGAAATGAAACTTGGTTCCACGTGGACATTCACAGTAGCAGTCCATATTCCTCCTACCTCACGGGGCAGGCAAGAGCGTGAGTAGGAGGTAGGCGAGGTAAGTACTGTAACATGGTGCTACTTGAAGAGTATTCATGGACCTGCAGCATCAGCATTAATTGGGAGTTTGTTAGAAATGCAAATTCTCAGGCCCCACCCCAGACCTACTGAGTTAGAATCTTGGTAGGGGGAAACTTTTTTTCTTAAATCTCCCCAGGTGATTCACATGTACATGTAAGTTTGAAAAGTATGCTAACACACTGTGCACACAGGATGGGCTAATATGATTACTACAGGGAAAAATCATCATAATCATGGCAGCTCCTATTTTTTGAATATCTACTTTGTGCCATTTAACTTTTATCTAAGTTTGAGTACATTTTCTCACTCAACCCTCACAACAAGCCTATGAGATACTTTTATTATCCTAGCTTTTACAAATGAAGAAATTGTAGTTAAGATGCTTGCCCAATCATTTCAACTTTCCAAGGTTCAGTTTCCTTGTCTGTAGGTTGGAGATAATCAGGTCTTGCTTCCCTGGTTGTTTTGAGGATCAGAGACAATGTATGGAGGACCATCCACATTGCGCAACGGGCTCAGACCTGGCCACTGGGTGCAGCTCCAGAGACTGGCCCACACCGGGGAAAGGCAGAGGCAGAGTTCTCATCTCCAACTTGTGGCTCAATCAGACTCTCATCCAGTGACCTTTTCACTTGGCACTAAGTCAGCTTCACTTGCTACCAAGTTCTATGTTTACCCCTCAAGAGAATCCATGCTCTCATTTCTGATTCTATTCCTAGTTTATGACAACAAAATCTATATTTAGGATGACTCTGGGTCTTGGGAGGCAGCTGCTCTGATGGTTGGGGGTACTGGAAAATAATCTCCAGCTAGATCTGGACTTGCAAATAGAGAAACTAACGCATTTCTCTTGGTGAAATAGAAGCAGAAAACCTTTGGTTTGAGGCCACTCTAGTGCAACTATGAGACAGGTTATTACAACAGGCATCATCACCACCAGCCTCTTACCAGCTGCTGCATGCCGATCATGTTCCAAGGACTATCTCTGCCTTGTGTCAACCTGCAAGGTAAGCATCACCCACAGTTCTGCCTCTTATTTACCACACAACAAAAATACAGGTTTGGAATCAGATCTGACTTCATCACTTACAGATGTGTGACATTGGAACATATCATTAATCTTGTTGAGTCTCAACTTTCCTGTCTCTAAATGGGTTTTTGAATTAAATGAGAGAATGTATGTATAACTCAAAGCACACAGTAGGCACTTCAAAAATGTTATCCTCCTTGCATCCTTCTTTCCTATACTGTGCTACGCCTGGAGCTATCTATGGTGGGCACAGAGAACAGAGATGACTCAGACGAAGTCCCTTCCTACTTGGGGCTGAGGTTTTCCCCTTTTATACCCAGGCTGGGTCATTCTTCAAACTAAGGGAGCAAAAGGTCTGGGGCAAAGTCAGATGGTTGGGCAAAATCCTGAGGCCTGCAGTTTGCTAAGGACATGACAGAGGTGAGACAAAACGGCTGTCCAGCCTTGCAGTGCCCTCCTCAGTGGGTCCTGCCTTCCTCCTCTCCCCTCCATCTATCACCCTCATTTTCAGCCTTCAACTATCAAATGTTGCCGATGCTCATGGATAATGAATAGGTGAAAGGTAATTTATCCACTATTTACACAACACTGCACTGTTTGCTAAATGCTTCTAAGGATTCACTATCTCTTCAGATCCATACAACTCCCTGGTGAGTGGTAGGGCAAGGATCATGCCCCTGCTATAGCTGAATAAATCGGTTCCCAGAGAGGGCCGGTGGCTGGCACAGAGTTGTCCATCAGGTCAGTGGCAAGCCCTAGGACAAGGACCCTGGATTCCTGACTCCTCCTAGGTCAATCCCTTCTCCATTCTATCCCAATGTCTTTCCTGGTAATGCACTCTTTAGGTAATACTGTTAATCAAACTTTAGTAGACTGTATTCAAAGTTAATTCTCATGGCTTGTAGTTCTGCTCCAGTAGCGACTAATAGGTTGTGGTACCAATTAATCAAATTTTCTGTGAGGATGGGTGTTTACAGTCTTTTGATTGCAAGCTACATACATTCAACTCAAACTAGCTTAATAAATAAATAAAATGAAAATCAAATAAAGGTTGGGGGGTATAGGTTCCCATAACAGGGAGGACCCCAGTGGATCTCATCAGGACTGTCTGCCTGGCTCCATTCTTTCAGGCTTCTACTGCGTTTGGGCATTCTCCACCGGCCACAGAGGATAAGATGGCTATCCTACGGTTCCAGGCCTCCAACCTCCCAGTTTAATGCTCCTAGTGGAAAGAGAGCTTGTCTGAAATGGCACTCTTCATTTCCTTTGGATCTGCTACTACTAAATCCCTAGGGAGATGGGAAAACAATCTGATAAAGTTACTGAGACTCTAGAGAAGTTTAAAAGTCAGAAGTCTTAAAGGTGTAATAAGTAAAAAAGTTGAATCCATGGCATCAGCTCTTTTGTACTCCGTTTTTGTATAAGGATATGTTTTATAATCATTGGATTTACTTAAGTTTTATCTATTATTTATGGTGTTTGAAATGGTAAAGGATCAGCTATACTAAATTTGTAACTGGTATTTATGTTTAAGGTAGTTTAATGAACCAAATTTCTTACTGTTTAAATATTTAAGAGGCTTTCGATGTTTTATTGAATGTGAGTTTAATAAATGGAGTACTAAAGTTTATGTAGTAGAGCATATTCCTCTCAAGTCCAAAGATCCCTCAGACATTAAGCAATCTAGAAAAACACACAAAAATAAAAGAGATCACTGGATTTTTAAATGATTATATAATTATCTTATTTTAAGAGGTAAATTAGCAGTTCTCTGAACTTCATTTACTTTCATCATTATATGACTCTCAAGTGTTATGATGAAAGATATGCCCATTTGAAACTTTTTCAATAGTCAATTTGTTTTAAGAAAGCAGAATGACATACTGACAGAACTTGCGGAGTTATGCTGACACATTTGGTGAAATTAACTAGTGCCTTAAGCATCCCAATGGCACAAACAGAAAGTCAAGTAAAAAATCATAAATTAAAGCTATCACCTCACTTCATTGAGGTAAATATTTGTGGCCTCTCCAGCTACAATTTGAGAATCACCTCAAGGTGCTTTGAAAAAAGAAAGTAAGATGTGCAGTGACAAACACTGGGGCCGGGTCAGACAGGGGTGATTCTGTGTGTCCTGGTTCCTCTGCTTAAAAGCTAGTGTGTAATATGCAAACAAACCAGTCATGGTCATCTCTGCCCTGCTTCCCTCAATAGGCAACTAGGCTCACGTGACAATCTGTAAAAGCACAAAGGGTTATTATTAAACTTTCTGGAAGTAAAAGTTCTTATGAAAAGCAAGAAAGTACCTCAAATCCATTTTTTGAAAGAAAACAGGTACAAACTAGATATGAGGATGATAATCATCTCCGATTTCCTTACAATAACAAAAAAACAGCAGTCAGCACTATTAAGCTGTTTATTCATCTTTCTTGTTCCAAAGAGTCATGACAGTTTTTATCGTACAGAGAGTATTTCTGGCACCTGCTATCAGATGGCCAAGACACGCTCAGAACTCACTAAGCCCCGGCATCTCCCTTTGAGTCTTGGAGGAGTGGCAGTTACAGAAAATCCAATCAGGGACGGGGTAAATACCAGTGAAATAAGAACCCCAAATCAAGGCTTGGCTTTGGGCTTGGGCTGTGATCCCTGGGACATTCCAGGCAGGACCAAGCTGAAGCCAGAGAAAAGCTCATTCCCAGGAAGTAATGTGACTGATCTGGAAGCAGGCCAGGACAGAGAAGGCTCACCTAGGCTGAGCGTTCAGCAGGTTTAGTGTGCTATGCGATCCACAGAGATGCAACATGCTCCTCCCTGTGGGGGAACTCGCCCTGACCTTCTCAGTGGGCTCCAGAAGGCCAAGAGTCTTTGACTCCTTTATTAAATCAGCATAACTTCCCTGCTGTCTACTCTCTGCCAGGCCCTGTGTTGGGTGCAGAGGACAAAGACAGGAATCAGACACAATCCTGACCTTTAGAGAATTCAGAATATGATAGAAAAAGTATATATTTATAAGTAAGTCTTATGATTCAAGGTAAAAAAGACACAGAGAGGAGTCAGACTAACTTGGCCCTCAGGGAGTTCACAGCCTACCAGAGGCCTAGAAGGCACAACGTAGGCAACAATACAGGGCATCCTGTGGTAAGGACCATTGGGAGGCTCAGACTGTGCACTCCGGAGCACAGGGAAAGATGACGTGACATCTACTGAGTAACGCAGTGGGGAAAATTCATGGCTTACTGGAGAAGACTGAGCAGCCTAATCTGGCTGAAGTGAAAAGATTGAATCCTACCACCCTGGGGAAGCAGCTGTGCAGGCTCAGGTTGACCTCTGTGGGTCCCTTGGGTTAGCCAACAGGCAGGGTGCAAGGTCTCTTACCTATGGCTGCAATTTCATGAAATCAAGTGGATATCTGAGGGGAGAATGGTGACCAGGAGAAATAGGTCCAAAGAGAGCATCCAAATAACAAGGGCCTGAGGTAAATACTAGGAGCCTAGAAGTGAGTGAACCACGAGTTAGGGAGCATGAACAGGACTGGCAGGTGAAATGGGTGGAAGGCTGGTCTGGGTACATACCAGCAGTAGGAAGCCCCTACCTGTGCTTTCCTGCCATGTGTGCTGGATGGATCCATTCTAAGGGTCCAAGGACAGGGTGGGGCCTCGGGGGCAAAGGACCACAGCCTATGCAGTCCTCTCTTTATGCCTCTAGATTATAGGCCTACAGTCTGCTTTCCTCTTTTCTTCACAGCTGCCATCACCTGCCCTGTCTTTTCCATTCTACCAACCTGAGAATGGCTGAAATGGGCTCCATTAGGGTGCCCCTATCATGGTATAGGTCACAGAGCCCTGAAGGCCTTGGGTAATTGGCACAACATGAGTTGGAGTGCCTACAGCTGCTTTTGTTGGTCACCTGAGGCATGGACAAGTCAAGCCAGTAAAAGTTACGGGGTTGGGTAGGAACTTATCTGCAGCATAACCTGCTGGCCTGTGCAGGCCTCTTTTCCTTCCCAAATGTTTCAGGGAACAGCTCCAGCCTGTTGTCATTTCTTCTTCGTAGCGGCCACCACCTATGCCCTCTCTCCAGCGTAGGCCTCATGTCTGTGCCACTTTCTCTTCCTAACGGTGCCAGGACTCCTATCTGCTGTTCTTTTCCTTCACAGCTGCCATCACCCACTCTGTTCCTCTCTCTAATCCTTATTCTGGATTACTCCAGTCCCCAACTCTCTTTTGTTTTTCCTGAAGTATGCACATAGGCCCTTTGCTTTTTAAGTTTCACTGCTAGTCACTAAAAAGAAGCAAACATGAGGCAAAGAGGAAGGAGAAAGGGGAGGGCAATTTAGAGATGGATGAGACATCTGTTGAGTACTGATACTGGACATCTGCAGTGTGCAGAAGTGACTGCCACATGACTGAGGTCCCTTCCTTGAGTCCCTTCTTGGACGGTTCCAAAGAGTCTTGATATTCTCACTCTCTTTATCCTTGAGTCCTGGTTGTAGGACTTAGCCATCCTCCCTCTTCCTATCTATTTGCCATATGGTGTTCAGGAAAGCTTTGCTGAACAAGAAGTTTCTACTACTCAGGAGGGGGCTGCCCGTTTAATCCTCTTCTCTCCACCAATTTCTCCCTGCATCACCAACTCTGCCCACCCTCAAACCTCCCCACGTCCCTCTACTGGCCAACTTGACAGAGGTCTTCTGTGATGGTGGGGTTCATATAAAGAAGTAGAGATAAGTATTCATTATTTCACCCACCAACTGAAGGTCCTACATGCCAGACTACATGTAAACACCCTTAGTAGGCAAAGAGGAGCCACAGACGACTTTCAGCTGGGGAATGGCAATAGAAAGTACCTTACATTATGCATAGGCACTCAAGAAATATTTAGATAAATGTATAAAAGAGTGCATGAACGATCACAACTGTGTACTGAAAAGATAACTTTGGCAAATGTATGAGAGGCTAAAGGAATTTTAAAAAGCCAGTCTAGGCCATATGCTGAAGCAGGTGAAGTCAGTCTCTACTTGTATCCTGTAGGACTCTCCCCCATCTGACTGGTGCAGCCTTAACCCCCAGCCCTCTAGGCCATGTGCCACGATGAAGACTTGCTCCCTGGGGTCATTACCCAGCACCAAATATATTTAGCTGATACCAGTTTAAAGCATTATCCTCCTAAAATAGAGACAAAAAAGAAATGTCTCAGGATAGAATTTCTGTCACAATAACAGGCTATGGGGGAAATGATCTAAAATAAGAGCAACCAATCTGGTATCATCTGAGAGGCCCAGCGCTGGCAAAGCTCAGCCCCAAACCTATTAGACAAAGAGGCGTCCCTACGTCACAAATAGTGATTTCAGTAGGTCCAAACAAATAGGCCTGACTCAGAGGTTTGGGGGTGCAGAAACCTTCTTAATGATGAAGACCTTCTCCATGGGTAAAAGAGTGGCTGAGCCAGGACAATGTTCTGAGAAAAACGAACTTGGGGGGAACCCAGCAGCATGGATAAGCCTGGGGCAGATGACTCCAGGCACAATGAAGATACAACCAAGACAAAGACAGGGAGAGCTACCATCACACCAACATCTACATCTATATCTACATCTTAGAGCCCAACGTCGACAAACTACCCCACCAGCTGCACTTATTTTCTTAAATTTTCTCCCTCTTCTAGCCCCATAAACTGTGAACTCCCTGTGGGCACACTGTGGGAAGTTTTGTTCAATGCTTTAAAGTCCTAACCCACATCCTTTTCCATCAGGAACCATCCTAATAAATGAACTTCAGGTTCATCTTTCATAGGATGCCATCAGAAACAATAAGTACCATTATCAAGAATGACTGGCATTGAGCTTCTCATTTTCTCCCTAGGAAATAATGCATTCTGGAAGAGGAAGGCAAAGTTGAACAGAGCTGCAAAGCTGGAGAAGGTAGGTGACCTCATGATTCTACTGTTTTGCCCAATTCCTCTAGGATAGAGAGCCTGTAGACTCTGAGCATGATTAGAAGGGTGTGGGTGTTTTTGTTATTAAAAACAGAACCAACCATCCAGATAGTCCTCCATATTATGATACCTGCTTGCACCTCACACTTGGGTAAGTGGAAAGTCATTTGAAAAGATGAATCCTCTGACTTTCATTGGGATGGGAAGAAGAGAGATCACAGAACCAATCTTCTCATTTTACGGATGGAGACATGAAGCCGGGAGAGTTCAAGTGACATGTCCAAGGTCCCAAAGCAAGCAATGGCAGAACCAGGACCACATCATGGTCTTCTACCTCAACAGTTCAGTGCTCTTTCCACTGCAGTAGCTATGGTAAAACTATCATTTTGTCCTCTGGAAAAGGAGAAGTGAAAAAATGTAGGGAGCAGAATCTTAAGGTTTTGGATTCTCTATAGACTTTAGTAACCTGTTATCCTGGCCTCTATTATCCTGGCTGTGGTTGTCTTCTGTGGTTTCCCTTCTATGGAAAGTTGAGTCCTAAGCCAATTAGTTTTGAATTGGCTCAGAGATCCTACCAGGGCTAGTGCAGTCCCCTTGCACATGGCTCACGATCTCTTGGACTGTAAACAGACGGAAGGCGATCTGCTCACACTCTCGCTTGATCCCACACTCAAACAAACAGGCAAACAAGCCCTCCTTCTCCAGAGCAGCCAAATCAGAGTAGCCACAGGGCCCACAGTGCAAGATCCAGGGGCGAGACCAGCAGGTGGCCTCCAAGGGGGTCTGGTTGAGGTAAATGCCTAGGTTGACCCTCCGTTTCTTACTAGTTGGGTGTGAATACAAGAGCCATGATTGTGACAGTGTTCCAGCTTCCTGCTCTAGCCTCAGTGAGCTGTCCAGCAGAGGGTTCTGCTGAATGGTAGGAGCATCTTGGCCACTAGGGTCCTGGTACCCATGTGGGATCTCCAGGGGCTGGAAACTCACCACACTGCCTTGGCAGCCATGTGGGGGTTCACAGAGCTGTTGGCTCAGGGCTGGTCTCTGAAAGCATTCACCATGGTCAGTGCTGAGAGCCTCTGCCCGGCACCTGTTTGGTGTCCGGGCACTGCAATATAGCACAGGGTAACCAGTCCTCTCAGTCACCTCTGCCACTTCACACTCCACTGTCACCATAGGCTTAATGAGCCTGCCATGGTGCCATGTGGCGCCTAGGTCATCACTGTAGATCATCAGGGAATGAGGTCTGGCTTTACATGGTAGCCGGAAGCAAAAGAACAGGTAAGGGATGTAGTAGGCATATGCAGGGATGACGAGCCTCCCTGACTGCAGCTGGATGCCATGACCTGGGCCCACAGCAAATGTGGCCCAACGCTTCATTTCTGGGCCAATGACCTCCTCAGTCAGGTCCCTCAACTCGCTCCATGAACAACCAGCATCTTGACTACAGATGAAGCAGAGGCGGGCAGCATTCCTGCCTGACACAATCTGCTGACGCTCAGTGACATGGTCCCGTACACAGATGAAGAATAGGTACACACAGCCACTCTTCTGCTCCCACACAGGACAGGGGTTCATGGTCCGATGCCCAGGTAAGGTGGCTTCCATCAGTGGCTTCAGGGGTCCCCACTAGACAAGGGGAAAGGAGAGAAAGCAGGAGTGAAAGACTAATAGGAAGACACGAGGCTCATTAAAAGCATTAGTACTTTTCAGAGATAAGAAATAAATGGTATTGAAATCCATAAAATCATGAAGGCCCAAGTATTCACTGAATTCTCAAATATTATACGATGATTAATAAACTTGGAAAGAGGCAATGTTAATATTGTATATGCTGTCCCCTCTGTCTAGAACACTTCTTCACTTTGTCTAGATGCCCAATTCATCCCCCAAAACCCAACTCAAATGTCGCCTCCTTTATGAAGCCTTCAGTGAAACTCCCTCCCCTCCCCCGCAAAGCCAATCAGTGGCTCCTCCCTATATGTACAGAAGAGTTATAGCACTTATCATATAACATTATAATCTTTTTGTGACTGGCTCCCTTCCTAGACTACGAGTCTTCTGAGGGTAGGAACTGAACTATTCTAATTTTGTATTTCCAGTACCCAGCACATGATAGGAACTAAATAAATATTTTTTAAAAGAAAGAAAGACCAAGACACCTAGTTCAATCTCTGCCTTCCTTACTCATCATGTGACCTTGGGCAAGCTACTTACTCTTACTTTACCTCAATTTCTCCATCAGTTAAATGGAGGATATAACAACATACTCACATAGAAGTTGTAAGGACAAAATGAGATAATGCCTAATGAAATATATCACAAAGAAAGGCCCAATCTCCTTAACATATTTTTAAAAACAATATTTGAAACTGGTAATAAAATTTCCAGAAACCCAATAGAAATGGGCAAAGAACAAGATCAAACAATTCACAGAAAGAGAACAAAACAAAAATATGTTCAACCTCACATATAAAAGAAAACAGCAAATTAAAATTAAATTGACATAGTATTTTTCATCTAACAAATTAGTAACATCATAAACCTAACAATACTCTGTTGGCAAAAATGTGAATAAACCAGCACTCTCATATATGGATTGGAGTACAAAATAGTTCAATACTTAGCACAGGACATATCAAAATTACAAATGCATTTTTTCTTTCCCAGCATGTCCCATTCTGGGAATTTATCCTAAAATATATCTGCTCACTAAATTAAGTATGTCTAAGATTACTCACTATGGCATTGCTTGAAACAGCAAAATACTGCGAACAACACAAATATTCATCAGTAGTGGACTAGTTAAATGAACACACAATGTAAGGGGTGAAAAAAGAAAAAGGAAGCTCTCTAGATATTGATATGGAAAGATCTCCATAATATATTTTCAAATGAACAAAGCAAATTACAGAAGAGTGTATGTGGCATGCTACTTTTTGCATAAGAAATGTGGAGGAAAAGTACTTCCAATTACAGCTAACTAGGTAATTTGAACTTCCACTGAGAACTAGAATAGATAAAATATTAAAACAAAAAATATGTTAGAAAGCAAACAAGGTAATGAAGAATTATAGGCCAAGAACTGAGAGAAGTTCATTCAGAGAGGTTGGCTTGGTATTTCAAGTCCCTTTTCCCCTCAGGGTAGCTCTAATTATCAAAGAGGTAAATGAAAGGAAGAGAAGCTGAGCAATTCATCTGACAGTCTTATGGGGCTAGGAGGACAAAAATTAGAGGCCCTGGTAAACCCCCCATGCTTTGAGTTGGAACTTTAAAGGGCTAAATCACAGGAGGAGCGGTGGAAGTGAAGGAGATCAGCCCTTACAGCCACTAGAAAACTGGCTGGGACTATCTACTGAAATGGAATACCCTACGATCTAGTAATTCCATTTCTAGATGAAAATCCAATAAAAATGCATCCACATAGTACTGAAAAACATGTACAGCCTAAGTGCCCATCAACGGATGGATAAAGAAGATGTAGTATATATACACGATGAATACTCAGCCATAAAAAAAGATAAAATCGTGCCATTTGCAACAACATGGATGTTGTTGCAATACCTTGAGGGTATTATACTGACCGAAATAAGTCAGATAGAGAAAAACAAATACTGTATGATTTCACTCATATATGGAAGATAAACAAACACATAGATACCGAGAACAGACTGGTGGTTACTAGAGGGGAAGGAGGTGGGGGAAGAGTGAAAGGGGTGAAGGGGCACAGGTGTACCCTGACGGATGGCAACTAGACTTTTGATGGTAAACATGACGTAGTCTATACAGAAGCTGAAATATAATGACGTATACTTGAAATTTATATAATATTATAAACCAACATTACCCCAATAAAACAAAAAGAATATTCAGAGTAGCATTAACCACACACATAAGAGCTAACCCAAATATGCAACAACAGTAGAATGGGTCAATTAATTGTGTTACAGTCATCCAATGGAATGTTATGTAACAATGAAAATGAACAAATTACAGCTGTACAGAACAATCTGGATAAACCTCAAGAACATCATATTGAACTAAAGAAACCAAACACAAAGACGACATAGATTAAAAACAAGCAAAACTGAACTCTAGAACTGTAAATCAGGGTAGTGATTACCTTTGGGAAGGAGAAGGGGCATAAGAGAAGCTTCTGAAGTGCTGGCAGTATTCTATTTCTTGAGCTGAGTGGTGAGTCCACAACTGTTGGCTTTGTCAATTCAGAGCTGACATTTGTTTTGTGCATTTGCCATTTATGTTCTGTTTGTTTTCTGTATACATGTTATCACTTTACATTAAAAAAACTTTAAAAGGGAACATTAAGAATATACACCTGTATTCTTTGTTTCTGTATGAAAAAGTACGAGAAGGATACATAAGAAACAACAGTGATGGCCTATAGGAGGTAGATGACTGGGAATGGAACGTATACCTTTTTATACTGTTTTTATTTTTCAGCCACATAAACGTATAAATAAAACGTATTAACTATCCAAAACAAAAATGAGATTTTTAAAAATTTAATTCCTGCAGGAATGGGCAAGACATATTAATAATATATATATATATATATATATATAAAGCTATATATATATATATAAAATATATATAATAAAAGCTCCGATTACAGCATCTCAGTCACAGGATCCAGTGTTAACTCCCATCCTACAGAAGACTCTCCTCTACGTCTTCTGGATAAAGGCCCTCAGTCTCTCCTTGAACCAGTCTAGGGACAGGGAACTCATTACCTTTGGGTACAGCCCATTCTATACTAGAGTGCCTTGTGCACTGTAAACACTTCAAATGTACGAGCCAAAGTCAACTTAATTATTGGGCAGTCTAGTCGGTGGGAAGTCAGAAGCTCAGCCATCCTTACTGGTTGAGAAAATGACTTGGGACAGAAATGTCTAATATAAAGTTGACATGAAGCTGGAAGAAACAGTAAACAAAACATGAAAGCATTAGAATCTAAATGATCTCAACCAGCTGAAGCAATGGGACATCAACAAGCTGAGGCTTGACAAAGAGAAAAACAAGTCTTGGGTTTAAAAATCTGAATGGAGAAACACGATTAAAGAACAACAAATGCAATGGCCAACCAGGATATGAAAAGAAAAGTACTCAACACTGTAATAACTAGGGAAATGCAAATCAAAACCACAAAGAGATATCACTTCATATCCATTAGGATGGCTACTATCAAAAAAGAAAGTGTTGGCAAGGATGCGGAGAAACTGGAACCCTTGTGCACTATTGGTGAGAATATAAAACGGTATAGTCACTGGGGAAAACAGTATGGAGGGTTCTCAAAAAATTAAAAATAGAATTACCATATGATCCAGAAATTGCACTTTTAGGTATATATCCCCCAAAAATTGAAAGCAAGGTCTCAAAGAGAGCACACCTTGCACACCCATGTTCACAGCAGCATTATTCACCACAGCCAAAAGGTGGGAGCAACCCAAGTGTTCACCAATGGATGGTATACACATACAGTGGAATACTATTCAGTCTTAAAAAAAGAAGGAAATTCTGTTATATGCTACAACATGAATGAACCTTGAGGACATTATGCTAAGTGAAATAAGCCAGTCACAAAAAGACAAATACTGCTTGGTTCCACTTATATGAGGTATCTAAAGTAGTCAGACTTACAGAAACAAAGTAGAATGGTGGTTACTAGGGACTGGGGGAGGGGGAAATGAGGAGTTGTTCAATGGGCAGAGAGTTGCAGTCATGCACAATGAAAAAGTTCTAAGAGATCTGTTGCATAACAATGTGCATATAGTTAACAATATTGTAATGTACACTTAAAATGGTTAAGATGGAAAATTTTATATTAGGTGTATTTCATCACAATTAAAAAAAAAAGAACAAATGTGAAAAAGACTTGGAGGTTTTAGCTAACCTTCTACTTAATATTAGTCAATTGTTTTACACAGTTACCAAAAAAGGAAAGGCTACTTTATCTTAGGCTGCATTAAAAAAGCATACAAGATGGGACAGCCACCTCATTGCTGAGCTGGTGAATCTATCCTTGGGGTCCTAAGTTCAACTCTGAGTACCATTCTTTGAAAAAGGACACTGACATCTCAGACCAGATCCCAAGGACAGTAATCACAGTTATGAAGGGATCAGAAACCAAATCAAGACTGTAGCCTAAGGAGCCGCTAACAGAACTGAAGCTACTGAGCCCAAAAAATAGAACACTCAGAGAGCATGAACACCACTTTCAGGTACATCAAAAAACAGTTCTCTGGAAAAGGGATTTTGTCTAAATTATATATAGATTGATTGCCCCAGAAGGCAGAACAAGACCAACTGTAGAGAACAAGGTAACTGTAGAGAAGTAGAGTTCATCTCATTCCAAAAAACAAAGTTAACAGTTGCCACAGGATTAAGCTCCTCAATTTGAGGAGTTGTGTAAGCAGACTCTTTATAGAAGATGACTAATGCTGAGTTCCTACTATGCAATTGCTATTATTAATTACATTTTGCAGATGATGAAACAGAGAAGAGCCAAGTATTCAAGGTCACACAGCCAATAAATGGTAGGTCTTGCCTGACTCCAAAGTCATGCTCTTAACCACTAAGCTATTAGTAACTACCAATGAAATACAGAAGATTTCTATATTGGGAAAGAAGTTGGACTGATGATTCTTCTAATGTCAAGGTTCTACAATTAAGTGACTCAGAGAAAGAGAATAAAATAAAGAGAGAATGAGTTAAACTGGACACGTTTGTGACTGTGTGTGACTGCTGGATAGTGAGGCTACGTAAAGGTATGATCTGATAAAAAATACTCCACAGCCCAACTGTCTATAATAGAAAGCAGGACAATGCCTGTCCAGCTACAGCTCCAAGCTGGGCTTCAGGGTGGGCTGCAGGGCTGGGCCTCTTTACAGACCAGTGACACATGCAAAGGTTTGGTCCTGGGAAGCCATGAGGAAGACTCATGACAAGAGAAGGTCAAAGAGCAGGGACTGGGAATTCTCTAAAGTAAAAAACTTCCTCACTGGGAAATGTGAGCAAGTCATCAAAAGCAAAGACAAGGGTTGCTGGCAAGGCCCACCTTCAGCAGAATAACATTTGTACTGTTAACAGCGAAACAAGACATCCCTATGGACATGAAGCTTCAAGGAGATTTCTGTGGGCAGAAAAGCAGGACAGGTTAGGGGGATTAAAGTATTTATTGTAAATTTAGACATATATTTGTTTACAAAAGACTCAAGTCCGTTGTCTCACTTGATCCTCACTTCAGCCAGCTCTGGGAGATAAAATAAGGCAACAATAAGAAAAATGGGATCGGCAATAACCCTGTAGCTCACAGGCGCAAGGGCAGCAACCATTCTATCCCCCACTAAAAATGCAGTAAAAAATGTGCTACTTAGGGGCTGGAGCTCCAATCTCAATTCTGCCATTTGTTAGGAGTGTGCCCAAGGCAAGTCCCTTTAATCTTCAGCCTGTTTCCTCCTGTAAAATGGAGACAACAATAAGTACCTCACAGAAAGCATGTAGCAAGAGGAGGGGCAGGAGGAGGAGGGGTATGGTGGTTGTTATCCTCCCCCCATTATCTGCTAGTTGTGGTCTTGAACAAGCTATCTACCTCTTGGAGCACCAGGATCCCTCATCAGCAAAACTGGGCTAACAACGCTTACTTCCCTGGGTGACTTAGGAGGATAAAAGAGAATGCGAATGAAAAGCAAACCACATGTTAGCTGAATCTGAATGAACCATGGACGACTCTGGAGTCAGAGACCAAGTTTGATGCCTGCTTCTACTGCTTTATTATAGCTGTGTGACCTTGAGCAAGTGGCAACCTCTCTGAGCTTCAGTTTCCTCACCTGTAAAATGTGACTACAACAGTTCCTATGTCACAGAGTGGCTGTGAGGATCCAATGTAACCCTGGCACAAAGTAAGTATTTAGTAAGTGAGAGCCATTGCTTTTCCTGTTTTTTCCTTGCCACCTCCCACACAGGGCTTTTCCTGCACTGGTGGGAAAAGGCACAGTCCCTAAAGTGCTCTAAGCAATGTGGAGAGAAACTGAGGCCAGGTCCAGATGTGGGATGAGGAGTCACCTGTACTGAGTGCTCAGTCCTCACCCCTCGCCTCAGCACCAGGTGGAGAGCATCCTCATCCCTGCACGTGGAGCGCTTCTCAGCAAAGGCCAGGAAGGTGTGGGTGGGGGGCACGTAGAGCAGGGCTGGGATTCGGTAGGTGACCCCTCTCTTGTCTTCCTGCTGGAACAGAGGGCTGTTGAAGGAGCACGATGTCACTTCTTCCATGACTTCTGTAAGGATAGGAGGCAGCTAAATGTCTGTCCATACCCAAATGCTGGCTTGTATAGAAATTTTGCTCTATCATTCCTTTTCCAGAGATCACAGACAGGGAGGCAAAGATGTACTCAAATGTGTATTCTTTTACACAAAGGTAATATCATGGTCTTAACAGCACAAAGCAAGCAATATGCATTCTCATTTAACAAATCTATCCTCCAGACTTTGTGGGAATCCTATGTGGCCTGCGTCAAGTGTGTCTCTCCAGAGAGATTCTGCATGTGCTTCTGCCAAGCATCTGGGGGTATTACCAGCCCAGATGGTTTCTAATGTCAATTTCTTGCCTTGGAGTTTTTAGGCCATTTGGGTAATATAAATAAAAACCCAAATCCATATGAGGGAATGCCTGTGGTTAAGAATTCTCCAGGGAAACTTTTTCCCTCTACTGGAGCCTAGGACAAGAGGCAGTCTTCTTTGTCATCTCTCTGTGTCAGCAGTGAGATTTTTTTTTCCTAGTCCACCCCATGAGAGGGTGTAAATTTTCAAGGGATTTAGCTTCATGCGGGGATCTCAGCTTCAACTAGAGTCTAACCCTTGTGGGTTCATAGCTGCAGGCACTCTAACAGCAGGTCTATTAAAGCCCAAACTTGGAGGTGAGTGAGGCGGCAAACATGCAGCAGCTGAGGTCAGGTTAAGGGACCAACTGCTCTGGTTTTCAGATTACTCTAGGTTTTAAAGCCCCTGGGGATTTCTCTTACTTTCCTGAAAATTCAGCTATGAAGGACTTTGTTATAGTTTATCCACCATTTCTCAGGTTAGCTAGCCTGCCATAATGCTGAAAATGGAAGTCTCTAGATATGCTTCTCAAAGAAAATCAGATGTTCTACTTCTCAGAGGCCCAAAAAGGGAATCAAGCCAGACAAAAAGAACTTCAAATTCCTTTTTTTCCCTCAAACCATCTATCATCAAGCCCTATCTTACAAATCATTTGTAAAAATTATCAGGCTGTAAGAACAAGGTCCGTAAGGCCTTATTTATTTTATAAAGATTTCTGGGTGCCTACTTCAAGTCAGGTAGATGCCGAGGAGACAGCGAGGAATCAGAGGTCCCTGACCTCAAGAAACCCACATCCAAGTGAGGGAAACAGGCATACACATGGGCAATTACAATAGCATATACCAAGTGTTACTTCAGAGGTAAACAGGAGAACATGTAGAACAGAAAAGGGGCATCTGTCCAGATCAAGGCAGCAGAGAATTTTTGGAGGGGAAGTAACTGAGCCAAGCAAGCTCCTCTGTCTGGAACATTCTTCTTTCAGATAGCCACAGAGCTCACTCCTTCACCTCCTTCAGCTCTGTTCAAACATCATCCAATCAGTGAAGCTTTCCCTGACAACTCCCCCGCCCCTCCCGCTCCCCCTTCCCTGCTCTACGCTCTACACCACAATCATCCATATATTACACTTATTTATGACATACCACAGAATAGAAGCTCTGTAAGGGCAGGGATATGTCGGTTTTATTCACTGCTACATCTCTACACCTAGAACCATGCCTGGTATATGACAGGCACTCAACAAATATTTGTTGAATGACCAAATGAATGAGTGAGCTAGATCTTAAAGGATAAATAATGGATTAGCTAACTGAATAGTGAAAAGAAGGGGTGAGGGAGTAGACGTGAAAAGCCTAAAGGTGACAGAAAACACAGTGAGCCGTGGGGACTCTCAGTGCTTCAGCATGACCAGAGTGGAGTGCAAAAGCTGTGAGCAGAGATGAGACTGAAGGGGTCAGCAGAGCCCAGATCCTGGGAGGCTTTGACACCTTATTAAGGGGTTTATCACAGTTAGGAAGCCACTTCAGAGTTTTTGGCAGAGGAATGGCATGATCACGTGTGCATATTAGACCAATCTCTCAGGCAGCCTTGTGGGCAATGAACTGAAAGCAAAAGTTGCACTGCTTTTGGCTACAGCCTCCTAGTGTCAACCAAGACAAATGCTCACCAATAGCATGTGAGTGACTCATAGTCACTTATTTCTAACTTCAAGAGAAGAACCGTGGCTCACTATCATGAGGGGTTGGGGAGGCAGCCTCCCGAGACCAGAAGGAAAGCCTCCCCTCACTCATTCTGAGCTCTCAACAGCAGAACTGAAAGAAGGGCAAGGGGGAATTGTCTTGTTCACACAACATTAGGGCACACCTCTCTCTCCCCAGATCAGGCTCTCTCGTCAAGGAGGCTCAGGCTTTCTGCTAAGTAAAGAGCTGTCCCTGAGCCAGGCTGCTGGAACCATTAAGAACAGAGGATTTAAACCAGGCCAGGACACATGACCTTGGGCATGTAATTTAACTTCTCTGTGCTTCAGGATCCTCATCTATAACATTCAGCAGTGGTTGAGAGAATTCAGTTGAAAGTTTAAGTGGCTGTTTCAGGGCCTAAGACATAGTATGAGATCAATATATGACAGTTAGTTTTAGACTGTCAATCCCTGCATATTCTAGTTTTATTCCTTGAAACCTGTGGATGATGATGATAACAATTAAAACTCCCCTCTACACCTCTGGGAGAGATCATATTTTACACTCTTATAAGCTAATAGTTTAATTATGAGTTAATACCAATGCTATTAATCATCAGCCAACACATGATTGTCAACACAGAGAAAGGAATTCTTTGGGTGACAGGAAGAATGGAGCACAAGATAGGCTGGAGTGGGGAGGAAGGACTAGGAAAAAAGGGCGAGGAAGAGGGGAAAGTACCAAAGGAGAAGCACAACTTGTCATATGGGACTGGATTCCTGTCCCAGCTCTTCTTCTTACTGTGGGACCTTGTGCTAGCCACTTAATCTAAGTCTTGGATTCCTTGCTTGTAAAATGTGGATGATAATAAAACCTACCTAAGAAGATCAATATTAAGAACCACTCGAAAAGCGCTTTATAAACTTCAAAATACTATATAAATAAGAGTCTTTATTATAAATTTTGACGTCTTCACAATTTCACTTACGGCTTTGCTAGCACTATAACAATTAGAGTCACTATCATTATTTTTTATTAATTATGGTTATGATGATCATGTTGATGACATTGTTAACATAGATGGGGGCTCTCGCATTGACACCCAAACTATCTCACATAAACCATATCCTGAGAACTAGGGATGGAGAAGAATCAGATATAGTTCTGCTTCGGAGCTGTTCACTGTAGCAGAGAATTCAAATTATTAATTGCTGCTCCTTTCAGTCAAGTCCTCCCTGCTCTCTTACTGGGAGAGAGTATGGTGGAGCATGGACTTTGAAATCTCACTTGGCTTTGACACTTACTAAGAAGTCACTTTACCTCTGAGCCTCAGTGTCGTCGCTTGTAATGGGAATAGTACCACCTATTTCTCAGGCTATTAGACCAACGTCATTCCACAGACTCCAATTAATCCAGCGCAGCCGGCAGCCTCCAGTGAACCCCAGAAGGAGGCCTCCCTACCTCATTTATTCACCCCGAATCACTAATATTTAAGGAGCACCCATCACATGTCGGGCCTTGGGAGGCCCGGCAGTTCAAACCCCTCTCATGGTACAGATGGGAAAACTGGCCCCGAGAGGGGAAGAAACTCAGGTAAGGCCACGCAAGCAGTGGGCTGCAAAACGTGGGCCAAGACCCAGCTCTCCCAAGTTCCAGCTCAGGGCTCCCTTGGCCCACAGACCCCCTCTAGGAGGAACGGTTCCCCCAGTTTAAGCGCCCTTCTATGAAATCCTAACTCTAAGGTTGAAGTTTGGCTTCCGAGGAAGGAGAATAAAAAGACAGCGCGGCAGGCACGTTCTCTGGCTGTGTCTGAGACCCCAGCCGACCGGCTGGCTCTCAGTATCCCCCCGCCGGGAAGCCCCAGCCCAGCCGCTGTGCGGAGCCCGTCCCCAGGCCCAGCGCCCCTCCTCCCGGGGGTCTCCGGTCCCCGGGCCCGCTCACCTGCGCGGGACCCCGCTCTTCCGTCGCTCTCGGGGCAGAGCAGGGCGCGAGGACGGGCCCTCAGGTCTCGGACTCCGAAGCCCCGGAGAACCACAGGCGGGGGAGACGGAGGCCGGAGGGAGAGGGCCCGCGGGCACGGACCACGAGAAGTGAACAAAGAGGGCGACAGGGCCGCCGACAGGAGGGCAGCCAGGACTCCAAGCCGGCAGACCGGAGGGCGCGCGCGGCGGGGACGCGCGGAAGCCGCAGCGCCCGGCGGTTGCAGCAGCCGTAGGCCGCGGCGGAGTCGGCCCCGCCCCCTGCCGGCCCCGCCCCGCCCCTCCCGGCCGGGCCTCGGAAGTCCCCTCTCTCCAGCCCCCAGCCCAGTCCCAGCCGCGGCGTGGGACCCGCCCCTTCTTCTCCCACCGCCCGCTCCAGCCCAGGCCCAAGTTAAGTTCAGCCCCCAGGCCAACCGCGGCTCCCAAGGGCCTCGCGGCTCCCTGGCTCCGCCCCCCACGCTTCCATTTCCTCCCCTACTCGCTCTCTTCAGCCCCGACCCGCCAGCTCCTGTCTGTTGGTGACCGGTGGGTCGATAGGTATCACCGCCTAAAACTTCCCTGCACAGCCTGAGTGTCAAGCAAAGGTTCCGGGTCTCAGAGAGGACTCCACAGAAAGGACTAGAGATCCAGAGCGATGGGTCACCCGTCCCTTAAAAAAATTAATATATATGTTATGTGTGTGTGTGTGTATATATATTGAGTGAGAAAATGATAGTATTAGATTATAACCTACTGAGTTAAATAAAAACACATAAGTGCATATTGATATGAATAACTGAATAGTGAATAAAAAACGGGGGAGAAAGTACTGCTCTTCTTATAGTAGAATTCCTATTAAGAAATGCAGACTGTGTGCAGACTGAACACAATGTGGTCGATGCTAAACACCTGCTTTCCTTCTGGGAGTCTAGAATTTTTGTACATGCTAGGCAGAGGGTGCCCACATGACCAGCCCCCAATAAAAACTGTGGGTGCTGAGTCTGTAATGGGTTCCCTGGGCAGAAACACGGCACACACGCGGCATTTTCGTTGGGGGAGAAAGCGTGCTTAGTGCGAGCCCTCATGAGAGGAGAGCATAAGAAAGCCTCCAGAAGGATTCCTTCAGACTCTGCCTGTGTCTTTTTCTCTTATGATCCAATGTGCATCCTTACCACATCGCTGTAATCAATCTTAGCTGTGAATACAACTATATGCTGAGTCCTGTAAGTCCTGGCAAATCTCTGAACCTAGTATTGGTCTTGAGAACCCTCAACCAAATATTATATGCAGAGTTTTAAAACATGTAAAACGATGCCATATATTGTTAATGGACACATATGTATGAAGAAAATGCATAGGAATAACAAATATCAAATTGAGGGTAGTAGTTACTTCTGGGAGTGCAGGAGGTAGGATGTGATAAAGGATACCCAAGGGACTTCAACTGTATCAGTAATTTTTTTTTTAAAGGTGGCAATGGGTTCACGAATGTTCATTTCATTATTCTTAAAACATTATTTGTCTGAAATATTTCATTTTTAAAGAGTGCCTCATACAAAGTCCCAGGGTTCTTTGCCAGACTTCCCCAAATTCACAATCACAAACTCTGTGGATCACCAAGTCAATTTTAGAAAAATATCTAACACTAATGCACAGCTCTCTCTCAATTCTTCTTTGCTGGTTTCAGTCTTACGCCTGAGGCAATGAGGTTTAGGAACAATCTCTATATTTAGAAGTGCAGAGATCTTGGCTCCAATCCTGACTTTCCACTTCCTAGCTGAGTGACCCTGGCATGTTATTTAACTTCTGTGCCTCAGGTTCCTCATCTGTAAAATGGGCACACTTAGCCCTACTCAACTCCTCATTCATGGCTCAGACCAAACAGGTTTCAGTTCCTGAATGAGGACCTCCCAGGTCTCCATGCTAAGACAGTTAACTCCTCTTCCAGCCTCCACAGCACTTTGTACAGATGGCTTCTGATGAATTTTCTGAATTTGCCACTCCATCAGCCACTCTGGTTAATCCGACAGAAATGGGGACCAAATCCATTCTAATAGTCTCATACAGCCTTTAATTAAGGATACTATCAACAGAACTTCAAACAAAAGGATGAGACCAATCTACAGAATTGACCTCAACCACACCCAACAGCCCGGACCCAACCAGCTGGAAAAACAAACCACTACCAAAAAAGCAACCGTAAGCCATCAAGGTCTACCTTAGAAAGCCAGGCAGCATTCTCTGGTTTCTGTATTGACCTTGTAGCCAGCCCAAGGCATTAATCCAGGTACGACAGGATGTATTAGTGATTGCAGACTCTACCTTGGCCCACAAAGAAGTCAAGAGCAATTCTATTATCCATAACCCCACTGGTCAGTGAGTTGAGGCTCACCTGAATGCCTTCTAGGACTGAAGTGGTCTGACTGATGGCTTCAGCTAAAGTCAGGAATGAATTTCATACCAACATTTCTAATAGGATGACTCTCAAGACTGGGATAATCTCCTGCAGAGTCTGCATGAAAGAGTCAGTCACCGCCCCCCCCCCAGGAAGCTCCCCCTTGTAAGCAAGGACAGCTTCATTTTGGAGCAATCTCCACAGTCATCTCAGTGCAACATGATCTACTGGTGGTGCTTCCTTAAACATCTGAAGGTTGCTTATGACCCTCTCTAAAGTGCAAGGCGCCATGTTTTCAGGAAGGCAAGTTAATGCCTGGGTTCCACACAGGAAGTACAGGCCTGAGGGCATATATGATGCTGCTGTTTATGACTGTTGGGGCCTCCCAAGTGGGACCTACACTATTCAGGTGACACAGGTTGACAGTGTTCCTACTGTGACCTCTTGACCACCTGGTAGCCCTCAGAGCTCCCAGTTCACTTAGAATAATTGAAACCAGTCCTTATTTTTGGAAAGACTGTCTGATGGCAGTTAGTCCAACCTGTCCCATATGTCCATGCCACCAAGCAGGTGGGATTCCACCCCACAGGATGATTGGGCAACAGCTACAAGAATGGGGGTGAAGGAGATATCTAGATGTTGTGACAAGTGTTTTGCATGAGAGATATAGGAACTGAAGTGCACCTGATGTTTCGATAGACTTCTCAGTAGGTTAAAGGTAACTGCTATCAAATTGCGGTCAGAGCTCTGTGGTGGGGGATGGCAAACCCAACAGTCAGTCAAGTTTAAGGAACTTGCAACAGTCTGGGAGAGTTGTACTAGGCCATTTTCCTTTGAGAGGAGGGCTCCAGGGGTGACTCTGTTTCAAACTGTTATGCTCAAGGACCGTGTCAAACCAACAACAGAATCCAGGCGGCTGAAGCAGAATTAAATGTGAATACTCCAGGCTTCCTTTTGGCTAGGCTACCACGTGGAGGATGTAGCAACCAAGCTGGCTTGCTTTTACAAGCTTGCTCTTAGGGTAAAGAAAACATCACGCCCAGCAATGGTCAGTGCAGAATACTGAATTTTCAAAATAAATTTATACAACACTCCCCAACCTCTCTCATTGTGATCATTACTCAGCAAGCAGCTCTGACAGTTAATCTTATGTGTCAATGTGACTGGGATATAGGGTCCTCAGATATTTGGTTAAGCATTATTCTTGGTATGTCTAATTTCTGAATGAGATTACAATTTGAATCAGTAGGCTCAGTAAAGCAGACTGCCCTTCCAGTGTAGGTGGGCCTCATCCAATCTGTTGGAGGCCCGAAAAGAACAGAAGTCAGGGTAAGGGACAATTCACTCTCTCCGCCTGTTTCCAAGCTAGGACATCAGTCTTCTGCTTCTGGACTGGAACTTACACCAGTTCTCAGGCCTTTTGACTGAGTGGAACTACACCAGTGGCTCTCCAGCTTACAGACGGCAGATCACGGGACTTCTCTGCTTCCATAATTGTGTGAGCCAAATCCTTATAATAAATCTCTTTATATATACACACACATATCCTATTGGTTCTGTTTCTCTGGAGAACAATAATACAGCAGTAAAGAGGAAGTGATTGCTTTCTAGGTACTGCCACATTCAGTGACCAAACTGTCTTACTAAGGTATTGACCAGGAAGAGCTAAGAGAGGCAGAGTCACAAATGTTTTGAGTACATTTTCTGAGTAGGCTGTTCCAACACTCAACAACGCTAGATGCCTGTGGATGGAGAGCAGAAGGTCCATCAAATACCTTGAGTATCAGCCCACTGCTGAGTGGCTTGTGTAATGAATTTGTACCACTGACAGACTGTATATGGTCAAGAAAAACAAAAACGTGAGACAGATTAGTTTCAAGACCAAAACAGTATAGTTGCAGTCGGCTGACTGGAGAACAGCAACGCTGTAACCTGAGAAAGTATCAACAGTGGTGAGGCAATCTCAATAACCCCCAGAGGGAGGCAAAGTTGATCGACATAATCAACCAGCCAGGAGTGGGTGGAGGCCAGGCTCTGTGCTATGTGGCCTCATTCACAGCTAGACAAACTGGACTCTGACAGAAGTCACAAGCCTGGCATGCAGCAGTAGTCTCTGCATCAGAAGTCTAAGTCTTTTACTTTGTGCCCAGGCTATGACGGCAGGTGTTAACGCCATGTCAGTACGACAAATCCAGGCAACAACAGTGGCAATCGGAGTGGTAGAGGTTCCGTCAGGAGCTTGATTCCAGTTGGTCTCATCAGAGAACGAGCCCCCACTATGGGCATCTACATGAGTGACCCCAACAGTTCAACTCATTCATAGTTTGTGGCCCCAAAGAAGAATGTCTTTAATCTGACAGCCTGTAGTCTTCTGACACCAGAAGACTAGGCCATTGACAATAGGCCTAGAGTCAGTAAAAATAAAACATGTCTGGTCTCTAGGAATTGTCTAGGGCAAAGGTCACAGCTTTCAATTCAGCCCATTGTGCTGATGAGCGCTTACTGTAGTCAGTCTTCCAGAATTGTCACTGGACACCAGCAGCTTTTAACTTAGCTGGACCATCGGTGAAACCAGGCCCAGGCATTTGACTGCAGAAGTTTTTGTAAATCAAGTGCCCCACTGAGCCAGTGGCTCTGCTTCAGGCAGCCAAGTGGGGAATACATTTCCTCCAAAGGAGTAGATGTCACTTTTTTATGTCAAACTAAGATAGTCAGGCTGTTTGCATCCCAGAACACACCATTTCCATTTGATGAGGGAAGCCTGCTGGGATCTTTCTCGTAAGTTGTCAAATCTGAGTTAGCATGGTCCAAGATGGAAGCATTAGGCCAGTTACGAGCATTAGGGTCAGATATTCAGTTTCAGCAATAGCTCAGTAGCAGCCTGACAGCTGTCCACCTTCTAAAAGGTGGACTTGGTGCCTGCAAAGGGCACGAGGCCCTGCTGTACTGGGAAACAGCCTGAGTACTCCAGCAGTCACCAAGTTTTGAACTAAAGCTGTGATTTTCGTTTCTTTCCTCTTAGGGTTCTATATTGTTTTTGTTAGACTACCTGAGAGGAAACAGCGATCATTTCTCTATATGTAGTAGTCCCTCAATGAGAGACATATAAGCATTCACAATTCAGTCAAATGTATAACTGACTTTAATAACACATTGATGGGAAAGCCATACAACAGTAGGACATTGAATCAGTTTAGAGGCTCCCCCTACAGGTCATTTTAATTTTCCTTTCCCATTGCAAACTTCATCCAAACGCTACATCAGTTGAATTCAGGCAGTTTTTCCCCACTGTGGGAACCCAGACCACGCAGTTTAAGATAGGTATGTTGGAGGCTACAGCCACCAAGAGATTACGCTCTCCCAGCCAAGAGTATGTGGACATCACAGGAGAGGGAGAGGCTAGCCGGCAGGGGGCAGCTGGGTCAGGGAAACTTTTTTCCTGACTTTTGCTCCAGGGTCAGTGCTGCCTCTTCCCTTGTCTAACTCTTGGCGCCAATGAGCACCTAAGGCTCAAGGGCTCCTATTTTAGTTTTAGTTTTCTGCATCCCTGCACACCACCACGGATCTGTCCCACAATCCTTGGCACTTCTGACCATCCCTGTATTCAGGGCTCCCTGTCCCCTTGAGACCAAGTAGGATGGTGATTTAGGTGTTTATATTCAACAGAGCTATAAAAGGGGATCTCCTCAAAGACCCCCAGCACACACAACTTCTTTCCTTAAAGCAGTGGGGGGGGGGGGGGGGGGGGTAGGGATCAGCGGTTACAGAGGGAAGAGTGGCTTTGCACCAGTATGCAGGGTCATGTATTTACTTCCAAGAGGCTACCTGCTTGGACTCAACAAACTCCCAAATGTTTTTGGTGCACTCAAAGCTCTATATCCTTACTGCTGACACCATTTATTTCACCTTTGGGGAACACTTTGCTCGAGTCATAGCTATACTGCCTTCAGCTGGGGCCACAGGGTTGCTGCTTTGTCAAGCAAATATCTTTTCCTCCTCCTGCCCAGAGAAGAGTGAGCAACAACCTAAGCAACCATTTGGGCAGTGTGTTTCAATCCTACTTCTCGATACTTAGCCTCAAAATATTCACTAACGGGTAGGACAACAAGGGAGCCTAACTCCTCCACCCTGGCTTAGCAGCATTTGCTACCAGAGCCCAGGTTATCTTCTCATACCTCCTCACCTGGCCCATGTCTTCTCTTCTAGAAAGCCATGTCTGTCAGCATCCCATCTGTTACCAAAACTGTCAGAACAGTCTATGAAGGATCTAGAATTTTATCTTACTTGCAAACTGACAAGTTAGTCTATTATTCTTTCATGGATACTAGTGGAAGACAAGAGACTCCTGGATCAAAGAACTTTTATTACCTATAGAAGAGGAAGCAACTTGAGCATGTTTGTGTCAGTTCCCCCTGTCCCCCACAACAAAAGTGATGTGGGGTAGGCCTAGATGGCATGATGCCTACACATTTAGTGGGTTCTATCACAGGAAAAGAATCCTGAGCTTGGGAAATTCAACACTTTTATAGTGAACAGTAGGTAACCCTGCTCCTTGGTTTACTCTCAAGGTTGCTCACTGCCCACAGAGCACTGAGAGAATGCCCTGGAAAAGAGTGGTGGGGTCTTACATTCATATGAAGCAAGATATGCAGGGATGCTCAGGGCTCATGGCAGACTGCCTCTCCCAACAGTTTCTCATTCTTCAGAGGGTCACTTTCGACAGTATTATAAACCAAATCCAGGGCATGAAGAGCCTGAATACTATTCAATATTCACCAGTGGTTTCCCAGAAGAGTTTGCCATAGAGAAATTTCCCGCAATGTGCCAAACCCTCTTACAGCAGCCAAGATACACTGCAAAAAAATCTGGGACCTTTCCTATTGACTCGGAATGGATCTAAGGTTGGCATGATAGACTGCGGGACCGGGTTGTGTGTAAAACAACCCCACAGTTGCCATTCTTCCTTAACAAGCGTTACGCACCCGAATCCCTCTTCTCCCAAGCAGACCAGCCAAAGTTCTAACGATTCACCTGTTTTCTGCCCATAGAAGTGGGGAATTTCCCTCCTTTCATGCTTGTGTAGGTGTGTGTCTCTGTAACTGCTGCCTGAAAGGAGCAGGAAGCTTCTTCCACCCAGGTTGAATACTAGCGTCAGTAGTCACAATGGGGTGGACGTGAGGCTGATGGCTGGATTAGTGAGGAGGTGATCCTTCCCAGAGGAGAGTGAACAACCACTGGGGCACCTTCTGAGAAACTGTCTTTGAACCTGCTTCCTGGTACTCAGAGCCTGCAACCACCTCCCCAATTCCTCCTCATTAACAAGCAATAAGGTATTTATGTATTTAAAACATTATTCTGAGAAGGGGGCCACATATAACACCAGACTGTCAAAAAGATCCAGAGCGAAAAAAAGATTAAGCATCCTTGTCAACCATTCTAGGAGTCATCTGAGCACACGTGTTTTCAGGCTGGGTTGTTAAGAATATTCTATTTAATAACATAAAAGGCTATCATGGGGGACAGGACACATTCTACAAAGAATATTAATGTGATATTAGCAGTTTTCCCAGATGATTTCCATCAGGGAGACAAAGTTTCCAGCAGAGAGGGGGCTGTCTAGACAGGTGGAGATAAGGTAGAGAGTTGGTAAGAGGAAGGCCTCTAAACTAAGAAGAAACTTGAATCCAGAGAAAAATACAACTTGTGTGTATTCAAAGGAACTGCATTTTCTTCCATTCCCTAAGGTTGTTCTGAAGTAAAAAGACTGTTTCTAAAAATATAAAAAGCACCGAACCTCAAATACACATTAGCAGCTGAAATTTGCAAATAATGAAAAACATTAACTATCTTTCCCCACTCTCCTCAGCAGTCTTATATATTTTTTGGAAGACATAAGTTCATCCTGGGCAGGTGTGAGGAGTTAAGAGCCAGGAGGAAAATGTGACAAAACGTCAGGAGGGGTGCTGCAGACCCACTAAAGAGGGTAAAGAGCAGCCCAGCAGCATTCAAAACAGGCTGGAGTGACCACTCAGTCAACGCAGTGTCAACAGCCAGCCAGAGGCACTCCGCAGCCTCACAAACCGCAGACAGGCTGAGGCTTGAGCGTGTTCAACTGATGGGAAACTGTCCTAAAATACTACAAGTGCAAAGCAGCAGAGTTTGGGGGGAGGTGGATGACCAAGTGCAACATGGCTGGGCTGCTAACCCACTTCTTCAGCAAAAAGATACGGCCTCAAGTGGTTCCTGGAGTCAGGGAAAAACTGTAAAAGATCCATGCACCCTAAGAAATGCCAGATTTGGGGTTTATGGGCAAATTTAAAAGAGTATACCACTCATATTCTTTGTAATCATAAGGAATATTTTGTATGCGGGCATTTCTAGGGGGTAAGGAGCCTTCATAACCTCAAAAGGATACATTATCTAAATGCCTTTGTCAGGTTCAGACACTTAGTCCTAAAGAAGGAATGAAATTTGCCCAAGGTCACAAATTAGAATAAAGCTGGAAACAACCCAGGTGTCTTGTCTCCCATACCTCTTCTCTTCCCCTCTCTCCCAGACTCACTCCTTTCTTGGGAGAGCGAAAAACTAGAAACAAACAAAAATATCTACTGATAGAGAAATAGTTAAATTTAAAACATTTATACTGTGGGATATCATGCAACTATTAAAAATGAATTTGACCTATATATACCGACAGGGAAATTACCTAAGAAATATTAAGTTCAAAAAACTACAGAGCATATTTCAACATAATTCAATTTTTGTTAAAAAAAAAAAAAAGTGAAGCTACATGTTTGTAAGTAAAGAAAAAGGTACACATGGTGTGAAAGAACTCCAAGGAGTCATCTCGAAGAGGGTTATTCCTTGTCTACATCCACAAGCCTTGGGACCCCTATGTCTAACAGTAACTCCTTCACTATAAAAATACGATTATCTGATTACACACTGTCAAAAGCTTCAAGTTGCTGACAGAATAGGATTATCACCTAAAAAAAAAAAAAAGAGGAAACTAGAAGCTCAGAGAATTACATGATTTACCAAGGTTTACAGGAATAAAGAGTACAGACTCCAAAACTTCAGTGATGTTCCACAATCCCCTACTGCGTGGCGCTACATGGGGCAACATCCCCAAGTCAAAGAGGAAAAGGGGCTAAGCGTGATTTCTTATAAGCTGAATATAGTTTTAGGTACTAGGCTCAGTTAACTGTACTTCTGTGAGGCTAGGGGGACAATATTCCCATAGCTCACAGGATCTGGGTAAGTGCCCAGTTCTTCTCTGACCACAGTGGGAAAATACTGGAAAACATGCGGCTCACAACTCCAGAGCCACACTGCCCAGGCTCTATCCCAGTTCCATCACTAGCTGCGTGACAAATTATTCCACTTGTGCGCCGCAGTTCCCTCAGCTGTAAAATGGGGATAGTAACAGTACCTACTTCTTGGGACTGTTGGGATCACTAATGAGTTAACACACGTAAAGTACTTGGAACACTACCTGGCACCAAGTAAGTACTGAGCGCCATGGCTGTTATCAGTGCTAGCGGTTCCTCACCTCCAGGTTCCCAGGAGCCTGTGACCAGTAAAACGGCCTAGAAAGGAAAGGAACCGACAGTAGTAAGACTGTCAACACTCGCTGTTCTGTTCCTTCCATCAAGACTATGACTCCATTTTTTCACATCTTCTTTCCTTTTATTGAAAAAAATTTTAGAAAATGGTAGTTAATAAAGGGCACAAACAAATCAACAGGGATATACTAGTGGAAAACACGGACAATATAAAACTAAAAATGTCATTGGCTTCTTTAATTGGTTAAGAGCACAAAATGTAACAGGCAGAAGGTCTGTTTTAAACAAATTAAAAAGCTGTGTTTTTTTGTTCCCAATTCTCACCAAGTCAGATATATACACACCCACAAAAATGGTGTGTGAAGTAAAGTTGTACACAAGAAGTTGTATCCTGAATTAAGGGAAACAGCTGTTGAAACAGGAATTAACACAATAAAGTCAGTAACAGGTTAATTTTAAAAACTGAGTCTTCAAATGCTGCATGGCACAAAGCTATACTATTATAAAGTACTGCTAGGTACGAAGGAGGAAGTCTGTACAGCTTTTAGCAAAAATGCTTTCCCAGAAAAGCAAATCAAAACAACGCAATCAGCAGACTAAGGAGGCTACCGCTAGGTATCAGAGCTACAACTTCTCATATCTGAGCTGGAAAATCCTATTTATCCAGATTGGACTAAAATTTCAAGACAAAACAGGGACATTTTGAACATCTCTTACTTTATCCATTTTAAGTTCTCTGTTTCTTTTCCCCTCACTCAGTAATTCCGCATGATCCTGCAGAAAGATGGCTGCTTTTAGAATTGGCTACTTTATTTTTCTTTCTGTGGCGAGACTGTCATGGAGCCTTGATATTTCAGGCTCATATGCATCCATGACCAGTGTCCCGCTGTGGTCAAAAAACTTAGCAATGGACTTGGTGAACTCGGCTTCCCGCTGCTGTTTTGTTCTCCCACTGATGAAGGTCAGCTTCAGAGTGTATTTGTCATCGAACCTAAGCAAAGATAATAAATCAAAAATCAAACACAAAGATTCAACCAGTAACAATACAGCACCAAATGTTTTTAAAGGACAACACTGAGCTGGCTACTGGTGATGTAGGGAACACACAGATCTACTCTTTCAAAAAAAAAAAAAAAAAAAAATCCCAGGGGCTCCTAACTGCCTGCAAGATACAAGTTCTGATTTGTAGGCTTTGCCACGTCATCCCTGATTTAATTACTGTGCACTTCCTTTACCTTGTCTAGACTATTAAGCCACGTGGACCAGCTTCTCTCACCTCTGGACTTCATACTTGTTATGCTAGAAGGGTTTTCCTAGCAGACACTTCTCTTCAATCTCACCTGACTTAGTTCCCATTTGTTAACTCTATACTTGGGCAGAAACTCTCCTGGGGAAGTCTTCCCCAAAACTCCCAAACTGGGTCAGATGTCTGTCCTTTGTCTTCCACAGCACTGGGAATCAACAGTCAACTCAAATGCTGAGCGCCTATCATATGCCAGGTCTAATGATAGGTTCCCATGCTGTCAATGAAATTACCTATTAAAATGATGTTTATATATTTATGTTCTTCAATAAACTCAGGGATTCTTGAGGGCAAGGATATTGTCTTCCTTGTTTTCTATTCTTAGCCTGGCACTTGGTAGGGAATCAAATTTTTAGGAATAAACGAAGAACTCTTGTTTTCAGATATTTCCCAATTCCACACTGCTCAGTCCTTGTACTCGGTAATCAATCTAGCTCCAGGGGCTGGCCCCATGGCCAAGCAGTTAAGTTCACACGCTCTGCTTCGGCGGCCCAGGGTTTCACCCATTCGGATCCTGGGCGCAGACATGGCACTGCTCATCAAGCCATGCTTAGGCGGCGTCTCACATAGCACAATGAGAAGGACCTACAACTAGAGTATAGAGCTATGTACTGGGAGGTTTTGGGGAGGAGGAGAAGAAGAAGAAGAAGAAAAAAAGAAGACTGGCAAAAGATGTTAGCTCAGATGCCAATCTTTAAAAAAAAAAATCTACCTCCAAGTTCTACCCTGATCCCAGGCCAAGGATGTCTTTTACTACATGAACTCCAGAGATCCCTTAGCTATACCCTGAAGTATCCTGAATGCCTTTACTACTTCCACCCATTCAAGAGGGTTTGTAATATCAATCTCTGGCAGGCTGACACTCCTGCCGTGTCCCGTCCCCCCCGCCGCAGCCCCGTTTCTGCTTCCATTTAACTAGGGTATATTCAGTAGATCGTCAGGTTGGTATTATCTTTAGAGGAAGCAGCTGCTTGAGCCTGTTTCTGCACGTTTAAAATAAGAAAGCTACCACCTACTTTTCAGGATCCCTGTCATGGTTAAAATAGTGCCTACCATCTAGTGCTCAAAACAATGACAGCTCAATAAATTGTTGTCTAGCCAGTTACAGTGCTCCTGACCTGGACAGCCAGGAAGTGAAGGTCCCTGAACTATTTTTAACACCTCAAAAATTTCTCTCAAGCTCTGACCAACTGCTACTAACTGATATCCCAGTAATTTTTGGACTTTTGGGCCCAGTTCTACTGGCAGTTCCGTGGCTTTGATGGCAGGACATGATTTGATGAGTTGTGATCTGATGCATTTTAGAAATAGTTACCCATTAATTCAACAAATATTTATTCAGCCCCAACTATACATGTCAGGCAGTTTTAGAGGTAGGCTATACAGCAGTGAACACAACAGACAAATCTCTGCCTTCTGGGACTTTTATTTTAGTGTGTGTGAGGGAACCAACAATAAAATAAAAAATATGATGTTCTTTTAAATATGGCAGGCAGGAAAGGCTTCCCTAAGCAGATGCTTGAGCAGAGCCCTAAAGAAGGTAAGAGAACAATCTATCTGGAAACAGAATATTCCAGGCAGAGGAAACAGCAAACACAAAGCCCCTGAGGCAAGAATATGCCTGGAATGTCTGAGAACAGAAAGGCTAATGGGAACAGAATGGAGTGGGAGAGGATGAGAGTCACAGGAGGTGAAGGGTGTGTTTGCATATGTGTGTGGGGTGCAGAGAATAGGTAAGTGTGGACTTAAATCTTAGGATTTTAAGTTTTTGCACTGAGTGAGGGGGTTTTGAGCAGAGGATTGAGTTGATCTGCCTCATGTTTTAAAAGGATCACTGCCTGCTGTACTGGAAACAGACTACGGGCAGGGAAAGCAGCTGCAGAGGTCCATTAGGACATTATTTCAGTACCTAATTGACAGATGACGGTAGCAGTGGAGATGGTAAGTGGTCAGGCTGAATATATTTAGAAGGCAGAGCAACAGGATTTGCTGACAGACTATTAGAAGGACTGAGACACAGGAATCAAAATGATTTCAGAATTCTGGCCTGAGTATTCAGAAGGATGGAGTTGTCACTTACTGAGATGAGGAAAAGCAGGCTTGGATGAGGGACAGCAGAGTTAGGTTTTAGACATGTTAATTTTGAGGTGCTTATTAGGATCCAATGTCAAACAGAAAGGTGGGATATACCTGGAGTTCAGAGTAGAGATCTAGGATAAAAATACAGACTTAGACCAGACAGAGAAAGACAATCTCTGTATGACTCCACTCATATGTGGAAGATAAACAAATACGTGGACAAAGAGAACAGATTAGTGGTTACCAGGGGAAGCGGGGAGGGGAGGTTGGGCACAAAGGGTGAAGTGGTGTACCTATAATATGACTGACAAATAATAACGTACAAGTGAAATTTCACAAGGTTGTAAATTATCGTATCCGCAATAAAAAAAAAATACAGACTTAGAGATCTTCACCATATAGATGGTATTTAAAGTCTTGAAAGTCCAGATAAGATTACATCTAGCAAGTGAATATGGATAGAGAAGAGGTGCTGGAAACAAGCACTAGTGCGTTTCAAATTTAGAGAAAGGAAATAAGGAAGAATCACAAAGGCGACTAAGGAACAGACATTAAAGTAAGAAGAAAATTAGAAGATTATGGTATCCTAGAAGTCTAGTTTTAAAAAAAAAGTATAAGGAGAGAGTGATCCAGTGTCAAATGTTGCTGACAGGTGAAGTACGATGGGGAAAGAGAAGTGAAGACAAGAACAGATCCATGAGATAATGGAAGAAAAGAGGGGCAGAGAATGGGAACACTGTGCACAGAGAATAAGGGGAAAGAAAGTTTTTTTAGTTGGGAGAAATCACACCATGTTGTATGCCAGAAAGAAAGGGAAATATCAAATAAATGAGAAGGGATAGAATCCAGTGGACAAATGGAGAGGAGGCTTTGGACAGGAACTCAGAAAGCAGGCAGAATATGATGAGCACTGCAGTAGGGAGTGATGGGAGACTTCTGATTGCTTCTATCTTCTCAGCAACAAAAGCAGCTGAGAGTAAAGGTGGAGGAGGAGGGCAGGAGGTTTGAGGATAGAGAAGGCATGAAAGATCCTCTAGGACAGTGAGAGTAGTAACTGGACTACAGAAGTGCCATGAAATCTAACTTGGGTGAGGAGGAAGTGAGGGGCAGAGGGACTGTGAACAGGTGGCATTCTCAGTGGATTACAGATGCCACTGGGGCTGGAGAACTGTTAGGACAAGAGAATAAGCAGGAGAGAAACTAGGAAAAAAGGAAGCAATGGTCAGTGGAATACTTAAAACTGAAGGTAATTAGTTATCAGTAACAGCAAGGTCGAGGGTATATCCAGGGAAGTGTTGAAGACACAGTAGAAAACAAGATAATCAGAGGAGAGGAAGTAAAACTGAGAGGCCAGAGTACTGGAATAACCATCTACTTGGACACTGAATCACCAAGACTTCTGAAAGGAGCTATGTTAGAGAGTGCCAATGTGTCAGGAGCTATCTTCAAGCAAAGAGAAGTGCATCTATATTTAACTGCAATGAGAAGGAACAGAGGTGGTATATTTCCTCTCCACAGGTACCAACAATATGTCAGTTGGTAAAAATCAGCAAGGAATGTGGAAAAATCAGAACAGTCATACACTGCTAGTGGGATTATAAAATGGTGCAGCTGTTTTGGAAAACAATCTGGCAGTTCCTCAAGCAATTAAAAAGTTACCATATGATCCAACCATTCCTCTCCTAGGTATATTACCTGAGAAATGAAAACGTTACATCCACACAAAAACTTGTACATGATGTTTACAGCAGCATTATTCATAACAGCCAAAAGGTGGAAACAACTCGAATGTCCATCAACTAATAAACGGATAAGCAAAATGTTGTGTATCCACGCAACAGAAACAATCAACATAAAAAAGAATGAAATATTGATACATGCTACACCATGGATAAACTTTGAAAACATTATGCTAAGGGAAAGAAGCCAGTCACAAAAAATCACATACTACATGATTCCATTCATAGGAAATACCTAGAACAAGGAAATCTATAGAGACAGAAAGTAGCTTAGTGGTTATTTAAGGCTGGGGAGTTGCGGGCATAGGGAGATGACAGCTAAAGGGTAGAGGGCTTCTTTTTGAAGTGATGAAAATGTTCTAAAGTTGACTGTGGTGAGCGCTACAAACATCTGTAAACACGCCAGAAACCACTGAACTGTACACTTTAAATGGGTGAAGTGTGTGGTATGTAAACTCTCTCCCAATAAAGCTGTCAAAAAAAATAATAAGTCAGAATGAAAATAATGAAATCAAGATGCTGCCAGGGTCTAGATTCTGCAACTCTGCTTCAGTAGCCTGGCACAGGGTGTAGATTTACGATGGCTAGGCCAGGAGGGCACCTAGGAGCCCTGCCAGGAGGAGACAAGAACTCGGCTGCAACATCGGAATGAAGGTCTGCTCCTCCTCACAGGCATCTCCACAAGTCGGTAATGAGAGAAGCTGTTTGGCGCTGATGCTATACTCACCTACATGTATGTGAATAATTGTACTTCTAATTTCAGAGCCTACACGCTAGGAACTATACCACGTGTTTTTAGGATAGCAACTAAGAGCATGAGTTCTGGGCTCAGGCATGGGCTGGAATACCTGCTGGAATTCATTTTGAGGCTGTATGAAGAATTAAGTAAACCCTTTGGGCCTGTGTTCTAATCTATAAAAAGAGTTGTTCTAAGGTTTAAATGAGATAATGCGCTTGGCATAATACTCATTGTATGGTAAATGCTCAACAGACATTTGCTATTATAACTGGTATCTCATCTTCCCAACAACTCTACAAGTCATTTTTGACCCTACTAAAGCTCAAATAGTTGACGTGATATACCAAAGTCACACAATCAGGAACAGAGGTGCTGGAATTTGAACCCCATTCTGGATCCTAGAAAGACCTCTGTCAGGTTCCCAAAGTCATACCCACCGCTGGTCAGAAACAGACTGAACTGTGCTTCTCTGAGTTGCCCAGCACATTGCTTCGGAGATTCCCAATTGCACAGAGTGAAGTCAGGATCATAGAAGATATAGAAGCTAAAGGGGTTCTTCAAAGATAACAAAGATTTCACACCTTTGGCCTTCATAGTTCTGCACTCTAATTGGCTCAGTTAATTGGCCAAAAGGAAAAAGAATTATTCTTCGTTCTTCCATCAAAGAACTTTCTCCCACAGCTTATCCTCAGAGCACTTCTGTGATAATGCAATCCAGGAAGTGCAATGCTAGGAAAAACCTTCTAGATCATTCATACTCCTTTCTTCATTTCACATGACGAGCACTATGATCCGCATAGAATAGGCATACAATAGTCTGTTGCTGATAATGACTCAATACCCAGAGAAAACCCAGTATCAGGATTTAAGAATCTGTGAGGGTAGGCATACCTCTTGAGACTGGAGGACAGCTGCCAAATATCATCAGGATCCATTCCTGTAGGATCTTTCCTGTGGGCCACAAGAAAGATGCTCTTCTCCTTATATGAGGTATAAATGGTCAGGATCCCCATCATCACGAAATAGGTTCAAATAAAGTTAAGGGTAAAACACACAAACATACAGGCAAAAGACAACACAAATTGACAAGCAAGAGCTACGAAAACTTTCATAATGATAGTCCTAGAGAAGGCAGTTTTGACTCACTGTAAAAACACTGAAAATTTGGCTATTTCATTTTCATTCTTATGTTTATGTACCAAGAGAAGCAAGACTCTCTCTGGTTAATTCTTCAAAGAACACCTCAAAAATGAAGATGAGGAAAAAGGTACAGGGCATAAACGAGCTCTCATCTCTCCTGTTCAAAGATAACACATAGGAAAGACCCAGTCACCTAGTTTGTCAAGATTTGTGCTTATTTTTCTATAAAATACAAAACTAATGATCACAGTGGACTTGACCATGCTTAACCAATTTCAAGACTCATTAAAAGAGAAGAAAAGTGACTTCAAACTAGTTTATTATAAGAATAATTACTACCTACATGCATACAGGCTTATTACTATATTCAGTTTTTGATAGTATTAACTATCATATTTGAGTACCTACTGTGTGCCAGAAACTGGCATAAGAGCTTTGTGTACACCGTGTCAGTTAAACTCTATAAAAATTTAGAGACAGAGGCAGGCAAGTATACTGCAAAGTGTATGGACTCTGGAGTGAGGCAGTCCTAGATTTGAATTCTGGCTTTTAACCAAAGTAACCTTGACAAATTACTTCCTTCCCTAAGGCTTAATATCATCACCTCTAAAATGGGCATACTACTAACTTTTTAGAATTGTCATGAGATTTAGAGATGGTATATACATACATACACATATTTAGTGTCTAGTACAAAGATATTTCTAATGGTAGTCATTACTATTAATAACCAACATGATTATAAAAATGGCAAGATCTTGTTTTATTTTAAACAAATAAGCTAACAAATAAAATTCCGTTAAGGTAGCCCTCTTGGGAGGCCATATTGTGTAATTATGTTGCTGTTATTGTTCAAACCTCTTTGGAACTCTTTTGGGAACCGTCTCCAGAACCTACAGCATATTATTTTGAACTGCCTTAATAGTGAAAAATTCATACTGAGATGATCTATCTAATTACTAAAAAGAATCAAGGTACCAATGCTGGACAGCATGATTTGGGATCAATTTGGATAATGTCATTTTTTAATTTGGATCTCCTTTATTAAATGGCTTGCTAACTGCCTCTGTGGAAAAGTCCCCAAAGGAGAGTTTTTAGAAATATTTCAGGTAATGAGAAAAATTATTAAGAAAAATAAACCTCTTACCAAAATAATTTGTTTTAAACCACTAGTACAGTGCTGGCACATAGGAGACACTCAATAATATTATGTGGCTATTAAGAATGAGATAGCCCTGTATATTCTAACATAAAAAGACATCCAATATATCTTTTAAGTTAAAAAGAAAAGTGCAGTATGTACGGACTGACTCGGGGGGAAGGAGTGGAACTGCAAGAAAACTGTTTCTATGAACATGTATAATTTTTGTAATAACAGTAACAGTATAATAAAAGTCCTTTGTATTCAGCTTTTTGAGAAATAATAGAGCTGGGAAGGTAACAAACATGATTCCACATTTATCATAAAAAGAAGAGGGGAAATGAAACATTTGAGAGCTGATTATATACCAAACACATCATAAAATCTCTCATTTAATCTTTATGATAATTCTGAGTGTGTATTACCCATATTTATAAACGAGCAGCATTCAGATAGTCTCAAAAAAGTTCAGTTCTTATTAGCACAAGATGACAAAACACTTTGGATTTTACACCCAGGTTCTCTAGCTCCAGAACAGGTTCTTAATTCGAAAGTTACACAAGCCACATCTACAGCTCATGCTCAGTAACTCCCAGTCCAACCCCTCAGCCTCAAGAAAACCTAACAGAGATCTCAACCTCCAAAATTGGATCCTTTCCTAATATCCTGGAATGAGCAGCTTGAAGCAACCTGGTCTAATGGGAAAAGTTCTGGACTAGAAATAAGCAGAGCTGGGTCTCACTATTACTGTGTATTTTGCTATCAGGTGCTCACACTTGGATTATAATAACCTCTATATTAATAACTACACAGAATTAAAGAGAAAATAACCATATTAAATCTAAAATATCATTAATAATTACCACATAATTTACAGATGCCCAGAGCTCATAATGTTCAATTCTAACATTAGCAGGCCCCAGAATCAAGGTTTGTTTTTTCGTAGGGAGCAGGGAGAAGTATCAGTAGAGATTTTTAAAAATAATCACTAGAAAACAAACCTGAGCATAAATAAAGGATATGATATGACACACAAAGCCAAAACAGGCTTGGACTCTGGAAAGGGGTGCATATAATCCCAAATCAAAGCCACTATGGCAAAGAAACAGGAGATGGTACAGATGGTGAGGCGACCGTCAATGAGACCAAAATTCTCCACATACTTGTACTTTTCCAGAAGTACCTAGTGAAAAGAACAAGGAATCAAGCTAACAGGAATGCTTCCTTGCTAGTACCTGCTTTTACTCTAAATTTCCAAGATAAAAGTTACGTTAAGGATCATATATGGGGGCACGCTAAGTGGTGTAGTGGTTAAGTTCGCATGCTCTGCTTTGGCAGTCCAGCATTCACAGGTTTGGATCCTGGGCATGCACCTACACACTGCTCATCAAGCCACGCTGTGGCAGTGTTCCACATACAAAATAAGGGAAGACTGGGAGAGATGTTAGCTCACCACTAATCTTCCTCACAAGAAAAAAAAAAGAATTATATAAATTACCAAGTAGTTCTCTCCAATTAAGATTTTACCAGTCTAAGCAAAAAAAAAGATTCAAGCTATTTACAATGGATCCCAGAGAAAAAGTTCATCAATTTCTCATACATTTTTTTTTAAATCCTCAACTTTTCCCCTAGGATGAAGCTAAAATTTTCTTTTCCTTTTTAAATGGAGAGATGACCAATCATGGAGAATGTCTTCTAGTCCCTCAATCTTCTTGGCTCTAGGCTAATTAACCTCCAAAACAATAGATTACCAGCTTTCTGGAATTCAAAAATTAGAGAATTTGAGGAGGAGCTTGAGGTAGCTAACATCTGTATTTTAATACATGTTCCCCTACATATACTGTAAGGATTTTAGAACTGCTTTCTGGCTGAATTCCTAACACTAAAAACTAAGGTCATTCTACAAGTCACAGAAGAAAAGATCCTGCAGAAGACGAGCCATCAGCCGTACATGTGCTAACAGACCCCCACTCCTCAACAAAGTACCTTCTTGGCAGAATCATCCAAAGAATTCTTCACAGCTGATCCATCCCATTTGTCAATTTTCACAGGCTTATCATCAATCTTCCACTGTAAAACAAACAGAAGAGCTGTACATCAGGAGACATGGCATCTTACTGAAAGTAAAATGAACTACTTCCTTAAGAGCATCCTCCAGTAGAGGTAACATTTACTCTCTGTCTTCTGACTTTGCACAGCTAAAAAAACAAAACACTTAAAAATGAAGTTGCGGGAAACTAAGTCAGTAGAATCACATGGTACTCATGTGTTGCCAGTCTCCATGTTGAGAAGTCAAAATCTACAAGCCCAAAACCAGAACACTTTATGGGCTGCAAAGAGTACGATGTGAATTCACATAGCCCATCCTTGTTTTACCGAAACATGGGTACAGAAAAGAACTCCACTTTTCATCCTTTCATTCTGTGACCATAAAACTCATAAAATAAGACGTTCATGAACTTTCAGACACTAACAAAATGAGAAAGGTCTTCTTTAATACATCTTTGACAGCTAAAAATTTTATTATTTTACCAGCATGTCTTAAATACAAGGAAACAGCAAATCCAGTGTAGTCTGTTGGAAAGAACATTTTGAATTAAAAACCAAGTCTACTACCACTGAGTTATGTGACTCTGGACAAACCCTGCTTCAATTTCCCTCCTCTACAGAGGTTTAGACAGGTTACCAAACACTGTGCTCGTCAGAGGGAAGTGATTCTCTCACACATTGTTGGTAGAAGTTCAAAATGGTACAATATCTACAGGAGACAATCTAGCACCTTGGATCCCACTTCCCTCTTCTGGGAATTTTTCCCTATCTGCACACACATGAAATAAAATACAAGGCTACTTACTGCAGCAGCATTTACAAAAGTAAAAAGTAACTCAAGTGCTCATTGATAGGGGGCTGGTTGAACAAGCTATGGTAAACCCAGATATCCTGAGAAGGCAAAGGGACATGGATGGGAGTGAGACTTCTCAATGCAGGCCTTTTTAATTTTTAACCATGTGAATGTATTATATAGTAAAAACTTTCTCAAATGCAAGTGATTATGTGAACATAGCTTAAGTGGAATACGGTGCTATAAATAACCTGATAAACCTGTCTTTTAAAGATCATAATGTCCAACTCTTAATTTGTTAGCTCAAGTGAACAAATAATATTTCATAAAATTTACAGACTAGCAAGTAAGTCAAAATTCATTTGGCCTTAGAATAGATTTTACTGAAGAACAGAGAAGAGAACTTCATATTTATCTTTCTGATTGAGCACAAGTTCAGAGATACTGCATGCATGTATGGAACAAACATTTGCAAAAAGTAACTGAGAAGATTTTAAAGGAATGTAGAAATATAATTCATCAAACTTGATTTTTTCCCTTTTTTTCTTTTTTTGGTGAGCAAGATTGGCCTTGAGCTAACATCTGTGCCAATCTTCCTCATTTTGTATGTGGGACACCACCACAGCATGGCTTGATAAGTGGTATGTAGGTCTGCATCTGGGATCCAAACCCATGAACCCTGGGGCGCCAAAGTGGAGCACGTGAACTTAACTACTATGCCACAAGGCCGGCCATTTAACTTGATTTTTTCTTTACTGTAATTCTATATGCTATTACACAAAAAAGAAAAACTGTTCTGTGAAGTTCGTTGGAAGAAAAAATATGAACTAAAACAGCCATATATCAAGTAATTAAATGTTAGTCAAGATTTTCTCCTTTTGGTGTCTCATTAAAAAAATAATTTTCTTTGAGAAAATTACTTGTGGCAGCATGTTGTAATACTGATTCTCACAGCCAGCCAGCCTACAAATCAAACATGACACTTAATTTTAAACATACAAATTGAACCAAGAAAAAATTAACAGGCTTTCTAGCTAAATAGCTCATTTACATTTAGTTAAGTAAACCTCATTTTGATAACAGCAAGCAAAAGAAAGATCTTGTACAGCCAGAATCCACCAGAGAATTTGAATTATTTGTGAAACAAAGTTATTAAGAAAATTTTGGGTCACTCCAAAAAGAAAAATCATGTTCTCACAGAAACTCAGCCACACACCACTCGCCCTGCAGTGCATCACAGAAAAGAAACTTGCCTCTACAATTCAGAGGATAATTTCTTGGCAATTTTGGGGGATAAAATGCAGAAGCAGCCATTATAGGATGTGCTTAAATAGCCTCTGTTCTAACTCCACTGTCTGGTACCTCGAAGCAATCTTCAGTACGCAGAACAGAAACATCTCCAGTGAATTCTATGAATCACAAGAAAGCTTATAATTTGATTTCTGAAGAGATCGGAGCATCATACATTTTGAGTGCATGAAAAACCTTAGCCTATCTCAAAGCAAATAGCATCTCTGCCTTAGTACAGACACATATCTGGAAAAAGGGCAAGAAGTGAATGCTAAGTGCTTATTTTTCTGATTTATTTTCCATCATTCTCAAAAACTGCTCATCAACTAAAATGTATGCTACTTTTCATGTTCCTTCTACTGCTATTCAGAGTATTTTAGAAACTCTTATCTTCTAAAATACTCACTCTTATCTTCCGCAATCCTAAGTGCAAATTGCTTTCCTTTTGTAGTTAAAAAATAATAATAAAAAGACAAAGTAAAGTTGGTTTCTTTCATGTGGGACCTCACAGGATCAATTACGAAGAAAGGCTCTGTGCAGAAAAGAGTTAATATAGGCCTGAGACTGCCATCCTTAGAAAGGCGTGCTTAAAAGGATGGCCCTTGGCTGGCATCTTGGAAGCTGGGTGGTAAACAGTTTCCTACACTGATACAAATCTTCCCCTAAGAGACAACAGTGGCTCACTGTGCCTAAACTGTTTGTATAAACAATGTGATTTATGCCAAACACCTATTTTCTTTCTAGGAGTGTGAAATTTTGGCTCGGGCTAGGCAGAGGGTGCCTACTTAACCAGTCCCCACTAAAAAACTTGGGCACTAAATTTCTAATGTGCTTCCCTGGCAGACACCACTTCACATGCATTGTCACATCATATAGTTGCTGGAGGAATTAAGCATATCCTATGGGATTCCACCAGGAGAAGACTCTTGGAATCTTGCACTTGGTTTCCTCCAGACTTCATCCTATGCACCTTTTCCCTTTGCTGATTTTGCTTTGTATGCTTTTGCTGTAATAAATCTTACCCATGAGTATGATGACATGCTGAGTCCTGTGAGCCCTCCTAGTGAACCACTGAACGGAGTGGTCTTGGAGATCCCTGATACCGACAGTAGTGCCAATTAAGATATATCAGATGCTGTAACTGCACACACAACTCTTCTTCCCTTCATTCCCTCCTGCATGTTATAGATACCTGTATGTTGGGTACAATCAACAATCACAAGTATTGACTTATTTAGTCATTATTATATTGTACCCAGGTCATATATGCACAGTTTAAAGAGTAAGAGTTCTGGGAGTTATGAAAAAATAGCAGTCCCTGCTTCCCCTTAAGATCCTTGCTATTGTCATTTCCCACTCCTGAGAGAGAGACTCTACTTTCATCTCCTCTGGATGATATTTTTTGGTATTCACCTCCAAAAACAAAAAAGTTCATATTGTTATTTCTTAATTTTTCAGTTTCTGGCACTAAATCTATTGACTTCTCACCATGAAAGATGGGATTCGGCTGTTTTACTCCCTGTCACACTCACCTTTGTTTCTTCTGCCTCTCCCCACCATCTTTTTAAGACAGTCGTAGTAGATCAATATTGATTTGGTCTTATATCATACGTTACTTTTGGCTAGATCATCATTCGGAGATTACATTATGACCATAAATGCTATTTCGAGATGAGTCATGGAGTATACTCGAATTACTTTTTCTTTCCCGCATAGCTTTTTGCTTTCCTTGGAGCTACTGCTGTTTTCATTGTTTCTTTTAATCATACAATGTATTTATCACCAATAAATTCTCAAATTCTTGACTTCCTTGCCACTACCAACAGAAGAGCTAAAACACTTTACCAACCAGCATCCCTTCTGCCAGACCTGGACAGCTAACCAGCTCAGAGAAAAGATGAATTTGACGGCTTTGATAGAACACTACAAAAACTCATTTCAGTTATGATTCTCCGCCACAAATCTGAATAATAAAAAGTTCTACAAAGACATTTCACTGTAGGTACAGCATCAAGGTCTCTAGGACTTAGGAAGGATATTAAACACAATCCAGGTCTGAAGAATGCGTAAACAATGAACAATGTAGAAAAGCATTTTCTGACCTTACTGATTTGGCAATTACAGACTTCTCCTGTTCCCCATGCATCTTCCGGCTTTAAGGGAGTAGGATGTCAAAAAAGGACAAAATCCTTGGTCATAAAGGCATGTCCAGCAAAACAAAATTGTCTTGAGTATGAAATAACAGAATGAACACTTCCATTTTCTTCTTTTTTAATAACTGTAATAAAGTTATTAAAGTAAGTCATGCAGTGATAAAGACCTTGCTGGACTGCTTCATAAGGGTCCTTACCTTGACGACTGGGCAGTAAGACTCAAAGGACTCCTCAATTCACACTGAAGAGATGAAGGAGACCAGAGGTGAGTGGTGCCAGTGGAAGGACTCTACTCTGATTTAGAAAGAACTGAGCATGGCTCTAAGAAAAACTAATAAACTTTTTCTCTACTTTCTTTGATCTTTCCCGGTTTAGAAAGGGGATGTAGGCTTCAAAGAGGACAAGGAGTAGGAGATGAAGTGCATGACAGAGGGAGCATATCCTAGATGGCCTTGTTTACTAGGCTAAGGGACTTCGACTTGATTCTGAGACAAGTAATGGAGAGTATTTCAAGCAGGGGAACAACACAATCAAATTTATGTTTTTTAAAAAAAGTCATTTTAGTGGCAACCAGCAGATGGTCTGGAGGGGAGTAACACTGGGGATAAATACATCAGATGGGCCTGATTTAGATGCAAGGCCTGAATTAGAGCAGCAGCAAGGGGATGAAAGGGGAATACTTATGAGGTAGATCTGGCAGGACTTACTGACAGACTAGTTAAAAGGAACACGAGAGAGAGAAGACAGAGATGACCACTCTACTAGAATTCGGGCTTGGGCAACTGTTTGAACTGTCATGTCTGTTTTCCAAGAGAAGGCACCCAGGGGGAAACAGTTGTAAGATTCTTTACATAGTCTAGATACTAGACCCTTACCAGATATATGATTTGCAAATATTTTCTCTCATTCTGTGGACTGTCTTTTCACTTTTTTTTGTGCAGGGGAAGATTCGCCCTAAGCTAAAACATCTGTTGCCAATCTTCCTCCTTTTTATTTCCTTCCCTAACCCTCCAAAGCCCCAGTATGTAGTTGTATACAGTTACAAGTTCTTCTGGTTCTTCTATGTGAACCACCGCCACAGCATGGCTACTGACAGATGAGTGGTGTGGTTCCATGACCAGGAACTGAATCCAGGCCACTGAGGCAAAGCATGCCGAACTTTAACCACTAGACCATCAGGGCTGGCTCTTCACTTTCTTGATAGTGTCCTTTGACACAAAAACATTCTTAATTTTGATGAAGTCAAAAATAATGAGTTTGGGATGCTACTAAAGTTTAGTTTGCAAAACAATGTTAAAAAGCCAGCATCTTGTTCCTTTAAACACAAACACACACGATTACTGTAATGTCATAAAATTGTCCCTCCTGTCAGAGCTGCATCAGGGTACAGGCACACCACCCAGAAGTCCAGTAAGCTGAGACACCATCAAGGAGAGTAAAAGAGGATACATGACCTCAGGACACATGGTTGATGGGTGATGCTTGTGCCTAGGTCTTGCAGCCTCAAAAGAGAGGCTCTTTCCACTACTACATTAGCTAGCACATGGTCTGCTCCAGTATGAAATACAATGTACCAAGTAAGGAAAGAGTGCTGGATTAAGAACTGGGGAAGCCAGGTTCTAGAATTGCTACTAACTCACTGTGTGGTCTTGGGCAAGTTGCTTCACCTTCCCCTCTCCAACTGTGTCCATGTCCATAAAATGAGGAGAACACAACAGACGAGCTTCAAGGTCTCTTCATTACAAACATTTTAGAGAAACCACTATTGATTAAGCAGAATAGTTAAAAATCAAAACAAAACAAAAAACCCTTAAAACATCAGAACCAGAAGGGATTTAAAAAGTCATCTAAGACAACAGTTCTCAACCTGGAAGTAACTGTTAAAATGTAGAAGGAATAGGGTCAGCCCTGGTGGCCTAGTGGTTAAGTTTGGCACACTCTGCTTTGGTGGCCAGGGTTCAGTCCCCAGGCGCAGACCTACACCACTTGTCAGTGGCCACGCTGTGGTGGCAGCTGACATATAAAAAGAGGAAGATTGGCAACAGATGTTAGCTCAGGGCTAATCTTCCTCAGCAAAAAAAAAAAAAAAAAAAAGCAGAGGGAATAAATAAATAGCTATGTGTAAAAACATGCAGATATCCAGGCCCCACCTTTAGAGAACCTGATTCAGGTCTGAGGTGAGGTCCATACATCTGTATTTTTAACTAAATCCCCAAAGGAGTCTGATACGGACAGTCTTCATATCATGTTATGAAAAATATTTACGTAAGGAAGCTGAAGCCCAGAGTAACCAGCTAGTTAGCAGTAGCTATATATATTTTGTTGAGTATTTACTATGTGCCAGACAGCATCTTTTAAGGTAAATACTATTATTTCCCCCACTTTATGGATGAGAAAACTGAGATACAAAGAGATTTATTAACTTGCCCAAGAACATAACCCTGGTAAGAGGCAGAGCCATGATTCAAAGCCAGCCAGACAGGCTGGCTCCAGAGCCTGTGTTCTCAACTACTAAGACAGGAAAGGCGGACAGTCCAGCCAAGAGACAGAAATACAGGTATAAGGTTAAAAGGGTCTGGATATAGCCTCTAGAAAGCATGGTTTAAGACCACATTTTAATAGCCAAAACAAATCCAGCCAGGAGACAGAAATCCAGGTATGAGGTTAAAAGCATTTGGATAAAGCTTCTGGAAAGCATGGTTTAATACCATATCAATTTTGACAGCCAAAACAAATTAAGCAAGCAATTTTTCTTTATAGCCTGCTATGAAGAACAAAATGTTTTTTGATGTATTTTGCACAAAATAATCTACTGCAGTGATCTAAGTTATTCTGTGATGGAGGCTGGAAAATTACCGCTGCATACCTATTTTAAGATCAGAAAACTAGAATTGCTTTGTTCTTAAAGTCAGTTTCATACTAGCTGAAATTCACATCTGCTTAGGGAAAGCTAGAAGCACATTTGCATCTCTTTATTACATTTCCTTACTGGCAAGTGAAACTACAGCTGCAGGAAATAAAATAACCACCCTCCAAAAAATCGAGAACAATCAAATTAAAGAGATTGTAAGGTTGAACAGCCTCTCACTCTTACAGAGCAAAAGCTTCTCTGTTCACTCAGATTCTCCTCCACTGAGGATAACATTTTTTTCCCATGCTCTCTTCCACAGTACCCTCAGTCTTCAGACAATTAGGGGCATCATCCTCTAGGCAGTTCATGAAGACTGAGGTGGCAGATCTTAAGTTTTTTCTCTGCTAAATTCAATGCTGCAAGTATTTATTCTGTGCTGATTTCTATAGAGAACTTTAAGGACCTCTCACAGGAAACCAGACAAATACAAATTGGTAGACAAGACAGTACGTCATATTAAGTAACAGTTTAATTCCCGTGTGCAATAAATGCTAGAGAATTCAGACAGGGAACAACTCAACGTAAGGCTGAGGTGAAGTTTTCCAAGAAAAAGTACCTAAACAGCTCTTAACTTATTTTCTCTCTCCTCTGACCCTCACTTCTCTGTTAATTCTGCTAAGTGCTCCTTTGTGAGACTTTTTATCTATTTCTGCTACTCAAGTTGGGGTTCTCGTCACCTTGTCATTCTATTTTTATAGCTCTTTACGAAGAACCTTTACCAATAATACACAACTTAATGTTTACAAGAAGCCTATAATACATATGGGCATCCACACTGTTTACATAAGGAAATTCAGGTTCACGTTACTTATGTAACTAATCCAAGACCAAGTAGCTTTTAATATGCTGCACTAGAATTCAAACTAAAGGGGTTACACTAAACCTTATACACCGGTATGGTATCTATACTATAAAGCCTTATTGGAAGTCTTCTAATTTCTACCAATCCAAACTATCTGAATAATTTTCCTAAAATAGCTTTACATAGTCTCAAAACCTTCAACAGCTTCCTGCTCCTATTTCAAGCAATCCATGCCCTCCTCAATCTGATTCTACCTGCTTGTCACTACAGGTCTCTTAGAGAACAGTCCGGTGAACTCACTACCTGAGAAACATCAGGCACCATCTGTGTACCTTTGCTCAAGGACATCCTTACCTGGTATGTCTTGCCTCTCTCTCCCCCAAAATAAGGTCCCAACTCTACTCTCAGACACAAGGTCCTCCCCTAGGGCCCTCACCCCCTTATCAACCACATCTCAACAATCATTCTCTCTCTCATTTGAACTTCTATACAAAGTACACATTTGAATACACCAAATACTTTTATGTTTAATATTTTGGGTATCCCATGTCCTACACTCAGCTATACTGAGTACTTTCTGACAGTAGGATTCTTGATTTTTTCCTCTGCCATCACACACTTGTATTAGACACTACAGGTTACAGAGATCATTCATGTATATCACCTCATCTGATTGTCCCAAAAACCACAATATTTCAGATGAAGACGGGAACGTTTAGCGAGGTTAACTGACCTGCTGGTCTTCATACAGTTTGAAAGCAGCAGAGCTACTTCAAAGGCTAGATCTTATGATGCTCAAATCCAGGTTCTTTCATTACCACAATGATGCCATACACTTTTCAGTAACCACTGCCTTAGCAGAATGCCCATGCTTAATGTTTGCTGGTGAGAATCCAAGTGGAGCAAAAAGCAGGAGCAGTCAAAGGGATAGGACGAGCACAGGCTGCAGGGCACTCACCCAGCAGGAAGACAGGATTTACGTAGGAAAATGGCCATTAATTCCCAATAGTTTCAAATTTCTTGGAGCAATTTATCATCCCAACCACCAGAACATGTTCTCGTCTCTTAAGAAGGGTTAAGAGTCTGAGAACCACGTAATTCAAAACCAATGACCCAAAAAGAAAGCAAAAAGATCTAGATCTGAAGTCCTCAATATGATTACAAATTCATTTCTTAAGCACCTACCATGTGTTAGATAGAGAGAAGCCTAAAAGCTGTTTCCAACTGAAGTAAAAAATCCTCTTTCCTATAATAAAGACCCCATGCTTAACATTTCTCATCAAACTGGCCCAGGGCCCTACAATGAGATAACTACAAAGGACCTTAGGGTACATTAAGGTTAAGTCCCTCACTTTACAGATGAGGAAACAGACATAAGGAGAACAAGTATATTTCAAGGTCACACAGCTAATTAAAGGCAGAACCAGTACTAGGACTCAGATCTCCATGCAGTTGTTTCTTCCAAGATGCTATGTAAAGGGCAAGAAGGGCCAACCCAGGAGGAGAGTTTTCCTTCAGGCCCTTGTGGCTAGGAATGCAATTAAAAAAAAAAAAAAAAAAAAAAAAAGCACGGGCGGATGGGGTAACAGGCAAGGGAGAGCAGGCAGCAAGCTCATAAATTCGATTCACCAGTGCACCTGGTGGCAGGTAGGAGCGGAAAAAGACGGGGGAGGGTAAAGAAGTCGAGAGGAAAAAGATAAATCTTAAAGGTTTCCTGTCAATCCGGTAGGGGAAGTCAACACTCAAATAAGTTCAATATCCAGGGTATCGTGATAAAACACCTAGAAACTTCAGCAAACAAAAGGCCAAAGAGCACTCTGGAATCTGCAGCAGCATGCAAGTGTGGTGGTCGTGGTTCGGAGTTTGGGGACTACTGACTTCAAGTGGTTGCTTTCATTCCTTCCGGCTTCAGTTTTCCCGGTCGGTGAAATGGACACATTCAGCAGTGGCCCCCAGCACCACCGAGGAAAAACGAAGGCTGCACTGAAATGTGGGAATAATCAAATTACCCTAAAGCTGTGGCGGCTGGCGTTGAGGACCAGGCACACTCCCGAGAAGGAAAGAAGACCTGAAGAGGACAGAGCCTGGGTTTGAGGTGTGGAGAGCGGGCTACCAGCGCCCGGAGGGTTCCCAGGGTGGGCAAGACGAGGCCCCCCTTCCCCCAAAAAGCCGCAGAAGAAAACGGGGGCGGGGATGAGAAGGTGCGCTCGCCGCCCCCCGGGCCTCCCCAGGCCTCGACTGTTCCTAAGAACCGGCTCCTCACCTTATCCAACAACCCGCTGCGGCTACTGCCTGTCGCACAGCTTGAGCCACCGCCAGCCCCACTACTGCCTCCGCCACCTCCAGTTCTCCCGCCCTGTGCAGCCGCCGCCGCCATCTTGTCTGCCTCTACGTCTCCCCCTCCTACTTGTCCGAAGCCGATTGGCTGAAGCTGACGGCGTGACGCGCGGCGCGGAGTCCATCGGGACCCGTAGTTCGGGGTTGGCTGACGCGTCGTTGCTTGCGGAAGTGGCCGCGGAGCTTGCCGGGACTTGTAGTAGTTAGAAGCTCCGGCCGCCGGTTGCCGCCTACAAGGGAGCCACCGCGTCGCGGTTACCAAGGAGTGGAGAAGGCTGTGGCAAGCGCCACCGTGGAGCGGCTCCGAGATCCCCGGGAGGCTCGCAGGCGCGCATCCCGCCTAACCGGGACGTCGCCCCCGCGGGCGCCTCGAAGGCGGAAGCGACGCCGGAGGCAGGTGCGACTGGACACTTAGTTTGCATGAGGGGTTAGCGTCTCTCCCACCCCAGATCTAGAGTTTCCAAAGGGACGGGAAGAGCTCCTCTTTCATCCTTTTCTAGTCCTGCTGCAACGCTTGCCGGTGATTCTCTCCGGTGACTGTCTTCTTAGCTGTTAGTAATGTTTTCTCGTTGCAGAGAACTCGCGTTCACTGAATGCCTACTGTCCGCCTGGCGGTGTCCTCTGTGCATTTACGTCCATTCTCTCCTTTAGTCCCCTAACAGCCCAGTCAGATGAGGAAACTAGGAACTTCCCCAAGGCCAGATAGCATGTGTCAGAACCTACTTTAGAAGCCAGGGGGGTTTTTTTGACATCAAAACCCGTGGTATGTTCCTTCTGCCGCTCTGCTTCTACAGTTTTAGGATATAATAGTATTCTAGATTTTTATTAATTCATTTTTTTCCCCACAAATATTTGTTGAGCACCAACATTGCTTAGAACTCTATAAAGGATACTGGGGAATCAAGACAGACCTGTTCCCTACCCTCGTGGAGCTCCTGCTGTAGTGACCTCGTGTTAGCACATAACAGGATTGTATTATACTATGATCTATTACGTTGCATCACTTTTTTTTTAATCCTCATGAATCCTTCATAAGTGTCCAAATGATTGAACAAACACTTCTTGAATGCTTACTATGTAAGGTCACTGTTCTGTTCACTGGGGATGTACCCCTAAATAACAGGCAAAATACTTGTCTTGGTGAAGCTAACACTCATGTGATAATAATTATCACTGAATAATATGAGATGAGATTTTTTCACCTCTGTGCTTTTCGTTGTTCATGTTTTATAACTTCTCATTTTTCAAGGCCCAGCTCTAATATCATCTGCAATGTGAAGCCTTCCCTGATCCTTACTTCTTTCTTCTTCTCAGGCAGAATGAAGAGCTCCATGGCATTGTGTTCATGGTTCAGTTTAGTTCGGTAAACCCTCATTGAACCTCTTCAATGAGCCAGGACCTGTCTGAGGTGCTGGAGATAGAGATATAGGTAGGACCCAGGCCTGGCTTTGGTGGGGCTCTCAGCCTAGGTTTATGGGTATAAGGAGTAGGGGAAAGACAGGTAAGCAGGCTCTTAAAGTACAATGTGGCAGAGTGTCTCTATTAAGAGGTGGACCTGAGATGGTAACACAGAGAAGGGTCAACCTGAGGAGGGGAAATAGAGGAAAGCTGCCTATATGAGCCAAGCAAAGAAGAGGGGCAGAAGTGTGGTAGGCCAAAGGAATGGAACAAGCAATGTATGCAGATGAAAAAAATTGCGTGTGTGTGTGTTTTGAAGCTGAGAGGCTCTACAATTAGATTGAGATTAGCTGCTTCAAGTTCAAGATAGAGACCAGAGGTAGCTGCAGCTAACCAGGCAGGCAGCCTCTAAGTCTGGCACTTGGACTTTCTTCTTTCCACCATACAGATAAAGTTCATACTTTTCTAGGGTTACTTTCTAGATAGTGTAACCTGGGGTTCCTGTGCTCCTCCTCGCCCAGTAGTTGTAAATCCACACCTTCTCACCTAGTGTTCCTCATAGGGAACTGGAATTTCTGTGATTAGTTGTATCCAGGTCTGTATGCCCCCCATCTGCTTGAGTCTGATTCAGCCTTTGTGTTATATGCATAGCAAGTATCTTTTCCCAGATTGTTTCTTGTTTTTCAACTTTGTCTTTGCTCCTTTTACCATCATAAATTTATTTTGTGTAAATGAGCATAGAAACGATCCTTTTCTTTCTGATTTATGATTTTCACATCTTACTTAAGCCCTCTAGTCCTACGTCATTGTCATAAAATTGTTCTCCTGCTCCCCCTTCCCATCCTTGTCTCTGTCTCTATCTCTTTGTCTATTTCTGGGGTCTTTAGTCCTGTGGTATTTTTCTAGGCCCCAGGTGAGACACTTTTTGAAGCAGAAGCATCACAGTAGGATATAATTAATGAGAAAATTCAAGGCTCTGAATAGCAAGCTAAGAAGGAGTGTAATACATATTTTACAGGTGAAGAAACATAAAAAAAAGGAAGTCAAGGGGCCTTTCCCAAGGTCAAAGATCAAGTAAGTACTACGCAGACCAGAAGCAAGTTCCCTATATTCTGTAAGTTATTGGAGCCTTTTCCAACAGTTGTCATCTCTGACGTCTCCCAGCCAGCTATTTACTCATTCATTCATTCACCTATCTAACAGATAGATGTGGTTGGTTACAAGAGAGGCTTCCTAAAAGACAGATTGACTCAATGACTATTGATCTTTCCCCATCCATCCATCTGTCCATTCATCTTCCCCAACACATTTTTTTTTTTTATATTTTTTATTTTTTCCTTTTTCTCCCCAAAGCCCCCCAGTACATAGTTGTATATTCTTCGTTGTGGGTCCTTCTAGTTGTAGCATGTGGGACGCTGCCTCAGCGTGGTTTGATGAGCAGTGCCATGTCCGTGCCCAGGATTCGAACCAACGAAACACTGGGTCGCCTGCAGCGGAGTGCACAGACTTAACCACTCGGCCACGGGGCCAGCCCCCATTCCCCAACACATTTTTTAGTGAATTCTAAGGTCTATGCTAGGTGTAGGATTACATAGGTGAATAAGGTATTATATACCCCACAGCAGGTGGGAAGTGGGTAGTGGAGCAAACAATTTTAATAAAGTGATAGGTACTATACTAGGAGAAGTAGAGGGTGTTGTGGAAGGGGCCTCCAACCATTTTTAGGGTGGTTAGGGATCAGGAAATTCACAGTGCCCTGTGTTGGACCAAAGAAGATATCAATATCATTCATTCATTTCACAGATAGTTATGGAATCTGTTATGTGCCAGGTGCTGTGTTAGTTGCTGGGAATAAAGAGATGAGCACCATAGATGCTGTCTTTCCTCTGGAGGGGCTTAGAGTCTAATTAGGGAGATAAGAAATACGTATAAAAACCCTTGGCCCTGGGAGTACCTTTATATCCCTTCATTTGGCTGACACGTTTGTTGGATGTTTCCTATGAGCATTCCAAGGGTGGAAGAAGAGACAGTGAATTAGACATGTTTCCAGACTTGAAGGTTCATAGACCATTGAAAGAGCCCCCACATGATTGTTAGTAATTTTATGAAGTAGAAGGGGCTCCAGCCATGAAAAAGAAGTAGAGGAAATACTCAAGGATTTAGCCAAAGTAGCAATTATTTCCCTCTGGGAGGTTCAGTGAAAGCTTTGTGGAAGGGGTGGCATCTGGACCAGGTCTAGAAAGAAGCTTTTTTTCTATTCATTTCCTCATTTAATCCTTACAACAATTCTCTGAGGTACAGGTTTTTATCCTCATTTTCTCTGTGAGAAATCCGAGGCACAAAGAAGTAAAATTATTTGCCCAAGATCATTCAGCTTAGTGGTAGAAACTAGACTCAATTTTAAGCCTCCTGTCTCCAAAATTGTTGCCCTTCCTACCACACCATTCTACTTTTCATATTTGTCACTTCCAGGAAACACTCGATCCCAGCTCTTCACTCTCCTCCTTCCTTTTAATGAATCTCTTCCCAGATCCTCCATCTCAGGGTCCCACATGGCCTCCCTTCCCCTGGCAAGGGGCAAACAGGCTCCCAAACTTCTGCTACCCCAAGTTGTTTGAAGCTGTCCCAAAGTAGTTTTGGGAATGGCTAGATGCCTTTAAAGAAAAATCGCAAATCTCTAAGAGCTCAAGGCTTAAGAAATTTAGATCTTGGATTAGAAATTTATTCCTAAAGGAAATGGCATATGACCTGAATCTTAAAGCATGAGATCAACCAGATGAACAAGATGGAGAAGGCTGTTTTAGGTCAAAGGAACACCAAGAACAAAGGCAGGGAAGACTCATTGTGAGTGGTATGTTTTGGGAATAGAAGATGATTCTGTGAGCCTGATGGGCAGGGCTAACTGGAACTGGAAAGGTTAGGACAGAGGACTCCAGGGACTTCAAGACCAGGCTCAAGCATTTGGCTTTCATGCTCAGTGGGAATCCAGCCAGAAGACTGTGGCAATATTTTAGGTGGGAAATGGTGAAAGACAGAGAAAAGTACATTGGAACAGTATTTCTGAGCTGGAATTGTCATGTCTCAGTGACCAGTTAATAGAATCCAATTTCACCTAACGTTATTTTTGTCAGACCTCCTTCTAAAGCACAGCTTGAGTCATGGGTCTCTCCAGCTCAGATATCGTCCGTGGCTCTCAGTTCCCTACAGGGTGGAGCCTGAGCTTCTAGCCTGGCACTGCAGGCCCTTCAGGAGCAGACACTGTCCTTCCTGTCCAGCCATAGTGTCCAAGATTCACAAACACACAGCCCTCTCCTTCCTGGGTCAGGTTGTTTCTTCACTGTGCCACACGTGCCCACCACCATTCCCTCAGCCCTGTGGCCCTTCCTGTTTGGCATGTTTATCCTTCTCTCCCTCAGCAAACTCAATTCATCTTTCAAATCCTATTTATCCAGCTCAAATCTCATTATTCACGCATCATCTTCCCTAAAATGTGAGCCCCCTCTTCCCTGAACTCTGTTAAAGAACCTTTCTAGCAAGCACTTCATATGTACCAGGCATGCCTTTCTAACCTGATCCTCTCATCTGTCTGTTAAGGTAGGTATTATTACCCCCATTTTACAGGTGAGGAAACTGAGGCTCAGAGGAGAAGAGTAACTTTTACAGTCATAGAGCGAGGGAAGACAGAGCCGAGATTCAAACCAGGTCTGCCTGGGCCCAAAGATGATCTTTCCGGTGTCCCACTGAGTTAGGATTGATTGAAATGAAAAACCCAGGGCCTCGTCTCCCTCTTCATCTAAAGGGCCAACCTGTTTCTGAAGCAGGGCAGTGGGCCTCTAGGACCTCAGCGATGGGGTGTGTGTACGATGTGGTGGTCCTGGAGGATCACAGCTGCGTTGGGGTGAGAGAGCAATGCTGTGTCTTCTCACTCTTCTACTTCCTCACTTCCCTTGCTTGGCTCTCAGGAAGATGGCCTCCTCAGGAATCTACAAGCTGGATGATGGGAATCCTTACCTGAACAACTGCTTTCCAGCCAAAAATCTGCTTCGGATGCCAGAGGAAGGTCAGGTGACTTCTCAAATGGGTACCTTTGCCTCACACCCAGCTCCTGCTTTAGAATGTCTCATATCCATTTCTTCCTCTCCAGCCCCTTCACTGCTGTTCCTTGTCCCACCCAATCCCGTCCCTTCCAGTCCATCTTCCCCCAGCAGCCTCAGGGAGCCTTCTAAAGTGCATATCTAACCATAGTGTTCCCTTCGGTTCAGTGACTTCTCACTGCTGGCTCCTTCACCCACTGTTCTATGTTCAGAGTCTAACCTCCCTTTATCCTTTGCTACAATCGCACTCCCTTTTTTTATGCCCAAATCCTTAGTCCTCTCTTTTCATATAGGTTTTTTTAATTTGCCCAGAATGTTCCAGCCCTTGTTCCAGTTATCCAAACTCTTCCCATCCCATAAAGCTCAGCTCTTCTCCTTCCTTCCATAAGTCAGGTCTAGCTACTCCAGCCCTCAGTGTCTGTCCCCTCCTCTCCGTGTTTCTTATTTGATGAGTAATCATATTCTGCCAAGTTCCTAAATAAAATGGCTTAAACTTGAGTCTGCTAAGTAGTTTTTCAAACATTTATCCAGTTAAAAACTCTCCTGGGGCAGGGACTCCTCCTAACACTGAGCAGAGCCCTATAGAGGGAACTTAATTGAGAAGTACGAGTTCACTGGGTTGAATTTGTTGCTTTGAAAGGGTGGAGCAAGGGAGAAGTACCCCTTGTTTACTTTAGATGAAGTGACTTGCTGGTTTCTCTGCATGTGGAATGTTGGAAGAACTTTCTGCAGCCTGTCCTCCCACTTCTCTAGAGTGATTTCGTTTTTCACATAAAGACCTTCTCTGGCCGCCTACCTGTTTAAAACCCTCTTTATGGAGCTCCCAGTATGAACTCATGATTTCACACCCACACCCCCTCATACACACATAGATGGACAGATAGAGACATGGACAGAGCTGTGTGTATCTGCATGTGTTGGTATATGTACCTATATTTCCTAGTCCACTGAAAGCAGTGACACCACAGTCTCGAAGAGCATGCCTGGTGCCTAGATCTTGGTTTCTAAATACCATTCTCCAATAAAAGGAGCCAGGGCTCCTCAGAGAAGAAGTTGTTTCCTAGGCTGGGGCAGGAAAAATACACTTTTTCCTGGTACATTTGAGCCTGGTACATTGTATGGTGCCAGAAACTAAAGAAGTGCTCAGAAAAATGATGAGGGTGTGTCAAAAGGACATAGGAGCCAACTTGAAGGAGCTCCCGATGGCCAAAGCTGGGACAGTCTGAGCCAAAAAGCAAATAAAGGTAGAATTGGGTTGTAAACCATAGAATGAATAAATATCCATGAGCCCATACTGATATAAATAAATGTTTATACATACATCAATACATAAATAAGTTGGGGAGGAGGAACAGCTCTTCCTTACAGTAGAATTCCAGTTAATAAATGTAGAAGGAATGAGGGAAATAGAAAATCACTATTAAAACATAACAATAATAATTTTCACAGGTAAGAAACTTCTTTGGATGCTGTATCAGGGTTCTCCAGAGAAATAGAACCAATAGGATATATATATGTATCTCCTTCTTGTTCTGTTTCCATATACATTTATGTGTATTTGTGTATATATTGTCACACATTGCTTAATGGCAGGGATATATTCTGAGAAATGCGTTGTTAGGTGATGTTGTGTGAACATCATAGAGGGTACTTACACAAACCTAGATGGTATAGCCTGCTACACACCTAGGCTATATGGAACTACTCTTATGGGACCGCTGCCGTACATGCAGTCTGTCATCGACTGAAACATCATTATGTGGCACATGACTGTATATAGACACACACATATATGCATTATGTATTTCAAGAAATTGGCTTATGAAATGGTGGGGGCTGGCAAATATGAAACCTGTAGGGGAGACAGCTGAAAACTCAGGGAGGAGCTGATGCTACTGTTTTAAGGCAAAATTTTGCTTTTAAGGTCTTTTGACTGATGGGGTGAGGCCCACACACACTATCAAGGATAGTCTACTTTACTTAAAGTCAACTAATTGTAGATGTCAGCCACGTCTACAAAACACCTTCCAAGCAACACCTCGATTCGTGTTTGATTGAATAACTCCTTATCATAGCTTAGTTAAGGTGACAGATACAATTAACCATCAACCGATGCTAGAATTAGTGGGTCAAAGTATGATGAGAAACACAATATATGCATAGTCTCAAGGTATCTTTATTAATTACAAGAGAAAAATAGTAACTTCTTGGTAGAGAAACCAGGCCGACACCACCTTAACTGAATGACCAAAATTGACATCACCAGTAATAAGACATGCTGACATCGTGTGCCCTCTGATATGATGTGCTGAGAAGAGCACAGCATCACTTCTCTGGTAGTTTTGCCAAAATGCAAAGCCTTAGTCTGATTATTGGAAGCATCACACAAGTTCAAAATGAGGGACTTTTTACAAAATAATTGACTAGTGCTCTTCAAAAGTGTCAGGATCACACAAGAAAAAAGAAAGACTGAAGAATTGTCACAGATTGGGGGAGACTAAGGAGGCATGACAACTAAATAAAATATGAGATCCTGGATTGGTTACTGGAACAGAAAGAGGACACTGATGAGAAAACTGGCAAAATTCAAAGAAGGGCTATAGATTAGTTACTGATATTGTACTAGTGTTAATTGCTTCGTTTCAATCCTTGTATTATGATTATATAAGATGTTAACATTAGGGAAACTGGGTAAAAGCTGTACAGGAACTCTTTACTATTTTTACAACTTTTCTGGAAGTCTCATATTATCTTAAAATGAAAAATTATAGGAAAACAAACCCTCCCATGGATACTCTTCCTGCTAAAAGCTCACCCCATTAAAACCCAAGCTCCTTATTCTGGTCCTCAGTACCTTTTCTGATCTGACTGCTAATCTCCCCAGTCTCATCTCTTCTCCCTCATGTTCATCTCCTGACACACTCTGAGCCTTCCGTCCCGGCCATGTTGGGGGTTTGGGGACCAACTCAGTCTGGAGTCTCCAGAAGTCAGGGGTATTGGGATAGGACAAAAGTCCATGCCCTAGCTGGGGACAGCCATGGGAAATGGAGTGCCTGGATCTTTCTTACCCATGGGTACTCCTTGATCTCTTCCCTCTGCTCAGGCTGCCTGGTTTTTCTATCTCCACCTAGTCAACCTTCACCTTACTGGATTTAGCTCATGTCCTAGCCTGGTAGCTCCCCTCTGGGCTTTCACAGGACCCCTTATATTATTGAGCTCCTTTGAGTCAGAGCCTCTGTCATATTCCTCTCCATAGCCCAACTCACAGCACAAAGTACATGCTCAGAAAAGTTCTGAATGGATGATCATAGGTGGGAGGCTGTGGCTCACGGTTTGTTCAGCCATTCGTTCGGCCACACTCACAGTGTGGTAAGCTCTGTGCAGGCCTTGGGAATAGTGAGATGAATGAATCAGACAAAGTCTGTGCTCTTCCAAAACAGACAATAAACAAGTGAATGAATAATTACAGATTGTATTGAATGCCTTGTAGTAAATAAACTGCTGATGAAGGAGAGAACAGATTCTAGAATGTTGTCATGATTTTTGTTAGGTAGGCTTACTAGTAAACCTCATATTCTTCTTTTTGCTTACATACATTTTCTAGTTCTTTCTACAGTGAACATGTATTGTAGTTTTTAAAAATACTAACTGTCCTATAATTATCTCATCCTGAGCTCTGAATGCAACCTTTCCCCTATAATGATAGAATCCAGAGTAAGGTCTGGGAAGATGGAGACCATTGAGTTGATGTCACACATTGGACTTTCCCCAAGAGGTGACAAATGGGCAGGGGGTTGGGGGGTGGTAGTAAATAGTTGGCACAGGAAAGAGTGATCAGCTCTGCTGAGGGGGGTCAGGGAAGGCTTCACAGAACAGGGAGTGCTTGATCTGAGGTCTTGAAGGAGCAATTAGAGGTTGGAGGCAAAATTGTGGAGGAAGGAATTGGACAAGCTATTCCACCTCTTTGAGTCTTAGCCTTTTCATCTGTGAAATGGGAGCAGTAATATAACTTCACTGGGTTTTTGGGCCAATTAAATGAGATAGGTAGGTGGACATCCCCCCAGCCCCAGCAGCAGCACAGTATCTGGTGCATTTTAGGTAATGAGGAGCTATTTTTGGTTTTAGTGTTATAGATAAACATTCTGTAAGTGCTCTAATTGTGGCTTTGGAGAAGTTTGTTCCTTCTCACTGTTCTGATCTTCTGAACAGGCCGAGGATACTGGTTAATGGCTCGAAAATGTAACCTCAAGAGGAAGCCCAAGGGTGTGGTTGAGGCACCAACAGAAGGTCAGGAAAGCCAGAAGAAGGTTTCTTTTGAGGTTGGAGGGAAGAAAGGGCCTCGACGGGAAAGCCAAGCGGACGTTCCTGGACGTGTGCTGGACCGGGCTTTTCTGGTGAGAGTTAATACATCCTGGAATGGCTGGCAGCATCGCTGGTGATTGTCTTGGTGGAGGGCAAGGACTTGCCCTGCTCTACTCTGGTGCAACTACTCCCAACCCACCCCACACTACTAGAGTGATCTTGGCAAATGATCAGAATGTACAACCAGGATGATGAAGGGACCCAAAGCTTTCTTTACATCCACCTTGTGAGATAGGTATTATCATCCCTATTGTTGCTGTTGTGTGGATGGGAAAACTGAGGTAATTTGCCTTGGCCTAGGTCCCACAGCTAGTAATCAGAACTCTGGTCTACTCAGGATTAGAACTCCTCAGGATTAGAACTCTGGGCTGCTGACTCCAGAGCCTGTGCCTTTACACTATATCAGGTAAAACCTCTTAATTGAGTTGGAGAGGCAAAGGAGTAGGTCAGGGGCAACAGTAAATTGAAAATTCCAAATTTCTGCTCTGCTCTGGTGAGATCTCTCCAGGTTCAAGGGGACTGGGGAGGTCCTACACTCTATAACCTTTGTCCTTTGGGTTTAGTGTCTGGCTGAAGGCCAGGGAAGCCGACCAGATATTACCCAGTGCCTGGGGAAGGCTTTACGGAGAGGACTGGGGTGGCTGTGTTGGAGACCAGCCAGGTAGTTTCACATCTGCTCTGTGCAATGCCTCAGTGGCTTTGCAAAGAAAGACACATTTTGTAAACCAATATTAATGTGCAATCCAGTTCTCTTAGCTCCCTGAGAAGGATTCTCTGGCAGCCTATTTTGTTCCCAGGATCTGCTTATGGTTCCCGAGAGATGGGTTTCTGCACAGATCAGATGTTGAAAGAGAGCTTTGAGGAGGCAGCTGGCTGCATCTCACCACAAGGTGAGTAGTGGAATTTTCTGCAGAGTCCTGTGGAATTTCTTTCATTATTATGTCCACTTCTCACTGGAGGTGACGAGGACTGAAACAACAGTATTGAGGGGGGCAGAAACGCTTCCTGTAATGATCCTCTTTTTCCCTTTGTTTCCAACAACATATACATTCCCACATTAATCAGGATAGCTTGTTACCTCTGCTGCCTCTTTGGATAGCAGAAGCAACAAGGATGTTTTTCCGAGTAGTGGAATACCCTCCCACCATTGGATAGTTCCACTTGATGTTTCACTGGCACCTCATATTGACCCACTGCACCAGTCACCTTACTCCAAGGCCCCAAACATACCTCTTTTCTACTCTTTACTATAGTGTCTCTAGGATGGCACTGTTATCTACCCATTCACCAAGCCAGTAACCTGGGGTTATCCGTGATCCTTGTCTCTCCCTCACCGCCCTACCCCTACTGTTACCAGGCCTGGGCACTTTTATTAAATAGTGGTCAAATCTGTATTGTTCTCCTCATCTCCACTGCCACCACCCTAATCTGGGCCACATCATCTTTTATTGGACTAATTCAGCAACTTCCTAACTAGTTTAAACCAACTAGGAGGCTTTTATTTCACATAAAAAGAAGCCAGAGGCATTATTATTCCAAAGTAGGTTAATTTACTGATTTAATGACATATTCAAAGGCCCAGGTTCCTACTTCTTTCTGCTCTTATCTCCTTGTCAACTTGTCTTCTTGGGCTGATTGCCCGAGATGGCTGCAGCAACTCCAGCATCACATGTAAAGGATAACATTCAGAGGTAGAAAAGGGATTGCCACTGTCTTATATTTATTTTTAAAAGTAAGAAAAAGCTTCCCAGAACTGACCTCCCGCCCCCAGCAGCCAGTGTCTCTTTGGCCAGACCTATATCACGTGTCTCAACAATCATTGGTTAGGGGCACATGACCTCCATAGTTGGATTAGACAAGTCAAGACTTATCCCTTGGAGCTGGGGCTTAAAGGACACATCCACTTGGAGACATGTGAATAACATTGGGGGTCTTTAACAAGGAAGAAGTAGAGAAATGGCTCTAGGGAAGGTAATTAACAATGTCTGGTATATTGGTCTCTCCCCTTGCTCTTCTGTCTCCTCATCCTTTCCAGGTGTATCAGCCCCCTGCCAAAAACCCTCTGACAGCTTTCCATTGACGGCAGGATAAAATCCACACTCCTTTACAGAGCCAGCATGGACCCAAATGATCTAATGACTGCCTCCCATCCTTATCTTGTTGTTTTTCATCCTCTGAAAAGCACCTTGCTTTTTCCTGCTTTAATAGCTTTCACAACTCCTGCCACCCACTTTCATGGGACCAACTCCTACATAGCTCTTAGGTCTCAGCTGAAATGTTATTTCTTCAAGTAAATATTTTGTCACTTCCAGACTGAGGTTAGGACCTCCTGAAATTGTCTCCCATAGCATCTTGAATTTCTCCTTTAAAATATCTATCACATTAGAAATGCTTGCTTGCTACTTGGCTTCCATGCAGTTATAAGTTCTGTGAAAGCATGAAATATTTCTGCTTTTTCTTTGTTGTCCTCCCAATGCTTAGTTCCATACCTAAACATAGTAGATACCATAAATAAAAAAAGGATTAACAGAAAAAAGGAATGAGGTTTGGTTAAACAGAAATAGAAGCTCCAAAGCTGAGATTTCCATGTAACTTTTTAATTATGAGGGGCAACATATGGTAGTCAAAAAATCACAGAATTTAGTGATTATAAATTTGAATTCAAATCACAAATCTATCACTTACTAGCTGTGGGACCTTACACAAGGGACTTTATCTCTCTTAGCTTTGCTTTTCTCATTTAAAAAAGGAGATGCTCATACTTATGTCAAAGGGTTTAGTTAGGATTAGTAGAAAGTTTGTTGATGTATTTAGCATAATACATGGCCCAAAGTAGTGCGTAGTAAATATTTGGTGAATGAATGCATGAATGAATGAATGAATGAATGTGTGAACAAGCAAACAGATTATCACAAATGTATGAGATTGGTAAAGCCCCAGAAATACAGATTTTTTTAAGAGCCAGGTAGAGGAAGTGGGGCCCAGAAAAGACAGAGAAGGAGCAGAGAGGAAGGAATCCTCCCAAGATCCCTGGAAAGTCACTGTTCCTCTCCCCGTCTTACAGATGGGAAACTGAGAGGTGGAAGGGCTGAGATGGCAGCTCTGTTCTTAGCAACTCCAAAGCCCATGCTCTTGCCACTGTATCAGGCCGCCGTCCTCCACAGGGAGTCATTTGTTGTCTTGGCCAATTGTATACTTTGTTGGGGCCTTGAGAGCTGACTCTCTGCACTGTGTTCCAGCTGAAGCACCACTGTGTGAGGAAGCCGTCAGACCTGTGCAACATTAACGTGAGCGGCCTGAAGCTCTCCAAGGTAAGGCCAGCCAGCATAGATGTAGTTGGGGTGAGCCAGACCTGAGGTAGCTCCTGGATGTTTGTCCATTGTACTTCCACAGTCCCTGGGGACTGAGAATCTGGTCACAAGGGAGGGACAGGGTCAGACAAGAACTCACTGGGTAGAAACAACTTTCAGACACAGTCTTTTGCTGTGAATTTGGTATTGCCATTGTCCCGTGTGAGGTGAATTAAAGGAAATAGCCTTATGGAAGTGGGTTTGACTTTGCCATTGAATTTTATTGGGGCATGATTCATTGTGTGATGCTGAGTTCCCATCCAAAAGCCTACAGGAGAAATTTCTTTGCTCAGCTTTCAGTGCCAGGAGTGCTAATGGTTCTCTCGAGATGCTAGTTTGTTCTTAACTTAGAGACACTGTGACTCATGTAATGAGTCATGTTTCTTTCTTTGCATTGGCTAGTAGGTAGCTCGGAGCCAAATTTGTGGCCCATGATTACCCAATGTATGTACAGGGTATTATGGCATATATTTTTGGTTTGTAAGCCTTCCATGGCATATGAAGAGAGATTGCTTGTGTTACACTGTACAGCACTTAAAATGAATTAACTGTAGCTACATGTATCAACATAAGTAAATCTCAAAAGATCTATGTGTATCAACACAAGTAAACAGAGCATAGTGTTCTCAGAAACATAGCGTTGAGTGAAAAAGGTGGGTTGCAGAATGATATCTACAGTGTGACTGCATTTAATGTAAAGTTTTAAAACATGTAAATAGAAATACTGTATATGCTTTATGGACACACAAGTATGAAATATAAGTATAAACCCGTATAGGAGTGAATACTCACCAATTCAGGATAGCTGTAACCTGTGGGCAAGAGGGAGAAGAATGCAACGGGGGAGGGATATGTGTTGGGGGGTAGTCAACACTCTGTAATGTTTTATTTCTTTAAGGAAATTTGAAGCAAGGACAGCAAAATATTCAGATTTATTAAAGCCGGGTAGTGGTTCCATGGGTCTTCAGAGTGTCATTCCCTGTACTTTTCTGTACATTTGAACTATTTCTCATAAAATAAAAGAAGCAGAAAAGCCCCGCCAGCCCTCAACAAGTGGCTGCACTTGTGCCAAGGATGTGTCTTACTCCTCTAGGTCTTTGCTCCTTCTGACAGCAGCTCTGGAGCTTTGGCAAGGCCTCCAGGCAGGGAACTAATCTCGTGTTCTTTGAACTGCCTTCCCACAGGCTAAGGAAAAAGACTTCAGGCATTTTCATTCTGTGATTTACATCAATGCCTCAGAAAACCTGCTGCCTCTAGGTAAGCTTTTTCTCCCTGAAAATTGCCTTCTGCCTCTTGGCCGGGGCAGCCAGTCACTTGTGTTAGGACTTGCCTGTCCGTCCATCCGTGACTGGCCATGCGTCTCTTTTTTGGAGTGCGATAAGCTGGGCGCTGGAGAACACACAGACCTGGATCCTAGCCCAGAGCTGGCACTCCCCACTTAAAACATGTCTCTGAGCTCCTGCTTGTCTGTAAGTTGTCTTAATTTGAAGTCTGTAAGTTGAAATAATTCCTTTCCTTTCTCCCTCCCCAAGTCAGGATGCCTTGTAGGCTCAGATGAGACAGACATGTAAAAGTGTTTTTAAGCCCATAGGAGCTCCTATAGGAGCAGAAAGTTCTTGTTTATTCAGCAAATCCACAGCGACCCCTGCTGGGTGTCAGGACTGTGTGACTGCTTAGCTTTTAGAAATGAACGTGTCCAGTTCCTGTTCTGGTGAGCTTATAGTTTGGTGGGCGAGATGGGCTCAGACACAGACAGTTATAGCAGGATGCAGTAAGTGCAATGATAGAGGGAATCAGGAAATGCTATACGAGCATATAAGTGGGACTTCAGCCAGGGCCAAAGTGTCAGGAGAAACTTCCACAAAGAGGAGCTCCTGAGCTGAGACCTAGAGAACGAGTAGGAGTGACTCAGGAGCTGGAAGGTAAGGAGGCATTTCAGGCCGACAGGGCAGTGCCTGATCAGGGACCCTGAAAAGGCGTTATATGTGTGTAAAGGAGGTGGATAGGGGAGAATAGAGACTAGAAAGGTCCATAGGGACTAGATTCTTAAGGGCCCGGAGTGACTTGGACTTAATCCTACAGGCAGGAGAGAGCCTTCAAAGGCTTTTAAATAGAGAGGCTCAGTGGTGGCTGTGAGGAGGGTGGCTTACAAGGAGGACGATGGAGTCCAGGGGAACTGGGAGACAGTTCATGCTTCCAGGGGAGGGGGGGGGAGGCCTGAACCAGGGCTTGGCCACAGGGGTGAAGGGAATTGAGAGAGAGAGATTCAGGAGGAGGTAGAAATAACAGGACTTGGTAACTAATGGGCATATGAAGAGAGAGAGGAACCAAGGGGATTCACTGAGATAGAGAGTGCTAGAGGAGAGGCAGGTTTGGGGAGACATAAGATGAGTTAAGTTTGGTATGTGTTGAGATTAAGAGGTGTTTTTAAGGAAGCGTGTGACAAAGTCCCTGCCCTTGAGGAAACAGTGTGGCCTGCAGGAACATGGGCTTGAAATACAAAGGCAACAGGCGCGTGAAAAGATGCTCAACCTCACTAATAATTAAAACTGTGTCAAAAACTATTTTCTGCCTATCAAATGTTGGCAAAAATGAGAAGGACTGATGACAGCCAGCATTAGTGGGGAAGTGGATACCTTCGTTATTCAACTGGCAGAAGTGTAATAAAAAATTGGTTCAATATCTTTGGAAAGCAGTTTGACAATGTCTCTCAAAATAGTCATTGCCTTTAATTTAGTAGTTCTGCCTCCAGGAATTTATTCCACAGAAATATACTTGTACAAGAATGTTCATTGGCAACTTCCTGAAATACCTACCAGTCTTTTTTAATAGGCCCTAGTGAACATTCTAACTCACGAAACCACCACAGGCCACACTGACACCAGGCTCACTTAGAAGGCTCTGAGTAACTCCACACAGTGTGCCAGCAGCACAGCATCAGCAGTTCCTCTTCACTGGAGTCCTCACAGCAGTTGATGGAGCAGTCCACACTGCCGTCTGTGACCCATTCTCTGTGGCACCCAGCTCAGGCCCGAGGCAGTGAGGTTCTCATTGGGTGGATGCAGGAGCCACCCTGGCTTAGAAACCTCATTTCCCACAGGAGCAAGTAGCCACTGTAACCCTCCATGGACACAGCTCCTGGAGTTTCTGCAAAGGACATGTCCAGTTATAGGAGTCACCACACACAGGGAAGCCCAAAGTGATGGTGCCCCCATCAGATGTTTGTAGTTCATTTGTAGTTTCTCCTGGTCCAGATGTCAATTAGCAATCTGGGGTCATTTTTACCATAGCGATATTGCCTAGTAACACAGTTACCGTACCATTTGCTTCAGATTACCAGGGAAACAGAGCTAGATTGTTAACCCAAGGTCCAGTTCTCACACAGAAGGGAAAAACTGTTCTTATTTTTTTATCTAAAGGCTATCAGTAGGGGAATGGTTAAATAAGCTAGGGTATGTCTACACTATAGAATGTCATTCAGACATTATGCAGATCTATATGTTTTGACATGGAACAATCTTTAAGTCATGTTATTAAGGGAAAAAAAGCAAGTCACAATACAATGTGTATGGTACGATTCCATTTTTGTGCAAAGTGTGTGTGTTTCAGTATACACATGAGAAAAAGTCTGAGTATTATACATGAAACTTTCAATGCTTATCTCTGGGTGTTAAGATTAAAGGGAAATTTTATTTTTCTGTGTTTTTTGACCTTTTTGGTGGGCATTTTTACTTTTATGATTGGAAATGCTATAGATAATTTTTAAATGGGCTTTGGTGTTAGACTTAGATTCAATTCTTGGCCCTTCCACTTGCCAGCAGTTCTGTTTCTAGCAAATCACTCAGCCTCACTGAGCCTGAGTTTCCTCCGCAGTAGAATGGAAGTAGTAATGCCTATTTCTCAGGGTTGTTAGAGTTAGAGGCCGTGTATGGGAAGCACCTTACACAGTGCTTGACCTAACCCAGTGGGAAGCAGTAAATGACCACTGTTAATATCTTTCTCTTAAGTCCTTCCCAAGCTGCAGATTCTCTCTTTCTCCTTCCCCTGTAGAGGCGTTTCACACATTTCCAGCCTTAAAGGAACTGGAGCTCGCATTTAACAACATCAAAACAGTCTACGTGAAATATGGCGACTTTAAGTCCTTGGAAGTAAGTTGGAGGTAGGGAGTTTTTGGTGCCCACTTGATTCTCTGTAAGGAATGGATGGGGAAGTCTCTACTGCTTGTAACTGTTGGGAATGGGCTCTCTGGGCCTTTACAGCCAGACCCTTGCTTCCAGGCAGTCCTCTGGAGAGGCTGGCAGGGTCGGTGGTGGTGGTGGTGGCAGCAGTGGCAAATAGATGAGAATATATTATACCTATGGCCATGGTGCATGGTCCTAGAAAATAAATGCCAAAGGTCATGTCCAAAGGCGTCTGTGCAGAAAAGTGAGTTAAACAGAATATTCAAGGAAGGAGAGTTGGAGGGGAGATCTGGATCCAATAGGGGTTGAGGAACCATGGACATTAAGTGCTAGGCACAGCAGATTGGACCAGCTGAACTTGAGGCATTATGGACTGATTCCAGAGACCCATTCTGGTCTGAGTGAGCCAGATTGTTTTCAGCGGGCTTGGATAAGGCAGGCTATAGGCCTAGACCATAGGCCCAGGGATGATTGAAATAAAATAGGTCTCCTCTGGGTTCTCCAGCAGACTCTTGACCTTTGTACATCCACAGCTGTTCTCCAAACCCCAGGTTCGAAAATACAGAAAAATTTGCATTCTTGTCTTTCTCCTGATTAAATTTGCCATAGTCATGCATTTTCTATGCATGTTTTCATACTTCAAATTAATCACCTCTTCAACTTTCGTGAAAACTTTAGGGCCACTTTTCACAAAGAAACAAAGCTTTTATCACTACCTGAGAGTCACCGCATACGTGGAGAGCAGAGAATGACAGAACTGGAGCGAGGTGTGGGGCTGGGCATCTGGCTGGGCTCCCTCACTCAATAATGGACTCTTGCCCACACTTTGGCCCTATCGTAGAAGTATTTGAGATTCAAACCTCAGCAAGATGTCTGCATGTCAGAGCCTGGGGGTTGATCTCAAAGAGTTGCTAACTTAAATTATTTAATCTGCAAACATCAAGAGCCAGCGATTCTTCACAAAAGCTTCACTTAACCTGGTTTGCCAGGGAGAGAGAGACCTTCCACAGGAGTGAATTTTTCAGAGACTTGATACCCTTTATATGCCAAAGTCTTAAAAATTTTTAACTGCTTGGGCTGGCAATCTTGCTAAAATGTATTATATGTCCTTGCATTCTTAAGCGTGCTGCACTGAATCTAATGGTAGCTTCTCTCCTTGGCTTCAAGTCATATTGAGGATAACAGTGATTTACTGTGATTTGGAACGGAAGTGGTCCTTAGATCTGTCCAGGAAGCAAAGCTCTTGAAAGTTCAATAAAACAAAGAGAGAGTAAATTTACAACAAATGAAGCAATTTTGTGCTTTGTTAAAAACACGTTTTGTGACATTTGAGCATAGGCAGTGGGAAACAGGTTCCAGATTCCTAGAGATACAGGGAGCCATTTCCTTGACCTGCAGGCTTGGGAGCTTCTAGTGAACTTCCACGTATTTTTTTACTTTTTTTAAAAGTCATTATTGAGCTCCTGTGTGTCATACATTGTGCCAGACATCTTGCCTTGCTCACTCCTAGCATTTCAAACCCCTGTCTTAAGTGCCAGTGGGCTGTGGTGAGGGGATATGACTACAGACTCTGACCCCACAGTTGACTAGCTTGGATCTACTGGTTGATCATGGTTGGCTTTTTGGAAGCCCTCACCCAAGGGAATTTATTTACGTAAGAGAGCAGACCAAAGTCAAGATGCCGGATATAAATGAGAAGAGGAAATCTCCTGGCGAATCATTTGTTTTCATCTCTCTGTGATTTGCAAGGGCTCACTAAGAAGAAGGATAAACCTGTCAAATGTCCTGAATTTGCTGCTCACAGTAATGAATACCTTGACGTGTAATAAACCTTGATGTGAGTCAGCAGAGGCAGTAGCCAGGTTAGGAATCTTCTGTCCTTGTTTGCCAGGAAGGCTGCCACCCAAAGCAGAATTCTTCAGGAGTCAATTTAGAAAAACTTAACTCCGCCATGATTTGATTCTCTGCAGACAAGTCTGGAAAAGGGTCAGCCGGAGCCGTGGCCGGAAACTCAGGAGCCCTTGTGTCTAGTCTCAGTCCTGCCACCACCCTGGCGTGCCTCCTTGGCCAAGTAACTTGCCCTCTCTGGGATTTAAGTTTCCCCTTTTGTAAATTCTGGGCCAGCTGTGAAATTCTGTGACCTGTGATTCTAAGACTATTCATTTCTTTGAGCTGCCCTGAAGTCTAAGCAAATTTGGACCCAACATTAAACGGCCAAAGTGGCTAGAATAAGGGTCAGCAAACTTTTTCTGTAAGGGCTAGACAGCAAATATTTTAGGCTTTGCGGTCTACATGGTCACGACTAGTCATAACTGTCATAACTAGTCAGCTCTGCTGTGGTAGAAGGAAAGCAGCCATAGACAGTCTGTAAACAAATGAGCACGGCTGTGTTCCGATAACACTTTATGATCCTGAAATTGGAATTTCACATAATTTCCACAAAATGTTATTTTTTTGATTTTTTTCAACCATTAAAGGATGTAAAATCATTCTTAGCTCATGGGCCATGCAAAGCTGGCTAGATTTGGCTTTCAGGCCTTGGTTTGCAAGCTGCCGAGCTAGAACAGTGGTGAAACAGCTCAGTGTGGTTGAGATGGAGAGAGACACAATAGACTGTAGTGGTAGATAAGCCTGGAGAGGTAACCAGAGAGAGAACGTGGAGAGCCTTGGAAGCCTTGCTAAGGAGTTTGAAGCTTATCCTATGGAGAATAGGGATCCACTGAAGGATTTGGAGCTGTGGAGTAATAGGGTCAGAACTGTGTTTTAGAGAAACCACCAGCAGGGCTGGCCCTGTGGCCGAGTGGTTAAGTTTTCATGCTCTGCTTCAGCGGCCCAGGGTTTCACCAGTTCGGATCCTGGGCATGGACATGGCACTGCTCATCAGGCCATGCTGAGGCAGTGTCCCACATAGCACAACCAGAGGCACTCACAACTAGAATATACAACTGTCTACTGGGGGGTTTTGGGGAGAAGAAGAAGGAAAAAAAAGAAAAACCACTATGGCTGCTGTATGAAGAATGGATTGGAGGGAGCAGACTTGTACATAAGAGCTAAAGTGAGTGTCTGGAGAGGCTCAGAAGAGAGAGAGCAAAGACTGGGCTGATGTCATTTATCCTAGTTGCCTGTGTCTTTGCAGAGAGAAACCCAGTTTCCTGATTTGTCGGTCCCCTGATCCCAGTCAACTATCTTTTGAATCTAGGTGGCCAGTTAGGAAGTGGTTGATGTTGAGATGATAGTTTGGGTCATTGTCCTCATAAGCCAGTTCATTTCAGCTGACTTTTTTAATGTGCACCTACTATGTGCCAGGTCCTATGCTAAGTTATAAGGATACAGTGACAGAGTGGCATGGCCCTTGACCTCAGAGAGTTTATGGTCTAGTCCACCAGTGTGTGCCTGGACTCTGCAAGGCACATCCGTGTACCAGTATCCCTATTCCTCAGGCATAGATCCACCTATCCCAGATAACCTAGCCAACTGTGAGAAATCTCCCAGAGCAGTCTAAACAAAGCACTCAAAGTCAGAGGAAGGAGAGATTCCTCCTGGCTGGGGAATTAGGAAAGATTTTATAAAGAGGCAGCTTTTGAGCTGGCCTCTTGGAGCTTAGATTCAGATGCATGGAGAAAGGGCATTCCTGGTTGAGTGAAAAGCTTGAGAGGAGATCTCTAGGTGGGGGGGGGGGGGGGGGGGGCAGAGAGGAGTCACTTTGGCCAGCAGCACAGGATAAACGAAGGTTTGCAGTGGGGGCTAAGGCTGGCAGGTAGGTCGGGAAGTGACTCTAGTAGACCTTGAATGTTAATGCGGAGTCAGGAGGCTTTTAGCCTGTGGGTGGTGGGGCCACCAGAAAGTTGAAAAAAGTAGCCAGCTCCCACCTCATGTACAAGCAGTATTGTCACGCAAAGTGCCCCATCTTTTATCTTTGCACCATAGTTCCTGGACCTTTCCTTCAACAGCCTGACTGCAGAGGCCATTTGTGATCTGGGGATTCTGCCACACCTCCGTGTTCTGCTGCTCACAGGCAATGGGCTCACTTCCCTGCCACCCAATTTGGCTGTCACAGAGCAGTAAGTTCTAGATCCCAGATTCCGTCCCATGTGTTCCCTCATGAGCCTTTGTCTGGGTGCAAGCATCCAAGGGAATAGTCCAAAGCAGCTCAGAAGTGCTGTGAAGATAGGCTCTGAGTGCTCAAAGCAGGGAGAAAGCCACCTGCCATAGCTCCCAGAGAAAGCGGCCATGGAAGCAGGCCCCACAGGATGGGGAGGCGTCAGATGGGTACCATTAGGAGAGACACAGGTGCTGGCAAGTCACTCCCCCTGCCTCTGATTGGTCATGGGTAAGTTGTGGATATGGTTCTTGCCAGACTATTCCCCTTCATAAACCCTCTAAATAAATTTTGCATATTCCCGTTCTGTACACCTGCTGAGGCCATGCCTCTAGCTAGAATGCACTGGTCCTTCCTCTCTTAATAATAATAACACATATGTGGTGCTTACTATGTGCCAGACACTGTTCTCAGCACTTAATGTGTATTAAGTCATCTAATCTTCATGACAACCCTATTATTATTAGTGTCCTATTATTATCTCCGTTTTATAGACGAGGAAATTAAGGCACAGATAGGTTAAATAACTCACCCAGAGTTACAAAGCCTAGTAAGTGGCAGGCCAGGATTTGAACCAAGTCCGTCTGACTCCAGAGACCATGCTTGTGACCATTACATTCTCTTCTTATGTAGAATCTGTCCATATTCCAAGGCCCAGCTCAGATCCCCCCTCCTTTCCCTGTCAGAGGCCTTCCAATCTTAACCATTTTTAGGTGTTCAGTTCAGTGGCATTCAGTATTCACGTTGTTGTGCAACCATCGCCACCATCCCTCTCCAGAACTCTTTTCATCTTGCAAAAATTCCATTAACTTTGACTAATGGGTATGACACTTCTAAGAGGAACACCAGATAATCCTCTGGATTCCAAACATATTCCTTTTTGCCCTCAAGGCATAACAGCAGTCATATCTACTTTCGATAAACAGTATCAATCACCCAGCCGATATAGTGCACCTGTCTTTATCCTGCCTGTTGGTTCAGTAGAATGAGGAAGGCATGTGGCCAGTAGCAAACTCAACTTCCAGTTAAGTGGAATTGTTCTTTCGTCTTCTGTAAAAGTATTCCTCCCTAGAAAACTCAGACTTCTAACTCAGAAGAGCTCAAAGTTGCAAGAATGAGAAGCAAAAATGCTGCAGGTGGATTGTTAGGTATAATTGTAAGAGGAACTACTCTCATTTTCATTCGTTAATTCCTAGACCCTTGTGTTCTGGTTGTGAGAGAAAAAGCATCATTATTGGTTCCTGGTTTATGTGATACTTCATCCTGTAAATCAGCACCCCGACCTCGCAGGGGGTGGTCTTCTAGTTAGTGCAATAAATAAAAGACTGTCAATCATCAAAAGACTGTTTTACCATTCTATTAGGTCAGCTACTTCTGCGTGATGGAGTACTCCATGTCTGTGAGCACGTTATTGCACTTCTTTGCCATGAAATGTGGTCCATGGTTAGAAACAATTTTGTGTGAGGTCCCGGGATAATGAATAAGACATTCTGTGAGTTCACAGATGGTGATGCTTTCAGAACATTGTGGTCAGAGAATGAAAATCTGTATCTAAAATGCGTATTTATTCCAGTGAGGAAAATATCACTGCTCCTGCTGTGAAGAAGGTGTCCGCTGTAGTTGTCCTCCTGCTAGATGCCCGGCCAATCCTCCTGGAAATGGTGCCATGGTGGGGGCTCAGCACTGGCCTCTGCTGTTGGCAGGTGGGGTGCTCGGGGTGGTGGCCAGATCTGCTTTGGTGACGAAGTGTGTAGCCTCCTTCCCTGCTGCCAAGGCTGTTTGGCAAGTGCCGGGGTATCCAGCCGACACTCATGGACTAGGCCATCTTGTCCACCTGGTCACTGAGAGGCTTGGCTGCAGTGGATAGTCTCTGGGAGCGTTCACATGGGACACAAGTAACCCTCCCCCTCTGTATCCATTCGGAGAGGTCCGGTCACATCATTTCCCCTCAGATCTCCCTGTCAGCAGCTTTACATTGTTTTTTCCAAGCTTTGACTTTTCAACTGAACCCTTAGCCACTGCCCATGAATCAGCCTGGACTTGAAATTCTAGCTATCTCGCCAACCAAGCAAAATGAACAATCGGATCTGTTGCTCTAAGTTTTACCTGTAGGGAGGATTTCTCTTCTCCTGCCTTTTCAGAGCCACCTCTGTATGGAGTTATAATACTGTAACAGTCAGGCTTTGGTTAGTATTAGCGTATAATGCAAAATCATTTGTAAACCCAGCTGGAGATGCTTCTCCTACATCAGCTGGTCACAGGACCCCGGTTGTGGGTTGATGGAGAGGGAGCGGTACACCAGGAGCAGGCATCGGAGGGCTCGGAGGGGTCTTCATTCAGGGACCTCTTCCAGGTTTGCTTGAGTCCGATCTCCAGTCCTGCTTTCACTTGATGCGGGAGTCCTGCTGCACATTCAGTCCGTGGTGAACAGCTCAGGTCGTGTGGTCACTTAGTGTGGTCAGATATTCGGTCTCTTCCATCACTCAGTAGTAAGCCAGAAACTGTCAAAAGGAAAATATTTATCTGCATAATAGAGCATAGCTTTGCTCAGAGATGATTCTGTAATTGGTGCCTACAAAAGGCTGTATTCATAGAGTGACCCTGTAACTTATCATCTGAGCCAGGACGTAGTTGAGAAGGAAATGGAATACTATTAATTATTTGGGGATAACAGGTGAAAACTCAGACTGTCCTTGAAAACCAGGATGGATGGTTTCAGCACCCCTATCTATACAGCATGCCTATTTGCCTTAGGCATTTAGAGCCCAGTTGGACCTGCTGAGTCATATGCCTAGTGACATAATGCCCAGAAAGCAACTTGCAGTACAGTTGGACCTGCTGCACAGCCTTGTCTTGCTCTGCGCCCCACACAAAACTAGCAGCCTTATGGGCTACTCAGTAAATGGATCAGGACAGCACAAATGCTTTATGTGCAGCTTCCAAAATCCAAAAAGGCCAACAAAGCGTTATGCCTTTTTCTTAGTAACAGGTGGTACAAAGCGAAGGATTCTGTCTTTCACATTGGAGGCATATTCCAGCATGCTCCACATCAAGGAAATTAATCAAGGTGGCAGTTTCTTGAATTTTGGAGGAGTTTACCTCCATTCTGTGGCACACACCTATCTTACTAAGGTATCTAGAGTATTTGCATCTTCCCGCCCATCAGGTCCAATCAACGTGATGTTCTGTGGAATACCAAAGTAATCAAGACCCCTGTGTAATAGGTTATGATAGGGCTATAGAGTTGATACGGCCCTGAGAGAAGAGGATAGAGGTGTACTGTTGTGCCTGTCAGGCAAAAGCAGACTGCTTCTGGGAATTCTCATTCATTGATAAAGAGAAAGAAACATTTCACAGGTCCTTAGCTTTATCACAAGTCCCAGGGGCTGTGTTGATTTGCTATCATGAGAAGAGTTCACATATGGAAGAGCAGCTGAAATTGGAATCACCACTGGATTAAGCTCACAGTAATCTAAAATCATTCTTCAAGACCTGTCTTCTGCACAAGCCAGATAAACAAGTTAAACAGGAATGTCAGAGGACTCATTATCTTTGTACCTTTCTAGTCTTTAGTGATGGCAGTAATTTCTGCAGTTACCTCAGGGATGGAGAATTATTTTTGGTTTACTGTTGTAGAAGCAAAATTCCTGGGGCTTCAATTTGGCCCTTCCTACTATAATAGCTCTCACTTTGTGGGTCAGTAAACAAATGTAGTTATTCTGTCAGTTGCTTAGTATGTCTGTAGTAATTATACATTCAGGAGCTGGGGAGTTAACCACAAAGTGGGTTTATGACTTCACTGAGTCCATTCACAAGCTAAATTTCCATTCTTCCATCTGTCTGGCCTTCGTAATCCCCAAATTTGAGTGATAGACCACTGTGCTTTTCATATCTCCAGACATTAGCACCAATTTGCAGATATTGTCTGACATTGTCTAGTAATCCTCTAGAAAGTCCTAGTTTAGCACTGGTTCACCAGCACTTTCTACAATGCTGGAAATGTTCTATATCTGCATGTCCGACATAGTAGCCACTAGTCATATTGAGCACTTGAAATGTGGTTAGTGTGACTGGGGAACTGAATTTTTAGTTTTATTTAAGTTTAATTAGTTTTAATTTAAATGTAAATAGTTAGGAAACTGAATGAGAGGCCATGACTCTCCCTTTTGGGAACTCAAATCACTTTTTTTCCTCACCAGATCTAGAGTTTTTTGATTGTATAGATCGCTAACAATTCCAAATCATCTTAATTCAGTTATAGAAATTAAAGTTGTTTGAAGCTAGTCTTCGGTCTCTGCAAGCACCACACTGTCTCCAGTTCACACTTTCTCGTAGGATTTAGTCCTTCAATGTCCTAACTTGAAGCAAGGGCAGGTTATCAGGGCTCCCCTTCTGCGGCACGCACTGGACTCCAGTTTTTGGCCCCCGGACTAGCAAGTTGTCAGAATCTCTGCTCAGCTTCTCAGCCTTTCTGCTACTTCGGAGTCAGCAGACAGCCCTAGGGGAAAATGGCCCAAAATATTGCATGAACCCCTTTTGGTTTCCTCCTTCTCCCAAATCTTGGCCCCCCAATTTTTCACAGCTTGTTAGCTCCCAGATGCCTTGAAGAAGATTGTTTTAAATACATTGATTTTGTCTGGATTTTCTAGCTTTCACTCAGGGGAGAGTTGGCCCACGGTATTTAGTCTGCAGTACCATGAACCTTTCCATTTATTTTGGCCAGGTGCCAAGGGGCAATCAGTATGGAACCATTTTAAACTAAACCAAACTAGCTGGATAGTTTCTGATGATATGAATTTGGGCTGCAGTTTTGCAAGAGGACCAGCCTGCCCTGCCCCGCTCTCCTTCTCTGTTCACTCCAGGGCAGTTATCCCCTGGCCCTGGGCTGAGGAGAATGGGTTTAGTTCTGGTTCAGTCTCTCCTGAGGGTATATCTCTTTAGGATCCCAGATTCACCTGGGGGTCTCCAATTACATGCTCCACCGTCTGTTTCAACAAGATCAGCAAATGTCCTCAAGGCAAAGGTGGCTTCTTGTGCTCAGTTTCTGTCTCTTGATTTTAGATTTTGACATACTACTTCCTTACTGTTTTGACATCTCTGACATGTTTTTAAATGATAGATCTTTTTTCTTTTTATATTTTATTCACCAGTCTAGTTGTTTTCAGTAGAAAGGGTTGTTACATAAAGTAAAGCAAATGCCACCACTCTACACTTCTATTTCTTTGCATATAAGGTGGGGAGAATAAAATGTGCTCCTGCTTACATCAGAGTGTCAGTTGAAGTCATTGTGCTTTGAAGGCTAGGAGGCCTCATCTGTCCACATTCACTGTCCTCTGTGGACTCCTCTTCTGCCCACCTCTTCAGTGTTGGTGATCCTCAGTAGTCCACTCTCAACCCACTGTTTTGGTTTTTTTTTATCTTTATGCTCTTTCTTAGTAGTCTCATCCTTTCCCAAGTCTTAGGTATTTCTCTACCTCACCTCTGTCTTCTGAACTAGAAGTCCGTATACCCAACTTATCATGCCAAACTCATCACACACACGCCCATTCCAAAATCTCCTCTTCCTGTGTCCCTGCCCACGGTGACAGGCGCTGCTGTGCATCTGCTGTGCAGTTGTCCAGGCTAGAAACCTGGGCATCAGCTTGAATTCCCCCTGTACCCCATCCATTCAGTCACCTGATGCTGTGACTTGTACTTCCCATTTCTGTTATCCTCCTGTTTGATGTCAGCCTCCAGTTTCTCACCTCCCAACCCATCCTCCTTACCATCAGCCAGAGTGATGTTTCTAAAATGCACATCTGGTTCTATCACCACCCTGCGTAAGGTCCTTCAGCGGCTTCCCAGGGTTCTAAAGATAAACTCCACTAACGTTGATCATGAGGCTTTTCATGACCTGACTGCCTACTTCTCTAGCCTCTTTTCTCTTCACTTTTTTCTATTTCACAATACACCGCACCTGTTCTGAACGTTTGCATCTCCATTTCTGGATAGATGACTCTATTATCTCTGTCTGAGTGAGTTAAGGGGGTCATATTTGACCTCCTCCATCTTTAGACTGCTCTCTTACTTGTTTTGACTGACGTCTGATACTTTGGCTCTCCCATTAGGCCTATCCCCTTTCCACCTTGGACCGCATAAGTCGACTGTCTCAGGCTTGACCAGCACAGAGCAGAGAGGGACCGTTACCTCCTTTTTTAATCACTGTATTCCTAATGATGCCACCTGGAAAAGCACTAGCTTTTTAGCAGCCACATTGTAAGTCCTGTTTTACACAAGCAAGCTATTGAGCCGTGTGTTACACTCGTCTTAAGCCCTCATCCTGTGTTTGCATGCTGGATTGTCTGTATCTTATCACAGAAGCTGATTAACATTTGAACAGACAGAGCTTGCTAAATTTCGTCTTGTTTGCCACAGCCCTTGGTTCAGTCTGTTGAGCATTATTTTTAGCCTAATCCAAAGTCTTAGAATGTAAAGTAAAAGAAATCCTCTTTCATCATGTAGATAGAGGAACTGACTAGGCCCAGAGATGCTTGACACCACCTAGCAGTCACACAGCAAACAGAGCAGCAGCGGCACCAGAATCAGAGCCCAGGGCTCCTGATCCTCACGCCTGTGCTGCTTCTAATATGCTTCTAATATTCACACATTCCTGAATCCAACCACTGGGTCATACTCTTAGCTTCTAAAAAAATTAAGTTAAATCTATCAGATTTTACATGATATTAATTTCTTTTTTGCCAAGAGAAGGTATAATAAAAATAGCACCCCTTGAAACAGCTGGAAATCCACTACTAACAGATTCCTGCCATTTCAAAGCGCTCTTCTCCAAAAACTGCTGTGGGAAAGGCTCAGTGGAGGAGCCTGGTGCTTTCCTCTGAAGCCTTGCGTCTTGTCCTCCTCATCCACCTGTTGGATGTCCCACTATTTTAAGGCATCTCTTTTAGAGGCAGAATGAAACTTTTCTATGTTATAATTAAGGGGAAACTTTTAAAAGGGAAAGCACTATAACTTGGCACAAGAGACAGGACAGAGCCAGCTTCTCTATTATGGAGTTTAGGAGAAACATTCTGAAGGCTTATTCTTAGTTGTTTTGTATTTCTTGGAGTAAAATTAAGATTGGTCAATTAATTATAAATCAGCAGAGCTTCGGGGCACCCTCCTGTAATTCAGTGTATGAAAGTTGGTCCTTTTAGGAGGAGGAAAAGAGTCGTCTGTGACCTTCAAATACCATGAACTAAAGGCTTCATTCCTTCTCTGCTGAGTGTCTCTAGTCTTTGGATGTCAAGCCTGTTCCCCACACACTGCCTGGGCTCTTTCTGAAACTGTGTCTGACCTGTGCCTTTTTTAGTCACACCTGCCATGGTTCTAATCTACAGAAGTCCCTCAGTATTAGAGTAACGAAAAGGAGAGGTTTGCTATAAGAACATTGGGGCATCTTATGGTCATGCCATAGGGACCTACTGGATGTGGGTCCTGAGCATTAGGGAGCAGCCCGGAAGTTTTCTCTCAGCTCTTGCAGCTGCTCCTCTCTGAGCCTCACCCCGTTTTTCTTTACAGGTGAACTGCCTGTGTCTCTCTGGGCCCCATGATGGGAAACATGACTGCCCAGAGCTTCTAAAGTCATTATAGCTCCAGCCACAAGGGAATGGTTTTTCTCTGTGTTCCTCTTCCTCTCTCACAGTGGTTAAGAACACAGCAAATTCTCTCTCCATTCTTCATGGTTTAGCTTAAACATTGCCTTTCCTGAGTCCTCCCCACTAGAGTGGGTGACTCCCACCAAGCTTTGTGCCTGCCTCTGTTACAGCATTTGTCCCACTGCGTGCAGTGTGTCCACCTCCTTCGCAAGACTATAAGCACCTTGAGGGGAGGGATGTCTTCTTTTTCTCTTTTTATTCCCAGTATCTGGCTCCATAAGTGTCCGTTAAAGAAATTCATGAATGTGAATAAGTGAAGGACTATATACCCTCTCTATATTTACCTCTGAAATATTCCTGACTTCAGATGTATTGCTACAGGCCTTTGTGACTTTTGAACGCACTGCGTACTTTCGTCACACTCTGGCCCAGGCAATAGCTACTTTTCCATCTCCCCATGCTTTAATCCACATGGGGCTTGAAGAAATGATGTGAGAGGTGGGTGCTGCAGGAAAGAGCCTAGGGTTCTGAGTCAAGTTTGAGCTCTACCACTTTCTACCTATAAGACTTCAGGCGAGTCACTCTGAGTTTGAGTTTCCTCATCTGGAAAGGAGATAACCCCTGTCCTCCCCAGTGCTGTTCAGAGATGATATATATGAAACACCTAAGACAGTGCCAAGAATGCAGTAGGCTCTGAAGAAATGTTTCTTTCCCTTCCTCTTGTTGTATGCACATTTGTGGTTTATATGTATGTATATCTATCTGTGACTGGATGTTGATGTATTTATTTGGGCGTGTGGAAAGGATGGAGTTGGCGGGAGGAATGAAAACATGATTTGAGTCATCTGCCTTTGTGTACTTAAAAAGAATTACCTAGGCCTCATCCACCTGGGAACACAAATGAGGTCACATTAATGGTAGTACCTAAAATGCCACCAGTTCTTCCTGCCCCACCTGTGTGATTCAGGACCTCGGCCTGTTAAATTCTACTCTTGGGTGTTCCTGGGAGTCTGCAAGAGTTTGGGTTTAAAAAGAGATTTTTCATCTCCTTACTGATGTGTGCGTTTTGTGAAGTCACCTTAGAGGAGGGCCTCACCGCGGCCAGCCTGCCTTGGCCCACTCCGTGGCAAAGCTGTGTCCATGCCGATGGCGTTGTCTCCTGCTGCTCTGAGGGTTACTAGTCCTGGGGGTGACACAACATACCCGGGAGTCTGCCCTGATCCAAAGTTGTGCAGTGTTCTCCCTGCAGAGTGCTTCCCCCCAACTTGGTCATGCCTCGTTCACTCTGGTATTTCCCATGAGCACTACTGGTGCGCCCCCTCCTGCTCCAACCTGGTCTCACTGAGTCCTTCAGCGAATGTGTGTAGCCTTTCTCCACACAGAAGACTGCACGTGTGAGTGACCTTTGGAGAAGGGGTCAGTTGGGGAGGGAATTCCACCTTCCAGTGACTCTCTGCAGGCACCTCTCTTGGGCCCTAGAGAAGTTTCCAAGCTGGGTAGGCCTCTTGATCGATTCCCCATCCTCCGTTTCTTCCTGGGGAGAGTGGAGCTTGTCCCCTGCCCTTGCTCATTACCCAAGATCTTTGCACGCACAGGGAGGCATCTGTAACATCGCTGACAAGCAAGAGGTACATCCTGAGGTTCCCAGCGCTGGAGACACTGATGCTGGATGACAACGAACTCTCCAACCCCAATTGCTTTGCCAGCCTGGCCGGGCTCCGGAGGTAACAGCCTCTCTCTGCAGGGCCCTCTGTAACCCCCAGCCTTGCTCACACCCTGACTGCTGCTCTGGAAGCCGAAAGGCCTGGCTTTAAATCCCAGCTCCACCACTTATCCCTGCTGTGTGGCCATGGGTAAGTCATTTCTCCCCTCTGAACTTGAGCTCAGCCATGCAGGTGGGGCATCAATAAGGACATTTCTGATCAGATAACTGGATTATAAGTGGCAAAGAGAAGGGAGGGTAGGGGGAGATATTACCAGAGAAAGTATCCTGACACTGAGAGAGGAGACAGAAAAAAAAATCAGAATCAGAAGATAAGTTTAACTGCTGAGTTCTATTTGGTTGAAGTAATGAAAATGCTGGCTTTTAAATGGTTAAACTTTAGATCCCTAGAAAATTTCCTTTGGATTCAGCTACCATTTACTGACCACTACTTGGTGCCAGGCCATTTACATTGTCTCCTTTAATCATCACAGGAACCTTGAAACGTTAATAAACATTATCCCCAATTTAGAGATAAGGATATTGAGATCCAGAGAGGGTAAGTCACTGGCTCAAGGTCACACAAGAGGAGTAAGTGTTCAAGCATGATTCCATGTTCTTTCCCTAAAGTTGCTTGGTAAATGTCCATGATGTGTCATTATTGCTGTGATTCTGTATTCATTTTCCTTAATTGAAGACTGAAGAAATTAAGCCTGGACCAAAACAGGATTTTCCGGATCCCGTACCTACAGCAGGTTCAGCTCCGAGATGGGTCGGGGGACTGGGTTGGAGGCAGGGGGAGTCCCCGGAAATCCACGCTGCAGCCCAAGTCGTGGATCTTTGAGTCCTCAGATGAGCAACCGGATTATACTGTACTGCCCATGAAAAAGGATGTTGACCGGACAGGTGAGTGACGCCTCTTGTTCCAGAGACTCTAGCCCCCTGGTGGGAATAAGCTTCTGAGAGTTTATTCTGCAAGTCTGTGACTCCCTGGGGAGCAGCTGCACTTAAGCTCCTGGGCCTGGGGAGGTGGTGGTCTCACATGAATTATTTCAGTGCTCCTAACTGGTTCTCAGTTAAGATGCTTTTAAAATCTAATTGAGTAGATTTTTTTTTTTTAATTTCAAATAACAAGAAACTCAGAAGTAAGGCTTTCCAATGGTAGTTAATTCCAGGGTACATTGATGTTCTCAAGGGACTCAGGTTCTTTCCATCCACTTTTCTGCCATCCTTGGCTTTCTTGCCTGTCCCTGTAGGCTGGTTCCCATTTAGGTCCCAAGATGGCTACCACAGTGCCAAGAATCACATCCAAAAGGGAACATTCAGAGGCAGAAAAGAAAAGAAATGACACCTTTATAATAAACCCAAATCCCTTTATACATGAGTATATTTCTAGATTATATATTCTGCTCCACTGGTCTAGTTATCTATTACTGTGCCAATACCACACTGGTCTTTTTTTTAGCATCTATTTTAAATTGAGGAATAACTAACAAAGTAACATATAGAAATCTTGTGTAGAACTTGAATTTTTACATATATATGCTCTTTTTTTTTTTTTTTTGCTGAGAAGGATTCTTGCTGAGCTAACACCCATTGCCAGTCTTCCTCCTTTTGCTGAGCAAGATTCACCCTGAGCTAACATCTGTTGCCAGTCTTCTGTTTTGTTTGTGAGCTGCCGTCACAGCATGGCCACTGGTTGACGAGTGGCAGAGGTCCGTGCCTGGGAACCGAACCCCAGCCACCAAAGTGGAGCATGCCAAACTTAACCACTAGGCCACCAGGGCTGGCCCTGTACACTCTTTTAACCACCACCCATATTACAATATAGAACTTTTCCAGTATCCCATGTGGTACCCTCCCAATCAGTACATCCTCCAAGAATAATCACCATTCTGACCTCTGTCACCATGGATGAGTTTTGCCTGATTTGAAATTCATGTATGGAATCATACAGCATGTGCTCTTTTGTGTGTGATTTATTTCACTCAGTATTATGTCTGTGAGATTCATTCATGTTGTTGCGTATATCAATAGTTTACTCTTTTTCATTTCTCCTATTTGTTCCATTTATACCATAATTTATTTACCCTTTTTACTCTTGATAGACGTTTGGTTATTTCTAGTTTGGGTCTATTATAGATAAAGCTACTATGAATATTTTTAAAAATCTTTTGGTGGACTTAAGTACTCGTTTCTATTGGATATATACCCAGGAGTGGAATTGCTGGGTCATAGAACATAAAAGTATGTTTAGCATTAAGTAGACACCGCAAAATACTTTTCCAATGTGGTTATACAATTTTCATTCCCATATTAATGAGACTTCTAGTTACTCCATATCCTTACAAATACTTGATAATGGCAGTCTTTTTAATTTTACTTATTTTTTAGGTATGTAGTGGTATCTCATTGTCATTTTCATTGCATTTCTCAAGAGACTAATGATGCTGAGTACCTTTACATATGTTTCTGGGTCATTTTGATATCCTCTTTTGGAAGTGCGTATTCAAGTCTTTTGCATGTATTTTAATTGGGTTATATATCTCTTTCTTGTTGATTTGTTTGAGTTCTTTATATATCCTGGATACAAGTCCTTTGTAGATGTATTTATTATAAAAATCTTTTCCCAGTCTCTGGCCTGTTTTTTCATTTTCTTAATCATGAATTTTGATGAACGGAAGTTCTTAATTTTAATGAAGTTCAATTCACCAGTCCTTGATGGTTAGTGCTTTTTATTTCCTGTTTGAGAATTTTTTTGCCTATCTCAAGCCATGAAGATATTTTCTTCTAGAAGCTTGATTGTTTTAGTTTTTACATTTTGGTGTATGATCTGTCTAAAATTTTTGTGTATGATGTGAAGTAGAGTCAAAGTTTACTTTATTTTATATGGGTATCTAATTGACCCAGCACCATTTATTGAAAAGACTCTATCTTTTTCCCTACTGAGTTGTAGGCGAGGCACTGTGGTAAGGCGAGTGACAGTGTGCGTGTCTAAATTGCTGTAGCTTTATAACTAGTTTTGATAACTGATAGTGAAGTTCTCTAGCTGTGTTGTTCTTCAAAATCACTATAACTATTATAAGGCCTTTATATTTGCATATAAATTTTAGAATCAGCTTGTCAATTTCTACACAAAATCCTGCTGGAATTTTTATTGGAATTGCTTTGAACCTACAGAACAATTTGGAGAGAACTGACATCTTTACAATATTGAGTTTTGTAATTCATTAGAATAATATAGCCCATTTTTTAGGTCTTTTAAAATTCTTCTCAAGAATGCTTTGTAGTCTTCAGTGGTGAGATCACGCACCTCTTTCATTAGATTAATTCCTAGGTATTCGGTCTTTTTTTTTACGCTATTGTCCATGGTATTGCTTTTTTATATTTCATTCCCACCTGTTTGTTGCTGGTACATAGAATATTGAACTTGTATCCAGTAACCTTTCTAAATTCATTTACCATTTTTAATCATTCTTTTGGATTATCTGTGTTCATGATCATGACACCTATAAATGAGGACCATTTTATCTCTTCTTTTCCAATCTTACACCTAATCTTAACCTTTTTATTTCTTTATTTTGCTGGCTAGGACTACCAGTACAATGTTGAATAGAAGTCGTGCTAGTGGACATTCTTATGTTGTTCCCAACCTCAGGGGGTAAATTTTCAGTATTTCAAAATTATGAGTTAGATGTGTAAATTTTTGTAGATGCCTTTTATCAGATTAAAGACATTTCCTTCTCTTCCTAGTTTGCTGAGAGTTCTGCTATGAATGGGTATTGAATTTTGTCAGATGCTTTTTCTGCATCTGTTGAGATGGTAATGTGATTTCTCTTTTTTAACCTATTAATATGGTTAATTACACTGATTTTAGCCTTGCATTCCCAGGATAAACCCCACTTGGTCATGATGTGTATTACTGGATTTAACTTGCTGATATTTTGTCAAGGATTTTTGAATCTGTGTTCGGGAGATATGTGGGTGTGTTAGTTTCCTTTGTTATCATGTTCTTGTTAGGATAAAATGAGTTTGGAAGTGTTCACTCTTTTTCTGTTTCCTGGGAAAGTTTGTAGAAGATTGATATTATTCCTTCCTTAAATTTTGGAAGAACTTACCATGAAGCCATCTGAGCCTGGAGTTTTCTTTGTGGGAAGAGGTTGGAATTATTAAAATGTAGAAGCTTGGAGGAGAAGCCCCTTAGAGCTGAAACTTAGACCTCTGAGGAGGAGACGCTGCTTGGCTGCTGGTAGCTCTGAGCTCAGATGGGCCTCATGGAGCTGAGACCCTGCTCGCTGAGGCGAGAATACTGGCCAGTCGGTGCTGGTATCTGTGAGGGAGTTAAAACTAAGCTGGTTTATAAAGGTTGGGAAATGCAAACTGGATTCAGCTGCGGCTAGGGAAGGACTTGCTGAAGGTGGGGTGAAGTAACGGTACTCCGGTGACATTCATGGGAATCACAGACCGGAAACCCAGGGGAAACCCCCAGGGAAAGCAAGCCCCTTCTTCCTCTTCCGGCTTTACAGTCTCCCTGTAGCAGCACCCACTGCTGTCAGGGTCTAACAGAAACCAGCTGGCAAAGCAGAAACATGGTTTTCAGAGCCCCAGCTCCAGCATCCCACAGCAGAATAGAGATGGGTAGGTTTGGCAGTAAAAAATAATAGCTTTCGTAATTGGCACAATCATGTTATTCAGATTTCCCCTAAGATTATGTTTGTGTCTGCTTGGTTTGTTAACTTCAGAAACAGGTGTATTAAAGTCTCTTACCTCTATTGTGGATTTGTGAGTATCTCCTTGCATTTCTGGCAGTTTTTACTATTAAGTTGGTTCAGTTCCCTTTTATGTTCATGACTATTATCTTGGTAGATTGTGTCTTTTAATCACTGTAAAACACTCCACTTTGTCTTATTCATACTTTTGGCCTTGGCCTGGGCCTCCATTTTATCTGATATGAATATTGATTTTAGGATATCTCAAAAACAATATAATCCTTATTTTTCCCAATATGGATCTTTTTCTTTTAATATAAGAATTTAACTCACTCACATGGTGAATGTTGATACGTTTTGACTTATTTCTACTATCAGTAATTCATGTTTTCTATTTACCATGCTTTTTTTCCTTCTTTTTTGCCTTTTTGTGGGCACCAATTGAGTTTTCCCTCAATTCCACTTTTTCCTCCAGTTGTTAAAGTTGCACATCTCATTTCTATTTCTAATGATTACCTTAAAAATTTTAATCCACATGTTTAAACTCACTTTTGTCTATCAATACCTAGAACCAACCAAATCCAAACTTTCCTCTTTAATAAGAAAAAAATCTTAACATGTGTTTATCTATTCCACCCTACCCCTGTCCCTTCCCTTAATGTAATAAACCCTAATAATTTGAGTTGGTTTTAATTTTTTTAATTATGCATCAACAATTTTTTACACTGAGAGATTAAACTGTTAGTCTTTCCTTGTCATAGCTGCTCGTAACTCCAGTCTTCCTCCTTCTTAGATTCCTTGTCATGTGTGTGTTTGTGTAACTTCGAAGCAGAGAGTTGAGTTAGTAACACAACTCAGGGCATGGTGCAGTGTGTTAGTCTATGCAAAGCTCCTCTTGCCCTATTTTCTTTTTTCTCCTTCATCCTTAATCCTTACTCCCATTTCCCATGTTCATATAAATATCTCTTCTTGTGCTGGATATATTTTCATAGATATATGTATCTTTGTAAAATATATATTATTTTGTGGGTAATGTGTTTGTAATTGTATAATTGTAATATGCTGTTGAACTCATTCTGCTACTTCATTTTTTTTGCCCAACACTATTTTAAGATTTTTCCATGTTGCTGTATACCCATCTAGTTCCTTGCTTTTAATTAATGCTTCATATCCCACACTATGCTCTATCCACATTTGTGGTCTGTTCCCTTGCTGATGGACACATAGGTTGCCTACAACTCTCTGTTACCACAAATAGTGCTGCAGTGAACAACCTTGTGTATATCTCTTACATTTACCCCTGTGCCAGTGTTTTTCTGGAATATTTACCTAGGAGTGGGAGTGATGGATGACAGGGTGTCTACATACATAGTTTGAATAAGTGCCACCTGATTGTTCTTCAAAATGGCGGGTCTAGTGGACATACACACTAGTAGTACGTTAGGGTTCCTATTTCCCTATGCCCTTGCCAACACTTAGTGTTACCCAACTTTCTAATTTTCTAAGTTTTGTTATTCTGGTAGGTATAAAGTGATATTTCATTATGTTCATTTGTGTTTTTCTAATTACTGGTGATGTTAAGCATTCCTTCATTTTTCTTAGCCATTTGGTTTTCAACTTCTATGAATTTTCATTTAATATCCCTTGACAGTTTTAATGTCTTAAATGTCTTTTATTCTGTCATTACCTGCCTATTAACTTTATAATGGTCTAGATCACATTTTGAAGAGAAATTCTTAATTTCGATTTAGCCAAATATACTAGTTTCCTAGGGCTGCCAAAAAAACACCCACAGACTGGGGGGCTTAAAGAACAGAAATTTATTTTCTCGCAGTTCTGAAGACTAGAAGTCCAAGGTCAAGCTGTTGGCAGGTTTAGCTTCTTCAGAGGCCTCTCTCCTTGGCTTACAGATGTCCACCTTCTTGCTGTGTCCTCATGCAGTCATCCCTCTGTGTTTTCTGTGTCCTAATCTCCTCTTCTTATAAGAAGACCATTCACTTTGGATTAGGGCTCATCTTAATGACCTCATTTAACTTTAATTACCTCTTTAAAAACCCTCTCTCCAAATACAGTCACATTCTGAGATACTGGGGGTTAGGACTTCAACATAAGAATTGGGGGGGACACAATTCAGCCCGTAACACCAAATCTATCCAATTTTACCCTATGCTTTATGCCTTTGTGTTCTTATTTAAGAAGTATCTCCCTTTCTCATAGTCACAAAGATAGTTTCCTGTTTTGTGTTGCTTTTCATTTTGCTGTTTGAATGATTCTTTCAAAGAAAGTTTGCATGTGGTAGATTTTCTGAGTCCCTAAAATATCCAAAATTACTTTTATTTTGTTGTCATACTTGAATACTAATTTGCTTGAATAGAGAATTCTATGCTTAAAATAATTTTCCTTTAAAACTTTGAAGATATTACTCCATTGCCCTCTAGATTCATTGTTGCCAAAGAGAAGTCTGATGCCAATCTGATTCTCATCTCTTTGTAGGAAACCTATTTTTGCTGTCTGGAATCTCCTAAGATTTCCCTTTTATCCTTTGGAAATTTTGCTAAGATGCGTCTACGTATGCAGCTCTCTTTTGTTTATGCTGTCAAGTACCTCAAGGGTTCTTCCCATCAAAAATGTGTGGTCTCCTTCATCTTGGAGAAATTTTCTTTTCCTCTTTTCATTCTCTTTGTAGCCTCTATCTGAAATGCCATCAGATGCTGAAAGTTTTGGATCTATCTTCTATTCCTTTTTATTTCTTTGCCATTTTGTACTGCATTCTGAGAGAGTCTCTCAGCTCAGTCTTCCATTTTATGAATTAGCTCTTCAGCTGGGTCTGTTTTTCTGTCCAGCACATTTAAATATTTTATTTGATTGTCATATTTTAAAGTCACAGAATTGTTAATAGCTTCTCTTCCATAATAACCTGCTTTTGTTTTTTGAATGAAATAGCCTTTTGAATTCCTCAGAGGATACCAATTATTCTATTTTAAAGTCTTTATTCTTTCTGTTAAATAAACTGTGGGATTTTTTCCCATCCTAGTTCTTCTGTCTTGTATATTTCATGGCTTTTTTTCATAGTGTTAATTTTCCTCAAATATTAGGAGATTCTTGATTGTCCATCTTCTTGTTGAACATTATCCAATCAGAAGCTTGGGATGCAGTTCTGGTTTCTGGGGCTGCTTCCTGAGACTTTGGGGAGGGGCGGGACATGCGTTCAGGCCAAGTGGACTGCAGCTCATCTCTCCACATATGGGGCTCTGTCTCTCCAGGGGATCACTGCTTAGCACCCACACTTGCAGTCATGGTCCATCCTCCTGCTGACTCCTTTGTTCCTTGCACAAACCTTTCCCAAACTCCTTTCTAGACACTTGTCGTAGAGGAAATTGTTTATGCCGTGTGGTCTTCCAGGGCACAGGTGAGTGATGCCTGCACAGGATCCAGTCCCAGCAGAGGCTGTTCTTTATTAGGTTGAACTCATCTGTTTATTGGCTCACCTCATTCTAATAGTCCCAGGAGTGAGATCACTCTGCAGCCTCTTCCTTAACTACCGCGTTGCTGGTATCTCTCCTGAATTCATTGTCTTAACACATTCTGTTTCTAATATAACACACAGAATTTTCAAATCCTCTGACAGAGTATCTTTTATATCCGTCGCTCTCTTCAGTTGGTTTGCCTTTGATCAATACTGACTGCCCAGTAGTTCTGAGGCTACAAAGAGCTTGCCTGTTCCCAAGTCAGAAAGAAGGTCAGTGTGGCTGAAATGGAGTGAGTGAGGGTCAGGGCAGCATGAGATAAGGTTGGAGAAGTAGGCAGGGGCCAGATCAGGCAGGACCTCAGAGGCCTGGCCAAGGAGTTTGGATTTTATTCTAAGTTCAAAGGGATTATTATCTGACAGATGTCACAGCCAGCTCCTCTTCCCAGTTAGCAGTGGAGCTGAGGACCCCCTCTAGGAGGCACCCTGCTGTACACAGTGGGTGGCAGACTCAGACTCTGGCCTCTCTGGGGGTCAGTCCATGCTGTCACCAACGTTTGTTCTGTTTCTCTTTTGTTTCAGAGGTTGTGTTCTCATCTTACCCTGGATTTTCAACCTCAGAGGTAGGAACTGCCTGTTTTATATTTGTGTCCTTGGGTTACAACATTAATTTTAATAAATAAAAATAAGCTAATGGAGCCATGAGAGGCATTTATATATATCGCACTGAGGAAGCCCACTCATTGAACAAATAATGAGTACCTACTGTGTGCCAGGCACTGTGCTGGCCTGTGGTGGTGCTGAAGTGGACTAGACAGACAGGTTGCTGACCTTGCACAGCCCACAGGCTGGCCTACCTTGTTCTCAGATACTGTTCAGTGGTAATGGTTGCTGCCTCAAGTGGTCAAGCTGGCATTGAATTGAGGCTGCTGCCACGATGATGCCCAGCAGCTCCCTAACAAGAGCTCCCAAAAGCGAGTGATCCTTGCCAAATGCACCTCCACTGGGGTCTTATCCTTGGTGTCACAGGCTTAGACACTTGATTTTTGTCAGCACAGAAAATTGGTTTTTCTCTCAAGGTAGACGCTCACTAACCAAGCTTACAAAGACTGATGCACTACCTAGATATTGATTTATTCATTTACGGTAAGTACAACCACATATTTAGCCCACATGCGTCCTTGAGAGGCAGCTCAGTACAACACTTCCCCACAGATACAACTAGGTGAGAAATTATATCAGTTAACTATTGCTGCCTAACCCAACAGTTGCTAACTTCAAACAATAGCAATTTATTATTTCTCACAATTATTTGGGTTGGTTAAATGGTTCTACTGGTTTTGCCATAGCTCACTCATGCAGCTGGCTGGTTAGCTAGGGGCTGGGCTCATGGACTGCTGGCATGGCTTGGCATCTCTATGTGGTCTTTTCACCCTGGACTTCTTTCCAGCATGGCGGCATCAGGGTTCCAAGAGAGCAAGGGCGAATTGCAAGGCTCTGAAATTCGAGCAATGGCACTTCAGCCACACTCTATTGGTCAAAGCAAGTCATAAGGCCAGTATGATACTGCACAGCAGTTCTGTCACTGCCCACCCAGAGTTAGCACAGACCCCTTAAGTTAAGGGCAGAGTCCCCAAGACTGCCCTCATTTCAAATGCCAGCTTCAAGTTTAGGGGTCCCCAGGCCGTTTGCACTTGTGACCAACTGGCTATAAATTCTGGAGTTCCTACGACTCCCTCAGGTTCAATACTTTGCCAGAACAACTCAGAGAACTCAGGAAAAGTGCTATACTTATGATTACAGTTTTACTATAAAGGGTGCAAATCAGGACCAGCCAAATGAAAAGACACATAACGTGAGGTCTGGGAGAGTCCCAATACAGAGCTTCTCTGCCCTTTCCCCATGGAGTCAGTGTGTGTCATCCTTCCAGCACATCTGCTATGTTCACCAACCAGGAAGCTCACCTGAGCCTCAGCGTCCAGAGCTTTTATTGGGGTTTCATTACATAGGCATGGTTGATTACATCATTGGCCACATGATTGAACTCAATCTCTAGCCCCTCTCCCCTCCTCAGAGGTCAGACTGCCTCAAAGCCCCAACTGTCAAATCACATGGTTGTCTTTCTGGCCTGGCCAGCCCCTGCCCTGAGTTTTCTTTTTAGCGTAAACTCAGGTGTGATCCAAGGGGTTGTGAATAACAAAGACATTCCTATCACTCAGGAAATTCCAAGGGTTTTAGAAGCTCAGTGCCAAGAACCCAGGACAAAGGCCAGACAAATTCTTTATTTTACAACAGCCAGTCAAGTTTCAAGGTGGGAGAGATATAGACTCCACCTCTGAATGGGAGGAACATCAGTGTCACATGCAAAAGTGTATGCATATGGGATGGAGGGCCTTGTGGCCATTAAATAGTCTACCACAGAAGTGAAAGATAATTGGTAGGTTGCTCAGTGCTCCGAACCCAGCTTTTTGGTATCTGAGAATGTAGAGGGGAGTGGGATGGTTGAGACTTTGGTGGTCTCTATCAAAGTCAGGTGCATCCTCCTCTAAGACAGGGCCCTCTCTGTCCCCAACAGGGTCAGTCGTGCCCTCAGGTCAAGACACTCATGCTCCTGGACAGTACTAGATACCCCTGAGCCTGACTGTCTGGCTTTTTCTTTTCTGTGCTCCAGTCTGACTTGCCCCCTTCAGCTCACATAGCCTTGCTCCAGTAGGGAATGGCACAGTTGAGGAGACTGCCTTACCAGACTACTGCCACATTCCACTCTGGCCTCTTGGAGGTTGCATTCGGATCACCTGGAGAGGAGAGTTCTGTAACTTCCCAAGCACCATCACTGGTTTTTGTTTTACTCTTGCCCGTGACTGACCTGTCCCACTTGTGTGACTTTACAAGTTAGACCCCAGAACCGTACAAAATACTTGGCCCAAAGTAGGTGTTCCACAAACGTTCATTGAACAAACAAGTGAAATTTAAGTGACTTGTAAGATTATGCAGCAATTAATGGAGCTTGGAACAGAATCTAGTTCATCTGAACCCAGTCATTAGCCTAACATCTACCCTGTAATTTCCTTTGGTCCCGTCTAACTCAAGGAATCAGTGAATGAACTGACTTAGGCATGGTTAATCCAGCAGTTTCCATTTTCTGCTTGATCAAACATGTTGACCCCGAGGCAGGCTGGGTTGTGCTGAGAGACCATGACCCTGCAAATGACCCAGATGCACCATGCCACATTCAGGCCCCAAGGCCTGCCTCAAGTCATTCAGGGCTTAGCTCGTTTCATCCTAGAATGAAGAGCCTCCACTATAGGATGTGAGCTAGCCCATCAAACTGGGTGTTTAAGGCTCATGTCAATCCTCCTCTCCATCTCCTCACTAGGAAAAGTCCCCTTAACAATGCAAGCACCTGTCCCTTTGCCTTCTGGAGAAATTTTAGCCCAACTTTGTAGAACTGAGCCAGTTCAGGATAACTTCCTGTAGGACAGAGGGTGGAAGGTGGGGGCAAAGAACCTCTGATGTCTACATCACTGCTATATTATCCTTTGGCCTTACAGAACTTGAAACTGGAACTTTGGGTACCAAAGAATTAGCTCACTGTGTGACCTCAGAGAACTTGGAGCCAGAACTCTGGTTCCTTGGTGACATATCCCTTTATGACCCTAGAGGTCTCTTTTGGCCAAGCCTTTCTAGAATGGCCATTTTTCCTACCACACTCCATACAGAGCGTCTTTTGGCCCTTGGCAGCATTCCGCTTCTTTGTCATCAAGGCACTTTGACTTTGACTTTTTTTTCCTTCTAAGACGACCAAGGTATGTGCACTTCCTCCCATATTCGAGGTTCTTCCTGTGAAGTCACTGAAGGCCAGGAACCAGACGCTGGCCCCGCCCTTCCCAGAGCTGAGGTACCTTAGCCTGGCCTACAACAAGGTGACTCTCTGCTTCTCTCCCTATTTCTTCAGGGGCACAGATGGGAGGGTGGGATGCCAGCTGCTCTGGCCTCAAGGCCAGCCCTCCGATTCCCTGCATTACAGGTATGCGGGCTCAGGAATTCTCAGAGTGGGTGAAGTGGAGGGAGTCCAGGCCAAGGCAGGAGTCCATGCATTCAGTCACAGATATTTATTTAGCACTTACCACATGCCAGGGTCTGTGCTGGGCACTGGGTGTACAGCTGCATGAAGACAGATTCAGCCTCTGTGCTTGTGGAGCTCGTCACCTATAGAGAAGACTGATGCTGGGCAAATAATCATAATATAAGCATGCTTAGTGTTTTGAAGAAATTCACAGTGCTAGGAAGTCTACGACAGGGGAGTCTAACCTAATATTCGGGGTCAGGGAAGGTCTCGGGAGAGTGGTGTTGAAGCCAAGATCTGAATGAGTCTAGTGAGGTGAAAAGTAAGGGTGGAGTAACATGAGACTTGTTCTAGCCTAAAGGACAGCAGATGTAAAGTCCGTGAGACAGATTTAACATGTTTTTCCTTAACATCTTCTGTGTTAACTTATTTTTCCGATATCCGTGTCCTGTTTGACTTCCTGTAAACCCCACTTATTGAGCCCTACTTAAGTCTGAAATGCAGGCAACTTTTAAGGTACTCTGCTTACATTCCTTCTAAGGTAAGCAGTTGGTACAGCTACACTCTCCAAGTGTTTTCTTCTGAGTTTTATAATTTTAGCTCTGATATTTAGGTCTTTGATCCATTTTGAGTTAATCTTTGTATATGGTGTGAGATAGGGGTTCCACCTCATTCTTTTGTATGTGGATATCCAGTTTTCTCAACATTGTTTATTGAAAAGACTATTCTTTCCCCATTGTGTGGTCTTCTAACCCTTGTAGAAAGTCAGTGGACCAAAAATGCATTATGGGTCCCTCTTTCATTCTTGAAATTGGTAATTTGTGTCTTTTCTCTTATTTTATTCATCCAAAATAGAAGTTATTGACTTTTAGTGACTTTTTTTTTATTAAACTATCTGCTGTTTTCACTGGATTTCTCTACTATTTGTCTGTTTTCCATTTCATTGATTTCTTTTTTTTTTAATTAAACTCAAACAGGTTTGTTTTGTTTTAAGATTGGCACCTGAGCTAACATCTGTTGCCAATCTTTTTTTTTTTCCTTCTTCTCCTCAAAGCCCCCCAGTACATAGTTGTATATTCTAGTTGTAGGTCCCTCTGGACATCCTCTCAGCGCACCTTGTTGACTGGTACCATGTCTGCGCCCAGGATCTAAACCGGCAAAACCCTAGGCCACCAGAGTGGAGCACGCAAACTTAACCACTCAGCCATGGGGCCAGCCCCTGATTTCTGTTCATAACTCTGTTTCTGTCCTTCTACTCACAATGAATTTGATTTTCTCCTCTTCTTGTAGTTTCCTAAGTAGTGTAATTTTAAATAATTGATTAGACCTTTCTTCTTTTTGATATAAGCATGTAAAACTATAAATTTCTTCTCTAAGCACTGTTTTAGCTGCATCCTACAAACTGTGATTTGTGTTTTTATTTTCATTCACTTAAAATATTTTATTTTTTTAATTTTTAAAATTTTTATTTATTTTTTGAGGAAGATTAGCCCTGAGCTAGCATCTGCTGGCAATCCTCCTCTTTTTGCTGAGGAAGACTGGCCCTGAGCTAACATCCATGCCCATCTTCCTCTCCTTTATATGTGGGACACCTACCACAGCATGGCTTGCCAAGTAGTGCCATGTCCGCACCCGGGATCTGAACTGGCGAACCCCAGACCACCGAAGTGGAATGTGCACACTTAACCGCTGCACCACCGGGTCGGCCCCACTTAAAATATTTTAAATTTTTGTTGTGATTTCTTCTTTGACCCATCGTGGGTTGCTTAGAAGTCTGAGTTGTTGAATTTCCAAATATATGGGACTTTTCTAAATGTCTTACATTTGTTGATTTCTCGTTTAATTCTGTTGTGGTCAAATAACAATAATCTGTAAGATTTCATTCTTCTGAAATCTATTTAAACTTGTTTTATGGTCCATCCTATATTCTATGATGGTGAACATTCCATGTGCACTTAGATAAAAAAGTGTGTCTTCGTCAGTTTGGGGGACAGTGTTCTATAGATGTTAGTTAAGGTAAGGTGGTTAGGCATGTTGCTCAGATCTTTTCTGTGCTGTTGTTTGTCTGTTTGTCCTGTCAGTTACTGAGAGTGGTGAGATAGAATCCTCAGTCATGATTGTGGATTCCTTTGTTTCTCCCTTTAGTTTTGTCAGTTTTTGCTGCATGTATTTTGGAGATCAAGTACATATACATTTAGAATTCTTATATCTACCCGATGTGTTGATCCTTTTATTATTATGACTGTCTTGCTTTGCCTCTAATAATACTCCTTGTTTTGATGTCTGTTTTGTCTGATTTTAATATAGATACACAGCCTTTTTATGCTTACTATTTGCATAGTATACCTCTTTTTATCCTTTTACTTTCAACCTAATTAGGGCTCTGGATTGAAAGTGCATCTCCTTTGGACAGCATGGAGTTGGTTCTTGCTGGGGTGCTGGAGCGTTTTCTCCTGTTCCCATTCTGTCCTCAGCTTGCAGCCTTCCCTGGGTTCCTACACTGAGGGCTTTATGTCTACACTCTAGTTCCTCCCCAGCCAAGCAATAGACTGCTTTTGCTTGTTACTTAGCACTTGCCAGGCTGGTGGTAGGGGGCCAAAGGGAGGGTCCAGCCCCAGACTTAAGCAGGCCCTAGGTTCCTGTGCCTCAGGAACGGGCCTTTCTCAGGGGTCCTACCCTTCCTGCAGCAGCAGGAGACTTCTGAAATGTAGTGGGCCCAGGTTGGTTTCCTGCCCTGCTGCTGGAGACCAGGTTTTAATTTTTTCCCTCCCCCAGATGCAGGGCCCTGGCCCTACAGGGTTTGCTGACCTTCCTCAGCAACTCAAGGCTTTTGTTCACTAGGGAGAAGGCTTAGCAAGGCTTCCTGCCTTTCCTGCGGTGGCAGCTGCTCTCCTCCTCCAGGCCTACACCCCCGAGGAGACCTTCTCCCGTCTCCCTCCCTGCGTCCAGTCTCTCCCACACCAGTGACTATGAATTCCCCTGTGTCTGCGGCTCTCAGCAGTTCTGGCCTCTTACTAGCCCACACTTGGCCTTTAGCAATTCATTAACATTTTTAGCTGACTTCTTCTTAAATGCTTGTGTAGCGCTCACCCTCTCTTCCTCCCACGTTCTGCCACAGGTGAGCTGGGGGCCGCTTCCCATCTATCCTTGGAGGTGCCTGTCTTTCCTTAGATTTGCGGCCACTTGATTGCCTTGAGGCCTTAGCTCTCTCTTGGACTCAAGAAGTTATGATGTTGTAGGTTATTCAGCGTTTTTCTTGTAGTTAGGAGGGGAGCAGCACTATTTCCGTTTTTCTACATTCTCACTTGGGTTTTTAAATGAGATGTTTTCCTTATGACAGTTACCACCTAACAGTGTCTCTTTATGTCTGTTGTCAGTTGTCTGCTGTCAGAAGGTAGGGTTTTTGAGAGCTAGCACTTTGTTTTACTCACAACTCTATCCTCATCATCTCACCTGATACGTGATGAGTGCTCAGGAAGTTTGTTAGATGAACAAACGATTTGATCATATCAGGGAATGCCTGTGTTGAAATTAATGTTTGGTATATTAAAATTACAAATTTTAAAACCACTTCTGCCTTCAAACAGACCTTATGCATCTAGAATATTCACTGAGAAATCTAGTAATTTTTGTGCCAAAAGTAAAATAATCACTTTCACTAAACTTTTACCTAATATTTACTTAGTTCATAAATTTGACAGATTGTTATATTCGCCTTAACCGAAGGAAATTGGGCAGAAATTTCAAGTTGTCATTGGAACCTGAATTTATTTCCAGGGGCCTTCAACTCACCTTATAGGGAACAGGCTAGCCCGAGGGCCAAATTCTGCTTACAACATCGGCCAGAATCCTAAGCCCATATTTCTCAGCTGGGACTTAATTTCACAAAAAATGTGACACCCATGACCTGGGTATCTTTCAGCTTTCTACCAATTTTAATTGTCACTTTCTTCGACTTTTTATCTGCCTGATTCAGATGGATGGAATTTTGCATCCTGACAAAATTAAATGCCCCATACTGTTGTGACTGCTTCTTGACCACCTGATTTGCATACAGGAGACCCTGCATCCTCTTTAACCACCATTATGTAGTTATTTATTAACGCATATTAGGCTTCTTTGTAGGCTCATCCTCCTTTCCTCCTCTAGAGCCTAGAAAAGACGTCAGCAAACTTTTTCTGTAAAGATCCAGATAATAAATATATTACTCTGTTGCAACTATTCAACTCTGCCCTTGTAGCACAGAGGCAACACAAAAACGCACGAGCATGGCAGTGCTCTAACAAAACTTTATTAAACAGATTGGGGGCCAGATTTGGCCCGTGGGCTCTATCTGCCAACTCTGGTTTTTATATATCCTTTGAGCTAGGAGTGATTCTTACATTTTTAAATGGTTGGAAAAAATCAAAAGAAGGATAATACTTCATGACATGTTAAGGTTATATGAAATTCAGATTTCAGAGTCCATAACTAAAGTTTTGTTGGAAAAGAGCCCCCACACTTAGTCGTTCATGAATTGTCTATGGCTGCTTTTGTGCTATAACAGCAAAGTTGAGTAGTTACGATGCTGTATAGACTACAAAACCTAAAACATTTGTTATCTGTCCCTTGACAGAAAGGGTTTGCCAATCCCTGATGTAGATAATCCAATGTTAGGGTCCCTCAAGGCCCATCCTAGTCCCTTTCCCCCCTCACCCTATGCTCTCTCTCCAGGGATGGCTTCACATACCCTTTGGCCCATGAACAGTGACCCACAAATTTATCACTCCCGTACGGACCTCTCCTCTGTACTCCTGACCAGTGTATCCACTTCCTACTTGACGTCTCTACTTGTAGGTCTCAAAGTTACCTCCAGAGTACACATATCCAAAATGGATTATTGATCTTTCCCTTCAAATTTGGTGTTCTTCCATTGTTCCATATCTTAGTGAATAGCTTCATCATCCATCCAGTTAGTCCAGCCAAAACCTGGTTGTGGTCCTTGGTATTTCTTTTTCCTTCACATCTCTCCTCCCCACCTATATCTAATCCATTACCAAGTCTTGTCAGATGAGATCCTCATATTTCTAAGAATCCACCTAATAGGCTTCTCAATGACCAAAATCTTTAACTAGCGTTGGTCTGGCCCCTACTTGGAGCTGCAGCCTCATTTTGCTCCAAGCACCCTTTCTCTTTGCTCTTAGCCACTAGCCTTCTTTAAAGCCCACCAGCAGGCTCTTCTCCTCACTGTGAGGCCTTTCATACAGTGTGCTCTTTGCATGGAACACTTCCTCTCTGCGTTAGAGTAAGTGATACGAGCTGCTGCAACAAACTTAAACATCTCAATGACTTAATACAATCAAAGTTTCTTTCTTGCTTTCACAAAGTCTGCTGTGGATATTCCAGGTTGGCTGGTGGCCTTTCAGAGGTTCATTCAGAGACCCAGGTCCCCTCTGGCCGTGGATCTGTCATCCCACAGAGCCTTAAGAGCACTTTTTGGAGCCTATGCATCTGGTGGGTAGATGGTTGAGCGTGGGGGAGGGTGGCAGAGATGTAGAGGATGATGCAGGAGGTGTTGAGTGGGCTGTGCCTGGAATGGGGTTTATCATTTCCACCCAGGATGCGCTGGCTAGCACAGAGTCATCAGACCACACCACCTGCCTGGCAAGCAAGAAGATACAGTCTAGCCATGTGCCCAGAAAGCAGAGGAAGTGGTTTTGGTTAATACAGAGCTTTCTCTGCCACATACTCCATCCCCCACTGCGTCACTAATCACCTCCTACCCATCCTTCGATGGTGGGGACGCCTTCTGTGACCTCCCTGCCTAGGTCAAATCACCCTAGGACTTCATGCACCTCCCTCTTGTGGCGCTAATCACTGTTGTAAATCTGCTCTCCTTTCTGTTCCTGTTTCTTCAATGCTTGTTTCTCACTAGGCAGTGCTCCTTGAGGACAGGAGTTGGGTCTGTCCTGCTTATTCCTAACCAAGCACTTGGCACATGTAGGCATTCAGTAAATATTTGTTGATTGAATGAACAAAAATGAAAGCGAATGAATAGGTTAATTGCCCAGTGGGCATGTAGTGCTGCCCAGTGAGGCTCCAGAGGAAGCCAAACGGAAGTGCCCCACTAGCCCCCAGCCCTTACTGCCTTCTGTGGGCCCTGAATCTGACCCAACAGCTTTCAGCGTGTCCAGGCATCTGAAAGGCCGCTGCCCCACCCCTGGCCCCTCTGATACTGACGGATCTGATGCTCTTCTGTTGCTAATAGACAACCCTCCCCAGATTCTCCAGCCACTCTTCTCGACAAGGATTGTGTAGTTTTTGCCTTTCTGAGCTGGCTTCACGGGGACAGAGCAGCCCCTGGGCCCCAGCCCGCCAGGAGGCCTCCCTTACCGTTGGCTCTGCTTAGGCCTTAGAGGACTGGGTCCCTCTGACCTCCCGTCCCCTGTCCCTCCCCAGATCAGTGCCAGGACACGCCTCAGGGAAAGAGACCATCAGGAGTGCCATTGACAGACTGATGGGGTGTGAAGAGGAAGGTGAAGTGTTGGACAGATTGTGTCCTGAAGTCAAAGGCAGTGCCCTGCCAAACTGCCGGACTCCTCGTGAGACAAGTGCTTTATGTGTTTGTTCTTACTTTGTCATTAACATCCTCGATACTTGGCACAGGCTACACAGCTAGTATAAAAAAGGGCGAGAAGTTTTTAATTTTCAAAAACAAAACAGGGATGATGGAATTTGGGACAGGAAGGGCAAGGTATTCTGAATGTGAGCAGGTGAGGTTGGCAGGGATAAGACACTGCCCAGCAGCGAGTCTGTCCCCACCTGCAGCCCAGTCCTAGCGAGCATGTGTGCGGTGTGGAGCCTGGAGACACTGGGGCAGTGCTGGGGGGCAGTGTCAACCTGAGGCCCTCTCCTGCCTTCCTTACAGATCGCAAAGGAAGACGCCATCCTGCCGGTAGCTCTCTTCCCATCTCTCTGTGAGCTCGTCTTCCATAACAACCCTCTGGTGGCCCATACACGAGGTATGGTGCCCACAAAGCTGCGCCCCCAGCCCAGGGCCCAGGAAGTCATGTGGGCACCCTCATCTCCACCTCCTCAGTGCCAAGTCCTGGCCTCCGCTCTGCATCGTGGACGAGGTTCATGGTGCAGTGCTGGGTGGAGAAAACAACAGGCACTGCTAAGCACCTGCTCTGCACCAGCTCATCCTGACAGCAACCCTGCGAGACAGGCATTATTGTTCCCATGCAGGGTGGAGGAAACTGAGGATCAGGGAGGTTCATCAGCTACCCAAGGTCACACAGCAAGAAAGAGGCAGAGCTGGGAATGGAACACAGAATTATCTAGATACTGCATGAGCTCTTTAGGTGATACCCCGCTTTGCAGAGTAGGTCTATAGTGACCTCATTTCCAACTTCCCCGTTGGGGAGGGGTGCAGGGCCCTCCCCTCCTGGAGCATGCTGAATGCAGTGGATGCTGCATGAGCAGTGGGACCCACTGTTCAAGATGCAGCAGTTGGAGGCATTTTAGAATCCTGGGCCCTGGAGTGATACCAGCAGAGTTCTCATCCTTGCTCCAAACTATCTTTGTTGCCTTGGATAAATTCCTTAACCTCTCTGTGCCTCAGTTTCCTCACCTATTAAATGGGAATAATATAGGTACCTACATCCTGAGTTGGCGTGAGAATTAAGTAGGTTCATACGTGTAAAGCAATTGAACCATGCCTGGCACATAGTAAGCCCCCAGTAAACGTTAGCTAATCGTAATGTTATTTTCCTACCATGGCCCAGGGCTGCCTTCACTGCTGAAAAGCTTCCTCCAGGAGCGGCTGGGAATCCACTTAATTCGAAGGAAGACAGTAAAGGCTAAGCACCATATTTTGATGCCTCAAAAGGATTCATGGAAGGTAAGGTTTCCAAGGCAGGAGCCCTAACCCCAGGGGGAGTGGAGCCTGTGTTAATGCCTGCAGACCATCCGGCCGTGGAGCTGCTCTCGCCCACGAAGCCTGGACCCTGCCCTTAGGTTTGGAGGAGCAGTAGTGTCTTCTTTCCGTGATCTGTTAATACAGATACCCAGGAGGAACAGGACAGTCAGTCAGGAGACCCAAAAGTCAGAGTCGGGAGGAGCCTTGGAGGCCCTTGAGTCTGGCCCCCTAATTTTACAGAAAAACTGAGGCCCAGAGAAAAAGCTGTGGAGACGTGGGGAGAAGTGAGTCCAGTATGAGCCTGGCTCCATCACTTTCCATCACTGTCTGAACTTGGGCAGGAGTTTCACTCTCTGAGCCTCAGCTTCTCAACTCTAAAACCTCTCAGAGCTGCTGAGAGCCTGGATGAAGCAGCAGATAGGAAAATACATTGTAAACTCCCAGCATCCGTTCCAGTGCAAGTGATAGTCCCCTACGGTGGTCGTGAAGGGCTGCGCCCGGCCCAGGACGCACACCTCCTGCCTGAGAAGAGTTTCGGGACGCTGAGAGAGATCTGCCGTCTCTGGGCCTCCCCCAACCCGTGGTCTTAGATGTACTTTCTGGGATGCGATTAATCAGTCAAATAAATCCCTCCGTGATCTGAAGGATTTCAGAACTTTCTATGAAATGCTCCTCCCCTCTGAACGTTAGTCTTCCTATAGCCAAAAGCTAGACTGGGCATTGCTGGTCCCAAACGTTAGATATAGTTATTCCCTTCCACCCCCTCTGCAGCCTGCGTCTGTCCAGCCAGGCTCTTGTCTGCAGCCCTCAGAGGACCAGAGCAGCATTTAAAGTCAGAAATAGGCAGAAATTCAAAGGCTTTCCATCATCTTCCCCTTGTCTGTTGCCTCCTCTAAGGATCCTCCTACCTCCCTTCCCGTCAGCTAGCTGGGGGAGGGGCAGAAGCAGAGTGAGCCAGATACTTAATACTCTCTCCAGGTACAGATCTCTGTACAGATGCTCTGCTATCCCATAATCCTCACAACAGACGAGGACACAGACTTGGAGAGCTGAAATAACTTACTTGTTAAAAGTTAGTGTTGGGGCCCAGGGAAGCTCTAAGGTTCCGACTGATAGAGGAGAAACACTAATACCAGTGGCCAAATGAGAAGCAGAGCAAAGCTTTGTTAATCTGGGCGGGCACTGTCTACCCCCCAGTGCAGGCCAGACTGGAGAGAGGGGTTTAGGCCTCTAGCTGGATTGGAGATGCCTGCATGTCGCCAGTGTGCTTCCAGCGCTGTGCTGGTGCGCAGCTGACTCCGGGCCTTTCCCTCAGTCAGTTACGTGGACGGAGGCTGCTGACCCTCCCATGTGCCTAGCCACGGACAGAACAGGGAAACTGGAGAAGCTGCCAGAGCAGGCGCAGACCCAGCCACCATGTAACCAAGCAGCTGAGTGAGCCCTTTACGTGTGGGAACACAAATGGAAGACAAAACTGCCTGCCTAGATGCTTGGCAGTCCAGCTCACCAGGGACAAGGACCCATGACCGTCAACCTCTGACCAATGAGGTTGCCCAGTCTTCCCTCGGGAAGGGACTGGGAAAGTGGTGGCAGGATAGAGGAAGAGCGTTCCCCCAGCACTCAGGAACAGACCTGTGAGGGGGAGGAATACCTGTTGGCCCTCCCCCCAGCCGGCAAATGATGGCACTTGGTGTTTGGGACGCTGTGGCATGGGTTCTGAAAAAAGACTCTGGGTCCTTCAGCCTTCAGGTTTCAACCCTGAAGTTTTCCATATTGTAAAAAGGAAGTGTTTTCTTAAAAAGAACCTTATTTTAGAAAACAGTCATCCTGCACACTCCTCACTGTTAGGTACCTTTGCACCTGTCATCTTGTTGGGAGAACGCCACCAGACAGCCAGGGCAGGGACCGCTCTCCCATTTCACCAGGAGGAGACAGAGCTCAGAGGACAGAACTGTGTTCCAGCCCATACTTTTCTAACAACAGTGCTTGGGATCTTTCCACTACACTACATGGTCTGTGAAAGGACAGACATAAGTGGGCCAGACACCTTTGACAAAGAATAAAAACAACCTACTGTGTAACTAGGGAGCAGAGGGGGAACTAGGCCAGCCAAGGGAAGCTGAGCACGTGGCTTCCCCGTGGCAGCTGAAGCAGAGGAAGGGGAGGATGGATGACAGTCGTTTGCTAGTTAGGGAAGCTGAGCAGTTCAGCAGGAAAGAAGTTGTCTCCCTGGTCCTGAACCTGCCTGAGAGAGATTTGCCTCATGGTCTTTATATGAGGGACAGGGACCAGCATCCTGAAAGGGGCCTGGTGCTGCCGCCTTCCAGAAAGTGCAGGACCATCACCCCCATGCCCTCCTAGGAGTCCCTGAGGAAAGTCAAGGGCAGGGTGTTAAACCTCAATCTGAGGAATAAGGCTATTGAGGGCCGCAGTGATATGGTCAGGGATGCAGAATGAGGCCTGGAGCCCAGAACAGGAATCAGATAGTCCAGGCTCTGCCTCTGCATAACTCTGTGACCTTGGACAAGTCATTTTACCTCTCTGAGCCTGTTTCTTCGTCTATAAAATGAGGATAATTATTCACTGAGTAGTTTTGAGGTGTAAATAAAACAACGTATGTCATGCACAGGACACATTATAGATGCCCAGTAAGTGTGATTTTGTCCCCTGTCTCCCCCATGAACCCTCACCCAGAGCTCTGATCACCATACCGAGTGGTCTTAGGCTGGTGAGGTCCAGGAGGAGAGATTAGTCCAGCCCTTCTCCCCTGACAGGTGAAAACCCAAGTCCCGAAGGTGCCAAAGCAGCCTCTGATTGTCCACCACCTACCCGTGACCCCGGTCAAGTCTTCCTCCAAGGAGATGCTGGAGTCAGTGGCAGGGCTGACTGGAGAGCCGTCCACTGTCAAAAGTACTACTCTGGAGCCAGAGATGCCTGTCGAGGGCCTGGCGGGCCTTTCCCTGTCCCACCGGACATTCGTACCACTGCCTCCCATCTGCTCCGACTCCACTGTGCATAGTGAAGAGACGACAGCCCACCAGAGCGACACAGCCGGCCGCCTCAGCCCAGAGCCGCACCAGTCAGATGAGGACACCGAGAGCACAGAGTCCATCTTCTTGACCCAGGTGTCTGAATCCACCTGCCCCTGCCCGCCTGTTCCCGCTCCCACAGGTTCCTGCGTAGCCTGTGGATGGCTGGACCTCTGTGGGCAGCTGGAAGTAAGCACAGACAGGTCTGGAAACCAGAAGGCAGCACCCCTGGCAGGGCCTGCAAGCCCCTTGTGGGAGATCCACTGATAGAAGGCTACTGGTAGGGACACCCGTGGGGACAAGTCATGGCCCTGTAGCACAGACAACATCTAGGGTCTGGCTGGGACTTGGTTCTGACAAATTTGGGGGGAAGGTTTGCTGCTGCCTCTGCCTGTCTGCTTAAGGTCACCTCACTTCTGATGCTGCCTCTGAATCCTGGCAACACAGATGCATGAGATGTGGGTCCTGCCCTTGAGATGTCCCCAGCCTAGTGAGGGAGACGGATGGGAACAATGCATGCAATCAGTGCTGAGCCTGAGGAAAACCCAGGGGCTGGGAGCCTAGAGGGAGGAGAGATGTCTCTGCCCTAGATCAGGAGGGCTCCCTGGAAGAGGTTCAGATGAGCTGAGCTTTGCAGGCTGAGGTGGAAATAACAAGGTGAAGATGCGGGCAGCAAGGGCATTCTGGGCAGAGGGAACAGCATGAAGCAGGGTGCAGAGGGAGGAAGTTAAAATGGTATGTGCAGGACCACGAATGGTTCAGTGTCGGTGCAGCAGAAGGGCGACATGTAGGAAAAGGGAAACATACGGCAGGAGGAGTTGGCAGGCCCCTTTGAACTTTATTATTGTACCATTGCCCTTCCTGATCTCCCCACCTCCGGTCTTGCCCCTCCAATCTGCCTGACCTTTCCAAGATGGACATCTCTCCACACATTTATGTCTAACTCTCCCTCCATCCATCTCTCACTTACTCCACAGATGACTTGTGGTGACATTCAAATTCATACAGTATAAAAGTATCTTTATGAACTATATCTGAACCTTTGTAGAACAAAGCAGAGTAGAAACAAATAAATATAAAAAAACAGTTGAGAGAGTTGGATCAAGGAAAAATATAGAGAGGGAAGGAAATAATAAGTCCAAGGATAATCTGTCACTCAAACATGCACATGATGCACTGCTGTCTCATAATAGAAGTGTATTGCTTAAATGCAATTCTGAGCTTCCCAGCAGCCAAGGCAATACAATCAATTATGAGTCACCATGGTTGAAAAAAATAATCTTATTTTTTCCTTACCTAATTGCCCAGGCTAAAACCTGCAGTACAATGTTAAATATAAATGACAAGAGGAGACATCCTTTTCTTATTCCTAATCTTAGCAGGAAAGCTTTCAGTCTTTCATCATTAATTAGGATGTTAGTTGTGGATTTTTCATGTGTCCTTTACCAGGTTGAGGAAATTGCTTTCTATTCCTAGTTTGTTGAGTGTGGTTTTTTTTTATCATGAAGGGGTGTTAGATTTTGTCAAATGCTTTTTCTATTTGAGACAATCTTGTGGCTTTTGTCCTTTATCTTTTGATATAGTATATTACATTAATTGATTTCCAGTTGTTAAACCAACCTTGCATACCTGGCAGGAATCACACTTGGTCATGGAATCTAGTTCTTCTTTATGTTGTTGATTGAATTTGCCAGTATTTTTTGAGGATTTTAGTGTCTACAGTCATAGGGATATTGGTCTGTAGTTTTCCTTTATTGTGATGTGTTTCTCTAGTTTGGTTTTAGGGTAATACTCACCTCAGAGGCTGAGCTGGGCGTGTTCCCTCTTCTTCTGATTTTTCGAAGAGTTTGTGATGGATTGATATTAATTCTTCTTTAAATGTTTGGTAGAATTCACTACTGAGGCCATCTGGTAGGCTTTGCTTTGTGGGAAGTTTTAAAATTACTTATTCAATCTCTTTACTTGTTATAGGTCTGTTCAGATTTTCTGTTTCTTCTTTAGACAACCATAAGTTTTAATAAAGGGTATAACTACATTCCTATATGAAATACAGGTTTCAGAAGGATGTTTCTTATAAAACCGTTAGAGCAGGCTAAAAATGTGAATTCAAACAATGTTCACTCAGCCTCTTAAAACTCCTCCATGGCTGGCATCACAGTGAGGAGAAAGAAAATATAAACAGAAGCAAAACACCCTCAGCTTGGTGTTGGAAGGTCCTTACTGATCGGGGCCCTGCTTCTTGCTCCAGCCGCCTGTCTCCTCACAGTGCCCTCCAGCTGTACCAATTTTGAGTTCCCCCACATGCACCTTGCTGTGTCTGACCTGTGCGCCTTTGCTCATGCCATTCCTTGCCTGCAACAGTCCTCCTCATTGCTTGCGGCCCACCCCTCTCCCGACTCTGCCTGGGGATGGCTCTCCTGGTTCTTCGAGACTTAGTTCAGGCTAAGGCATCACCTCCTTCAGGAAGCTTCCTGTCCCCCCAGGCTGGGTCAGGGCTTCCTGCGGCTCACCCACAACCCTTGTGTTCCCTTCTGTTACAGCATTCATCAAGGTGAATGGTCATTGTCTATTTCATGTCTGCCTCCTCTCACCCCAGTCTTGCTTCTTGCCCTAAACAGGGCCCAGCATGGGGACCCACACAGAGCTAATGCTCAGAGTGTTAATGAAATGAATGCATGTGTTTTTCTTCCTGGGCACAGGTGAGTGGGCTGCCTGCCTCCACCCTCGAGAGGGGGGTTTCAGAGACGAAGGAGAAAGACCAAAGACCACCACCCAAAGCACCCAGAGAGGTGAAGAGGACTCGGAGGAAGCGCATATCTGCCTCCCTCCCCAGCAAGTACCGTGGCTATGAGGAGCTGCTGACGGCCAAGCCTGATCCCGCCTTCACCGAGCCAAAGGGTATGTGTGGAGAATGGCTCCAGGGCAAGGGGCCCTCTCCACTGCCCAGAGCAAGTCAGGGCGAAGCCAAGGCTGACGCCAAGCCTCTTCCAGGCCAGTGTTGTCCTCTGTCTGAATGTCTGTCAAAGGGCCCCTGCTGGTGTCCCGGTTTGGAGCCCTGCATGTCGGGACCCCTGGCCTAGGTCTTCGCTGGCTTTTAGCGAGACACAGCTGTTTCGAGATTCCAGCCAGTCTGGGACCAGACACTCTGGTGGGAAAAGCCTCTCCAGGAAGGGTTTGATGAACAAACACCCAGACCGGCCAGATTCCCGAGCTCCTCCGCAGCCCACATAAGCCCCAAACTGAACGTCCAAAATCCTCCTTATTGGGTTTGAGGCAAAGGAGGCAGTGCCCTCTCTGAGCCCCTTATTTCCAGATGTGTTAACACTTTTGTCCTTTGAAAGGAAGTGGCGCTCAGCTGTGCTCTCTGGGGTGTCAGTCCCCACAGTGTAACCCCCTGAGGTTAATGGGGTTACACTGGGGTCAGCCCCTCTCCCCACTCCAGTGTCACTTTTCTATTAGGATCCGTGCTCACAGGGGACAAGTGTGCCCTGAACGAGTGGTGGAAGGTCAGGCACTGCAGCAGACCGGGGGAGATGTGGGAGCAGGGTTTCCTCCTCGGGGCCTCGCAAATCCTTTTAGCTGGGGTTGCTGTGAGACTGGGGATGAAGAAACTGGAGGAGGCCTGCAGCCGGAGGAGAGGGAATGACTTCACTCGCCCCTCCCTTGTGCGCAGGAATCCAGAAGAATGCCCAGGCTCTGCAGCACATGCTGAAGCACCCGCTGCTCTACCGCTCCTCCAAGCCCAAGCTCGACACGCTTCAGAAACACTACGTTCCCAAGGAGAGACGGGTAAACCTCTGCCTCCCTGAGCATGCGAATGGCCCCCTGGGACTCCCACAGGTACAGCTGTGACTGTCGCCTCAGGCCTTCTACAGGCCATGCTTTCCCAGTGCCCCACATGCTCCCTGCCTGTTGCTATGACTGTGTGAGGAGGTGAGGCCAGGAAAGCCTGAGCATAAGACTAGGATAACACTTGCCTCTCTTACCTTCTGTCAGGCCCAGAGGATCCCTATTCCACCCCCAAGGAAGACTCGAGCCCAGCTGCTGGACGACATCCTCATTCGCATGCGGGAACCCCGGAATATTACAGAGGCTCCACTAGGTACGGCTCTGGCCCCAGTCTCAGCTGCCAGGACCTGAGATCTACAGGTTTACTCATCTGATGGTATAAGGCAAAGGGCTTGTGTCAGCAGGAATGGTCTTAGAGAGCATGCGCCCCAGCCTTCCCGTGTGCAGATGGAGAAACTGAGGCCTGAGTGAGGCAGGTAGTGGCCTAAAGTCACATGGCATGTTATAGACCTATGAACTAAGGCTTGAGATAGAATCAAGAGGGGACATCGCTGGCTTCCTAATGCCCCAAGCTGGAGAGGCAATTTTAAGTCCCCTTAACATCCTCCTCCCACCGCATCCCACTTTCTGGGGGCTCTGGACCCAGTCCCTGCTGTTTTGGGCTAGGTGGGACCCAGGGCGAGCTTGGTTCCCCTCCTGGCTTCTCTCCCTGCAGGAGCTGTCCTGCAGCAGCGGACGGAGCAGCGTCTGGTGAACCAGAAGCAGTACCTGGAGGCCAAGCGGCTGCTGAAGGAGTTTCGGTTGCGCTACCGGAGGCTGGTACGCTGCTCGCTACGGACGGTGTTCAGGGCCACTGCGCCACCCCCTGCCCACCCGGCACTGAGCGAGGGCCAGCCTAAGTTCGGCCGCTTCCTCGAGATCATGGATGAGTTCTGCCAGGAGCCCACGGCAGGTGACTCGAAAGGCTAGGGCTATGCACGGGGCCATGCGCACCGCCCAGCGTGGGCCCCACGCCCTCCCAGAGGGCTCTTCGCCCTCCACCGAACCTTGGAGCTGGGCCTCTGAGTTTGGCTTGGCCTTGCTCACTGGCCACACAGAATTGGGAGCTCGTCAGGACCTCCCCTCCCTGGTCCGGGCAGGACCCGGCGCCTGGCACAGCAGCAATAAAGAGTGGGTGCATAGAACAAGGTAGCCTGCATTCTTTCTTGGAGCCTGGGCCGGGCTGTCACACTGGGGATAGATCCCCGGCTGATGCGCATCCCTAAAGTCCTGTGGGAAACCTGCCCAAGCCACACATGTCCAGCAGTGCTGTGATAGGCACTAGGACAGAAAACGGGGCTGATGGAACAGAGAAGCAGCACAGAATCTAAGCTCAGAGACGTTAATTAACTCGCCCACAGCCAATAAAGTGTGTGTGTGTTGGGGTGAGGTTGGGGGGAACAAAACTAAGGCCTCCAGGCTCCAGAAATGGTGCTTTTTCTGTTGGGCAGCTTTTTCCATTTTGAGGGCAAATAGGGGGCAAAGGGGAAGAGAAGATTTGGAATTCCCCTATCAGATGGCTGTGGCCACAAAGGTGGGACAAGCTGAGGGGAGGGCTTATGTGGAGTTTCCCAATGTCCTCTAATTCAGGACGTAAGACAAAGTCCCACATGCAGACATGGTGGGCTGTGGCTCTATAACGGACCCTGGGCAAGGTCAGCCCTGGCTCACAGTAAGTAAACTAATTCTGGCCAAGGCAGCCTGTGGCTTGCCTCATTCTTGTGAGTACCCAGCAGTCAGTGCCTGCTACAGAGGAGGATCTGGAGGCCACTAGGGCAGAATCAGGAGATGTGCATTTGGGGCTGGATGCTGGGTGTGGCCTGCTCACTTGGGCAACCCCTGCTCCTAAGGCTACTCTCCAGGGAGTGCCTACAATTCAGACCTGGGCAGCAGGCCTGCAGTTCCCAGGGTCCAGGAAGCAGTAGCACAAGGCTTAAGGATCCTCAGCAAGGCACAGACTCCCACAGCCTAAGTTGCAATTAAGGTGAGTATAGAAGCATAGTCTTGTAGCCACAGGTCTGACGGGAAGCGCAGTGGAGTATCTGCCGTATTGCAAGTGAGGCTCTGTTAGGACTCAGAAATATCTGCATACTGTTGTATGCAACCACACAGTCTCACACATCTGGCCAGAAAATATTTACACCCAGTTGTGGTCATACCAGACACACACATTGACACTCGTACAGTCACACATATCAAGTTCCACAGTTAATCTCACTCATTCACACAGGCACCTGGAAGGATCCAGGTAAGAAAGTGTTACCCACAGTGACACTCATGCACAGGGGCACATTCTGATTCACCCCCTTGGATCTTCTGAGGCCCAAAACCACCCTTCTCTTAACATTAGGAACGAGAATCCACCCCAACAGTCACACTGTAAACCTCACTAGGTTCTAGTTCTGGAGAACTGGACTGCTGCCTTCAGCCAGAAACACCACCAAACCATAGGCTCTCAGGCCTGGAAGGCTTCTGGGAACATGCTATTCCAATCTCAAAGCAGGAAGCCTCTTGCAGTCTCTCCTGCAAACCACTCAGCTCCTGCCTGCACATCCAGGGACAGGGAGCTCATTCCCTCGAAAGGCCATCCCTTCCTTTGTTGGGAAAGCCATCGGACAGTTCCAGCCTTTGGGCTAAGCTGTCTCCCTAAGCCCCTCAGTAATCCTAGCTCTGCTTTCTGGCCAAGAGTATATCTGCTCTCTGCGCAGCCAGGCCAACCCTTCACTAGTGTGAGACCATCTCAAGTGGCTACACTTCAGGCCAAATACTCTTAAGTTATTCTACATAGGATCCATCTGAATAAATTGGTTGCCTCTCCTGGCCTTGCTAAGTTTGTGGTTTTCTCCCCTACTCATGATAGCTAGATGCAGTACTCCAGCTGTATCCAGTGCAGGGCACAGCAGCATTGCCACTCCCTTCTCTGGATACATTGTTTTATACAGCCTCACATTTTATTTGCCTTTTGCTCACTGTTTAAAACAATGGCATTACTCTTTTGGCTTTATTGATCCTTTATCAGCAGACTACTAATATCAGAGTTGCTTTCCCTGTTTTATGCTTAAATTCACCTTTGGTACCTGATGCAGGATTTTTACATTTCATCATCTTAGTCTCAGCCTGGCGTTCCAGGCTGCCAGGCTCATTCTACTTTCTCGATTGTTAACTTCCCCATCTTGGAGGCTGTTTACAGAGTGAGTGTACAGAGCTCTGACCCCTTTGCCCGCACGTATAGCTAAATCATGTCAGTGTAGAACTCCCAGGAAGGAAGCCACTAGGAGGCTACCCAGCAACTCTGCTACTCGCCTAGGAAGCCCTACGTAAGACCATATGGGAGCTAATGTTTCTTAGTCATCCTTTCAGCCTTAGGTCAGGGATGTCCTTGAACTCCCCTCCCAAACTGAACTGGGCTTTTCTTCTTTGCAACCCTGTATGACCTCATTTGGCATCACACTGCAATGTACCAAGAACTGATTATACCTCTGGTGCTCAGCCCAGGGTCTAGGTCCAGGAGGCACTCAACATTTATTGAATGAATGTGCTGGGAGGAATGGGAACTAGCTCATGCCGGCTGTCTTAATGAGATTATACATATTATACACAGCTATGGCTAAGGCGACTAGAAGTCAGTGCTGGGCATGTTCCCACAGGCAATACCTGAGCACCCCCTTATTAAAACCATGTGTTCCTATCAAGAAAAACAGCACTCCAACCTGCCTGCTGCTTTAAGTATGCGAGGTGGGGTATCACCGTCCACTCACCACCCCCGCCCCACCGTACAGGTGAATTGCTACATCTCTGGAAGCCGTAGAGTCATTTACCAGTTGTGTCTATTCTATCTCAGGAGTCATCCGGACTTAGTCACATTACCAGGGTGCAATTTTTAACCCTATCTCTTATTTGCTGTATGACATAGGGCAGGTCATTTAACCCTACTCATAGCATCAATGGGGTTTTCAATCTCTATGGGTCTTGTGGTGTTAAAAAAGAAAACTTTGAGGGCTCTGGAGTGAACAAATTTCAGTTGCTTGGTTTTCTGAGTTTTGTACTTTTGAAGAGACATTACCTAGTGCTTGTCTCAGCGAGTAAAGCCTCAAACTAGATTTATCAGATAAACATGAATTCCTAACTAATCAAGGAGGCCTTTGGGGCAGTAGCCACCCTGTTGCCAGCATACTCACTCACTCTCCCCACATCTCGTCTACCACAAGGATGCTTCACCCTGGCTGCCTCTCACCCGGAGCCCCCTTCCTTTTCCAGAAGCAGATGGGAAGCCAGCAGCCACACTCTTCTGAGCCTTCTCCAATCTTCTAACAAGAGAAAACCAGAAGAAATAGTTTCTCCCACCACCAATTCTCCCAAATTAGGTCCAACCTGTGTTTCTAATCACTTATCCATGATGCCACTGAGCACCAGAGGAGAGTGAGATGTGGCCACAGGAGAGAAAACTGCATCAGATGCAGATTGTGCCTCACAGTCTTTGCTACCTCAAGATACCTCCCACCCCTACAGTAGGTGCAGAGGGAAGACTCTGATCTCTCTAGCCCTGCCAGACCCAATTAGGAGGAGATCCAACCCAGAAAGCAACTGGAACCATACTGTTACCAAGGCCAGTGGAGGAGGATGGCACCACCCTGAGGCTGATTTGAGCCAGGGCAGCAGGAGAAAGCAATCAGTGGCTTTGGAGTCAGAGGACCCAGCTTCCAGGCAACGTCAGGGCCAGAGTTTCCCAGCCGTAAACGAGGACCACCCCCTTTACCACACTAGGCTATAAGGGAATTACTAAGAGTGGTATGTAGAGCATTTTCTGTTACTTTTGGGGGCCAAGGGACAATCGAGTTCTGTTCTGGTATCTCCAACTAGCTACATTGTTTCTTGCAAATCATTTTAATGACCCTCCTTTGGAAGAGGTTGGGCCAGATGATTTCAAAGGTCCTTCAAGTGCTGGTTTACTGTGCATGGCATGGACTCTTACATCAGTCTTTCAAATTGATTTTACAAGTTTAGATGGAACAGGGATACATTTGTTCTCTGTTCGATGAGAAACTGACGCCAAGGGGATTTTGATGAATTCCTGAGCAATGGTTCCAAAAGGGGATATTTTAAAAAATCAGATGTTCTGAGTACAGCCTTGATGTACAAGGACAATGTCATCCTGTACATTTGTTCTTTACTCAAACTCTTTCTTGGTGCCTTATTAGGAGTAAGAATGGTTAAATATGAGAATGGCGGTTGTAAATTGAAAATAACTTAGAACTCAAAAGATATAGCACCATTTTCCACCCCATCCCACCTAATTTCTCCCAATATCTGCATGCCAAAGGAAGACATTCCAATGTGGGGCATCTCCCAGAGCCAAGATAACACCAAAAATCAACCACACATAGTCTAGGCTTAGCCGGGTTTTGTCTGAGATTGCTCTCCAGAGATAAGACTTTGACTAGAACCAGAACGTTCACTTTCATGAGTTTGCTTTACTGTATTCTCCACTTGGGCCTCTCCTCAAGCAGGCAAACATACATTGAAGAATGCACTTTGGTACTGTTTAAATAAACAACACATCATCCCACTTGACTCCTTGTTGGCAGAAGCATCCCTGACAGGGTATACGCCCTGTTCTGAGTCCTCTGTCTTTGTCAAAATGTTCTTTATGATGAGTCGGAGAGGGAGGCAGCCAGCAGTGGCAGTCCACAAGGATCCAGGTCCCTTCTCCAATTCTAATACAGACAGCAGGTTGAATAAAACGAATATACAACCCATTTTCTATTTCTAGGTGAGAGGGAAAAAGGCCCTAAGGACAACTGTGTTTGTACAAAGAACAGAGTAAACAACATCAGGCACGCACACAAAAAACCCATTAGCTGGCGTTTAAGATAATCATTTTTCCCTTGCATAGTTATCCATTCTCTCATTAGGACTTTAAGTGTTCTGCTGGAGGCTAAGGGTTGAACCCACTGAGGAAGAGCGCCTTTTCCCATTGGTGGCACAGCTTGGAGGATGGGCAGGGCCAAGAAGGGAGAATCTGACTGCTGCCATCTAGAGCCAGGGCCCAAAAGCTACTCTTGAGCTCACAGGGCCTGATCTTTGAGGAATGCACTGCCTGTTTTTACCCTTATTAAGAGAGGAAAGGAAGATGAACACTAGTTCTTGATTTAAGACACCAGGAAAGCTAGAGGGAGCCTGCCCCAAGTTTGAGGTTGCCTCCCACGCTGACAAGACATTAAGGAAGCATTTACTCACAAACTGTGTAAATATTTTTCTTAGGAAGAAAAAAATACTGTTAATACATAGAACAATGTGCACATTCAGTCTTGGCACTTTTCCTTCATCCAATTTAACCAGTCTCTAAACTGGTGACCTCTGCATATCTGTCAGTCTCTTTTCTGCAGAACAATCTTCAGAAAGCTACAGTGGACAACGGTCGTGTAAAGATGCATTTCTGGATCATCTTTGGAGGAAAATCTATTCGGCAGCCTCTTTCCTTCAAATCCACCCCCTTCAAAAACAGACCTGCTTTCTCATTGAGTCACAGAATTTATAAGCAGCCATGCTCACTTCTAAAAAGCAGGCCAAAATGATGACTATTACAATCAAAATATATAACTTCCAAGATTCCATATTCACATTACTCACACTCTGAGGCTTTTCCCTACCTGGGTGTATGTTCAGGGGATATAGGTACATTTTAATTCTAACTGAAAAAAATCAGGAAGAAAAAGCTGTTAAAAAGCCTGTATCATTTGGGTGTCCCCCTCACTAGCAAATTGTGTGTGTATGTATGTATGTATGTATGTGTGTGTGTGTGTGTAAATTAAAGAACTATTTATTCAGACCCTAGAAAGCTACAGTATAAAATAGGGCACGGCACTGAAACTCAATCAAGTTCCTCGTTTCTTAAAAAAGAAAAGAGGGGTGGCAGGGGGAAGAGTTTGACTTGGATGACTTCCATGCCCATTCCAGCTCTAACATTTTATGATTATGATCAAGCCTTCAGTTTTTCTTTCCTTCCTCTCCTGCTGAATGAAAAGCCAGGCAGGAATAAGGAAAGGAATCCCAGGCTGCTGCCAGTTCTGGTAAGAGGTCTGTCTGGTTGGGGAAGAGGTTAGGAGGTTACTAAATTGAGATGTGGGCCTCCTCTGACCATGTCAGTGATCCACAACCTGCCTCATTTCTTGGGGCTTATGCTAAAAGCAGCTCCTGAAGAGATGTTATTGTCCTGTAATCAATGGAGGAAAAAATTCACTCTCCTCTGGTAAAATTACTTAGCAAATGGAAAGCAGTGTTGCAATCAAATTCACAAATATTGATGGGGGTATCCAAAATGTTCAAGGCAGCCTGCTGGGTACTGGGCAGTATCTTGAATGGGACCATCCAAGATCATCGTTATAAAAGAACCGGCCTTTTATAAGACCATTAACAAACTCTCCAGCCATGCACACATTCAAATACATTCCATTAGACATTCAGCAGGGACTGTCTTTTCCATCATTCTATCTCCATGACCCAGCACAGGGTTGGCACAGTTCGAAGCTCAGGAAATGTCTGTCAAATGGAACAGAAAGGGCGGACAGCACAGCCTTCGGTCATCAGCTTCACCAGTTAAGCACAGTGGCAGCTTCCCATTTTAGTCAGTCTGTCATTTTGTAATCATACAGCAATTAACTAAGCAGCTTTAATCTCTTAAGGGCATTTTTCTTTTAGGGAATACGAAAAACACAGAAGGCATTCATCACCAGTGCTTCCTCCAGGCAAAATTTTTAAAAATTTTAAAATAAATGAAGCCACCTACAAAAGGTTTTCCTGGGAAGCCTCAGCCAAGAAGAATTAACCTTTCAAAAAGAGGCAATTATATAAAAGGAGCCAGGGGCTGGATGCATAATGCCATGATTTGACACCAACCCAATAGGCCCAGATGCCTTCTTCCAGCAGATACAATCAATGGATCCTGAACGTGTTCCCAAAGTGTCTTTCCCACTCTTGAAAAAGGGCCGAGAGCCCCCTTCTCAGGGCACCACATTTCCTGGACTTCCCATCAGAAAGACCTCCATCCTCCAACCTCTCATAACTTCCCCTTTAATGAGAAAAAACACAGAATGCATATACACAAGGAACAGAGTTAGTAGAACATGGGAAATTTGTATGGTGAATCAGAGTCCAGTGATTGGTGAGAAATATGTTTCGTGAAATAGTGTATCTCTCATTCTAGCTCACAAACCCTCATCATCATTTTATTTTCCTTGTCTTTCCTTTTCTCCAAAGAATTCATGTCAACTCCATTTGTGACCAACTTCACAATCAAGCAAACAGGAGGGAAATTTTTCAGAAAGAAAAAGTGTTCAGGTTTTAGTTATTAAGTATGGGAAGGATCTTAAAATAGAGATAATACCTTAGTGGTTTTTTCCTCCTCCAAAGCCAAGCAGAATAAAGATTAAATCTTGTCCCTCCTTAACTTAACTGCTTGGCCTATATTTGAAGGACTACTGCTCAGCTGGAAATTTGGAAAACAACTGTCAATACCATTCTAGGCACCTCAGTAGGTACAAAGTGGGAAAGTCAGTCAGCTGGATCCAGCGTTTGGAATATTCCCTTAAGAAGAAGTAGTAGCTTTTTACTCTGCACCTGAAGCTAAAATTTGTTGCTACTGCTATGCAATTTCTTAAAACGAAAGTATTACTTTGGGGAAATATTTAAAATATATATCTTTTTCTATTAAAAATATTTCTTTTTCCCAAAACCAAAAATCAGTTCCAACTGAAAAGTATTTTTTCAAATTATTGGAGCTATAAAAAAAGATGGCAGGTGGAAAAATAAGTGTCTTTGCTATTACCATTGAGACTAGCCTTCCAATAATATTTACTAAAACCAGAAAGGAACTACATGAAACGGCAGTAACTTGTTTTCTCTAAGGGCGTTTAGTGGGTCACCCTCCCTGTCCTCTGCAGACCAGCGCCAGCTCTTCTATCTTGGGCACCAGCACACCCTCCAGCAGCCTTCGGAGGGTCTATGTTACTGGTGGGACCTAGAACTGAAGTGGTGTCAATATAAAGTAATGAGACTGATGTATGTCTTTTAAACATACATCTGCACGTGTACACGCACAGACACACAAAACACAGAATACACACATTCAGGTGAGTGACACTCCCCACCAAAGTAGTCACTGAGGAAGTTCCACATATCTCAATGATGACCAAAATGCTTACGACATCTCTGGAACTTCTCTTTGGGAACTGCCGATGAGCTGCACTAGAAAATGGCTCTGACTGCTTTCCAGCTGCACCTCACTTAGGACTCCAACCCTCTTGACAACCTACCTTCTCTTCCAGAGGCTTCAAATAGCTTCTGGCTAGTTTCAAACTCAAAATTCTCTTTCCCATAACCCCAAAAGATTAAAGATTTGCCCAGAGAAGAAGAAGGGCAAATCTCCTAAGAATCAAAAGAAGGTGATATAGTAAATCCCTAGTGACCTTGATCAGTGAGTCAGTATTCTGGATCTTAGCTTCCGCTTTAGGAAGAAGAGGAGGTTAGAATAGATGACCATTAAGGTCCCTTCCAGTTCTAACATTTTAGGAGTCGATGTTTCTAGACTTTGAAGACAGTTCCAGAAATGTTCTTGCCAACGGCAACATCATTGGAAAAACTATGCAGTATCCTGCTGGGACCATTCAAGGGGAACAACATACATTGGGATATATAAGCTCTGAAAGGTTTGTTAAAATGCCAGTCACATGACCTTATAGCAACAGCTCATACATGCACAGGGAATGCCAGCCCGTCTGAGATTCCCTAAAATCATATCTTAATCCCTATTCTCAATGAGCCCAGATGGGCAGAAGCACCAAGCACCACCAGGGATGCAAAAGACACATGGTGTCAGCTGCTAAGGAAAATAAACCCCAAAGGTCCATGGGACTGAATTTACCAGCTGCATCCAGCTAGATACCTTGTTTCCATAGTATGGAGTTTCAGCATTGTTCTTGCCTGACTTCTGGGCAAATTTTTTTGATTTTAGATCAACATTGCAGATAACCCTTGGCCATGTGGACAGTAATAATGAAGTCCAATTGTAATTTATCTCACAGAGTGGAACCCTCCAGGAAAACAGAAGGCTATCAACTGTGGGGGCGGGCATAACTGCACAGTCTATCTTTATACTTCTAGTTAGTATCTATTATCTGCATGATCAGTATGCAATGCCCAGCCACCTTTCCCTAGGCTCCCCTGGCATGCCCTTGGGTTGCAGCCCATTATGGCAGCCTGTTTGTGTGGAAAATCCATGGGATTTGTTGTTGGGAGACCCAGCAGTCAGTCTGGGCTATGCCACTTAGTAGTTGAGAGAACTTGAGCATCTGCATGGCAGTCTCACTATCTAAAAATGGAGCTAATACCACTTACATGTTAGGTCTCCTGGGAAGACCAAATTAAACAATGACTGCACATGTCAACTATATAGCATTAATCAAATATTTTTTAAACAGGGACTCTAAATTAACTTTCGTAGAAGCATAAACTCAACTGATTTCATTAGGTATATTTACTTGTGGTAAGGGTAAGGAGACAGGGGAACATAATCTTCTTAGATCTGCCAAAGAACTACACTGTTCGACTTTTGAAAAAGATGGAACTAATTTTTATCTGCAAGACTGATTTAAAACCACACCCTGTTGAAAGAAGTCAGGAGGTCTGTCGGTTTGAGAAGGTATCCCCTCTTTCCTCTACCATTTCTAACTCTGGCGATTGTGCTCCTGAATCTCATTCCAAGTGGGTGCTGCCAGATTTGGCCCAGAAGCCCTCAGGGGTGGGTCACTTGAGGGGTGAGGAGTGCTTCTGGTGCGGGTCACAGGGAGGCAGAGACACGGTTCCCTTAGATATGGACTGCAAAGGCCCTGGAACCTTTCAGAACCATATCAGACAGTGTTTTGCCATTAAAAGAAACCCAAAGTGAGAACACTCAGCTCTTCAGAATAAATGATCAAGCCCAAAGACTTCTTAAAAATAGGAACACTGTTCATTAGGTGCTACTTGGCTCCAGCCACGTTGCTGGACCGTAAGAGATACTGATCCACGCTTCCTTTCCGCCGACTCACAGTCCGCCTCTCATTGTCAAACATGCGTTGCAACTGCAGAGCCAGCTGTCGGTCCTCTTCCTCTTGCTGCAGTTTCTGCTCCATCTCTCGCAGTGCCGGATCTGTCGGGGCCAGACCCAGCTCACCACTGCTTTGTCGCAGTTTCTTAAGGGAGCCATTTTGTTCCAAGTGCTTAGTCTTACAGTGTCTTTTCCGGCCCCGACGCAAGGAAGGGAGTGACTCCTCACCTAGGTTGTCTGCCAGAACACCGTTAGGCAGATCAAAATGATTCACTGTCTTCAGCTGTTTCTTTGTTTTGAGGACCCCACCCAAAACACTGTTTTTGGGCAGCACTGAATTAACTGTTGAGATCTTCATGGCTGTACTTACACAGGTTTTTTCTAACTTGGCATTTGGGGTTGACCCTGACCCTTCAAACTGCTCTCTCTCCAAAGATGTCCCACTGGCTCCCACTTTGAGTTCTGAAGAAGAGCAGGTTTCCAATGAGATCTCAGTGCTCCTTTTACTATCACTGCCCTGTTCTGTTTTTGTTTGGCTAACAGAGGGGAAATAATCAAGGTCAGTGGGGTTGGGCCCAGTATACTCAGAGAGTACTTGCCCACTGGACAGTCTTGTATTTAAAGCCGGAAGTGGCTTCTCTTTGTTAGAATGGATAACCTCAGAGACTGGGAAGTCTTCCCCCGTTTCTGGAGCCAGGGAGGTGAGGGTGGCTTTTGAAAGGGTCTTTTTGATTTGCCGCTCCTGAAAGATCTGTTCCCACTTTTTGAGGATCCGTGGACTGGCCTCATAAGAAGTCTGCTTCTGCAGGCTTCTGTTTAGGTTGCGGGGAGTTGATTTGATGATGAGGGGACTTAGCACGCGGCCGTCAGGGAGTCTCTTGGGAGGAGTACATGGTGAGCAGACAATGGGCTTGAAATGGTTTAGTTCTTCAGAGATGCTGTCATTGCTCTCAGGGCTGATGGAGCGCTCTGGCTTATGCAGGGAAGCCAAGGATGGGAGGGAGCTGAAGGGTAGACGCTTTTCGATGGTCAAATCAGGGGCTGAGAGGCAGCGGTTGTTTTGAGTGGACAAGAGAACACCAATGATGGGGTTGGAGGCAGGGGTCATAGTTGTGACCTGAAAGAGATTAAAAAGATTATACATACATACATATATATATATATTTTTTCTTGATAATTCCTTCATGATGGTAGAGGGATAGGGAGGGGAATGGTAAGAAACAGGATAAAGGGTGATGTGAGCCTGATAGGGAAAATCCCTAACCTAGAATGCACACCATTTGCAGAAATTCCTACACATTTGAAACAATACAACTGAAAATGTATAGGAAAAAAACATCATCTAGAACTTTGAAAAAGGTTCCATTGGCCCTCATTCCACCCATCTGGCTACTAATTCAAACTCTAATTCCTTCACATCTGTTTGCAAAATTCCCCAACATAACTAGTATGCCTAGGACCCATTCTGCCTCTTCTCATCTGGAATAGTTACGGGATGGGACTAGAAAGCCCAGAAGCCTATGTGAGGTATACTTTGGCTTTGCTGGTTGGGGCTGCTCTGAGTCTGCTCTTCGCTCTGTCCTGAGCAGTGTCACTGCAGCTTTGACTCCTTTCCACCTTGGAATTCAGGTTCCTAAAAAAGAATAAATAAAAGACAAATAGTCAAAAGTAGTCCATATGCTAGCTAAGGCAAAAGAATAACAACTCTTCTGTGCTTTCAAAGCCACTCACCAAGAAAGACAATTCCCTTGGGAAGATACAATAGAAAATGAGTTAATTTATTAACAAAACACATTCTAAGAACAAATGCTGTCAAAAGAGAAAGAGTTCTCCAGAAAGGACATTGGTTTAAGCCTTTGTTTCCAAGTAGACCCTGCATAAATGACGCAAGACCAATGGCTGTCTTGCTCAAGCTTAGAGAGATGTAGGGGTACTTCGCCAGCCTTAATAGGGTGAAGAAAGGGTTAAATTACCTTACAAACAACAAACTTTTTCCTTTTATGAGGCCCAGACCTCTCCTCAAGCAATCTAAATCAGCCATGAAACACATACTTAAGTACTTACAAAAATGCATAGCAGTACACTAGATTTTTATGTAGGGAGTCAAAATTAAATGTAGTCTCTTCTCCCTTGATCCATTAAATTTGAGCTTCCAAAGGCCTAAATCCTGGTGATTTAAGAGACTTCAAGAACACATGATTATTTAATCTTATGCATGAATTACGTTATGACTTTGCAACCCAAACCAAAACCCACAGAAGCAGTATTCTAACATTAATCTTACTGCGTAAGAATTATGTGCAGGTGACTGTCATTTGCTCCAGAGACTGTAAACAGGGGGTCTTGATTATCTTATTACTCACCTTTGTTTCCTACTCTCCAACTTTTGCCTAATAGACACCTCGTGAGAAAAATGCTTTTACGAATGTTTGCCACTGATATTTCACCTGTGCTATAATTCTATTCAACAAGCTTTTATTACACACTTACTATAAGTCAGTCACCAATGAGCACTATCTAGACGCTGGGAATAAATACAAAGGAGAATGAGATACAATCTAGGTCTTCAAGGAATCAGAGTCCAGTTGGGCAGACAAATAAATATTACAGTATGATACAGTGAAATGTTACAACAAAAAAAGTATGCCTAAGAGACAGAATGGCATAAGAGAGAGTTATTAATTACCTGGGATGGAGTGAGAATGGGGTTGGGAAAGACTTCCTGAGGCATATGTATTTTTAAGGATAAATAAGAATTTGCCAGAAGTCAAGGTGGACACATGGCCATGCAGATGATCCCAAACAGAAATTACTTCCTTGAATGATTCTATTTAGCTTTGAAATGGAACACATCGTATCTACTCCTTTGTAGCAAAAGATTTACATTTAATGTTTTACCATGCCAGGATTAGCTCAGAGAAAACTTATAAAGGAGGTAATAAGGCACATTCCCAGGGTGCTGCCTCTCTTCTCCCTACATCTCTAGCAAAACCTGCCCTACCTACCCACAATGGCTTCCATTCCAGAATTTCTGTATTATTCCTCCCATTCGAAACTCTCTCATCCTATGTCTGCTGGTCACATCACCCTCCTAGATGGCTCCAATTTGATAATCTATATTATGGTATTAATAGGAGAAAGTGGTGGCCAACTTGCATCACATGTCTGCACTTAACCAAGAACATTCAACACTGAACCTCAACAAATAATGTGAGAGTTGTATTATCTACTGGGAGATGTATCTTAGAACAGGCAAGAAACATCAACATCATCCTGTAAAGGCAGGTGCTTAGATGTCAGCTTCATTTGTATTTTACCTAGAATAGTATCAAAATTCATTTGCATTCCAAGAACTCACACAAACTGTCATTGGTGTAAGCCACCTAGAAGTAAACTGGATGGCAGATTAAAATGCTGAGGTGAATAACATATACTTTGGGTCAGGACGAATGAATATAGAGCTGAAAAAGACAGCATTATCATTTCAAATATATGACTTGTTTGGCATGATTCCATTGGAGAAACAAGTAGACACTTAGAGGAAAAGGTTTTCTGATCAACATAAGAAAGAACTTTGTAACTTTCAATAGTCAGAGCTGTTTACTGATAGCTACCTTGGAAGGTACTGAGCTCCATGTCATTACAGGTATTCAAACTGAAGCTGGACCTATACTTTAGGGTCCAAACCTTCCATAATTAATATAATTTTAAAAAACAGACTATGAGTCCATTTTGTCAGTAGTAACCAAGTCAAATTTAAAGACACTGGTTACATGCCTAAGTTATCAGATGTACAAATGACGCCTATCTTTTGCTGGGGAGAACCTCTTCACATGCCCCCTAAATTCCACTTTGGCGAAAGAAAAGGCCCAGGGAGGAAACTCACACTTGCAGCACTCAAGCATACAACAAGAACACCCAAAGTAGTTTCTGACAATCTAAAATCTTTTTGGTAAACCTGAGTATGGCTGAAACTGTCACTGTCTTTCCCATTCATGTGGTCAGCAGAATTTACTGAGTACCAACTCTGTACAAAGTACTAGAGACAGATTGATGAAAAGATAATCTTAACCCACAGGAGCATGCAGTCACTGAAGTCTACCACACCATAGTACAAAAGTGCTATAAGAGAGCAGTAACTAGACAGCTAAACTCTCCAAGTGTTTTCTTCTAAAAGTTTTATAGCTTTAGCTTTTTCTGGGGGAAGGGTGGTAGATTGCCCCAAGCTAACATCCGTTGCCAATCTTCCTCTTTTTCACTTGAGGAAGATTGTCCCTGAGCTAACATCTCTGCCAATCTTTCTTTATTTTGTATGTGGGATGCTGCCACAGGGTAGCTTGATGAATGGTGTATAGGTTAGGTCGGCGCCTGGGATCTGAACCTGCTAACCCTGGGTGGCTGAAGTGGAGCATGCAAACAACCACTACGCACTGGGCCGGCCCAGTTTTAGCCCTTATATTCAGGTATCTGATCCATTTTGACTTAATTTTTGTATATGGTGTGAGGTTGGGGTCCAACTTTATTCTTTGGCAAGTGGATATCCAGGTATCCCAGCACCGTATGTGAAGAGACTATTCTTTCCCTCACTGAATGGTCTTGGCATCCTTTTTGAAAAGCAACTGACCATAGAATAAACCCATGGTTTATTTCTGGAGTTTCAATTCTATTCCACTGATGAATATATCTACCCTTGTTTCAGATACACAATCTTTTGATTGCTCTAGCTTTGCAGTAAGTTTTGAAATCAGGTGAGTTTTCCACCTTTGTTCTTTTTCAAAAATGTCTTGGCTATTTGGGATCCTTTGCAATTCCATATGTGAATTTTAGTATGAGTTTGTTCATTTCTACAAAAAAGGAGGTTGGAATTTTAATAGATATTGCAATAAATCTGTAAAACAAGTTGGGGAGTATTGCCATCTTAACAATATTAGTCCTCTAATCCATGAGCACATGTCTTTCCCTTTATTTAGGTCTTCTTTAATTTCTTTCAACAATGTTTTGTAGTTTTGAGTGTACAAGTCTTACATCTGCTTAGTTAAGTTTATTCATAACTATTCTATTCTTTTTGATGCTATTATAAATGGAATTGCTTTCCTAATTACATTTTCAGATTTGTTCATTGCTAGTGTATAGAAACGCAACTGATTTTTGTGTGGTGATCTTGTATGCTGTAACTTTGCTAAATTCGTTTGTTAGGTCTAATAAGGTTTTTTATGAATTTTTTAAGACTTCTTATGAATAATATGCCATCTGTGAATAGAGATAGTTTTACTTCTTCCTTTGCAATCTTTTTTTCCAGCTTTACTGAGATATAATTGACATATGATATTATGTAAGTTTAAGGTGTACAATGTGTTGATTTGATATACCTATATATTGCGAAATGATTACCACAGTAAGGATAGTTAACACCTCCATCACCTCACATAATTACCATTTCTTTTTTTGTAGCGAGATCATTTAACATTCATTGTCTTAGCAACTTTCAAGTATTTAATACAGTACTGTTAACTATAATCACCATGCTGTATATTAGATGCCCAGAACTTATTCATCTTATAACTGGAAGTCTGTACCCCTTGACCAACATCTCCCCATTTCCCCCACTCCCTGGAAACCACCATTCTACTCTCTGTTTTTATGAGTTTGGCTTTTTAAGATTCTCCGTATAAGTGATATCACACAGTACCTGTCCTTCTCAGACTTTTCTTTTTTAAAGATTGGCACGTGAGCTAATAACTGTTGCCAATCTTCTTTTTTTCCCCCCTTCTTCTTCTCCCCAAAGCCCCCCATATATAGTTGCGTATTCTAGTTGTGAGTGCCTCTGGTTGTGCTATGTGGGATGCGGCCTCAGCATGGCCTGATGAGCAGTGCCATGTCCGTGCCCAGGATCCAAACTGGCGAAACCCTGGGCTGCTGAAGCGGAGTGTGTGAACTTAACCACTGGGCCACAGGCCGACCCCCTCTCTGATTTATTTCGCTTAGCATAGTGCCCTCAAGGTCCACCCATGTTGTTGCACATGGCAGGATTTTCTTCTTTCTCATGGCTGAATGATATTCCACTATACACATATAACATATTTTCTTTACCCATTCATCCATGGATGTACACTTAAGATTGTTTCCACACCTTGGCTATTGTGAATAATTCTGCAATCAACATGGAAATGCAACAATCTTTTCAAGATCCCAATTTCATTTCCTTCCAATATATACCCAGAAGTGGGATTGCTGGATCATATGGTAGTTCTATTTTCAGTTTTTTGAGGAACCTCCATACTGTTTTTCATAGTGGCTGTACCAGCTTACATTCCCACCAATAGAGCACAAGGGTTCCCTTTTCTCCACACCTTTGCATATTAAGCTGACCATGTATGCATGAGTTTATTTTTGGGCTCTCAATTGTTTCATTAGTCTATGTGTCTATTTTTATGGCAGTACCATACTGTTTTGATTATTATAGCTTTCTAGTATAGTTTGAAATCAGGAAGTGTGTTGCCTTCAGCTTTGTTCTTTCTCAGGGTTGTTTTGGCTATTTGAGGTCTTTTGTGGTTCCATAAAAATTTTAGGATTGTTTTTGCTATTTCTGTGAAAAATGCCATTGGAATTTTGATAGGGATTGCATTGAATCTAGATGGCTTTGAGTAGTATGGGTTTTTTAATATTAATTCCTCTGATCCATGAACACGGCATATCTTTCCATTTGTTGGTATCTTCTTCAATTTTTTTTAAAAATCAAAGTCATAGTTTTCAGTGTACAGAACTTTCACCTCCTTGGTTAAATTTACTCCTAAGTGTTTTATTGTTTTTGATGCTGTTGTGAATGGGGTTGTTTTCTTTATTTATTTTTCAAATATTTCATTGTTAGTGTGTAGAAACACACCTGATTTCTGTATGTTGATTTTGTATCCTGCGACATCTAAATTCATTGATTGGCTCTAAGAGTTTTTTGATAGAGTCTTTAGGGTCTTCTATATATAAGATCATATTATCAGCAAACAATGACAATTTTACTTCTTTTCCAATTTAGATGCCTGTTGGTTTTTTTTATCTTAGTCTGACTGCTCTGGCCAGGACTTCCAGTACCATGTTGAATAGAAGTGGTAAGAGTGGGCACTCTCATCTTGTTCTTGATCCTAGAGGAAAATCTTGAGTGTGGCATTCGCTCTGGGTTTGTCATATATGGACTTTATTACGGTGAAGTATGTTCCTTCTATACCCAATTTGCTGAGAGTTTTATTATGAAAGGATGTATTTTGTTGAATCTTTTTCTGCATCCATTGAGATGACCATATGATTTTTATCTTTCATTCTATTAATGTGGTGTATCACATTTATTGATTTGCGTGTTGAACCATCCTTGCAACCCAGCGATACATCCCACTTGATCATGTGTATGATCCTTCTAATGTGCTGTTAAATTCAGTTTGCTAATATTTTGTTGAGAATTTTTGTATCTGTATTCATCAGTTTTCTTTTCTTGTAGTGTCCTTATCTGGCTTTGGTATCAGAGTAATGTTAGCCTCATAAATTGAGTTTGGGAGTGTTCTCTCCTCTACAAATTTTTGGAAGAGTTTGAGAAGGATTAGCATTAATTCTTCTATAAATGTTTGGTAGAATTCACCAGGGAAACCATCTGGTCCTGGACTTTTCTTTATTGGGAGGTATTTTATTACTGATTCAATCTCCTTACTCATTACTGGTCTGTTCAGATTTTCTATTTCTTCATGATTCAGTCTTCGTAGTTGTATATTTCTAGGAATTTATCCATTTCTTCTAGGTTATCCAATTTGATGGCATATAACATTCAAAGTAATCTCTTATGATTCTTTGTATTTCTGTGGTATCAGTTGTGATGTCTCCTCTTGCACTTCTGATTTTATTTATTTGAGTCTTTTCTCTCTTTTTCTTAGCTAGCCTAGCTAAAGGTTTGTCAACTTTGTTTATGTCTTCAAAAAACCAGCTCTTGGTTTCATTGACCTTTTCTATGGTCTTTCTGGTATCCATTTATTTCTATTTTGATCTTTGTTATTTCCCTCTTCTGCAACCTTGGACTTAGTTTTCTAGTTCCTTGAGGTGTAAAGTTCACTTGTTTATTTGAGATCTTTCTTTTTTCTTAATGTAGGTGTTTATCACTATATACTTCCCTCTTAGAATTGCTTTTGCTGCATCCCATAAGTTTTGGTATGTTGTGTCTCCATTTTCATTTGTTTCAAGATACTATTGATTTCCCTTTTGATTTGTTCTTTGATCCATTGGTTGTTCAGGAGCATGCTGTTTAATTTCCCCATATCTGTGAATTTCCCACTTTTCCTCATGTTATTGATCTCTAGTTTCATATGATTGTGGTCAGAAAAGATACTTTGGTATGCTTTCAATCTTCTTAAATTTGCTAAGACTTGTTTTGTGACCTACATGATCTATCCTGGAGAATGCTCCATGTGCCCTTGAGAAGAATGTGTATTTTGCTGCAGTTGGACGGAAACTTCTGTATATGTGTATTAGGTCCATTTGGTCTAAAGTATAGTTCAACACTAACATTTCTTTATTGGTTTTCTGTATGGATGATCTATCCGTTGTTGAAGATAAGGTACTGAAGTCCTCAACTGTTATTGTATTGTTGTCTATTTCTCCTCTCAGATCTATTAGTACTTGTTTAATATATTTAGGTGCTCCAATGTTGGGTACATATATATTTATGACTGTGATATTCTCTTGATGAATTGACTCCTTTATTATATAACGACCTTCTTTGTCTCTTGTTACCATTTTTGGCTTAAAGTCTATTTTGTCTGAAATAAGAATTAGCTACTCCTGCTCTCTTTTGGTTTTCACTTACATGGAATATCTTTTTTCATCCCTTCACTTTGAGCCTATGTATGTCCTTAAAGCTGAAGTGAGTCTCTTGTAGGCAGCATATAATTGGGTCTTATTTTTTTTATCTATCCAGCCACTCCATGCCCTTTGATTGGAGAACTTGATCTATTTACATTTAGAGTAATTATTCATAGGTAAGGACTTACAAATGCCAACTTAGCCATTGTTTTCTAGCTGTTTTGTAGTTTCTTTCATCCTTTATGCCTGTCTTACGGCCTTCCTTTGTGAACTGATGATTTTCCATAGTGGTATGCTTTGAGTCCCTTCTCTTTATTTTTTGGGAACTGACCATAGGTTTTTTTTGCTTTGTGGTTACCATGAGGCTTACATAAAACATCTTATAGATATAACAGTCTATTTTATACTGATAAGAACTTTGATCACATAAAAAACTTTACGCTTTTACCTTTTTATATTGTGTACTCACTAATTATTTTAGCTATAGTTATTTGTAATACTCTCGTCCTTTAACCTTTATAGTGGTTAAGTGGTTAACACACTACCATCTTACAGTATTAGAGTACAGCCAGTCCCTAACTTACAATGGTTGGATTTATAATTTTTCAACTTTATGATGGTGTGAAAGCAATATGCATTCAGTAGAAACCAAATTTCAGATTTTGAACGTTGATCTTTTCCCGGGCTAGTGATATGTAGCACAATACTCTCCCCTGATGCTGGACAATGGCTGCGAGCTGCAGCTCCCAGTCAGCCACGCAATCATGAGGGTAAACAACTGATACACTTACACCCATTCTGTACATATACAACCATTCTGTTGTTCACTTTCAGTACAGTATTCAATAAATTACAAGAGATATTCAACACTTTATTATAAAATAAGCTTTGTGTTAGATTATTTCACCCAACTGTAGGATAACGTAAGTGTTCCAAACACAATTAAAGTAGACTAGGCTAAGGTGTGATGTTTAGTAGGTTAAGTTTACTAAATGCATTTTCAATTTACGATATATTCAACTTGCAATGGGGTTATCAGGATGTAACCCCATCATAAGTCGACAAAGCTCTGTATTCTTTTTTTTAATTGGCACCTGGGCTAACAACTGTTGCCAATCTTTTTTTTTTTTTCTGCTTTATCTCCCCCAATCCCCCGGTACATAGTTGTATATCTTAGTTGCAGGTCCTTCTAGTTGTGGGATGTGGGACACCACCTCAACATGGCCTGACGAGCGGTACCGTGTCCGCACCCAGGATCCAAACCCTAGGCTGCCGCAGCGGAGTGCGTGAACTTAACCACTCGGCCACAGAGCCGGCCCCAAGATCTGTATTCTTAATATGACTATATACCTACCTTTACCAGTGCATTGCATATTTTCATGTTACTAATTAGCATCATTTTGTTTCAGCTTGAAGAACTTCTTTCAGCATTTCTCATAAGGCAGGTCTAGTGGTGATGAACTCCCTCAGCTTTTGTTTATCTGGGAAAGAAAGTCTTTCTCTCCTTCATTTCTCAAGGGCAACTTTACTGGATTGAGTATTCTTGGTTTGCAGTTTTTTTCTTTCAGCACTTTGAATATATCATCCCACTCTACTGGCCTGTAATGTTTCTGCTGAGAATTCTGCTGAGAGTCTTATGGGGGTTCCCTTGTAAGTTACAAGCCTCTTTTCTTTTGCTGCTTTTAAGATACTCACTTATCTTTTATTTTTGACAGTTTTATGGTAGTGTGTCTTAGAGATGATCTCTTTGAATTTGTTTAGTGACCTATGAGCTTCACGAACTTAGATATTCAAATCTCCCTCTAGATTTGAGAAATTCTCAGCTCTTATTTCTTTAAGTAACCTTTCTGCTCCCTTCTCTCTCTCCCTCTCTTCTCCTTCTGGAACTCCAATAATTTGCAAATTGTTTCTTTTGATGGTATCCCATAGATCATGTAGGCTTTCTTCACTCTTTTTCTTTTCTTTTTCTGCTGAGGAAGATTTACCCTGAGCTAATATCCACCAAGAATCTTCCTCTTTTTTAGTATGTGGGCCACTACCACAGCATAGCTGCTAACAGACGAGTGGTGTAGGTCTGCACCCGGGAACTGAACCTGGGCCACCAAAGCAGAGCACGCTGAACTTAACCACTAGGCCACTGGGCCTGGCCCTCTTCACTCTTTTTCATTTGTCTTTCTTCTGCTTGATCCACTCTGCTGTTGATGCTCTCTATTGCATTTTTCTTTTCATTCTTTGTATTACTCAGCTCCAAAACTGGTTCTTTTTAATGATTTTTATCTCTTTGTTAAACTTTTCATTTTTTTATGTGTTGTGTTCCTGGTTTCATTGAATTGTTTTCCTGTGTTTTCTTGTGGCTCACTGAGCTTCCTTAAAATAGCTATTTTGAAGTCTTTACTGGGTAAATTGTAGATTTCAACATATTTCAGATCTGTTACTGGAAAATTATCATAATTCTTTGATGGTGTCATGTTTCTTTGATTTTTCATGTTCCTTTAAGTTTTGCATCGCTGTCTTCACATTTCAACTGGCAGTCACCTCCTCCAGTCTTTACTAACTGCCTTCAGGAGAGAAATACCTTCCATCAGCCCTGGTAGGGATTCTAAGGCTTTCTCAGACCTTCAATGAATACACCTACTACTTGCTACTTGCTCCCTCTTGTGGCAGAATTCTAAAGCTTGTATGTCTTCTCTTGATCCTGCAACACACTAGGCTGAATTTTTGCCTTCAAAACAGCCTCCCTTTTGCCTTCCTAAGGGTGGCACTATAGCTCTAGTTTGTGAATTCTCCCTTGCCCACAGATTCTAGCTGACTTTCTATGCATACTCACTAGCTATCTGCCAAAACTCACTCTCATTGCCACAGGGAGTATGCACAGGGAGCCAGCCACAGGGTGGAGGTGTGTGTGAGTGAGGCATGCAAAGTGCTAAGAGTGACTGTGGGCCAGCTGAGAGGATCTGTGGGCAAGGCATCCCCAGTGATTTGTGGGCAGGCTTCTGGATGGAGTCTGTGATGTAGTCAGTAGGATCCTAATCCATTTAGGATTAGAGTCCTATTGCCACTCTCCTAGTCTCTTCCTTCCCCTCAGTCATGCAGCTCATGATTCAGTATTCTTGATGAAGCAGAAGAGAAATGGGCTTCTTTGGCAGGGTCCCACACAGCAAGGGAAGCCAGGTGCTCACTCACATGCTCTCATTTTCTCCTGCAGGGGAAACCATGGGTCAGGAAGATCTCTCTTGGCCCTGAGCTGTGCTGCCTTGGGGAAGGGGTGATGCAGAAAAAGTCAAGTTTTTCCCCTTACCCTCTCAAATGTGTCAAAATTCTTCTTTTTTTTTTTTTTTTTTTTTTGTTCCAATGGTATGCTGGAACTATATTCATGAGGGATATTGGTCTGTAGTTTTCTTCTCTTGTGATGTCTTCATCTGGCTTTGGTATAAGGGTAATACTGACCTCAAAGAATGAATGAGTTGGGAAGTGTTCACTCCTCTTCTAATTTTTGGAAGGATTCACGTTAATTGTCCTTTAAATGTCTAGCAGAAACACCAGTAAAGTCATCTGATCTTGCGCTTTTCTTTGTTGAATGTTTTTTGATTACTGGTTCAACCTCTTCACTTGTTATAAGTCTATTCAGATTTTCTATTTCTTCTTGAGTTAGTTTCGGTACTCTGTGTGTTTCTAGGAATTTGTCCATTTCATCTAGGTTATCTAATCTGTTGGCATAAAATTGTTCATAATATTCTTTTATTATTCTTTTATAATCGTCTTTATCTCTATAAGGTCAGTAGTAATATCCCCACTTTCCTTCCTGATTTTAATAATTTGAGTGTTCTTTTTTCCTTGATGAGTTTAGCTAAAGGTCTGTCAATTTTGTTGATCTTTTCAAAGAACCAACTTTGGGTTTCATTGATTCTATTTTTCTACTCTCTATTTCATTTATCTTCACTGTAATCTTTACTAATTCTTTCCTTTTGCTTGATGTGAGTTTAGTGTACTCTTCTTTTTCTAATTCCTTAAGGTAAAGAATTAGATTATTTAGGGGCCAGCCCTGTGGCCAAGTGGTTAAGTTTGTGCACTCCGCTTGGGCGGCCCAGGGTTTCCTCGGTTCGGATCCTGGGCGCAGACATGGCACCACTCACCAGGCCATGATGAGGCAGTGTCCCACATAGCACAACCAGAGGCACTCACAACTACAATATACAACTATGTACTGGGGGGCTTTGGGGAGAAGAAGAAGAGGGGGAGAAAAAAGATCGGCAACAGTTGTTAGCTCAGGTGCCAGTCTTTAAAAAAAAAAGAATTAGATTATTTATTTGAAATTTTTCTTCTTTTTAAATGTAGGCTTTTACAGCTAGAAATTTCCATCTAAGAACTGCTTTTACTGCATCCCATAAGTTTTGGTACATTGGTTTTCATTTTCATTCCTCTCAAGGTATTTTCTAATTTCTCTTGTGATTTCATTTTTTGACCCAATGGTTTTTTAAGAATGTGTTAATTTCCACATATTTGTGAATTTTCCTTATCTTACGGATTTCTGGCTTCATTCCACTGTGGTCAAAAAAGATATTTTGTATTATTCCAGTCTTTTTAAATTTACTGAGACTTGCTTTATGGTCTAAGATAGTCTATCCCATGTGCACTACAGTAGCATGTGTATTTCTGCTGTTATTGTGTAGAGTGCTCTATATATGTTAGTTCTAGTTGGTATACAGTATTGTTCAAGTCTTCTATATCCTTGTTTCTTTCATCTATATATTCTATCCATTACTGAAAGTGGGTGGTAAAGTCTCCAACTATTACTGTTAAAATGTCTATTACTCCTTCAATTCTGTCAGTTTTTGCTTCATATCTTTTACAGATCCATTATTAGGTGCATACGTGTTTACAATTGTTATATCTTCTTAATGGGTTGACCCTTTTATCATTATACAATGCCCATCTTCGTCTCTTGTTATAATTTTTGTCCTAAAGTCTATATTGTCTGATATTAGTCTAGCTACTCCAGTTCTCTTTTGCTCACTGTTTGCATGGAATATTCTTTTCTATCCTTTCACTTTCAAACTATTTCTGTCTTTGGATCTAAAGTGAGTCTCAGCATATATTTGGATCATATTTTAAAAAATCCATTCTGCCAATCTCTGCCTTTTAATTAGAGAGTTTAATTGATTTATATTTATTGTAATTAGTAATAAAGAAGGACTTACTTCTGCCATTTTGCTATTTGTTTTCTGTATGTCCTAATACCTTTGTTGTTCCTCAATTCCTCCATTAATGCTTTCTTTTGTGTTAGATATTTCCTAGTGTATCATTTTGATTCCTTTCTTATTTCTTTCACTATATATGTTTTAGGTATTTTCTTAGTGGTTGCCCTGGGAATTACAATCAACATCTTAATTTACAACAGTCTATTTCAAATTAATACCAACTTACTTTCAATAGCATACAAAAACTTTGTTCCTATGTAACTCTATCCCCTCCTTATGTGTTATTGTCACATGAAGAGTTACAAAAATCATAAATGCGATAATATTGTATAAACCATAAACATACAGATATTATTGGAGTATTTATTGTAGTATAGTCAGGTTAAGAGGCTTCACAATGCTGGCTGAGAATGGTCAAGAGCAGTGAATAATGTTCTTAGAACTGAAAGAGCTTAAATAATACCTGTGCTAAAAAATAGAGGAAGTAACTACTCCTCCCACCTGTATGCACATCCATTTCTGTAACCTGAAATCCTCACACAGTGCCTGGCATAGAGTGTATATATTCAATAAATTTATTATAAATGAATAAAAATATGTACAGAAATGCCTCTTTTCTCCTTAAGGAGAGGAAAGAAAACTTCAACATCTATTAGGAATCTATTACCTATCAGGCACTGTGCCAAGTGTGTTTTAAATATCTCATGTAATCCATACAGAAACCCTATGAGATAAGTATCATCCTCCTCAATTTACAGACAAAGAACTGAGGGAAGTGATCTTTCCAAGGTCACAGAGCTGAAGCCAAAATTTAAACCTATATCATGATTCTAAGGACGGTGCTCTTTCTACCACAGCATACTGATCTCACGTTCTACTCTACTCTGCCATAGAACAGACTCAGCACATTTAGGGAAGCTCTCTCTTCCAAACACATAATGAAGTCATAAACAAGAGAAAGCAGCATCGTCTGAAAGGAACTGGCTTAAAATTTTCACTGCCAAGAGACCAGATGGTTTCTGGGATATCTAGTTAGGCTAAAAATACCCTCAACCACAATGCATCTAACTTACAAACAAAGAAAAGGAGGGACAGCCAATATAAATGTGCAGCTGGAAAGCTGAAAGATTTAATACTTATAAAACATTGCTTAAGGGGTTTTCAAATGGTAATACATGATATAAAACATCAGACAGCTCACGCTCTCAATTACTCACTCATCGTTCTGTCTCTCACATACCCACACCACATTAGTTTCTTAATCAAACCCTCAGGTCTGGAAGAGCTGAGTCCCACCAGGAAGCTGAAGGCTGGAGAGAACCTTCCTCCCAGCCCCTCGCCTGCGTGTGTGACTCCCCCCGCATCCCAACACATACTTGAATGAAACCAGCAGCTTCCTTAGGCCTAGTTTTAGCTGTCATGCACCCAGAAATAGGTAAGACTTTGTAACAATCCTTCCCTTATATATTTATATGATATTTATATGATGTGCACTTATATTTTTATGATCTGGGTTACCTGCCTTGTGTATACTAGTATTCTTTCTTTTTTTTAAGTGTACAACTTAATAGTTTTTAGTATATTCACAGAGTTATTTAACCATCACTACAATTTTAGAACACTTCCATCACCTCATAAAGAAACCTCATATCCTTTAGCTATCCCTCCTAAACTTCCCCTTCCCCTCCAGCCCTAAGCAACAACTGATCTACTTTTTATCTCTACATATTTACCTATTCTGGACATACACTAGTATTTGTTTGCTGATGGGGAGGAACACTGTTTTCACAGCTGTATTTCGAAAGGCCTAGCATAATGCAGAAGGATTTGAGTTCCCTCAAACAGCAGGATAACTGGACAGCTTCTTACCCACCTCTGTAGCTACCTTGTATCTTTTTAGAACAAGGCAGGGCATAAATTATTAAACAAAGGAAGGCAGTTTTCTGTTGCAAAGGTAGATCATTTCAAGACAAAGATCCAAGGGCAGGGCCTTTGGTCACAGGGTTCTCACAATGGTTTGATAGAAAGAGCACAGGTTTGGACTCAAGAGAGACCTGAGTTCCAATTCCATCTGTCACTCTACTGAGGTAAGAAGTTCTTGGGTGAGTTACTTAACCTCTTTGAACTGCATTTTCCTTAGCTGTAAAATGGGAATAATATTGCAAGTCTTGTAGGATTAATGTGAGAACTAAATGAAATGAGGCATATTTAAAGTTCATCATGGCAGGAAGCACTGGGAAAAGGCTAGTTCCCCTGATGCTATCCCTCACCATCCCACCAGGCCCCTCTAAAAACTATCAGGATATTTTTCTTCTAATACAGCAGATATTACTGACACCTTAAAACCTACCACTCTCCTTAAGTTCCACATCACTTCTCCTTAAGCTATCTTCCTTTTCCAACCATATTCCATTACTTTTAACAGGACCTGACATCTTAATAACCAGCTCATCCACTTGATTTGTTTCAATTCCTTTATCCCTCCCCAGCACACACACACACACACACACACAACCTGCCCCAGGCCATCATAAAGCCTTGTGGTTTCTTTTAACTCACTACCTCATCCTTCTCTTACAGTCTCCTCTCCCTCATGGTTACAGTTTGACTATTCCTCACCCACAACTTGCTATGTCTAATCTTTAGATTTTTATGGAAGTTTCTAACTGCCCTTACCCCTTTCTTTTCAGCCCTGGCCTCATTTCCCCCGCTCTTTAACACTCTGCTTTAAGCCACTTCTAAACACTTCAATTTTAGACGCAAAAAGAATCTTAAGAAATCATTCACTAAAACCCCCTGCCCAGCATGTAAGTAGGACATGACAACAAACCTGCATTTTACATACATGAGATAGAAGGAGGTCAACTGATTTCACTCAAGCTCACCCTGCCGCTTCGTCCCTAAAGCCTCCCCTAGACTAGCCTCCTCACCTCTCTGGCTCTGCCTCCTTCCATAAGAGCTAGTCCTCCAATATCATATCACTTATGTGTCTGTTTGGTGTCTGTTACCTGAAAGCGTCTGTATTTTCATTTGTTCATTTTAAGGAAGAGGGACACGTGTGCATATTGTAATTCACTCCAACACTGACTGGGCATGCATTTAACATTGCTCAGTCTCTGTCTATATCTCTCCTTACACACACACCTTATAGTAAGCACAGCCATTTCAGATATCTTTGGATGTGCCCCACTCTGAACCACAGACTCAGGCTTAAAATATCTGGACATCAGAAAACAATGTAACTAATTTCTACTTAATTAAGGCTTAACTACTACTCAGTGAAATACAGATTTTTCTTTTATAGAATCTATCAAAAGTATGATCATAAGCTATTGCTAATGCATTAGAAGGCTAAAGGCAACTTTATAGTATAAAAGCTCTATCAATGTGGTCACCAGACACCCTAAATCCCATATCTATCCTATGAAATCTAGTCTAAAAACCAGCCACCAGTCAATCAGTTCCTCCACAGCTCCTGCAGTCCTCCCTCCTAAAGACCCTACGCTGTAAGTTTGACAATCGATTCTGACAACACCCCAGTTTAACCTACCCACAGGCATAACACTTATTCCAACACTCCACAAGTATTTATTGAGCCTCTACTATGCGCCAGGCACTGTACTAAGCACTGCAAATATAATGGTGAACAAGATGTTGGCCCTGCTTGTAAAGGATTTTAAAGGCTAGTGGGAAGATGGGCAGAGGCAGCAGAGGGATCTATAAAAAGGTCATGAGGAATAATGGGGTAGAGTGGAAAGAGCCAAGAAACCTCAGTTCTAATTCAGTTTCCTACTACTCTAGTAGTCTAAGATTTGGCAAGCCATGTTCTCTCTCAGGGCTTTAGTCTCCTCAATCATAAAACAAAAGAATTAGATAAGACGAATTAGATATTCCTTTGGTGGTCTAGTGGTTAAGATCTGGTGCTCTTGCCACTATGGCCCAGGTTCGTTTCCCAGTTAGGGAACCACACCACCCGTCTACCAGTTGTCATACTGTGGCAGCTGCATGTTGCTGTGATGCTGAAAGCTGTGCCATCAATATTTCAAGTATCAGCAGGGCCATGCATGATGGACAGGTTTCAGTAGAGATTCCAAACTAGACAGACTAGGAAGAAGGACCTGGCCACCCATTTCCAAAAAATTGACCCTGAAAACCTTATGAATAGCAGTGGAGCACTGTCTGATGTCACATCATAAGAGAGGATGGCGCAGAAAGACTGGGCAGGGTTCCCCTGCCGGGAGTCAGAATGAACTCAATGGCACAAACAACAAAAGGTCCTTTTCAGCTTTAAGAGTCCACGTTCTAAAAGAAGATAAAATAGTGGCAGCAATACTCACCGAAGGCTTATCATGTGCCAGAAATCTTGCTAGGCACCATTTACTTAAGATACGGAATGGCAGTCCTGGTGTTACTGCATCATTTTTGTTTTTTAAGTTTTTTAAACTGGAAAGATTTGATTATATTTGTGTGTGTGTATTTATTTTTATGGTTATGCTCTATTTCCAAGAAGAATTTGAAGTGACTTACAGTAAAAATAAAGACTGTGCCTTAAGAGAAAGTAAAGACCACATTAAGTAATAAATATGGGAAGAGTATACCAAAAATTATTTTTTAAAAATTATAGGCCATTTGGAAAGCCATGATAACCGAATTGAAAACTTTGTCCTAATCCTAAACTTTCTGACAGCCAAAGCAAAGATGAAAACACAACTGGACACATAGGTCTTCGAAAAGACACCAGCTCAACAGAGAAAGATTTTTCAGGCTGAGCTTTTAGAAGAATTTGTTACCAGGTTTTTTGTTCAGTTCTAGTAGGGAAAAGGGAAATGAAGAGTGAAGGGAAATAAATTTAAACAAACCAGTTTTTCAGATATTTAAAAGTTTGACTTTATGATTATATATCTTATGGTTCAAGTTAATTTTTTTCAGTTAAGATATATTTTGTGATTAACTTAGAAAGGACCTTGGGTTAACTATTACGCTATCTGCCTATTTGAAAGAAGGTTCATTTTCAAAGGCCTGTAGAACTTCATTAATTGTGCTGCAAAGCCCTCTTTGCTTTGAATTTTTCAAATGAAAATAGACTGAGCTGCTGGCAAGACTCATAGCCAGAATCCACTGATGGATTCCTTCCTGAATAACCATCCTATCATGCCAACTCACTCTTAACCTCCATGCTTTTGAGTTTAAGAAAGTTTATAAAATAAATAAGTAAAACAAATGTAGATTCATTTGATTTAAATACAGTTATGAAAACTTTAAAAGCTTTTACATATGAACTCTCTTTAGGAAAGAACTTGTAGAGATAACCTCTTCTTTTGTTGTTGTTTAACAGATAGAAAGACATGTATCTGAAATATCCAAAAAATATTGACGGTGCTAATTCCTTTTTTTTAATTGTGGTAAAATATATAGAACATAAAAATTACCATTTTAACTATTCTAAGTTTACGGTCACATTGAGTTGCAACCATTGCCACGCTAATTCTTTTTTAATATATCCATATGCTACATCTCATTGCTAGCACTAACAACTCCATATTGCTTTCCTAAATATCATTTGGAACTGAAACTTAATATTTTCTTATCTAAGAAAAAAAGTTTGTCGACTAAATAAGAGATGCAATTCACCATATTACCATAACAGATTTTCCAACCTAAGGTTTCATTTCCATGACATGAGCAAACTATTTCCTAATGTGATAACCCTACAAACCAAATCCAATTAATTGTTTTAGTAACTTTACTAATAATTGAACTCAGCCAACAGCCTTGGATATTTGGAAAAAATGAATGCTGAGATCCAGATATGTGTAACACCAATTACAAACATTTCTTAAGAGTAAAATGTTAAGTGAATATTTTCCTATAAATTAGGAAATTGTGGCTCAATAATATAGGGTAAGGGCAAGAATGGGCCAAGGAGCAGGAAAAGAAGATACATTACAGATATTCCAGAGCCACACATAATCAAAAGCACACCCCTATGTATACACTTTACATTTTGCCCTTTAGAGAAGAATTTTCTAAGTTCCTTGCTAGGCATTTCTAAGTAATGAAATATTAACCTGTTACTCCCTTTAAAAGAATGAGTTACAAGGGTAGAGAGTGAAACTGGCAATAAGTAATTCACCTGTTCAATACCCACTCCAACTAATTGGGGCAATTTGGCCTTGGAATCCTATTTGGACTTTAATAAAAAACTTTTTCCAAGTCATTTCAAATTATGAGATATTAATTAACTAATCATAGATTGCCCAAAGCAACATTTATTTGTTTCGGGGAGTATTATTGTAACTTGATTGGAATGAATAATACGATCTTTTTCTCTTTTCAGTAGATCCCTCTTATAATTGTTAAGATATGCCTGCTATAAATGGGGGGAAATCCATATACACAATCAACAGCTAACAACCCTTAGTCAAGCAATCTTGAATGTTTTAACTTTAGAGGGCATCTATAGTTCAAGCTTATATGCACAATTGCAAGAGTTTCATCTTCATCATAAATGGAAAGTACACTGGCTTACATCTTACTTATTGGGTCCTGATTACATCAATCAAGCCTAAGTGGCTACAATACAGTGGCCATTCAAGAAGTGTCAAATGGGCCTTCCTGGAAGAAGGAGTTACCATTTCCTAGAGAAGGGAGGCATTTAGGGGAAGGGGTGGTTTAGTGAATTTTACTCTCAGAAATAACAGAAAAATCAGACTGCTCCAAAAGAACATAGACAAAAAGGATTCAGATATAAAAACAACATCAGAAATCACAACAGTACATACTTTATAACATTCTTAAACTTAATAGCTTTTTTGGGTCATATTTATTAGTAACTAGCAATAAAAAACTTTAAGATAAAAAGGGTCCAGGTGTATGTTCAGAGGGGCAGCAAGGAAAGATCTACTTCACAGTGCTGCAGGGAAGGAAGAGAGAAACCCTAGAAATAAAGGTGAACAATACCACTTTTCGTTGTTTAAAAGACAACAAAATGGGTAAAGATTGTGTCCTTTCATCTTTATATTAAAACAGAAAGCATGGCGTGTAATAGCTGTTCACAAAATGCCTGTTGAATGAATTATGCCTTCCTAGCTTCCTTCTTCCATTTCTTCCTCCCTTCCTTTCTTCCTTCCTTCTATCTGTCTATCTACCCTTTCTTCTTTTTTCCCTTCCATCTAGCCCTTCAGTATTCCTCCATCATCCAACATCCATCCAATTCCTCCCTCCTTTCCTCTACAGGCCCTGCAAAGTCTAGAGGATCAAGAGATTCTTTGACAAGGGTCTTAAAAACTTTTCAGTTTGCCCTCTTGGAACCTATCTAAATATATTTTAGTTCTAGGCATTGAAAATAAAATCAACTCTGGCCTCACTTCCTACTAAGAGAGAAAAGTCCACTGAAAGAATCCATGAATATTGTCAGCTGAAGGCTTTGTTGTTTCCTCCTAGGATAGAAAGTTCACACTTTGCAGCAGAGCAATTAGCACAATCCTACCCAAAGGAAACTAGATATGGGTAAATTTTATTTTTCTTTAAAAATTCAGGTCAGCCCCTTGTCCCTAATCCATATTTGAAAACCAGTTCCCATCTCTTTTCCCAACTCCCCCTCCCCCAAAGTAGTTACAACAAACGCTTTTGCTCCCCCAGTCCTTTTTGTCTGCTACCCCAAAATGAAAGAACCATGACTGAATTCAGTATCAGCCTCTTACCCTGCCAAGAAAGCTAAGGAGTAGGAGTTGTTCTTGGAAACAAATGCCGAGCGATGTGTCTGTGTCATCTTGCCTCGTGAAGGTTCTTCATTCTCTGAATCTGAGAGACGTGCAGGACACTAGCAGGAGACAAGGAAGAAAAAAACTGTCCATTTGGGGTTCCCATGGAATCTCCCACAGCTATCGTTTCAAATCTATTACACGTCACTTCTCTCTCAGCTCCAATCTACGTTTCCAATTGCCTCCAGGAGATCCCAATCTGGATATCCCAAATGCAGCTCAAACTTAGTATATCCAAAATCAACTTACTATTTCTCTTCTCTAAGCCCCACTACCAACCCAGCAGAAGCCTCAAAATGTCATCTACAAAACTCTCCTTTCCCTTTCTTCGAAGGCATAACCAAATCGTATACAGGTTTTGATACCCCAACACCTCTGGATATTTCATTTCATTTACTCTTTATATTAGCCCTATAAAAAAAGGGATTATTACCTGTCTTTTACGGATGGCAAACTGAGGCTCAGAGTACAGTAGTTAATTTTCCCAGGATTGTAGAATTAATAAGCAGCTAATGCTAGTACTTAAATCCAGGGCGTCTGTCTCCAAACTGCCTCCATGTTGTTTCCACTCGACTCTACCCAACTCCTCAAACGTCTCTCAGATCTAACCCTTCCCACATATACTCACTGTCAGTGCCTTTCCTTTGATTCTCTCATCTTCTGCCTGGACTATTGCAATAATCTAATTACTGGTCTTGCTCTCTCCAGCCTTTCTTCCCTCCAATCCCCTCCATGCCATCAAGCACACAGACAGAATCCTGTCACTTTCCTGCTTAACAGTTGGTGACTTCAGGATAAAGTCTATGATACAATAATCTTCACAAACAAGACCCAACCTTCTTTCATAGTTTTTCTCCCATCAGCTCCCACCCAGGGAACTACCTGAGCCCTAGTACAACCCAACTACTTTCTACTTTCCACATGCACCATCACAGTTTTTCAAAACCTCTCTTCTTTTGGACCTGCTATATTCCCTTAGCCTGAAATTCCCCTTCCACATTCTCTGCCTATAAAATACTTATTGGCCGCCCACCCTGTGGCGTAGTGGATAAGTTTGGTGGGCTCCACTTTGGTGGCCCAGGTTCATGGGTTTGGATCCTGGCCACAGACCTACCACCACTCATCAGCCATGCTGTGGTGTCAACCCACATATAAAGTGGAGGAAGACTGGCACCGATGTTAGCTCAGGGCTAATCTCCCTCAGCAAAAAAAATAAAATAGGGGCCAGCCCCATGGCTGAGTGGTTAAGTTCACGAGTTCTGCTTCGGCAGCCCAGGGTTCACCAGTTCAGATCCTAGGCGTGGACCTACACTCTGCTCATCAAGCCATGTTGTGGTGGCATCATACATAGAAGAACTAGAATGACCCACAACTAGGATATACAATTATGTACTGGGGCTTTGGGGAGAAAAAAAAAAAAAAAGAGGAAGATTGGCAATAGACGTTAGCTTAGGACCAGCTTAGGGCCAATCTTCCTCACCAAAAAGAATAGTAAAATTCTAAAAAAAAATAAAAATTTAAAAATATACTCATTGGCCTTTCAGAAGAATGTTAAATATTACTTTCTCTGCAAGAACTTCCAAATACCCCTACACTCAGCTTTTCCCATCTTAGTGATACTCATTCATTTACCTTCATTTTATTTTAGAGTCTCTTTTTGAGTCTTTCAATTTCCATTTGAATTTTTTTTTTACATGTGCCTTGTGCATACAACATATAGTGAGGATTTGCCTCTTGATTCAATATGAGCGTCTTCTTTTTAAGGGAAGCAACTAATCATACTGAACTGTAGCTTCTTATTTAGGAGTCTGTCTTCTGCTTTAGACAATAAACTCTGTGAGAATAAGTGACCATCTTTTCTTGAAAACTCTCAAACCATTATATAGCAGGTAAATGAAAACTATCTACTCATCTAATGATTAACCAGTTATCTAATGATCAAATGACTATCAGAGTTATAGACAGACGCATACAAGGCATCTTTTGGCTCAGAGTACCCTACATTTCTTAAATGTTTTGTTATTCTGGAGGCTGATAGGCACATACTTACAATACGCTATGTTTCTAAACAGTTAGCCTTTGAGAAAGAGTTGAAGGATTACAATTTACAGAGAAGCTTTTCAATTTTATAGGGCATTCCTCCTTAAAGAACCCTGTTGTACAAATCAATCACCAGAGAAACTTTAATACCACTAACCCATTATCAAATTTTATACAATATTCTCTTCACAACTCTGGGGAAAAAGAAAAAGCTTTGACATCAATAGACTCAACAGGAGCTAAATAATGGCAATTTCTGTTTATTTAGGTCTTAGACTATAGTCAATTCAGTACTAAATACAAGAATGCCCAAACCCCAACTCTATTACCTAGCTATCACTGTCACTGTGGGTTGGCTGCTTTATCTTTCTGAGCCTCAGTTTCCTCATCTATAAAATAAAGATTGCTGGAGCCAGCCCAGTGATGCAGTGGTTACGTTTACATGCTCTACTTCAGTGGCCCAAGGTTCACGGGTTCAGATCCTGGGTGTGGACTTACACGCTGCTCATCAAGCCATGCTGTGGTGGCGACCCACATACAAAATAGAGGAAGACTGGCATGGATGTTAGCTCAGGGCCAATCTTCCTCACCAAAATAAATAAATAAATATTGCTCCATCTACCACATAGATTGTGATAACCCATTAAAAGCACCTAGTAAATTAGCCAACAAGTAGTAAGTGCTCAACAAAACATAGATTTTGTTTGTATCAATTTAAATCCTATTAATCTTTTAAGAAAAAATTTTAGTATTATAATAATTGTTGAAAAATAAATTTACATTATTATAAATAATTATATAGACAAAAAGTACTCCCCCATCCCTCTATATTTCTACTCCCACAAAACTTAGAATCATAAGATAGGAAAATATTTACCTCTTATATTTCACTTTGGATAAAAATAAGCCTATAGCAGTATGGATTCCTAAAAATGGTATAAAACACACATAATGAAATCCCTGAAGCAATATTTTAGAAAATGTTGTACCCCCAAAAATTAAAAGAATGATAATACCCAGAGTTGGCAAGAGTGTGAGGAAATTAGTTTAGTACTTTCATGTTCTAATGGTGGGAGCAGAACTATATACACACTTTCTGGAGGTCAACTAGTAATAAGTACCCAAAGTCTTAGGGAGGATACTCCCTTTGACCTGGTCATTCCACTTCTAGTAATTTATTCTAAGGAACTAATGAGACAAGTGGATTTCATCACAGTGGTGGCTTAAGATAGCAAAATATCAATGGGAGATTAATTAAATAAATTCTACAGTAAAAAATACTAAGAGACCACTAAATAATGATATGGGGTTCTTTATTTACATGGAAAGACATCCACGATTTATAGTTTATAAAAAACGATTATAAAACAGTATGTACACTTGGCTGCATTTTCTGAAAAGAGAAAGAATATATAGTATGTATGTATATGTGCACTTAGAAAATAAGTCTGGAAGGATATTTACCAAAATGTTTATAGAGGTTATCTCTAGCTTGTGGGATGACAAGAAGTTTTTCGCTTTCTGCTTTCAAATCTTTGGTATGACTATAATTGTTATATTAAATTGTTTTCCAACAATTTACAATTATTTTTGGTATTAATTGTACCATAACAAATCATAATAAATTAAACATTGTGCCCATTTTATTTCCATTCTGAATAAAAGATAATAATCTCTGTTTCTAGAATAATCTCTTTCCTCCCTCTATTTGAATTCAACATAATAAACATGTACCAAACATTTGTGATGTGGAAGGTACTACAGGAGATTTAAAAATAGGTAAGACACATTTCTTACGTTCAACAGACCTACAAATCTAGTAGAGAAACACAACACACAAATAACCACAAAAGGAAGAATGAAATAAGTCCTGTAAGGTTACAAAGTAGGGGGAGGGAATTGAGAGGGGAGAGAGTGGATGATAGGAGTGGAAAAACAAGTGAGGAATCTCTCTATGTTCCATGAAGGTGACAGTTTTTGAACTTGGACATGGAGAGGTGAATAGCCTTTCAACAGGTAAGCTGGGTGCCATTTCAATGAGATGAAAATGCAAGAGCAAAGACTCTAAAGAGGGAAAGCATAGAATATATATTTTGGGGGAAGAAAACAGCTCTGTTCCCTAGAATTTTGGGATGTAAGCAAGGATGGAAAGATAAACTAGAATAATACTAAGGACCTGAATGTGGGAGTGAAGAGTTCTCATTTAATTCCACAGGAAATGGGGAGTCACTGAGGTTTTGGGGGCAGGAGAGTGAAATGATCAGTCCAGCTCTAATTATAATACTCTTTATATAAAATATAATCCTTCATCTAGCTTTCCACTGAGACCATTTGAGCTTTTCTTTGGTCCCAATTTGAATGCAGCCTTGGCTAAACTAAATGAAATTCTTTGTTCAACATCAAAAACTCTTAAAACACATTTAAAGCAAAATTAGAGCCATTCAAAAGTCCTCAAAAGTATAAAAGCAAACAGAAAAAAAGGTAAAATCACAAAAAACTAAAATGTGAAGTGTTCATAGATTGGATTTCATTCAATGTGTTTTTGCATAGAAAATTTTGTAAAACTGGCTATTACCAATAAAAATGAGTCTGAGAATTTGTGCTTCTTGATTTCTTTTAAAATTAAAACTAGGTTGATGCAATTGATTTCTATTTCAGAGACAGTAGTGGCAAAAGAAAAAATAATTAGAGCGATTTCCCAGTCTTGACATAAATTAATACTAGAGATCATTTCGTAGAGGAAACCTGGATCTGGCAAGGCCAAAAACACCAGGTTCTTTCTATCAAAGGCCCACAGTGAAGGGTAAGCTCTCTTTTGTCAGGATTGGTTTATCCTAAAAAGAAAGGTCCTTCTGGGTTGTTTTGCCTGAGAGCCCTAATGGATAGTCCTGTTGGGGTGAAAGGGCAAAATTGCAGTCTTTAGAGACCACAGACCACAGTTGGGGCTGTTAGTCAGAAGACATACTATATGGTACAAGACTATCATATATTTCATTCTTGCCTTCCTACGTAAACTGTATCCTCTCCAGTAGCTAGTCTTTTTCCTTTTGTAGCTCCCAACGAACAGAGCATTAAGAGTATACAAGTATTTCACGTTTGTTAAACTGAATCTTTTTGAAGGTTGAAACTATAAAATGCAAGTGGTTATTTTTAATAATAATTGAATAATAATTATTATTATAACCAGAATCAAAAAGCCCCACATGTATGTTGACAGTCAACAAATACTATCAATCCAAGAAAATTTAAAAGATTTCAATTTTTGAAGTTCAGGAAAAATGCCTTTGCAAAGAGTAAGCCAAAAGCACAGAGAAATTAAGTAACCTAACCAAAGATATACGGCCTGTTACAATGCTGGGGCCTGTTTAAGAGAAGATATCTGGTCTAGAGATTGTTTTCCTCGATTCTGCTACGTTGTCTGCCTTTATGGTAAAGCTTTGTTAATTCCAGCTAATTAGAAAGATAACCTAAAATACTAACAAGCCTGAATCACAAAATATTTTAAAAGATATGACTCTATTGATATGTTAAGTACATATAGCAAGCAATAAAAAGTGTCTGATCCAATATGACTTACTAAGAAAAAAAAATCAATGGAAGGGGCTGGCCCTTTGGCCAAGTGGTTAAGTTCACTCGCTCTGCTTCAGCGGCTCAGGATTTCGCCGGTTCAGATCCTGGGCGCGGACATGGCACCGCTCATCAAGCCATGCTCAGGCGACATCCCACATGCCACAACTAGAAGGACCCACAACTAAAAATATACAACTATGTACAGGGGGTCTTTGGGGAGAAAAAGGAAAAAATTTTTAAATCTTAAAAAAAAAATTCAATTGTAATTGTCCATTTGAGTGTAATCAGTGGACCCTCCAAAAGTGCTTTCTTTTATAAGTTAAATATACCACTTACAACCTGTTCCAGTAATTTGTTGGTAAATAAGTAATGAAAAGAATTCAGTTAGGATTTGGCCCAATTAGAAGTCTAATTAGGTTAAGTTTAAACTAATCTAATATTAAGGACCTACCTTATATCTAGCATTGTGCATTATATATAATTTAGGGCATTATAAAGAATAAAGGGAAGTAAAACACAAGCTTTAAGGAAATCTAGCTTAGGATATAAGACATACAAAACTCAAATTCAAATAATAACACAAGTCAAAATGACAATATACATTTAAACTTTACCACAAGTAGTATACTATATACCACACTTTTCCTCTCACTTGCCTTTTTTCCGCACTGTTCCCTTAATCTTTCCATGCGAGTCCCATTGTCCCATTCATAAATTATTTTCTCCAGCTCTCATCTGGACACTAAGTTCTTCAGTACTCTTAAGCTGCAATGACTGTTACTGGTCTCATAGTCCACCAACATAGGTTTTTCAGATCCCTGTCGCCTGGGCTAATTGCTAATTTTGCGGCACATGTCCATCAAAAAGGTGATCTACTTACAAGCTCTAGATTTGTTTTCGGTACTAATGGCTCATCTCTTTTTTTCTGTTCATCCATTTTCCTTTTCCCTGTTTCTGTATCCTCTGGTGACAGCTTGTGGATTTGATCTTCAGAAGTTTTCTCCTCTTGCAACTTTTCTTCTCTCAGCTAAAAATACAAATCACACCAAGACAGTAGAGTTTTAGGCAACTATAGACTTACAGGCATCTCAGTAGTCTATTAGAACAAACAGATCACATGGCATTTTTGAGACTATTTTTCTCATTGGATATAAAGCTCTAGTAATTTTCAAATAAGTCTGCTTTTACTTGACTTGTGCCAAACATACACTTCACGGCTTAAGATTTAACTGCTCCGCATTCTTGAGCAGGATGAAGCCATAAAAGCTAAAATACACATAATCAAAAAATAAGGTTTATTCACTTAGCCAAAAAAGGCTGAACCTAAAAACTTTCCTTATTTCCATAAAATGGATTTAATTGCATTGGACCAAGAGAACAGCAAAGATGAAGGCCACAGAGGGCCAGAGAAGCTGGGCTAGGCAAGACAGGTCTCTTTAAGCTTAGTGGCAACAGAAAAAAATGACTTATCACAGTTCTAATGTCCTATAATTTATGCTATTATCTTGTGGTCCATGGGATAGGTCAAGATACATGGTCTACAGAAAAATTTAAGGCAGAGGCATATGCTCCTCATTTGGGGGAGGTACGATGGCATTATGAAAATAAGATGGGCTTTGGAATAAAAAACCTGGGGTCTAGTGGTTCTGTCACTTATTTACCAGCTATATGATCTTGGGCAAATGAACCACCACATGCTCATCTACAAAATAGGGGTAATGCTACTTACTTGGCAAATATTGTGGTAAGAAGTCAATGAGATAATAAAAGAACTTAATATAGTGTCTTGCTGTGTACTTAGAGTACATCAAGCGTTCCCTTTATCTCCTTTTATTCTCTTTTCACTGGCCAGAGTTTTAATAAAATTTAAATGACATAATATATATCAAAGCAATTACAGGCTACTAACATTTTTAATCATACTTGCAAAAAAAATTAAGCTAAAGAACAAATAAATATTTTTCATTGGCTGTTGCCTCAGGGTTAAAAAACAAAAACAACAATAACAATAAATGACAATAATGATTTAGTGTCTTATCTTTCCAATTTCTATAGGTCTGATTCCCATAAGCGTGAACTAGTCTTTAATATAGTAAGTCTAATTCAAGAGGTTATGAATATGCAAAGAATACCACACACAATGCTATCCCAAGAGGAGATTCAAATGAAATAATGTACTCCCAACTCTGCCCAAGTCAAACAAGAACATGAGAGGAAAAAAAGTAAATCCTTAGCCAGGGAGAAAGCAAACCTGAAATGTATGCTAGCTGCCCACATGAAAGATCAATGCCTTTTGATGAACTTAGATGAGAAATTCTTGTTCAACAACTTGACCACAGCCTACACAAAGGGGCATTTCACTTTCAGTGGACAGAGGCCGAGTGGCACAAAAGAGAACAAGTTCTAGCATCATAATAATAGTTACCATTTACTGAACTCTAGGTGTCAGCTGCTGAGCTAAGCACTGGACATACATTATCTCACTTAGAAAAGGTTTAAGAGTTAGGTAATATGTTCAAATTTACAGACCCATAGCCCTGGAGGTGGAATTCAAATCTAGGTTTATCTCAGTGGTTCTCAACCAAGTATGATTTTGTCCCCCAGGGTCTACTTGGCAATGTCTGGAAGCACTTTTGGTTGCCACACCTGACGGGGTGGGGTCTATGTGCTACTGGCATCTAATGAGTAGAGGCCAGGGATTGCTGCTAAACCTCCTAAATGCAGAGGACAGCCCCCAACAATATGTACATACACAGATGTTGCTATTTTTTTAAAAAACGAAATATTAAATTTCATTTTATATATATATATGTTAGAGTTATTTTGTTTAGTGCTCAATGGTGTTTACATACTACGTCTCTGGCTTTTCTAGTGTTTTAGAATGTATCCTTCTGCCTCCTAATAATTTTGTTGCTGCTCTCAAAGTTTTTGACAATGGACTTGTGTTGCTGGCAAAACAACCTTTTTATTGTAATATTGAGCCTTTGCTAACAAAGCATCATCTTAACAAAGCTAAAAATTTACAAAATTGAAAAACCTACATATCCATTTAAATCTTCATATGAATGACATTGGTGTTTTTCCAAACTGGGTTCTGTAGGAGTTAATTTTTTGTCCCTTTTGGTGGTTATTTATAAGGACTTGAGAACTTGTTCTCTAGGAAAGAGTTTTTATACTCAGGGAAAATGCCTCAGGGAGTGTCAGAAAGTAGTATATAAACTTGAATAAGAAATATCAATAGCTGCTGTTTATTGACCTCTTCTATGTTCCAGGCATTAAGTTTATAGAGCTTACCTCATTTATTCCTTAATGGCTCTGTTTGCATCTATCATTATCATTTTTTAGATACATAAATTAACACTCAGTGGTGTTAACTATGACTCAAAGTCACAATGATTGAATATTGAAGAGCTTGGATTTTAAAGCAAACCACTGGCTTCGGATACCAGGGTTTCTCAACCTCAGGACTACCAACATTTTGGGCTAGATAATTCTTTGTTGGAGGGGGCTGATCAGAGCCTGAGAAGGCTTATACATGAATACTTTATTGGGGAGCAGGAGTTAAGGATGTAGTAGCATAAAAAGGAAAGACAGAGAGCCAATAAAAGTGGTGCAACAGTTGGCCCAATAGTTGGCTATAGAGGAAAATATGAGAAACTGTATGAAATGCATCTCAAGACTGTCAGTCTCAAGTGCGAAAAAGGGAATATTTATTGACTCCCCCCTCCCCACTGACCAAAATCTGCTCCATGGGCTGTTAAACACCCCTCACACTAGCTTGTACAACTTGAGTAAATTCCTATAGCAGGCACTGCAGCAGTGACAAGAGAGAAGCCCCAGAGCTAAAAGCAAGAGGCAAGCAGTAGGAGTCTAAATAAGATCTCAGGCTGTACCAAAGTGAAACTGCCCACCACTCTAAGTGGAATGATTTTCACTGCTTCCATTTTCAGATGCTAACTACTAGAAAAAACTATTGCCTTCTGTTTAATCTCATACTCAGTCACACTACCAAGAATACCATGCAGTTTTTTCCTGAAAATATCTTTACTTTGCTCTCACTAATTTTTAAAAATAAACTTTTAAAAATCAAAGCATTATACACAGAAAAGTGTACACATCATAAATGTAAAGCATGATAAATTATACAAAATAAGCATATCCATGTAACAACCACCCAGATCAAGAAACTGTTTATTACCACTATCCCTTGTGCCTACTCTTTACCCAAAAGTAACCAAGATCCCAGCTTCAACACCAAAAAACCATCTTACCTACTTCTGAATTTTATATAAGTGGAATCTCATATGTGTACTGAATCCGTCTTTCTTCAGTCACTATTCTGTGTGTGAGATTCAACCATGTAGGTGCGTATAGTAGCTTGTCCCCTCTCATTGTTTTATAGTATTCCATTGTTTGACTATAAAACAATTTAACCATTCCACTGTTAATGGATATTTGAATAGTTACTAAGTTTTGGCTATGTACAAATCAACTACTATGAACATTTTTTTTTTGAGCAAGATCAGCCCTGAGCTAACATCTGTACCGATCTTCCTCTACTTTATATGTGGGATGCCTGCCACAGCATGCCTTGATGAGTGTGCCATGTCCGCACCTGGGATCCGAACTGGCAGACTCCGGGCTGCTGAAGTGGAATGTGCGAACTTAACTGCTGTGCCACCGGACCGAACATTCTTGAATATGTAACCTGATACACATATAGTTCTGTGGGGTATATTCTAGAAGAGAAACTGTTTAGTCATAAGGTATATGTTGCCATAGTTTTCCAAATTGGTTGTACAAATTACACTCCTACCCCCTAATGTAGCAGAATGATTGTTGCTCTCAGCCTTGTTAACACTCAGTACTATTTGCCTATTTTAGCCATTCCAGTGAGTATATATTGGTACTGCATTATGACTTCAAATTGCATTTCTCTGATGACTAAAGTTGTAGAGCAGCTTTTCACATATTTATTGACTATTTGGAAATCCTCTTTTATGACGTGCCTATTCACATTGTTGCCCTTTTTTCTTTTAGATATGTGGGTTTTTTTCTCCAGTAATTTGTAGGAGTTATTTATATTTTTTGGATATGAGGCAGTTTTCAAGAAAATAACATATACATACATATACATACAAGATATATATGTAAACATATGTGTATGCATATACTTTTCCCTCTCACATGGTAGCTAGCCTTTTTCACTCTCTTAGTGGCACATTTGAAGACAAGAAGTTCCAGGTTTTAATGCAGTTTAATTTAACATTAGTACTTTTTATATCTTGTTTACGAAATTCTCCCATGTTATCTTTAAGGAACTTATTACTTGAGCATATACATTTAGATCTACGATCCTCTTAGAATTGATTTTTTAAAATCAACCATGTTAAAACATAATCTACGTATGATAAAATGAACACATATGGAATGTATAGCTCAATGAATTCTGACCAATGTTTCTAGCCACATAACCATCTCCCTAATTGAGATACAGAACATTTTTACCACCCAAGAAAGTCCCTTTAAGTCCTCTAGCAATCAATACCCCACCCTACACAGCCCTAGGCAACCCCTAATCTGATAACTATGACTACAGATCAGTTTTGCCTATTATAAAAGCATACAGCATATATTCCTTTGTATCAGGCTTCACTCACTCAGCCTATTTTCGAGATTCATCCATGTTGCTGAGTTTATTATTAATACATTCCTTTTATGGATGAGGTATATTCCATTGTGTGAAGATATCACAATTTGTTTATCCATTCAAGTGCTGGACATCTGAGTTATATTTAATTTGGGGCTATTATGAATAAAGCTGCTATGAACATTCATGTCTTCTTGTGGAGAGATGTTTTTATTTTGTTTGGCTAAAGAGGTACAAGTGGAATTGCTGGGTCACATAGTAAGTATATGTTTAAATTTATAATGCAAAATGTTTCTCATGGTGGTTATACCATTTTATACTCCCACTAGCAATGCATGAGTGTTCCAGCTGATTCACATTCTCACATTCATTCTTACACTTGGAATCGTTAGCCTTTTAATTTTAGCCATTCTAGAGGATGTAAGGTATATCCCATTGTATTTTAATAAGTATTTCCCTGCTGGCTAATTATGTTGAGCATCTTTTCACATACTTAGTAGCATGTCTTCTTTTGTGAAGTTTCTGTTCAAACTTTTTACCCTATTTTTTTTTTAACCTTATCACTAGGTACAAGAGTTCTTTATAAATTCTGGATACAAGTCCATTGTTACATATTTTGAGAATATTTTCTGCCAATCTTTGCTTTGCCTTTTTATTTCCTTAATGAGTGGAAGCTTTTAACTTTGATAACGTCCAATGCATTAATTTTTTCTTCTGCCATTAGGATGTTTTGTGTTCCTACCTAGAAAATCTTTGCCGACTCCAATGTCAAAATTTTTTCTTCTGTGTTTTCTTAGGCATAGTTTTAGCTTTTACATTTAGTCTATGATCCATTTTGAATTAATTTTTGTGTATTGTATAAAGATCAAGATTCACTTTTACTTATTTGTAGGATATTCGGTTTATTCCAGCACCATTGTCAAAAAGACTATTCTTTTGCCATGAATTACTTTTGTGCCTTTGTGAACATCAGTTGACTACATATGAGTGGGTCTCTTCCAGGATTGTGTTCTATTCCATTGATCTATATGTCTTTTCCTTATGCCAATACCATTCTGTCTTGATGACTAGTATTTTAGTAAGTCTTGAAATCTGGTAATAAATCTGGTAATAAAGTCCTCCAGTAACAGCCATTATTTGCAGACAACATAATCCTCCATGTAGAAAATCCACTAGAATCTACAAAAACCTACCAGAACTACTAAATGAGTTTAGCAAGGTTGTGGGATAGAATCAAAATATAAAAATCAACTGTATTTTCATATACTCACATAAACAATTAAAAATTTAAATATATCACTTATAGTTACTTCAAAAAATGTGAAACACTTAAGATAAACCTGACAAAAGAGTGGAAATTGAAAACCACAAAACATCGTTGAAGGAAATTAAAGATCTAAATAAAAAGAAGGATATACCGTGCTGATGGGTCTGAAGACTCAATATTATTGAGGCGTCTATTTTCCCCGAATTGATCTATAGATTCAATGCAATTGCAATCAAAATCCCAACACGCTTTTTTGTAGAAACTGGCAAGCCGATACTAAAGTTCAAATGGATATAGAGAGAACCAAGAATAGCTAAAATAACTTTGAAAAAGAAGAACAAAGTTGGAGGATTAACACTACCAGATTTCAAAACTTATCATAAAGCTACAGTAATAAAAACAGCATGGTATTGGAGTAAATATAAACAAAAAGATCAATGGTACAGATAGAATATGGAGCCCAAAAATAAACCCACAAATATATGGATAACTGATTTTTGACAAAGGCGCAAAGGCATTCCAATGGAGAAAGAATAGCCTTTTCAACAGATGGTGCTGGAACAACTGGGACATCCATATGTACAAAAAGGAACTTAGATCTATACCCCACACCATGAAATTGAATTCAAAATGAATCATAGACCTAAATGTAAAGCCTAATAGTATAAAACTTCAAGAAGAAAATATAGGAGAAAATCCTTGTGACCTTAGGCTGGGCAAAGAATTCTTAAATGTAACACCAAAAGCACAATCCCCAAAGAAAAAATGTATAAACTGTATTTTTTGAAAGTTAAAAACTTCTGCTCTTCAAAAAACTCTAAGAGAATGAAAAGACTCACACATATTGGGAGAAAAATATTTGCAAGGCATATACCTGATAAAAGACTTGTATCCAGAATATATAAAGATCTCTCAAAATTCAACAGCAAGAAAATACATGACCTGCTTAAAAAAAAAAAAAAAAAGAGTAAAAGATATGAACAGACGTTAAGCCAAAGAAAATATATGGAAAGCAAATAAACATGAAAAGATGCTCAACATCAGTCATTAGGGAAACGCAAATTAAAACCACAATGAGACACCACTACACAACAATGAGAACTGATCAAAGTAAAAAGACTGACCATACCAAATGTTGGTGAAGATTGAGAGAAACCAGAACTTTCATACACTACTGGTAGGAATTAAAATGGTAAAACCACTTTGGAAAAGTTTGGCAGTTTCTTAAAAAATGAAACATACACCTACCATATGATCCAGCCATTTCACGCCTAAGTATTTACCTAAGAGAAAAAGAAACATATGTCTATACAAAGACTTGCACATGAATGTTCATAGCAGCTTTATTTGTAATAACTAAGAACTGAAAACAACCCAAAATGTCTATCAGCAGGCAAACAAACAAATTGACATATCCATACAATGAAACACTACTCAGCAATAAAAAAGAATAAACTATTGATACATGCAAAAAGTGAATGAATCTAAAACAATTATGCTGAGTGAAAAAGCCAAACAGAAAAGCACAAGCAATAAGAGAAAAAAACAGATAAATTGGACTTCGTCAAAATTAAAAAGTTTGTGCAAAGGACATTATCAAAGAAGTGATAAGATAACCTACGGAATGGGAGAAAATACTTGCAAATCATATATCTGATAAGGATTTAATATACAGAATACCTAAAGAATTCTTACAACTCAACAACAAAAAGACAACCCAATTCAAATTGGAACAAAGGACTTCAATAAACATTTCTCCAAAGAAGAGATGCAAATGGCTAATAAGCACATGAAAAAGATGCTCAATATCATCATCCATTAGGGAAATGCAAATCAAAACCATAATGAGATACCCACTAGGATGACTATAATAAAATTCTTTTAAAACCCAGAAAATAACAGGTGTCAGCAAAGATGTGGAAAAATTGGAGTTCTCATACATCGCTGGTAAGATTGTAAAATGGTGCAGCGGCTGTGGAAAACAGTTTGATGATTTCTCAAAAAATTAAACATACAATTATAGTATGACCCAGCAATTCCACTCCTAGGTATATACCCAAAAGAACTGAAAACAGGGACTTAAACAGATACTTGTATGCCAGTGTTCACTGCAGCATTATTCACAATAGTCACAAAGTGGGAACAACCCAAGTGTCCATCAAGAGATGAATGGATAAACAAAATGTGATATATACATACAATGGAATATTATTCAACCATAAAAAGAAATTAAGTATTAAAACATGCTACAGCATGGATGAACCTTGAAAACATCATGCTAAATGAAATAAGCCAGACACAAAAGGACAAACATTGTATGATTCCACATATAGATCTAGAATAGGCAAATTTGTAGAAAAAGAAAGTAGGTTAGAGGATAGCAGGGGCTGGGGGCATTGTGGAATGGGGAGATATTGATTAATGGGTACAGAGTTTCTGTTTGGAGTGATTTAAAAATTTGGAAAAAGACAGCAGTGATGGTTGCACAACACTGTAAATGTACTTAAGGTTACTGAAAATAGTTAAAATGGCAAATTTTATAACACTTAAAAAAATTGAAGTGTCATATAACCTATTCTAAAAGTATTGTGAAGTTCAGTTAGCTTTCTATCCTTTTAGATACTACAATATAAACATCTTGCATGACAAGTTACTCACAGCTGTATTTCAGTAGCAGGATTCAACTAATCTGGTCAGAACCAGGTAGTTGAATTTTCCACTATCAGCTAAACGCAGAGCCAAACAGAATTCCTACACACCGGGTAATGTTCCATAGAAGGAACAGACTACTGAGCTCACTAGATTCTTAAACTATGTTCATGCAAAGGCAGAGATGCCTACACAGTATGTGTAGCTAACCCACATGTCTTGAATATTACTCATTTCATCATGAAAATTTATCTATCTTCATCATTTTAGAATCTGGGTGATGCGTCTATAGGAGTTCATTTTATTGTTCTCTCCACTTTGATATTTGTTTGACTATTACAAAAGTTAAAAATTTAGAAATCATTTATAATATACATTATGCTAGTTAACAAACCTCAGGGGTGGGTGATTATAGAAATAACTGAATAGTTTATAAGATCCTATGCAGTGAAGGTTCTGATTATAGTCTTTCAAATGCTAAGTAACTACTCCAGAGTATGTATTCTCTCTTAGTCCTTCAAATTAAATCTCTTAGTCCGCAAATTAAAACCACAATGAGACACCACTACACAACAATGAGAACTGATCAAAGTAAAAAGACTGACCATACCAAATGTTGGTGAAGATTGAGAGAAACCAGAACTTTCATACACTACTGGTAGGAATTAAAATGGTAAAAAATTTTGCAGCCATCCTTAGAGTATAGAATACAACACATATACATACATTTCAAATGAAGTAACACCCAGAACATACTTCTGTCATGGATTTTTAACACAAATTACTCATGTCCAATTAATTGTTTTCAAATCTCTCTTCCCCTAGATACTACGAGCTTCCTTCTTTCCGTTAGGGACCATGTCCTATTCATCCTTGATTTCCCTTTTCCTACTTGAGTTCTAGACACAGGGTTTGTGTTTAATAAGTTCAGTTCCACAGATATTTACAGGCACTATTTTTAGTGCTGAGGATACAGGCCTGACCAAAAAGGACAAAGTTGTTCACATGGGGCTTACATTCTAGCAGAATGTTGTTGAAGTAAATGATGAGGTTGGACTAGAGGATTTTTAAAAGATGCTTCCAACAAATATTCTCTGTGACACAAACTATACCTATTGTAGTGACTGTACCAGTCTCCATGATTTGGGGAGCTTCTCTCAATTCCACAATAAAAGGTAACCAACCTGACAGTGCCATGAACACATGGCTGGTGGGAGGAGTGCTGCCCAATGGCACTTTAAAGACTAGAAGTTCATGAATCCATAATTTTCTCGTTTTCTTATCTGAATTGGTTAAAGGTCTACCACCCAATGACAGCAGTCTACAGAAATAATTTGTGGGAGTTGTAGGACCATATGGTCCTACATGGTGTTTCATTAATCTTCCCCACACACACATGTAATAACATATTTTTCTTATAAAATAAGATGATGATGTATGAAAACATTCACTAAATTATATGAGTTACACACATTTTAACTCATTTTCTAGTTATCTCTGGGCCAAAGTTCCTCAAACTGGGACCCAAGACGTCTAAGGGGCTCACAAAGGTAGTGATGGGAATCTTTAAGTTAATTTTCAATATATTTTTAATAATTTAACAAATCGTACACTTATAGTCCATAAGATTGTACCCACTAAATATCACCATCTCAATAAATAGGTTGCATACATTTTTGTTGCTAAGGTTTACTCTTTAACAGAAGAGATTAAAAAAATATTTTAAATTCTTATGGGGGTGATGAAAGAAGTATAACACAAGCTGATAAAGCTAGGGACCACTGCTTCAGAATCACTGTTTCAGAACATGATGAACTTGTTAGATAATCAAATTAGCATCAGAACTCTTCAATTTACTTTGGTATCTAGAGCAATCAATGCTTTATATCTTCTATCTGGTTCCTAGATTCTCATTTGATACCAACAGTTACCCCTTGTATAGGGTCCAATTGGTGATGTTAATGCTAGCCACAAAAAGAAATGTGTTTTGGGTAAACTAGGACTACTCACGAAGCTTCTATTTCATAGCATCCTGAAATCACAGCAAATGATCTCTTGCATGCAAAGCTAAAGCCATGACTTCTACTCAAGCAATCACACAAATAGAACCAAAGCAATTAATTTGCTCTTATGATTCTTACCTAATTTTAAAGAAATAACATTGATGATACTAGCTCTTTTCACTTTAAATTCTCAAACACCTTTCAATTTAAATGTTCTGTTTAGAATGAAGTATACCTAAATATTTATGCCAAGATAACATTTTACAAATTTTCTTCTTTCTGTAATACAGTATTTAAAATTATTTCAATATAGGTTTTAAATTATTACATGCATTATGCAAAAATGCATATAAAATTAACTGTAGGTATTCAAGTCTACATGTAAATTGAACCAGCAGATATAGTTAAGTCATATGTTTAGTGGCCAAACTAAAAGGCTGAATGACGGGGAGGGCTTCATTTCACTTAGGAGAAGTAGAAAGTTAGAGCTCTAAGTCTTTGATTATGAAAGGTAAAGACAGGCCTTCACCGTTCAGAGTTCAAGAAAATACGGAATTCATTTATGGTTCATATCACTAACTTTCCAGCTTCCAAGCATGATTTTTTTTACAGCTAGCCATTTCTTACTCAAATGAGCAAGCAAACAAATGGCAGCAATGGAGGGGGGTTACTTTGTGCTAGATTTTTTAGAATTCCAAATTTTAAAGAATAATTCTTATATATGGGTTACTATGTGCCAGGCACCATTTCACAATAACCCTATAAACTAGTTACTATGGTGTCCATTTTACAGACCAGGAAACTAAGACATGAAGAGACTAACTAACCTGCCCAAATCCATATGCAGAGCCAGAATTTGAACTCAGACAGTTGGCTCTTAATCACTATCCTATACTGTCTCTCAGTGTAGGGTTAAATGTCCATATCATCTATATAGTGACTTGTTGAGCACATGCATTTTTTAAAAAACTTGGAGATAAACAAAAAAGTTGACTGTCAGATGTAAGCAGCAAATGAGACTTTAAAATTCTGTAAAAAGTCTTAAGTTTAAATTTATGATAAACATTAAATATGGTCACTGGGTGGCAGAATTACTCATAATTTTCTCTTTCTGCCTTAATCTTTTTATAACCTGAACTTTTTTCCTTTTTACAATTCATAGAATTTTACAATTCTGCTTACTTTTATAAGTGGGTGGAGAAAGCTACTTTAATTTACTAAAACTCTCACTAATCAGATATTTTAACAAAATATTTTGTACTAGAGACAGAAGAGTTGCAATCGCTTCTAGAAAATTCTCTCATTTGGCCTTCAAGTAGCATGGAAATGATTTTATTTAAACTATTCTCTAAGCCACAAAAACTATTATAATAATACAGTTATCTTATAACTACTGATCCTCTCCTCTTATAAATGAAGGAGACAAGGAAAGACAGCACATTACAGAAATAACCTGCTATTCTAATTCAATTTGATTATGCTTTGAGTTTCCTAAATGTCTTACTTTCTTTGAAAAGCATATTACTTGATAAAGTTGTTTCTCCTCATCTGGTAGTTGTAAATAGCAAAAGGAGAAAACAACCATGTTTAACATTTTTAGATTTTGAGCATCCTATAAGCTAACTAGCCAGCCCTGGTGGTGAGATTTGGTACTCTCACACCCCGGCCCTGGTTGGTTTCTGGTCAGGGAACCACACCACCCGCCTGTCAGTTGTCATACTGTGGCATGTTGCTGTGATGCTGAAAGGTATGCCACCGTATTTCAAATACTAGTAGGGTTGCCCATGGTGGACAGGTTTCAGTAGAGCTTCCAGACTAAGACAGACTAGGAAGAAGGACCTGGCCACCTACTTCCAAAAATACTGGTCAGGAAAACCCTGTGAATAGCAGTGGAGCATTGTCTAATATATTGCCAGAAGGTGAGAGGATGGCACAAAAAAGACCAGGCAGGGTTCTGCTTGCTGGACACAGGGTCCATAGGAACCAGAACCAACTCAACAGCACTAACAATAAAATAAGCTAACTGTTCTTCCCTCATGCAGTCAACGTTTGTTCTTTTGAGAGTTTTTCCTTCTTAATACTATACAAGTTACCTGCTCTTAAACATGTACTATGAGATTCTGTATCCATTTTCTGGTTCTAGAAAGAGGCATGTCAGCACATGCCAAAAGTATGCATTTCCTCAAAGATTACATAATAACAGTTCAGAGGAAGAAGAAAAAATAACAAATAATATAGCAAAAAGAACTCTAGAAATCTTAAATACATCTATTTCTATCATGAGCCAACCATATATTCTTATAGATGTCATTTCTCTTAAAAGAAAGGGCTTTGAAACTAGATGATCAACAATTCAATTCAATCAGCATTTGATGAATACCTGTGTGTGATATATTATATTAGATGCGGTGGAGAGTTAGAGTCTAAACAAGCAGATCCATTGTGAAAGATTTTTATAATCTAATATGAAAAAACATTTTAAAACACGTCAATAACCTGCAGCTTCTGCAGTGTGATGTTACATATTTTAAACTTTCCAGGTAAATACAAGGTTCTTTTAAAAGAAGTAAATTTAAAACAAGGGAAAGGACAGCTCAACATTAAGCTCATGACGCACTGCACAGTCAAAGAGATTTAAGTGAAATATTCGAGTTTTTTTTTAAAGATTTTATTTTTTCCTTTTTCTCCCCAAAGCCCCGCGTACATAGTTGTATATTCTTCATTGTGGGTCCTTCTAGTTGTGGCACGTGGGACGCTGCCTCAGCGTGGTCTGATGAGCAGTGCCATGTCCGCGCCCAGGATTCGAACCAACGAAACACTGGGCCGCCTGCAGCGGAGCGCGCGAACTTGACCACTCGGCCACGGGGCCAGCCCCGAAATATTCGAGTTTTAATAATGTACCTTATATTTTTACAGTTCATGGCAGAAAGATAATAAAAGGGACTTTAAAGAAATATAATTTCAAAGATAATTAGGTCCTAAAAGTTAAAAAAAATTCCTTCACAAAAGTTAATATCTGCCTTATAGAGACATTACTTGCTTTAGTAACCCATTGACCATATCTGATTACTCTGCGCTCTAAGGACTAAGAACTGCACACTCACTACTTGAATAATTTAGCCAGCAATGGGGAGAAAATAATCCTCAAAAGCGAACCAGCGGAGAGGGAGAAAAAAGAAAATAGATAGGTCAGTAAACCAGCTCAGAGAAAGTCTAAACCACTCATGTGATCCACAGAATTATCAAAAGCAATTCGTCTTTCCCACGACAGTAACCAGGGAGAGAAGCAGTCCGGAAGCAAAGGCTGTTTTTTCCCCAACCTTCAACCTTTCAGAGTCCAATGATTCAAAGAAGACAAACAAGAGCATGCTGGATTCTATGTTTGCCAACTCTAACATAAAGCATGTGGTCAAAGTTAAGCACCTAACAAACTGTATAAGAAGAAGAAATAATGGTGTACTTAATAAGCTTAATCCAACCAATGAACAGAATTTATAGAGATGAATCAATTATTTCAAAAGATAAAAATGACTGTCAGTCTCATATAGAATGGAAATATAAAAAGAAGTCAATATTGAAATAATTTCCCCCTAAAAATTACTTTTTCATTTCAACATATATCTACTGCAGACAAGAATATAACAAATATATGTATAAATATTCAAGAATGAATATAACTTCTTTCCTCAAGCAACATAACAAGATGGAAGACTGAGCACATGCTACTAGTCTCCTTCCACTTAATACTCCACAAAATGTCAGAAAACTTTTTTTTGCTGAAGAAGATTCCCCCTGAGCTAACATCTGTTGCCAATCCTCTTTTTTTTTTTTTTGCTTGAGAAAGATTAGCCCTAAACTAACATCTGTGCTAATCTTTCTCTATTTTTTTGTACGTGGGACACCTCCACAGTGTGGTTGATGAATGGAGTAGGTCTGTACTGGGGATCCAAACCTGCAAACCCGGGTCACCAAGGCAGAGCACATGGAACTTAGGGTCAGGGTTAAGGTCTGGGCCCCCAGAAAACTTTTTAATAGACTACATCTATAAAAGCACAGAAAAATAACAAAAGCATCCCATTAGCAGTCAAAATCACAAGTACTCAAAAAATGGAGCTGGTTTTCACATCTAAGCGTTATAAACGAGCAATTCACAGAAAACATGTAAATGGCCATAAGCATAAGATGCTTCTCCTCTCTAGTAATCAGGGATATGTAAATTACAACGAGATACCATTTTTATCTAGCAGATCAGCAAAATATTAAAAATAATGATAAAGATTTGGCAAGAATTTGAAAAAAAGAGACTCCCTTTTACTGTTGGTGAGACAGTAAGTTGAAAAAGTCTTTTTAAAAGGCAATTGGTTAATATCCACCAAAATAGAAAGTTTATATTCCATTTGACTCTGCACTTTCACTTCTGGAATCTAAGGAACTATTTCCTCACATATATGTGTTCAGTGAAGAATCTCATTAAAATTGGGGGAAATGGGAAACAATTTAAATGACCAATGATATGGAATGGTTAAGTGAATTATGCCTCATCCATACTATGAAATATATTCAGGATGAAAAAGTACCTACATGAAAGACTCTCCCCCCAAAAATCTGATTGTTAGTGGGGAAAAAAGCAAGTTAGACAATAGATCATACTATTCTTCAAAAATCCCAGCTTCTTAGAAATATTTACCATCAGACTGTAACGGCCACAACCTCTCTTTGTGGTAGTCACCTACTACCTCTCTGTCATTCCCCTCATTCACAGAAAAACTTAACACCTAAGTTTCTCTCCAACTATTCCAGTGATCATTCCTGAAGCTTTCAATATCAGTATACTCTCTCAGTTCCTTCACTTCCTCCTAAATAAATCTTTTCTTCCATCCTATTTCAGTTATCTACTCCCATGGTCATAACCTGAACCTTGTCGTGTCCAATAACTAAACCACGTCCTCCTAGTCTCACTTCTAAGCCTCTCACATTTAGACCACCTCTTCCTAGGCTTTACTTGTATGCTAGGGACCATGCTTTCACAATTCTTTATCACCATCAACACTTCCAGTCCACTGACCCCACCATTCTTTCATTGTCCATTATATCCCTCATGTCCTCAATTCCTTCCTTAAATCACCTCCTTAAATAACCATCATCCAACACTGTAACACCACCCTTGTATACACCTTAAAGTCCACTGCATCTCTCCCTCTGTCATACTTCTGGCAAAACCCTAATCCTAGATAAACCCAACACATAGCTTACTCCAAAAATGTCCTAATTGGTATTACTTCCATTCTTGTCCCATGAGGGAAAGACTTCTAGCTGCCTACCCAATATCCATTTTCTCCTTCCTTACTAAAAGAACCCTGATTTTACTTAGGAAGTTAATGTACCCAGCTAAAACATTATGCTTCCCAGCTTCCCTGCCAGCTAGAGGGAGTCTGTGATACTGGACTATAAATTATAAGGTGAGGTCACTGGGTGGGGCTTTGGAGAAAGCTCTTTAAAAGGATCCAATTCAGCTGACATGTGTCCTTCTGCCTTCCGTCTGTGATTCTAGACAAGGATCAGCCATCCTGCACAAGGAGATAGGCATACTTGAAGATGTCTAAACAGAAAGACAAAGGAGCCTGAATCCCTGGTGTCATGGAGCTGCCCTATCAGCCCTGGACTGCTTATCTCCGTTTTTGTTGTTGTTGTTGTTACTCGAAAAAAATAAAACTCCTAATTTGAGTCACTATTTTTAGGTCTCTACTATTCACAGTAAATACAGTTCCTAACTCCTAGGTCCATTACAGTTTATTCCCCACACAGCAAGCAGTGACCTTTTAAAGGAATAAGTCAGAGCATATAATTGGCTCCTCACCAGGTCAGCTAGGCCTTCTGTGATCTGGCTCTGCTCTCTCTCCCAGCGCATCTCCTACCAAATTCCCATACCTCCCTTCCACCCACCACTTGCACACTCAGCTCCAGCCACACTGTTCCTTGAACAAACCAGACTTGATTGTCTCAAGGGCTTTGCAATTGCTGCTCCCTTTGTCTGGAATGCTCTTTCCTCATACTTTTACTTGGTTTGCTCCCTCATATTCACAACTCAAATGCTGCCTTTTCTGAAAGACCTTCCCTGATCATTCTATCTACAACAGTCTTTTTGTGTCTCTTCAAGTTTCCTTTCCAATCCCCTATAATTCTGCTTATCTTGCTTTATTTATATTAAATATGTTTGTTTATTTACTGTCTGTCTTCCCCACAAGAATGGACTCTCCCTGAGGGCAAGGACTTTGGGTGTCTTCTTCAACACCATATTCGTAGTACCTGGCACACGGTAGGGACACAATAAATATCTGATTAATAAATGAATACACATCATGATCTCATTTACATTGAAAAAGACTAAAGTGTATGAATGTGTGTGTAAGTATATAAAGGATCTAGGATATACACTAAACTGTTGACACTAGTTACTTCTGGGGAAGACAGTGGAAAATACGGAAAACAGAAATTTCCACATCACATTATTTTTCTTATTTAAAAAAGACAAAACTAACTACAAAACACGTCAGGAAGAAAATTTTAAACATACTTAGAAATATAAACCTATTTACAGAATCATAACATTCTACATTACTTTTCTTCTTTAAAAAAGAGAAAATTAACTGTAACACATTGCAGAAAGAAAATTTTAAACATACTTAGAAATATAAACCTATTCATAGAATCATAAAATTTAGAAACTCACAGTAACCTCAGTAAGTATACTACTAGCCCACAGGTAGGAGGATCTATGATTATTAAGTAAACATCTTTTTTTTTTTGAGGAAGATTAGCCCTGAGCTAACATCTGCTGCCAATCCTCCTCTTTTTGCTGAGGAAGACTGGCCCTGAGCTAACATCCATGCCCACCTTCCTCTACTTTATATGTGGGACGCCTACCACAGCATGGCTGGCCAAACGGTGCCATGTCCGCACCTGGAATCTGAACTGGCGAACCCCGGGCCACTGAAGAGGAAGATGTGAACTGTGAACTTAACCGCTGTGCCACTGGGCCAGCCCCCTAAGTAAACATCTTTTAAAAGAACTAGAATTAGAGGAATAAAATTTTCTGTTAACTTTTTATAGCTCCTTTACTGTCTCTTAAACAAAATAATAAAGTATACCAAATAAAAAGTATACTAGTAGTATGTTACACATCAAATTAGCAATGATGAGTTTTGTAGAATTAATTTCCACTTACCATCCCTTGCTCAGTAGAAGCTTTTAAAGATCTTCCTCCCCTAGAGATTCATCCAGATAATTATATATTTACTTTGTTTTGTTTCAGAAAATATGCATTCTAGGAGACATCTTTTTCTCAATCAAGTTCTCCATCTAAATGTCTAGTGCCTTTTAATTTTTTTACACCTTTATTGACGCATATTTTATATATTATATAATTCATCCACTTCGAGAGTATAAGTCAATGATTTTTAGTAAAATTACTGAGTTGTAGAACACACCATAAATCAGTTTTAGGAATCTTCATCACTACAATAAAATCTCTCATCTCCATTTACTGTTAAGCCCCATTCTTACTGCCTGTTCCAATCAACCATTAATCCACTGTCTGTCTCTAAATGTTTGCCTATTCTGGACATTTTCTAGAAATGAAATCATACAATGTGTGGTCTCTTGTATCTGGCTTCTTTTACTTAGCATCTTTTTTGAAGTTCATCCATGTGATAGCACGTATGAGTGATTCATTCCTTTTTATTGATGAATAGTATTCCATTTTATGGATATGCCACATTAGTGCTTTTTTTATTTTACAACTTGGATTTCCATTTTCCCGGTTGTACAATGGATACAGGATAACTTGGTTACTTGCAGGGAGGGGAGTGCGGGGGAAGGGATCTACAGCTAACTCTTGTTTAACCTAAATGACATAAGTGAGTGTTTTTCAAACCCAATCCAGTGTATTATACAGGATGAGAGTGTCCTAGCTTCACTCAACATTATGCCATCAGTCTCTTTTAAAGTCATTTTCCTGTCCCTCCCTCCTAACAGGAACAAAAGTACAGTTCCCCCAGGTTTCTTTCTCTCTCCCAAGGCTTTAAAAACCTCTACTCTTACTATACTTTTCTGCTTTACCTCCTTTTTCTACCTCCAACTCGTTGTTTTCTCTTTATCTTCAAGCTGATAGCTTTAAAAGTTCCATTTCTCCAAGTTTCTGAAAAGGTGTATTAGAACTAAATATCTGCATATTCTGGAACTTTATTTAAGAGGAATCTGTCATTCTTTTGATGTGGCCCCTCAGAATAATTTCTTCCTATATAGAAAAATGCTCTGTAAGTGATTTAAAGAAGAAAAAACAAAAAAAACCCTCACAGTATCAATCTAAAAGACACATGAGGACCCAAGTCAACATTTGACACCCTCATTTCAAAGAGAAGGTCAAAGAATGTATAGCAATTAAGCACAGTTTTCTACTATCTTTTCTTTTTAACATAACCTTGTTAAATATCAATTTTTATATTCCGTATAAAAGGCTACAATAACATTATTGTCTTGCCTCTGTTTTATGATGATGTCTGATTCAGATAAAGTGGATTACTTACCTTTACAAAATATTAAATATCCACATGTAGAAGATTATCTAATCATTTATAAAGGTGGGTAAGGGATGGTGGTACAGAAAGAAAGCTAGGGAAGGATGACACAGATCTTCAAGTCTTACTTCTCTAAGTAATTCCCAGACAATCAGCTTGAAAATATCAAAAATAAGATGATGTGGACACAGCTAAAAGCGTTCCCAGTGGTAAACGTTCTGTAGGAAATTATTCCACTACCTGCTTACTGGCCTAAGATACAGTAAAAGATAACACGAGCTACATGTAATTAGAGAAACTTTGCAAGATAAGGAAAAATAATACAAGCTATTATTATTAAAGCTTAAATGTTAGCTTTTCACTAACATTTCAGTGCCAAGAATATCCTTCTTGGTGGCCAGTTATTGCAGCAGGTGTGTGAAAGGCCTGGTGAGCTACATTTTCATCTTTGAAAGGACAGCTAAAAAGGGCTTCTTAATTAAGGTTTACTCTACCTCCATTATAGCTATAGAATCTAACTGGGCCTGTATAAGGTAGTGTGGAGAACGGCTCTGCATTGCAAATTTTATTTATTTATCTATTTTTTTGAGGAAGATTAGCCCTAAGATAACATCTGCCACCAATCCTCTTCTTTTTTACTGAGGAAGACTGGCCCTGAGCTAACATCAGTGCCCAACTTCCTCTACTTTATATGTGGGATGCCTGCCACAGCACGGCTTGACAAGCGGTGCATAGGTCCACACCTGGGATCTGAACTGGTGAACCCCGAGCCACCAAAGCAGAATGTGCACACTTACCCGCTGCACCACCAGGCCGGCCCCTCTGCATTGCAAATTTTTTAAAACTGCTAGTAAATAAAAACTCCCACTAAGTATTCTTTAATGTCATTATCTCAGTTTACTTTAAGAAAATGAATGGCACAACAATATGTATACTATACCTTTCTCAGGCTTTCATATTCCTCACGAAGTTCCCCAGGCTTGCTTAATTTGATTGGTGCTCTGAATATAAACTCTGGAAGAAAGGGAAAAGAAAACACCTTTCAACAGACTTTCTAGGAAGGAATCAAGACCTTGTCTGACTGCTGCCCCCACATTATAAACCACATAAAAAAATGTGGTCATCTTAATGTGAATATTCAAAATTCATTTAACAAATATTTATTAAAGGATATATGGGGCCAGACCCATGGCTGCATGCTCTGCTTCAGCAGCCTGAGTTCACAGGTTCGGATCCCAGGCGCAGACCTACACCACTTGTCAGCCATGCTGTGGCAGCAACTCACATATAAACTAGAGGAAGACTGGGACAGATGTTAGCTCAGGACTAATCTTCCTCAGTGAAAAAAAAAGGGATATAAATCAGGCACAATTCTAACCACTGGGGAGGAGAACTGAACAAATACAGTCATTACTCTCATGGAGCTTATAACCTTGTGGAGGGAAACAGACAATACACAAACAAGCGTGTGTATATAATACAACTCATGGTACTAAGCACCATGGAGAAAAATAAATGTAGGACGGAAGAAAAAGATTATTTTATATAGAGTGGTCTGGAAGGGCCTCACTGATAAAGTAACATGTTAAAAGGCCTCAAGGAAAAACTATATTTTAAGCTTTTAGTTCAGTGTTACAAAGCAACACTTTAAATGAGCTGAAGTTTTATCCATAATACTGTATTTTTCTATTTCTTTTTCAACCTTGCCATCAGAATATTTTCCTATATACAACCTGTGAGTATTTTCAGTATATAACCTGATCTTTTATCCTCAAAGCCTTGAGTGGTTTTGATCAGCCTATAGAATAAAGTCAAAACTCTTCAACATGTCATTCAAGGTTCTCCAGAGACAGATCACAACTTAATCTTTCTAAAGCACTGTTATCTCTCAACCCTTGACTATCTAGTTACTATATATATATATATAGTATAATATATATATGCCATATATTTTTTAAACTTTTATACTGTTTTCTCAGCTAAAATTCTGTTTTCTCCCCTTCTCTCTATATTTTTATAGTTTTTCTTTTCTTTCTTCTGAGGAAGATTAGCCCTGAGCTAACATCTGCTCCCAATTCTCCTCTTTTTGCTGAGGAAGACTGGCCCTGAGCTAACATCTGTGCCCATCTTTCTCTACTTTATATGTGGGACACCTGCCACAGCATGGCTTGACAAGCGGTGCACAGGTCTGTGGCTGGGATCCAAACCAGTGAACTCCGGGTCACCAAAGCAGAGCACACAAACTTAACTGCTACATCACCAGGCCAGCCCCTCTGTCTATATTTTTAAATCTGAGATATCCAGGCCCACAGGAGGCATACAATACACGTTGATTATATAAACAGATGATAAAAATCCAAGTTAAGAACAGGAATAAAAGATAGGTGCTAAATGCTATCAAAAAGGAAAAAGAACAGGGGCCAGCCATGTGGCTTAGTGGTTAAGTTCAGTGTGCTCATTTCAGCAGCTCAGGATTCAGTTCCTAGGCATGGACCTACACCGCTCATTGACCATGCTGTGGTAGTGACCCACATATAAAGTAGAGGAAGAGGGGCACAGATGCTAGTTCAGGGTGAATCTCCCTCAGGCAAAAACATGAAGATTGGCAACAGATATTAGCTCAGGGCCAATTTTCCCCAGCAAAAAAAGGGGGAGGGAAGTACACATTTCTGCCTTCTTAAATATACATGACATTTCTGTATACCCCTATGTATATTTAGTGATTTAAACACAGTATTTAAGACTTACTAATAACTCTCCATTCAGGTTGATAAATATTTGATGCAGAAAAGTAGGCTCTTCAAAAACTTGACTTTTGTCCTTTTTCAGTTGTCTCAACTATTTTAGAAAGACTCTTATTTAGTACATCTGAGAAATGTGGAAGCTACTGAGATAGAAACATGAACCTAATGCAGATGCAGAAAACAGTAACTGAAAGGTCTATCAAGTACAGAGAATTGTTGGACCCTGTGTTTGGGAGGCAAACATTCCATCACCTTCACCCACTTTAAAAAAAAAAAAGCCCTGATGACTATTTTAATTGTATCCCTTAAGCACATTTCCAATTATAGGCAAGTAGTATTTAAAATTAGATGCTTCAAAAGAATGAGGGAAGAAGGGAGGGAAAAGCAAAACCCTTAAGACAAAAACGTACTTTCAATCCATTTATAGAGAACCTATTAGATGTAAGATACTTCGTACATATTTTCTCAGTGAATCTTCACGGAAACTTTATAAAGTAGGTATTATACCAATTTTACAATAAGGAAAATGAGAGGTTAATGATTTGCCCAAAGCCAGAGAACTAGTACATGGCAAAATCAAGAGAAAAACATTAATAAGAATAAAGAGGGAAATTACATAATGATTAAAAGGCAACCAATCAAGATATAATAATCACGAACTTGTATGAATGTACATCACAGAAAAAACTAATAAGATTATAAAGAGAAATTAATAAATCCAAAATAATGGTAAGAAACTTTAACACACCACAATTAAAAACAGATAGATCAGGCAGACCAAAAGGTAGTAAAAATACAGAAACATTGAACAATAAAATTAACAAACTTGATCATATATATGTATATACCCAATGAACACGATATATATTCCTTAAAGCAAACAAGGAACAATTAAAAACACACTACGTCAGGGGCTGGCCCCGTGGCCAAGTGGTTGAGTTCGTGCGCTCTGCTGCAGGCAGCCTAGAGTTTCGTTGGTTTGAATCCTGGGCGCAGACATGGCACTGCTCATCGAACCACACTGAGGCAGCGTCCCACATGCCACAACTAGAAGGACCCACAACGAAGAATATACAACTATGTACCGGGGGGCTTTGGAGAGAAAAAGGAAAAAACAAAATCTTAAAAAAAAAAAAAAAACCACTATGTCACAAAGAAGTTTAAAAAAATTTCAAAGAATTCATATTATGCAGACTTTGCTCCTAGATCCTAGCTGTCATTTTCCAAGCCAAATTTTCTAGCTACCTGGCTGATTAGTCTGTGTTACCCAACATTCTTTCTCAATAAATTCCTTTTCTGCTTAAACTTGCCAGAGTAGATTTCTGCTGATTAAAACTAACAACCCTGGTTGATTTTATTTTTTTACATGGAACTATGCAATGACCAATAAACTAATCTCTAGTAAAACCGGTTAAGGAAAAAAAAAGAGAAGACAAACTAAGAATAAAGAAGACAAACCAAAATACAGATGTCAAGGTGAATTTAAATCTCCAACAACTGTTGCCAATCTTTTTTTTTTTTTCTGCTTTATCTTCCCAACCCCCGCCCTGTACATAGTTGTATATCTTAGTTGCAGCTCCTTCTAGTTGTGGGATGTGGGACGCCGCCTTAACGTGGCCTGACGAGTGGTGCCATGTCCGCACCCAGGATCCGAACCCTGGCCACAGCAGCAGAGCGCGCGAACTTAACCACTCGGCCACAGAGCCAGCACCAGAAAAGATCTTGTATATATATATATAATTTTGGATGTCTGCAAGTATATCCATAGATTAAATTGCTAGAATCAGAATTGCTGGGTCAAACAATACATGCTTTTGTAATTCTGACAGACAATACCAAATCACCCTTCCTTCCTGAAGCCTGGATGGATTTATAGTCCCACCACTAATGTATTTCTTCATACCTTTTCCAACACAACAATCAGTGTTGAAACTTTTTAACTTTGCCAATCTAATAGGTGAAATTTTGTATCTTATATACTTATGAAATTGAGTGCTTTTCACATGTTTGAGTAATTTGCATTTCCTTTGATAAGAAACATATATTCATTTCCTTTACTCCTATTGACTTTTTCTTCTTGATTTGTTAAAGCTTTCTCTATATAAGAAAAATTAGCCTTATGTGGTATGAATAGCAATTCTTTTCCTAGTTTATCATTTGCCTTGAGTTTGTCTATAGTGGTTACTTTTATGTAGTTATATTAATCAAACTTCTCTTTTATGGCTTCTGCATTTTGTATCATATTTGGAAAGACCTTCTTCGGGCCAAGATATAACAAATTCTATCATAATTTCTCCTGGTACAAAGTATAAAATTCTTCTCATATCTACTTTTAAAAATTCTAAATCTTGGGGGCCGGCCCTGTGGCTGAGTGGTTAAGTTTGTATGCTCCGCTGCGGCAGCCCAGAGTTTTGCTGGTTCGGATCCTGTGTGTGGACATGGCACTGCTCATCAGGCCATGTTGAGGCAGCGTCCCACATGCCACAACTAGAAGGACCCACAACTAGAATATGCAACTATGTACTGGGGGGATTTGGGGAGGAAAAAAAACAGAAAAAAAGAAAAGATTGGCAACAGTTGTTAGCTCAGATGCCAATCTTTAAAAAAAAAAAAAAATCAAATCTTTATTTTTATTTGGGGGGGCAACATAAGAGCATAATCTTACTCAGGCTTAAAATTAAGTCTACTAGGGGCTGGCCCCGTGGCTGAGTGGTTAAGTTCGCGCGCTCCGCTGCAGGCGGCCCAGTGTTTCGTTGGTTCAAATCCTGGGCGCGGATGCGGCACTGCTCATCAAACCACGCTGAGGCAGCGTCCCACATGCCACAACTAGAAGGACCCACAATGAAGAATATACAACTATGTACCCGGGGGCTTTGGGGAGAAAAAGGAAAAAATAAAATCTTTAAAAAAAAAAAAAGTAAGTCTACTATCCAACACAAGGGATGAAAAGTATTTTAGTGATAGCTTGGTGGAAATGATGACAATTTTTACTTACTATTGGAGGATTTGCTTTCTCTAAAATGGTTCTTGCTGACATTTAGAACAAAATGTCCAAAGAGCTTAACATCTTCATTATATAGTGTAAATAATATACCTGATCCCCAACTTAGAAGCTTCTCAAGCTTTGGATAAGTCAGTCCCAACCTCCTCTTCAACAAAATCAGAATAATATCCATCACAACAGGCTATTATTATGAGGATCAAAATGAGTGTAACAAGAGTGAAAACACTTTGTAAACTATTTCAGCCAGTAAAGTGGCCTGCAGTAGAATCTAAAACTATAAAATTGTCTCTGGCATTGGTGAGATAAAGAAACTGTGGTTTGGTCTGATTTATTTGCAAGTACAACTTATAAGAAACCAAGATAATGATCCAACTGCTTTGATACACATATTATATGAAAAGTTAAACTCCCTTTTGGATACTTATTAAGAAATCTCAAAGCTCATATATAAGGCCAAAGAGGAACTCAGCATACTGATGGAAATCTTATTATGCCTTCACTCACTTGACAGTAAAAGGGAATGAGCAGAGGTAGGGTGGAGCACCAATTCACATTCACCAAAATTAGTGCTGATATAGATTAACTTAATCTTGGATTAAGATTAACGACGTTTAATGCTTTAAAAATACAAAATGCTAAATAGTCAAGACCACTTTTTGTCCAAACAGTACTGTGCTACATTAAATGGCATTGTGCCTTTTGGGCAGAAAAAGGCCAGAAAAACAAAAATCTCCGCTTTTAAATCAAAATCTTTTACAACGTCTCTTAAAGCTGATTGGAGGACGTGTAGACACTCAACATTATTAATTAAACTAAGATCTTTATCAATCATAATTAACCTTTCAGGTTCTCTGATTTTTAATAAAGAAAGAACAATTGTTTATAATAAAACAGCTTCTGTCTGCTGATGTGGGACTTCATTTTTCTTAATTTTTTCTTTACTTCCCTCCCCATTCCTAGGGTCATATGTCAGCTTCCTCCACTCCAAAAGATGAAATTGTGGTTGAAATACCTGCAAGACTACTGTAAAAGCAGAGCAACAGGAGAAAATCTAGAAGATGCTGGTATGATGATGCCTTTTTAGATATACTATCAAAGGCATGATCCATAAAATAAGGGATGATAAGCTGGACTTCATTAAAATTAAAAATTTTTGCTCTGCAAAACACAATGTCTAGAGAATGAGAAGACAAGCTACAGACTGAAAGAAAATATTTGCAAAAGATATATCTGATATGACTGTTAGCCAAAATATACAAAGAACTCTTAAAACCCAACAATAAGAAAACAAACAACTTGATTTAAAAAATGGGAAAAGGACGTTAGACAGCTCACCAAAGATGTACAGAGGGGAAATAAGCATATGAAAAGATGTTCCACGTCATATGTCATTGGGGAATTACAAGTTCAAACAATGAGATACCACCACACATCTATTAGAAAGGCCAAAATCCAAAACACTGACAATAACAGATGCTGGTAAGGATGTAGAGTAGTAGGAACTCTCATTCATGCTGGTCTGAAGGTAAAATGGTATAGCCACTTTGAAAGACAGTCTGGCAGTTTCTTACAAAACTAAACATAGTCTTACCATATTATCCAGCAATTGCACTCCTTGATATTTACCCAAATGAGTTGAAAACTTATGTCTACACAAAAACCTGCACATGGATGTTTACAGCAGCTTTATTTATAATTGCCAAAACCTAGAAGCAAGCAAGACATCTTTCGGTAGGTAAACAGATAAATACATTAAGGCACATCCAGACAATGGAATATTATTCAGCACTAAAAAGAAATGAGCTATCAAAGCCATGAGAAGACATGGAGGAACCTTAAATACATATTTCTAAGTAAGAGAAGCCAACGTGAAAAGTCTACATACATATGATTCCAACTACATGACATTCTGGGAAAGACAAAACTATGCAGACAACAAAAAGATCAGTGGTTGCCAGGGATGGAGGGGAGTACAGATGAGTAGGCAGAGCACAGAGGATTCCCAGAGCAGTGAAAATACTCTACACGATATTATAATGATGGATATATGTCATTGTACATTTGTCCGAACCCATAGAATGTATAACATCAAGAGGGAACCCTGAGGTAAACCATGGACTTGGGTGATTATGAGGTATCATTGTAGGTTCATCCTTGGCAACAAATCTACCATTCTGGTGAGTGACATTGATAATGGGGGAGGCTATGTACATGTAGGGGCAGGGAGTATATGTGAAATCTCTGTACCTTCCTCTCAATTTTGTTGTAAAACAAAATTCTTTAAAAAATTCTTGGGGAAAAAAAAAAGTCAGAGCAACAAGATCTCAAAAGAACCAGAAAAGGCAACATCACTCTCTTTAGTCCAGAGGAGTTAGTCCCAAACCCACCAATCCCTCCACCAGCTTCTACAGGGATTTTCAAGAGTTTCAGTAGCACAGAAACAACCACTCACTCTTCCCTCACCTCACAGAAAAGAAATGCTAGAAACTACTTCACGTGTCACTGAGATGCTGAATATCTTCGTATTTGTAAACAAATCCAACGGCTGAGGTACTTTCTTAATGCCAGTACTCTGACTACTATGTTTAACAGGAAGAAAAACTCTCTAAGGATCCAATGCCTTAAGAATGACACACACCTGTGGCCGTGACCTAAGCTAAGTATTGCATTCCGTCTAACATGAACTGTAGGAGCAGCTGTACTTCCTTGAAGGTTCTTCCTGAAAAGGGTTTTCTCTGGGGCGAGGTAACCGGTTATTAATAAAGGCAAACAAACAAAACAAACTACAAGACAGGCATTTTGCTAATTGCACCAAACCCTCAGGAATGAAGTGTCATTGTCAAAGCATCCACATCAATACAAAATTAGAAAAAGAACCTCACTCAACCATAATGGGAAGATGCTACCCTAACAACTCTCAAATCCAAAAGTAACCATCCCTTGGTACTAAACTATGCTTCAGTTTTCACCCCTGTAGGTTCAACTTCTTATCAGTGCAGCAGCATGAAAAAGAACTTTCCCAAGACCTAGGTCCAAATTTGAATACTCCCACTTCCTAGCTATTTGCCCTGGGGCAAATAAAAAAATCTGTTCAGCTAATTTCTAACTCGATCACTTCAGCAGCATCATTATGATGGCTGGCAGTTATGTAACACTTACACCAGGCTCACTTCTAAGCACTCTTTATTTACTAACTCATTTAATCTTCACAATAACCCAATGGGGAGAGGCTATTGTCCCCATTTTACAGAGGAGGAAACTGAGGCACAGAGCATTTAACTTGCCCAAAGCTACATGGCTATAAGTGGAAAAGCTATGATTTAAACCCAGGCAATCTGGCTCCAGGATCTGTGCTCTTATCCACTATGCCTTATTACCTCTTTAATTTAAAAAAAAAAGGCCTAACAGCCCTATATAACAATGGGCACAAGACATGAACGGGCATAGAAAAAATAAATTCAGATAGCTTATAAACATATTAAAATATGTTCAATTTCACAATACTAAAATCAAAACACTTTTATGTATCAGATTGGCAAAGATCAAAAAGTTTGATAATGACAAAAATTAGCAAAGGTATCTTTTATCTTAAAAACATCATACATGTGTACAAAGATATGTACAAGAATATTCATGAAGACCACTCACAATACTAAAGACTGGAAACAACCTAAATATTCTTCAATTAGACTGACTGAATAAATTATCAGATGACTGGGATACCATGGATCTATTTCTATAGTATCTGTTTTTATTCCTGGTCTCATTTCTTGGTTTACCTGGTAATTTTCGTTAGAATGCCATTCATTGCGTATAAAAAACTGTACAAGCTCTGGACGATATTATATTCCTACAGAGGATTCACCACGTTCTTTGACAGGCAGTTACCATGAGGGTAGATCACCTCACAATCCAGTCGGGACAGGAGCTGATTTGAGGCTGGCCAGTCTTTGCAAAGCTTGTAAAGCTTATTCTACCCTAGTCTAGCCCTCCAAGGGTCCAACTCAGAGTCTGGGGTGTTTACCAAGCCAACCTTCCTTGGAAGGTCCTGAGCTTTTTTCTCAACACTGAGGAACTGCTAACAGAGTGTGTTTTTAGTAGCCTTCTGTGAAGCTTCTTAGCCTTTCATCCTGCACAGTTTAAGAATCAGCAAATGGCTCAAGAGAAAAAAGCAGGTGGAGGGGGGCAGGGACAAGGGGAGGCACCTCCCTTCTCTCTGGGATCTTGGCCTGTCAAGTTTTGGTTGCCTTGGAAGCCCTAAAGTACAATTTTTGTATCTCCAACCCCATGAAGAAAGCTCTGCTGGCTTTTCTGCCTCTTAATAGCTGTACTCTCCCTTTGCCAAGAATCCACGAATGTCTGAAGTCCTGGCTGCCTTGGCAACTTACCAATGCCTTCATATAGATTTTTTTAAAAATCAGGCGTTTTTCTAGTTATTCTCAGCAGGAGGTTTGGTCTGCCACAATCTGCTCCATCATAGCCAGACGCAAAATCTACATTCTTCATAAGCAGTGAAGAAGCAAGATTTTCATCATGAAACCACAAACCATTACTAAAGAGGGAATAAGCAGTGAGGAAGAAGACAAAAGTAGAGAAGGTTCCTTTAAGAAAGTCAAGAAAGGGATAAAATAAAGGTAGAACATGTGTGGTCCAAGTCCTAAAGGAACTTTCAATCTTACTAGGGAAGGAAAATCACACAGGAGTGAAACTATAGAATGGCAGCAACTTATAAAAATAAACACCTAAGTGCTGCATAGAACAGCAAGAGTAGAAGTACACACAGCAAAAGGAAGACAGTCAAAGCACATCTTCTACCACAAAACATATGTAAGTGCAGAGGTACACAGGAAACAAGAGGCCATTATCCATATTAATCTCTACACTACCTGCTTATACTACCCACCAAACTTCTGAACAACCACTGTCAAATGGAATATGTGAAAGCAGAAATTTTAATGTTAAATTAAGCACACCACTTAGAAGTAGGAAGGTAGAAACATGGGGAGTGACCACAAATGTGTTCTAAAACCAAACTAAAGTGGTTTCCATTTCATCGACTATTTTTTGGTTTACTCCTTTTAATTCTTGAAGAGTACAGTTGACAGCCAAGTACCACCTGTCCTAAACAAATGCAGCTGCTCATGTGCCCACGTGCAAGACAAACAGCAATTTATAGTAGGCAATATAAATAGTTTACCTGAAAAGAAGAGGAAGTACACAGAGAAAACATTAAAAGCTAATAAAATGTCAAGATCAAATTTTAAGGCTGCTTACTCAAGTACCATAATTAACATCACAGATTACTACACATTAATTACACTGTTTGTGTTTTAAAACCATCCTTCGGCAAAGAACTAATCAAATCAAAATGTCACAGCTCACATACCATGAATTTAGAAAATGTAACTTTTGACCTAATAATTGAATTTCTAGGAATCTATCTAAGAAAATAATCTAAAATATAGAAAAACTTTTACATAAAAAGATTTTCATTGCAATATTGTTCACTGCAAAACAAAAACTGAGAAAAACCTAAATGTCCAATATTGAGGGAATGGTTAGGCTAATTATGGACAGTCCATACAATGTACTTCTATTCTGCCTTTAAAATTATATAGAAAGATTTTTTAATGTAAGATATTGCTTTAACAGGATAGGAAAGCATTTGGGTGCAATGAGAGATGCAAGTTGCCAGACTGAATATGCCTTATAATTTCAAACATAAGAAAACATTAAATATAGAAATGGCAATAAGAAATGGAAAAAGAAAGGGCAATACAACTGTAGAAGTCACAAAGGGAGAAAAAGAAAACATTAGTGATAACATATCAAGTTACCATATATAAGTGTGTAATAATAATGGAAACAGTTACCAGAGATTAGGAAGTTCAAGAAGGAGTGAGCAGTGAGGAAGAAGGGAGATGCTGTGGGAGAGAAAATACACACATAGAAAGGCATGAGACCCTTTCCCCAAGCCATTTATAATAGAGTTTATTAGCTAAGACAAATTCATAAAAGTTTTAAAAACAAACAAATTACTGCAGAGAGAATTTCAGATACGTGGTCACAAAATAAACAACTGCCAAATCAATCTTACAAGCAAATGTTGCAACAAGCGTCTGTTGGAGGAAGAGAACAAGGGCTGGGAAGGAGAGGCAAGGCTTTAAGAAGGTGGGATGAAGCTGGGTCGAACTGCTAAAACTCAGATAAGTGAAAAGATGAAGAGCAATTCAGGGGAACAAAGTAGGATCAGAAGTGTGATAGCACTACTGAACTGCACACTTAAGACGGTAAGTTTCATGTTATGTGGTTTTTACCACAATTTGAAAAAAAAACTTTTTCAATGTGAAAGCTGGATAATGAATACATATATTCTGCACCAGCAGAAAGTTTACATAGGAGAATTGTCCAGGCCAGAAAGGTAGGCTGGGGCCAGGTTATAAAGAACCTTCAACATCAGGCTAAGGAATCTAAACATCATCCTGTCTTGGATAACACTATCATATTTAATCTTATCAACATGGTAAGACTATGAATAAACAATAAAACCTCAGTTATCCAGCATGCTTGGGGAATAGGGTGTTCTTTAATCTTAGGTGGTAACAATGCCAAATCTGAGCAGAATCTTCCCTACACACAGTACGAGGGAGCTACTTCAGGAACTCTACCGGGAATGCCTGTCTGGGTTGGTCACTCAGCTCAACATCTTTTCCTAACGTAGCACTTCACCAGCCACACCAGTATGCCTGACAACTTCTATAAGTAGAAACACTCCAGGCTGTGGAGCCCAATCAGATTCCAGCACTTATCAGGGTGACATTGGGCACACTACAACTTCTCTAGCCCTCAGTTTCCCCACTTCCCAAAAGGATAATACCTTCCTCAAGTGAGTTGTTGCGAATGATTAAATGACATGATTTAATATAATGTCTGGTATAGCATTGGGTATATAACCGATATTCATTAAATGTTAGATACTTCCCTATAAGGAAGAAGAAAAATTCTACTTAACCTTTTCAGGGGTAGAAATTTCTCAGAATTGTAGGAAAGTATAAGGAATTCAATGAAAAAAAAAGGCACCAAAGATTTTTTTTCTTTATATTAGTGGGACAACTGGAAAGTGCTTATTAAATTAACTGATAATAAAAATTAATGATGATATTCAAATTCCAAGGTGCATCTTGCACCCTTTGCTTGAAGAATTTACCTGATTGGAATCTTTTTTTTTTTTTTTTTTTTTGATGAAGATTAGCCCTGAGCTAACTACTGCCAGTCCTCCTCTTTTTTGCTGAGGGAGCCTGGCCCTGAGCTAATATCGTGCCCATCTTCCTCTACTTTACACCTGGGACGCCTACCACAGCATGGTGTGCCAAGCGGTGCCATGTCCGTGCCCAGGATCCAAACCGGCGAACCCCAGGCCGCTGAGAAGCGGAACGTGCGAACTTAACCGCTGCGCCACCAGGCCGGCCCCTTACCTGATTGGAATCTTGATCTGGGAAGAATAAGAAGTAGTCCTAAGCAGCCTGAGACTCTATAAGACTCTTGGTCAGACAATGAATATTTTCAGCTTTGCCGATCCTAAGATCTCTGTCACACCTGCTCAACTCTGCTGTTGTAGCATGAAAGCAGCCATAGACAATATTTATGAATGAGTATGGCTGTGTTCCAATAAAACTTTACAAAAACAAGCAGCAGGCTAGATCTGGCCTGCTGACTATAGTTTGCCAACCCCTGGTGCTACAGATTGACTGTGCTCCCCACAATATTCATATGTTGAATGAGATTAGGGCCTTAATAAAAGAGACCCCAAAGAGCTCCCTTGCCCCTTCCACCAAGTGAGGACACAGCAAGAACACAGTTGTCTATGAATCAGAAGGCGGCCCCCATGAGACACCAAATCTACTAGCATCTTGATCTTGGACTTCCCAGGCTCCAAGACTGTCAGAAACAAATTTCTGATGTTTATAAGCCACCAAGTCTATGGTATTCTGTTATAGCAGCCCAAATTGACTAAGACACCTAGATTAGAGAAGACAAAGTAAGAGAGTAAAGACCAACAAGATTTGCAAAAGCAGGTATTAAACAAGAGTAGAGTCAAAGCATAAGGTTCCTTGTTGAATCCAGAAATGGCCCAAACAACAAGGCATAGTTGGGCAGTCTACAATGGATCAGCACAATCAAAGCTAACATGAAGAACACAATAAAAGAAGTCACAGAAGCAAATGCAGGTGTGAGAATGCTGCAGAGATGAAGGCCCTGCAGACCTATGCAGATCAAGATCATGCAACTGCCCCATCACTATATCCACCACCACTCTGGTGCAAAATCCTTCGGACTTAATTTCTGCTGTTTGAGGCAAAGAATCATTCACAATAGTCCACAATGTGGAATGATACCAAAATGAGAAAGACTGCAGGATTTAGAACCATAGGAACCTGCATTCAAATCTACCACCCCCTGGCTTTGTGTATCTACCAGTATTTATCCTTGCTAAGCCTGTTTCTTCATCCACAAAATGGGAGTAACACTTACCTTAACAGGGTTGTTTATCTCATCTAATTCTCCAATACCTACTTAGTACAGAGTCTTTGTGTATTAAACGGTAGCCTAACTGGCCTCTCTGTCTCTTAGACTCTTTATCTTTCCATCTATCTTCAACTCTGCTTCCTTAGTTCTTTATAAAACAGAGAAATGACCCTATCATCCTTCTGCTTAATAACTTTCACTGGCTTTCCTCTGCCTCCAAGATTTACAAACAGGACCCAATCTACCACTCCAAGCGACATTTTCTACTATTCCCACAATACTTCTCCCCTCCCTAGCCTTCCCACATCTCACTTTTCCTAGATATGCCATACCTATCTCCTCTGAGACTGTATTTATATATGCCACTTCCTCCTCCCAGAACGCTCTATTAATTATATGATGATTAGTTCCAAACCCTGTTTATTGCCCTCTCCTTTGTGAAGCTTTTCCCACTAACACAGAGAGAATTATGTTAACCTCCCGGAGGCCTTTACGACATTCTGCACTTATCTTGATTGTAGTAGCATTAATTACCTATGTTATAATTACTTGTGTCTTCCTCTGACTCCCCAAACTAAGAGATTTCCTTGAAGATAGGTATGATTTGCAGGTATGTGTCTCAGCATACGGCAGGGGCTTAAAAGTTTTTTTGTTGAATGAACCAATGAGAAGGTGCTTTAACACTAGCACCATTTTGTACTATGGTCTTTTAATAAAAGAATCTGTAGTCTGGAGGGAGGTGAATTTAGTAAAGCTTTTCTTTATAAGTAAGACAAAGGTAAACTTTAGTAAAGTCGAGGTCAACCCCAAATTAATGGACTCAACTCTTTTAAGGTTTTACTATAATAGTTATACAGAACCAAACACTAGACAAAAACACATGAAAAATGGCAAAACAGAAGGGAGTAAAGGGAAAATAAGCCCACTGCTATTCAAAAAAGTAAAAACCAAAATTGGATGTAAGTTGTCTTCAGGCTTAAAACTTTCATTGTACATACATGTGATGAGGAACTTGACAGCAGTTCATGCAGAAAAAAAAAAGGCAGTTTTGTTGCCTATAAATTTAGTATGAGCAAGGCCAATGCAATCTTTGGCAATATTAGTGAGAATTTAGCATCCAGATGGAGAGACAGTAAGTGCCACTGCACTTTGCAGTGGTCAAGCAATATTTAAAGTATGAGGGTCAGTTCTGAATGGCATACTTAAAGATGACCAGAAAGATAAAGGAATCATGACATATGATCAAAAACTTTTTTTAAGGATTTTTTTAAAGGAATCTTTTTCCTTCATTAAACATTTACTGAATATCTAATACGCTCTAGGTAACATATCAAGTGCTAAATACACAAAGACATAATCCCTGACTCCAGAGAGTTCAGTGTAGTGCCAGAAACAGACACACCAACAAGAAACAGAAATCCAGGGACATGAGGGATGCACCTCCTTATGTGGTGACACAAAGGAAGGTAACTGACTCCTACCTGAGTGAGAAAAAATTTCACAGAGCACTTGTTGCACCTGGGTCTTAAAAGATGGCTATAATTTGACAGGAAAATAAGAGGTAAGAGTATTCCAGGAAGAATAATCATAGGTGACAAAGGTCAAAAGGTTTCAAAAAGCATACTACATTCCAAGAGCTCTAAGTAATGTAGTATGATCAGAATCTTGGGAACCGGAGGAAGAGGACCAAAGAAATGAATTTGAGAAGTTTAACCTAAAAATTTTGATAGAAACAATCATGGTCTTTAAATACTTGAACACTGAAACTAGGGAAGCAGATTTTGATTGACTAGAAAACAACATTCAAACAGTTAAAATTGTCCACTAATAAAGAGCAATGAGCACAGAGTTACTGGAATGGGAGAAGCATCCCTATTCATGTATAAGATCAATGTCTCCTGGGTGTTCCAGATCTCATCTTCTCTCACCTCTTCACAAACTTAGCTTATTCAGTTTTCTCCACTTTCTCCAGCATCATCAATTTTCCCCTCTCTACTATGATAATATACAAAACTAACACAGAAACATGACTTAATGTCATCTATCTAAAAGACTCCTGAGCTCTTGTCCCCAAGCACATACTGACTTCCCTCTCTGCTCCCCTTTATAGAAAACTCCTCCAAAAGCAGTCTACATATTCACTGTTTCTGCTTTCTCTCTCCTAATTGTCACTTCAACCCCTTCTATTAGGATCCTTTTTTTTTTTTTGTCCTACCGCTCTATCAAAACTGCTCTTATTAAAGTCACCAAGAAAGACCTCCAAGGACCCCAGGGTTGGTTTATAGTATAGGCACAAATGAATTCCATGAATGGGTATACTCTGATAAACAGAATCTTTAGCCTAAGAACTAAGGCTCTTTAAAATCAAAACAGCTAATGCCAGCCTTATTGAAGGCTGGTATTTATTATTATCAATCTGGGATGAACTAGCTCAGTTTTAGCATACAACTATCTTCGCGGTAATATTATCCATTTCGTATGGAAAACAAGAAAGAATAGTGAGATGCTGAAATTGGACATCCTCGCATCATCTTCATCAGTAAGAATAATCAGCAAATGCCATTCTTTGCTTTCACATCTCCATCACAATTGTCTAAAACTTATTTTAACCTAATCTTCTAAAATAGACTGAGGCACACTTATTGAGTATGAAAGATAATTCTTCCTTCAATGTTCCTCCTTCTTATACACTCTTGATCTCTTCAAGTCCATCCTTTTTAAGCACCTAGTTCAAGGCCTTACACATAGTAGGCACTCTATAAATAATGTCTAAGGAATAAACTATAAAACCTAACATATAGGACCTAGTATAAAGTAAATTCCATAAACGCTAATCTCCCCACACCAAAACTATCCCAACTTTAAGGAACAATGCATAAATCTGATAAATCCTTCATACCCTACATGAACAAGTTTATCTATTTTCTCTCTCAGAAGTACCTGCATTTTAAAAGAACCGCAAGAAAAAAGAACCTAAAGATGATACATATTGCATTTCAGATACTACAGGAAAAATGTGAGTGATATTCTGAGGCAACAGAACCTAGAATCTCTAAAAACACATAATTGATTAAACATCAATCTGACCCTATGTAGCAAAAGAAAGGAATGCCATTTCTTCCACTAATTCTTATAATTAAAAAGCCATATATAATATTTATACATAGAAAAAGAAAGCTAGTAAAGTCTAGCAGGAAATACACAATCATTAACAATGGTTTTCTATGGTAAGACAAATAACTGTCTCAACCACAATTTATCCCTTTACCCCTTTTCCTATCAGGACAGCTGTTACTACTTTTGCCAGTACTACAGCACTGTAAGGAGTATCGTTTTTCATTATTCATTGTGTGTTCCAGTAGGGCAGACACTTACTAATGGAATCACCACATGGCAAAGAATGTCTCTCTTCACTTTTACTAGATATAGCCAAACTGCTCTCCAAAATGGTTACACAAACTCATACACCTCCAGCAGCATGTAGGTTCCCATTATTAACTATAATTAATCAAGCATAAATTATAAGGCCAGTATGACGGCCTCTCATCACTGGTTTAATTTGCATTTCCTTGATTACTGATATTGAGCATCATTCCAGATGTTTATTGGCCTTTCAGTTTTCCTCTTCTGTGAAATGTCTGTTGAAATCCCCTCACCGTTTTTCTAATGAGGTATCTGTCATAGTGATTTGTAGTTCTTCATATATTTTGTACATTAACCTTTTGTCAGTTATTTCATTGCAAATATTTTCTCCCACCCTATGGTCTACCTTCTTACTTTACTACTATCTTTTATCATACAGAAGTTCTTTATTTTAACGTGGCCAAATTATATTTTCCTTTATGCTTTGTGTTTTTTGTATAAAGAATCCCTCTCTATTTCATCTTAGAGATACTCTTAGTATGTTCTAAGTTTTACAGTTTGTTTGTTTTCTTTGAAAGATTTTATTTTTCCTTTTTCTCCCAAAGCCCCCCGGTACACAGTTGTATATTTTTAGTTGTGGGTCCTTCTAGCTGTGGCATGTGGGATGCTGCCTCAGCATGGCTTGACGAGTGGTGCCACGTCCACGCCCAGGATTCGAACCGGCAAAACCCTGGGCCGCCGAAGTAGAGCATGTGAACTTAACCACTCGGCCACAGGGCCAGCCCCTACAGTTTGATCTTTAATCCATATAGAATTAACTTTTTGTGTACGGTGTGAGATATCTTTTCTTGTTTTCTATAAGGTCAGCTAACTACCCACACAACTAATAATGGTATCTTTGCCACTGATTTGTAATGCCACCTGGCATCTACCAAATTCAAATATATGAGGGCACGTTACTGGTCTCTATAATTAATAACACTGGTTATTCAACTATCCTGACACCAATACTTCACTGTTTTAGTTAATATGGCTTTATAATAGCTCAATATTTTACACAGCAATGTGCTCCAAAATCATCTTGACTGTTTTTGGCCACTAACCATCCTTATTGACAAGTTCCACTTCAAAAAAAAGTTTCCCTCTATTTCAAGTGTTCTAGTTTTTTAAATAATGAATGAATGGTCAATTTTGTCAAATGCTCTTTTGAGCATCTTTTGAGATAATCACATGGTTTTACTTTCCTGTAGTAAAGTAATGTGGTGAACTACAATAGATTCTTAACGTTCAACTGAACTCCCAGTCCCGGAATAGATGCTACTTGATTGTCATTTTTCTTAAATATACTACTCGATTAGTGTATATTTCATTTGGGATTTTTAAAATCTACATTCCTGAGACTGACCTGTATTTTTCCTTTCTTACACTGTCCTTGTGTGATTTTAAGTTGTAAAAGCCCCCCAAAATGAGTCTGGAAACATTTTTAATTCCCTGGAATAGTCTGCATAAGGATCACCAATCCTGCAATATTTGGGTAATCTGTAAAACCATCTGTGCCTGGTGCTTCTTTAATGAATAGAATTTTTTTCCGCATCTTATTATGGAAAAGTCTCAAATATTTATCAGAGACCAGTATAATGAACCCCAACATATCCATCACCCAGCTTCATTCAAGTCATTGCCAATCTTATTTCATCTACTCCCCTAATCATTATCTGCCCCCCTCCTCTGAATAAATTATTTTGAAGCAAATCCCAGACACATCATCTTACCTATATACATTTTAGCATCCCTCTTAAAGATAAGGACTCTTTGAAAATACGTAACCAGAAAACAACTGTCACACTAAAAATTTAATAATCTTTAATACCAGCAAATATCCAACCAGTATTCAAATTCCTGTCAGAAGTTCTTATAGTTTTTCAAATCAGGATCCAAGCAAGTTCATACACTAAAATTGGTTGTGTCTTTTAATCTATACATTTCCCTTCTATTCCTTTTTCTTCTCCTTTTTCACATATTTGTGGAAGAAAATGGGCCTGTCCTGTTGTTTACCACATTCTGGATTTTGCTCATCGCATCCATGTATTACTTAGTAGATAGATTTTACTAGTTGTTCAATTTTTGTTTCATTTCTATTTGTACTTTCTATTTATTCTTGAGTCAGCTGGGATAGGTTGTCTTTTTTAGGATACTGACTAGTTTATACAATTTTTCAAATTCATGGGCATAAAGTTTTCTACATTCTATATTTATGAGGTTTTTAAAAATCTTTATCATATCTACAGTTGCATTGTTTCATTCCTAATGTTATTTATGCCTTCTTGCTTCTCTTTTTCCTTGAACAATCTTGCCAGATCTGTCTATAATATAAATCCTATATTAATATCATCAATGAATTAGATTTTGGCTTTATTAATCCTCTCCACTGTTTGCTTTCTATTCCATTAATTCCTGTTATTATCTTTATTCTTTCCTATCTTCTCTCCTTCCTTTGGGTTTAATCTGCTGTGACTTTTCTAACTTCTTCAGTTGGCCACTTATCTTCAGGCTTTCTTTTATTCAAATACCTTTTAGATTCTAAGACATACATTTTTTCATATTAACACCTCTCAAATTGGGATGTTTCTTACAATCGGAGTCTTAGAATCATTGTCAGCAGCAGGGATGATGCCATTGTCACTGCTTATATATATGAACATAGACAGTTAAAAAATAAGCTTGCAGGACCCGGCCCCACGGCCAAGTGGTTAAAGTTCTGTGTGCTCTGCTTTGGCGGCCAAGGTTCGCGGGTTCAGATCCCAGGCATGGACTTACTCCGCTCACCAGCCAGGCTGTGGTGGTGTTCCACATACAAAAAAATAGAGAAGGACTGGCAATGGATGTTAGTCCAGGGCAAATCTTCCTCAGCAAAAATAACAATAATAATAATAAGCTTGCAAAAAAAATGTAGTGATTCTGATCAGCAGTGCTGGCATGACTGGACAATGGTAACCGCTCAATGTTAGCCAACAAACCTGCTACAAACCATCTGAGGAAAAACTATGAATCTCTTCTGAAAACCTTTTGTTGATACCTTCTGGCAAGCTCAAGAAAGCATCACCATCAAAACCTGACAGGGGCTGGCCCCGTGGCCGAGTGGTTAAGTTCGCGCGCTCCGCTGCAGGCGGCCCAGTGTTTCGTTAGTTCGAATCCTGGGCGCGGACATGGCACTGCTCATCAGACCACGCTGAGGCAGCGTCCCACATGCCACAACTAGAAGAACCCACAACGAAGAATACACAACTATGTACCGGGGGGCTTTGGGGAGAAAAAGGAAAAAATAAAATCTTTAAAAAAAAAAAAAAAAAACCTGACAGGTGCCAGCAGCTGGAGGTAGCCGTGGAGCAGTCTTTTAAGAAATGCTGTATCACCAATGCTCTCAACGACAGTGACTAACATTATGTAAAAAAAATGCAAACCTTTAGGATTCAGTCAAAAATGATTTAGAAGAATCAGACTCCGAATATGAGGTCGTCACAGGAATATTCTACTAATTACTTCATTTCCTTTTATAAATGTCTGCATGAGTGATATGCTAAATCTATATCTAAATATATTTACAAGAGTTAAAAAGTCTAAGTGATAGGAAAGTATATTTGGAAAATAATAGTGCATCTTACAAATGATGGCATCTTAAGACTCAATGAAATATGACATAGGCACTTAAATTGTCCTCTTAGTATTGTTTTAGCTGTATTCCACAGATAGTGACAAATAGTGTTTCCACTGTTATTCAGTTCTAAATATTTTCCAATTCCCATGATTCTGTACTGCATCCATACATTATTTAGAAGTTTGCTTTTAGTTTTGCTTTTTTAATTTCCAAACATGGTTTGGAGGTAGAGGGAATTGGTTATATTTGGTATTAGTTTCTAATTTTATTGTATTGGGGTCAGATAACATGGTTTATATATCAATCTTTGGTATTTATTGAAACTTTCTTTGTGCCTAATTATGTAAATGTTCCGTATTTGTTTAGAAAGAATGTATATTCTCTAATTTGGGAGGTGTATGGTTCTATATATGTGCAGTAGATCAGTTACACGTTGTATTTCTTTTCTTTTAGTGGTAACCCTTAAATTTTTAATATGCACCTGAATGTAAGCCTAAAGTTAATCAATATCTTTATCTTCCTCCTGAACTACATATAGAACCTTAGGACTCTTTAATGCTGATCACTTTCCCCCTCAGCTTACATTTTATCCTTCTCTAATTTTAGTTCCACTTTGGTTTCAGCCCCTATGAATTAGTCGCAACTATTTTTGTTTTATACAGTCAATGCTGCCTTAGTTTACCTACTGATTTCTTTGTTAAGGATACTTCTTGTAGCCTACTCTCCCCTAAGTTACATTTCTTTCTTCCTGAAGTACATTTTTTAGTATAACAGTTCTTTCAGAAAGAGTGCAGTAAATTCTCTATAGTTTTGTTTATTTGAATATATTTTTATTTTGCCCTCACTCTTGAACGATAACTTAGGGGAGTATGAAATTCAGATCTCTCTCAACACTTGGAAGATATACTCAGCTTTCCTCTGGCCGCTCTTGTTAATTAAGAGACATCTGCTCTCAGTCTGAGTGTTGTGCCTCTGTTTTTCCTTTCTGGTTGCTTCTAAAAGTGGCTTTGGCGTTCAGCAGTTTCATTGCAGAGGTTTTGTTTTGTTCATTCCATTCTTGCTAGGGCCTCACGAGTCTTTAATCTAAGGATTCATGCCTTTTTATTAATTCCAAAAAATTCTCAAGTCATCATCTCTTTAAATTCCACGTCTCCCTTATTCCTTTTTTTTTCCTTCTGGAATTACTATTAGATGTTGGGTCTTCTTGATCTGTCTTTCATTTCTCTTCACCTGACTTCCCTATTTTCCTTCATCTTACTGTTTTGCGTTCTCAGGATTTCCTCCTATCTAACTCCCAGCTTACTGATTTTCTCTTCATCTGCGTAAACTGTTGCTTAACTTATTTACTGAGCTTTTTTTTAACCTATTTTTCATTATACTTAGCTCTTTTTCAAATGTGCCTGTTTCATAATGTCTTATTCATTTCTCAGGATGTCAATTAATTCTTTAATGTCCTTAGTCACTTAAAATATGCTAATTTACATTATCTTTCAAACTGCCATTCTACTATCCCAGTTCTTAGAGCTGTAATCCTCTTGCTTGTTATATCTGCTGACTCTCATCTGTGGTAGAAAATTGTTTCCTTAAGTGTCATTTTTAATTATAAATTCATCTTCAGTTGGGCTTATTTCTTCTGTAAGAATCCCTCATGGCCCAAGATATGGGAGTACCCCCTTGGAGTCTTGTTTTTCCTTTCTCCAGGTGACTCAGGGTAGCTTCACTACCTTCACTACCTTCACAGGTGACTTCACTAGCTTGAAGCCAGCTTTTACATTAATTTCTCAGCATGGGGACACCTAAACCATATATTATAAACTCAGATCTCAAATATGAGCAACACATATGTCTTATGCTTCAATTTCTCAGAGGAGCTTTTTTCCATTTCCTCTTTGCATAGAGCCCAGGCAAATCAAGACAAGATTTCTTATTGTTGCCTTGTGTCAGTGGGAAGATTTTTCTCGAACCAACCCTTTCACCTAGAAGGCAGCACATCAAGAAGCTCAGCTTTATGCAGAAGTCTTAGTTTTGGTTCCCTTTTACACATGGTTAAAATTCAATCCACCAGGAATAGAAAACTAGAAATAACCCCTCACTCCACCCCTTCACCCTGCTCCAGTGTAACACAGCATGAGCTCAAGGGCTTACTAAAGTTTTGGTTTTTAGTTCCCTTTTTGTTTCTGGAACCTGGAGATTTTCCTGTCTTTCCTGCAAGCTCAGGAATATGTAAGAATTGTTCTATATCACCCATCTTTTCTCGATATTTGTAGCGTAGGAATCTTCAGCTTATCTCAGTTAGCCATCTTGCTAAAAGAGAACTGGGGCTCTCCAATCCGTCTGCTACGTTATCCCCACAGGAGTGATCTCTCTAAGAAAAGACGAACTCCTCTTTAAAACTCTTCAGTAGATCCTCACTCCTTAGCATGGCATTCAAAGTCCACTATTATCCAGTAACTGCTTGTTTCTGCAATTCCACCTCCTTCCACTCTCCCAGACGAACTCTATATTCCAACCACTCCTATTTACAATCCCTAGACCTCTCCTTGTTTCATACTCCTGTGCTTTTAAATGTACTGATTTCCCTCATCTTTATCCTGTCCTCATCCACCTACTGAATACTCATGGTCAAGTGTCTGCCTTTCAGTGAAGCCATTTCTGACCAATCCAAGCCAAGCCAATCCAAGCTGGGTTCTCTTCTTTGTGAAAATAGCTAACATTTATTGAGCTCTTAAATACCAAGCATTCTAAAAACTCATTTACTCTTAACAACAACCTTACAATTTTGCTACTGTTGCTTTCCCCATTTTTGAAATTAGGAATCTAAGGTACAGAGAGGTTAAGGAATATGCCCAATAACACACAGCTATAAACGGCAGAGCTGGAGTTCCAACACAGGTAGTCTATCTCCAGATCCTGCCCCATTCACTTGCTCTATTAATATATACCACACTGCCTTCTACAATTATACCTTACATTACAGTTATAATTGCATTATACCACATTTCAGTTGCATGTTTATATACCAATCTTCCCAACTACACTGACTTTAAGAGACAGAATCATGCTTCATTTCTATTGAAGCTCCAGTGCCTAGCACAGAGAAGGCCCTCAAACAGTTACTGAATTAATGAATGACTGAAGGAAACACCCCACAGCCACTGCTTTAGTCTAGTCCCTCTTCATCTCTTGCCTGAACTACTAAAATAGTCCCCTAACTGGACATCCTTCCTCCAGTTTCTACTCAGATCTTTCCTCCACACTCCAACCAATATTGTCTTTCTAAGGAACATTATGATGCTGTCATTCCACTACTTAAAATCCTTAAGGGCTCCGCACTGTCTATAGGACAAAGTCCCAGATTCTCCTAGCGTGACATACCATGCCTTCATGACCTAACCTCTGCAGTCTCTTCTCTTCTCCTTCCCCACTCTAGTCCCACATTCCATCTATAACTTCTTCTCAGTCCCTCAATACACCAAGTGCCTTCATGCCTTGGTGCATGCAGGTGCTTCTGCCTCGAATGGCCATCCCCTCCTCCCTCACCTGGTAAGAGCTCAAGAGCCTTCCTCAGGTTTCCTCTAGGCTGTTAGTTATCCTATTCCTATACTCTGTTGGCATTGTGCATTTACCTCACTTAGCACTTTGTATTGTTATCTGATACAGTGTTTCCCCGACCAGCCTGTGAAATCTTAAAGAACAAGGACCATGTCTTATTCATCTTTTTAATTGTATTCTCTTACACAGTGTGTACCCCCAAAATGCTCACCGAATTAGTGGAATGAAATTTGACAAACATATCCTACATCCTACACTCAAGCAAACTCAAATATAAATGAATTCAAGGTAGGCAACTCTTCCAAGATTAACGGAAAGTTAGACAGGGAGTAGAGATACAAATGAACAAAACAAATACCTCCTGAGTTCCTGCTGCTCAATCCTCAATTCTATAGAATGGAACCAGTCCTTCAATGGTATTAATGTTTACTTGGTGAGGTAATCTCATCCTGAGTCTTAACAACACATAAGCACAAGGCAAATGTTTCCTGCATGAGTAAACACATAAAGACACTCAAATTCTGGAGTATGTGTCATTAAGGATAAAAAGTTGAGTCTACTTTATATATTTTAAAACAAATCCTTACAGACGAGGGAAATTCCTGTCCTTTTACACTGCAATCACATGACTTCATTATTCATTAGTCCTAAATGCAATTTAGGCTGCACACATAGCAAACATTGTCTGCCAACTGAGTAATAAACCAGAACTACTTGTTTTTCACAGAAAGAGGAAATTTTGTAAATGTATAAATGTTAACCCTAAGTGAACAGGGAGACTGGGGTGGGATAAAGGGGAGGGATAAATGAGGCACTATTTAATTTTTTTTGATCTATTCAATTTCTGAAATGTACTTTTAACACTATAAATAAAAAAAATTTTTTCACTGTCAATTTAAAAGATTCATCAGCCTTTGTCTAGCTTTTCTCTTCAATTATTGCCCATGGCAGGAAAAAAAAAGACTGTCCTAAAAAGGTCTTGATTTCAAGTTCAAAGCCAGTATAACTTAGAATGATGATCCTTGATTTCAAATCAAAAGACTAAAGGAATTCTTAAAATTCATTAATTATTATCAGTGAGGCTTAAGTGTTGCTATTGTACATAGCTGCAAATCTACCCATACACATCTTTGTGGTAAATTCTCTTTTTTAAAATCAATGGACTAGGACTCTTTGTAAATTTAGAATATAAGCTCCAAAAGGGAGAGATCTTTGAATATTTCATTCACTGATGTCTCCCAAGGATCTAGAAGAGTACTTGGCACAGAGCAGGCATTCATTACATACTTGCTGAACACTGCTCAAGATGGTCCAAAAACTTAACATGTCAGTATACACAACGAGCTGCAGGTCCTCAAGGAACATCAAGAGGAGGTCTGGGTTCATCTTGAAATCATCACTGACTTAGCCCTCACACACAGTGTTGCCCAAAACAACTGATACTACACACAAAAGCAAACTGACAATGCATAGGAACCTAAAATAAAACATTTTTCACAGGACTCATTAAGATTCTGAACTTTAAAGCTTGCCAAAGAGCTGGCAAAAAACAAAAATGTCACTGGCACAATCAAAATTTTCAACAAGCACAAATTTTTGCACTTTTTTTTAGACAATTCAATTCCGAAAGAGCCATGGAGCTTCAACAACAGCAACAAAAACTGTAAGGATTTCACTTAAACAGCAGTGCATTTACTACAAAATTTCATTTCCAGTATTATAAAGCAGGCCTGACATTTCTTTTATCAATTGACCTAACTACACCAAAAGAATACTGCTAAGCAATATATTTCTGAATATACCTAAAACTGCCAATTCTGTTGCTGTTTCCCACCACTAAAAGTACAATGTAAACATTTATGACACTGTTATTTTTAGTTTTCCCTATTAAAAGCCATCATGAGGCCGGCCCCGTGGCCGAATGGTTAAGTCCGCACACTTCACTTCAGCAGCCCAGGGTTTCACTGGCTCAGATCGCAGTTTCACGGCACTGCTCATCAGGCACGTTGAGGTGGCGCCCCACATGCCACAACTAGAAGGACACACAACTAAAATGTATAACTACGTACTGGGAGGATTTGGGGAGAAAAAGCAGAAAAAAAAACGAAATAGTAAATTGTTGGGGCCAGCCCCATGGCCGAGTGGTTAAGTTTGCACGTTCCACTTCAGCGGCCCAGGGTTTCACTGGTTCCGGATCCTGGGCGCGGACATGGCACCACTCATCAAGCCATGCTGAGGTGGCGTCCCACATGCCACAACTAGAAGGACCCACAACTAAATATATACAACTACGAACCAGGGGGATTTGGGGAGAAAAAGGAAAAACAAAATCTTTAAAAAAAAAAAAAAAGCCATGATGAGCATTTAACTGTAAATTAGGCTATGTTTTAGCCCTTATTTATGGGTTACCCTCTCACCCCTTGTTTATCTGCTACTAACTAACGATGACCTTTAGCTTAGTCTCTATCTTCTCCGTTCTGGTCCTCAGTTCTCTTCTGTAGAATGAGGGACCTGAGTTAAAACAATAGTTCTTAACTGTTTTTTTGCAACCGTTTGAGAATCTGGTGAAAGCTACAGGTGACCTCTCCATAAAAATGCACATACACAAATAACAATTTTACAAACAACTATTTATAATAGCAAAAGTTTGGAAACAACCCAGATGTCCACCGATAGATGGTTACATAAATTATGCTGTATCTATTTGATGAAATTCCTTGCAACTGTAAGTAAAGAAACCTTCCATGTATGTGTATGAAAAGATTTTCATCATGTATTGTTACATGAAAAAAGCAAGTTACAGAACAGTGTACAACCTTTTGTATAAAAAGATCAAAAAATAAATATATTTGCATTTCCATGTAGGAGCACAAAGAAACTGTGGAAGAAGAAACAAGAATCTTTGGTGGAAGTGGGAAATAAGGAAAGGGGTAGGAGGAACCTTTTCATTGTATACTTTCTTATATTTTTGTTTGAATTAGTGAATGCCCTATTAAACTTTGAATAAAAAAATATATATATAACCTCAAGAGGTCCAGACAACCCACTGAAGCTAGAAGATAATTTCTAAACTCTGTTCAGTAATATTCTTCTATAATGCACTGATTTAATAAGCATGTAATTATACACCCTCAATGATCCAACAAGAACATTTAAGGAAAAATATTTTTCATTATGGTCCAAATATAAACATATAAAGCAATTGGTGGATACTCAGTTATTCTATAGATCCTAATTTGGAAACTCATTTTATATCATTTTCCTTGATCACTGATACACATTTTATGACGAATTTCTTCAAGGGAAGAAGTCTGCACAAATCATGAAGCCATACTCCCTCTCATGGTTCAAATTTCAGACCTGATATATCACAAGGGAGTCCAGGCTTTGGAAATAAAAATAGAAATTTCTATTCTATTTGACCACATAATCAATAGTACTAGTAAGGAGACCAGAAAAATAGGGTCTTATTTTTGGCCATAATCTCAGAATTTGAAGCAATTAAATAGCATATGAGATCATCACACAGCATCCAATAATTAGATGACATCTAGGGAGGCCTTCATCCCTGATTTGAGTAGGAATCAGAGGGAATTGGGTTTTCATCCTTAGGCAAGTTACTTAACCTCCTTGGGCCTCTTTTTCATCTGTAAAATGGAAATTAAAAAACCTATCTCATAAGAATGTTGTGAAGCTTAAAAGAATATAAATAATAAGGGACATAGAAAGACACAGAAATAAAAGTAAGGTATCCTAGGACGGTGGCAAGTGTCTGAGCGCTTGAACCAAAACAGACTGCATTCTGGAACCTGTAGTTTCTAGGGACTGGACTTTCATTCACAAGCAACGCCTCCTTTTCCCTACTGAAAATAACACATGGCAGAATTCCCAACACAAGAGGTGCAAATATCTGGCCTTTCCTGATTATGTGTCTTATGTGTCTTTAAAATCTCCTCCTAGGTAAGTGTCTCTTATCAAAGAGCTGTAGATCTTGTGTTGACTGGGTGTGTGTCAAAAAGAGTCCTAAGTTTATAACACAGTTTTGTTTTGTGTTTTAAACAGGGCACTTTCTATGTCAAGCTCAGCACCAAAGAGCGGCAGGCTTCGGGGGGGGGGGGGGGGGGGGGACAGGCAAAGAAGTTGAAGTCAACAGTCCTGCAACAGACTTTTAATTGCCCGAATGACAGAAGGAAACCTATGCTGCCATGGAGATAGAAGCAGCCCCTGTCAACCATTTCCATTCCAAATCTCCACTTCCAAAACTTTTAAATCCCACCCAGCTTTTTACCTCGAGTTCTACTGAAGCTTATTATTAGTATTATTATAAATACAAAATAGCCGTCATTTATTGCTTCCTCACTAGGTGCCAAGCTCTGTGCTAAACAGGCATTGCTCAAGATTTTGCGAACACTGGACATGGCAAGCTCATTCCCTCAACCCACTCTACTCTCAAGTCTGAAAGGCTCCCTTCACATCCTCGAATTCAACCTGTCCCCAAAACTCCGGACACTCCACACTAACCCACTCGGGCCCAGGAGCCACATCTCTCCAAGCCATTCGAACCCAAGCTCTTCCACAACACGAAATCAAGCACTTCTCTGGTCCTCCACGGCCCCTGCAAAGTTCAGTGCCCTCTTCCCACAGCCCGCTTCCAGCCTTGCCCTAAGTTGTTACAAGAACGCTACGGTTCCCTCCAAACTTCTGACTTACGCAAAGCGCCGGGGCCCCTCCCTGGCCCCCCCAATCCATCGCGCCCGGACTCCATCCCGAAGTTCACATGCAGAAGCGGACTCCGCACCTGGCAGAGCCCGCTTCGACCCCACGAGAACTCTCCGCCCCGCTCGAGTCGGGCCTGGGACCCTCCACCCCCTAAGCAGGCCGGGCCGGGCGCGCGGCCTCGCTCGGGACCCCAAAGGGAGGGGAAGCTCCACCTGGCTCGGCGGGCGCTGCGCGCGGCTCCGGCTCCGGCCTGGGCCCCGCGGCGGCCGCGCCCCCGTCCCGGCGCGGGCGGCAGCGCTCGGGCTGGCCGCGGCGGGCGCGCTCGCCCGGCACCTCCGCGTCGGCCTGGCCGTCGTCGCGGGCCCGACGGCGGGCCCAAGCCGGGCCGCGGGCGCGGCAGCGCTGGCAACCTGGGCCCGCGGCGTCGGCGGCGCGCTGGGCGCAGCCTCGGCACAGCGAGTGGCCGCACGGCAGGGCCGCCGCTTCCCCCGGGGTCTCCAGGCACCCGGCGCAGCCCGACTCCTCCGGCCGCGGCGGTGGCGGCGGCTGCAGCAACGGCGGCGGCAACACCAGCAGCGCGGGGCCAGAGGCCGGGCCCGGGGCCCCAGTCTTGGCAGCCGCCATCTCGTCACAGCGGCCCCGCCGGCCCCGCCGACTGAGAGCCGCCGCTGCCGCCGCAGAAGAGGCCCGAGTACTCGGACCTGCTGCCGCCATCTTGTTTCCCGTTTGAGGGGAGAGTCCGTTGCGAGGGAGAAGAGTAGAGGGCGGGGCAGTGCGCGGCGGGCATCTCTATCTACATATTCATGAGGGGGCGGGGCTCCAGGGAGCCGGAGGAGGCTCTCCCAGGACCTGGTTGGTGGGAGGTGAGACTCATTAATATTTATTAGCTACCCTTTATATATCCGGTCTTCACCCTAGCCCTCCAGTCTATGCAATTTTCTCTTATTGAACCAAATGAAATTGAGAACTGAGGGGATTTGTTTGGAAATTCTGAGCGATATTTAAACTTTGTGAATCACTCTTATTTGTCCTCCAGTACGCTGATAACTGAAGCTGAAGTGAGTGGGGAGTATGCAAATTATCCAGAGCCCTGCCTCAGCGCTTCATTGGATGCGAGGGTAGCTGTTGTGACTGAGACCAGGCCTACTGTGACCAGCAACTAACTGCCAAAAATAACAGCTTCTTGTCATCCTCGTGTCCATATGCTCCCTCTCCGCATCCCTTCCTGGAACTCCCTCCCTTGGCTGGCAAAACCATACTTTCCTGCTTTTTCCCAACCCCTCAGCTCTTTCTCAGACTCCTTCCTTGAGCCCTCCCCCTTGTTTTGGGCTTAAATGTGGGTGTTCCTTTAGGCTCAGGCCTCAGTCCTCTTCTCTTCTTACTCTCTCCGTGAGCCCCGCCCCCCGCCCCCGCCTCTCACTTCTTCCAGCTGAAACTCCCACGTTGATATCTACAGTCCAGACTTCCTGAGTGCAGCCCTGATGGAAACATCATCTTGGATGTCTGCATCACTCATGTACAGCACTAAAGTCACTGTCTTCCACCCTCCTTTCAAAACAGCTCTTCTTTTTTCTCTCATTCTATTAAAGGTACTATCCTCCCAGTTCCTCAAGCTCGAAATCTGGTAATCTTTACTTCTCCTTCCTCTCCCACATCTGTCAGTTTCTTAGTCCTGTCAAGTCTCTCACCAAACGTCTGTTTTCCCAGCTATCCTCTCTTCTTCATCCCACTCCCACTGCCCAATTCAGGTCTCGTCTCTCACCTAGATTATTCAGTAGCTTCTACAGATGGTCTCCCTGCCCAGTCTCTCTTCCTCCAATCCATCCTCCACAGCTCTTAGAGTTGCTTCCTAAAAGACAGCTCTGACTGTGTCATTCCTGTTTAGACGAGTCACTGGGTGAGGTACCTAGACTTTGATGCCAGACCCTTTCTGGATGCAGAGGGTGAAGTCTATCTATGGTCCTCTGATAGAAAGATAGTTCTACAAAAAGAATTCTCCCACCTTTTGCTTTTTTGCACTAAGGTAGATTTGGAGCAGGAAAGCATTAAGTAAATGGCATTTCCTGTTGGGAATCTTTATAGGAAAACACAAGTTTTGTAAGGAGAACAAAATTTTAAAAAGCGACATAATGTAATGGAACACATGGGTTTCCATGAGATTGCCCAGAAACAGTGCCTGAGCTGGTGGTAAACAAATCCAAGGTGGAGTGATTGGTGGAAGTCAGCAGAAAAAAGAAGTGGATTCCCAAGATGAGAACCAGATGGCTAAAGGACAGTCAAGAACTGAGGAAGGGTCAATGAGTAATTGAAATAAGGGTTTGTGTACACAGAGGCCCACACAGTCAGAATCCTGCCAAACGCAGAAGTATGGCTTGGACTGGACTGTCCTTTATCCCGGGGTCCTCCTCATTTCCCTCCCGACTTAAGGTGCTTGAGGACACTATGCCCAGATTCTGACAAGGGAGGCCTGTGGTCCAGAGATCAAGCCAACTACCACTAGAAACAGGCTGCTCACTCTTGACAGTCTGGGCTCTTAATCTGAAACCTATTTGCTGTTGGAGGAGCTGAACCACGGAAGTGTAGCATGCTTTCTTGGATACAAATAAAGACGGGAAATTTCCTTTTGCAGAAGGAAAAAGCAAAAGGTCTGAGTAGGCCTGGACCAAAAGCTGGGATATCTGAGATTGTTCCTGGCCCTTTCCCCCCGCCTTCATTAACTCATTGTGTGATTTCAAAGAGGTCTTTGTTGGCCTGTGTTGGCCTCAACCTCCTCATCTTTAAAATGAGGGTGTTGGAATTCAGCAGTATTCAGCCTGGGATGTACCTCACACACACCCTGAAGTCCCACCTCAGATCTACTGAACCCCAAAACTGCAGGTGGGACGCCAGCATGTATATTTTTTAATGCCATAGGAATTCTAATGTCTACACCTAGATAAGACCACTACAACAGATAAATGCGAAGGAATCTTCTAGCGCTAACATTCCACAAGTCTTATTCCCAATTTCCAGTCTCTTCTCTTCTCTATGCTGTTGCCAAAGTAATCTTACCAAAGCAGTGGCAGTGACAGAAGGCAAGGCAAATCTAAGAAATCTGTGGGAAAATGAGGGAGATGAGGATAATTCTAAAGTTTCAAGCTTAGGGCGCTGAAATTATGATCACAATTGACAACTGACAAAAACAGAATAACTAGAAAGCAAAACCAGTCTGGAAGATGAGGGCATGGTGGATATTTTGTTTAGTTTAGATTACCATCAGCATCCAAACCTCCTTCCTGCTTGTGGGAATGCCCCCATTCTAAGCAGTATTACTGAGACTGGGGAGCTGAAGCAGGGAGATACTCTGCTCCGTTCCCCCAGCATGACATATGACCCGGGCTCGGCCACCTGGCCACTCCTTTCTGATCTTTGAATCTTCAGAGAATGACACAAAGGCATATTGACAAGTTTCAACAGAGACAATGGATGTCCACCTGTACTGGGTCCCTGATGGGGGTTGGGGGTGAGGGATGGTGTCCCTACCATAGTGAGGGTGGACATGCCCTGACATGTGCCTCATGTTCTTGAGGTACAAAGATGGTTGTGATGCCTGCTGCCTTGCCTTCCTAGGTTACAACCCATTTTCCATATCCGACTCTCCAGCTTTCCTTGTCAACTCTCTGTATCCTTTCAGTAAATTCTTCTTTTTCTTAAATTACTCACAGTGTCTGTTGTTTGCATCAAAGTATTCTGACTGAGACATTGACTTGCTGAGTTTTGTTTTTCTTTAGGAAAATTAGCCCTGAGCTAACTGCTGCCAATCCTCCTCTTTTTGCTGAGGAAGACTGGCCCTGAGCTAACATCCGTGCCCATCTCCCTCTGTTTTATATGTGGGACGCCTGCCACAGCATGGCTTGCCAAGCGGTGCCATGTCTGCACCCGAACTGGCGAACCCCCGGCCATCAAAGCGGAACGTGCACACTTTACTGCTGTGCCACCGGGCCGCTCCTTCGTTGCTGTTTTTGAAATGTCACCTGAAAATGGTTGTCAAGGGTGCTTTGTAAGTTATAAAATGACCCAAGGAGCTTGGTCCAACAATCTAGAGTAGAAGGGGCCTGAGTTGTATGTGTTGCTTTTTTTCTAAGCCCCCACCTGTACCACAGACCACCAAGGGAGGAGGTACTCACAGAGTCACTTTAATGCAGCCATCAAGGGTGCCAACTGGAACAGATAGCAGTGCGGCCACACCTACCACTGCTTCCTCTCCAGCAGCTTTGGCTCTGCCACTGCTGCCATACTTTCTGAGGACTGCGTTGCTGCCAAAATTCCCTGCCATCCTTCTCATAGTGTGCCCACCTAAATAGCTCTCCACAGTTCCGTACCACCACTATCCCTTCAGTATTCACCCACATCACTGCAAACCTTTCTTCTTCCCTCCAGCTGGAGGCTCCAGCTTCTCCCTGCGGGACTGAAAGACTCAGATGTGCAGCAAGGCCATTCAGCCTAGTTCCAGGTGGTGACAGGCTGTTTCTTCCTGCAGGCCCAAGAACCTCTTCTTGCCAGCCCAGGCGCTGAGTCCATCCTGAGACCTCACACATTTAGGAACGAGAAGGATCTCTTCCTCAGACCACCCCAGTGCCACCTCTCCTTTATCCTCCTCGTCTCTCTGGGTGGCATCTTCTTCCTGTACTCTTGGTTGAGCCAGATTTCCCCTTGAGATTTGGCCCCTTCCCTTTTGCTTTAAAGATTCTTGCTACATTCTTACTATCACTCTTCTTCAGTTCCTTCCCTTTTGCTTCAGAGGAAGAAGTAGTTCTTTTTGCAAAGGTAAACCCTCTACCTGTCATCTTTCCAGCCTCCTCCAGAATCTTTCCACTCTACAAATACAGATGAAACTTGGTCTCTGCCCCCCTCAAGTTCACGGCCTAACATAGAGGCACAAGTATAAATAATTATAACATAAAAAACGAATTATAATAAAATTAAAAGCTCTATAGCTGAGACACATACAGAGTGCTGTGGAAGCAGAGAGCAAAGATGGGGGGTTGGGAAAGGTTTCACAGAGGAGGGGACATTTGAGCTCTGTTTTGAAGGATGAAGAGGAGTTCACCAGGTCGACAGAGGTGAACGCATTCCAGGCAGAGGGAAAACAAGAGCAGAGGCACACAGGTGTATAGGTTCAGGGTCTGTGTGGGACAGATAAGGAATTCGATGTGGCTAGAACATTGGGCTGGACATTAGGCTGGAAAATTGGAAAGAAAAAGAACTAGAATTTATGGAGTAACTACCATATGCTAGGCACATGCTAAGCAATAATGTATGTATCTCATTTAAGCTTAAATTAACCCTGTGAAGTTAGTATACTGTTATCTCCATTTTGCAAAGGAATAAACTCATGATATTTGTGGACCATTGAAAGATTTAATAGTTGGACCAAAGGAGTGTTACTTATGGATTTACAGTTTATAAGGGTAACTCTCGATCCTATAATTATCAGTAAGGAATAAAAATAACCTAAGCAGACTTCATCCCACCCCTATGGAGGTGAGATATCATTGGAGAAAGTATAGTGCAGCTAACATTCGTTTGTTCAACAAATAGCTGTTGAGCACCTACAGTGTGGCAGGATAATATGGGTGCTGAGAATTCAGCAGCAAAAAGGGAGGCAAGATATGGACGCTGAGCTGGTTTTGGTGGGGCTAACTTTAGGTACAGTATTTGGCACATTCCAGATGCTGTGGAGTGAATGAATGTTATCCCCTTAGTTATGCCTTTAATGTTTAGCAAGATTCAAAGTACAGTGCATTGTCAGAAAGAAAAAATTTTGTTTAACAAGCATACTGGTGGAGAAAAACAGTTCTTTAATTTTTTTTAAATTTCCCTTTAGGTATCCATAAATTCGCCTAGAATCAGCAACTGGTCTCATTCTTTCTTTCTCTGCACCTCTCTCCCATCCCTCACTCTTTCTTCCTCTCTTCCCCAGCCTCAGAGCCCCTATTCTTCTTCCGCTAGGCTCTGGCCCAAGATTCCAAGCAACCAATTCCCTCTCTGATTTAGCTGTTCTTTTCTTTGAGGGAATAGAGGTGGCTTTAAGAAGTCCTTTAGGTTCGACATATAGAGAATAAGGAAGTAAATGGGCAAATGGCCCTCCCCCACCCCGCTTTGGAGTGAAACACCTAAAAGACAACCCTTTCTCTGCTCCCGTCGACCGTCGTTGACACTGTAAATCACCTGTCTTATTCTAGCAGAGTCTGTCTCTTTTCCTCATCTCACCAAAGAAATTCTTCTTCTATCGTCACTTTGTCTGGGCCAAGTGACCCAGAAAGAGGGACTCATGGCCCTATTCCAGGAAAAGATTGAGAAGGAGAGAAAACCCCCATTTCGTCATAAATAAATAGTTACACTGTTACACAGTGCTCAGAACGGAGCACTGTGATGAGAGCAGAAGGAAAAGTCAGGGGGAACTACAATGACAGCCTCCGAAAGATTGACTTCCCCTGGTTTGGAAAGAAACAGATAAGAGACGGATTTGGCCTTGGCTGTCTGGGGAGAACAAAGAGCATGATCTCTCAAGTTCTTTCATCCTGAAGGAGGATAGGATTCTATAACAAAGAGCCACAGACCAGTGAGAAACCTGATTGGTTCTCTCCTAGAATGGTCGTTGTCCCACAGTTCTTTGTTTACTAGGCTCTGAGCTCTGCTTGTCTCCATCCCTGGGAAAAGCCTGAGGCCAAGTCTCCCGGGACTGTGATTTCGCCGAGCGACCACCAGGGGGCAAGCCGAGACTACTGAGCTCTCCCCACCTTCCTTTCCAGCCAGTTTCCATAGAGCCAAACTCAGAATGTCAGAGATGGAATCGGCTTCAGAAATCATCCAAGGCTTCTGACCAAACTTCTTCGTTTACAGGGAAGAAAACCCAGGTCTAAAGAAGAGAAGTAATTTGTCAAGGCCACATAGTGAGTTAATGGTAAAGCAGGAACGAGAAACCAAGCCTTCTGGCTGCTCCAGCCCTGTACGTGTTCCTCCACACCAAGCTTTTTCCTGTCTCATATTTAATTCTAGAATACACTGGCTTTTAATATACCTTCTCTATGAAAACAACTTGTCTCTCCAATTAGATTGTAAGTCCTTTGGACCAGGAACCGTGTTTTGACCAGCATTGTACATCTTTTCCTCTAGCACCTAGCACACGGCTCTGCAAGCAGCCTATGCTTGACACCAGATGGAGGATTTCAACAAATACTGTGAAACTGCTATGTGACAGGCCCAGCAATGGTTCCTGAGAATACAGAGATGAAAATGTACAGTCTCACCTTCAAGGAGCTCGCTATCTAGAGAGAAGGCAGATATGTCAGCAAACAACTATAATTCAGGAGATGAGTCCCAAGATCCTAAAAGAAGAATGTGAACTCATCAAAGAAGGGGAATGGGAATTCCAGAGAGAAGGAATAGTAGAATAAACCAACACACGGAGACATGAAGACATGGTGTGTTACATGAAAATGACTGGTTATGAGTTGCTGGAGCAAAGTATATATAAGAAGCTGGACTGAGGAGATAGTAGTAAATAAGACCAGAAAGGAAGTTTGAGGTCAGCTGTAAACTGGACGCCTGTCCATTCATTCATTCAACAGGCAGTAAGTACCCCCCTGTGCCATGCAGCACTGTTGTTGATAATGATGGTTGTGAGATGATAATAAAAGTGAGGGAAGTAATAATAATGGTGAAAATACTAATGTGGTTGAATTCTAAGGATTTGGAGTCTTGAGTTTAGGGTTCATTCCTCACATGAATCAGATAACCCAGATAAGTGTTCTATCCTCCATTTATTTAAAAAAAAATATTCACTAAGCCTCTACTATGTACTAGGCACTGTTCTAGGAGCTAGGAATATAGTGGTGATCAGGAATTAAGGCCCAGGCTGTCATGGAGCTTTCATGCTCATGGAGGAGGCAGATAATAATACACAAGTGAAGAAATACATTTTAGATAATAAGTGACACAAAGGAAATAAAACAAGCCAATATGATAGAAAATGACTGGGACATCATTAGATAAGTTGGACCAGGGAAACCTCACTGAGCAAGCGACATTTGAGCTGAATAAAGTGTCAGCCAGGGGAAAAGCTGAGGGAAGATCATTCCAAGCAGGAGAAACTTCAAGAGCAAAACCTTGCAGTGGGACCAGGCAGCTTGGTGTACCCAGGGCCAGTGTGTGAGGGCACAGTGGGTACAGAAAGAAAGCTCTGAAGTCAGAGAGTAGGCAGAGGCCAGGTCAGGAAGGGATTTACAAAATGTGGTAAAGGGTTTGGATTTTGTTCTAAGCACAATGAAAAGGTTTTAAGCAAGGAAGTGACATTACCTGATTTACATTTTTAAAAGATGACTCTGGTGCCTCTTCATTCCTACCATCCTGGTTTCCTGATACCTCCTCCGTCAGGATTTCTGTATGCGGGTGGTCCTGGGAAGCGAGGGCCCACCAAAGGAGAAAAAAGACCTGGGAATATTCACATAGCCACATAAGAACCATAGAAATAAATGCAGGTGAGCCTCACTTTAAGAAGATCCATTCACTCGTTTACTCATGTATGTATTGAGCACACACAATGTACCAGGCACTATTCGGGTATGTTAAGGATTCATTCATCAATTCTACAAACATTTATTTAGGCCAACTATATGCACACTATCTGGAGATCCAAAGGAGCATGTCCTAAAATAATAGTAGGTTTTTGTTCTTTGAAAGATTGGCTCTGAGCTAATATCTGGTGCCAATCTTTTTCTTTCTTTCTTTCTCCCCAATGCCCCCCAGTACATAGCTGGATATTCTAGTTGTAGGTCCTTCTAGTTCTACTATGTGGGACACCACCTCAGCATGGCTTGATGGGCGATGCTAGGTCCGTGCCCAGGATCCGAACCAGCAAAACCCAGGGCTGCAGAAGCAGAGTGCATGAACTTAACCACTCAGCCACAGGGCCGGCTCCTAATAGTGGGTTTTAAATACCTATTTGTTACGTGGATAAGTAATTCTGACCTGGCTGAAGGGTGGGAATAGAGTGGGGATTATTAACTTTACAAATAAATTAACTTTGACAGCTTCTCAAATAAGAATTTCCTCTTCATCTGTCTAGATTGGACCCAGCTTTAAAGAGTCAGTTTGTTCCCCCCTTTCAGGACATTATCTAGTAAAAGCAGTGCATGGCAACTATAGTTAATAATACTATATTGCATATCTGAAAGTTGCTAAGAGAGTAGATCTTAAAAGTTCTCATCACAAGAAAGAAAAATTCTGTAAGTATATGTGGTGATAGATGTTAGCTAGACTTACTGTGGAGATCACAGGATATACGAATATTGAATTCTTATGTTGTACATTTGAAACTAATATAATGTTTACGTCAATTATACCTCTATTTAAAAAAAAGGTAAAGGCAGTTTACTAAAACTGGCTTGTAAGGGCTCAGGAGTGCTCAGTGTTAAGTTTTCGAGAATTTTGCAAGCTGGTTGTTAAGCACAATCATTGCTAAACATTAAATTATATAAATTGACAATGAAATAACTTATGTTTAAAACACTCAAACTCACCACCTCCTAATTATTTTACTCCATTTTACTATCAGTGTTCTTGGAATTATTTACATCTGTTGGATCTGTATGGTGGAAACACCACATCAACTCCACAGTTGATGATGTCACATTGGTAGCTTGAAATTGGCCATGGTGGGAGTATTTACACCATGGAAAGTGGCAACTGCCGTAAACCAGGGCTTTTTTCCCCTGGCGAGCTGATAGTTAAACATTTACCAGCACAGCACTGGTGTAGAGTTTCTATCATGTAGTCCTCTTATATTAACTCGCTTACGGTGAATCTGCTTTTAGACTCTTACTTACAGAATTAACCAGACTGGATTAAGAAGTCTTTCCTTGACACTGATCTCTATGATCCTCATCCTTATGCTAATTTTACATCATCAAGCAGCCTGCAGCCCAGGAGGAGGCCTTTTAGCCAAAACAACATGTCACAAGAGGATTATTTGAAGGAACAAGGATATTATTCAACAAACTTTTATTTAGCAGTTACTGTGTACAGAACTGTGTGCTGAAGGCTAGGGAAGATATTCGATAGACAGTAGTCCATGTTCTCAAGGCACTCACTTTAAGGGAGGTGACACAAAACCTTTGCTAATACCATGTGGTAAGTGCTATAATGGAGATACAGAAGCACGGAGGAGAGAAAAGCTAACTCAGAGGCCATGAAAGAGACTTCAGCTAGGACCTGAACTAGAAGCATCAATGTCTGTCTTGTTCTCCACTGCATCCCTGGCACCTAGTGCAGTGCCTGACACAGGGTTGTCAGTAACTATTGGATGAATGAAGGAGGTAGCAATTACCTTGACCCTGGAAAAATAAGCTTGTCAGACAGATTAGAGTGAGAAGAGGGAGGACATTAGAAGAAACCATCTGTGCAGGGGCATGGGGGACGAAAGAGCTCAGCACATTTGAGGAAAGGGAAAGTTTAATGTGGCATGAGGGGTCCAGGGGCCAGAACTGGCAAGGATGAGAGTAGGGAAGAGGGGCTGTCTGCCTCGAACCTCTGTGGAGCTCTCAAAAGACAAAAGGAGTTGGCTTATTCTGTCTAGCCCTGTGGGCAGAGCTAGGAGCAATGCGGGGAGTCACAGAGAATCAGATTTCAGTTAGAGAACTTTCTAACAGAGCTGTCCAGCTGTGCAATGGGCTGCCATGGAAGGCAGTGAGCAAGTTCCCTAAGAGGGAAAAAAGCAGGTGCCAGACAAACTTGGTGCAATAAATTGTTATGGGTAGATACCTTTTTTTTTCCTGTCTAGATTTTGGAAGAATTTATCAGCTCTCCTTTCTGAAAGGATAATAGATAATATATGGACAAGCATCTGCAACAGCAATTCTAGAGAAGACACAGAAACTGTCCTCAAGTGCTTGTTTCTTATTCATTAAAGATGAAGGCCATAGGCTGCTGAAGGCTCTCCCATGAAAGAACAATCTTTTCAAATCACTGAGGTCTCCACTCAGTCATGAAGCAATTATTTATTCGGTATCTTTCTGTGACAGGAACTTTGCTAAGTGCTGGAAATGTAGATATAAATGAAAAAAGACCCCTGCCCTCACAGTGCAGGGTAGAAATGCAAATAAATATTTACCCTCCAAAATGCAAATAAATATTTACACGCCAACAGCTACAATACAAAGTGCTACCAAAACTTCGCTTTGCTTGGGCAACTCAGGAAAGACCTCAGAAGGGAAGTGACCCAGAGCTGACTTTTAAAAAGTAAAAAGGAATTCACTAGATGAAGGAGGAGAAAGATAGTCCGGCAGAAGGAAAATATATACAAAGATAAGGAGGTGTGAAAATGCACGGTCAGTTTGGGGAGGCGAGTGGTTGGTGAAAATCAGGGTAGATGCAATGGTAAGGAGGAGGCGAAATGTGCATCGTCTTGAACCCAATGCCAACAAGTTTGGATTTTAATCTGTAAGTGATAGGAAGCTAATAATGAGGGTTTTTTCCTGTTATTTACTTATTTAATAAACTTCTTATTTGGGAAGGATTTTAGATTGACAGAAAAGTTGCAAAGATAGTACAGAATTCTTATCTAAGAACGATATGTCTTTCACCCTGTTTCCCCCAATGTTAACATCTTACAGAGCCATGGCACGTTTGTCAAGACTGAAAAACCAATATTGTTACCTTACTATTAACTAAAGTGTAGACTTTATTCACCAATTTTTCCACTAATGTCCTTTTACTGCCCAAGAATCCAATCCAGGATACCACATTGCATTTAATGTTATTTATTTTTTTACTTCCGTTAGTGGGTTTTAAGTAGGAAAGTGATATGATCTGATTTGTCAGTAGAAATGATCAATATAATTCTTACGGCAAATGTGAGGAAAATAGATTGGAGGGGCCCAGACCAGGGATGGGAGACTCGTTAAGAGGCTGTTGGGAAAGTCCGGTAAGGGCTGATGATGGCCTGAACTCTGAGGACAACAAGAATAGAGAAGAGGGTTGAGACCTTTATTGGTCTCATGGTAGAGACCTTTCCTGAAATAGAATGGACAGGATGCAGGGGAAGCCAATCTCTTTAAAAAAAAATTATTCTAGGGGCCAGCCCCGGGGCCGACTGGTTAAGTTCACGTGCTTCCCTGCGGCAGCCCAGGGTTTCACCGGTTCGAATCTTGGGCGCGGACATGGCACCGCTCATCAGGCCATGCTGAGGCGGCGTCCCACATGCCACAACTAGAAGGACCCACAACTAAGAATATACAACTATGTACCGGGGGGCTTTGGAGAGAAGAAGGAAACAAATAAAATCTTTTAAAAAAATTATTTTATTGAGATCATATGGACTTGTAACACTGTGTAAATTTCAGGTGTACATTACTATATTTCAGTTTCTGTATAGACTGCATCTTGTTTACTACCAATAGTCTCTTTTTTATCCATCAGCATAGATATGTGCCTCTTTACCCCTTTCAACTTCCCCCGACCCCTTTTCCCCCTGGTAACCACCAATCTGTTCTCTTTATCTGTGTGTTTGTTTGTTTGTTTATCTTCCACATATGAGTGAAATTTTACAGTATTTGTCTTTCTCTATCTGACTTAATTCACTTAGCATAACACCCTCAGGGGCCATCCATGTTGTTGAAAATGGCACGACTTTGTCCTTTTTATGGCTGAGTCATATTCCATTGTGTGTGTGTGTGTATATATATATATATATATATCTCACATCTTCTTTATTCATTCATCTGTTGATGGGCACTTGGGTTGCTTCCATGTCTTAGCTATCGTGAATAATGCTGTGATGAACATAGTGGTGCATATATTGTTTTGAATTATTGATTTCATGTTCTTTGGATAAATACTCAGTGCTGGTATCACTGGATCATATGGCATTTTTATTTTTAATCTTTTGAGAAACTCCATACTGCTTTCCATAGTGGCTGCACCAGTTTGCATTCCCACCAGCAGTGTATGAGGGTTCCCTTTGCTCTGCATCCCCTCCAATGCTTGTTACTTCTTGTCTTGTTAATTATAGCCATTCTGACGAGTGTGAGGTGATATCTCCTTGTAGTTTTGATTTTGGTTTCCCTAATAATTAGTGATGCTGCGCATCTTTTCATGTGCCTGTGGGCCATCTGTATTTCTTCTTTGGAAAAATGGCTGTTCAGATCCTCTGCCCATTTTTTGATCAGGTTATTCACTTTTTTATTGTTGAATTGTATGAGTTCTGTATATATTTGGGAAATTAACTAGGGAACGCCAATCTTAATCTACCTCTTACACCTGAAACATGAATTTATGTGTATAGCAGACTTTCAACAAAAATGGAGAAGGGAAAAGATCTCTCCCAGATCCTTGGGATGAGATTATTTCTGCAGTTAAGCACTAAATTTAATTCTGAGCTCTCTAAAAGCCAAGGCAAAAAGGGAAGCATGATGATTTACGTGGTTCTCATTATCTGTTAAAGTACGCTCAGGGGAGAGGAAGAAACTGGCCAGATCAGAGTGGGAGAAGTTAAGCACGAAGGGCACCTGAAACAGATCACATTTGTCCCTGATTCTGAGAGCCCTAGGGAAGCACTGTTTCTGGGATCACGGGTTCCTCCTGGTGCTCTCTGTTCTGGAGAGGGTGGACTGGCAGCACAGCAGAATGGGGAGCCCAGCCTTAGCCCAGGAAAGTGTCTTTACAGACAGCCAGTCAGAAGTGTTTCAACCTGGAAATGTGATTCCCTACCGGAGTGGGATGTGGCTCAGCATGCCATCTCATCTCTCACTCCTCCCAGTGTTCTTCCCTCCAATACTCACCAGAGTTTCCAGCAGCTCTGCAAGCGAAGCTGGGCAGGAAGTTGAGTTCCAAAGCAGACGTGGATGTTCTTACCCAAAATGTCCCAGCAAGCTAGGTACAGAGTCAGGACAAAGATCCTGCTCTTTGATTTCAGAGTCTGGATGTTTGTCTGAACAGAGCTGGTTGTTCTCTCTTTAGGTCCTGTTAACTCATGTGCTCCTTCAACAAAAGGTACAGTGCACCAACCGTGCACCGAGGGTGGGGAGCTGCAGGGCCCTGCCCTCAGGTAGCTCGCCTTCTGGTGGGAAAGAAAACACTTCCTTTTTGTCTGGTGGAAGACAAGCAGCTGTGACTGAAGAGAACTGAACATGGCCAACACTCTCAGAGAGGTGCAGGCCTTACCTGCAGAGGCAAAGGAGAGACTGTGTCCTGCTTGGGGAGGGGGAGGAGGGAAGGAAGGACCAAGGACCCAGCTGGTCTGGATTTCAACCTGGCCATGGCACATAGGTCCGGAGAACTGGTAAGGGCATTCTCGGCACCTGGAATTACGACCGTCTTTCTGAGATTTGCATGTTTTGACGTTCATTATCTCATTTCACGTTCGCAACAATTGTGGGAAGATATGAAAAATATTAAAAGACACTAAAGATATTAAGATGCCCGTCCTGGAGATGGGGAAACACTCTGAGGTGGAGCGGCCAAGACCACCAACAGAATTAAGAACGGCACGTGTCCTGATTCCATCCCGAGGCCAAGATCTGCGCGCGCACCGCCGAGCTCCTTAGCCTGAGCGCCTCTCGGTTCCGCAGCCGGTTGCCCCTCTCCGACCCCGATATCTCATCCTTCCCCACCCGAAAGTTCCACCTGAAGCCTAACTGGGTTCCATCCTCCTGCAGTCTGGGCGTCGCGGGGAGTCAGGGGTTAAAGACCGTGGCCCGGGGGGGCCCCTTCCCCCTCCCCAGCCCCCTCGTCTCCTCTCGGCGCCGCGCCTGGAGCGTCCGTCCCAGAGCCGACACGAGAGAGGAGGGGGAAAAGTGGGCCTGGTTCTCGGGTGGCCAATCCACCAAGCCGGTGGTGCCATAGAGGAGGCGCCAGCGCGAGGCCAGCGTCAGGCCGGGGCTGCCTGCTTCCCGCGGCAAAGTACAAATGCGCCCGAGCGCGGCGCCTGGCGCCCTTGGCGTGCACAGCCGGCCCGCGCGCAGCCAGCCCCCGCGGCCGCCGCGCAGTCGCCGCCGCCGGTACCGCCGCCCAGCCGGGCCCCAGGACCCCGCGGCCCGACCCCGAGCCCACTGAGCAGGGGGCGCCGGCCGCTCCTAGCCCGCGCGCCCGGAACAGGCGGCTGGTTCTGCGCGCCTCGCCCGGCGCTGCGCGCTCTGCAGACCCCTGTCCTCTCCCGTCTTTCTTCTCCTCCCCTCTCTCACTTTCTCCTTTGCTTTTATTGCTTTTCCCTCTTGCTGTACCTTCCTCCATCTCTCCCTCTCCTTCCTTTCTCCTTTTTCTCTTTCCACCTTCCTCTTATTCCCACCTTGGACATCCCTTTCTGTCCTCACCACCTTCTTCTCGACCCCTCTCTGACTCTCCACTGTAGCGGCAGCCCTCCCTGGGTGTGTGGATTGCTTTGTGGCCCCTGCGCCTCAGTGTCCCCCTCATCTCACTTTCTCCCCACTCCCCTCCCGGCTCAGCGCCTGGCGGCCTGGCCCTGGGGGAAAGAAGGATGGTTCCCGAGGTAAGGGTCCTCTCCTCCTTGCTGGGACTCGCGCTGCTCTGGTTCCCCTTGGACTCCCACGCTCGAGCCCGTAAGTAGAGGGGTGGGAGGCACTGGGTGGGCAGAAGAGGGATGCGAGTCCCCAGGATGTGTGGGAAAGTGTCAGGACTTGGGACCCCAAATTGTTCTGACAGCCATCCAGGCAGCACCTGCGCCAGGAACGTGGAGACTCCCCTGCGGACCAGTTTGGGCTGATAAGTCTGGGAGATGGGGAACTTGGCAAGACTCAGAGCCAAGGGGCTGCTGCGTGGACCTGAGGATGGGGGACTGAGGGCAGTGGGAGAGGGCAGGGCACTGTGCTTTTCCGGGGAGGGGGGTGCTTTTTCCTAGTAGAGAGTCCGGTATGTGTGGCTGCAACGGTGTGAAGGAGACAAAAAGTCTATTGCATTTAAACAGAGCCTGGAAAGAAAGAAGATCTGACTAGAATAACCTTCCCATTCCTTCATCTCTTGATCCTCAGGACACTCCATGAGATGGGTGTTATCATTTGCATTTTACAGATGAGAAAACTTAAGCCGAGAGAAGAAACTTGCTCGAATTTACAGAGTTTGTAAGCCATCCAGAGCCAGAACTCTCCAATTCCAAAGCCCATGCTTTTTTCCCTGCCCCACGGCATCTGGAAGGAACCCTGATTTGGAGCTGTGAGACTCTGGGAGGCAGCGGGGCACAGTGAGAGAGACCAGGGTCTTCACCATCCCAGATCTGTTGAATACCAACCAGTGGGAGGCAGGCATGGAGGACATCTTTCTGAGCCTCAGTTTCTTGATCTATAAAATGGGAGTAAAAATCCCTGGACTGTTGTGAGGATTAAATTAGAGAAAATATGTAAAGCAACTAGCTGGTACATGGTAGGGTTGTTAAAAAAAAATCAGTTCCCTAATTCATGCTTTTCCACTTAGACACAGTGTGACCCCAAACAGTTTATACAATCTCTCTGAACCCCCGTTTCCTCACTGCCCCACAATAGGCTGGTGGACCACCTCCCGTCCCCTGCCAGTCTCTTAGAATGCTATGAGTTTGGAGAACAAAACCAAAGATTCTCATAATGAGGAGGAAGGAGCTTAGTTCAAACCCCAAAATACCTGATAAAGAAATTGAGGCCGATGAGGGGCAGTGATTTGCTCCCGGTTTCACAGGGCAGAGTCTGGGATGAAGACCCCAGTTTCCCAGCTGTCAGCCTCGTGCTCTTACCTTCCACAGCTCAGCTCCTCCATCTCTGCCTTTATTTTGCATGTGACTGTCTGAAGCCGGCAGTGCTGGATTTTGTTTCATTCTTGTCTCTGCTCCTCCGGACAGGCTGCGTGTCTGGTTGTCTTGGGCTGCCAGCAGCATGAGACTCATAGAAGTCCTTAGCAGCAAGTAATAGAAAGAACTCAGTGTTGGGTTCAAGTCCTGACTCTGCCCCTTAGTAGCTGTGCAACTTTTCATAAATCACAACTTCTCTGAAAGTTTCTTCATGTGTCCAAGACACATAATCACCTGGAACTCAAAGGGTTCTTGGAAGGATGAAAGGAGGTGACTGTTCAAGTGCCCAGCACAATGCCTACTACTCAGTGAATGCTCCTCCCCCTCCTTGAGCCCTGGAGGTTTCCTCCTAACACCTACCTGCCGTTTCTTAAAAGAAACTTAGCACAGGATGCCCTCCATGCCTGCCTCCTTTCCACTTGGCACATCATTCTTAGCCCCCAGGGGTTTTCTCCAGATGTGTTGCCCTTGATGCGTCTTAGAAAGACGTTCTAGAATCTCAGATCTTTATGCAGGATTGCTCATGTCCTACCCACCCCTCCTGTGTACAGCCTTGCTGAGGTCACATTGCTTCCAGTAAACTCTCCCTGGCCGCCTGATCCACTCTGATCTCCCCCCTTCTGTGCCTCCACTGGCCTTCGGGCCCGTACCTCTCCCTGGGTGCTACCAGTGTTCCGTCTCCCCTACAACCTGGAGCCTAGCTCCAGACACGCAAGAAAAAAACTTGGAGCAGACTTGTTGCATTAAGGCGAAGTGGCCTGGTAGACAGAGGGGTTGTCAGAGCTGGGAGAACCTTTGATAATCATCTGCTTCTGCCCCTCAATTTACCAATTCTTATAATTAACCTGAAGTCCAGAAAGGGGGAGTGACTTGCCCAAAGTCACACTGCAAATTTATTAAAGAACAGAGACTTGGATCCTAGTCCTTGATTTGTCACTTATTGGTTGTGAGAACTGGGACAAATCACTTCCTTTCTCTGAGCCTCATTTTGTCTAGTGCTAACAATCTATAAGTCTAGATTTGTAGATCTGGATTTGCCAGGGTCCTATTTGAAGATTTCTTATGAAGGTCCTTATCTTAGTTTAAGTAAGATCTCAGGCCTCTTGTGGGTGAGACATCTCCTGGTGACAGCTTAGGTGCTTTTAGAAGTGGTGCCACAGATGGAAATTCTCAAGTCTGCATGGCATCAGGCTCCTGAGGTGGCCCAGTCCTGCCCACTGCCAAGGGGCTGTGAGCTCGTGTGGCAGCCTGCTCCTCGGTTAAAGTGCAAGGCTGTTCAAACAAAGGTGATTCTATCCTCAGCTGTATTTCCAGCCACAGACTGAGCCCTGATCCCAGCCCAGACTGAGTCTCAACTCCAGCCATAGATTGAGCTCTGATCCTCAAACCCTGACTGTATATTGAACCCCAACTCTACCCCAGGGCTAGAACCTTTAGCCAGGCCGGATCCTTGACCTGCTCACTGACCAGGACTGATCACAGCCCCAGGCTGAGCCGCATACATGTGTGATGCTGGTCACTTTGGGCACCCCCACCACTCTATGGAGCAACAACCTGCTCAGTGTCTTGACTCCCTCTCCAGTGCTCTTTCCCCTATGTCAGCTCCTCTCCTTTTTGCTCTTCCCTTACTAATTGTCCCTTCCCCACTTCAGGTGTCCAGCATGCTTCTGCTTTCTCTTCTCTCCCTCCAGCCAATCCTGCTTTCAGCAAAGAGTCAGTTACAGGTAAAAACATCGACTCCTCTATTCTTTCTCCAAGTGTTATGTGTACTGTGGGACTCAAAGTGTTTGTTTCCAGGTAACAGAATCCCAAACCCCAGAATCAGAGACAGGGTGGGAAGGGATTTCCCCTGGTACGATGTGGTGCAGAGGGAAATCTTGGAATCAGGAAGTCAGGGCTCCAGCCCTGACCCTGCCACCAATTCCAACTGTGACCCAGGGCAAGTCACCTTTCTCTGCCCATCAGCTTTCCCAGCTGTAAAGCAAGATGGTTGGACGCAAATAGATAATCATTGAGGACCATTCCAGCTTTAACATCCAGTGATTCTAAGACTCTAAGATCCAAAGATGCTGTTGCCTTTATTCTGAGCCCACTCTGACCTTTGGAATGGGAGTTGGGGGAGTGTGGGTCTGCTGCTTGGTACTCCTGCCTGCCAGGGAGGAGTGGATAGACAGACCCTCAGACACCAGGAGAAAGTACCTGGAGGCCCTGGGAGACTGGCCAGTGGGGACCCCGTCCTGCTGTTCAGCTTAGTTGCATCCGCATCCACCTGACCAGATGTACGTGCGGAGGTGGGGGGCACCTGAGTGACATCTGGCTCCAGTCACGCGCCTCTCTGGGTCTGTCTAGGAGGCTCTGCACTTCCTCTCTCCCACCAGTAGAGGTCTCTGTCTCACTCACTCGCCTGCAGGCTGCTGAGCCAGGGCAGGGCAACAGCTGCGCAGTTGCTCCAGCTGTTGCACCTGTTCCGGGACTGGCCTCTCAAGTTCCCCTAGCCGCCAGCCACGGCGCCGGGCTCTGAGAGAGGGACCTTGAATCCCTTGGACTCCCAAAGAAAAGGACTGGCGTGAGAGCCGTGCCCCTGGGAGGTGCAGTGTCGAGATTGTTTCTGGCATTCCCCTGCCTCTGGGCGGGATCCCATCTCAGAGACGGCCATTCCACAGTCTTCTTCTGTTAGCCATTCTTGTAGTCAGGATGCTTCCTTATATCTCACCTGAATCCATTTGCTTGCAGTTTAAAGCCATTTTGTCTGGTCCTGTCCCTTAGGGGACGAGTGTCCCTATAAGACCCCCCACCTCAGATCTGAAGACTGGCAGTGGAGTTTGTGCTGGAATCAATCAGTGATCTTAGTCAAGTCCTGGTCCCTCTCTGGGACTCAGTTTCTACATCTGTAAAATAGGGATTGCACATCATCTCTCAGTCCGTAATTTTCTAGGATTCTGTGGATCTAAGTGTGTATGTCCAAGGCAGAGTAGAATGGACATGGTCTCATCTCTGCCTTTGCCAGGTAACAGACCTGCCTTTCCTGGTTTGACGAGACTCTCCTTTGAGGTCCTTCTATACTCCCAAGCATCTGTAATGTGCCAGTGAAGAGGAGTCAGGTTCAGAGAAGTGAGGGCCCTGTCCCCAGGCTGCACAGCTCAGCCACTGAAGAGCTGAGGTTTTCACTTCTGATTCCCTGAAGAGGCCTCCCCCATCGGGTGCTGGCGCCCAGAGCAGAGCTTATGTCTCCGAGGGGAGCAAGTTTGTTTGTGTGAAAAGGGGACTATAAATAAATAGAGAAAGTATGGCTGTGTGGGCGTGAGGGGAAAGATGTAAACGGTCTCACATTCCTGTGCAGCCTGGCTCACTCAGGTTTCCTGAGTTCTTGCAGGCTGGGGACAGGCCAGCCACAGTTCCAGCCCTCTCTCCTCTCACCGCAGCCCTGCCTGATGCCATTTTCATGGCCTTATCCAGCCTCCCCCGCAGCCCAGAAGCTTCTTTCTGGTTGTCTTTTCTGCCTCCTGTTGGAAAAATTCCCAACCACACTATCCACTCCTAACTGACCCGCTATGAGACCTTTCTCAGAGCAGGAGAGTTTCAAGGCAGACTGTGGGACTTTCAAGGCAGACCCCACCTCTGTGCCTATGCATGGAGCTCCTGCTGCGCGCCTGCACCTTGTTAACTCCTCCAACACCCAGCTCAGGCATCTTCTCAGGGAAGCCTTCCCTGAAGAGCCTATGCTTCCATATCATAGCACTTGCCAAACTCTATGCATTCTATCTATCCATCTTCATTAGGCTGTGAGCTCCTTGAGGGTGGAGGCTGTGTCTTATTAAGTCATGTACCAGTCCCACGGACATGGATAAGACTTGATGTACAACAAGCTCAATAAATGAATGAATAGCGGACATAATGTTACTATTCCTAATGATGATCACATATCATAATTAATGATAACAATTACTGCTTATTGTGCCAAGTCTCCCATGTCCACCTATTTGTTCAGGTCTGAAACCTCAATCCCATCCTTGGCTGCTCCTTCACTCTCTCCTCCCATATCTAGCCTGTCCCAAAGCCTGCCCACTGCCCACTTTCTCAAACCTGTACTTTCGCCCATCAGCACTGCTTCTCTCTTGGTCCAGGGCAGCATTATCTCAAAACAGATGACAGTAACAGCCTCTTCCTGGTCTCTCTACCTCCAGCCTTGCCCTCCAATCGATTCTCCATTCCTGTGGCCACAGTGGTGATTCTAAAATGCAAAACCCCATCACAGGCATGCTCCAGTTTAAAGACTTTCCATGGCTTTCCTTTGCCCTCGGGGCTCTGAGGCCCTTGGTGAGGCTCTCTCTCCAGCTTAATCGCTGACCTCTCACCCCTACCCTCCTATTGAACTCCTCAGACAAAAACCCCCTCCACTAACGTCTTCTTCCTGGGTTAGACATCACTGCCAGGGGCCATTCACTCCTAAAGATCCCTGAGAAAAGGCCCAGTTGGCCCTCCCGAGTTGGGGAAGAGACATGGGCACAGGTGGGTGGGATGTGATATGGTGGTGGATGGGGAGAGGAAGCAAGGCAGGCCAAAGGCCAGGGCAGAAGTGGGAAGGCAACTGAGGACCAAAGGGAGCAGATGGGAAGGGAGGGGATATGAGAGACAAACTTTGCCTCCTTCTCCATGTCACTCAGGATTGGCCCCATTGGCTCCATGAACCTAATCCTGGCCCACCTGGAGCCCCTGAGATCCTGGGTATATGGGACCATCAACACATCCTAAATCATGGAAGCTTGAAATGGTCAAATCTTAGAACCAAAAAATCGTACAATGCTAGAAGCTTCATGTTTGAATGAAATGTAGGCTCTCAGAAACATGGAATTCTAGAATCTTAGAAACCTAGAATCTTGGAGTCTTAGAACTTTGAAATCATGGATTCATAAACTATCTGTGCAGAAAACCTCTGAAGATCAAAGTTCACCACCTCTTATTTTGCAGATGGGAAACTGAGGCTCAGAAAAGGGAAGAAATTCTCCCTCAATGTCACACAGTGAATTTGTGGCGTAAGGACCTAGAGCTCCTTCCACCAGCCACGTGCAAGGATTGGGGTTCCTGCCAGGACTGCAGGGAGGGAGGCAGCCTGCGGCCTGGCAGTTCCTTCTCCCGCCTGGTTTTGGCATGGCCTTGGGCACTCATTTCCCTAGAAGAAGAGGGAGCTCCAGCCATGCCGTCCTTCCTTGTGTCTCTCATCTTGGAGGGCATGGTAGGGTGGAGATGGTGGCCACAGGAGGCCTCCTGGGGTTGAGGAATGGCCTGCCAGGCCCCCCACATTCTCAGCCACTGCCAGGTCTGTTGGTGGAGGAGGGGCCTCCTGGCCTGGGCATGGGCTGAGACGTTCTCTCTGTCTTCATGCTCTGAGCAGGCGCTGACGGGGAGGAGGTGCCAGTTGGCACAGGGGCCAGGCTACAGGGCCGCCCCGAGGAAGGGGGGACAGGCTTTCTTCAGCAACAAGGCCGAGATCTAAGGCCGCGGTGGTGTTGCAATCACCCCCTCCTTGGTAGGGGGAGGGGCCTGAGGAAGAAAGACGTTATTCAATCCTTGGAGAGTTGGGCTGGCTCTGACAAGCACCCCAGCTGGGCCTGTGTCCCGCCCTCTCGGCCAGCAGAGGCTGAGAGATAAACACAGCTCATTTGATACGGGCCAGCCGGGCCTTGCTGGGAACGGGATCTGCTGCCTGATCCCCCCTCTATTTTGGGGAGCTGAGGAGGGGGTAAGAAGGGAACTAAGCCGTGTGTTCCTACAGTCCCCAGGGGCCATCAAAGCACAGACTCTGAGGGCATCATGACCATGGCCTCAAATCCTTGCTCTGGGAGGCGCAGGAGGCAGAGCATGAGTGTGAGGAGCCAGAGGGGGGCCCATTTCAGCTTCTTACAGAGGAAGCTTACTGAAGGTTAGGAGGAGCCCCGGGGCCTCTCTGCTCTGGAGGTGTGTGCCTGGACTGTGCTCCAGTCCACCCCTGACACTGAGGGAACTCCTGCATTGTGCATGAGTTGCCCCTGCTAGTGTACTGCTTTCAATGCTCCACGATTCTGTGAATTTAAATGTCTAAGAGAATGATTCAGAAAGTATGAGATTCTAGAAAGTGGGCCACAGGAGGCATGAAAGGCAACCTCTAGATTCCAGACCAATAGGGGACCAGGAAAGAAAAAGAGGGAGTGGGGGCTGGTGGCCGGTGGGGCAGAGAGAGAAGGAACCTCTACTAGACGCCCTGGGATTGGGCAGAAAGCCATAGCAGGTGAGGTGAACTGAAGGGAGCTCTGCTTGGGAGCCTGGAGTCCTGGGTTCAAGTCACGAGCTGGATGGCCTTAGGCAAGTCACTTTGTCTCGGTGATCCCCAGTTCTCTCATGATTATGGTAGCAATCCCAACGACCCTGCAAAACCAACATTATCATCTTGAATAGTGATTCAACTAAGTGTCAGGAAGTGAACTAAGTACGCACTTTATAAGCATTATCCAATTTAATTCTTGAAACAATAATGTTAATAAGATAAGTAATTCGTGTAAAGAGAAGATAGTCAAGAAATGGTAGTTCCTTTCTCCGTATTTCAATCTCATTTAATTAAACAAGACTTCGGAGATGCTTAGCTTGTGCTAGGCCTCCCAGTTCATCCCTGAAAGAGCTCAGACTGTTCTTTAGGTAATGGAGAGTTTTCCTATGGGAATGATAGCATCCTTTCTGGGTTGTAAAAATCCCCAGGTACCTGTATGGAAGAGGGTTGGCAGGGAGAGGGCAAGAGGCAGAGGGCTGGGGCTGCAACACACGTGGAATGTGAGCCCTGACCCAGGGCTGGGTGGTGAGCCGGTAAAAATGAGAGCAGGAATGTTCTAGAGAGAGCCTGAAAGACTGGGTGATTGATTGGCTGTGGGAGGTGAGAGAGAGGTGGAGGGGTCAGGAAGGAGGATTGCCCGAGAGATGTCTGACCCACAGAAGGAAACAAACTCCTTCAGTCATCTTAGAGGCATTCATGTACATGTCGACGACTGATATGCAGATTACAAAAGTAATCCATTGATGTGCAATCACACACACAATAATCAACCGACTGGGCGATCACATGGTACCAATAACCATTTTTCAGGATGTTTAAAGGTCAGTTTTCTAAGAATCTTTCACCAAGCAGCACTTTCTTTTCCCAGTGCAAGCACTTTCCTACACGGCTCGCTGGGATTCAGGGACACAGTAGAGTAGAGAAGTGAGAAAGCTGCTGTGAGCGGTCTCATGCAAAACGCAGGTCACAGGACCCAGAGACAGGCCGTGTGTGTGTGTGTGTGTGTGTGTGTGTGTGTGTGTGTGTGTGCATGCACGCACGTGTGAGGCAGTAGGGGAGCAGCAGAGGGCAAGGGAGGGGAGAGTGCAGAGATGTAAGTAAACTAACAAAACGGGAGAAAGGAGAAGGAAGCAAGTGTGATTATAAGGGCTGGAGGAGCACTGGGCTGAGTCAGGAGATGGGCTGTCATCCCTGCTTGGTGACTCACTTTCTATGTGACCTCAGAGGCGTCATTTATCCTCTCTGGGCCTCAATTATTCATCTAATCATAGTAACTAACATTTATACCACAATTTAAATCCGGAAAGCACTTTCACTGCTTGATCCCCTGACTGCCCTGTGAGAGAAGTGCTAAGGTTCAGAGAGGGGCAGTGACATGCCCAACGTCACACGGCAAGTGTGTGGTCAAGCTGAGATTCAAACTCAGGCGTTCTGGCCCCCTGACTGGGAGAGCATGTCCAGTGGACTCTTCTGCCTGAGTGGTCCTGATGACATCCTTCCTAGAGTCAGAAAGAAGGAGGGGTGGGGCAGCGTCTTTGGGCTGGAGCCCTCTGGGACTGACAATGCGCTGGTTGGTTTGCCAGGCCCAGACATGTTCTGCCTTTTCCACGGGAAGAGATATTCCCCCGGCGAGAGCTGGCACCCCTACTTGGAGCCACAGGGCCTGATGTACTGCCTGCGCTGTACTTGCTCCGAGGTAGGTTCCTCTGGCCACCTTGCCACCTGCCACAGGTATGTCTGGGAGACCTCCAGAGAAGTCACTCCAGAGGGAGGGAGGACAGCCTGACTCTGGAGATCAGGGGAACTCTAGAACCAGGCCCCCTAGAATCCTGCTCTGTCAGCAGCAGCTGAGGGACTTGTGGCCACGCCACTTCACTAGTGAGTACTCAGTACGTAGGAGTAGACGGCTTCTGTGCACCTCCCAGAGATAAGTCACACAGTGATCAGTGACTGGGCTGGGATGAGGACCCAGGCCCTCCCTCCTCTCATGCCAGCCTTCTTTCCTGCTGGTGCCAGCCTCCCTGTCTCCCATGCAGTAAGACAGACCCTTTCTGACCTGACCTCCCATTCCTTCCTTTCCTTGTCCTCTTTCCTCCAGTCACCTCTCTTGCCAACCTGCCTTAGGATACGTTCTCCCAATGCCACTGGTCCAAATATTTATCCTTTAAGGCTTCACCCAACTGCGACCTCTACCAGGAGCCTAACCTGATGCCTCACCTGGGAGTATTTTCTTCTTCTGGGATGCCACATAAGTTTCTCTGTCCCTCTCTTCTGACTACTGTTGGTCGCTATAGTAGTTCCCTGTGTGTGTCCGTTACTGCCCCTCCTAGACGGAGCCCCTGAGAGCAGGTCTTCCTGGATGTTCACTCATGTCCAGTTTGGTGTCCTGCCAAAGGTTGAACAAATTGGGGCAGAGACCAGGTCTTTTTGTTCACCTCTGTCTGCTCCTGGCCCACCCCACCCCTGCACCCGCCACAGGGCCTTGTACAGTCAACTGGCTGGCATAAATGAGACCCCCATGTGGTCCAGAATTCTCAGGCCCAATATGAGGTTGGAGGAGCGGGGAAGGAGTCATGATGTGAAACCCCCTTGGCTTTAGCTCAGCTGCCTGGGGCCCAGCCTTGTTGGTGGGGTGTCCTCAGCTCTCTCTGTCCGGGTGCTGGTGCTTGCGGAGGTGGGGTACCCAGTTCCCAGCTGGAGCCAGCCCCTTAGGCCCTCTTTCCCTGCACAAAGCCGAGAGAGGAATGCAGAAGGCCAGTAAGAGCCTCCCTTGTTAAAACAGTCCTCGGGGTGGGAGCAGAGAAGAGCTTCTGAGGAGACACTGGGAGGTGGAGGGGTGTGAGCCAGCCCCTCTCCTGACCCTGACCACTGGGGTCTCCCTCCTCTTGGAGCCTGTCCCTCCGATTCCCCACTGCTTCAACCATGTTGGCCCCACCTAGAACTCTGACGCCGGTGGAGGCACAGGCCCCCGTGACTGCCTCGCCTTGGTTTTCCTTAGCACATCTGAGGCCAATCAACTTTTTCAAAAAGAACTTCGTGAAATATAGCCAAAGGACAGGAAGGAAACCATAACAGAAAATTCCAGACATATCATGCGGTCCAGTTGACAAAGTCCAAGTTTTGTGATCCACTGGAGCTAATTCATTTCTCCCTCCCCAGGGTTCACACATACGGTTTCCTCAACCCAGGGGGCTGTAGCCGAGATCCCCCAAACATACGCTGAATCCCCCCGCTTCTCCATCACCGCTCCCCCCAATCCAAACCACCTTCATCTCTCACCTGGGCTGCTACACAGGCCTCCCAGTGGGACTCCCCAACCCCCTCTCTAAATGGGTCCTCCACACAGCAGCCGGAAGAATCTCTTCTAAATGTAAAACTGATCGTGTCATTCTGGAAGCTCTTAAAACCCTCCAATAGCTTTTCATTGCACCTAAAGTAAAATTCAAACTCCCTGCTGTGGGCTGGACAGCATCTGACTTTTGCCTTCTTCTCCAACCTCATTTCCTACCTGCTCCAGCACTTCAAACTCATTCCCACTTGTTGTTCCTCCATCTGGAATGTTCTTCCCCCGGATCTTCTCATGAATGGTCCTTTCTCATCTCACAGCTCATCACATAAATGTCACCTCCTTACGACGCTTTCTCTAACAGCCGTTTCTAAAACAGTCTAACTTTGTTAGCTCAATCACATTATCTTGTTTTATTATTATTATCAGTTTAGCATCTGAAATGATCTTGTTCCTACTTCTTTATTTTTTATAGTCTTGTCTCCTGCTACTAGGAGGTGAGCTCGGTGAGAGCAGACACCTTGTCATTCTCACTCACTGCTGCATCACTAGTGCTCAGCAGAAGGCCTGGCCCCCAGTAGTAATGCCAGAAATCTTGAGAGAATGAATGAGCTCTTGCCCCATCCACCATAGGCAGCTGGGCATCATGGGAAGCGCACAGACCTGGAGACAGTGCTTACCTGCTGTGTGATCTTTGGCCACTTAACCTTTCGAAGGCTCTCTTCTCATTTTGAAAGTGTGGATGATAGTACCTACCTCTAAGAAGAAGTGAGACAATGCATTTCTATATAACATAAAGCCCCTAGCTAGTAGCCACTCGATAAATGGTAGTTACAACTTCCCTGAGAGGCACAACTTGGCTGCAAGGCCACCAGCCTGCCCCCTGCCCTCTCAACCCCTAGCCAGTCTCCATCTTATTTCCTGCACATGTTGCTGATCCTCTCCATCCCTCGGCTCCTCCAAGGCTGGAATTAAGGAGTGGTTCTAACCCTTCAGGCCACACAGTTCCTCGCACTCCACCCTCATTCCTCATCTGAGGGGCTCAGTTCACCCTCTGGACATTTATTAAGCACCCATGTGTGCCAGCCTCTAGAAGGCCCCCGTTGGAGCCCAGACAAATTCTGTGGATTCTAGGATGCCCCTTAGCACCGACCAGTCCTTATGATCACCTCTGGCCATCTTGGGAAGCGGTGGCTTCAGAGGGACTAGAGCGTGGTCCAGGGTTTTCCTTGGGGCAAGAAGCTGCTCTGGGAGAGGTGCTGTCGGGAAAGTCAAGCGGGCAAGGTGGCTAGGAACAAACTTGCCAACTCCAAAGTTTGAACAAAGCTGGCTGCATTCACCTGAGAGAGAGAGAGCATCTCTCCCTCCTCTCCTGCCTCTCATTCATTCGCTCATTCATTCGTTCAAACTTTAGCAGGCACGAAGGTGGAGCAAGGCCCTGTGCTGACAATTCAGAGATGAATAGAGGGAGGCTTGGTCCTTGTTCTTTGGAATTCGTGGTTGAATAGATGAGACAGATGTGAATGGTTCGTTACAACACCACGCAGTGACCCTTATGACCGAGGGAAAGTAAAGTGTGGGCTGCCGAGGACGGGCTGCCGAACTGCCAAGGGAGCTGGGAAAACCTCCAGAAGGGGTGGTGGCCTCTCTCTCCAGCCCTCTGTGTCTGCTCGTCTCTCTCTTTCCATGTGTTTCTCTGCCCCGTTCTCTTTCATTTGCTGCACTTCAGAAAGCATAAGCACTTCAGGCCCCTCCTTCTCTGGTGCCACCTCCAAAGGCCTTGGCCAGGGCCTCCCAAACCCCACGGAGATTTAGGGAGCACATCACAAAGCCCCAGTCTTCACATCAGCTTTCTAGATGTGTCCCCATTCCTGTCACATTCTTCTCTTAACCATGAGGCTCAGGCCCCGAGGTAAAAGAACAAAGCCCCAGAGTTAAAATAACACAGTCCAGATCAGTGTCAGAATAACTCGGGCCTTTTGCTTGTATTTCTCAAACATCATGAAGGGGAGACAAAGTCTGCTCAAATCCATGCACACTGTGCCCTCCTCCATGGTGGTGGAGAGACGCAGATGGGCAAGCCCTGCAAGTAAGCAGGGGAAGGGGAGAGGGTGGACAAATGGAGTTTATCATTTTTATTATATTGTTTGTTTAACAAGGGCGGTATCCCACAGTGGGATGGGGTTTTGGGAGAGCATGGGTTCACATGGGAGGCAATGGCTCTTTGGAACCAGGACTGACCCCTGTGTCCCCTTCAGAGTGCCCACGTGAGTTGTTACCGCCTGCACTGCCCTCCTGTCCACTGCCCGCAGCCTGTGACAGAGCCACAACAGTGCTGTCCCCGGTGTGTGGGTGAGTAGCCTTGCTCCTGCCCTTGCCTGCTGGCCCCTCTCTTACTCCTGATGCAGGCTTCTGGCTCAGGGGACCCTGGAGTGAGAGGGGCAGTCCTTAGCCACCAGAGATATTGAGACACCAAGGTGCTCAGGAGAAGAAACATCCCAGATCCTCAAGGAGAACTGGGGTAGCAAACTTCTCATTCTGAAGTAGCTGTGCACGGCAGGCGGAGGGAGACGTGGAAAGTAGCTGAAGGAAAGAGGGCTGCTTGGTGTGTTGACAGCACACACATGCTCCAGCCTCTCTCTGGACAGAGCTGGAGGAGTGGACAGGCCCTGTGTGGGTGGCTTGGTGAGCCGGGGCTGGGATGCCCTGTACGGAGACCCCAGGATTCCCGCCCTGGGGCTGGGACTGACCAGAGGAGGTGGAGAACACGCCCTCTGAGATTCCTCCCAGCGCCGAGGTCCAGGGACTCTCTGTGTCCTGAAGCTAAATGTCCATGGTTCTATGATCTTAAGATTCTGAGACTGGGATTGTAGGAAGCAGAGGTAAGAAAGAGGAGAGGAGAGGTAAGAAGAAACTGCCATAACCGAGTGGCTGATGAGGGGCAGCCAGTGGGGAGGCCAACTCAGAAGGAGGGGGAGATACTGAGAGGAGAATCAAGGTTTAGAAGCAACAAGAAGGTGATGAAGGGGCCTTCCAGACTGTGTCCTCGGCTCCAGGCTCTCCTGGTGAGCTGGGGGCCTGTGTGGAGTATGTATGCAGAGGGGCTCATTCTCCAGGTAGGATCCCCGTAGGGAGCTGACCGTGGCTCTGACATGGGTTGTAGAGATCCCTGGCTCTAGGATCCTCGGGGAAAGGGCCTCTGAGCTTCCTGCCCAATGAGGAGACATAGCCACCCTCCCGGGCTGGGGCTGACTCTGGGAGTCCCCACTGCTCCCTGTGGACTGTGCCTTGCCCAGGCCCCTTCTTCTCACGTGCTCCTCTCTCCCTCTCTCTTTCCGGGCCCTGCCCCTTTGCCTACCTGGCGTTACATGTTCTTCATGACTCAGCTCGCCATCAGCCTCTTCATGAAGCCTTTCCTGATCACCCCCCCAACCCGGCTGAGTTAGGGTCTCTTCCTCTGTGCTGCCACAACTATGCTTCCATCACCCTAGCCCTTGCCATGTGTCTCTACCCAGTTAGACTGTGAGTTTCTAGATGGGAGGGGCTGCGTCTTATCCGGCACTCTGTCCCCAGTGTGTAGCATGGTGCCTGGTAGAGAGAAGCTGCTTAGTAAAGGTGTCTTGAAAGAACGAGTGGGTTCTCTCAGGACTGGAGGCATACCCCTCTGCCCAGCAGGATGAGGACTGGCTACTTGGCAGGTGATGAGGAGGAGGGCCCTGATGGCCAGTGAATGACAGGAGCTTACGCCAAGCACAGGGCCAGCTGGGTCACCCCAGCTGACTCCGCTAGAATGCAACATCACGAGGGGCTTTGTTCTGTTCACTGCTGTAGCCCTAGCACCTAGCACAGCGCTTTCACTAGGACTTGCTCCACAGACACTCATTGAGTGCTGAATGAGCTAATGCAGGTCCCCACTGGGTGGGGTTCAGTGGAGCTGAGGCCTCTGGCCTTGCTTTCTTGCTCTGGTCAGGGCCAGCTCAGAGACTGAGGGGCTGAAAGGCTATAGTGGGGAGCCATGGGAGGGAGTGACATGGTCAGATAGATACAGGTGTCAGCGGGACCTCTGGGTTAGCTGATATGGGGACTGGCTGAGAAGGCTGAGGCAAGAGCTCGGTTTAAATCCCAAGATGGGATGAAATGCAAAATCTTCAGGAAAGTGGCCCAGTTAATTCTGGCGAAGCTCTTAGATCTACATAAAACCTCATTTTTTTCTCCCTCCTGCCTCTCTCCACCTGCAGAACCTCATACTCCCTCTGGGCTCCGGGCCTCCCCAAAGTCCTGCCAGCACAATGGGACCATGTACCAACACGGAGAGATCTTCAGTGCCCATGAGCTGCTCCCTTCCCGCCTGCCCAACCAGTGTGTCCTCTGCAGCTGTACCGTAAGCCCCTCTACTTCCCTTTAGCAGAGCAGTGGGCTGGGCCTGCGAAGCACAGTGGTGTGCACTGGGGGGAGCTGCTCCCTCTGGTCAGAGCAAAGTGAGAGTGAATGGGCGGGCACAGGAGGAAGGGACTTCTGAACATCCTGCCCGTCCCTTGGCTTCCACACCCTCCTGAGCTGCCTGTTATAGTACGGGTCACTTCACACTGACATTTGCCTGTTTCTGGTTCCCCCAGTAGACTTTGCACTCCTTGGAAGAGGGAACATCCCCAATTCATCTCTGTGTCCTCCATTGCTCCTGGCCCAGGGCCTGGCACTCAGAGGATGTGTGTGATGATTGTTGAATGAATGAATGAATGAATGAGTGAGGGAGTGAGTAAATGATCAGTTATCAGTCCTGGGGCACAGAGACAGGGCCAGACTGTTGGAAGCAAATGGAATTTAATCTGAAGCACTTAAACCCCCCCGGCCTGTGGTCAGAGTTGGGTCTAGGGACAGGCAGCGCCGACTTTGCCGTGTTCTCAGGGGACAGAGACTGAAGCCAAGCAGGGCCTGATCTGGAAAGTTCATCCTCCTCCTCAGGGGGTTCTAGGCGTGGCCCCGCTACAGGTTTGTGGGTGGCTTTCAGCATGGCTTCCTCACCCTTGGGCTCAGCTCTTCGTCTGTGCATTGGTGGGAGAGACTTCCTGCCTTCCCAGTGTCCTCACCACCTGGTCAGCAAACCGCTGTGGCCTCAGTTCCTCTGAGTGCTGAGGGAGTCCGCCCAGGTGGTCTCCAGTGTCCTCCCTGCTTCAGATAATCATCTGATTTAGCAGGGCTGCAGGGGCGAGGGGCCTGGACTAGGTGTCGCACACCCACGTTTGAGCTCCAGCTCTGCCGTGGCTCCGTCTGTGACCCTGAGCCAGTCACTTCTCTCTCGCCTGCCTCCCCGTCTTTTCAGTGAGAGAGTCCATTCCCCTCCGAGGCTCTGAGTCTTAAAGCCTGTGTGCTGCAGAGCCAACAGTTTACAAATATCAAGAGTGACCACTTATACATCAACCTGGAGAGCAATTATTTCTGCCGGGCCTGAGCCTCTGGCAGTGGTCCAGTACACTGTGCTACTAGGTTCATGGAAATGCCTTGTGTTTATGTATAGCATCCCAACGACCCTAGGAGAAGGATGGCACTGGTCTTATTTTTCAGATGAGAAAACTGAGGCTCAGAGCAGTTAAGAAGCTTGCCTAAAGTCACACAGTTAGTTAAGTGGCAGAGCCAGAATTCAGTTGCAGGATCACGTGGCTCCAAAACCCATGTTCTTCCCCTGCTTCGTGCTGCTTCCTGTGAAGGGACGAGCACCTGGGTTAGGAGGGCCCTGTGGGAAGAGATGGAAATGATGGCGAGGGGGTGGTGAGAGCATTCTTCTGGTCCCTTCTCCCTGGATACTTGGGTCTGCCCTTCTTTTTTCTTGTCCCTGTTGCTATGGGACTGGCTTGACTTCCTGGCCTCATCTGGGGAATCAGAATCCTTCCCTCTGAGACTCATTGGAGAAGGAATAGGGAAAGGCCTCCTGGGTACAGTGTGCCTCACACTTTACAAAGGGTTTTCACAACCATTCCCTCACTTGATCTTCACAACCCAGATGGGAGTGCCCCCATTTCACAGAGGAGGAAACTGAGCCTCAGAGAAGAGAAGTGACTCACCGAAGGCCATCCGACCGCCCGACTCCCAGAAGGCCTTTTCTCCTGCCGTCTTGCCTCTCAAGGCTGGGTCCTGAAGTTGGGGACCTGGGGTTTTCGATAAGAGCAAGATGAGCCTAAGGGGTCACCCACCCGCCCTGCTCCCCCATGCAGGCCCCCTGTTCCAGGCCAGGGGAGAAGGACATTGACCTCAGCAGGAAAGGCCTGAAGACTGGGCTCTAGCTCACGCACCGGGCTGCGCCTCCGACTTCAGGTGGTCCAGGCCCCTCTCGGGGCTCTCCCCATCCAGAGGATGGGAGAATCTCACTTCACCAGTTGCTGTGAGAGCCTAGGGAGAGACTGGGTGTGAAAAGGCTTTAGATGCTGAAGGGCGAATGTTCCCTCAGGGGCTGGAGTGGGAGCGGGGAGGGTACAGGGGACCCCTCCTCTGAGCTGGCTGGGCCTTGCCCAGGACACTCTGCTGCTCCCTCCTCTACTTCAGGGGAGACCTCAACGCCATTTGCCCCCAGAGAAGGGGACTGTCCTAGCCCCAAGGCTGGTCCTCGTCAGAGCTCATCTCCCAGCTCCTGTTTGCTCTGTCTGTCAGGAGGGCCAGATCTACTGCGGCCTCATGACCTGTCCGGAACCCGGCTGCCCCGCGCCCCTCCCGCTGCCTGCCTCCTGCTGCCAGGCCTGCAACGGTGAGTCCGTCCGCAGCCCTGGCAGCGCCCACGCACCCTGCCCTGGGGAGCTGGCCCTGGCCTGTCAGAGCAGGGGAGCCTCAGGGGACCCAGCATGTGGCAGGCCATGCCTTCCTCAAGGGTGGGGCTCACAGGGCCCCCAGAGAGCTGAGCCTGTCTCAGAGGCTGATGTGTGCTTATTCTTTATTGCAACCCCAGGGAGCAGGAAGGAGGGGAAGGGGGAGGGAAGCAGGGAGAAGCAACGCAAGAAGGTGTTGGGGAGCTGCCTCTGCTCGATTCAAGTGCGACCTATGGCTCCAAGCTGTCTTCTGCTTCTCAGAAAAGTCTGGGGGTGATAGAGGAAGAGTGAGAATTTGTCAACCCACTACCAACACCCATTGGTCAAAGGTTCACCCCAAGGGTGTTAATTCCCCCATGCCACCTCTTGTATATGCATGTGTCGCCTGGGGAGCAGGAGCCAGGAGTGCCGTGGTGTCCGAACTTGCAGGAGGGGGAGACATGGCCAGGAGGCAGGGGCGTGAGGGCAGGTGCTGGCGGGCTGAACCTGAGGGAAGTCGCTGGAGCCAGTGCAAAGGAGGCACTGTGGCAGTGCCTGCAAGGAAGGGACAAAGTCCCCGCAATCAGATGAGTCCAAGAGGATCAGAAGAGGCACAGCAGAGGGGTCTATACAGGCAGGGACCAAGTGTCCTCGATCTTCCTCACAGCAGAGCTGGGCACAGGTCTGGGCTCACCGAGGCTCAGAGCACGTGTGTCAAGCAGAATCCAGGTAGCGTCTCTGTATAGAACAGAGAGAGGCCAACACGTTGGCTAGTGAAAGGCAAATGGCTTGAGCAGAATGAAGTGCCCAGATAGTCAGACTGTTCCTTGTGGGCCGGGGTAGTCCAGGAAAGCTTCCTGGAGGAGGCAGGACTCAGGGAGAGGAGTGCTCCACTGTAGAATGCTTCCCCAGATGTTGGGGTCATGGAAGGGCACTAGACTAGGAGCCAGGTGACTCTAGTTTAGTCCTTGTTCTTCCAGATAACTCCTGCAGATTCCTTCCCCTCTCTGGGCCTCAGTTGTGCTGTGTGTGCACTGAGAGGTTGGCCTTGTTGATTTCTGATGGACAGTCAAATTCCAGTGTTCTCGGTCTTCAACCAGGAATGCTTAGAAGGAGCCACACTGTGTGTAAGGCAGGGGCTAGGGAGATGGAATCCCACTCAGGGCTTTAGGAAACCACGAGGTTCCAAAGGGCCTTGTGTGCTGGCTCCCAGGGGTTGGGAGGTGGAGGAGTCCTAGAGTGTTCCAGCTGGAGGGGCAGAGGGGCTGGAGCATGGGGCCCTGGGAGTGTATAATCTAGACCAAGGCCTGGTGACTTCAAGTGTGGCTGGGTAGAGTGGCCGCCCAGGGGCCTGCAGCTAAGCAGGCTGCAGGGATGGGATTCTGGGTCCTTGGCATCCGTCATGGGCACTGAACAAGATACTCTGGCCCAGCCAAGTAGTTCAATGATCAGGTCAGTGTGGGGAAACTGAGTCAGCAACCCAGTTGTAGGGATTTCATTAACCCAAAGATGAGGAGAGGCTGTAATGAGAAGTGGGAATAAGTCCCCGCTGGGGCAAAGGGACCTGCTGGTGAGTGGGGGCTGCAGAAGTGGCACTAGGCCTTGGAGGGGCAGAGCCTAGAGGTGGAGGCCTGCAGGGCTCCAGCCAGCAAGGCTGAGGAGGTGGAGGCTGACCCGACTTCTCTTTGGGTTTCCAGATGGGTCAAGTGAGATATCAACTGAAGAGGACTCCACGCAGTCACACCGTGGGGTGGTGAGTGCACAGCTTTGCTGACGGTGGGGCGAGGAGGAGAGGGGCGGTACCCAGGGCCTAAATCTCCATGACTCTGGAGCAGGCAATACCAGTTATTGTCCTCATTTCTCATTTGTCCTCCAGGTCAGCTCCATTAGCCCCCCCACGTGCCAGCCCCTCTCCCCAGCCTCCCATCATGGTCCCATGATGGCTGATGGGCCAGGAGGGACCTGGGGAATAGCACCACGGAGGGCAGGAGCAGGCCTCAATCTTCCCGATTTCCCTCCTGGGAAACTGTTTGACACTGTTCCATCCAGAGCCTGTGTCTTTCCTTAGTTCAGGCCACCTCTGGGCAGCACGTTCCCCGAGGAGTGGCCTCTGACTTGGGTCAGCCTTCCCCACCTGGCTTCTGAGGTACTGGTTCTTTGTCTGGGGGCTACCTCTCTGTTCCCCTCTCTGTCTTGGCCCCTGTCGATCTTGGTCTAGAGGTAAGATGGGCCAAAATGCTCAGCTCTCTTTGGTCAGAGAGGAAGGAGGTGGGAGATGTGCTGACACATTGACTCAAGTCCCTGTCCACCATCTTGCTATGTTTACAGTGTGAACAACTCACCTGCTCTTTCAGCCTGGGTCACCTGGGCCCTGGGGGACTGGAGGCTAGGTTCCCCTTCTCAGAGACTCCCCAGGGCTCTGAGCTAATGAGCTCTCCCTTCGCCTCCCAGCTCATCCTCCCTTCCAAGGCTGGACCTTCTCAGGTGGGACCTGTGCCGCAGGGTCTGAGCCATGCCATCCTCTTCCCTTCCCATCCTCTCCCCAGGAGGCAGTGTGCTAAGTGAAGCCCACCCAGGCTTAGTTCCAGGCCCTGGGCAGCTCCTTGCTAACTTGCTGGATGATGTGGGCAAGTCACCACTTGGAGGTTGGGCTCTTCGATTCCTTCTTGCCCCTCTTTTACTCAACAAGCATTTCCTGGGAGCCCTCTATGCTTGGGCCTGTGCTGGAGCCTGGGACACAGTTTCCACTCTGGGAGCTCGTGTGGGCTCAGTCTCCGGGCCATCAATGGACTGACTGAGACTGTAGAGGGCAGGAAGGGGCAGTAGAAGGAGGAGCGCAAGTGGCTCAGGGTCAGCGAGGGAGGGAATAAGCTCTGCCCCCAGCCCGCTGGCTCCTCTCCCATGGCCTGAGCTCCCAATCCCCAGACTAGGAGCTGCGAGCCTCCTGCCCTCTCATGCTGTCCTCACCACACACCCTTTGCTGGCACTGCCAACCCTCCCAAGGCCTAGTCTGGAGGGGCAGGCTCTCGGGAATTGGATTCCAGGGGCTCTGGAGACCCTTTGTCTCTAGATGGGCCCTGCTCCTAGTCTTCCTGCCCCGTGGGATTCTGGGCCTGGTGGGAGCGTCAGAGGCTGGTCCCCTTGTCCCACCACCTGTCTTCTTAGACAAAGAAGAATTTCCTGACTCTCCTCTGCACTACATTCTCACCTTCTATTTCTTAAATATTAAGTTCCCCAGGTCCCTGACGACTTAGGCTCCCAGATCAAGCCCTCAGCACCCTGTGTCCACCCCAGTCCCAAGGCCTCGGCTCTGACAGCCTGAGAAGGGCTTGGGGGAGGCTGGATTTCCAAACTACTTCCTCTGACAGTTTTCAAAGATGCTTTCTGAGAACATCCTAGATTCCATCCAGATCTTCCTTCTATCCCTAACCTGTGCCCTCCACTCGGAAGTCATGCTGGCGTCTGCCCTCAGGGCTCCCGCTGCTCCTCCACTGGCAGTGGCCCATCAGTGATCTTCATCCTTCCTGCTGTTTGCAGAGACATTCCCAGGATCCGTGTTCAGGGGACGGTGGGAGAAAGAGAGGCCTGGGCACCCCAGCCCCCACTGGCCTCAGCTCCCCTCTGGGCTTCGTCCCCCGCCACTTCCGACCCAAGGGGGCAGGCAGCACGACAGTCAAGATTGTCCTGAAGGAAAAACATAAGAAAGGTGAGGACTGGGACCTCCGCCAACCCATGAGGTGGAAAAGAGGGACCCGACTGCTCCCACCTCCCATCCCGGCACCCCCACTCAGTGGTTTCCCAATCTCAACTTGGCCATGAGCTCGTAGACTAATAGAACATAAAAACTGAAGGTGCCCTTTAAGGGCATCAGGTCTAAACCCCTACTTGTCAGATGAGGACACTGAGGATCAGAGTATTGAGTTAGAGACAGAACTAGTCCTGGAACCAGGACTGTGGATCAGCACAACAATACTTTTTTGAGCATCTGCCATGTCTTTGCTGGGAATTGAGGGGCACAGAACAGAGAGATGAAAAATGGTTCCTGTCCTCTGGGGGCTCGTAGACTAGTAGTGGAAACAGGCATGTAAATAAATTATTATAATATAAGGAAGCACCAAGGGAGAGTTTTTGACAAAGGAAGGAGGGAGCAGAGCTGGGCTGCAGAAGGACAGTCGGGATGGAGCAGGCAAGGCCTGGCGGGAGCAGAGCAGGAGGACAGAGGCCTCACCGCAGGACACCCACTGGCAGTGCTCCTCCCACTGTGGAGGCATCTGTCCCCACCCCTTTTTGTACAGATGGGACACTGAGGCTGAGAAGGGGGAAGGGACCTGCCAGAGCTCTCACATGGCCAGGCGGTGACAGAACTTGATCTCCATTCTCCTTCTGCCAGGCCAGGCCAGCCCTCTCCATGCTCCACCAGAGGGGCCTGTGAAGGGCAGGCGGAGGGCTCTCCATCTTCAGCAAGAACATACTGGGCACATCTCAGCCTTGAGTGCTGAGTGGGGGAAGTCAGGGACAGGGGATCTGTTTTATTCCCTGGCCTCCACTTCGCAGGCAGTGTGGCTGGGGCACACTGGTGGAGCAGGGCTCCCCGAGGCCCCGCCCCCACCCATTATTGGACTCTGGCCTGGGGCCTGGGCACTGACCCTCCTCCCTTCCCGCCCTCCTTGGCCCAGCCTGCGTGCACGGCGGGAAGACGTACTCCCATGGGGAGGTGTGGCACCCAGCCTTCCGCTCCTTCGGACCCCTGCCCTGCATCCTGTGCACCTGTCAGGACGGCCACCAGGACTGCCAGCGGGTGACCTGCCCCACCGAGTACCCCTGCCGTCACCCAGAGAAAGTGCCCGGGAAGTGCTGCAAGATTTGCCCAGGTACAAGAGGCGCTGAGAGCAGGGAGGGCACTGGCTGGGGTGAGCCCTGGGTCTCTCTCCCCAGAGCACAGACACTTGGGACATCTCCCCTGTGCACAGGGCATGGACTCAGAGCCACGGGAGGCAGGGTTTTTAGATGCACAGACTGTTAGAAGCACAGGAGTGGAAAATGCCAGACTCATAAAATATTAGACGTATGAAGCCATCGAATGTTACAGCAACAGATTCGGAGGCTCTCAGACATGTACATAGAATCAACTAATGTTCTGGATTCTATGAAGTCATAAAATGTTGGGATATTAGGACTTTTAAGAGGAACAGCCAGGGTTACTCAGCACTTACCATGTGCCAGGTAGGTATTTTGCATGCATGAAAGAAGGTAACCCTCACCACAATACAATGGACAGGCAGCTCTCTATCTCCATTGTACAGAATGAGAAGCTAAGTACCTTGTCCCAGGTCACACGGCTGTAAGTGCAGAGCTGGGATTGGAACCTTGGCCTGTCTTACTCCCAAGACAATGCTCTTGACCTCTGTTGTCTTCATTCAACCATCACCTACGTATGGGAAAACTGAGACCCAGAGAAGAGAAGAGACTTTCCTGAGTCACACAGCAAAGTAGTAGTGGAGCTGGAACTAGAACTCAGGCTTCCAGACTTGCTGGCTGAGTTCTTTTAACAACGTCATGGGACCCTAGGATTAACGAGTGTGCAGAAGAAAACATCGCAGCATGTCATTGAGCAGAGCAGCCTGTGATAGTCGACAGTAGCTGTTGGAAGGGCGGGCCCATTCCCTCAAGCCTGGAAGGAAGGCAGGCGGGTAGAAGGTGCGAGCTGAGGTTGCGCCCTGACACATCTGCTTAGACAGCTCGGGTGGCAAAACCGAAAGGAGCGGAACAGGGAAGAAAAAGAAGTGGAGAACCTGCGAGGGCCGGGTATGGACTCTGATTTCACACATTTCCTTTAACCCTCACCGCTCAGTTACTTCACTAAGGCGATTGCTGAGTGGCTCCAATTATCCTAAGTCTCCGCCTCCCCCAGGATTTAAGGAAGTTTGCTCTGCGTTGGCTTGCTTCCTCACCGACTCACCTAACGTACTCTTGTGAGCTCAGACAACTCACTTTGCCTTTCTGAGCCCCAGGTGATGAAAATGCTTTATGGATTGTAAATCAAAATCCAAACATCAGGGATTACTCTTATTTCTCAGAGTTATATGCTATTAGGAGCTGGCCAGGGAGGGAGCTAGACAGGTGGTGCCCAGAACTCATGAAGGGTAGGGGTTCGACTTGAATTCTCGCTCGCTCCTGGGTTCCTTCACAAACACGCCTGTCTTGGGCTCCCCCGCCAGACCCCAGTCTATTTCCCCTTAAAAATATTGAGACTGTAGCCTTACAGCCCTTAGCTGGACAGCTTGAAGGGCTCCATAACTCGCATGAGTCTGGAAGGAGGTATGTGTGAGACTTAGTCCTCCAGTCCCTGAAAAATGTCCTGGGACTGTGGGGACATGGCAAGTCCCGGGGAATATCCTCAGAATTCCAGCATGTCAAGGCTTTAGGACTGGATCCAATTTGGCACCAAGAACATTACCCCCGTCTCCACCATCCCCATCATCCCCCCACAACCACCACTACAGTCGCCATCGTCATGATCACTGCTGCCACCTCTCCCACCATCACAACCGTCATCATCACTGCTGCCGTCATCACCTCAATTCTTCCCAAACCTTTCATTCTCTGTGTGTTCATTGAGAGCCTGTGCTTGCTCGTGCGAGTGACTCAAAGACTTGGAGGACATGATTCCTGCCCTTCACCTTGTGAGTCTCTTTTAGTGAGAAAACATACCCCAGTAAAACAATTACAAGGCAAGGCAAGGCAGCATGGGACTGAGGGCATGAGCGGGACACAGAAGCAGAAAGGGTTTTAAAAGCTATGGGTGGGAGGAAACTGGGTGGGCTAAGCTGTTCTGAGCGGGCTGCCTGAAGGAGGTGGAAGGTGAGCCGGGCCCTGAAGGGCGAGAAGTTTTCTGATACGCTAATCAGTGGGAAGTGGATGGGGGAGATGCTCCTCTCTTTTCCCCAGAGACCTCCTTCTCTTCCCAGGGACACCAGAACTTCCCCAAGGACTGTAGACACCCTGAGGGGGATGTCAGACTGGTGGCCCCTCTTCCTGGGCCTACCAAGGGTGGGAGACAGAGCGTTCACAAGCTCCTTGTCTCTCCCAGAGGACAAGGCAGACCCTGGCCACAGTGAGATCAGTGCCACCAGGTGTCCGAAGGTGCCGGGCCGAGTCCTTGTCCACACGTCAGTATCCCCAAGCCCAGACAACCTGCGTCGCTTTGCCCTCGAGCGTGAGGCCTCTGAGCAGGTGGACATCTACCTCTGGAAGCTGGTAGAAGGTGAGCATTGGCCCATCCCAGCCGGGCGTACCTCTGCCTGTCCCCTTCCTGTGCTCTGGGCCCCCAGGGGCCTTAGGGGCATTTGGTTGATCAAGGGCCTATGGCTGCCCTTCTAGGTTCAAGAGGCCCTGATCCCAAGACAGAGGAGACATGATTCTGTGACTGACAGTTCTGATAAGCTCACCCACTCTGAGATGCCGGGGCCTGGAAGTGCTCCCTCTCCTGGGGGGAAGGGGTCATTGCACCTTGCAGGGAGGCAGGACCGAGGAATGTCTGTCCTGGTGAAGCAAAGAGATGTCTCTGGGTAGAATCCAGCACCTGTGAGGGGAGAGCTGCTCAGGCAGGAGGCCCCCCCCCCCCCCAGCATCCTCAGAGCAGGAGGCCCTTGAGGCTAGACCCCTTCAGCCCTTTCTAGATGGTGGGTTCTTTCCCTCCAAGGTAAGTTGACATCAGAAGATATTTCTCACACCGTGAGAAACTCACCATATTCAACAGGCTGCTCATATCACCAGCTGAGGGTCAGCAGGAGATTCATTGAGAAGGGAACTGCTGAGAGGTCCGTTTTCTGGCTCTTCTCGTGAAACAGAAATCCCCTGGGTGGGATAAAAGAAACGAAACCCTTTAAGTGTGGATTAGCTCTGAAGTCACTTTTCCTACCGGTGGGTTTGGCTGGGAGTGGGGTGGGGGTGGAAGAGGGGATGCTAATAATGATGACAATGACGATAACAACCAATGTGTGAAGCGCTTCAGAGTGTATGAAGTGCTTTCACATTCGTTATCTCATTTGATCCTCAGCGATCCTGAGAGTTAGGTATTATTATCCCCATTTTACAGATGAGGAAACTGAGGCTCAGAGAGGTGAAGTACCTGGCCCAAGGCCACACAGCCAGTAAGTGGAGGAGCTAGAGCCCATGTCTTGTGACGTCAGATGCGGCTCTTTCCCTGCTCTACTCTGCCCCCTGTCGTAAGAGGAATGGACGAAGAAAGCGGAGCTGTTCAGCCTGGAGAAGAGAAGACTCAGGGGGACAGGACTGGCTTCATGGCTCTGCAGCACTGCCCCAGGCAGAGGGAGCAGTTGTGTTTGAGTGACCACAAGGGTCAGAACAACAAGCAGGGGCTTTGGAATCAGACCTGGGTTTGAATCCCAGCTCTGCCGTTTCTTAGCTGTGTTGCCTTGGGCAATCACTTGACCTCTCTGGGCCTCAGTTTTCTCTTCTGTTAATTGGGGAGGAGGGTTTCTGGAGGATTAAATGAAATAACATAGGTGCAGTCCCTGGCCTATAATAGGTGCTAACAATGTTAGTGTCCTCATCCCACATCATTAGTCGGTTGGAATTGCAGAGAAGCGGGTGTCCGCCAATGAGAGGAAGCTCTCATAGTTAGAGCCTTCCTCTAGTGGAAGGGAGCGAGCAAGCTCTGTTCACAGGAGCGTGTAAGCAAGGGCTGGGGGGATTCTGCCAGCAGCTGGGGAGCTAGATTCACTAACCCTTATAGTTGTTTTGCACCTTGAGATCCCATCGGCCCTGGAGGGTGCCAGCTGCATGTTTTCTCTGGCTTCCCCACCTCTGCCAGGTGCTGGGACTCAGAGAGCAGACCCCAGCCTCTGGCCTTATGTGACCTGGGTGCAGCAAGAGCTCCCCGGGAGCTGAGCTGGTCAGGGAGGCTCCGTGGAAGATGGGCCTGGGGCTGGACAGGACTTAGAAAAGCAAGAGGTGCACACTGCAGGCAGGGTGGTGGCAACGGCCTCAAACTCTGGCCCTCGACCCAGGTTTGTGGCCCTGCGCTCTGTGAGTGCTGTGTAGCAGGCACTATGTGTAAGGTGCTTCATTTAATCCAGATGAGAAACCTGAGGGGTGTGTATTAATGCCCCATTCTGCAGATAGGAAAACTGAGTCTGAGAGGTACGATGACTTGCTCAAAGTCACCTGTAAAGCTTTTGGTTATGCTTTACAGGGTACAGTGTGGGGACCCACCCAACTCCCTGTCACCTCCTCGGGGGTTGGTGCAGTGGCAGGCCTGGGGCAGAAGGACCATCTCACGCTTGTGCTCCAGCCTGGGCCTTTGGAGCGAGTCTCTCTCACATCCTGGTCCTTGGCATCTGGGCGGGGGATCCCAAGGACAGTGCTAGACATTCCTGGCCTCCTGGACTTCTGTCCCAGGACCAGTGCTGTCTGTTCACCTCAGTGGGATCCTACTCAGATTCCCATGAGCAAGGCCAGTGCTGGTTTTCTTGAGGACGGTGCTGGCCTCGCAGAGGCCTTGCTGTCACATCTGTTCTTTCTGGCCACAGACCCTGGTGGTAACAGCTGGTGCAACTTCACGGCCGATGTGCTCAGGGCCTCAGCATCACGTGTGGTGCCATGGCCAGCTCCCCATGGAACGCAAACATCAGGAGGTCCAGCTAATCCCTCATTCCCCCTCGGGCCTGGCCTAGACTGGGTTCACATACATTTGCTTATCCCTCCGTCCTTCCATCCATCCATCCATCCATACATCCTCCATCCAGGGATCCATTCATTCACTCATTCATTCTACCTGCTTAATGTGGGCCAGGTTTAGGGGACCCAGAGAGGAAAGCACTCCAGGAGTTCCCAGGCTGGTAGGGGAGGCAGGAATAGACACAATGATAGCACATTAGAAATAGGGACGATCACAAACAGATGCCAAGAGCTGTGGGTGCCCCAAGGAGGAAGTTATAACTACCTGGGCCAGGGGAAGGCAGGGAAGGGAATCAAGGAAGACTTCCAGCTCAGGCTTGGAGGATGAGTAGGAGTTCCCCTGTGGCCACAGGAGAAGGTGTTCCAGCAGAGGGGCGGCATATGTGAAGGCTTGGCCCCCTCAGGGCGTTTCAGGCAGTGGGTTGAGCTGGAGCACAGGTGAGGCCCCCCCGGGTTGGTCTGCCCAGAGCCCTGTGCTGAAAGGCGGCCCACGACTCTGACACTTGCCCTTGCTCTGGTGTCTGAGTAAGCACGTCTACTGATTTTATCATCCGTTCTCTGCCCAGAGAAAAGCTTGACCAGTCCATACGGGCCTGGCAGACTCCTGCCTCGCCTCCCTCCCTTCTCCCTGCTCCTCTCTACACTGGGGACAGGTGAGTGGTGTGAGGGCCGGATGGTGATGGTGACAGGAGCAGGGTCAGCAGAGTGGCAGTGGGAGGTCAGGGAAGGAGAGTGACAGGGTAACATGCATATTTTGGAACGGCCATAGTTAGGATCAGAGATTGGGTGGGAAAAGGGGGTCAGAAGTCTAGGGTAGTGACCCAGGCAAGACATGATGGGGCCTGAACGGGGAAGGTGGTGGTGGGGATGGAGAAGAGACTCACAATATTTAGGAAACTTAGTCCCCAGGATTTGGTGTCTGATCAGACTAGGAGAGGGGGGGAGGTGACTGGGTCCCTTCCGAGTCGAAGTCACCCTGTGTCACTGACTGCACAGCCCTGACTTTCTGCTCACGCCCTTATCTCTGCCCTCAGGAATCTTCCACTTGATTCAGATCAAGAAAGTCAGGAAGCAAGACTTCCAGAAAGAGGCACAGAACTTCCGGCTGCTCACCGACACCCACGAAGGTGGGACCTCGGGCTGAGGACTGGGGCCTGGGAAGAGAGCCGGGCGAGAGGCTGGGGCCTCGTGGAGAGTTCCAGGCTGCTGGTGCCGGGAGGGGGGGCTGTCAGCACAGACGTCAGTTCCCGGCACAGGAATCCAGTGGGCGTCTGCGCCAGAGATTTCCCAATTCGGAGCTCAGAAGCGGGAGGGTGAAGCAGAGCCAGCTGGATTGGGTCTTGGGGGTGGGGGAGACGGGGCTGTAGAGGAGGGAGGTCTGAGCCCCCAAACCTGGAGCTGCCTACTCCCTCTGTACTGGAACTCTCCTCGCCACTGTGCTCCCAGTGCCCTTACTGTGCTCTACACGACTCTGAGGAAGAGGGACCCAGAGGGGGCTTCAGGTGGAGGAGAGGGAGGCACAGATACGAGCCTCACCAGCAGGTGTCAGGAAACCAGCCCAGCCCCCAAAGGTGGTTGCAGGGTCATGCGCCAGAACTGATGGGGATACGGGGCATGATGGGGATACCCACCCCCTTCCTCCCTGTGGGCTCCAAACCCAGGCCCACCCAGTCCTCCTTGCCCTAAGTTTTTCCCACTCCAGTCACTGTGCCCCTGTTGTGTGCACGTGCACACACACCCCTGTACTCACCACACACACACACACACACACGCATCTCTTCTGCTTTCCTCCATGCAGGTCACTGGAGCGTCTTCCTAACCCAGACCCCGGAGCTGAAGGTCACAGCCAGTCCAGACAAAGTGACCAAGACCCTATAACGAAGACCTAAACAGTCGCAGAGATGAGCTTTATCACTTTTGTTATTATATATGAATAAATAAGAAATTGCATTACCTCTCAACCCTGCCTGTTGAGCTTACACCCTGTCGCCGGGTGCTCTCACAGTGACTGCAAGGCAGGCCTGGTGTTGCCATTTCACAGAGATGGAAACTGAGCTGCGGAAGGGGCAGAGACTGGCCCCAGCCTCCCCGCCCGGGCCCTTGTCTGCCACTGAGGCCTCTCCCCTGCTCTGTACTGCTTCTGGCCCTGGCCCCCGGCTACGGCACCTCCTGCTTTTATGGGCAGCCTCCCGTTCACAGTTCTTTGGCACTGAGCCTAGGAAGGGGGACTGACTCTGGTTAGCCAGCGGAGGGGTGAATGGAGCCTCAAAGCTTTCCCAGCAAATATTCCAGGGCTCCTTACAGTTGTCAGCCACACTTTACAATGAGGAAGCTGAGTTTGGGGAGGAGCAGTAACTTGCCTGAAGCCAGTACAGGATAGCAGCAGATGGGGAATTGGAGGCCAGGTCTCTTGCTCCGGGCGAGCACCCCTGCCCCATCCACCGTCCACCGTGAGCAATGCTACCAGCCCAATTGTTGTCACCTCAGGATTTCCAAGACGTGCCAGTCAGACTGCCAACCCTGGCACCATGGTCTGGAAGAAAGCCTAACAGTTACAACTGAAGACAACACCAATAATTTACCATGCCCACATGTACAATTCCTGGCAATTTCAAAGCCATTTTAATGCCCATAATTCCACGTAAGGCGAATACTGCAGGAATTACCCCCATTTTAGAGAGGAGAAAACAGAGAAAGGGGTTGGCCAACGTCTTCCCCAAGGCCTCAGTGATGAGCGGTGCAGCCAGGACTAGAACTCAGGCCTGCTGACTCCCAGACCACGCTCTCTCCCCAGTACAGCCGGTCTCAGTCATCCCACAGCCACGGCCCCCCGTCCCTAAGCCTGACTGGAAGCCCTGGGGAGATGATGTAAAGTGGCCTTTTGGCTGGAGTTCTGCCACCTGCAGCCACTTAGTGGGCCCTGGCTATTGTCTCCCGAGCCCCAGTCTTGTACCTGGGTGTCTGAGGTCTAGGAAGTGTGCTAAGCAGCCTACCAACGCCACCTCACTGAGCAGGGGCCCTCACCCTCCCCAAACTCCTCTGCCAGCTCCCCAGGGGCCTGGTCTGAGGGTCTGGGGCTTGGGGAACACGGCTGGAATCTCTCCCTCCTCCCCTGAGTCAGAAGACATCAGCTCCTCACAGCTACCCGCTCCCCCGTCACCTGCTCACCACGGGGGTTGAGCCTGGACTCTGGGGATGGGTTCTGAGCATCCTATGTCTAAAGCACAAGAAAGCTCAGCCATTCGCCTGCTGAACTCTGGTCATCCTTCAACTGAGCTCAGAAGTCTTCTTCTCAGTGAAGCTGTCCCTGCCGCCCCCAGCCCACCCTGCCCTCTGCACCGCGGCCCCTCTCTCTGCTGGAGCATGGGCTTGGAGGCCGGGCTCTGTAATCAGAGAAGGCACCGGGGCCTCAGGACAAGAATGGACTTCCCTCAATACTTTTCCTGGTGCTGCGGGCTGACTGCCTTCCTGGCTTAGCTGAAACCTGCGAGGTTCACCCCAAACCTTTTCCCGTGAAAGCGTGTTCAGCACAGCAGCACCTCCTCACTGGGTCCAGCCCCTTCTGCGTGTGTAAACACAAGACTTGTCTCGGGAATCTCTGAGCAGCTCTCCCAAGATTATACACGTCTCTGAGTTGTATCTTCCCCTTCCATGTATTTATTCATAAAACACTTCATGAGCTACTCCAGGGCAGGCCTTATGCTAGATGACTGACAGGGTGTCAGGAACCAATCTGGCCCTGCCAATCCTCAGGGAGCCAAAGTCTTGAGGAGGAGATGGGGCATCACGGCCCCATGCTAAGAGCTGTGGCATCAGGGCCGAGGGGAGCACTGTCCCTGCCCAGACTGAGGACACTCCACCAGGCTCTGAAGGTGAGCAGGAGTTAGAAGAAAGGAGGAGGGAGGGAGAGGACGGTGGGTGACGGCATCGGGAGGAACATCTGCGTGGAAGATGAGAAACAGCACGTTATGGGGAGAATCACAGACAGCTCCCTGTTGCTGGATAATAAAGTTGGAGGCAAAGAGCGAGGGGGTGGGGGGACTGAAAGCCCAGCCGAGAGCTCTGGCTTCACCCTGAAGGCGGCAGGGAGCCCTGAAAGGGCTTCAGTGCTTCTGTCAGATCTGTGGTTTCGAAAGCTGGCTCTGCCTGCTGGGTGAAGACGGGCGCGGCGGAGCGAGCCAGGGACCAGGTGGGAGGTTGCTGTGGGAATCCACGTGAGGGGTGACAATGGCCTGGGCAGGAGAGAGGCGATGGGGATGGAAGGGAAGGCAGAGCTGATGACGGGCTGGACGCAGGGCTGAGGGAGAGAGAAGAGTCTAGTGTGTAGCTGGTGTCTCATGTGGTGACTGGGGGGAGCATCCAGAAATTTCGGCCTGGTGCATGTTGAGTCTCAGGAGATAGCCGCAGCCCTTTGAGGGTATGAAGGGTATGGAGAGAAGGCCGAGCCAGAGATGGGGATTTGGGAGCTGTTGGCCTGTAGGTGGTAACTAAAGCCAGGAGACGGGAGACACCGGCGTGGGAGAGATTGTAGAGCGAAAAGAGAAGGGGCAGTAGGACAGAACCCTGGAGCATCAGCAAAGGAACCACCATGGAGGCGAGAGAGAACCCGGGAGAGTGTGAAGCTGAGAGTCCAATAAGATGAGGCCTGGAAAGGGCCCTCCACGGGGACAAGGGGGCTTCTGGGGCCTGTGGCAGCGCACATCAGGAGAGCTGGGAGGGAGGAGCAGGTGCTGGGGAGGTGAGGACACAGACAAGTCTCTGAAGAACTTTGACGGTGGAGAGGAAGAGAAAGGCAGGGCAGCGGCTGGCAGGGGGCATGGGATGGAAGAAGAGAGGTTTTCCACACAGGAGCGATTTAAACAAGTCTTGGCGATGAGGAGATCTCACAGGAGAGGGAAAAGTAGAAGATACAGAAGAGAGGATGGAGGAGGAGAAGGTTAGGGGCAAGTTAAAATCCATTCTTCCTCAGCCACTAACTCGCTGTGTGGCCCGGGCTGGTCTCCCCATGAATGTGATGAGGGAGAGGGAAGGGGTGGTCTCCGCGGGCTGCCCAGCTTTCCCCTCCTGGGGCCCTCCACGAGTCCTGGGAGTCCTGTGGGATCCACTGTCCTGCTTGGTGGCCAGGCTGGCACAGCCCGGGCTCGGGATGAAGTAATGCCTCGCCATTAGTTAACACAGCACCTTCAAATCCATTGTCCTATCCGATCCCTAGGACAATCCAGGGAGGTGGGGATTGTCAACCACATTACGAGATGAGGAAACTAAAGTTCGGGGAGAGGAAGGGACCTAATCAAGATCACACACTAATAAATGGAGGGTTGGGATTCCAGCTAAGCCCTGTGATTCTGTGCCCTGATGGGACCCAGAGAACTGGAGGGGCCAGGTCCTGGGCTGGGGCAGGTGCAGCCGACCTGGGCTCTGCTCGAGTCGACCTTTCCAGGTAGATTGCTGGCCCCCAAACTTGATCATCCTATTACGACGTCAAGCCTGGCCTCCAGGTTTCCTGGGGCGGCTTCCTCCTCCTCCTCCTCCTCCAGCGGCTGTGAAGCCACCTCCCCCTGTCCCCCCACGAACCCTGGGCTCTGGGAAATGGCAGTCTTTCTGAGAAACAGGACGTGGCCTGTGGTTTGGGGCTGGCCTGGGGGTGAGGGAAGGCCTGGGGCCCACCAGGCACAATGGCATCTCTCTCCAGGGCAGGCCCAGCCACCCTCCTTCCCCTCACCCTGCTCCCTGGAAGACACCTCCTGCCTGCCATGTCCTCCCGCAGGGTCAGTTCACAGAAGATGAACAGGAAGCGCTGTGGGAGGTTGGCTGAGGTTGGAAGGGGGTGGGGTGGCCTGGGTTTCTATGTACAGGGAGCTATCTCAGACCTTCTAGAATGAGAATTAGGACCTGGATCTCTGTCAAGGCTCAAGGCTGTTTGAATGACCATGTGACATCTGATGTCCGTCCCCAGGCCCACCTTTATCCTCCCCCCACAGAGAACAGAGCTCACAGAACTTGCCCAAAGTCAAACGGCAACCAGGAGCTGGGGCTGTGACTGGAACCCACAGGGTCTGCCTCCAAAGCTCACCTCTCCCTCTGCTCAGGATGTCCAGGCTGAGGGTGAGGAGAGCAGCCCTCTCACCAGCTCCTGGGCCGCCAGCCTCTCCCCTCCTGCCCTTCCCCTTCCCAGCAAGTCTCGCCTGTCAACCCAGAACGATCTTTCAAAAACAAATCTGGGGCCGGCCCGGTGGCGCAGAGGTTAAGTTCGCACGTTCGGCTTCTCGGCAGCCCGGGGTTCACCAGTTCGGATCCCGGGTGCGGACATGGCACCACTTGGCAAAAGCCATGCTGTGGTAGGTGTCCCATATATAAAGTAGAGGAAGATGGGCATGGATGTTAGCTCAGGGCCAGTCTTCCTCAGCAAAAAGAGGAGGATTGGCAGCAGTTAGCTCAGGGCTAATCTTCAAAAAAAAAAATAAATAAATAAAGATGATTCCTTTAATGGGGCTGGCCCCGTGGCCGAGTGGTTAAGTTCGCGTGCTCCGCTGTAGGCGGCCCAGTGTTTCGTTGGTTCGAATCCTGGGCGCGGACATGGCACTGCTCATCAAACCACGCTGAGGCAGCGTCCCACATGCCACAACTAGAAGCACCCACAACGAAGAATATACAACTATGTACTGGGGGGCTTTGGGGAGAAAAAGGAAAACATTAAATCTTTAAAAAAAAAAAAAAGATGATTCCTTTAAAAACAAAACAAAACAAATCTTACCCTGCCTCTCCTTCATTAAGCCCCTTCTTCCACGCTTTCCCTCGGCCCTCAGGATATCATCAAAGCTCCCTCTCCTGGCCCTTTAGGATCCAGCTCCTGCTGCTTCCTTGGCCCCAATTCCCCCACTGTGTCTCCCAGCAGCACCCCAGCGTCCAGTTTGCTGCCTTTCCTGACCATCTGGGATGGATCTGGGCTCCAGGAAGACCTGGATCATGGATTCTGACACCATCAGAATGTTCTCTCTCTGTTGCCCCCTGCATATCAGCACTTTCTTTCCAACCAACTCTTTCAAGAAGCAGACAACACACTGTGCACTGGTCAGCATCCTGAGAAACCTGCTCTGGGCTCCCTGAGCCACCAGGTAAGAAGTCCAACTACTCCGAGGTCGCCATGCTGTGAGGAAGCCCAGAGAACATGAAGAGGCCACACGCAGACGCTCCAGTCAGCAGCCCCAGCCGAGCTCCCAGGCAACCACCAGCATTATCCGTCAGACATACGAATAAAGGCCCCCAGATGGTTCCAGCCCCCAGCCACTGAGTCTTCCAGGTTAAGACCCCAGACATGGTGGAGCAGAGAGAAACCATTCCCACTGCGGCCTGTCCAAGCTCCTGACCCACAGAAATCATAAGCATTAAAAAATAGTTGTTTTAAGCTCCTAAGTTTTGGAGTAATTTATTATGTAGCAATAGTCACTGGAACAATGTCCAAGTTTCATCCAACCCCCCTTCCCTCCTCCCTGTTCCCAGGGCAAACTGTCCCTCAGGCTTAGAGAACAGACCTGAGAAGAGGACTGTGCAGTCCTGGAAGCAGATTTGGGCTGTTTGAGCAGAGAACTCCAGGACCCTAGGTTCCCAGAGTATGATCCAGAAGAGGGGTGGGCGCACACATCCCCTTGAACCCATGGACTCCTTGTGCTATGGGTAGGGGTGGAGCTGAAAGAGGGTCAGAGTGGGGTCTTCTAGAAGGCATGGCCCAGGGTGGGGTCCCTCCTGCCCGAGTCTCAGGGTGGACCCGCCCTCCACCATCATCAGCACCACTACAGCATGTCTCACCACCAGCACTCGTGATGCAACGGTCCTCTGTCCCACTGCACCCTCAAAAAGATCCCAGTCTGGTAAGGGGGAAATACATCAACAACAGCAACTGAGAGCGACAAGCACTCTGATGGAAGGAAGCACAGGGGGCCGTAGAGAACATGGTGTGGGGAGATGGGTGTCAGAGGAAGCATCCTGGAAGAGGGGACACGCAAACAGAGACTTTAAGGAAGTAGCCAGAGAAAGGGGAGAAAACATGCTCCAGTCGTAGGAAACAGTGTGTCAGAGGCCTGGTGACAAGCAACTGTGGTACATTTGGGGAAGTAGGAGCAGACCAGCCTGGCAAAGGAACGGAGCGGGGCAGGGGAGGCGGGTGGTGCAGGCCTCAGGGAGTCGGGGGAACAGTCTCGAGAGAGAAGCCAGAGAGGTAGGCGGAGGCCAGGTCTTCCGGGGCCCTCAGAACAGGCGGCTGCTCGGGGAGAACGCGCCGGCATGGCCGTCAGTGCTCGTGTCTATCCTGACTGCCCAGGGCCTATTCCAAGCCAGCAGTTTTTCTGAATATCACCCCTACTTTTTGAGCTTGGGAGGATTTTTCAGCAGCCATGTGACTCAATCAGATTTGTATTTTACAAGGATCCCTCAGGCTTCTGTGGAAGAAAGGCTTAGAGGGCGCCAAAAATGGAAGCAGAGTGACCCGCGAGTAAGTCAGCACAGCTACCAGTGAGAGCTGACGGCCTGTGGACTAGGGTGTGGCGACAGGGATGGAGAGAAGTGGACGAGTTCAGCGCTCCTTAGAGGGCAGAACCGACGAAAGCAAGGGTGAGTCAGACATGACCCCTGCCTTCAATGAGCTCAGCGCAAGAGAGGAGAAACAGCGTGGACAGACAGAGCAATTAAAATCAGCCCCTTTGAGCCTCACTACGAATCCCAGAGGCAGGTACCAATACTCCTCTTTTGCAAATGAGGAAAAGTGATGCCCTGCGCCGGGCACTGCTGGCTGGCCACCCAGCAGCCTCTCCTCTACCTCCTCTTTGCTAACAGAACCCAATTTCGGTGGGTGCTCAGCACCTGGGGTGAACCGTTGACTGACCTGAGCCAACCTTGGCAACCCAACTCTCCTCCACCGGCAACTGGTCTAGGGCTGAGTACATGATCCAGCTCTGATGGGGGTCTGCTGGGGGGCGCTTCTCCTCATAGGAGAGAGTCACATGAGGAGAAAGCTTTTTTGCTGCTGCCATCCCTTTGCTTCCTACTTCAGATGCCATCAGCTAAGGACATGAGACACGGAGCTGCAGCAGCCATCTTGTGACCATGAGGCTGAAGATTAGGAAAGCGAGCAGTGCTGAGGAAGGCTGAAGGAGTTGAGCCCTCGATGACATTGATGACCCACACTGAGTCAATCTGGGGACCACCCACATTTCTTGTTAAGAAAACAACAGATGGGGCTGGCCGGGTGGCACAGCAGTTAAGTTCGCACGTTCTGCCTCAGCAGCCCAGGGTTTGCCGGTTCGGATCCTGGGTGCGAACATGACATTGCTTGGCAAAAAGCCATGCTGTGGCAGGCATCCCATATACAAAATAGAGGAAGATGGGCATGGATGTTAGCTCAGAGCCAATCTTCCTCAGCAAAAAGAGGAAGATTGGAAGTAGTTAGTTCAGGGCTAATCTTCCTCAAAAAAAAAAAAAGAAAACAACAGATGTCTTTATAGCTTATGCCACTGTAGCAGCACTGCCAATAACGCTTTCATCCCTTTAACAATTCCATACACACTGGCTCCCACTGTGCCTTCACTCCCAACAGCCAGCACCTGTGTTCTGCTCCTCCTTGTCAGGGGACCGCCTTTAGGCTGCCAGAGCCCACTTAGCCTGGGAGCATGGAAAGCCAGAAGAGCCCGGGAATCTACACCCCCCACCCCACCCCAAGGCTGGCCCTTAACCAACGACAGATGAGTATGGAGGTGTCAGTTCTCCAGCTGCCTTGCACTGATCTGGACAGGCTCTGACGAGTGACCTGCACTGTCCCCACAGCTCTTCTGCAAGATAGGGCCAAAGTTCCCCCTTGTGGGACTCGGCTTGATGTCACACTCCCCCTCCCAGACCAACGTCCTCACTTCCTTACTATGGATTTGTCTCAGAAACACTTCCTGAAACATCATTTTCACATGACACCTCGTCTCAAGTTCTGCTCCTAGGAATCCCAACCCAAGACAGCCCCTATCAGGCAGGCCTTCTGTACTCGTGGTCTAACTCATCCTAACAGACCTAACCCAGCGAGGGGAAGGTCTCGTAGTAAGTTTGCTCAAATGTAGGTTTCCTGCCTGCAAATCCTATGGTTTTTTTAAGACATGCTAATTAATAAGCTGATGATTAAAAACTTATTTTTGTAAAGTGTTATATTCTAAACATAATAACAAGGGCAGCAGATTACTTCCAACTACTGAGCATCTCCCACGAGCCAGCACTGGACTGAGTGACCTCACTGAATCTTCACCAGGACCCTATGAGGTAGATACGATATTCACCAGTTTTCTATGCTGAGTAACAAATTACCACAAATTCACCAGCTTAAAACACATTTATTATCTCACAGTTTATACAGGTCAGAAGCCTGGGCACAGCCTAGCTGAGTTCTCTGCCTTTGTGTCCCTCCAGCCTGAAACCCAGGTATCATTAGGGGTGTGGTCTCATGAGAGACTCGACTGGGGGAAAGATTCACTTCCAGGCTCCCTCAGGTTGTTGGCAAAATTCATCTCCTTGTGGTTATAGGACTGAGGTCCCTGTTTTCTTGCTGGCTGTCAGCCAGGGGCCTCTCTTGGTTCCTAGAGACTGCCACATGGCCTTTCCATATGCCCGCTCACAACAGAACAGCTTACCTCCTCAAAGTCAGGAACAGAGAGTTCCTCCCTGACTCCAGGGAGGGTCTAGTTCCTCTTTTAAGGGCTTTTACTTGATTAAATCAGGCCCATCCAGGATAATCTACCTCTTGAGTAACTCAAATCAAATGATTTGGGACCTTAATTACATCTGCAAAATCCCTTCACCTCTGCCGTATTCCACTGGCCAGAAGCAAATCACAGGGCCCGGCCACACTCAAAGATCAAAGATGGGGCTCACACAGGGGGTGAACATCACCGGGGCACCCCAGGGACTATTACAATCCAAACTGTATAGTTGGGGACGCTGAGGCAAAGAGGGGTTTAGTAATCCTACGCAAAGCCATACTGCCAATGAGTGGAGGGGGAGCGTGGTCTCAAACCCATGCGCTCTAGTTCAGAGCCTGCGCTCTTAACCCTGACCCCCGCACTGACCGGGCCCCGCCCCAAGTCCTTCCCCTTTCCTTATGTCCCCGAATCCCTCCGGAATCACGGAGGAAATAGAGACTCAGAGAGGTTAAGGGTCACTCAGTGGTGGAGTCAGGGCAACAAACCGGTTTATCAAACTCTCAAACCCAAGATTTTAACCAGCGTAGAAGGCAGTCAACGCTTTACCAGAGGACACGAGAGTGCTGAAGGGGTTCGTGGGAAGTAAAGATCACTCCTCCCGGGGCAGGAGTGGGGCAGGAATGGAGGAGGGAGCCTGAATTTCAACAGGGTCATAAGGAAATAACCGAATTCGGCTATTTGAAAATGAGGGAGGGGGAAAGGGAGGAAGTGCATTTCCCAGGAGGGGACAGCCCACGCAAAGGCACCGAAGCAGGAATGCACGGTGTTTGGGATGCAGTGGGGCTGCAGGGTTGTTTCAGACCAAAATGAGGGACTGTGAGACAGGAGGCTGGGGATGTGGCCAGGAGCCAATCTGGAACACCAGGATAAGGAGTCAGAGTCTTATTCTGAAGGCAACTGGGAGTCATAGAAGGGTGTTGAGCAGCAGCAGCCATGCACAAAAATGCCTCTAGAGGGGTTAATGGCAGTCAGTGGGAGAGGGGACTGTTTAGAGTTTTCCTACCTCTAATGGCCTTTCCCACTCAAGGGGGCCTTTGATTCTCCTAAGTCCAAAGGTGGGGGGTGGTGAGCGAGGCTGTGCCCATTTTCTGGGCAATGACACTGAGGTCCATTGAAGGACATGCTGCTCTATGAGGGGAATGAGGCTCAGGAGTGGGGCCAAATGTCCCCCTTCAGTCACGGTGCTGGGGCCATGGGGACCAGGAACTACATATTTTCCTACAGACGCATTCATCCTCTGCACATCCCACATTCACGCGCCAGAACCAACCTGGGGACTGTTCAAAATGCGGATTCTGGGGCCCCAAGCCCAAAGGTTCTGATTCAGCAGGTGTGGAGTGAGGCCAGGTTTTGGCATTTTGGACAAGCACCCCAGGCGGACGCGAAGGTCCAGGCCACCCTTTAAGAAACCCCTAAGAGTGATGAGGGTTCGGTGAGTCAAGAAGTTGAAAGAAAAGATTTCTTGGATTCTCAAGGTCTGGCAGTAGTGCTCTTTTATTCAGAGAATAGCATAGAGTAGCATAGGGACAGGACCCATGGGCAGTAAGAGCTGCAGGCATGGGGACAGGACCCATGGGCAGTAAGAGCTGCAATGTGTTGAGGGTTAGAGCTAAATTTATAAGGCATAGGCATGTGAGTTATTTCTGTACAAGACAAAGGAAGGATAAAACAAATCACTAAAATGGTATCAGTGCAGGCGGGGTCTGGTTATTGGGTGGTCTTATAACTTTAGATAAGAATCAGACCAGGTTAAGTCAGGAAGTCCTATGCTTCCCGGAGGATGATATAGATGAGTACGTAGGGCGGGACCCTTGGGCTTCTCCCTGGGGCAGGGGCAGCCTTGATCCTCATCAAAGAGCATAAGGAGTCACAATCTCGGTGGTCAAACGCTGCCCACCATGCAGCTTTTCCTCTGCCGGCTGCCTCAGCCCGAGTCAGTCCTCATCCCGGCTCCCAGCAACACCTTAAGGGCTGGCTGACCCAGCGGAGTGCCATTATTAAGGGGGAAACTGAGACTCAGAGCGCCAATAATAATCGCTCCGCTGGAACAGGCGAGATTCGAACTCGCTGCGCTCCCCGCGGCCGCCGGCGGGTGCGCGGGGCGGGGGCGGCGGGGGCGCGGGAAGAACGGGGCTTTGATTCCCTGTCCCGGCGCAGGGCGCAGACCCAGACGCTAATTAAATCGCCCGGGCCGCGGGCCGGCGGGGCGGGCACAAAGCCGGCTTTGAGCGGCGGCGGCCGGCGCGGGGCGGCGCGCACAGGGGCCGTTTGTGGGCCGTGTTTGTTTTCGCTCGTAAAGCGGTGCCCGGGCGGCGGGGGGGCCGGAGCCGGAGAGGGTCCCCTGAGGCCACGGCCGCCGCCCCCGCTGCCCCCGCGCACCCGCCTCGCCTCCCTCCCGGGCGACCGTGGTCCAGTCCCTGCCGCCCCGGGCCTCGGTTTCCCCATGCAGTCCACGGTGATGGCGGTAACCTGGTAGTATGCCTAAGAAGTCATCGTTACTGAGCGCTTGCTGTATTCCAGGCCCAGGGCTAAGGCTTTTCCCTCTTCATTGGATTTACTTCTCCCGACTTTATTAATAGCCCCATTTTACAGACGAAGCCCCGAGAGGTCGAGCACCCTGCTCAAGGTTCCCAATGAAAGCGCCAGGCCTGGAATCCCAGACTGACTCCAGAAGCTGCAAGAGGCTCCTCGCAGCAGAGGCAGAGCCGGGCTACGGCCAGCCGGGAAGGTCACGGGAAGATGGGTTTCAGCAGGAAGAGTTTTCCTGGTCAGAGCCTGCTCGCTCCCTGTGGAGCTGCTCATTAGAGGGAGCTTCCCAGCGCTGGGGTATTCAAGCACAGCCCTAAACTCAACTGGCGGTGGCTTTCCGAGGGCCCTTCCAGCCTGGGTCTTTAGGATCCCTGGCTGTGCACAGGGCACTGCCCTGCAGGGGAGGCCCCTTCCATCCCGGGCTGTACTGGGCGTTCGGGGTGGGCTGGGTGCAGGTCTGTGTGGGTGGTGGGGACCAGGAAAAGATGGGAGCCGCCTCCTTAGGAGCCCCCACGGTTGGAGGGACCCCTGGCCTCCATGGTCAGAGAATCGCTGAACCTCAGGCTCATGCTCTTGCATTAGTCTCAGGCCTCCTGTGGTGAGAACTTGCTCCACCAGGTGGATCTGTCTTCCACCCACCTTTCACCTGACTTCTCATGCTTCAGTTGTCAGCTCAGAGCAAGTTATACTCTCTCAGCGCCCACCATTTGTCCTTCAGAATACCCATCGCAGTTGTAATGATGTGCTCAAGGCCATTGTCTTCTCAGCCAGACCAGGGCCCCTGAGGATGGGACTGGCCGGGCCTTGCTCGCCTCTCTGCCACCTGCCAGTCCACTCCCTTGCTGAACTGGGCTGGGAAGATGCATTGAGTACTCTATCCTCTGGTACCTCTGGGTCAGAGCTCAGCCTAGCCCAGAACAGGCTCAGTCCAGGACTGGCTGGGAGACTTCGGGTGAGGGTACGCCGTCAGAGAGACACAGAACCCTGGTGGGGGCCCAGGTTCATTGCTGGGGGGAGAAGGTGTCAGACAAAGCAACTAACAGTTCCCATCCAGTGACATGAGCACTGACAGAGGTGTCCTGTGGCTGGGGGTCCTGCTGCCCCTCTGAGACTGGGTCTCCAGTGACCCAAGCTCTAAGCCCCTTCACTTCCCTCCACCCCACCCCCACCCCCACCCCCACCCCCACCCCCATGTGCCCTGTGTCTGAAGATGGCTGGCTGGAGAGGGCTCCGACCTGGATGGGAGTCCTCCCCTAATCCCAGCCACCTGTGAGGAGGAGAACAAGGCGGGAGGGCTTCTCACTCTCCCCCTCCCTGAGCCCTGGGAGCCAGAGCTGGACAGAGACACTATTAACACAAAATTTGCAAACATGGCTTCTAAAAATAGCTCCGGCTGGCAAGGCCCCCCTGGCACAGGCTATACCTTTGCGGCTGCTGGCCTGCTCCCCTCGGAGCACCACCTCAGTCTGTCAGCAAGCGTGTCACTCTGCCCTCCCCCCACACGTGGTGAGGGCGGCCACAGCCCTGGGTCCCATCCAGGGAGGAGACCCAGTGAGAAGATGAGGTTTGTCTCAATCCGAAGAGGGGTGGGGATGTGCAAGATGAGGGGGAAGACAGCCTTGCCTATATGGTGGGTGGGGGAGACAGTTGTCCAAGGGAGCCCCCCAAATGGGGGCGGGGGGAACACATATGTACAAAAAGACCAAAGCAGGGTTTAACCTCCTGCAAATGAAAATAGCCCGATCAGAGTAAAAAACTCCAAGAAGATGAAGAAAGAAACCCGAGGCAAGGAGGGCAGGGCCAGGAGAGTGGTGCCATGGTCATCATGGGCCCAGATGGGGGTGGGCACATGGTCATCCCCCAGCAAATGCTTAGGACATCAGAGCCAAGAAGCAACCTGAGAGCTCCTCTTGTCCAACCCTTTCATTCAACAAGGAAACTAAGGCCCACATGGTGATGTGACCTGTCCCAGGTCCCTCAGCAGGCCAGTGGCAGGACTGGGTGGAACTCTGGTCTGCTGACCCGATGCCCTTTCCAGCAGGCCCCTCGGTCTCCCTCCCCGCTGGCTGATGGAATGGCCATCATTAATAATGAGTCTCAGAATGCTCCTTTTCCATCGTTGGTTTATTTAGAAAAGATTTACTGAGCACCTATTGTGTGTCAGATGCTGAGTACACAAAGGTGAACCGGACAGGCAGGCTCCTAATTTCTGGTATGTTCCATTACAGTCTAATGGCAAGAACTGCTCAGGTGTGCACAGAGCTCTGCTGTGGTCACGGTGCTTTCACATAAACTCACAAGACAGAATACATATTGTGTTTCCCGGTTACAGTTGAGGAAACGGAGGCTGGGAAGTTAACAATGGTCTGTGGTCACCCAGTAAAGCTGGGACTGGAGCCTCCCCCATGTTGCCTCAGGAGGGCTTGGGTTCCTTCTGTCAGTGGGGATGGCTTGTAGGAGGCCAGTCACTTGCTCCTTGGGGAAGCCTTCTGTTCTGGATGCCCCCATGGATGAGAGCTAAGAGGGCACTGGGAGGCCCCATGACCAGAAACGCCCATTGCGCGGCAGGGCCTCACTGTCGGTTAGATCCCGTGGCATCCCCTGGACACACAATGTGGGTGGACCCCGGTCCTTGGAGAACTCATGGGAAGCCGGGCTGCTCCATACCCTGCTCTCCCAGTCCTCTGCATGGATCAATCCGACCAGACACAAACGCTCATTCCTGGAACGGGACAGGAAGCGAGAGCTGCAGTCTCCCAGGCCCAGTCAGGTTCTGTAGCGGGGCAGGGGGAGTGGTGGTCAGCCGATGTGAACACACGTGACCTCCCTCGCGGGGACCTGGCTGTGCTGGCTCCCTCACAGCAGCCCCTGGGCGTTGCCCCTCCGTGGCCTCTAGATCCCCAGGCTCACCCTGGGTGGGGACCTGCGCACCATTTCTTCCTCTTTTGATGCAGTGAATTCTACTGTGCAGTGGGCTCATTCCAGGTGAGCTGATCTGGGGCCTGCACATTGTCCCCAGCCATTCCCCCACACCTGCAGGGGCACCTCACCACATGTACACCTCCCCACTTGCTTCCTAGAACTTTCCAGATCACCATGATGCAATGTTGCCTTGAGTCCCCATCTATCACACAACTGGTAGGCTCACAGGGCCCTGACCGTGGGCCTGGGGAGTACCTGGCTGTCCCACTCTGCTCACAGACTCTGGGATCCCCTGCCTGGAGAACTTGCTACCAGCACAGCGCCTTCTGATGAAAATGGCCACTCTGGACACATAAATTGCCACTTTTGAGTTATATGCCCCTTCCACCCAAGCCACACCTAAGGCAAAGGCACCCATCTCTAGGCTGGATCTAAGAGAGACTGACTAGTGCTCTATGAGGGGGCCTGGCTCCAGAATACTGCCCCTTAGGGGCACTCCAGGGTAAGTAGAGGCAAACACAATCTGAAGGCGCTAAGGATGTTTGCAGCCCTGCCTTCCCTGTCCAACGTCTTCTTCTAGTCATACAGCTATGCTACCCCACCCTCTCTCGAGGATGCAGTGCTAGGCAGGCGTTTGCCCAGGGAAGGTCACTGATGGGACCAGAGTTGGGGAGAGCACCAGCTCACAGGTTCCCTGGATGCTCCCGGGGGCCTCTGGGAAAAGTTTGCCCAGTGAGGAGATTAGCTCACCAGTGGTGAATAGCTAGCCTTCAGGGGTCTGGACTGGGGTGACCAGAGGAGTGGGCAGACGAAAGTGGAGGAGGATGGAGCATGCAGGGGGCTGCCTTGCTGTCTGAGCCCTTCCCAGTTCCAGGTCATGTGTCCTCCTCCCACCACCCCCAGTACCCCTCCCCAAGACCCAAAAAGGATCCCTAAGATGGCCTGAGAGAGCCTGTGCTCCTTGCAACCAAAGCACTGGTCCAGCTAATAGATTCTGTCTCTTATGGGCTTAAACGGGAGGCCCAGAGAGTGGGCAGGAAAGAGAAGCAGAGGAGGCTGAGTCGTGGGAAGGAGAGGCTAAGAGTGGAGCAGAGGATGTGCTCCTGGAGGGCGCTGGAGGGGCCGCAGGGCCAGCAGAGCTGCGCTTTAGACACAGATATCACAAAGGCTGTGCCGCCTGGGAAGTCCTGTGCTCTCTCACCATCCCGTCCCGCACATCCCCGTAGTACCTCAGTGGGTCTCTGTTCCTTGCAACCTGAGCAACCCAGATTGACTGCTGGCCTCCTGCAAACACTCTTGGCCTGGAAGGGAGAAGCCCCAACCATGGCATTACTGCCAGGTGACCCAGATAAGTCACTCAACCTCTCCTAAGCTCAATTTTCCTATCTGAAAATTGGGGAGACCAATCCCAGTTTCTCCATATCCTCCCACAAGACACGATGTTGGCAGGGGGCGGGGGTTGTGCGAATAAAATGAGATCACAAATTGGAAACCACACGGAGACTCGGCATCCAATTACACGTGATTCATCATTTATGACCTCACCAGCGTGAAAACACCAAATGGCAAATCCTCACCTTCTTCCCTCCCTTCAGGTTAGCAGAGTGTTCAGTCCTTGGGTCAATGGATCCAGAAAAAGCCTCCCTTGGGTGCCTGGCACCATCTGGGTCTTGGGGGGCTCAAGAGCCCCACACAGCCCTCCGAGGGCTCACAGTCTGTCGGGGAAGATGGGATTCACACAACACATAATCACCACCAGAGCACCTACTCTACACCAGCAGTGTGTGGTGTGCCCTCTGCATGGTTCCACTGAATAGGGGACCCATGGAGGTGGGAGAGTATTATCCTGGGTCTACAGATAAGGGACCTGAGATTCCGGGAGGCTGTTGGGGAGGCTTGTCCAATGTTGCACTGTTAGTGGTGGTGAAGCTGGGCTAGAACCCAGAAGCTGCCTCTGAGGCCTGTGGTCTTTGCAGCATCCCTGGCAGCCTGTGGATGCTGTTGACAGGGGTCTGGATGCACTCAGAGGGACTGCCCCCTGTCTCTCCCTGAAGTCTGTGCTGGCCTGGCCAGTGCTGGGCACTGGCATCCAGGGCAGAATCTTGAGCTGAAAAACACGTGGTGTGGCCAGAACTGCCTCTCAGCCCCATATCTCCCGGTGGCCCTCCCAGCACACCCGCCACTACCCTAGCACATCTGGCCCCTCCCCAGTGAAAGCTGCAGCTCCTGTGTGTACACATCACTAGCTCCTCAGAAAGACTGTGAGCTCTACAGTCGACAGGCTGGAGGAAGGAATCCCCCTCACCTTTGACCCTCCATGCGCTCAGGCCCTCGGGGTTTAAGGAATTGGGTACAGCTCAGGGTCTTAGCAACAGCAGCCCAGTGTGAGCCCAGGACGTCTGCAGGAGTCACACAGTGGCCATTTGCCGTAGTTAAATGTGTGCCCCAGACTCTGGGCTGGGTGCTCGCCCTGAGTCACCTTATTTAATCTGCACATTAAATGTTATTATCCAGGTTTACAGATGAGGATATGGAGGCTCAGAGTAGTTTAGCGACTTGCCCAAGGTCACACAACTAGCAAATGATGGAGCTGGGCCTCGATCCCGCCTCCTGACTCCATACAGCCTTTTGAGTAAAGATCAAATTCTTCATCTGGCATTCAAGACTTTGCAGGATGACCTCCAACCATCGACCAGACGAGCCTCCCTCCCCACTGTACCCAAGCAGGCCTGCTCCTTCCCACCACTGTTCACGCCCTTCACCACCTGGAGCTGCCCCCCTCCCCGCCCCACTCCTCTCCATCTGGAGGAACTCCAGCACAGAAAGAGGGGCGAGTAAGGAGGAGGGGAGTAAGGAGGAGGAGAGTTAGGAGGGGAGGGAGGGAGGAGAGCAGGGTGTCTCAGCAAACAAGACAGAGGGGACACATGAACTCAGGAAAAGAGGCCAGCATCTCCCCTGAGTGGACGCTGCTGCCAGGCCTTCACCACCCCACCCATGTCCCTCCGGCAGATCTCCCTTGCTCCAGATGGGACAGTGGCAGTGACAAACACCCTACCCACCCACCCAACACACCACACCACACACCAGGCTTCTGGAAGCAGGCTTCAGGAAGGATCCAGCCCTGGCAGGGGCTATCCAGTGGGCAGGGTCTCAAGAGCAGTGGAATAAGAGGCAGGACCCCAGGGTCTGGTTCTGCTCTGTCATCCACTCTGCCGAGTGACATCAAGCAGATAAGCCCTCTCTCTCAGCCTATTTCCTCTGCTGTAAAATGGTGGTGGTGGGGGGGGGGGGGGGCCTGCTAGATAGTCTCTAAGTGTGCTTCCAGTCCTGATAATCAAGGAGTTAGCTGAAATGGAGGAATTCTATGCATCCATCGGCAGCGGGGAAGATGGGGGGGAGCTTTATAAGCCTTGGGCATCAGGGCCTTAGGACAGGAAGCAGAGCTGCTCTCTCCACCCAGGGCAGCTGCTTGGCCTGGCTGAGCAACACTTAGAGGAAGGGAGAGGGCCAGAGAGGAGACGGGAATGACGAGGGAAAGGACTGGCAGGAGAAGGCAGTGAGGCTGAAATGGGAGAAAAGGGAGAGGCTGCAACGGAGAGGGAGACTGGAGAGCACACAGGTCAGACAGGTGGGGCGGGGGGTGGGCAGGGAGAGGCCATGCTGAACCAGGTCCACAGCTGCACACCTGGACCAGCAACTGCCAAGGGTGGAGTGACATCGCTGGGCCGCCAAGAGCCAGATCGTGAAAGTTGGAGCCAGTCCAAAGCTGCTTGCTGTTTTTCATGAGAAAAATATTTGGAACCACTAACTGTGGGAGGGTTGGGGACCCTCTGATGTCTCTCCTGAACTCTTCTGGTACAAAATTGTAAAATCACAGTGACATCAACTAAGTAAAAGCAATATGTATAGAGAAAAGCCTGGAAGGATCTCTTGCCAGGGAGGGAGGGAATACAATGAAAACAGGTGCACCACACTTCAATTATGTATGTAATTACTTATTTCTTAAGGGGAGGGTGGCTACGTGGGTGTTCGATAACATTATTCTTATACTTTTTCATATGTTGAAAAATATCCCTGTAAGGAAATTTGCCAAAACCTTAACAGCGGTTCCTTGGGAGCATGGAATTATCATGATTGTTATTATCTTCTTTTCACTTTGGTATTTTCCAAATGTTCTATGTGAGCAGATATGGAAAAAGTAACTAAACATCTTAAAATAAATAGATAAATTCCTCCTGCTATGACGATAATTTTGATCTTCAGTGGAAATTAAACACAACTCTTCGAGCCACCTCATCCTTAGACCCTTTTCCTCATCGATTCACAGGCTCAGTGAATCCCTGGCCCCTCCGTCCCTGTCCATCTCTACTCTGAAGCTGATGCTTCTCCAAAGCAAAGCTTCCAGTCCTAGTTCCTCAAGCCCAGTAACCCTCCAAGTGGCAAGGAAAGACATTAGATTTATAAGAAAGACATGGGTCTGAAACTTAGCTTCCACGCCTACCAGTTGGTCACTTAACTACTCTAAATCTCAGTTTCCCTGTTTGTACAATGATCCAAGATTTTCCTGTGGATCAAATGAGATAATACACATAAAGCATTCAGCATTAATTAACAGTGCCCGGAATATAGGAAGTATTTAATAAATTGTCATCGTCATCATCATCATCGATGGCTGCCTACCACTTCCTGTAGGAAACCTTCTTGACTTGATGAAAGAAATACTTCAGTCTGACTTGGGCATCAGGCTGGCCTGTTCCTCCTGGCAAAAGATCAGGATTCTAGTATCAACTCTGTCACTAACTGTGTGACAACGAGGGCAAGTTCCTTCCCTTCTCTGTGCCTCAGTTTCCTCGTCTGCAATAAGGTAAGCTTGGACTTCCTGCTCAAATAGTCTGTGATTATAGTAACCATATCATTAATCCTTCAAACCAGAATACTTCTGAGAGTGAAAGCGGATGCTATCCATAATTACTTCAGGATGACAGGTTTAAGCGAAGACAATTCTGGGCTCACTGGGAAGTCTGGTCATTCCACTCTCGACTGATCCCTTACCTCCTTGCCCACCAGTGTGGTAGGCAGAATAATGCCCCCCTCAAAGATGGCCCCTTCCTAGTCCCTGGAGCCTGAGGACATGTTAGATTACATAGATTACATGGCAAAAGGAATTAAGGTTGCAGATCCACTGACCTTGAGATGGGGAGATTATCCTGGATTATCTGGGTGAGCCTAGTGTAATGACAAGGATCCTAATACATTGAAGAGGGAGTGTCAGAGGGACACAGTCTAAGAAAGACTTGACTAGCCGTTGCTGGCTTTGAAGATGGGAGGGGGCCATGAGCCAAGGAATGTGGGCAGCCTCTAGAAGCTGGAAAAGGTAAGAAAATAGATTCTCCCCTAGAGCTTCCAGAAAGGGATGCAGACCTGCTGATGCCTTGATTTTAGCCCAGTGAGACCCGTTTTGAACTTCTGACCTCTAGGACTAAAAGATCATAAACAGGTGTTGTTTTAAGCCACTAAGTTTGTGGTGATTTTTTGAAGCTGCAATAGGAGACTAATACGCCCAGTGTGGCTCAGTGGGTCTTTCTGGCTGGCTGCTCCACGAAAGCTGTCCTTGGAGTGTAAGAGAGCTATTCTAAGCTCCAGGAGAGCTGGATTCTAGACCTTGCTCTGATATTAACTCACCCTGGGGCCTCGAACACGTCAGGTAACTCCTCTTGGGCCTCAATTTTCTCTCTGTAAAATGGGAACTAACACTCCCTGCCTCATCCATCTTTTTGGCGGGTCGGGGGGCTTGTCCAACATTCAGTGACTCATTCTAGGCTGTGCTCTGTGCTGGGGGCTGGGACACCAAGATGAAACAGACCTAGTCTCAACCCCATCCCTGCTCTTCAGAAGCTCCCATTCTGGACAGGGAAACAGACCGACGTGTAAGCAGGTAATTAAAATAGAATGTGAGGAACACAAGGATAGATTTTATGAGTATACAGAGAGAAATCTGTCGACGAAAATAATCCATAACCAATCTATAAATGAAAATTTGGGTGAGTTTATTCTGAGCTGAAATCTGAGGAGCATGGCCCGGAGCCTTTCTTCCCAAAGGAAGAAAGGGCACCAAAGAAGTGAGGTATACAGAGTGGTTATATACCCCCATACAGGACGTTTCACATGTGATTGAAATGTCCCTCCCACAATAGTCATAAGATTGCCCTGTCAGCACAGCACTTGATGGACACAGCAGGTAGTGGGTCTGCTCTCTCAGAGGGCGTAGCAGGAGGCAAGTCTATTGTCTCGAGCTGGGTGGTCACAGGTGAGCGCAGCAATCAGTTTCTAGCCTAAGGAAAGATGCTTAATCCTTAAAGAAATGCCAACGTTGGGACCGGGAGGGAAGTTGCACCTTTATCTCAAGGGCCTTTGCTCTTGCCATAGGGAATCTCTAAAGCAGATATACAATGCATGCTCAACGGCCTCGGTCAGGCCCTTTTGGAAAGACAAGGTCAGGCCGAATTAGGTTTATACCAAATGGCTTCCTCATATTTTCCAATATATCCTATTGAATGCCATTTTTATTTGTCAAATCTATAGGCCCACCTGCTGGGGGGATGGTCAGGGAAGGCTTCCTGGAAAAGGTAACACCAGAGCTGGTCCTTAAAGATGAGTAGAAGTTAGCCAGGCAAAGGAGGGTAGGGAAGGAGGAGGAAAGAACAATTCAGACAGAGGAAACAGCAGAAGCAAGACCCCAGAGATGTGAATCAGCATGGCGTGGGGCACAGAGGTACAAGCAGCCTGGTGGTGTTGACTTAGAAAGCCTGAGTGTAAAGGGGATGCTATGAGGATTAAGTGGGATGACGCGCAGAGGCACGATGTGAGCATAAAGTTGTATTATCGGTCTGTGTGTCCCCAGACCAGGACTGGGTCAGGAGATCTGTAACATACAATTCCTCTTGACCTGGCTTCAAGTGATCCCTTCTGGTTGTCTCATCCTCACATTCCCCCTAGACATGTGCCAAAGGCCTGGCAGCTTCCCCAGCCTCCTGGAGGGGACAGGGCCGTGCAAAATCACAGCCACTGCAAAGAGGCCGGCGTGACCTCAGGAGCTGGGTTTCATCATTCTGAAATCATGCTCCTGGCCTTAGTCAGAGCCAGAGAGGTGGGGAGGAGAGGGTGGGAAATCAGAGTGGGTGGCAGCAGGTTTGGGCAAGGTGCCGGGGCTGGAGGAGACAGCAGCTGGGACCAGCAGGGGGTGAGATTTCAGCTTGGCTGCCATCCATCATGCTGTGTGACCTCAGGCCAGGTCCTTGCGCATTCTGGTTCTCTCTGGACAGCATGGGTAACTTGGTGCTATTCCCAAGGCCTAGTCCCACTGGAGCCTCCTTGTGGAGGGCAAGAACCTGGGGCTCTCTGGTCATTCCTGTGGATGTGGCTCTTTGTGGCTAAGCAGGAGCCTATGCCAGGCCTATCAGGGTTTGAGGCAGGGCTCCAGCAGTAGGCCGCTCGGAAGCATCCACGCTTCCCGGAGAGTCATGCCTCTGGGAAGCATGTGAAGCTCACTGGCTTCTGCCGGGGTCAGACCTACAGAGCTAACTCTCAGCTTTTACTTACCTAGCTCACACTGCCTAGACGTGCTTCCCATTTGTGTTCTGCATCTTCGGCCAGTTCTTTCAAGCCGTGGTTCCTGGGCGAGGCTGGGTGTATTAGTTTTCTAGGGCTGCCATTACTAAGTACCATGGACTGGGTGGCTTAAGCAACAGAAATTTATTTTCTCACAATTCAGGAGGTTGGAGTCCAAGATCAAGGTGTTGGCAGGGTTGGTTTCTTCTGAGGCCTCTCTCTTTGGCTTGTCGATGGCCACCTTCTTGCTGTGTCTTAACATGGTCTTCCCTCTCTGGCTGCATCCTAATCTCCTCCTCTTATAGGATTAGGCCTGTCCCAATGACCTCGTTCAATTTACCTCTGTAAAGACCCTATCTCCAAACACAGTCACATTCTGAGGTACTGGCGGTGGGACTTCGACATACGAATTTTGAGGGGGACACAATCCAGCCCACAACACTGGGCTTTGGAATCACTGTGGAGCTTTTCCAAATACAGATGTCTGGGCCCTTCCCCAGAGAAGGGTGTCAGCTCATGAGCACAGGGCAGGGACCTTGCCCATGGCTGGATCCCCACTGCCTAGAGCTGTGTCCAGCACGTGGTATGTGCTCAACAACTATCTGTGGAATGAAGGGATACTTTAGTAAGCTTGGGATGGGGCCACGTGTTTGTCATTTAGAATGTTCCATGGTTGATTCTGATTCATCTAGGGGTGAAATCTCCTGAGATGTGATTGGGCTTCATCCTTCCTGTTGCTGGATGGGAAGCCTAAGGCTCAGTAAGGAGAAGAAATACCTGGCCTGGCACTGCACAAAGGACGTGGGCTGGTTGGACCCACCCCAGCACCTTTCCAGGAGGCCCAGGACATGAGGCAAAAGGGAGGGTTGGACTTGACACCGCTTTTTGTATCTCTTCATCTAGCTGTTCATCTGTATCCTTTATGATACCCTTTATACTAAACTGGTAAATGTAAGTACTTCTCTGAGTTCTGTGAGCTGCTCTAGCAAATTAATGGAACCTGAGGAGGAGGTGAGGGGAAGCTCCAACTTATAGCCAATTGGTCAGAAGCACAGGCGGGGGCAGTCTTGTGGGACTGAGCACTTGGCCTGTGGGATCTGACGCTATCTCCAGGAAGACAGTGATGTCAGAATCAGACCTGCCTTCAGCACCTGTCACATGTGGCCTCCGCCAACCTCTCAGCCTCACCCACCCTCAGCCCTGCAGAGTCTGTGGTTTAAGCCACACGAAATCCAGCACTGTGCCCTGTCATCCCTCTCACCTCCTCACCTCAGTGTGGGCATCCCCAGATGCCTTTCCCCACCTTGTGTGCCCAGGAAATGTCTCCTCGGGCTCCCTTTGAGCTCCAGGCCTTCTCTGACGAACCCAGGCTGGGGTAGAGGGGGCATCCTCTGGGCCTCTAGAGTCCCCTGTGCTTCCCTCTATCATATGCTGATCACACCGGTGCCAACTCTGATGTCTCCTCCACCAGACTTGGAGCACTGAGGGCAGGGCTGAGTTGGTAAGTACTATTTGGTCCTGGCGCCGGGCACAAGGCAGGGCACTGAGTCTAAGTCCTCAGCAGGGTTTCAGGGAATGAAGAATGAGTGTCGAAGGGAAAAACCAATGGTGGGGGAGGCAGCGTAAGGAAGGATAGGAGAAGTTGCAATATGGTCTCAGTGGAAGAGTCATTTTTCAAAAGCTGACATTCTCTCTATGCCCACTTACACCCATTAGTGGCAGAACTGGACCTGGTGTTGCAGCCCCTGACCTCGCCTTGACCTCCCCCTGCCCCAGCCCCACTGCCCAGGGGGCATCTCTAAGGCAGCTCAGGGCAGCCAGCAAGCTCTTGGAGCTGGTCAGTGCTGAGCAGAGGCGGGGAAGCAGGATCTTAGCCTCAGGTGGAGACCTCGGGCCCGTAGGGCTGGCCAGGAAGCTCAGAGAGGTGGGAGGACTGTAGTCCCAAGGGCAAGAGCCTGGAAAACACCAGTAATGAGGAGAGAAGGACGGGAGTGGGGTGGTGGACAGCTGGGAGGCCGGGACCTGATTTCTGCTCTAAGCACCATTGTGCAGCCTCAGAGAAGCTCCCCTGATCTGACCTTTCAGCAAGTTCCTGCCTCTCTGGGCCTCAGGTTCTTCAACTGAAAATGGGGACAGGTGGGCTGGACTAGGTGGTCACTGAGGTCCTCTCTAGCCCTGGCCAAGATTTGAGAAGAGTGTGGCTGCCTAAAAGGTGCCTTTTGAGAGGACTGTCTCTAGGCTGGCACACAAATGGCAGGGGCTCACATCTAGCCAGGCATTGGGGGGATGTGTCTCTGACTTGGAAAAAGCTGGAAGTAGCTTGCCCAAGCCTCCTGCGCTGGACCTTGTCCCACAGTTCTGGCAAACCCAATGCTGCCCTCAGCTCTAATGAGGCTGGCCACCTGGGGAGCCATAGAAACCCAGCCTGGCCTATTTTGTGGTGAAGCCATGGTCACTGCTCTGCCTAACTCTGAGGTGATGCTCCTGAACGTGGCCTGGGGGCTGAGCAGCATCCTTCATGGGCCACCTGGGACTCTAAGGCGTACATCTGGCTGGGCAGGGCCTGAAGGAAGCTCAAAGCCACAGGGGCCCAGGGACCAGGTCTCTGCCCATATGGACCACCTCTGTTGGCCCCATGCTCCTGGGTCCCACCCCACCAGGACAGGGCCTGTGTCCTGGGTCCATGCCTGCAGCCATTCCCTAGGCCATGATTTCAGATTCAATTGGTGAAGACAGGCCTCCTGGGATGAGCCAGTTGGCCCCTTTCTGTTATTTGCTTCCCAAAGTTGGAAAAACCACGCTGTGCACCTGGCAGTACTTGCTGCTGCTGGTTTTTCTTTCTTTCTCTTTTTTTTTAAGAAACAGAAAGTAGCCCCTGTGCTTACTGCAACCAAATCCATTTTATTGGCCTTCTGCATCTCCCACTGCAATAATAATAATCCCTTACATTTGATGAGTCTTTCACAGTGTACAAAGCACTTTCTTGTGTATTCTCCCTTTTGGTCCATGTGACAGCTTGGGGAAAGAGAGCAGGCTGGCATTATCGTCCCTGATTACAGGTGAGGAATCTGAGCCTCACACAGTAAGATCAGCTGCCCAAGGTCACACAACAAGATGGAGCCAAAACAAAGAAGCTGGGTCCTCTGACTCAAGTCCTCAGTTCTTTCTCCTGCACAAAACACCCCTCATGTCTCTTGAATCCCACAGTCTGAGACACCCTCTTCCAAGAACAAGAAAAGGCAGCAGGCTCAGCGCCCAACCCCCCTGCTCTTTTTATTTCTGAATTTTCCTTTAGTGAACTTAACCATCGCCTCACCTTGACTATCACCTCTGAGCCAATGTCTCTTAAATCTGTGCTTCCCTCTGGGACCTGAGAGCTTCAGATCCTACCTTGCCTTTCCAGGCCTCTTTAATGCTCCCACCCGCCCCTCACTTGCCCAGCTTAGAAAACAGGATTACCTTAGTTTCATTTCTTTTTCACCTTCTAAATCCAGTTGGCCAGGTCTTGGGTATTTTACTTAGTCAATTTATTCATCCAGGAAATACTGATTGTATGTAGACCTCTCCAGTCTACTCTGCATCTCATTGTTACATAATATGTAATCTTGTGTGTCTGGCTTCTCTCACTTTGTATGTTTATAAAATTCACCTGTGTTGTGGCAGGTATCAGTACTTTATCCCTTTATATGGCTGAATAATATTCCACGATATGGACATACCATATTTTATTTATCTGTCCATCAGTTGATGGACATTTGGGTTGTTTATACATTTGGCTATTATAAATAATGCTTCTATGAACATTTGTGTACAAGTTTTTGTGGGCATATGCTTTATTTCTTTTGGGTATATACCTAGGAGTAGAATTTCTGGGTCATATGGTAACTATATGTTTAACATTTTGAGCAACTACCAAAAAGTTTTGCAAGATGGCTGCACCATCTTACACTCCTGCCAACAAGGTATGAAGATTCCAATTTATCTACATCCTCACCAACACTTGTTATTGTCCTTTTTATTATAGCCATTCCAGTGGCTGTAAAGTGTTTCTCACTGTAATTCTGATTTGCATTTCCCTAATGACTAATGATGCTGAGCATTTTTTCCTGTGTTTATTGGCCATTTGTATATATTTTTTGCAGAAATGTCTGTTCAGATCCTTTGCCCATTTTTCATTTGGGTTGTCTTTTTACTGTTGAGTTGCAATAGTTCTTTATATATTTTGGATACAATTCCCTTATCAGATAAATGATTTGCAAATATTTTCTCTCATTCTGTGGGTGGTCTTTTCATTTTTTGAGGGTGTCCTTTGAAGTCCGATTTAACTTTTTTTTTTGTCACATATGCTTTAGTAGTTAAGAAGCCTTTCTCTAACACAAGATTACAAAGATTTACCCATCTTCTTCTAAGAGTTTTACAGTTTTAGCTCTTACATTTAGATCTATGATTCATTTTGAGTTAAATGTTTTTAAAAATTTTTTAATTGTGGTAAAATATCCATAACATAAAATTTATCATCTTAACCATTTTAAAGTGTATAGTTCAGCAGTGTTAAGTACAATTATATTGTTGTGCAACCAATCTCCAGAACTTTTCATCTTGCAAAATTGAAACTCCATACTGATTAAAGAACTCCCCATTTCTCCCTACCCCCAGCCCCTGTTGAGTTAATTTTTATGTATATGTAAGAAAAGGGACCGATTTTATTCCTTTGCATGTGGATATCCAGTTTTTCCAGCACAGTTTGTTGAAAAGACTATTCTTTTCCCTTGAATTGTCTTGGCACCCTTGCTGAACATCAATTGACCATAAATATAAGGATTTAGTTCTGGACTATCAATTCTGTCCCACTGGTCTATATGTCTATCCTTATGCCAGTATCAGACTGTATTGATTACTGTATCTTTGTAGTACGTTTTGAAATCAAGAAGTGTGAGTCCTCCAACTTTGTTCTCCCTTTTCAAGATTCTTTTGACAATTTTTGATCCCTTATATTTCCATGTGAATTTCAGGGTTAGCTTGTCAATTTCTGCAAAAAAGAGCCAGCCGGAATTTTAAGCGGCTGCATTGAATCTGTAGATCAAGGTAGAGAGTATTGCCATCTTAGTAATATTAAGTTTTTTGATTCATGAACATAGGATGTCTTTCTGTTTACTTAGGTCTTCTTGAATTTCTTTCAACAATGTTTTGTGGGTTTCAGAATATAACTGTTGCACTGCTTTTGTTAAATTTATTCCTGAGTATTTGTGTTCTTTTTGATGCTATTCTAAATGGAATTGTGTTCTATTTTCATTTTCAGATTGTTCATTGCAAGTTCACAGAAATATAATTGACTTTTGTGTATTGATCTTGTATCCTGAAATCTTGCTGAACTTGTTTATTAGGTTTAATAGTTTTGTAGTGGATTCCTTAGGATTTTCTACATAGAAGAACATATCTGAATACAGAGATAGTTTTATTTCTTCCTTTCCAATATGGGTCCCTTTTTTTGCTTTTTCTTGCCTAATTTCCCTGGCTAGAACTTCTAGTACAATGTTAATAGAAGCGGTAAGAGTGGACATCCTTATCTTGTTCTCAATCATATGGGGAAAGCTTTCAGTCTTTCACCATTAACTATGATGTAAGCTGTAGGTTTTCATAGATGCCCTTTATCAGGCTGGGGAAGTTCTCTTCTCTTAATTTTTTGAGTGTTTTTTTTTGTCATGAAATGGTGTTGGATTTTGTCAGATGCTTTTTCTGACTCTATTGAGGTGATCAAGTGGTGTTTGTCTTCTATTCTATTGATAAGGTGTGTTACATTAACTGATTTTCATATGTTAAACCAATCTTACATTCCTAGAATAAATCTCACTTGGTCATGATGAATAATCCTTTTTATATGTTGCTGGATTAGGTTTGGTAGTATTGTGTTGAGAATTTTTGCATCTATACTCATAGGAGATATTAGTCTGTAGTTTTCTTGTGATGTCTTTGTCTGGTTTCTGGTATCAGGGTAACAATGACCTCGCAGAATGAGTTGAGAAGTATCTTCTCCTTTCTTTTTGGAAGAGTTTGTGAAGAATTGGGATGAACACTTCTTTAAATGTTTGGTAGTGTTCATTCCTTTTTATTGTTGAGTTGTATTCCATTATATGAATATAGCACAATTTGTTTATCCATTCACCTGCTGATAAATTTTTGTGTTGTTTCCAGTTTGGGAATGAAGCTGCTATGAACCTTAGTGTACAAATCTTTCCACGGACATACGTTTTCATTTCCTTGGGTGAACATTTACAAGTGGAATTGCTGGGTCATTTGGTAGATGCATGTTAACTTTATGAGAAAGTTCCAGACTAATTTTCAAAGTGGTTGCATTACTATACTTTATACTCCCACCAGCAATGTATTTTGCTTACTCCACATCCTCACCACGTGAGGTGTTGCCAGTCTCTTTCATTTTAGCCATTCTAGTGGGCATGTTGTGATATATTGATGTTGTTTTAATTTACATTTTGCTGATGAATAATGATACAATACATGTCTGTGTGTTTACTGGCCATTTGTATATCTCCCTTTGTACAGAGTCTGTTCATATCTTTTGCCCATTTTTTAAAAGTTGGATTTTAATTGGGTCTTCTTACTATTGAGCTGTAGTAATTGTTTATATATCTTGGATAGAAATCCTTGGTCAAACATATAGACAGATAGATAGACAGATAGATAATGTAGAGTGAATATTTACTCTGTCTATGGCTTTCGTACTCATTTGCTTAATGGTATCTTTTGATGAGCAGAAGCTTTAAATTAAACTTTGAATTCCCTTTTATTAATTTTTCTTTTATGGTGATTGCTTTCTGGGTTCCTGCCTAAGAAAGTTTTGCCTATCCAAAGATCATGGATATATCTTTAATGTTTTCTCCTGGAAAACATTTTCATAGCCAATTTTTCTGGCACTGTTTGTTGAACAGACTTTTCTTTCCAAATTGAATTGCTTTTCTTCTTTGGATAAAAATCAATTAACCACTCACTATTTCTGAACTAACAATTCTGTCCCATTCATCTAATTTTTTTCCATCTTTATGCCACTGTCTTCATTGTTGTAGTATTGTAAGCCTAGAGATCAGGTTATGTAAATTCTTCACCTCTGTCCTATTTCAAGACTTCTTTATTCCAGATCTTGTATATTTCCATATAAATTTTTGAACCAACTTGTCAATTTTTTAAAAAGAACTGCTAAAAATTTGATTGATATTGCTTTGAACCTATTGATCAATTTGGGGAGAACAGAAAAGTTAACCATATTGTGTTCTTCCCATCCATGAATATGGTACATGTCTCCATTAATTTTAATTTCTCTCTTCAATGTTTTGTATTTTTTAGTGTAGACGTCTTGCATGTTTTGTTATATTTATCCCTAAATATTTTATGTTTCAATGCTATTATAAATGGTATTTAAAATTTTTTTATTTTCCAATTGCTTATTGCTAATATATGGAAATACAATTGATTCTTGTATATTAACCTGGTATCCTGTCACTTTACCAAATTCACTTATTAGCTTCAATAGTGGTTTGTGGGTTTTTTTGTGGTATATTCGTATATGATCATGTTCTTTGAAAGTAAAAACAATTTTACTTCTTCCTTTTCAATTTGCATGGCTTTTACTTATTTTTCTTATCTTCCTGCATTGGCTAGAACCTCCAGTAACATAATATCGAACGAACTGATGATAGCACATCATTGCCTTCTTCCTAAACTTGGTGAGAAAGTGTTCAATATTTCACCATAAAGTATCATATTTACCCATAGGTTTTTTTGTACTCTGCTTTACAGATTGAGGATGCTTTGTTGTATTTCTAGTTTTTAGAAAGTTGGGTTTTTTCTTTTTATCAAGAATAAGTTGAATTCTGCAAAGATACATATGGTTTATCTTCCACGTGCACTTGAAAAGGACAGGTATTCTACAGCTAGTGAGTGTAGTGTTCTATAAATGTCAATCAGGTCAAATTGGTTGCTAAGATTTTTCAAGTCTTGTATATTATTGTGTCGACTGCTTTTTTCCCCCAAATATGGGCCACATTTACCCATTTCTTTGCATATCTCATTTTTTGGTTTTGTTAGATAATATATTCTAGCAATTCTGAAGTCTGATATTTTCCCCCTTGGGCTTGTTGTTGCTTTTGCTTGTTTAGTAATTTGCCTGGACTAAATCTGTGGAGCCTACAGTGCGCAGCCACTGGGGTCTTTTTGTTTTTTTCTTTAATTCTTGTCTTTATTTTCAAGCCTTGCTTTCTAGGGATTGCCTCTGTGTCAGCATTGCTAAGTAGACAGCCGATGATTGGTCAGAAGTTGTGCTCAAACACGTTGAGCCCATAAGACTTTCATCTTCCTCAATGCGTCTGTGATGAATCTAACGTGTGGGTTAGAGAGTACACTAAAAGTTCTGGCAGTTTACAAGTCTGCCCCAGCTTTTACTTTCTGTTGGGCGCTCTCATGTTTCCTCTAGCTGTTTGCATGGCCTCAGTTTCTACCAGAAATATGTAGACAGCCAGGGCACTCTTTGGTCTCTCCTGCTCATGCACTTTGCCAAAGATATGTGGGAGCTTATCAGGGCCCACTATGGCTCTCTCATTCCCTGTATATATCCTTGTCAAATTTCTGGTCCCTTGCTTGCCCCAACCAGTACCTCAACCTCAGCAAGCTGACTTGTTGGCCTTCCCTGGTTTTCTTTTTTGTCACTAAGATTACTACCATTTCTTTCAATGCCCCTGGGCATGGAGTTTTTCAAGCTCTATTCCAAATCGAGTGAGCCCCTTCCTGAAGAAAAGTTGCAGTTTTTCACAGCTTGCCTTTCTCCGTAGAACAATTACAATGGTGACTGAACTAGCGTGGGGTGTGTGTGTGTGGGGGCGGGGTGGGAGGAATTAGGAGCAACCACAGACTAAGATGTCACAGGCTGTCACTGTTCTTACTGGAGTTTAGTAGTTTTTCATGAATAAATGCTTCTCAATTTGTTGTAAGCCTTTAATCACTTTTGTCTTTGACAAATTTGTCCAATTTTAATGTTTTGGCTTTTTGATTGTTTTTTTCTTTCCCAAGGATTTTCTGAGCTCTTTATTCTGCCATTCCAGAATGGCATCTGGAATGGCATTCCAGAAGTTCTGCCCCCATCATTCTGTATCCTTCTAAATTGTGGATTTATCTACTTTTTAAAGTTCTGTTAGTTTTTACTTCAAGTATGAATAAAGCTGCCCTAAGTGTCCAGGTACAGGTTTTGTGTGGACATAAGTTTTCATCTCTTCTGGGTAAATATCAAAGAGCACAGCTGCCAGATCATATGGTAAGAAACTGCCAGACTGTCTTCCAAAGTGGCTGTACCGCTTTGCATTCCCACTAGAAATGAATGAGAGTTCCTATTACTCCACATCCTCACCAGCATTTGGTGCTGTTTTGGATTTTGATCTTTCTAATAGGTGTGTAGTGGTATCTGATTGCTTTAATTTGTAATTACCTAATGCCAAATGACATGGAGCATCTTCTCATGTTTATTTGCCATGTGTATATCTTCTTTAGTGAGGTGTCTTTTTAAGTCTTTTGCCCATTTTTTAAAAAAAATCAGGCTCTTCATTTTCTGATTTTTGAGTTTTAAGACTTCTCTGTATATTTTGGATAACAGTGTTATCATGGATATATCTATTGCAAATATTTTCTTCCCAGTTTGTGGCTTGTTTTCTCATTCTCTTAACACTATCTTTCATGGAGTGGAAATTTTTAATTTTAATGACATCTACCTTATCAATTCTTTCTTTCATAGATCGTGTTTTGATGTTTTATCTAAAAAGTCATTGCCACACCTTCAGTTATCTAGCTTTTCTCCTGTTATCTTCCAGAGGTTTTATAGTTTTTTGTTTTATATTTAGGTCTATGATCTACTTTGAGTTTTGGGAAGGGTGTAAGGTCTGTGTCTAGATTCAGGGTTTTTTTTGCATGAGAATGTCCAGTTGTTCCAGCATAATTTGTTGAAAAGACTATCTTCGCTCCGTTGTACTGCCTTTGCTCCTAGGTCAATGATCAGTTGACTATATTTATATGGGCCCGCTTCTAGACTCTCTATTCTGTTCCACTGATCTATTTGTCTATTCTTTTATCAATATCATACCATCTTGATTACTATAGCTTTATAGTAAGTCTTGTCAGGTAATGACTTTGAACTTTATTCTTCTTCAATATTGTGTTGGCTCTTCTGAATCTTTTACCTCTCCATATAAACTTTAAAATCAGTTTGTCCATGTCCAAAAAATAACTTGCTGGGATTTTGATTGGGATTGCATTGAATCTATAGATCAAGCAGTGAATTTTTTAAAAATTATATTCTTCAGTTCTATAATTTCTATTTGATTCTTTTTTATAATTTTCAGTTCTCTATTGAGATTCCTTATTTTGCCTCATTAAGTTTACACTTTTCTCTAATGCCTTGAACATGTTTACAACTATTTTAAGCTCCTTGTCTGCTAATTCCAACATTAATGTCATTTATGGGTCTGTTTCTATTAAATTATTTTTCTTCTGGTTATGAGTGACACTTTTCTGCTTCTTTGCACGTCTACTGCTATTTTATTTTATGCTGGACATTATGGATGCCACATTGCTGGATGTCCGAACTTTGCTGTCTTCCTTAATGGGGTGTTGAGTTTTGCTGACAGGGAGATAACTGACTTGTGGACGAGCTTGATCCTTCTGAGGCTGGTTTTAAAGCTTTGTTAGGGTGTGTCTGGAGTAGCCTTTAATTGAAGGCTGGATTGGCCCTACCCTTAAGGCTTGGGCTTTCTGAGAGCTCTACTCAATGCTTAGCGTACTCAAAAGAGATCTCTATATTCTGGCTGGTTATAACGGAAGCACATCTCAGTTCTCTGCATGCAGTGGCAGTTCTTTAGCTCACAGTTCAGCAGTTATTCTCTGCCTGGCCTTATGGAGTGTCTTCCTATGCACGTATGGGTAGGGGACACCTATGCATATTACTGGAGCTCCTTTTCTGTGCAGCTCCATTTTCTCTGAAACCCTGTCCTGCAAATTTCAGCTGTCTCAGTAGCCCCGAATTCCAATTTGTTTCCTCATCTTAGCAAATGTTCTGTTTGGCCTCCCCTTCCCTGCATCAGGGTCTAGAAAATGCCTCCAAATTGGCAGATAATGAGGCACATTGCATTTGTTTTCTTTATATTAGGGATCATATTCCTACACTGCCTGTTGTCCAATATTTGAAACAATTATTTCATATGTTGTATCCAGTTTTATAATTGTTCGGTGGGAGGGCTAATTCAGTATCAGTTACTCTGCACGAGCAGAAGCAGAAAGCCCTCTATCATTTTTTAACTGTGTGATCTTGGGCAAGTCACTTAACCTCTTTTAGCCTCAATTTTTTCATGTCAAACTTAGGCTAATAAAGCCTACTTCAAAATATTGTTGTTAAGATGAAAAGAAATTATCTGAATTCCTGTTAGCGTCTGGAGCATGTATAGAAGCTCCATAAATGATTGTTGTTTGTTACTGTGGTTAGGTTTCAGTGCGTTAAAATCTGTATTGGGCAGATGCCATGGGAAAAGACTAACAGGAGATCAACAGTCAGGTGGAGAATCATACCTGAAGCCACAAGCTCTCACCATCCCACACCCCAACAATTCAGCAGCAATGGCATAGTGTGTGGCCTTTGGGTTGTCCCAACCAGCTACTGACAGGCCTGGCTAAAGGATGGTGTTCTTGGAGCCATTGTCCATAACCAGAAATGAAAGTGAGAGCAGCAAGTACAATAGAGCAGTGGGACATAGTGAAAAGAAGACACAGGCTTTGGAGTCCGACAGGCCTGGGTTTCAATCCCAGATGTGTTACTTGACCTTAAGTAAGCCACATAATCTCACCTATAAAATAGGGGATAATATATACCTTGCAAGGTGATTCTGAAAATAAGACATACTATATGTAAAGTCTCTGGTATATAGCTGACATGTAATAACTAACTGCTATTATTAGCTTTGTCATCCGATTATATCATTTCCTTGGTTTCTTATTTCCCTTAAGAAAACAATCCAAACTTCTTAATATGGCTTGAAAGACCCATGACCTGACCTCCTTTTATCTCTTCGGCCTTGAATCCTGCCACTCTGAGCTTCTTTGACTTTTGCTTCAGCCACATTGAACTACTTTCCTGACCTCTCCAGGCCCTGACACTCCCTTTATCTCTGTATGGAACATTATTCCTATCCTCGACTTGGCTTACCAATTTAGACATCACTTTATTCATGCATTCTTCAGTTCGTTCACTCATCAGATCCTTATGGAGGATCCAGCATGTAGCAGGTACTGGGATACAGCAGTGAACAGGCATATACCATCCCTGTCCTCATCGGAATTTACCCTGTAGCCTTACCATATCCGCTAAGTCTGGACTTGGGGCCTCTGCTATATACTTTCATGGTACCCTGTACTTCTCCTCTCATAGCTTTTCTCTTATTACCTACAGTACAGTTATTACCCACAGTTAACCGTGACCAGATTGTAAGCTCTGTGGGGGCATGAACCATGTTGTCCTAATCTTCATTTTATTTCCACTGCCTAGCACATTAAATATTTGTTGAATTAACAGCAAATTACTGAAAACTCAGCTTGGCTCTGCAATATACTCAGAGCATCTACTCTGTGTAAGGCACTGTAGAAGATAAAGATACAGGCCCATCACACCAGCCCAAGTGAGGGTAACAACCACCAAGATCTCTGACTCTTGGGCCCATGTCCCCACTTGCTGAGCTAACAAGCCCATGTGCTGATACTCTCTCAATTCTGCTGGCAGCAAACTGTCAGTACTTTTAAGGCCCCCAATTCACGGAGTTCTATCAGCTTTACAGATCCTGCTTATGTCTCCAAGAGCCACAGCAGCAGCTGCACAAGCAAGAGCACCTCCCTGTCAGTGAATGACCAGACCCCATGTGAGGCACCTTTTGGCTTCTCCCAGGCCTCAGGCAGTTTCCTGCCTCCCCTGGGCACTATCTCTGTAGTTTCATCTTCTTTCCTCAATTAAAACTGTCAAAGCAGGGTTGTTATTTCCTGTCTCCAAATGAGCAAAATAAGTATGACTGGAAACTCAGCTTTATTCAGTTTTGCTTAAGGAAAATTAGATCGGTCTCTGTTAGGAAGCAGTGAGAAAGTCATTCTCATGTACTGATGATGAGCATCAAAATCAGTACAGCCTTAGGGAGGGCAATCTGCGTCAAGAGTTTATTAACAATTTTTTCTTTGACACAGTAATTCTAGTCCTAGGAATCTATCTTAAGGATAATTTAAAACACATCAAGGAGCTGGCCCCGTGTCTGAATGGTTAAGTTCACATGCTCCACTTCGGCAGCCTAGAGTTTGCTGGTTTGGACCCTGGGCATGGACCTACACACTGCTCATCAGGCCATGCTGTGGCGGCATCTCACTTAGAAGAACTAGAATGACTTGCAACTAGGATATACAACTGTACAACAATATGTACTGGGGCTTTGGGGAGAGAAAAAAAAAAAGAGGAGATTGGCAACAGAGGTTAGCTCAGGGCCAATCTTCCCCCCCCGCCAACCCACAACACATCAAAATTTGGTTGTATTTAGGCAAAATGCAAGCATAACGCTCAATAGAAATTTGTCTCTATTGGACTTGCTTAAAAGTTGCTTAAAAGACATTCATTTTTCAGATGAGAGTTACTATTACAAGGTATTTAGGTCCAAAATTTAGCAATTTGGAGGATATAAGAGAGAAAAAAGCTCTCAACTCTGTAATGTGGTAAAGTGTCGAGAGGAGCGAACTAAAACTTCAGAATCAAGCTCCCCAGCTGACCTACCGCCCTGCGTGGCAGTCTTGGTGAGTCACCTACCCTCCTTGGGCCTGCTCCCTCCTCTAGAAAATGGGGTACTATATGCCCTCTCTACTTTGGACAGGCATGTAAGGAGGGGGTCCAGCTTTCCTTTTTGTCTTTACTAGTGAGCTCTCTGTAATGACAGGAATGGTCTTCACTGGCTTCCCTTGGCCTTTAGAATGACAAAATCCTTACCACAGCCACAAGCTTCCCAACAGTCTGGCCCAGCCTACCTCTCTAGCCTCATCTTGGGCACAACCTCCCTGTTGGTCACTGTGTTCCAGCCACACCTCCCTCCAGGGCCTTCACACATGCTCTTCCCTCTGCCTGAAATTCTGTACCCCCTTTGCCTGACAAACCCCTACTTATCTGTAAGTCTGAGCTTAAATGTCACTTTCACTAGGATATCTTCCCAAATGACCCCCAACATGGTCAGGTCCCCCTATTGTATCCTCTCACAGTGCCCCCTGCAGATCCTTTGTAAGGCTTCTCACACTGGTCCTTAAATACCTGTGTACGCCATTATTTATTTGGCTGCCTCTCCCCTTCAGAACTCCCTGAGGGCAGGTTCTGTTTCTGACTTGTTCATGACTGTCTTTTCAGGGCTTGGCAGAGTGCCCAGCACAGAGACACAAGGTAATTTGTTAAATGAATGAATTCTTATAATCTGAGATCGTCAGGGATAGAGATCTAATACTTTCATTTTACAGCTGACAAACTAAGGCCCAGAGAAGATAAATAACTTTTCCAGGATCCCATGGCCAGTGAGCGGAAAAGGCAGTTTCAGAATTCATTCATTCATTCGATAAATGTTTTCTAAGAGCCTACTACGTTCCAGGCACTGTCCCAGGTCCTGGAGATAGACCGATGGTCAAGACAGCCCCTGACCTCCTAGAACTCACATCGTGGGGAGGAGATGGCCAACAGGCAGATAACCAAATAGCACTTATCTCTAGCTCAGATCTTACATATCTATAAGAAAGAGGTGCTCTGAAGACAAAATCATATAACCAGTGAAGTCTCAAAGCCATGTTTTTTGCTTCAAAGTGCAGGGCTCTTTCCACTACACCACGCTGCCTGCCCTGAGTAAACAAACAAAACCATAATTTATGAGGCTCCCTCAGCTGCCTCTGTGTGTGCTTAGTGGGGTGAAACCCTCATGCTGTCCATGAAAAAGGGCCAACATCATCAGAAGCAGCAGCTGACTGGCTTGCCTGCTAAAGCAGGTGTCATAGCATTAGCCAGCCTGGCCTCTACTGCCTTGAAACTTCACATCTGGCGCCCAAAGAGCGAGGGAGTGTGTTTAAATAAGACAGCTATTGACCAAGTGGACTGAGGAGGGTTGGAGTTGGCTGGTCTCTGGGAATGATGCAAACCACAAGGGGACAGTACTCAGGAGGTGAACAGGGAAAACAGATGGGCTCAAACTGCAGGCGTGACTATTGCCTGCGCACCCCATACATCATTAGGGGAGGCCTCTTCGCTGCTGGAGATATGTTTATTTTTTCACTTATAAAGGCACCCTCTGATGTCTGTACTTGGGGAAATAGAACATACACTCAGACCACTGGCTTTCCTCTAAACTGTTTCAAGTAGAAATGTGGTTGAAACAAGAGTATCGAATGCATGCAGAGTGACACGGCAGCCCCCCTGAACGGTAAGGGTGCTGGCGGATCAAAATCAAAGGGGAGTCGTGGATTGTACAGGTGAGCAGAATCACAAGGATGCCCCCAGAAACACTGGGTCCACGAGCACTCCCTCCTCACTTGTCATAACATCAGTTTTGATAGCCCAATGTGTTGTCTGTAACATAAAGTGGACACTCGAATAAAGGATGGTTGGAAAAAAAATAAATGAAGGATGACAACTCATTCTTCTCACATAGGTAAGATTAAAGCCCAAAGCACTGTTTGAAAATATTAATAGTCACGGTTTACTGACCAACCACTGTGAGCTGGGCACTTTATATGTATTACCTCTAGTCCTTGAGGTAGATGTTACCTTCACCTTACAGATGAGGAAACTGAGGCTCAGAGAAGTTAAGTGACTTTCTGGTAGTCACACTGGTAGGAAACGGGCACTGAGTTCCAGTCTGTCCGACTCTAAAGTCCAAGTACTTTCTACAAAACCAAGATGTGACAAGCACTTGCCTGATAGCAAAAAGCAACTGTCGCTAGCTGCTCTGCTGCTTCTAACATTTTACGGGCTGGGAAGCCACATAACTCACACTGTGAGCTACGCACGATTCTAAGAAAGGGGAGGGCGAGCTTCAGGGTAGCTGTTCCCTCATTTTAGGGGTGAGCTTTGGGGTTCACAGCAAAAAACTTACTGCTAGAGTAGAAGCATATCACTGTACAGTCCCAAGTATAACGGCTGTTCAGTGACTGCCTGATGTGCACCTTAATTATGATATGCAAGAAGGCTTGCTGCACTCCCTGCCCCCGGAAAAGAACTCACGTCAAGAATGGGTGACGACAGGACACTCAGTCTGCCCCTCAAATCCCAGCTTTCCATGTGCTAGTGGGGCAGCCTCTCTGCCACTCAATTTCCTAATTCACAAAATTGGGCTGATATCTACACCTCACAGAATTGTTAGGATTAAATGACATAAAGTATACCGAAGCACCTGGCATGGAATAGGTGCACAATAAATATGACTTAGGAGGAATTTAGTTGCCCAGTCTGGGACTATGGGTCATTCTGGCCCAAAGAATTCCGGGGAGATGCGGTCAGTTCCAGGTCTAAATCAGACTGTGTGTTTGTGCGTCAGAGAATGGCCTACATGTATCCTTAGTGGAACCGTGGAACCAATCCCATCTCCATGGTTTAACTCGGCCCATGGCTCAGACAAGAGCCAGAGGATTTCCAAACATGAGATGACCCAGCAAAAGGCTAATCATTCCACATTTGAAGTCACTCCCAATTCTCTCCTGTCCTGAGTTTCCAAGGGGATCAAAGGAGTCATTTGCCTAAAACTGAACTGAATCCAGCTGCATATTACCTTCCCCTGCTTGCTCTATCTCAAGATGCAGGTGCAATCTGGCTCTTACGTATGGCCTACTTCATACCGGTAATTTTCTCTTCAGGCTACAACTGGCGATTTTTTGAATGTACAAATTTGACACGTTAAAAATTCTTCAATGGCTTCCTAGTGCCTGTAGAGTGATCTCAACTACTTAGCAAAGACCTCTGTGATCTGTCCCTTGCCTACTTACTTGGCCTCATAACCCACCATCACCCCTTCTCACCAAACCACTTAGAACTCTCTAAACACCCCACGCTTTCTCTTGTACCTGTGACTCCTATCTTGCATATGTGTTCCTCCTGCCCGAGATGCCCTTCACTTTCCCATTTGGCAAACTCCTATTCTCAAGACCTCAGATAAGCACTTCCTCTTCTGTGAATCCTTAACCTCTAAGGCAGTCACAGTCACAGACAACCATTCCCTAGGCCCACACCGACTTGTGGGCACGTATCCCCTTTACGGAGAGGAGAAACGAGATGGTACAGCGGAAAGAATACAGGCTTCAAGTCAGAAAGCCTAGAGTTCCAATTCTGGCCCTCCCTCTAGGCCAGCCAGACACCAACTAGAAGAGAAAGCCTCCGCCTCTAGCCTAATGTATAGTGCACTGGTGTGGTTTCCCATATGTAAAGATAGATGCAGGGGATTGTAGCCAAAAGATTCGGTGACCTGAATCACTGGCAAGATCATCCCCATCTGGGACTGACAATTTTAAAGGTATAATTCACGCTGCTCCTTTTGTTCTAACCTCCATGTTACACTCATCTGACAGGGAGTCAGCTTCCTATACAGGTTTGCTAATTGCAACCATTCAAGTATTCTAGTTCCTCCAATTTTTCATTATAAATTTGTTATTAAAAAAACACATCTCTTGGGGCCAGCCTGGTGGCTCAGCAGTTAAGTGCCCACATTCTGCTTCGGTGGCCCAGGGTTCGCTGGTTCGGATCCCAGGTACGGACATGGCACCGCTTGGCAAGCCATGCTGTGGTAGGCATCCCAGATATAAAGTAGAGGAAGATGGGCACAGATGTTAGCTCAGGGCCAGTTTTCCTCAGCAAAAAGAGGAGGATTGGCAGTAGTTAGCTCAGGGTTAATCCTCCTAAAAAAAATAAAAATAAAAATAACACACCTCACCTTTGTCACTTATTGGGCAAATCATTTAAACTCTCTTACCCTCCTTATCTTCATATATAAATGAAAAGTGTTGTAAGGATTACAGAAAATATATTTAGATACCAAGCATAAATTTTGGCATGTGACAAGCACTCATAAATATATTATTATTATAGCACATTATAATTATTTGTCTATGTCTCACCCTCCACTAGGTAGTAAATTCCTCAAGGGCAAGAAATTCATCTTTGTATCCCCAGCATCTAGCACAACAGTGCTGGGCACAAAGGAAACTTTTAACAAAAGTCTGAAATGCAAACATGCACGTGTTTTGCCAAGAAAGGCAGAGAATCTGTCATGTGCTTCTCTTATATCTTTCACAGCAGCCACTATGGTTGTTGAGCAAATCAGCAAGCATTCATTCAGGGTACACTTAGGAGTTGACAAACACATCCTTCTTCTTAGGGGTTGCTTCCAGTGGAAAAGTCACGTGATGTGAAGTCTGAAGACCCAGGTTCTAGCCTGGTTCACTCCCTTACTGTGAGATATTGGGCATACCAGCTAAATAACCTGGGCTTGTTTTCTGCAAAATAGGGGAGAGAAAAACCTTGTGGGTTATCACAAGGATGAAATAAGATAAAGTAAAGCACCGCATAAATAAAGGTAGAATATAACTAAGAGGGACAAGGGAAACACTCATAGCAGGCTTTACGGTTTGCAGGAAAATGGTTCTGCTTCCTGTACATCCCATTCCAGGATAGAATAAAAAAGCACAATATCATGATTATGCTATGTTTATGTAACCTTCACACATCTTTTAGGAAAAACTGGTTTTGATAATCAAAATGCAAAACACTGCCTTGGCTAACCCAGTGCAATCAGTGGGCAACCAGTGCTCTGGGGCCACTTTTCTACCTATGAACCTGCAGCGTGGCGCAAATAGGGCAAAAAATGCCAACTTTCCTCTTGATTTTCTCATGAAGGTTACGTCAAAAGCAAGGCCAAAAATTGGACAGTCTCTTTCAAGGAAAAACAGTGTTCTTGATAGAAACTGGGGCCAATTAAATGGACTGCTTAGGGAACTATGCTCTATTTAGAAGAGTTTCCTAGTGATCTAAAATTAATCAGAAAACTTAATTTTAGTCTAGCCTCTCTTTAAACTCTTCTTAACATTTATTAGTCTACTTATGTAACTTTCTAAGTTAGTAAGTATGGTATACTGAACATAAGTGAATCTTTGTTTATAGATTCAGACCACTTGGCTGGGATGCTGTAGAGAAGACTCAAGCAGCAGATGAGTGGTTGAGTTAGATAAACATTAAGATCGCCTTCAAACCTGACAAGCTAGGATCTGAAAAACTAGTTGTACTTTCACTTATAAAAACGAACATCAATCACCATTGCGCTGTATGGAAGTGTGAACTAATATGCAGCCAAGAGCAGTATAGCATCATGGTTAAGACTGCAGGCACTGGAGCCAAATTGTCAAAATTTATATCCTGGCTCTGTCACTTGCTAACTCCGTGACCTTGAACAAGTTACTTAACTTCTCTGCCTCAGTTTCCTCATGTGAAAAATGGGAATAAAAGTATCTATCTCATAGGGTTGCTATGAGGATTAAGAATTAATACACCTCACATACTCGGAACAGTGCCTGGCACATAGTAAGTGCTCAAAAAATGTGGGTTATTTTGCTTTGTGTTAGTTTAATATACGTCAGAATACTAAGGGCTGCCCATGTAGTATTTCATGAAAGCCTTAAAACAATCATTTAAGGTAGGTGGAAGCTCACTGTAAAGATGCAGAAACTGAAGTTCTCAGAAGATGAGTACCTTACCTAAGGTCAGTGCCCTAGGTAGGGTCTGACTCCGTCCCAAGCCTGGTTTGCTTCCATCACAGCACCCTACTTCCCCAGTACACCAAAACTGTTGAGTGTGTACAAAACTGAGCTGAATTTATGCTGATCCAATATATATCCTATAAGCTGCCTTTTGGAATAACTGTTGGTCCCTGCTTGCTATGTTGTCAATATTCTTAAGGTAGGACAGAAATAAATCCATTGAGGGTTCACTTTATCACGGTTTACTTACACCACGATTGTGTAAATGGTGAGTGACGTTCAAACAGCTAAATAAAACCTGCTAAAATGGTCAACCTTCCTCAGCCTGTTTCTTGTTTTAAATCCTTTTTTGTTCTTTGCACAGGACTATAACATTTTGTCCATTATGATTATCCCAGTTCTTTTCTGAATTAAGTCCCTTGTCTACCACTCATCTAAACATTGTCTCAACTGCTCTGCAATGCTATTCAGTGTGTACGTCCTGCCACTCTAAAGTGGTAACCTCTCAGCTCTTGCAATCTCTGAAGTATCTCATCCAGGACTAAACATAACTAGCATTCAACAACTGCTTGACGCTTTGGATTTGAATGATCCAAAGCAGATACTAAACGTGGTTTTTCCATTCTTCAAAAGCAGTCCAGTAAAAGACATGAAATAAGAAGTTTAAGAAAGCCTAAAAGACCAAAAGACAGCAGTTAAAGAAGGACTAGCCATGAAGAACTTTGAGTATTAAAAATAAGAGGGGGAGAAGCCAAGGAGAAGCCTCAAGAAACAAGGAATCTGGCAAAAGCAAATGAGAAAAAAGAGGGGAAGAGGCGTAGAGGAGCCAGACAACATTCAGGGTCTGAAATGAAAGGGGAATTCTAGAGTTAAGGTGGGTTTGGATCAGAAGCGTTACCAAGTTTCTCTAGCTAAAGAGCCTGGGTGGCAATCTGTGGGTGGCCCACACTTAAGAACACAAAAACTGGACACAGATACAAGTGGTGAGAAGTGTCATGCAGCAGGGAGTGGCAAGAGTCAATCCTACATGCAGTCATTTGGGTACAATGTGCCCTTCAGAAAGGGCATGGTGACAGCATGGACTAATTTACAGAGCCGCCAGGGCAATAACTCAGAAAGCAATACTGCCTTCTCACAACGAGGCAGCCCCAGAATGTTTCATGGTGGTAAAAAGCTGCATTACAGCATACTAAGATCCCGGAACCAATGAAAGGAGACAAGTTTACCAAAACGAGTCTTGACACAGAGTACGTTTTTGGCAAATACATTATTATGCACTCATTCTACTCAGGTCCTGGAGAAACTATTTCATTTCCTTATATGGCCCTTCTCTTCAGCTCTCTCCTGTGTAATAACTAACGTCTTCTTAGAGAAACAAAGATAGAAAAGGAATAGAACCGTTCCACTCATCCCCTCCACCCTTAGTCTTTTTCAGGGAGATGAGTAGAGGCTCATATCATTGAGGGTGTCGGAGAAGAACTACCAGCTTTTGAAATCACTTTTTAAAAACTGAAATAATTTCTGCTGGAGAAATCTAATGTTGATGGGGGAGTACAAGGGAAACGCTCCAATTGTCTATGCTGGCTGCCAGAATTAAGCAGCCTTATTTTAACCATGACATTTTTCTTTAATCCCATTAGAATTTTCACTTTAATACTACCAGAACTAAGACACAATATGCATGTACGGGTAGAAACACCAACTATTTGGTACATAAAATCAAGGAAAATGCCAGATGTCACTCTTAAATGAGACCCGACTTCCAATGTTACTCCTCTTCTTAAAATCCTTCACTTGGCCCTCACAGTCTTCAAATAAAATCCAAACTCCTTAGCAGGACCCCAACTTCATTTCTCAATATATTGCCCTCCCTATTCCAAAATTCTACAGTCCATTTCCTCCCCAAAACTATGCTCCTCTGCCTGGAAAGTCCTTCCCATTCCTCCTTGCTTGGTAAAAATCCTACTCATCCTTCAAAAAACTGCTTGGCTTCCCGTCTCCTCCAGGAAGACTTCCTTGACACCCACTCTCATATTGTAACGATGGGCCCTCCAGGACCAGTTCAACTGACCCCATCTTATCAACAGAATAATTAAGAGTGGTTTTTCAGGAACTAAGACATCTTGTCCAGTTCAGGCCAGGAGAACCCACCAACCCATCAAATGAGCCTATGAAAATGCTTGACAAGTGACCTTTTTGACATCAAGGAGCTAAAAACTCCACTCAGATCACAGTAATGCCGCCATTTTGTAAACATGCATCCTATGAAGAGGCAAGAAACTTGACTATGCTTGCGCAGATCATTAATTACCTCACTCTTCCTTACCTTCAATCATCAATCTCCACACTTCAGACTACCCTGCCCTTCATCCCACAAATTGTACCCCAAGCCCTGGACCGGGGAGGCAGATCTGAGCGCATATATGCCCCTGTTTCCTTGCAGGTCAATCTCACAAAATAAAGCTACATTTCTTGTCCCAAAAGCTGATGCCATAATAACTGGCTTTTTTTACGTGCATCTGGTAGGAGAACCCCATTTGTGCGGTAACACTATGAGCTCTCAGAGGACCCTGTGCTTATTTGCCACTGTACTCACCGTATGACGCTATAATTTCATTTTACTGGCTTGTCTCTTCCACTAGATCCAGAGGACAAGTGCCAAATTCTAGGATTCTATTATATCTTTGAGTGCCCAGGTCAGAGGCCTGACACATAGTACATACACAATAAATGTTTTAGTGAATAGTAAATATAGCCATCTACAAATCTCCCTTTCTTTCAATAGGAAAATACTCTCTCTAAAGCCTTTCATAGAAGAGGACAACTATTTTCCCCCGTTGACCACATTTACAGTCAGAATGATGACTGTGAGAGAGGATAACATTTGGGTCACATCCTTGATAACATTTCAGGAAGTTGGTAGCTGACTGCATCATTAAGACATCAGGAAGGAAGCCACCATTTGGAGAGCACCTATGTGCTGTCAAAGTGTACCGAAATTATGCTATATCTATTACTTCAGTCTTGACAACCCACAGTAACTCGTTTTAGCTCTATTTTGAAAAAGAACTTGAGGTTTAGAAATTTGCCCAAGGTCACACAGCTAACAAGCGATGAAGCCAAACTAATATAATGTGCAAGATCAGGACTAGATTTCCTTCTAAATGAACTAAAAAATGAGGTTGGCTGAAACTAAGATTTCCCACAAGGCTGAAAAAATGATGAAGGCAGCAAATAACTTGTCCATCTCAGACTATGGGTATGCACTTTTAACAATATAAACTGAAAACCAGCCTTGTTCCTGTTGAGAGTTTAAATAATTGCCCACACTGCTGCCATCCTGTCAAATGACAGACTCATCAGACATTTAGTTTGAAGCACTGTATTAAAACAGCTTCTCAAATTTATTTAACTCATGTGGATAACATGGTAGAGTTTTGTATAAAAAGAAAAAAAAGCCACCACTTACTACTTCCTAAGCCTTGCAGACAGCTCAGAATTTAGGCAGCATATTGGGCATACTAACCACAGGATTTGCATTATCCTTTCAAAGATGGAACTCCACCGGCACCAGAGATTTCCAATTCAAAATTCAGTTTTATTAGAGATCCCAGCATAATAATTTTTTTAAAAAGACTGGATTGTTGCTTTTTTCTTTAATTTTGTAGTCCTAAAGGCAATGACAAAAATAACCATTTAAAAGGGATTCCTCTCCAGAAATTTTTTTGTAAAGGTTTAAGTCCACGCTTTCCATTCTTCTCTTCAGCCTTTTACATTTTAAAAAGAAAGGGGTTTGGAATATGTCAACCTTTACTCAGCTTGCTACAAAAAGCCTCTGCCTTCTCTGCCTAGACATTAACGCCAGGACTCATCTCCCAAACCTCTGGTCTTAATCAAGTCCGTGGGGTGCCTGGCTGGAGAGCCCTGGGTGACGCTTGCTAAAGAAGTTCCTCTTAATCCAAGGCCAGTCACAATCTTAACCTTAAACAGTAGACGGCTGACTGCATCACTTACGACATACACCAGGCTAAGGCGGAAGGAGCAAGTCAGACATCCCTCGTCTGTTAGTCATGAGTCACGCCAGCATCCGAGCCTGTGTTCCTCTCCCCAGAGCTCACTGTGCAAGATCACCACCACACCACCTCGATCCACTGAGTTCATTGTCCGGCCATAACGGAACTCACTTAAAAGTTATCACTGGAATAGATGATTTTCCATAAGTAACAAATGAAAATGTTTTATTTGCGTTTAGATTACCAACAACTCAGTCTCTGCATCTCTTCTTGGACAGTCTGTACTTCTAGGCAAATGAGAGAGTTAAAAATACAGAGGAGGAACATCTGTATGTAAAGGTGTGCTTTATCTCTTCCTATTACCTTCCTGGAAAATTGTTGTTTCTGAACGTTCCGGTTCCTTGAGAAGCAGAAATTTTACTTAACTGGGGTACACTGGATATAGGAAGGGATTTCTTTTTAGCCTTCATTTCACTGTATGAGTTTCACTCTCTAGATACTGAGAGTGGGAAAGGGAGACAAGGAAGGAGACAAAATCATGAAGAGCAGTATAAAGCATGCCCTGTGTCAGCAACACGACAAGTCCTCTAATATCATCAATGCTGACTCTAAATAATTTCTGGTGGAGTTGAATACATCATTACATTTCTATTTGTGCTCTGCCTGAGGCTTTTCCCTAACCACTAATTGTGAATGAAGGTCTAGTGAGAGAGCTTTTGTGAAAGGGGTAGAACACTGCAGCCTGGAGTCAGTGTACTTCATAATGGAGGAAAAGAGGATTACAGGGAGATTTTTGTTTCAGCCTTTAGTCCAACCAAGATTTAAAAGACTTACGGAAAATGGCTTCACACAGAAGTGTGGTAGCGGGGAAGGGATGATAGGGAGAGTGGCAAACACATCCAGTAAAATTCAGGGATAAAAGAATACCCACACAAGTCCACAGAATACAAAGGAACAAGGAGGAAGACTTCCTGAGCCATAACAGATCAGGGCATAGGGCCGGTAGGGTGCAGTGGATTAGCCACTAAACGGCTTCAGTGATAACTCTGAAACCTGTTCCAATTTATTTTTGGAGTAAATTCTTCTCCTGGACAGGTCAAAGATTGTGCTTAAAAAATGTCATTAGAAGTTAACAGCTTTTTAAATATTCTTTTGCCTCTTGCTTCCAGGTGATTTCCTTTTGGTTAAAACCAGAAGCAGTATAAACCTTACAGGATGGAAGAACGGTCTTTTGACACAGGCAAGGTGAGGCGCTGGATGAACTTACACAGTAAGTGAGAGTCCGTATGTCTTGGTCTTCTCCCTTGACCACTCCACGTCTCTGACCCAACAGAGACAGCAAGTCACTTCTTCTGGAAGAAGCCAGTAATGGATGCTTGTCTGTTGGCCTTGCCCAGAGCAGCAGTCCCTTTCTTAGCGCCCTTTCGTTCCTCCTTGGGTTCTTTTTTCACAGTTGTGGCTGGGGGTCTGTGTACAGAGGATGTCTTCATCTTAAGCTCCTCTTCACTATCTGTGCAGGATTCACTCTCATAGACTTTTTCAGTCACTGGTAGAATATGGGAAAATGGAATATGAGTGGATTGAGTCATTCAGAACACTACTCTATCAAGAAATTGACATGCCTTACTCACCCCTCAGACCCTCTGATCAAGGGAGGTGTGCTCACCTACCACCTAAGCTTTCTCCCACTGGGAGATCTGATCCACCTTCAGATAGGAAGTATGCATCTTGAGTTCACATAGCCTCTAGCTAGGGCTCTGAATCAACATTCACCCTTACTCCCTTACTGCTGTGTCCCAAGCCTTTAAATGGGCCCTCATCATTTGATTGCCCAAATCCTGTATTTAGGCACTGGTCTATGCTAGCTTACCCTGTGAGCTCTATATTGGTATCCCAAATACCTACTTATACCTCCATGCTTTGACTGACTTCTTCAGTCTTACCTCCCTGACCCACAATGCCTGCTTATATACATGGCTGGTTTTTCTGGTCTTAATCTCCGCTTTACTTACCAGTCCCCAAGCTATCTAGCTATGCTCACAGCCATGGACCCTCCTGGCTAGCGCTATCCTCACATCACCCACTCTCTGCACATCCTAACTACAGAGAATTGGAGATCAGTTACTCAATTGTTCAGTTCCTAGCTCTGAGTGACACAAGATTTAGTAGTAGTCCACAACATGAAGATAACTGTCCCAAGCAAACTCAATCAGAAGACAAACCTGATAGTTTTAAGTAAGGATGATGATAAAATGAGAAACAGTTACCAATTCTCGTACTCCCTATAAGCCACAGGCATATTTTACCTTTTCTCCTACCAATAAAATTCACTGAACCCTCTCCAATGGCAACTTTGAAAATAATTACATCAGGGAGGAGTCATTACAAGGAAGCCCCGAAGGGCAGGGACAATGGCTTCCAACAATGATGTCACAGAACTGATAAGAACTCTTCAATATTACTGGAGTGCGTACACCAACCACAAGAAACAGCACAATGCCACCTTCCTGTGACTTTAGAGAGCTGCAGCAGCTGTGTAACCAATGTCAGTTAAATTCTTTCTCAGCATTCCTGGTTGCAGCAAATGACGGAGAAACAGGAAAGGAAAACACCTTTTCTTAGCTGAACAGAGTAACCTAATATGCATAATAAATGAAAGGTATTAAACTGAAAGGTATTTTTCCATTAAAGAACAATGACAGTTTTAAGCTCTTACTTATTGATCATTTCTTTCTAATAAAATATATTATCAAAGTGTTCTAGAGGCATAGGCTTTGGAATCAAATAGATCTGTGTTCTAATACCTAGTCTGCTGTTTCTATAATCTCAAACTTTAACATGCGTCAGAATCACCTGGAGGGCTTGTTAAAACACAGACTGCCGGACTCTATTTCCAGAGTTTCGGATTCAGTAGGTCTGGGGTGGACCCAAGAATCTGCTTTTCTAACATGTTCCCAGGTGATGAAGATGCTGCTGGTCTGGGGACCACACCTTGAGAATCTCTGTTCTTTCTTCTCCTATAAAATGGGGATAGCACTGCCACCCAGAATGTATGGATGCACCTAGCAATCTTTAGCAAGTACTTTTCAGTGCTATTTTTCACCCTTACAATGGGCCATGCTGGAGGTCAACTAGCTATTACCAGTGGAGCACTCCTTCACCTTGACCATCTAATCCAATTAAAATTGCATAATTAATAGGCCCCTCCCTAAGAGTTCCTAAGATTTGTCATTACTTTCAAGAGCCTAGAATTCACTTTGCTGACTCCTGCCAACTTAGAGGCTAAAAAAACACAAATAAGCTTCGAATATATATTAAGGGTTCTCGAAAGCCTTAAGGCTCCACAGACCAGAGGCACTGGAATCTCCCATGAGCCCATTAGAAATGCAGAATATCAGGTCCTACCTGAGGCCTACTGAAGCAGAATTTGAATTTTAGGGAGATCTTCAAGTAACGCACATAGTCAGTCAAGTCTGAGAAATGTTGCTGTAAGATACTTAGGGAATTTCCATGGCATACCTATTAGTTCAGCAATTAATAACCCAGAACACCATCCCCATCTCATATACAACTTCAAAAGCACTATGTAATTGGATTATTGGAACAAATTATGTGCTGTTATTTACTCAATATCTCAAATTAGGGAAGTCTGAACAGCCATCTGCAGATATAAAAAAGAAAACTACTTACTACTAGATGGTGGCATGACTTGCTCCTTCTGTAAGCTATAAGCTATATTAAGATATTAAGCTATATAAGCTATATTCTGTATTCAAATGACAACATGTCTATAATATTAAACTCCAGCATCAATTAGCTCATTATTTCATTACTTATTAATGAAACCACTGGTTATCTCACTGCCAATTTTGTGGAGTGCATTGCTTGGGGGAGTTAAAAACCAGTCAGGGAAGCACCAACAAAATTTCTTAAGCAGCACACTTGGTATACCTTAAGAGCTAAAAGGAACATTTCTACATTCAAAGCTGTAGCTACTTCAAAGTATAGGAAAAAGGAGATTTCAACTTAAAAACACAGGACCTTTATTTTAGCTAAACATGATGCCACTTTTCTGGGCTGCCATAAAAAAAGGCCCAGTTTAAGCAGGTAACATCAGAATTCTTTTCCATCCAACCATTTAACTCTTAGAAATGCACCTTGTCCAGAAGTCCAGCCCAAGCTTATCTCAGGGGTCCAATTCCCAGTCCCTGTAGCAAACTCATAGAAAGGCAAAGATCAACCTTTAAACCACAGACCAACTCTGACCCAGCACAGGACAGGGCAAGCCCCCTGCACCGGGACATCTGGAATGGTCTGAGCAGAGAGAGGAAAGCAGAACTCCTTTGTTGGTAACAGGAGCCAAGATTCATTAGGTTGAGCTTGCACTAAAAACCGTAAAAAAAGTGCTATGTGAGCACAGTTTTCACTGTTGCATCCAAGGCTCTTAATAGTCCTGTCTGGAGACAGGAGTGCAAAAAAGTCCACAGCCCATACCTGGCCAAAATTTGAGTACTGTTTTGAATAAAGAAATAGGTAATTAGCCACAAATTCCCAATAAACTCTCACAGAGATGTATCTGACATTTTTCTTTTGGGGTAGAGGAAGGAGGAAAAAACTGGCACTGATGCTTTTGTCCTTTTAAATTTAAAAGAAAAAAAATAATAAGAAATTCAACAGTAAAATACATATATTACCACCAATAGTCAAACCAAGAGGCTTGAAAATGCACTACTAAAAGACTGAAAGGAAAAAAAAGAGAGACAGAGATCACTTAAAGTCCAGAATTCATAGGCTCACAGGAAATTTGGCACTGTAAAGACAGAACTTCCACATGCAAAGAGTTTTAGTCCCCAATCCTATGCTACCATTCAAACGGCAGAAGCCTTCTCAGAGGAGTGGGAGGTGGGAAACAATGGAAAGTGGCTCACAATTCATGAGACGTCTTCACCTATTTTAACCACCACATTGCCTAGGAAAAGATGATTCTTCAGAGTCAATCAATCTTTTTAAGACAAAAAGTTGGACCAGAAAAGGAAAGTCAAAAAAGGGAGGGTCTGGCCCCGTGGCATAGTGGTTGGGTGTGGTGTGCTCCATTTCTGTGGCTCAGGTTCACGGGTGCAGACCCTGGGCGAGGACCTACACCACTTGCTGGGCCAGGCTGTGGCGGCGACCCACACAGAGGATGGAGGAGGACTGGCACAGATGTTAGATCAGAGCGAATCTTTCTCACCAAAAAAAAAAGGGTAAAAATGCTTCTCTAGGAAAGCCAAGCTGTGGCAGGTGCCACAGGAAAGGAAAAACAACAATTATAGGCTATCCAACTAACAAGAGGTTTAAGAACATAACCCACAACTCTTTCCAACCACAAAAAGACTGTAGCAGGGTCTGAGCAACCCATCAGGCCTCAAGTGCTGAATTCTAAAAGCCCCACAGAAGTCTGGGTCACTTATGGAAAGAGTAGAACAAGCCTGAATCCTAAGGCCCCTCTAGACCTCCACAGACCTAACATGGTTTACAAACAGGAAACATAAAGGAGGCGACGTGGAGGAGTCACACCCTCTGCAGAACAAGTGGGACAAAATACCAAGAAGACTCTTGACACTCTCTTCAGAGTCTAATATCTATAAGAGCTTCTTTTCCACTGTTCAAATGCATAAAACCACCATTCTAAAAAAACCCATAAATGTTTCTCAACGTCTATGAAAACATTTTAAGTTGGTACTGTAGTTTCTATCTTAAACATGTTTTTAGACATATTAATTACCTCACCTGAATCTTCACAGCAACCCCAAATATAGGCAAAAATAGATATTTACCTCCATTCCACAGATGAAGAAACTTCCCACCAGAGGTGACGTGACTTTTATCTAAGATTTCAAAGCTTATTTTTACAGCATATGGCCCAAGCAGGAACCCAGGTTTTCTAACTTTAGTTGTAGTGTTCTCTATACTCTGCTACTCAAAGTGTGGGCCACAGACAAGTGGCGCAGCATCAGCTGGGGGTGAATCACGTGCACATGAAAGCTGGAGGCACAGTGCTCTCTAAGGGATTATGGTGCCTCTTTTAGGTAATAACTCTGTCTCTGAATTTGGAGCCAAAAAATGTTCCTTACCTATGCTGCCATCCTCATCCACAAAGGTTTTAGATTTCAGCACGCGCTTTCGTTTTCTTTTGTTTTCTCCATTTGAGCTCTGAAAGATCATAGGAAGATCAGAGGATACAACATTAAGCTGACCAATGAAGCTACAAAGAAAAATTACAGAAGCTTTTTAATCTATAACAATCACCCTCCAACATTCCCTGATGACAAAATGTTGAACAAGGAACTCTACACACTTCCTTTTAGGGGGCCGGCAGTACCACACAGACAAGGTATGCTCATTCTATGTGCAGGCTCAATATTTCATTGTTTGTGAGAAGAAAAGTAGCATGTTGAGCAAAGACCTGTGTTCATTCAGTTAAAAAACTCTTGTTGGGTAGTGCAGGCACCATGGCTAAAAGACCGAGAGGAGAAGGACCTTAATGGAGGAGACAGACAAGTAGAACAGACCAATGCAATCCGCTGTGGTAAGGGCTTTGAAGGAGTGATGCAGCAGGCATTATGGGAGCACACAGGGAAGGCCCCTAAACCAACCCAGAGGTTTCCACAGCATGTGCCCTTGTTGTAGATCCTTGCTATTCCAGCCTTAACACTGCAACATTACAAGCATCTAATTTAGTCTCAAACAGGTTATCACTGACACCAAGTTTCTGTTATCTCCACTGGTCTTTCATCTCATTTTCTTTTCAGCTAATGGGGAAATCAGCGCAAAATTGAAAGGATAGTCTTGACACAATGAATTAAGGAAAACTAACAGTCATAAAGAAAAAAAATTTGTCAGCACCCATCTTCTCAACTCTTCATTATCTACACGAACAGATAAAGACAAGATGCAGCTGAGGATCATTCACAACTACATTTCCCCCTTGTTACCAGCTTTTCTCATCTAGCCCTTTTCCAGGAGAGCTTCTGAAGAACCACAAATATGCATAAGTTGTTAGTTCTGTTCTATCATTCACACACTTTGCTCTGATGCAGGCAATACCTCATTTTGCACAATTCCAAAAGGAGCTGAATATAGCACAGCAGCCCTGATGCTGGAGGTCATGAAAAACAAACCAGCTCCCAGGACTGACCTCTGCAACCTTCCTGAGATGCCATCCTATAGCTGAACTCTCACTTCAGGTGAGAAGAGAGCCCATCCTGTACTACCTAGCGGAGAGCAGAATGAGACACGAGCCATCTGCTGGCATTTGTGAAGCAGACAGGAGTGAACCGATTTAGCAGAGTAGTTCTAGGTCCTTGGACAATAAAAGACACTTGGAAAGTCAATCATCCCAGTAAAGTTGTACCTTGATGGAAGAAGGCTCTGGCTCAGTCTTCAGCACTGGTTCCGGAGATGGAGAAGGAGGAGGAGGTGGGGATGGTGACTCAGCTTCATAAGCGCCAGGAGAGTCTGGTACGACTGAAAATAATGAAACCAGCTTAGAGAAGAGAACTATGGCACTATCTGGTGCAACACCTTCTCCACTGGCTCTCTAAACTTCCATGTCCAGCAAAGGGGATTTTGCAAGCAGTAATTCATGACAACCAAGGACTCTGCAGTTATATATCTTTAAATACATATATCTTTAAAATACATGTTTTATTAATTTTATACAAAGAAAATCAGAGAATCAAAAATTATTAGAGCTGGAATGTACCTTAGAGATCACCTTAGCTAAACTTTTTATTTTACAGATAAGTCAGAGTATAAAGTTGTTTTATAAATATCCACTGATTATCTACCATGGGTCATATATTGCACTTACATTGTTTCACTTTATCCTCACTACAACCCTAAGAGTCAAATATTATTATTTGCACATTGGAGTTGAGTAAACAGAGGTTCAGAGAGGTTAATTAACTTGCCACGGTCACAGAGCTTGCCACTGAGGAAGGTTTTAAATCCAAGGCGGTTTGATTCCACAGCCTTACTATTCCAACTATTCCATGCTGCCTTACCACTCAGGGCCAGAAATTTCCTCTTAAGATCAAGTAAGTGGATATAATCCTCAGATTATACCAAATGTTCCATGCCAGAGTCTTTGTGACTGATATGAGGATTATTTGCAATCACCTGAGATGTTTGTTAGACTGAAATTTTCCAGCTGATGTTAAAAGCATCAATTTCGTGGGAAAAATCATCTTTGAAATGATGATCACAATTATAGCTCTAACAATTAAGACCTGCTTACCATGTTGTATGGAAACTATTTCTAGTGATTGCCCTACTGATGAGGCTTGTTTTGCTACACTGAGATTAGCAGGAAAGAACACTTTTAGGAAAGAAATACTGCTATGGAAATGGTACCACTTGAGAAGAGAGCATCACAGAGGGATCCCATCATTTTTGAACAGTTCCAGAAACAGTGGTCTTAGTATAAGACCCATGAAAGGCGAAATGAAAATCCCCAGGTGACCTATTGCTTAATCAAAACAAAGAAACTGCTGGTCGGGGGCCCGGTAGCTGCTTAGCCTCACCTGCTCCCTGAATCTCCTGGCTGTATTCAAATTCTTAGCACAAGTCTTGGATCTGAAATTCTCCCAACTGATTAGGTCAGTGTTAAAAATTATGACAGTGGAGGGTTCAAGGCCAAATGACCTAAAGAGGTGAAGCAGAACAGGAGCCAGAATGAAAAAATAAATTATACACTTCAAGTATGAAATGGGCCCCAAAACTTTATAACCTCTGGGAAACAAGAGACAGAAACATAAAAGGAAAGTGGTCCAGTTATTAACCCAGTTCTTGGAGGCTAGAACACGATGGGAGCTCAGGCAAGCAAGAGTAAAGTCAAACCACAGAGCCAAGCACCCATTTTTCTGAAGGTATAGCCATTAAGAAAGCTGTGTCACAATGTGTTACAGTGGTAGTAGGAAAGTTTATATAGTGAGGAAGCCAAAGAAAAGAAATTTTGAGTACTCACAGTAATAAATTTAGGAGTTCTTATTCTATTTCCAGTTCTGTAACCACTTGACTTAACCAAGGAAAACACTTAATCCCAGTGGCACCCTCTAAGACCCCTCTCACTGCACTGTATGGAACTGTTTATCTAGATTCCCCTCCAGACTCTAAGCTCCAAGAGGCAGAGGCACCACAATTTCCCTGTCAGTGAACACGTACCAATAATTTTTTTAAATAAAGGAAGACAATCATTTTCTCAACTAAATTTGGGATGAGGGGCTTCTAGGTCAAGAAAGAGTCAACATATCCCTCCTTCTCCCTTCCACACCCCCAGAAAGAAACATAATGATAATAAAGGGATAAATGTTGTAACCCCCCTGCAACAGGGAAGAGAACAGAAGAGGAGCCAAGAGCTCTTAATGAATAAGAAACTTCAACAAATCCCTGGAAGATGGAAGGCAAATGGAAGAAAGTTGACCAGAGAAGCATCAGTCAATTAGCTGAGGCAGTTAGGAGAGGTTACTATATATCATAAAACTTCTGTTTTATCTGATTTTTGAAACTGCGTATTTGTATTTCTTTGTTTAGAATTTTTTTTTAATAAAATAGTTTAAGAAAGGAAGGACAGGGAAAACAAATAGAATTTTCTGGGCTTTCTAAACATTAATCATTCATTCTCATAACTACACAAAATCCCTATTACTATTATTTCTGTTTCATACAACTGAGGTTCAGAGATTTAAAAAAAAAAAAACTTGCCCACATTCATATACTAGAATCCATGCCCGTCTGCCAACCATTTATCATCAAGCCAAGCATTCTCCCTCAATATATTTTTAGTGACATAAACATAAGGAATGTTTGATGCATTGGTGTATTTTAAATATACTTGTAATAAATTTGCAGCTCTTCAGAGGAAAGTTACTCAAGTAGTGAAAATATCACTTATCCCAGGAAAGCGATCTTTGTTGGAGCAGAATAAGAACTGTGGTAAAACTAATTTCAGGAATCCAGCAATGTAACCACTGTTTATCAGAGAGTTTTCTGGCAGAGATGGGTAATTAGAATTCCTGGAAATCATTCATAGCTTCCTAGGAATTTTTTTAAACTACCTATCTTAACCTGAAACAAGGGTCATGTGCTTAACATTCTTCATAAACGATTTACAAGGTCTGAAAATGTTAGCAAAGACAAACATATTGGTTAAAACTCTTTCTTTCTAATAGAACAAAGAATCCTAAAATTCATATGGGGCAACCAAAGACTCAGAATTGCTAAAGCAATCCTGAGAAAAAAGAACAAAGCTGGAGGAATCACAATCCCTGACTTCAAAACATACTACACAGCTACAGTAATCAAAACAGCATGGTGCTGGTACAAAAACAGGCACACAGATCAATGGAACAGAACTGAAAACCCAGAAATAAAACCACACATCTACGGACAGCTAATCTTTGACAAAGGAGCTGAGAACATACAATGGAGAAAAGAGTCTCCTTCAACAAACAGTTTTGGCAAAACTGGACAGCCATGTGCAAAAGAATGAAAATCGACCATTCTTTTACATCATTCACAAAAATAAACTCAAAATGGATCAAAGACTTAAAGGTAAGACCTGAAACCATAAGACTTCTAAAAGAAAATATAGGCAGTACACTCTTTGACATCAGTCTTAAGAGGATCTTTTTGGACACCATGTCTTCTCAGACAAGGGAAACATAGAAAGAATAAACAAATGGGACTTCATCAGACTAAAGAGCTTCTACAAGGTAAGGGAAAAGAGGATTGAAACAAAAACACAACCCACCAACTGGGAAAAATTGTTTGCAAATCATATATCCGACAAAGGGTTAATCTCCATAATGTATAAAGAACTCACACAACTCAACAACAAAAAATCAAACAACCCAATCAAAAAACGGGCGGGGGGGCTGGCCCCATGGCCGAGTAGTTAAGTTCGCGTGCTCCGCTGCAGGCGGCCCAGTGTTTCGTTGGTTCGAATCCTGGGCGCGGACATGGCACTGCTCATCAAACCACGCTGAGGCAGCGTCCCTAATGCCACAACTAGAAGGACCCACAACGAAGAATATACAACTATGTACTGGGGGGCTTTGGGGAGAAAAAGGAAAAAATAAAATTAAAAAAAAAAAAAATGGGCAGGGGATATGAACAGACATTTCTCCAAAGAAGATATATAGATGGCCAATAGGTACATGAAAAGATGCTCATCATCACTGATCATCAAGGAAATGCAAATCAAAACTACACTAGGATATCTCCTTACACCTGTTAGAAGGGCTAAAATAACCAAAACAAAAAATAACAAATGTTGGAGATGTTGTGGAGAAAAGAGAACCCTCATACACTGCTGGTGGGAATGCAAACTGATGCAGCCACTATGGAAAGCAGTATGGGGATTTCTCAAAAAATTAAAAATAGAAATACCATATGACCCAGCCATCCCACTACTGGGTATCTATCCAAAGAACTTGAAATCAGCAATTCAAAGAGACCCATGCACCCCTATGTTCATTGCAGCATTATTCGCAATAGCCAAGACGTGGAAGCAACCTAAGTGCCCATTGACTGATGACTGGATAAAGAAGATATGGTGTGTGTGTATACACACACACACACAATGGAATACTATTCAGCCATAAAAAAGGATAAAACCATCCCATTCACAACATGGATGGACCTTGAGGGTATTATGTTAAGTGAAATAAGCCAGATAGAGAAAGACAATCTCTGTATGACTGCACTCATATGCGGAAGTTAAACACATGGACAAAGAGACCAGATTAGTGGTTACCAGGGGAAAGGGGAGGGGTGGGGGGGTGGGCACAAAGGGTGGAGTGGTACACCTATAATATGAGTGACAAATAATAATGTACAACTGAAATTTCACCAGGTTTTAAATGATCATAACCTCAATAAAAAATAAAATAGAAAAAAAAACCCTATTTCTTTCTAGCAATGAAGATATTTCTCTTAATGTTCTTTCTTTCTGGGTCTGGCATTTTCCTACTTTACAAAGACAGTATGTACAACTGCTAAAGGTGAACACTTACTGAACACCTCAATAGGAAAAGTGAGGTGAATAATAAGAAAATCTACTACGTGTCAAGCACTGTCCTGGCACTTGAAGCATTATCTTATTTGACGTTCAGGAAAAGCCTACACAGTTTGTGGTAACATCCCCATCTTAGAGATGAGGAAACAAGGAACTGAAGAAGTAATCTGCCTAAAGTCACACAGTAAGTGACAGAGGTAAGACTTAAACCCAGGTCTGTCTGACTCCACAGTCCCTGCCGCTTCCTCCACTCCTGCTGCTCATCTGCTAACTTCTAGCTGAAGACAGCATATTGAACTAATAGCACATATTCAGTGTAACGGACATAAAACAATAGGTTAGAGACTGTGTGAAGGTTTAAAATAAAATCTCACTGGCTTTGAGACAAAGAAGAAATTTAGGAATAAAATGGCAAAGGTTTATAAATTTAGTCAGACGCCAAAAACTATCTTTGCCAGAGAAAAAATCTGAGAGCCTCTGCTCTATATCATCTGTTATTATAGGCTGTCCACCTCTATCACATTTCTTCTCACTCCTTTCCAAACTAAATAACCCCACTCATATTTCTAATCACCCACGGGTATTATTTTTGTGGGCTAAGGCTCACAACTACAGAGAATATTTCAGAAGTATGTAATGAGTACTCAATCAACCACAGTAATTCCTTGACTTAGAGCTGACTCCTTCACTTATACTAGAGTATCTAGTTTACCTTTTTAATGTACATTAGGCTGACGACTTCAAAGACTTTTCTAAAATCTTCCCCAACTTCTTTTCCTGGTTGGAAATAGGGAAGACTGTTCCAATTAGCACATAGTCCTGAGTTACTTCCTAATTATTTTCCTGTGTGTTTGCATGCAGTTGCCTCTACTTCCTCAACTCTTAACTGATCAGAATGTTCATTGATGGTTCTGGTTTCATCCACACACGTGGGAATCTTCCTTTCAGTGGTCCTGGTCAAAGCATTTTGATAAATGACATGGAATGAGTATACAGCAACTACCTCTCTGGGATGCTCCCAATGCCCTACCCCTACTCATTCCAGAGAGTCACTAAAAACTCTAAATCCACCGAAGAGTCAAAGATGTACCTCCATCAGAGACATATTCAACTTCCTTGTACAGTTTCTTTCAGTTCACTTCTTTTGCATTTCTGTCATCTCTACACATAATTTGTTTTTCACTCACTTGTATGGTTGAGCTAATACCCCTTTGGGGGGAGACTCTGCTACCATTTTCAGTTCTTCTTACGGCAGTTTCTGCTAAGAGTAGAGTCTAACAAGTTTAGTTTTGTCCTTCAGCAGCACAGCAGCTTCCTTCTTCTGCATTCATTCCTCTTCTTTAATTTCTTTCAGCATCAGTTTGCTTGCTTTTGTCTGTGTACCTTTAAGTGACGGGAAATCCCTTTGGCCCAGAGTTCTGCCTGCCATTAACTAAAATGTTTTATACTCATTATGCCATGAATTCATGGAGAATAGATTACAGCAGCTCCAGTCTTTCACCACTGATTCTCAAAGTAGGCTTTTCAGGGTAGAAGCTGTCTGGCATATCAGTTGAGCCTGGGTATCTTTCTCTTTAGCCTCCTCTTTCTACACTTTCGTTTACATGATTTGGGAAGAGATCTTGGCTCCTAGAATACTTGATATTCTTTTAAAAGGCACATTAATTTTCCAGGTGAGAATCTTGTCCTTATTCTGTTTGCTTATCTTACAACAGTACCCACAACCTAAAACTGGATGGGTCTATGGTGTCATTCCCTTTGAACAATGACAGACACTGTAGATTCTGCATCTTAGCACGGTTTTACTTATGTGGTACAAAACACAACCAACACCCTTGATGCCTACAATGTCACCTGCTTTAAAGCATTCACATGAAGGTAGTCAAAGGAATACCTCCATTTTATTTTTAAGAAAGAAAAGGTCTTTAATAATACACACAATAATAATCCTTGTTCTCTTTCCCTCTGTGTTTGTTATTTTAGCAAATTACCAGAAGATCATGGTCAAAAGGTTAAAGTAGATTTTAAACAGAAATAGGTGCTATGTCTCTCAATGCTAGGATTACTACTGTCAGTGTGACCAACAATAAATTACTTTTTAGCTCCTTAAGCATAATAAGAATTGACCCCTGCTATGAACTGAACGTTTGTGTTGCCCCCAAATTCATATGTTGAAGCCCTAATCCCCAGTGTGATATTTGGAGGTGAGGCCTTTGGGAGGTAATTAAGTCAGAAGGGTAGAGCCCTCATGAGTGCCATTAGTTTAGTGCCCTTATAAGAGCCACGAGAGAGATGATTTCTCTCTCTGCCACCTGAGGATATAGCAAGAAGGTATCCTGCAAATCAGGAAGAAAGTTTTCAGCAGGAACTGAGTCAGCTGGTGGACTGATTTTGGACTTCTCAGCCTTCAGAACTGTGAGGAATAAATTCTGTTGTTTAAGCCACCCAGTCCATGGTATTTTTGTTATAGCAGCCTGAACCAACTGAGACAATCCCCCTAGCCAAAAATTAATAGCAATGCCCACCTTCATCCTCACTGCTATCAGACTCAGGAAGTTTGATTCTTCTCCTCTTTTTCTTCATGTTTTCAGTTTCTTTTGTCTCATCATCAGATAACTCCACTCGCTTCCCCCTGTTGCCATCCAGGAATAATTTAAGCACGTTACACAAAATAAAAATATAAGTATTCATATGCTACTATGGGTCTTGCTTCGTAACTCACAGTCTTAATTCCAGAGTATAGAAGAGTTAAAGTAGACCAATAAGGCTTCTTTCTAAGTATACTCTGCTAACTGACCACAACTAGGTCACTTCATGGGGTAACCAGAATAAAAAATTTCTCTAGCTCTCTAAAGACCACTGTAAGCTATTACCAGGTTATCAAGAATTTTTCTAAATTCCTCTTATATCCCTTATCTTACAATCATTCAGCAAACGTTAAATAAGAAGCTACTACCTACATACAAGGCTTTTTGCTAAACACTCAGATGCACAGATCAAGAAAATACTGTTTTCAAGAAGGTCTGGCAGGAAAAACAGATGTAAATACCACTAGGTATAATACAAAATGATAAATTTTACTGGACAAATAAATAAAATGTCATGGGACATGAGTCTTACTTGAAAACTTTAAAAGCTAAATAGGAGTTCACCAGAGAGAAAAGGGAGACACACATTTGAAAGAGAAAGAACAATAAGAGCAAAGGCACAGACTATGAGAGCTTCAGGTGATTCCAACGACATAATATAAAACCTCGCCTCCATCTTGACATTATTTAGCTCCTCTGTTTGGATAGTCCATCACACTACTCATCTGATCAACAAATAATTTATCAAGGGCCTACTGCGTGCTAAAGACACAAATATGTACGAGATGTAGTTTTTGCTTTCAAGTACTTTATTTCTATGTAACTAAATATCAACTTATTTTTTCTACCTTAAGCTAGAAAAAGAACAAATTAAAGCCAGAATAAATAGAAGGAAATAATAAAAATAGGAGCAGAAATCAATGAAATAGACAATTAACACAGCTAAAAGTTGTTATTTTTTGGGAATAATAAAATTAATAAGACTTTTATAAAACTCATTAAAAAAGAGAACAATATATATTACCAATATTAGAAATGAAAGAATGAAATGTTATCACTACATTTTATCAAAGAATAAGGCTATATTATGATCTTTATGCCAATAAACTCAACAACTTAGATGAAATAAATTCCTTTAAAAACACAAAGAAAACTGACCACCTCCCCCATAAGAAAATTTGAATAGCTCTATTTATAGAAACCAAATTCATAATAAAAAGTTTCCCACAAAGAAAACTACAGGCCCAGATTCACTGGTGAATTTTATCAAACTTTTAAGAAAGAAATAATATATATCTTATACAAACTCTTTAGGAAAACAGAAGAGGAAACTCCTTCCAACTAAGTTTATAAAATTAGCATCACTTTGATACTGAAATCTGAAAAAGACGTTACCAGACAGAAAATAACTGATCTGTTGCCCCCATAAGCATAAAGGCAAAAAATCCCTAACATAGTATCAACAAATTGAATCTAGCAATATATAAAAAGGATAATACATCATGACCAAGTGAGGTTTATCCCAAGAATGCAAGTTGGGTTTAACATTTGAAAACCAATCAGTGTAATTCACCACAGTAACAGAAACATCATATCATCTCAATAAACGCAGAAAAAGCACCTGTCAGAATTCAACACCCATTCATAAAACCTCTCAGCAAACTAGGAATAGAAAAGCACTTCCTCCATCTGGTAAAGGGCATCTATTAAAAACATACAGTCCACATCTTCCCTAGTGGTGAAATACTGAATGCATTCTTGGCAGTAACCATCAACAATGAGTGTTGCACCATGGTTGGGGACATTTTAATCCATCTATATCACATGTTCCTCAGAGGTGAGGCTCACTAAACACAGCCTTGACCTTCTGAAACTTCAGCAATTTGTTGATGTTTTCTACTGGAGTAGCCCCAACCTTGCCACAAAAGTCAAGTATTTCTGGGCCTATCAGTGCTGACAGTGTCCTTTAGAATTTCTTTCAACAGACTAATTCCTACCAGCTATGAGGTAGTGTCTCGAATTCCTGGATCCATTTTTAATAGCTTGTGTGCTTTTTATTTTCTTTTCTAATTACATTTTACCACTTGAAAAATAAACTCATTGATATAAAAAGAAAACAAAGAACTTTTTCTCTTAAATTTCACTGGAAACAGTAATCTTCATTTGGCAATTTGAAGTGAAACACAGACACACAATCAGGAACACTGATGCCATGTCCACAAATTTAAAACAAAGTAAAGGAGAAAAGACAATCAATTTGGATCAATGGGGCCCAAAAAACTGGCTGTGGGCTCTAAATCATATCACTTGACTGACTGCACAGTTTCACGTCACCAGATAAGCTGTGGAGCTCCTCTCTTCATACACCCTAAGGCAGTAAGCAGGATTTAGTGCCGAACTGAAAACTGCCTGCTGTCAATGAACCCAAACAGACGTTTTCACCCCCAGCAGAGACACTCTTCCCCCATGAGCGACAAAATTTTCCTACCTTTTTTTTTCCTTCTGTTGCATCTTAACAGGCTCTGCTTTCTTGGTGGATTTCTTGAGGCCTGCAGGGGCTGCCAGCTTTGGTTCAGTGACAGACACTGGAGGTTGCTCCACTATTTTTTCTTCTTTCACTGCTTGCTCTGAATCCAAATTGACTTTAAGTTTATCTACAAATAAAGTATAGCAGGCAATATATAACCCTATTGTGCAATATTAATCCATCATTCCTTTGACAGTCTACTAAGCGTGAGGCACTATGTCAGGAGCAGGGGATAAAGGGATAAAAAACTGGGAAAGAGGTGGCTTATTGCAACATTTTCAGGCAACTGTTATGGAAAATTTAATCATGTTTTCTTATTACCTGAATGATCAAGTCACTTGTATGTATCATCTGACTAAAAGCAACTCCTTTTTATACTCAAAAAAATATGAAATACCTTTTCAAGCAAAGAAAGACAACAAATGACGACTTTTTAATTTTGTCATCAATGTTCTAATTTTTTTTACATACAAAACATTAAGGTTTTTGTTATTGAGATATAATTCATATACCATAAAATTCACCCTTTTAAAGTGTACAATTCAGTGGTTTTTTAAATTGTGCAACCATCACCACTATCCAATTTTAGAACATTTTCATCACCTCAAAAAGAAACCCTGTATCCATTAGCAGTCACTCCTCACCCCCAACCCAGCCCTTTATAACCACTAATCTACTTTCTGTCTTTATAGATTTGCCTATTCTGGATATTTTGTATAAATGGAATCATACAATATGTAGCCTTTTGTGTCTGGCTTCCTTCATTTTGCATGTTTCAAGGTTCATCCATGTTGTAGCATGTCTCAGTACTTCATTCCTCTTTATAGCTGAATAATATTCCACTGTATGGATATATCACATTTTGTTTATCCATTCATCAGATGATGGACCTGTGGGTTGTTTCCACTTTTTGGCCATTACAAATAAGGTTGCTATGAACATCTGTGTACAAGTTTTTGTGTGGACATACAGTTTTAATTCACTTGAGTAGATATCTAGGAAGTGGAAGTGGGTAACTACGTCTAACTTTTTAGAAGTACTGCCACACTGTTTTTCAAAGCGAGCACATCATTTCACATTCCCCACAGCAACGTATGAGGACTCGATTTCTCCACACCTTTGCCAACAGTTGTTATTGTCCAGCATTAAGTTTTAAATGGTTCAAGTCCCCACAATCAACTATTCATCCACCTCAAGCTTCATTTTCATTGCAACGATCTTGTCATGTGTCAAATATAATAAAAACATTCATAATTTTATTCTAAACATTCAGCCTTGAAAAAAACATCTGTTAAATAAATGAGTTTCATAAGCCATTCTTTTTATTAGGTGAATATTTAATTCTTTTATTTTATGCAGGGTTTCTCCCTCCCTCTATTACATTCCATCATAACATCCTGTTATTCTCTGCCTAGCAATTACAATCATTAACTATTTTATTTTCTCTGTATTTGTCTGTCTCTTCCTCTAGAATATAAGGGCCATGAAGGCAGGGACCTTTTTGTCTACCTTTTCTCCATTGTATCACTATGCAGCACATAGTAGGTGCTCAATAAATATTTGCTAAATAAACACATGAATAAATAAGTGTATCTTTCTATAGTTTGACTGTATTTTACAATTAGCAAATATTCATGTCTTATGCATTTTAGAAATAATAATTTTAAAATTCACTCATGTTTAAGGTTATGAACACACAAAAAACAAACATGTGGGCCTCACCAAAATTGCTGAAAGAAACCACACAATTTGATTGGGTATAGCAGACTAGTACCAGCCATGTAGGCCATGACATCAGCATGATCTATTTTCACAGAAGTAGGGAGCCCTTGTGCACTGTGCCTGCAATAATACAATTGTGTTTCCCAATAACCGGAAAGTTAGCAAATTTTCCATATACTTTCAGAAACATAAAAATGTTCTCTGATAGCTTTTATGACAAAGAAACTGTTGCCCAAATCCCTCCCCCAACCACCAATCTGACCATCATAAAAAAACAGAATTCTGACTAATTTTGCTTACATAGGCATATAACAAAATGTTTCCCCACAAAATTTTTGTAAAACTGATGCTCCAAGAAAGTGTGCCATAATTATCCTGCGGCTCCTGCATTCTTCCTGGTATTCTGCCACATACCCTCAGGGGATGTGTACTTGATATGAGAAGTATGAAAATATGTGACTAATGGTTCCTTGTATACGAAAGAATTCTTATCTAAATAAAGGAGATTTGCTTTCCCAAGAAGTAAATATTTTTAAACAGCCATTACTACCTGGACCCTTCTAATTCATACTGAGGGCTATCTAGTTCATTCCTATGAGTAATCTGCAAAAATAACTACAGAAAGGCAAAGGATTTCTTTTGGAGCCCCTTGGGAGACAGGTAACGGTGGTCAAATCAGGCAAACTGACCCCAGCATCCAAGATATTAACCTCAACACTACACTGCCTAACCAGGCAGCCTCTCTTTGATTTCAATCACCCCTTTTCAAGAGCCCTATGAAACAAGTATTTAGTTCTCTTTTCAAGGCAGGAGGTAAAAATAGGAATAGTAAACTATCCTCCAAGAGATCTAAACTGAACCCAGCTCTCCCTTAAAACCCGAGTGTTCCAGTTGGGTTACTTTTATCAATATATTGGTCAGTAGACTGCAAATTTATGTTAGGATGCAGGAGTGCTACATGGTAGTGTACAGATGGGTAAAAACTGGACAAGGTAGCTTTCACCTCAGATAAAATAAGTTATTAATGTTAACAGTCATGTATTAGTCAAAAGAAGGTAAAAAAATGCTTACTCATAGCAGCTTTTCCAAAAAAATTGCTCATTGCATTCCCTTTCCCTGGTGCCTTGTTGCCTGCCGAAGATGCCTAAAAGCACAAACAAGAAAATGCACGTGATTTTTTTCTAATGTTCAGGCTGCTCTTCAAACAGCAGTCAAAAAATCTCTTCAATAGCAGAGCACACCGTTGTGATGGTACCATCTCTACATAATCATGCTGAAATGTGTAAGCATTAGATATAAGAACAAATCCAGACCACACAGATCTGGCGTTAATCTCCAAAGCTTAGTTTCTCATAGTTTTTATAAAATTATTATTCATTAATGTGTCTAAACTTTTCTTGAGTATATTTAAAAACTACTTAACTTGACAGAATTAAAACAGATCAGAGGCAGTATGGTACACAATGGGGAAAAACCTCCAAAACATTACATTTGTAATCATCAAAAGTGGATTTGAATGCTGGTTCCAGCACTTAATAGTAATATGACATAAAGGCGAATTACTTAAGTCTAGGCCTCAGTTTCACCAGATACAAAATGGAGATGATAGTATCTCCCTCACGGAATTGATAAGAGGATTTAAACAGAGATCAAACAATTGGTGGGGCCGGCCCCATGGCCACAGCGGTTAAGTTCATGCGCTCTGCTTCAGCGGCCTAGGGTTTCGCTGGTTTGGATCCTGGGCGTGGACATGGCACCACTCATCAGGCCATGCTGAGGCAGCATCCCACATAGCACAACCAGAAGGACCTACAGTTAGAATATACAACTATGTACTGGGTGCTTTGGGGAGAAGAAGAAGAATAAAAAAGATTGGCAATAGATGTTAGCTCAGGTACCAATCTTTAAAAAAAAAAAAAACTAGTGGCACACAGTAGGAGTTCTAGCAATGTTACTGTTTTCCCTCCACCTCTCCTCTCCTTTCCCAAAGTGGAGCTTTAAAATGACAACGATGGTAATATTTGTAATAACAATAATTATGCTTTTCTGGATTATTTTTTAATAGTATCTTAATGAGACTTTTGTTTCTTTTTTTTGGTGAGGAAGATTGGCCCTGAGCTAACATCTATTGCCAATCTTCCTCTTTTTTTTCCCCTCTCCCCAAAGCCCCAGTACATAAGTTGTATATCCTAGTTGTAAGTCCTTCTAGTTCTTCCATGTGGGATGCCGCCACAGCATGGTTTGATGAGCAGTGTGTAGGTCCATGCCCAGGATCCAAACCAGTGAACCCCAGGCCACCGAAGCACAGCACTATGCCACCAGGCTGGCCCCCTTAATGAGACTTTTCTTAAGTCAATGCACTTAAGTTAGGTCAGATGACTGAACAACAAAAAAAAACTAAGGGAAGAGAATGAAGAAAAAAACCAAGAAAATTCATAAAATAGAACAAGAATGTTAAATATACTAGGAAGGAATGCATGCATGGCAAAGTCCAGAATATAACATGTTCCCAAAATGACATATTTCTAATATACAATTCTTTGTACTTTACAATTTTCAAGGTGTTTTCACATGCATTATTTCAACTGGCTCTCACAACAATCTCATTATGCACACAAGGCAGGCATTACCATTTTACAGGAGAATCTGAGGCTTGGTGAGAAGCATTATCAAAAGAAAAAGGACTATTTCAGGTGAGAATATCAAGAATTAAAGGATTCAAACTAAAGTAGAAAAATTAAAACTAAATAGCCAAACCTCATACATAATTAAACTACTACCACTGTGTCTACTAATGCTTTTCTAGTTACTCACTCTAAGCTGTGAAGGCATATCTTTGAAGACTTACATTTGTAACCTCTTTAGCCTCTGTTTTGGTTTCCTTGTTGGCATCTTGGATTTTTGAAGCAGCTTTAGAGGCAAACATTCCCATAATCCCTTTGGGCTGCTGGGAAGTCTGTTTGGAGGTAGGTGGGCCATGACCATTGGCGGTCAATTCGTTACTGGCTTGTGTCTCACTTGACATCTGAAGATTTGTCTGCTCGAACTTTTCAGAAGATGAGGATTCAGCAGGAGTTCTAGGGACTGCAGCTGCACACTGTATGGCACTAAACCTGGGGACAGAAATGTTACATTAATGTCAATATCAAACTTTATTTTCAAACTCTTGCTTCTTTCACACAATACCTTCTAACGCTAATACTATAAAATTAGAAAACTTTAGAACAAGAATGGATTTTAGAATTTATTTTGGGCAAAACTCTCATTTAGATAAAGAAACAAGTACTGGAGAGAAGTGAATGATTTCCTATGTTATACATCTAGTTAGTAATAGAACTAGAATTGGTCTCAGTTGTCTTCAACTATACCATATTGAGTATTTTTGCTTTTTTGAAAAAAGCATCCTAATGCAAAAGTAGGAGTATACCAAACAATAACAAAAGATTAGTAATTTCACCATCCTTAGGAAACCAAATGGTTATCTCTAGTTTTCAAAGACTTTCACCTTATAGGGCTAGATATTCAATAAATACTAACTGAATCAAAATTAAGAGCTTTAAGTATTAACAAATTTCCTGGCAACTGTCCCTTTCATGCCTTAAAACATGGAAGAAGCTGGGAAAGAGCCACTGGCTCTTACAATTTGTGGTCCTTTACATTTGTTAATAATTTCTAATAATTCTAACTAACGGCACCAGATAAGTATGCCAAAAGCCAAGTGAAGAAATTTGGAACAGTTTGCACGGCATATTAAAGGGAATTCTCATCTCTTCTTCTCTAATCCCTGTAGATCTGACGGTTTCACACAAAACCATAACATAATGTCCCACACTGTGAATGAGTAACTGATCCAGCCTTCTCAAATGGCTGCACTTAAAGCAAAGTTCCCTAACTTTTTCTAACAAAGAAGATTTTACTCCCCCCAAGTCTTTTGCTTATTGGGGTGTGTGAGAGTTCCTCATTTTTTGTATTTCAGGTACTCAGCACAAGACCTGGCACGTGGAAATATATGTTGAAAGAAAAGATTAAGTTACTGAAAGTGAGTCTTCTGGCTTCTCTCCCTTTTTCACTGTATCACCTCAACTTGGGATGAGAGAAGACAGCAGTTAAGAAACTACGTGGTGATAGCAATTATAGATCAACAGGGCAAAGCTTCAAGATTAACTGCTAGAATAACTGGCCTAAGAAAAAAATTCCTGATAAATCCTTTAATTTCAGAAGTAACTTTAGACTAAGTAGCCCCAAAGCTAGAGTCTACAGCTCCAAAAATCTTCCACTGATTTATTATGGTCCACATCAGAAAACCCTACATTAACACAAATATTTTGTGCATCAGAGTTAAGAACAGACGGAAACCATTTCCTTTCACCCACCACTCTTCCTCTCTGGCTTTGCAGTGCCTCCATGTACAAGGAAAAGAGCAATGTTTTATTTCACTGTCAGCATCTAAAGTTGGCCCCAAGACAAGTCTTTCTCGATCTGGTCTACATTCCACACCTTAGGGTCAGGACCAGGAACTGGCAATGAGGAAGAGACCAAGTCAGGCTGGGAACATGTCCGAAGAGAGAAGAATCTGCTCAGTCCTAAAGTTTCAGCTCTCTTCCTGTCACAGCACTTCTTAAAACACACGAAACAATGAGTCACATCTCAGCTGGCCTACAATTCTCAGGACCAAATACCAACTTCTTTCTTGGAGATAAATTCTTCACATTTCTACCGAGGATACTTTAAGTATTTAAGTCAAGTTTCATTAAAGTGCTTCCTGTTAGCACATTTCTACTTGCCATGTTTATTTTAGAGATCCCTGTGCAAACTTCATTTTGAATTTTTGAGTCACTTTTATTCGTTTGCTTACTTGCTAGATACAACAGAAGAACTGATTTTTAGAGCTTGACATGCCACAACTAGATTTTAATACAAATTGTTTTTGAAATCTAATAATATAATTACATAAACATATCAGGGTGTTAATGTTTTCTTGTAATCCTTCCCTAAAAGACATCAGACTTATAAATTACTACTCTCTGGCTATATTTATTTATTTATTAAATATCTGTATGCCTATTACACTCAAGGTTTTGTGCTAAAGAAAAAAATACCTAATGTCTATCATTAATTCATTCAATAATTATTTACTGAATGCTTACCATTTGCCAGGTCTCACTTTGGGTATACAGCGGTTAACAAAATAGACACAATCCCTGTTCTAATGGAACTTACAGGAACTTGTTTGGCAATTCTATACCTATTTCTCCTGATAGACCTGGCTTTATTAGTTATCCCATCTCACCCAGTATCTTCAACCATTTCCTCTTTTATGCCTCTTCCCTAACAATACAAGTTCAAGGCATTCTCAACTTTAAAAATGTATATATACTCCCTTAGTCTTAATTCTTCTTTAGCTGCCTCTTTTTCCTCCATCTTACAGTTAAATTTCCTGCAAAGAATTGCCCATATTTGCTGTCTCACTTCCTCATGTCCCCATCTACTCAGTTGACCAGAATCTGGTTACTCCACTGAAAATGCTCTTACCAAGGCTGTCACTAAATCCAACAGACACTTTTCAGTTCCTATTTTATTTAGCTTCTCAGTAAGGTTTGATATTCTCAACCAGTCCCTCCTTTTTGGAACTCTTTCCTTACCTTTTAGAATCCCATATACTCTCATGATTTTCCTCTTATCTCTGGCTGCTCCCTGTTAGGCCCCTCTTTTTCTGCTCCTCCCTTAAAAAATGGCTATCACTTAAACAGTGTTTACTATGTGCCAAGCACTGTCCTAAGTGCTTTACACATATTAATTCACTTAATTCTCTACAACCCTGTGAGGTTGGTACTATTGTTAGCTTCATTTTACTGATGAGGAAACTGAAGCACAGAGAGGTTAAGTCATTTGCCCAAGGTTACACAGGTAGTAATTGTGGCCTGGAGTTTACTTTTTGCCCTTCTTTCATTTTATACATTCTCTCTGCCTGACTGTATCAAATGCTGTGGTCCAATTAAATTACCTGTTTTTTCTGACTCCAAAGTCTCTCTTCTCATTCCAGATTTCTCTCCTTAGCTCAAGACTCACCTCTCTATTGCAAAGGACAGCTCCAGTTGAACTCCCCACAGACTTCTCAAACTCAACACGTCCAAACACAATTCATCATTTTTCCCTCTCTTCCAAAGCCTGCTCCAGCTCATATATTCCCTTTCTTAGAGATAGCACCAGCACTCATCGAGTTGCCCAAGTCAGAAACATGGCCATCATCCTCAACACCATGAACACACCTACACACACACCAGCAGCAGAGCCATGACTCAAGCCCATAACATCAATTTCCAAAATGCACATGCATTATAGTCCATCACCTCCCTGTGCTGTGAACAACACAAAAAATGAGCAAGGTCTGCTCCCAGCTGTGGAAGCTCAATTGCTTTTGGACACAAGGTAGAGGGATATCAAATTAGGACAGTTTTTTGGAGGACAACATTTAAACTGGTTCTTGAAGGATGGGTATGATTTAGACAAGCAGAGACTGGGGTAAGGGAGTAACAAGGGGCACAACAAACATTTCTGGTGGCAGTGACAGGATAAATACATGAGAAATAGATTTATGGGGAGTCCACTAGGGTTTTCAATATGGGTTGTGGCTGCTATTTTTTACCTTATGATGTACTAATAAAACCAGGCATGTGTCTTACTGCAAGATAAATGGGGTTTTACTAGACTTGGCATTCACTCTTAAGAGGCAGCCACTGTGTAAACATCTTACAAAATCAATTCGTAAAGAAGCCCACAAGGAACATTAAGGAGCTCACTTGCTGCAGTTCTGCAAGTTGCTTTTAAGGATGTCATAGTCGGTATTGAACAGAGGCCCACTGTCCTTTAGCATGGCTTTCTGGATGCTGTACACATGGATGCTGGCAGTCACAGCTAGCTTGGACTTCACTGCTACAAGTCAACAGGAAAAGCAGTCTGTTAATACACAAACTTCATAGCGTGCGGGGACTTTAACAAGAAACCCTTCTGCATTAAAGCCATTTGCAATCTGTGGTGGTCCAAAAAGTTCTAAAAGGCCAAATAGCTACATATACAGCCTAACATCAACTCTTCTGTCCATGACGGGGACATTATGACAAGGTAGGTGGTGGTGAGTCAGTTCTAAGTACAGCACCTGTGAGGGTATCACTCATCTAGTGGACACTCAGTAAATATTAATGAATGATTGATGATGACCATGATGTTCTTTTTTTCAGTTAGGAAAGAATCTTACACTCTAGCATATAATTAAGGAATAAGTAATTTCTATCTAAGAAGACTCACTTATGAAATTCAATTTTAGTTTACAAAAAGCAACTCTGTAACAAAAATACTACTAACCAGGTAAGTCTGCAGAGGAAAAACACAAAAGAACATCACAAGAACAAATTTTAGGTTCCATGAAGGAAGGGACTGTGTCTAACTTGTTCCAAGCCTCTAGTGCCTGGCTCAGATTAGATGCTCACTACATATCTATTGAATGAATAAATCTTGCTTTGTCTACCACAATGGAAATTCAAAAAGAAAACAATGGACTTCTCCACCACCCTGAATACCTCAAAGTTAATTTGTAAGAAACGACTCCCCTGGCAGGAGTCTTTATATACAAAGTATGACAGTACAGGTTTTTTTGTGGTTTTTTTTTGAGGAAGATCAGTCCTGAGCAAACTGCTGCCAATCCTCTTTTTGCTGAGGAAGCCTGGCCCTGAGCTAACATCCGTGCCCATCTTCCTCCACTTTATACATGGGACGCCTACTACAGCATGGCTTTTGCCAAGCGGTGCCATGTCCACACCCGGGATCCGAACCAGCGAACCCCGGGCTGCTGAGACGCGGAACGTGCGCACTTAAGCCCTGCGCCACCGGGCCGGCCCCCAGTACAGGTTTTTGTCTTGAGACATAGGTCCAAGATCACATGGACTCCCCACTGTTAGAAAATTTCTTTGAATTGGTTTTTAAAAAATGGAATAGTAGGGGCCAGCCCTGTGGCCAAGTGGTTAAACTTCTGTGCACCCTGCTTTGGCAGCCCCAAGTTTGGGGGTTCAGATCCTGGGTATGGACCTACTCTACTCCTTGGTGGTTCTGTGGAGGGATTCCACATACAAAGTAGAGGAAGACTGGCAAAGACATTAGCTCAGGGCTAGTCTTCCTCAAGCAAAAAAAAAAAAATAAGAGGATAGGCAACGGATGTTAGTTCAGGTGAATCTTCCTCACACACACACAAAAAAAAACCCAGAATAGTAGCATTAATAGTCTTGAAACAGGTGGACAAATTTAATTTACAAGTTATATTAAGTCTTTCTGACTTTAGAAAAGCATTCTTTAATCTTCTTCCTAAAAATATTGTTATGGAACACAACACAATATTTAGAGACTACTGTCTTTTTACAGCTGATGAGGTGTTCCATATGGTATTCATGAGAGGTTTTGTATGTCTGTCACAAGCTTCGAAATCCTGTGATAAAAGTGCTTTATTTATGTCAGCAGCTATTGGCCTTAAAAATGGGAAGTTAGGCAGATGTAGTATCATATTTTAACATGTTTGAGAAACTACTAATAAAAGGAATAAACGGCTCTTCAGTTAAACAGCTACATATATTACATGAGATGTCAGGGGCAGATTTTTTATTGTGCTTACATTAATGCCATAAGAGGAAAACTTGCTAAATCACTGAAACACTTACCTTCCAATTTATCTTCTCTCACTACTGCAACCTTGTGGCACTGTAAGGAAATAACACTTCATTAATGTTGAACGTAGTACAACTTGCAATTTTAAAGTTTCCTTAACAATAATTCAATTGCCCTTAGTTGTGAAATTAGGAAGATTAGGTAACCCTGAAAATAATACGTTATATTTTAATAAAGTCAGACTCATTTTTAACTTGCTTACTTTAAAGGTTCTCAATCGGGGTAAGGAAAATGATAGAGCATAGATACCAATACAAAAAAACCCCTCAAATCAGTGTGAGGAAAAGAGGATTTTTTAGTAAGTGATGTGATGAGAATTACTGTACAATCATACGGAATCAGATAAAAATTGGATCTCCCATGCCATACAACAGAATAAATTTGAAATGGATCGGAGATCTAAACATAAAGAATGAAATCATACATGCACTGCAAGAAAATATGATTGAATCCTTCTATAAATGATATAAACTGAGAATGAGGAAAAGTTTCCTAACTATAATTCAAAATCCAGAAATAAATGAAATAATTCATAAAAACTAACAAAGAACTTTTAGTTGACAAAAAACCTTTAACCAAAGTACAAAGACAAGTGATAAAGTAGGAAAAATATCTGCAACTTATATCACAAAGGGTTAATATATAGTTTCTAAAACAGAGAAAACAAAGACTAAAAATCCTTTAGAAAAATGGCCAAGATATATGAACAGATGGTTCACAGAAAAAGAAATGCAAATGACCCTGAAACATACGGCAACACGTGCTATGTGGAGACAGGTACTCTCATACATTGTTGGTGGGAATGAAAAATGGAAAGGTATTTGGCAGTACCCAACAAAGTACATATGCATCCTACTTCTAGGAATGTAACTCTAAAATACACTGGCAAAAATACACAAAACACATATCCATTAAGTTATTCACTACAGCACTATTTGTAATAGCCAAAAATTGTAAATAACTCAAATGACTATGAATAAGGAACAGGTGAATAAACTAAGGTATATCTATCCATGTAGTATCATGTGGCTGTCACAAGGAATGAGGAATATTTCTATATCTGCTATGGAGTGATGCTATGCTAAAGATCTACTGTTATGTAAAAACAAAGCAAAGTGCAAAACAGGATGTAAAATATAAAAACTTTTACCTAAGAAAGGGCAGTAATATGAATATATATTTGCTTATATTAAAAATATATATAACAACAAAAACAATGAAAGAATGCAAAAGCAATAAAAATAGTTACCTCTAAGGGAAAGAAGGGAACCTAAAAACTGAAAGTGGGGGAAAAAATTTAAATTTAACTAGATACTGAGTTGGTGGCTTAACCACAGAGAGGAATTATTTCAAGTGATTCTAAAACACAGGCTAATTGTGCATCCCTAATAGGATATATCCTATAGACAAAAAGATCTGCACAGAAATTTCAAACTGTTTTCAGTAATCATATTGTTAGAAAAAATATTGGGGTTTTCATAATGCGCTTTCTCTTAAAAAAAAAAAGGCATTCCTAAAAACGTCATCTGTACATTTTTGTACAATGCAAATCTGTACAATAAAAATTACAGAGCTTATGAGAAAGACAACATTAGGAGCTAACCACTCAAATCTATGTAACTTTGTAACAAGAGCCCTAAAAACAATAATTGGTACCATCAGGAAAACATCTGGGCAGCCCAGACAGTTCTGTGTGGTTAAATGCTGCCTCAGGGGAGACTGAAAATGCACAAAAACGACACAGTGGAAATGCCAGTTTGCTGGTGCTAAAACACCACAGACCAGAGTAGAGCTCTGACTCAGTGGGTTCCTGTTAAGGTGGACACAGGAGTAAGTTCAGCATCCACAAACCCAGAGCCTGGCTGGGGATAAGCCCCCTGAGTTTTTTAGCAGTTAAAGAGAAAGGGGAAATATGATTAGTTGATGAGAGAAAGTTCTTCTTTATTGAAAAATTCCAGCCAATAAATCCAGAAGGAATGACAGAATTAGAACACCACCATTTTGTAGCACCTAGTGAATTAATGATCTAGGCAATGATAAAAATCAATCTCAACTAAAATCACTAGATGAAAAGTTAATGAGAAATTTCATAAAGAATGGATCAGGCCGACAACCTCTAACATCACAAAAAGAGAATCAACCAAACATTCCTTTGAAATTTTCAACTACTTCTCTGAAGACTCTCAGGATGAGATTAGGCGGCTTTCACTTTCTATGCACTGCTGTTAAACATTTTTACAATAACAATGATCATCGGAAAAATAAAAATTACTTATAATTTAAAAAATCCATACAAGATCTATAATGTCTTTTTTCTTTCTAGAAACACTTAAAATCTAAAAAAGAAATTAGAAGGAACAAGAACCAAACCTGACATTACGCTTAATCATCTGCCTTTCCTTAGAAGGGCTCTCTTTGAGACAAAAGGCACGGGTAAGCATCTACACTGGTCAGTAATTCTACAGGCTTCCACAGAGCTGCCCTATGGGGCTGCCAGAAGGGAGAGTACAGAGCTCCAAACTTCTCACAACCACTTCAACCACAGTAACCTTATTCAATAGATTTTATATATTAGGATTCTGATTAAGATGTCATTTGAAAAAGCATTCTGCTGTTTTAAAAAAGGTGGGCGGAATTTAAATGCCCTCAAATTTAGAAACAGCCACAGCATAGAAATTTTTAAGTGATTATGGACTACACATCATTTTGAGCAAGCCACAGCATAGAAATTTTTAAGTGATTATGGACTACACATCATTTTGAAAAAGAGTTTCAAAAGAATGCCCTGAGGAACACAATTTGAATGCCTTTCAGGAGTTCATCCAAGAATCCCCTACACCCTGAAGACCAACCCCAAAGACCACGGAAGGATCTGAAATTAAGAACTTATGTCATACGGGTCAGAATAAAAATCTACAACTTTATCTTAAAACATAAATCCTTAACCTTGCACCCTGTTCCAGAAGATGTGTTAACACTCAAAATTTTATGAATATGTCAATATTTTTCCTCCAGATTCTCAAAGGAATCGGTGACCAAAAAAAGAATAAAAAACACTGCTTCAGAGGAACACAATGAATCCCAGGTAAAGAAGTGACTATGATTAGACTGAAGGTATTGGTGAAACTAAAGAAAAAGACTGAAGAGGGCTGGTTAACTGGAAACAACGGAAAGAAGACATTCAGATGCAAACTTCAGCAGTATCCATTCAAGAGCCTGTATGGAGATGATTCTGATGGCAGGTTTATGTCCAAGAGCAAATGAATCCCGGCTGCTTAATTTTGTGTTTCAGATGTATAATGGCATCTGATTCTACCTACACATGCAAATATCTTGATTATTATCTGGCTGGCCAAATAGCTTACCAACAAAGAAAGAATATGTTGGTCAGAAAATATAAGGATCTGATCCCCCTAGCAGTTTTATTTCTCCTTGTAAATTATTAATTTGCCATTCCAGTTGTAAATCTCTCATACTTGGGACTCTACTGCTACAAGACAAATCCAGTGAGTATTCTGATAAATCAGGCTTCTGAACTTCTGAGTCTGAGGGAAAGTCAAAAGGGAAGAGGAAAACTTATATATTAGTGCATCTCTGAGAAGAAGCCCTGATCCCTGGGCTAAGTTCTACAGGGCTGGTTGTGGAGGTAGCGGGAGGTAAAAGGTTTGGGGATGTGAGAACAGAGGAGGTGCGCCTTACTTTTAGGAAGAAGCCAGAGAGGAGGAATTATCAAAGTTCCCAAGGATCAGTCTGGTGCAGCAGAAGGAATGAGTTATCTGTGCAGAGCTTCTGGTGCCCACCAAGGCATGGGAGTAGTAAAATGATCCCTGTGCTCCTGGGAAGGAGATGGAACCAGCTAAGAGAAAGTCAGCAGACCTGAGAAAGCTTTGCAGTTAGGATGATGACAATGCAGCAGTGACGTGTGTTGATGAACGACCAGATACCAGATGGGACCACAACAAAACACTGGAGGATAACGATGTTCCCAGATCACGTCTCTGCACTGCATTAGCTCAGCCCCCTGGCGAAACCCCCATCCTTCAGCCACTTAGACATAAGCCTACCAAAATGAGAGCTCAAATTAAAATCAAGTTCAGTTAAAAAAAATAAAATTGTACTTTCTGAACACATGAGTTTGCGGCTTGACATTTAGACAGGCTGGAAATTAACCACCATTGTCCCCAATCTACCTGCAAGAGGAAGAAGGAATAACAGAAGCAGTCTCCCAATGTTTCACTGCCTAGGAAAATTACATAATAATGATATAGTGTCTGCATCACAGCCAAGATAGTACCCAAACTTCTCAGTGATAGGTTTACTTTAAAAATTCAAAATCATCATCATCTTCAAGTAACTTTTTGGAACTTCCATAATACTAAATTTTGTTGTTTTTTTCCCAATGTTATGTTATATCACGCTGTTTACAGCTCAAACACATTTAAGCTCTTTATAAGGTTCTGAGAACTTACAGAATGTCCATTCTGAATGAGACTGCCGGACACTAAATAGGTGACATGAAGTTGGGCTCCAGAATTTTCCTTTCGCTTCCTTTCAACATAATCATACAGCATCCTGTTCCAAACAAAAGGACATGTCAGTCATTACTAACAGTTTACCTCATCAACTCTTAATTCATGACTTAAAGTTAGATATATTGGGGGCTGGCCCTGTGGCCAAGTGGTTACGTTCTTGCACTCCGTTTCGGCGGCCCAGGGTTTCCTCAGTTCGGATCCTGGGTGAGGACACGGCACCGCTCAACAGGCCACGCTGAGGCGGCATCCCACATGCCACAACTAGAAGGACCCACAACTAAAAATACACAACTATGTACCAGGGGGCTTTGGGGAGAAAAAAAAGAAAAATAAACTCTCTAAAAAAAAAAAAAGTTAGATATATTAAATATAACAGTCCAAATTTTCTACAGTATATTTTTGCTCAGTCTATGGACAGAGTTTAAAAAAAGACAGATTTTAGATGGGACAGGGGAGTTGGGGTCAACTTGTATTGAACTGGCAAAGAGACCAAGCAACTGAAATAAAAGAAATCTAATAATAGGTCAAGAGGGACTGAACCTGCATTAAAACAATGGCAATGACATATAATGGATGGAACAATGAATTAAGAATAAGTTCAGTCACTCTCTACCTACGTGATCCTGGATAAGTTAATTTTTCTAGGCCTCTTAATATCCTGAGATACAAAATGGAAGGCCTGTACTAGATCAGTGATTCTCTTAATCTGGGATTCGTGTGGCCATCTATAACCCTCCAGCCCCAAAACTGTAAGCAAAATGTGTTTTTTGGGGCAGAGACAGTTCAGGGTTTTCAGTAGATTCTCAAAAGGATTATTCCAAAAACATTAAGAACTACTATGTAGATGATCACAAATGTCCAGCTCTGAAATTCCAATTTTACAATTATTCAGATTCAATGCTGTTCCAGAAATGTAGAATGTAACACTTATTCACAATGCCCAGTATTCAGAGCATTCATTAACCTGAGATTCCCAAACACTCAATGTAAAAATAATGCTGCTTTTAGTAACAACTCTAAACATCTTTTTATCCTCAAGATCCAGCAAGTATCAGAAGTTGGCTTCCCTCAATAACTGACAGTTTAACAAAACAACAACAAAAGAGATATACCATTTATGTCTTTTATTTCAAAAAATATTTACTGAGTCTCTATGACATGTCATATTTCTGCCAAGAACAGTTAGAAACTCAAAAATTCACAGAAACTCAGCCTACACTGTTGAGCACTCTCTTTTTGAAGCGTGCCCTCTCTTAGCTTCCATGATCCCATCCCCATTGGGCCTCCTGCGACGACTCTAACTGCCTCTGCTCCCATTCCTGCACAGACTTGACTGCCTCCTCCTTTTCTGTACTGTTCGGATTCTCTCTTCAGCTACCTTTTCACTCTACATTTCAGAGTGGCCAACCGTCTGGTTTGCCTGCATCTGAGGGGTTTCCTGAGACATGGACTTTAAGTGCTAAAACCGACAGTCCTGGACACAGCAAGATGGCTGGTCACCTTACCACATATTCTCCTTGGTCTATTTCATTCATCCTCATGGCTTCATTTATTCCTGACAACATCATCTGCTCAAACCACCCAAGCCAGAAATCTGGGAGTCATTATCCTTCACATCTCCTTATCCAGTGAGTTGCCAAGTCTCATCAGTTTTCCCTCCCAAGTAATTCTTGACTCCTTGCCCTCCAAATCTCTTGACCGGACTGTTTCAATTTCAAGTGTCAATTCCCTCCCTCCCCTCCCCCTTCCCATTCATTATCCACAAGGCTTCCTTGATGAAGTTTTAAAAATGCAAATCAAGTCATTCTGTCAACAAAACTTTGCTGAGTGGCTACTTTCCACTGGGCTTTGGGGATAGAGCAGTAAACAAAGTAGTCAGACTTCCTCCCCTTTTAGAGCTTACATTGTAGAAGAGAGAGACAAAAAATAAACAAACAAGTAAATATATGTTAGATGGTAGTAAATCTACAGGAAAAAAATAAAAGTAAGAAGAATAGAGAGCACCTGAGAAGTTTTGCTATTTTATATAAGGTGATTAGGGAAGGCCTCATGAGCACAGGCCTGCAGGAAGCGACAGAGCCACCAATGTGGGTATCTTGGGGAAAAATATTCTAAGCAGAGAAAACAGCAAATGCAAAGGTTCTGAAACAAGAATGTAAGCAAGATCCAAGGAAAAGAAAAGAGGCAAGCGTGTTGAATAAGGAGGAGTGGTAGGAGAGAGAGAGCCCAGTGCCAGACATATAGGGCTTAGTGGCCTATGTAGAACTTTAGGCAAGGAAATCATTAAAGGTTTAGAGCAGAATAACATGATCGCACCTTTTAGAAAGATTCTTGACTGCTGTGTGGAGAATGTACTGTCGAGGGGCAAGCGACGAAGCAGGGAGACAAGTCAGGAGGCTACTGCAGTAATCCAGGCTGGCTCACATTAGGATGGCAGCAATGGAGGTAGTAATTAGGGGATGAATTCTGGGTATATTACAAAGGAAGAAACAACAGGATTTGCCAGTGGATTGATCGTGGCGTACGAGCGAAAGAGGAGTCAAGGATGACTAGACTAAACAACTTAAAGAATGAAGGTGTCATTCAGGGAGATGGGGAAAAGCAAGAGGAGCAGGTGTTGCGGGGAGAGATTAGGAGTTAGGTTTGGGGGCATGTTAAATCTGAGATGCCTATTAGTCATTAAGTGATGCTAAAAGGTAGCCCGATATTCTTGTCTGAAGTATTACTCCTTCTTCAAGTTTTCAATAGCTCCCCAGCCCCTAAGGATCAACTGCAAGTCCCTAGCAATGACATCTAAGACTCTTCTTGTTCTGGCCCCTGTATCTCTCACCATCCTCCCACGCTCACACAATTTCCAGCCTTATGAAACATTCTGCAGTTCCCCTCGCTCCTTTGTATGCCCTTCCTTCTGCCTGGAATGTTCTTCTGAGATGTCATCCACCTAATTCCTCATCAAGTTAGCAGCTCAGTTATCACCTCCTATGTGAAGCCTTCCCTACCACCATCAGGCCAGGAGGGTACTCCTGGCCTTCTAAGTTATCCCTTATCTGTTATTACAACACTTACCACGCTGCGTTCTATCTACTTAGTTTATATATCTGCCATCCCCACTAGACTATAAGCTCCTTGAGGACAAAAATTTGCCATATTCAGCATTTTTGTTGATTCCTGCATCTCGTTCTCTTTAGTGTTTTCTTCCATGTAGCAACTACATTAGGAAAGATGAGGTAACACAGATTCACAAACATCTTGGTTTATTTATGCTATTTAGGACCATGCTGGCAGAAGAAATGATTGGCAGGTATCATGCCCAAGATGATCTCAAGCTTCCTGGCTAAATGCATTGTCTTTTATCCACAACTCGTCATCTCGCCTATATCATCACAGTGATTGTCCTCTGTGCACTTGTCTCCCCAAATCAATCCAGTTCTCTTTTATAGTAAGAAGAAGGTCCAAACTGCACAAACCCTTTTTGTAAAAAATAATTTCTGCCTATCTGTTGAGTCTCTAAGACGTGTTTATCTAATTTGATTTCACTAAACATTTTATTTTTACCAACAAAACACACAAAATCTTCTTAAATATGAGTGACGACATATGACTTCTTACCAGATGCACTTCCTACACACATAATTACCTATTCTTATTTTAACTCATTATTTTTCCCTCCTAATCAGGTTTACTCATAATTTTCCCCAGGATGAAAACAGAGTATAGTTTACACTGCCTTCCCTAACCTAGTTTAATTCTTTCACAGCATTTTTACAACCTAAAATTACTTGTTTAAGTCAATGTTGGGAAAGACTTGGTCAGATTTGTTGTTTTACGACAAAGCCTAAAATAACGCTAAAAATACAGTAAGAACTGAACAAAAACTTCTTTAATGAATCCAAGCAAATCAGTAACAACCATGCCCAGTCACAGTGATACTTTAAATGCTTCTACTACAGGTAAAAGAAAAAAGGTGACAGAACCCTCTAAGTCTCAATTTTTTCAGGTGTTAAAAGAAGTTGATAACATCCATCACACTGGATTGTTATAAAGACTATGTGAGAGAAATGTTTGTGAAAGTATCTACCATAAGGCTTAGTACTCATTCAACAAATGTTTATTGGCACCTATTATGAATCAGGCACGGAAGACAATTGTGGCATGCCGCATTTCACGAAGAGGGCTGCAACACCTCCCATCCCGAATGCCCTTCTACATCTTCCCACAGAGAGGGGGAAGCCCTCCCCTTCCCTTAAATCTGGGAGGGCTAGTGATTCATCGTAACCAAAAGAATGAAGCAGGCTTGACTTCTGAGGCTAGTCAGAAAAAGCAATCAGCTTCTGCCTTATGCTGGAGCACTGCTTTTGGAGTCCTGAGCTGCTGTGTAAGAAATCCGACTAACTGGAGAAGCTATGTTCTTAGGAAGCCCAGACCACATAAACAGACCATATGCAATAACTGGTCAACAACCCCAGCTGAAATCCCAGCTGGTGGCCAGCATCAACTGCCAGACATGTGCATAAAGATGCCTACAGAAGATTGGGCTCCAGCCATTGAGGCTTTCCAGCTGAGGCACCAGACATTATGGAGATAAACCATTCTCACTGTGCCTTGCCTAAATTCCAAACCAAAAGAATCCATGAGCATAATAAAATGGTTGTTTCAAGCTGTTAAATTTGGGGGTAATTTGTTACATAGCGATAGCTACTGGAAGAGTGATGAACTTGATAAACATGTTCCCTGCCCTCATGGAGCTTATATTCTACTGGGTGGGACACACAATAAGCAAGAAAATGTCAGGTAGTAGTAAGAATTATAAATGTTGGAACAACTGGATATCTACATGCAAAAGAATGAAGTTGTACTCTTTCCTTACACCAGATACAAAACGATTCCTGGAGGAAAAAGTGACTATTTACACATCTTAGTGCTTCATTTAAAATTGGCTTGAGCCAAGACCTGATTTGAAAACTACAGTGTACTCTTTATCATGAGGACTGAAGCATTTTTATTACGTTTGCAAGCATACGATACATAGAAACTTCAAATATAGTAATAATTACTGATGTAAGAGCTACAACCACAAAACTATTAGAAGAAACACAGAATTAAATCTTCATGACCTTGAGTTAGGCAAAGCCTTCATAGATACCATATAGGAAGCACAAGCAACAAAAGAAAAAAGAAAAGAAATTGGACTTCATCAACAATAAGAACTTTTGTGCTTCAAAGGGTGAAGTGAAAGATAAAGTGCAAAGACAACCTAGAGAATGCAAGAAAATTTTTGCAATTATATATCTGATCAGGTCTTGTACCCAAAAGTACAAGAACTTTTAACATCTCAACAATAAAAAGACAATGCAATGAAAAAATGAGCAAAGGAAGTGAACAGAATCTTCTCCAAAGAAGATATACAAATGGCTAATAAGCACATGAAAAGATAATCAACATAATTAGTCATTACAGAAATGCAACTCAAAACCATAATGATATCATTCACACCCAATAGAATGGTTAAAATAAAAGACAGATAATAAAGAGATGACAAAAATGTAGAGAAATTAGAAACCTCATACCTTGTTGGTGGGATTGTAAAATAGTGTCACCACTTTGAAAAACAGCTCCTCAGTTCCTCAAAATGTTATATATGACACAGAAATTCCCATCCTAGGTATATACCCAAGAGAACTGAAAACACAAATCCACACAAAAACTTGTACACAAATGTTCTTAGTAGCATTATTCATAATATTCGAAATGTGGAAACAATCCAAATGTCCATCAACTGATGAATGGATAAACAAAATGTGGTTTATCCATAGTTATGGGTTGTCTTGTGTTCCCCCAAAAAGACAGGTTGAAGTCCTAACCACCCGTACCTCAGTGTAACCTTAGTTGGAGTTGGATTACTGCAGATGTAATTAGTTAAGATGAAGTCATACTGGAGTAGGGTGGTTCCTAATCCGACTGGTATCTTTATAAAACGGCTATGTGAAGATCCAGACACACAGGGAGAATACAATGTGACAACAAAGGCAGATATTGGGGTTATGCAGCTAAAGGCAAGGAACGCCAAAGTCTGTCAGCAAACCAACAGAAGCTAAGAAGCAGCAAGGAAAGATTCTGCTCTACAAGTTTCAGAGGGAGTGTGGCGCTACCAACACCTTAATTTCAGACTTCTAGCCTCCAGGATTGAGAGACAATAAATTTCTATTGTTTTAAGCCACCGAGTTTGTAGTATTCTGTTATGGCAGCCCTAGGAAACTAACAGACCATGTGACGAAATACTATTCAGCCTTAAAAAGGAGTGAAGTATTGCTACATGCTATAACATCGACAAAGCTTACAATATGCTAAGTGAAAGAAATCACACACACCCAAGATTACATATTGTATGATTCCCTTTACACAAAATGTCCAGGATAGGCAAATCGACAGATGGTATATTAGTGATTGCCTGATGCGGGGGGCTGGGGGGGGGCAGGGGGGAAGAGAACAGGAGTAGGCAGAAAATAGTGAGGAACTTAATGGATACAGGGCTTCTCTTTGGGGTGATGAAAATGTTCTAAAATTATTTGTAGTGACGGCTGCACAACTGTGAATATATTAAATGCCACTGAATTGTACATTTTAAATGCGTGAATTGTACGGTAGGTGAATTATATCTCAAAGCCGTTTAAAAAAAAAAAAGAATTATGAAAGAAATTAACAGGAAGATATGATAGAGAGCTAGGGAGGGGTGGGGATACCTGAAATAGGGCATTAGGGAAGGGCTGTTACAAGAAGCAACGTGTGAAATTTGAGCCAAAACCTGAAAGATGACAACTGGGAAAGAGCACTTGAGCCAGAGGAAACGGTGCAAATGTCCTAGGGTGTGACTGGGCTTGGCCTATATGAGCAACAGAAAGACAAACACGGCAAGAGTATAAGTGAGGTAGAGAGCAGCATGGGATGAAGTTGGTAGACAGGCAGGGGCTAGACAGTGTATTAATTCTATAAAAATCATAGGTAATAAGGGCAGCTACAGTAAAAAAAAAAAAAACCAACAGGCTTATATAATAGTTACGTCACTTCATATTTAAACATCGATAACCACAAGAAGTAACTACTCTTACAGGTGTCCATTCTCAAAGTTACCTGAACCTGTTGGGTTTGGGCCAGGACTGGTCTTAGCAAGACCAATCTCAGACAGTCAAAATCAGCCCAAACCCATCCCTGGGCCAAGAGTTTCAGCTCTTGAAGGCATAAACATCGCAGTCAAAATCAGACTCCTAGGACTGTCCAACAGCAACCAAAATAAAGCCAAATAAATCCATTCTAAAGATCAGGGATTTTCCAAGATTTATGGAACATTCCTATGACTCAAAGAAAGTTCCAAGGAACAGGGAAAAATCAGACCACCTTTTAAAACAATTAAATGAGTATTTAACTCAATATGCGTGCCCTCAGTCTGCTCACCAATTCCTCCCTTTGGGACACAGACAATATCTGCATATTTGCAGGTCAAGAAATTTTGAAGTTAATTCAAAAGTTTGTTTTTCCCTTTCAGCCTCAAGTTGGCCTGCAAGTTTCAGCAAGGAAAGGTGAGACGGCAAAATTCAAGAAAGGTAATGCTTTGTGCCATCAACACTCCCTTTTCAGTTTCACTGAAATAGTTCTCCCCTGTCTCATCTGTTATACAGCTGTCTAAAACACCTGTTGACCTCATTATGGAAGTATGTCAACAACACCCAGAGACAGGCCTAAGGAGTATGTATGAAAATGTAATGAAGACATAAGATAACACATAAACATCTCAGATATAAACAGAACTGGCTAGCCTATTTACAAAATTTTAAATAACAAAGTGATGTTAACCAGAGAGCAAGACTACAAATAAATCCAGTAAGTGTATCACCACACATTTGAACAGAAGTCCACTTATCTCCTAAATAATAAACAAAAGTAGTAAAAGGTAGTACAAATAGTATGCTTTCCCATTTCCCCAAGAAAAAAAAAAAGTTCTAACCTAGAGGTTATCTGTAAAGCTGAAAAACAAAGTAAAACAAAAAACTCCAATGTGATTAAAATTAGTAAAAAATTGGACTTACTGTTTGGCCTGGTTAACATGAACCCCTAGCGTATAGCTCAGCCATTTATATGTCACCTGCAAGAAGAAGAAATTTTTTAAACGTTTAATTAGATGACTCCAGAGTGCAGGACAGTCCCAAGGGGTTCTAAAGATTCCTACTCTTAGATGATTACATCTTATAAATTACAATAGATGCCACCCCAGTTTTGTCAAGAACCATCCATCTGGGCAGGCAGGACTGAGAGATTTATCTTACAAATACTAAGTTTGTTTCACAGACCAATTAATGCAAAAGAGTCAAAAAAGAAAGGCTGAATATACACAGAAAGAAAAAGGCTCTCATTTTCTTCACATTCCTTGTTTTATTAAGGCTCTTTTATCACATCCTATCCTTTTTTGGGGCCACCACCAAAAATTATCCTCAAATTCACCCAGAAGCTAGATTTCTTTGAAGTGTGTGACTCAGAAACTTCTAAAGCAAGTTGCAGCCATACAAACAAACATCAAAGGGCACTGGTGGTGCAGCGGCCTGGGAATGAATGAAGTGGATGAATACTTTATCAGAGGTTAGAGGGGAACTGTTGCCATCAAGCCTTGATCTTCCTTCCAGCCTTCCTTGAACTCTCCTGTCACTTGTCGCTTCCTTGTACGCCTGTCACTCTCCTCTCAAAATCTTCCAATTCTAAATGTTGAGTTTCCAATAATTAGAAGACTTGGATAGGTCAGGTAAAGGCAATGTGACGCAGAAGACGGCATTAGCAAGAGATGGACCCAGGTTGGAAAACTGCCTATCCCCTACTAATTCGTATAAATCCTTACTTTATTTGTCCAAAGAAATTATTTGACCTCTTTCTTTTCTAGCTCTGGGTAGGTCACTGTAAAGATTAAATGCAATAATGTGGATCCAAAGCTCACAGTAGGCACTCAGTCACCACGGTTTGCAAAAGGCATTCACACCCATCGTCTCACTTGATCTTTACTCCACCCTGAGAGGCAGGTCAAGCCTGTATCAACACCAAATTTCCAGGAAGAGGAAATAACTTGTCACTTAACCCAGTTAAGACGTAATTTCCTCAACTGTAAACTTGGGACTTAAAACACCAACCACCTTATCAGATAGGTGTAGAGACGCCCTACAAATACTATCAACCGATGCCCCTCCCTCCGCGCGTGACCTCCACGACCCCTGGTGCGTGCGCCGTGCCCAGCCGACCTCTCCCGCGAGTCCTCGCTCGCCCCGAGGTGCGGAGACCTGTCTCCCCTCGCCGGTCCCCACGAGGCAACACGCCGAGGGGTCAAGGCCCCCGCCGCCCTCGCCGGGCCCAGGACCCCAGTTGCACGCCCTCCTTCCCCAGTCCTAGCTCCTCACGATCTTGTTCTGGTCCGTGACGAACTCGTCTATATTTTCCAGATAAAGCTGGTCCGCCATGGTGCTGCGGCGCCGGTCCCCGCCGCCTCGGAGCTCTCCTTGCCGCCACAACCGCAGCTCCCGCCGGCGGGAAACGTCTTTTCTCCCACCCAGGTCCCGGGTCGTTTCCACGGCAACGGAGGCGACGCGCTACGGCGGCCGTCCGGGGGTCAAACTAGTCTCCCAGATGGCGCAGGCTGAAGTGGGCGGAGCTTATGGGAGCGGGCGGAAGTGAGGAGGGCGGGGAGTGGGCGTGGTCAGGAGGGGCTGTTTGTGGAGCCCAGGTTTCGAATCTCCTGTCTGCCAGTTAATGACTGATCCACGGCAAAATAGCTCACCTCAAGGAGCCACAGTCTTTTCACATGAAAGTTGATGAAATAATCCTTGCCCTTTCATACCTTTATTCAACAAATATTTACCAAGTACCTATTTAATCGAGGCACTTCTTTGGCACTGGGGACCTAGCAGTGAACAATAAAGACAGAAATAAAGGAGTAATTTTAGTAGAGTGATGCCAGCCGGGATAAAGTACTGCTTGTTATAATCCCTCAGAATTGAGACATTAGCAAAGGTTCTTCCAGAGGGGATGGGAGACAGAGAGCGTTTCAGATACCGGCAGGAGCATTGCTGGTAAGAGAAAAGGGTTCATTATGCTGGAATGTTGAGAGAGGAGGCCAAAGAGGAGAGAAGAGACTTGGGAGGAGCCAAATCATGCTGGGCCGACAAGGTTGTGTGAAGGGGCACATGACCTTTATTCTCAGGAAAAGTTTGCAGGTTGGGGAATTTCAACTAAAATTTCTCGTAACATCTGCTAAAAAATATCCTTTATCATTGCCTTCAGCATAAGCCAGTGTAGTTCAATGCAGCAGCATTGTGGATAATCAAGCCGTTATCTGGAGTCAGAACCTGGATTTGAAATCCTGGTTTTGATATTTGTTGTGTGACCTTAAGTGAGTTATTTAACCACTGCAAGGCCATCTATAAGGTGGAAATAATAATAGTACCCACTTCAAAAGTTTGTTGCAACATGCATTCATTCCAGACACAGTTAGCAAAAGCCTACTAACGACCAGGCACTATTCTGGGTACTGGCGATACAGCTGTGATCAATAGTACATGGAACCTGTTCACATGTAGCTTACATTCTTGTGAAGATATTTAAGTAAGGATGGTAAATAGGATTAAAATAGGATAGTAGTAGTGGAAATTGAGAGAACCGAGTGTCTTTGGTTTTCTTTTTAGAGTCAGCAAAAGCTGCTGATGAATTAGATGAGTGGAATGTGGGAAAGACAGGAATCAAAGAAAATGCCTAGATATGGAACCTAAATTGTTAGGTAAATGGTAAAGCATTTGACTACTGAGATGTGGAAGACTGAGAGAAAGAGCAGATGAGGAAATGAAAGAATTCTATTTGGCCAGAGTTATAAATGAGATCCTATACATAAAACCCTCACACTGTGCTGTCTGCACACAATAAAATCAGTGACAGTTGGCTGTTACATTACTATATGCCAGGCACACTGTACTAGGTGCTTTGAGAGTGAGATTTCATTGAATCCTTATAGCAACCCTGCAAATGTGTTGTGTTTGTCCATATTTTATAGACTAAATTGCCTAGGCTTCAGAGAGGAGACATGGATTTTCCAGGTCACGGGTTCAGTGGTAGCATTGGGATTGGAACTCAAGTTTCTTGTCATTGCTCCACAGGAGTGGGAAATAAGTCAAGATAATTGACCCAAGAAGAGTCTTAATACTAACCCCATGCCAAAGGGAGAGATGAAATACTGTATAGAGCACCTGGCCCTACACGGCATGTCCTAGATATGCCAATATTAAAAGAGTTGCATGACTTTTAGAAGCCAGATTAGCAGTTACCCTTGGGAGGGTAGAAACTGGAAGGCTTCGGAGAAAACGGTAATGTTCTGGTTCTGGATCTGGGTGCGGGTCTCATGGGTGTGTTGAGTTTGTGAAAATGATTTGATCTGTACCCTTCTGATATGTATAGTTTTCCCTGTGTGTGTTCACACCAATAAAGAGTTTAAGAAAAGTGATTATTTGAGAAATCGTAACTACTGTGCCAAGTCTTCTCACACTAGGAAAATAGAAAATAGGTACAGGTGTTGGAAAGAATGGGTTTAATCTTAACCTTGGATAAGAGAAAAGAGGTTCTGGGAAGAAGGGGTAATGGGTAAAAATGGAACCCAGGCAAGACATTAAGTAATGGGATTATCAAATTAAGATAACCGACAAAGGCGTCTCCAAGTCCAAGGTGGAGCAATGGTACTAGAAAGGATGACCAGCTGTGCCCAGGCGTGGGTAGGCTGGGAGCTGGGCTTGTACCTTAAGGGCAGGGTTGCCAGAGTGGGAGGGGAAGGGATAGCTTTTCCATTTGTATCTGAGGCCTACCCAGCTTCAACATTCCCACCTCAGGGGAGGGTAGCTGAATGGAAAGCATGTGGGTTTTGCAAATATATTTTTCTTTTAAAAAGCAAGGAAGCAAACCAACAAAAATCTGTGCTTGAATCACAGCTTTACCACTTCCTAGCTGTGTGGACTTAGGCAAATCACTTAACTTCTCTAGTCCACAGTTTCATCTTTAAAGAAGGGACAATAATATGCAGTGGTGTGCTGATAAAGGTTTAACAACCAATTTGTGAAATAAAAAAGCCCTGATATGCAGCGGTTGCCAAGTTCTGTGGTGTAAATATCCCCGTCATAGCAGACTTCAAGCTACCAATATGGATGTCACTGAAGGCAGAGTTAGGAAAAGATACACACTATCGCACCATTTCTGCCATAAAGTACAGTAAAGAAATAACCTCAAGAGCATAAATACTAGTAAAATGCAGTAAAATAATTAGGAAGTGAGGAGATTTGTATCTTTATTGTCTTTGTTTTTAATATAATTTATTTAGTTATAAATTTATATAATTTAACTTTTAGTAATTGCTCTGTTTAACAACTGACTTGCAAACTTTCTGAATCTTCAACTTTTGGCTCTTCTAAGCAAGTAAAGACCAGCTCTAGCACACCACTATAAATCATTTACCTTGCATGATTAAGGGTATGAAAGGGTAACATGTTCTGTGGCTGGCAGATAGCTAAGCTTTCTATAAGTAGTAATTACTATTGTATAACAAACACTTATATACCACTAACTATATGCCAGGCTCTGTTTCAAGTGCTTTACAAATATTAACCCATCTAATGTCTGTAAGAACCCTAGAAAGGGGGCTGGCCTGGTGGTGTAGTGGTTAGGTTCACGTGCTCAGCTTCAGTGTCCTGGGGTTCATGGGTTCAGATGCTGGTGCAGACCTACACACAGCTCATCAAGTCACACTGTGGCGGCATCCCACATATAAAATTGAGGAAGATTGGCATGGATGTTAGCTGAGGGCCAATCTTCCTCACCAAAAAAAAAAAAAGAGAGAGAGAGAACCCTAGAAAGGAAGGCATGTTATTATCCCCTTTTTCCACATAAGTAAACATTGGCACAGAGAGGTTAGGTAAGTTGCCCAAGCTCACAGAGTAAGTGGCAGAGCTAGAATTAAAACCCAGGCAATCTGGTTTTTTTTTTCAAGGAAGATTAGCCCTGGACTAACATCTGCCACCAATCCTCCTCTTTCTGCTGAAGACTGGCCCTGAGCTAACATCCATGCCCATCTTCCTCTACCTTATATGTGGGACGCCTATCACAACGTGGCTTGCCAAGCGGTGCCACGTACGCACCCGGGATCCAAACTGGCGAACCCCAGGCCTCCGAGGCGGAATGTGTGCACTTAACCGCTGCGCCACTGGGCTGGTCCCCAGCATCCATGATCTTAAACACTGTATTTTGCTGTCTCATTATGAGTTTATACCGGCATATAGGAAAACCAATAATAAATACAGTGAACTCAAACACATTTTATTGCAGAACGTTAGAATCTCTGTGCACGTCAGTCAAGTGAGAATTGCTGAGAATTGCGGAAGCCAGGTAATAAATGGTATATTGAGTATCTACAGGATGTGGGAACATAAAATCCAGGCAAAGAGGAATTAATCTTGGAAGTTTTCAGGGCAGTTGTTGGAGGCGCAGGGGAAGAAGGTTAGTTTGATTAGGTTTAGGCAGGGAATCACAGCTAGCAAATGCCAGTAAACAAGCCTAGGACTGTGTCCAGAAAATTAGTGTTTTTTCTAGATAATGCCTGACAGCTTAGTTCTAGGGTCAAAACTAAATCAGAAAAGAGGATTCCTCTGCACTTTCACTTCCATAATCCTAGGTGTGAAAGTCTTCCAGCTCGTGTGCATTGCTGAGATGATAATAACTATCATCCATGGGCACTTACCATGTTGTGAGCACATCACATAGAACGACTCATTTCATCCTCACATAACCCTGTTACATTCTGTTATCCTGGGGCCAGCCCGGTGGCGCAGAGGTTAAGATTGCACATTCTACTTTGGTGGCCCAGGGTTCGCCGGTTCAGATCCCAGGTGTGGACCTATCACCGCTTGTCAAGCCATGCTGTGGTAGGCGTCCCACATATAAAAAAGTAGAGGAAGATGGGCACAGATGTTAGCTCAGGGCCAGTCTTCCTCAGCAAAAAGAGGAGGATGGGCGGCAGGTGTTAGTTCAGGGCTAATCTTCCTCAAAAAAAAAAAAAGTGAAATGTAAAAGGCAAATCTCCAACAAGGAATAGTACCTTGATTCCAACCTACACCTGAAATGCTGCTTCTTTAAAACAAGCAAAAAAAGACAACTTGCTCCCTGTTCCTTAAGGATGAGGCTTGACATCGATGTTAAGAACAAGAGCATTCTCCAGAAACCAGACCAATCAACCAAGTATTTGCTAACCAAGGGAGACCAGGCAAAGCTCTTGGGGATGGTGGTGTCAGGTGATACCAGCAGTGGGAGCCAGAGGATCAAGACTCACCAGAACTCCCCGTCTCAAAAGAGAACCTAAGGTTGGTGTCAGAAAAAGAAGGCTGAGTTTCCTCTCCTCCTCATCTCCACTTCATCCCAAAATGACTGACATCAGAGAGGCTAATGATTCTGAGGGGCATGGGGTGGGAAATCTAGACAGGGCTCCATATTTGGGGAGGGGAGGGGTGGTCAACCCGTATGCAGGTGGGATCCCCAGACTCGGAGGAGGGGAGGGGAGCCTGGAGGAGCCGTCAGGAGCCCACCAGCTAGCTGGGCTTCAGGGCTGACACAGATCTCAGGGGGACAGCATTCCAGGCAGAGTAACAGGTCAGAAGCAAGGAGTAAAAGATTAAGAATTAGGACTTGGGGCCCACATAACTGTGCAAAGATTGTTCCGGAGTCCCAGGGGCCCAAGACTTATTAACAGCAAGGTATTTAGCATTAGCTCATTCATACGTTAATTTGTCATATATTACTAAAGGCCTCCTGTCCACCAGGAGTGTGACTGATGAGAACACAGCATGGTCTTCACCCCTGGGAGTTTAGTCTATGGGGAGTAAACAGCAATACAATACGAGGGAAGCAGAGGGACCGTGGGAACCCGGCGGAGGCAACTAACCCAGCCTGAGGATCAGAGGAAATGTGGGGAAAATGGACTTGGGTATCTAAGACTAGATACCATGTAATCTCTCCTTTCACTTTAGGCAAAATATATAAGAAATGAACTCAGAGTGCTGTCATCGTTATAGCTTTTACAGCACACCACAAGCCTGTCTTTCCTCTTTTTTAAAAAAGCTGTTTCATGAGAACATGTGCACCTTGTGTAGACTGTCTTGTGGAATGTACACCCACCAAGGCCAGGACACATCAACCTCGCTGACAGCTAGGGAGGCAGGAGCCCAGGGGAGGGTGAGGTAAGCCTCCAGGTGCTGTTCTGAAACTCTTTATCACTTCTACAAAAGTCAGGGTCAAACCCCTCTGTCATCACAACAAAGTGGGTGAGCCAAGAGGGCACTCAGACACTGATTCCCTTGTTTCACACCCACGGCCTCCCCACTGCACCCCGAGGCCACACTCACACCCCAGCTGGTTTATTCCTTAGCTCAGTCACCAGAGGTCCACATTGCTCCCTTTGCTGCCTGGAGGTTCAGAAAAAGAGCAGAACAGGATACCATCACCTCCTCCTCCACCCCCACCCTTGTCTTGCAGTTGCTTTGTATGTTGCTTTCCTTTCCCAGTCCCTTGGGGGCTGGAAGGGTGCTTTGGAGGGGTGATAATAAAGGTGAAGATAATTAGAAATTGGTTATGAGAAATTTTGTCTCAAACACGTTGTTTCTGAATTATCAAAATTGGGGGAGGGAGGTGGAATTCAGGGCTGGAAAGAAGCATATGATCCTTCTCTCAGAGACCGTTGCTCTCCAGCTCCCAAACACTGCTGGTTGGTTGGGCAGACTTCCCGAGGATCTCCCACGTGGCCTCAGCTTTAGTGTGGAGTAAAGGAGGGGCAAAGGCCATTCCAGACACAGGCTTGATGGAGTGGGATGCTCTCTTTGCCTCACTGTCTCTCTCCCAGCATCACTGCTTCTCTCCCTATGACTCTTCTGTTTTCTTCTTTGGCTTAACCACTGTTTCTACTTCCTCATAATTTTAGTTTAAGCACAGCTGTTGGTTGCTGTGGCTCATCTCTACCACCACTTCCAGCTTTTGACTCGTCATTGCAGATTTTCTCAACAATTCCCCATTTTGTAATTCCTAAATGGTTGAATCTGATTTGCTCAGCTTATCTCAGGTTTTCGGGTTTTTTTAAATCTCAAATTATCAATATCTTTCAGGATACTGAGCAGCCAGTGGACAGGTTCCTCTTGGACAGGTGCTCATTCATTCATTGTTGAATTGTCCACTGAGTTCCTTCAGTGAACTCACTATATATGTGAGATACAGTAGAATACAAGAGACATATGGCCCTGGTTGGAAACAGAGAAGTTAACACTTACAAGATCATGGTATAAGAGAGGAAATGGACAATGTGCACCCACTGGAGATGTCCAGTATGCTGTGGGATATGTCTGTGCTCAGATGCACAGTTAGATTAGGTATCCACAACATACAGATGGGAACTGAGGCCATGGGAGGGGATTAGATCACCCAGGGACAGTGCTGAAGGCAGAACCCCAGGAAACATCAGCAATTAAGGGACAAGCAAAGGAGGAAAGTCCTAAAAAGGGAACTGAGAGGGAGAAGGAGCACTGGGAGGGCAGTATGGAAACAAAAAGAGAAGTGAGTTGGAAGGAGGGAGTTATTGACAGCGTCAAATGCTTCCCCAAAGTGGTGTTGAGTAGGGATTGAGAGGAATGCATTTAGAAATCAGGAGGCCCCTGGTGACATTGGCCAGAGGAGTGAGAGGCACAAAAGCGAGATTGCAGTGAAGGAAGGAGTAAGGAGTAAGAAGAGGAACTGAAGATAGAGGGTAGAGACAACTCTGGCCATTAACTAAGTGGAAATGGAGAGGTGGGTGGGGGTGAGGGTGGTCATGAACTTCACAACACGTCTGCCTAAGCAACAGGTTTGGGAGGTGGCAGTGGCCAGTTGTCTTAGAAAAAAGTAAGACAGGCATTCTGGGGTCCTTTGCATATAGAATGTCCTCAGTCAGAGATGCATCAGAAACTGCAGGCTTGAATCTGCAGGAGGAGGGCATGCAGTGGATCCTCAGTTCCCACGGAAGGGGAATTCTTCAAAGGTCTTTTCATCCCTGGATTCCCAGCACCCAGCATGGTCGTAGCTGGCATAGAGTAGGCCCTTAGCAAATATTTGTTGACTGATAACAGAATGGCTGAATGAATAGACGGATGAAATTGAATTAAATGTTGTTCTGCTCTATAATTCCTTTTGTGGATCTACAGAATATTGTTTGTGGAAGGTGTTATCTACCTTTCCTTCCACTGCTGAAATGTTTCATAGTCTGTTATCAGAGTGAGCATTACTGATAAGCTAACTGGGGAAATCCAGCTTCCTTCAAAGGTCCAATGATCAGAAATGCATGGAGAGGGGTGGCCTTTTATGGGCAAAAGTTAGGACCAAGTCCAGGTCCTAAACAGGTCTGATAGCTGCAAAGAGCACTGCTTGCTGGATACTCCAAAGGTGGGCTTCATATGTTCCTATATATAGTCTTTACACACTGTTTTATCTAGTAAACACTCCATACATTTTGGGTTGACTAATTTGAAGTATCTTACCTTTCAATATTTTTTTCCAAGACTCTAGAATTCCAAGACAAAATCAGATGGTAGACTTCTCCCAAACAAATTCTTCCCATTTCTTCTTTCTGTGTCCCATGAGGAGATGCCTCCATCACATCTCTGATCTCCTTGTACTTGCCATATTTCAGACCTTCCTTATCATCCGTCTTTTTTTTTTTTTAACTTATTTTTCTGCTTATAAAGGAAATTCATGCTCATCCTCATCTTCTCTGGCTCCATCTCTGTTCCAACATGCCCCCCACCCCCAGTCCATCTTTAACACCAGTTCCAGGATGATATTCCTAAAACAGAGATCTTTTGATGTTACTCCCCACTTAAACTTAAAAATTCAATTTTAGAACACTTTCATCACCCCCCAAAAGTCCCCTTGTGCCCTCATTGTCCATTTATACAATCAGTCCCTGATCCAACTCTGGACCCTAGACAACCATTGATCGGCTTTCTGTCTCTATAATTTTGTCTTTCCTAGAAATTTCATACAAATGGAACTCTACAACATATAGTTTTTTGTGTATGGCTTCTGCTATGGGCTGAATTGTGTCCCCACCCCCCTAGATCATATGTTGAAGTCTTAACGCCCAGTAACTCAGAATGTAGTTGCATTTGGAGATAGAGTCTTTAAAGAAGTAATTAGGTAAAATGAGGTCATTAGGGTGGGCCCTAATCTAATATGACTGATGTCCGTATAAGAAGAGGATATTAAGACATGTACGCATGCAGAGGGAAGATCATGTTTTCATTTCTCTTGGGTAGAACCCAGTGCTTTCAAGATCAAGTTTAAGCTTCTCATCTCTTCAACCTCACCTCTCACCCTAGTTGCTTCTTACCTATGCTCCAGCACCATAGATTGCTGATAAATCCTTGTACACACTATGTTATTTCTCATTTACACATCTTTGCATATGCTGTGCCCTCTTCCAGAAGTACCCTCCCAAGTTTCTTCTGCATTTAAGAAGGCAGGTGCCTTCTCTGACTCTCAGGGTAATTTAGGGCTCCTTCTCTTTGCTCTCATAACCTTTTGAGCTTCTCTCTTTCAGACAAGATTAAAATGTTGATTTGACTGTTTCTTTTACTAAGCAACAAATTCCTTAAGGAAAGGGATGGTGTGTTACTTATTTCTGTATTGCCAGTGTCCAGGACCTACGACACAATTGGTGCTCAATAACTGTTTGCTTAAAGAGTGAATAAATGAATGAATGATTCAGTCATTTGATATCTATACCGAATGTTTACCATATGTTTGGTATAATGCTAGCCACTACAGGGCCACAAAAGAAATAAAAGATATGTTTTAAGGTCTCAAGGAATTTTTAGTTAAGTTGGAGAAACAAGAACTACTCCAGAAAACTGACTAGAGAACAAAGTAATAAAGAAGTAAGTTGCTGAAGAACACTGGACACATAGACTTCTGTTCAGATTCTGGCTGTACGCCTTGGGCAAGCCACCTAACCTCTCCAGACTTTAGTTTCCACATCTGTAATATGGAGATAATAATCAGACATATTGAGTTTGAGGTATTAGTGGAATATAGTGCTAATAATTAAACACCACCTCTCATCTGGACAGTGCTTTATAGAAGCTTACAAAGATGATTCACACCCTTTGATCAACTCTGTGAGATAGAGATTATAGTTTAGCAGCTATGGCAGATTGTAAATATGGCCAGGAATTATCCTCTTCCCTCTATCTATATCTTTTGAAAGTGCCCTTCCGCACTGACTCTGGTTTGGCTTTGATCCATTTTTACTAGAAACATGCCTGAGTGTGGGGGCTTGCCTTCTCTCGTTGCACTTGGAATCCTGAAACAGCCATGTGAATAAGCCTATGCTGCACTGCTGGAGGACAAGAGGCCACATGAAGGAGAACCAAGGGGCTCCAGCTAATAGTCAGCCAGTGACTGCCCATCACAAAACACGTGAGTGAGGCCATGCTAAATCATCCAGCCACCGCCCAACTTGCCAGCTGACCATAGACCCAGGAGGGAGCCGAGCATCTTTCAGCTAAGCTGGCCAAGGCCAGCTGACCTATAGAATTGTGAGCTAAATAAAATGATCATTGTTCTAAACCACTATGTTTCATGGTGAGTCATTTTATGGCAAAAGCTAACTGACACAGAGAGTCAGAGCAATAAAACTTTGGAGCTAAGCAGCCTGAGTTTGACTTCCAACTCTGCCACTTACTAGCTATGTGGCCTTGGGCAACCTACTCCATCTTTCTGAGCTTCAGTGTCCTCATCCGACCATGGGGGTAATGGCAGTGCCCCTCCCCTGGGGTTGCAAAGATTAAACAGGATGATAGATGTCAGACATTAGCCCGATGCCACTTGGCTCAGCATAACTGACTCATAGAGGGAGCCATTGTTCAGGTGAGTAAACTAGACAGGAGAAAATTAAACTCTTAGGTGTTTAGTGGCTTTCCCCAAGATCACACAGCCAGAAAATGACTGAACTTGGGACTCAAACTGAGACTTCTTGACCCCTACTCAGTCTAGGATTCCTGACAGACTAGTAGGGCAGATTGGCTGGGGGTGCAGAGGGGCATTCAAGTGTCCACCTGGTGACAGATTGCCTTGTGTCCAGTCTCAGTATGAAGATAAAAATAGGCTGGAGTTAATGAATGATCAAAATGAAGTTTTATAAAGATTAATCTGGTAGCACAAAGAACAAGCCATTGGCAGGCATTGGCAGTCCCATCCCTTCATTCTCTGCATCCCATGTCTCCCCAAGTCTGTTTTCTTTCTGTACTGCTTCTCAAAACCACTCTTTTCTCTCCATTTTCTTACCTTAGCCCTTGTCCCTTTCCTGGAGCTCGGCAATGGCCTACCACTTCCTTCGGTGTCTCTACTCCAATCCCTTCTCCTCTCCCCTCATCCTTCTCCAGCCACACTTAGGGCTCTGTGCCAGCACATCCCTGACACTCACCTCAGGACAGATGCTGCTCATGGGTTTTGCCCAGGAGCTCTCTAGATGGCTTCCAGGAATTGAGAAGACAGACTTGCATGTGCCTCAGACACCCCATCCATAAAATGAGGGCCCATGATAAGGCCTTCCAGATCTGATGCTTTCTGAGGGTGGCGCCTGATCCCTAATAAAGGTCTGGCAGGTACACACCGTCAATGAGCAGCAGATGGCAGTCACCTCTCCTTTTGTCATCTCCCATTAGGAGCTGTGGGTGCTCCTTCTCTCACATGAAGAGTAACAATGAAGCCAAAGCAATCTTAAGAAAGAAGAACAAAGCTGGAGATGTCATGCTCCCTGATTTCAAAGTGTACTACAAAGCCATAGTAATCAAACTATATAGTACTGGTACAAAAACAGACACAAATCAATGGAATAGGATAGAGAGCTGATAAACCATGGCTTATACGGTCAATTAATCTATGACAAAGGAGGCGAGACTATACAATGGGGAAAAGACAGTCTCTTCAATAAACGGTGCTGGGAAAACTGGACGGCTACATGCCAAAGAATGAAACCGGACCACTTTCTTACACCAAATACAAAAATAAACTGAAAATGGATTAAGGACTTAAATGTAAGACTCGAGACCATAAAACCTTTAGAAGAAAACAAAGGCTGTCAACTCCTTGACATCGGTCTTGGGGATACTTTTTTTGGATCTGTCTCCTCAGGCAAAGGCGACAAAAGCAAAAGTAAACAACTGAGACTATATCAAACTAAAAGCTTTTGCACAGCATCGGAAACCATCAGCAAAACAAAAAGGCAACCTAACGAGTGAGAGGAGATATTTGCAAATGATATATCTGATAAGAGGTTAGTATCCAAAATATATAAAGAACTCATACAACTCAATATCAAAAAAAACAATCTGATTAAAAAACAGCAGATGACCTGAATAGAAAGTTCTCGAAAGAAGATATACAGATGGCCAACAGACACATGAAAAGATGCTCAACGTCACTAATCATCAGGGAAATGCAAAACAAAACCACAATGAGACATTACCTCACGCCTGTCAGAATGGCTATTATCAAAAAGACAAAAAACAGCAAATGTTGGTGAGGATGTGGAAAAAGGGAACTCTCACACACTGTTGGTAGAAATGTAAATTGGCGCAGCCACTACAGAAAACAATATGGAAGTTCCTCAAAAAATTAAAAATAGAACTACCATACAATCCAGCAATGCCACTTCTGGGTATCTATCCTAAGAAAATGAAAACACTACTTTGAAAAGATATGTGCGCTCCTATGTTCATTGCAGTATTATTTACAATAGCCAAGATATGGAAGGAACCTAAGTGTCCATCGATAGATAAACCGATAAAGAAGATGTTTTATACACACACACACACACACAGACAAAAGAATATTACTCGGTCATAAAAAAATTGAAATCTTGCCATTTGCAACAACATGGATGGACCCAGAGGGTTTTATGCTAAGTGAAATAAGTAACACAGAGAAAGACAGACACCATATGATTTCACTTATATGGGGAATCTAAAAAATAAAACAAATGAACAAACAAAACAAAACAGAAATGAACTCATAGACGCAGGAAACAAACTGGTAGTCACCAGAGGGGAGAGGAATTGGGGGGTGGGTAAAACAGGTAAAGGGGATCAAGAGGTACAGACTTCCAGTTATAAAATAAATAAGTCACAGGGATGTAATGTACAGCATGGGGAATACAGTCAATAATATTGTAATAACTTTGCATGGTGACAGATGGTTGCTAGACTTGTGGTGATCATTTTGTAACATATATAAATGCTGAATCACTATGGTATACGCCTGAAACTAATATAAACTAATATAATACTTCAACCTAAAAAGAAGAATAGCAATGAAGATAGGACCTCAACAACCAATTAGAAAACACTCTGTGGCCCAAACTTTAACTGAATTAATTGCCTGAATTTAAAGAATAGGGAATTTCACATTAAGTCTGGATTTCAGGCTTTATTTATTAATCCAAACGTCTGGCTGCCATCTGTTGTCAGGGCATGTGCTCTACTGTGGGCTTCAGCCCTTATCCCTCCCTCTGGCCCCCACAGCATGTAGGCCAGGTGTCTTTTACCATGATCAAAGTGCTTGTACTGTTATTTTTCTTAAACCTTTTCTTTATGAGTGAAATATTTCTTGGCCACACTTTCAACCAAAGGAAGAAAATACAAGCTAGATTGAGAGGACCACGAGTTTCAAAAAAAGGAGAAAGAATCCATTTCTTTGTGAAAATGAAGTGAGTACAGCATGTCTGCGTTGAAAGAATACAACCTAAGATGCCATTATGAAAATAAAGCACAATAAGAAATAAGAAGAACATAGAAAAGATGTGAGATGAAAAAGCAACAAAATGGAAGAAAGCACTAAAATTTCAACAAAATTTATTCTTTTGAATACAAATAAATGTGTTCTATAATTAAGAGGGAATAAGTTGTAAGTGAATAAAATATAATGGAATAAGTGGAACGGTAACATCCTCAGGAGACTGTAGGCATCTGAGATTGCACCATCTAATCCAGCACTCCCCCTGTAATCCTCTGCTTTTATTGATGAGATAGCTGAGGCCCAGTGACATTGGGTAACTTGTCCAAGGTCACAAAGCTAGGAAGTAGCAAAGCTAGGAATAGAAATCATGTCTTTGGACTCTATATCCGTTGCTTTTCCCATATATCCTTTGGCCACAGAGCTTGACAAACATTTCTCGAGTTGACAAAAGGAAGCATAGTGTAGAGGAAAGAACATTAAGTTGGGATGAAGAGTCCTAGATTCTAGTTCTAGCTGTACCACCGACTGGCTGTGTGATCTTGGGCAAGTCACTTTCCCTCTCTGGAACTCATTTTCCAGATCAAAGTATGAGAAAGGCTAAACTCAAGACTTTGAAGATTAATTGGGAAGTGTGTCACATTAGCCAATTATAGCCTTATGTCCTGTGGCTAAGAACTTGGCCCCAAGATAAAGGAGTAAAGACCCCATGATTAATTTGAATAAGAAATAAATTCATTAAGATGATCTTCTGTATCTCATGGAGTCACCAGAAAGCCTGGAGAATTAGGTTCTAAAAATAGGCAGACAATGAAAGCATATGTACATGAATGTCAACAGTGGCATTATTCATAACAGCCAGAACATGGAAAAAACTCACATGTCCATCAACAGACAAATGGATAAACAAAATCTGGTATACAGTGGAATATTATTCAGCCATAAAAAGGAATAAAGTTCTGATATATGCTGCAACATAAATGAACCTTGAAAACAATATGCTAAATGAAACAAACCAGTCACAAATGACAACATACTAAATGATCCCATTCATATGAAAGTCTAGAATAGGGAAATCTATAGACAGAATGTAGATTAGTGGTCACTCAGGGTTGGGAAGGGATGGGGGATAGGGGAGTGATAGTTAAAGGTTAGGGTCTCTTTTTGAGGTGATAAAAAATTCTAAAATTGACTATGGTGATGATTGCACATATCTATGAATACACTGAAAAGTAAATCATATACCTTAAAATGGGTGAATTGTATGGTGTGTGAATTATATCTCAATAAAGCTGTTAAAAAAAATTGGCAGAAACAAAGGGAGCCAAAGCAGGTACAACCTCAACCCAAATCATGCTGTAGAACCAATTCAATAAGGATACCACTGTCACCTCTGCCCCTGCCCTGAACACTGGACCCAGCGGCTACCACTTGCTCTGCTAGCATTGCTGCCCTGAAACCTATGTTACCGCCACTGCCGCCACCACTGCCGAAGTGAACTCTCCACTGTCCCTGCTTCTTTGCAACACAAGTGTCTCATTCTAAGTTCTGGGAGAACGTACTTGATTGATCAAGCCTACATCACACGTGCGTGCCCTGGCTGTAAGGGGGGGGGGGGGGCGAAAGCAAATATCTGGGCTTTTCCATTCTATGATGGGAGACAAGATCCGCCTCCCTCCAAGACTCGTGTGGTGGAGAACTCTCCAACTATAAGGAAGGAGTTTAGGTGTGAGGCAAATGAGCAAACCAACCAACCAAGCAACAAATAAAAATAAAAGACCTGGCCTCTATACATATATATAACCTCAGTTAAAATGCAAATATTTCAGATTAATGTGTCCTTCAAACACTTCTTCATTTACGTATGCCTGCAATCACTGTGAGCATTTATTAAGCACCTAACAACTCTTTGCCAGCCCTATGCTAAGCCCCACAGAATCAGAAACAAATAAAACACTGACTTTGCCCTGAAGGAGCTCATGGTGAGCAGGAGAAAAAACGGAGTGTTATGGGTCCCAGGCTAAAAGCATAAGAAGTGAAATAGGGGCACAAAGGAGGGACTGGTCAATTTTCCTTAGGGAGAAGATTAGAAAGTCTTTATAGAAGAGACGACTTTGAGGAGAATCTTAAAAGGTGGGGTGGTGCCTTGCTAGGCAGAAGGGAGGAGCTAGGGGCATGGAGCAACCAAGAGCATCGGGGGAAACGATGGGCAGCACAGGTGTGGAAGCTTGGGGTGTGGACGGGGCACAGTGAGAGACTGGAGAGGTCACTGGAGGCCAGATCATGAAGGCCATGGAGCTCAGACCAGTTTGGACTTCCCTCTTTTCAATAGAGAGGTATTGAAGGATATTTTGGTTTTGAAACATCATTTTGATGCTGCGTAGAGGATGAACTGGAGGAAAGACTGGGCTAAAAGATCAGTTAGTGGGCTGCTGCCATAGTCCAGACGTCAGATAGCAGAAGAGGCCCTGAACTAGGATGGTAGCAGTGGATGGAGGCAAGGAGAGGGACAGAGTTGGATATGAGAGAGGAGGAGTAAGGAAAAATGTAGCACACCTTATCTTGTCAGAGCTGCTTAAGGGAAAGAAGGACCCTGATAACAGGGTATCAACCCGTCTACCCATCTGTCCCATCTACTCTCTCACCCACTCCTGTCCCAACATACTGATATGTAAGAGCTGGGGATAAAGAAATGGTTTCCCTGTTGGCGGGGCTCTGTCTAGAGGAGGAGATGGGCATCTAGATAGACAATTACAAAGAGTGTGATGGCTGCTAGGAGACCTGGGTAGGAGATGCTGTGGAACCACTGTGACGAGGGAGTTCAAGGAGAACTTCACAGAGAAGAATTGAGCCCTGTTTTAAAAGATCGAGAGGAGTTGGCTAAAAGAAAAAGCTGGGAAAGAAGCATTGCAAGCAGAGAGAAGAGCATGTTATGGGGCCATGAAAAGGTGCCTTGCAGTCCTCTGACTATAGGAGCGTAATAGACCAACAGCCCCAGACACTGCTCTGTCAAGTCCACGGCCCAGTTTGTGCTGAGACCTCACCTCCTGTGAGCTGCTCCCAGCCAAGGACTGAGTGCAGCAGGGAGACTAAGGCAGGTGTATTCCTGAGAGGCAAGGGTCTCCTCTGACAGCCAACTTTGGCTCCACAACAACCCAACCTTCCTTAGACTGTACGTTCATCTAGACACTTCCACCCAACCTCCCTTCCTCTTCTGCTTCCTTAGGGTCAGACTTGCTTGGAGGATTTATGTTCCACCCAACCTCTCTCTTCCCATTTTTTTTCACACGTTGTTCCACTAGTAAAATCTTTGCATGTTTAATCCTATCTTGGCTCTGCTTCGTGGAAGACCCCAAGTAACACACCTGTGTAAAAGCATAAATTCTTCAAGGACTTCGAACTTCCTGCTAGATATTCCACAAGACCTGGGATACCTTTAGTAAGGTATAATGAGACAAAATAACATTTGAAGTTCGGAGGTGGATAACCTAGAGGTATGGAGAGAGTAGAGAAGAGATGGGCTAGTGAATAGTTGTCACTGTTTTGGCTGCCGAGTTTTAGGACCTTTCCGTGTTTGGAGAGTTCCCCATCTTATGAGACAGACAGAGCTGGTCTCCTGTTATAGAAGCTGAAAACGCCAGACTCACTTTCCCAGCATCCCCTACAATGAAGGTATGGCACATGACCTAAGTTCTGTCAATCAGATATACCTGCCTTAGACAGACTTTGAATCGGAAGCTAGTAGGACAAAGAAGTGGGGCCGTGCAGAATCAGTGTGAGCCGCGGCCGGCAGCAGAGGCAGCAGCTGTAGTGGTAGAGCCCAGCGTCTGGCACTGGTCGCCTTGGTGGTGTATGGGCAGTACCCATTCCCCAGAGTCGGGCTGCCATAACAAAATAACTTAGACTGGGTGGCTTAAACCACCAACACTGATTTCTCACAGTTCTCGAGGCTGCGAGGTCCAAGATCAAGGTGCCAGCAGATTTTGTCTGGCAAGAACCTTCTTCCTGGTTTGCAGATTGCCACTTTCTTGAGGTATCCTCACGTGGGGGAGAGAGAGAGGGCCGCACGCGGTTCTCCTTATAAGGGCACTAATCCCTTATGCCCTCATCTAAGCCTAATGACCTCCCACAGGCCCCACCTCCAAATACCATCACAAGGGGAATTAGGACTTCAACATATGAATTTGGGGGGGAACACAAACGTTCAGTCCACAGCAATCTATTAGTGGCGTAACCTTAAACAAGTCACTCATCTTTCTGAGCTCCAGTTTTCTTACCTGTAAAATGGGGATATTGAGTTTTACCTCCCTTAAAGGGCTGTTGTAAACGTTAAATGAGATAATAGGTATGAAAATGTTTTGTAACTATTAAATGAGCTCTACAAATGTTTGTAATTTGTCTTAACAGTGTCTAACACAATGCATGGCAAACAGTACTCTTTAAATGTACGAGGAAACTGAGGATTAGAGAGATCATGCAACATGCCCCAAATCACATTTAGTAAGTGACAGAGTCAAAATCTGAACGCAGATCTGTCTAGGAGGAAACATGGGAGGAGAAGTGTCTTTAGAATGAAAGCTGGACAATATCAAAACCCTGCTCTTTTAGGCACATGACGCCATCTCAAGCCCCTTTGGTCTCAGGGGCTGGTGCTGGGAGATTTGCCCAGAGAAGGTCAAGAGCTGGGCCCAGCTGCAGGTCACCTGCTCTCTAGGGCAGTCCCTGGCAGATGGTGGTACTTTGTTTTGTTTTTTCCTTCATAGAAATTCTCCTGTTTCTATATGGTAATTAAACCTTCATGCCTCATCCTGTTTATATTCTGCTTTTGTGTTTTGTTTTGCTTATGAATGAAAGAACAATTCAACCTTCCTAATCCAAACTGCTTGACCCCTTAAAGCAGGTGTCTTGGGGCCTTGAGCAAAACTATAAATACCTTGAGCATTACTATAAATACCTATCTGGAGGCGAGGGGATTCTGTGCCCAGCCAGCATCAGAAACAAAGCATTTCTCAGATGCTGACTGGTAAGTTTTGCTTGGGGTGCAGAGGAAGGGCGTCCAGGAGAGAAAGAAAGCCTGGGCAACCTCAGAATCGACCTTCCTATCTGCTCAGATATGCCTCTTGTAGCCTCATCTTCCTTCAATTCTCCCTCATGCTGGATTATTGAATCAAGAATCTGGAGGCTGGCGTGCGGCCTTTAGCTCTGCCACCAGTAAAGTGTGTGACCTAGACAAGTCTCTTCCCTCTCTGAGCCTCCCTTTTCTCATCTGCCAAAGGAAGGAATCAGATGGTCAGATGTGGTGCCTCCCTAGGGCTCCTTGTGGTATTGACGCTCTCCAACACTGTGACAATACACATAATTGCTGAGCCTGCAGACGGGCTCTGGGCTAGAAGGTGTGTGTGAATGGATGTGAATATGTGCAAGTGTGTGTGCATGAGTGTGTGTGACTATGTGTATGTGCACGTAGGCCAGTCTCCAAAAATGGTATACACAGGGGTTGGTCCGATGGCATAGTGGTTAAGTTCACATGCTCTGTTTCAGCAGCCCAGGGTTTGTGGGATCAGATCCTGGGCGCAGACCTACACACCATTCATCAAGCTGTGCTGTGGCAGTGTCCCACATACAAAATAGAAGAACACTGGCACAGATGTCAGCTCAGCAACAATCTTTCTCAAGCAAAAAGAGGAAGATTGGCAACAGATGTTAGCTTAGGGCTGATCTTCGTCACCAAAAAAAAAAAAGATATATACAGGGCTTGCTTGAAATTCCAGCTCCAGTGAAAAACCTTCACCCCCAGTGCCACCTAACTTTCCTGAATTGCTTTTCCAGACTCAGCTCTCCCATAAAGTGGGAAGGAAAAGCATTTCTCTTGGTGAGAAAGCACTGTGGACAGGGATGAGCACTAACTCTGGAGTTAGACTTGGGCTTGAATCCTGGCTCCACCCTGTCCTTGATATATGACCTTGAGCAAGTTATCTACCTAAGCCTAATTTCATCAATGGTAACAAGGAGCTAACAGTCCCAGTTCAGCACAGTTAGAGGCCAGAACGAGACGAAAGTGTCAAGTACTGGCTTAGAACCTAAGAGACACTCTAAATTGGGACCAGTTATGTAACTTGTGGGGCTCAGTTCAAAACAAAATGTGGGCAGGGCCGGCCCAGTGGCTCAGCGGTTAACTTCACACGTTCTGCTTTGGCGGACTGGGGTTTTCCAGTTCGGACCCCAGGTACAGACCCATGCACTCTTATCAAGCCATGCTGTGGCAGGCATCCCACATATAAAGTAGAGGAAGATGGGCACGGATGTTAGCTCAGGGCTGATCTTCCTCAGCAAAAAAAGAGGAGGATTGGCAGTGGATGTTAGCTCAGGGCTAATCTTCCTCAAAAAAAAAAAAAAAAATGTGGATTTCTTGTTCAGAAATTCTTAAGAATTTCAAGATGGCAACAGTGGAGAATTAAACCAAACACAAGGCCTTTCTAAGCACAGGGCACTGGGCATCTACACAGGTCATATCTTCTCGATATTAATTTTCTTCCAGGCAGGTTAACTAAGCTGTTGGGAGAAGAGGAATGGATGAAAAGAGGTATCATGGGTAAGGGTCCCCAAATAACCCAGGAAGCAAAAATCGAGGCTTGGAAATCTCTTCCATCCCCACCCCCTCTCTGAAACAACCCTGCCATGGGAAGGCAGGGACGAAGGTCAGAGCAGGTGAGTCACTTACTTCCTTAACCGCTGAGAATATTTTTCCCACTCCATGAGTTCAGCCTCCCTCCCTCCCAGACAGGAGCTTAGCTTAGGACAAGACATCATGCATCCTTTCCCAGAGAGTTAATCTTCATTTCTTTTACCTCTTTTACGTCACCTAAGTCCTTCTGGATCCCCTGGAAAGGAACTCAGGGCCTGGGGCCCAATGGCAAGGAAGGAATTGCTGAGGGAGGTCACTGTCCATTGGGCAGGAGGGATCCTCCAGACCAGAGTACTGCTGAACACTGGGAAGCTGGGAAGTCAGCCAGCGTTTCATCTTTTGTTTTTTCCTCCTGGAGCTTCCTGTCCCAGAGGTGGATGGAGAGGGGTCATGGGGGACTTCCTGACCTCTACAAATAAACCTTTCTGTTGTCGTTGGCTGGGCAGTACTTCCAGGCCAGACAGACCAGTTTGATGGGCAGTAACGGAGAGAGACAGCAATGCTGCCTGCAGAGGAAGCTCACCCCTAGTTCCCTCAAATGTCCCAGCAAGAGGAGGACACACACTGCCGGGGTGGAAAAGGCGGCCAAGTGAGAGGCCAGCACTGACAGCCCATTGTTGAGGGCAGGGGCGAATGGGAACGGGGTGAGGAAGAAGCATCAGGGAACGTCAGGTGTGGAAGGGCCCTCAGAGGTCACATAGTTTGTCCTCTGCTGATTCCCAGTGCCCAGACAGTTCCTGGCACATAATAAGGGCTCAATAAATATTTACTGAATGAATGAGTGAATCTAGTCCAGCATCTTCCTTTAACTGAGCCAGGGAAGCAAGGCCCAGAATGGAAAAGAAAACTTCCCAAGGACACACAGTGAGTATCAGAACCCAGAGTAGAGCTCAGAGTTCACGAATCCCATACCTACGTTCTCTCGCGAGGTGACAATCAGTGCACAGGGGAGGGGAGGGACTTTGTTCCCCTTAAGCCAAAGGAGACAGGAGACTTCAAGAAAACTGCTCAGTGAGCTTACCATGTCACCCTGAAGTTTGGGGATCATAAATCACAGAGTTTGACACGTGCTTGAGAAACTAAAACATGAAAGACTAACGGACCTTATAGGACAAGGAGAGAGATGGTTGTGCTGAGGATGAGCTGTGACCACGGGGCAAAGACAGGTGTGTGCCAGGGACCAATGCGGACCTTCTTAAAAGTGACCTGCCCTCAAAAGGATCACACAGAAGACACTGTGACCCCAACAAAGAGGATGCACTGCTAGAAGCTCGGCAGCTAACCCGGAGGAGAGGCTTTGCCTTGTCAAGGGAAGTGCAACGGCTCATGGGAGCATCCCCCAAGGACCTGCTAACACCTTCCAAAGAGAAAGAATTGGTTTTGGACATCTGACCCACACCAAACAGCAGCATCATATTGTAACTGATGCCCTGTGTCCTCATCTTCTCTCTTCCTCGGAGGCAGATGGATGTGCCTTAACACTAAAAAAGTTTATGTTTTATGCTCCTTGCTTGCATAGGCCACTTTAGGCCCATAAATTTCATATTTTTAATTTTAATTTTTTTTCTTAAAGAGTGTATTAGTTTTCTGTTGATGTGTAACAAGTTACCACAAACTTAGCAACTTAAAGCAACACAAACTTATTATCTCAGTTTCTGTATGCTGGAAGTTTGGGCATGGCACTACTCAATTCTCTGTTCAGGGTCTCACCAAGCTAAACAAGGCATTGGGTCAGGTCTAGGGCTCAGGGTCTTCTTTCAAGCTCACTGGTTATTGTCAGAATACAGTTCCTTATGGTTGTAGGATTGAGGTCTCTGTTTTCCTGCTAGCTATCAGCTGGGGACTACTCTCAATTCCCATAGGCCATTCCCAATATTTGCCATGTGGCCCCGTGTTATGGACTAAATATTTGTGTCCTCTCTTCCCTAAATTCATATGCTGAATTCCTAACCCCTAATGTGAATGGTATTTGGAAATGGAGTCTTTGGAAGTTAAAATTAAGGTTAAGTGAGGTCATAAGGGTGGGACCCTGATCCAATAGGATTAATGCCCTTGTAAGAAAAGACATCAGGGGGCTGGCCCCGTGGCCGAGTGGTTAAGTTCGCGCACTTCGCTGCAGGCGGCCCAGTGTTTCATCAGCTTGAATCCTGGGCGCGGACATGGCACCGCTCATCGAGCCACGCGAGGCGGCGTCCCACGTGCCACAACTAGAAGGACCCACAATGAAGAATATACAACTATGTACCAGGGGGCTTTAGGAAGAAAAAGAAAAAAATAAAATCTTAAAAAAAAAAATTTAAAAAAAAGAAAAGACATCAGAGCTCACTCTGTGTGCCCTGTAAGCACACAGAGAGAAAGCAACAGTCTACAAGCCACGAAGAGAGCTTCACCATGCTGGCCCTCTGAACTCGAACTTTCAGCCTCCAGGTCTATGACAAAATAAATTTCTGTTAAGCCACTCAGTCTGTGGTATTTTGTTATGGCAGCCTGAGCTGACTAATACACTCCCCCCCAAAACAGTTCACAACACAGATGCTTGCTTTTTCCAGACAAGACAGAGTGCATCTCTCTGACTTCAGCTTCTTTTGAAGACTTAAAAGGAACTGGAGAAGTTTCATTACCTGAGGACCAAAAAAACCCTATGGAATCTGCCCAAGATTTCATCTAACGGCAAGGAAAGACCTATTCAGTAAGTTGAATTTTAGAGAACCTGGTGGGAAAAAATATTCTACTTGCAACAGCATGAGTCCAACTTGTTCAACAAACTAGTTAAACTTACATTATAACAGAGGAAGCAAAAACACAATAAAACAAATACAGAGCACAATAACAAAAACACATAATAGCTCAGGAAGTGGCCTGAGTGCAGAAATTCCCAGGCTGGAAGTTGGGATTGGGTTGTAGGCCTGATTCTTTCACTGACCACTTAAGTTGCAGTGTGGAACATATACCAAATAAATAACTCGCAGAAACAATGGGCAAATATGAAAATAATATGAACAGGCAACTCAAAGAAGAGGAAATGCAAATGGACAGTAAACATATGAAAATATGCTCAAACCCACTATTTGTCAGGGAAATATAAATTTTAAAACATAGGATACAGTTTTTCAACAATATGTATGACAAAAAAATAAAAGATCGAGAACATCAGCCCTTGTTAAAGAGTAAGGAAATGGACATCACTACACATTGCTGTGGGAGGTGTAACATTATATCATAATCTCTCTGGAAAATATTCTGGAAGACTCTATTAAAATTTAAAATATATGTACCCTTTGGTCGAGTAATCTCTCTTTTAAGACTCTATACTATTGGAGCAAGAGTATCAGTACCTAAAAATAGATGTACAAGGATATTTATGGGAACATTGCTCATAGTGGCAAAAAAACCCTGGAAATCACCTGAATGTCCAACATCAGAGAAATGATTGAATACAGTTTTGTTCACTTACATTATATCATGGAATATGATTGAGCAATTTAAAAAATGAATTAAATCTATATGTACCAACCAGGAGGAATGAGTATGAAATATAAAGTGAAAAAGCAAACTGCACAGTAATGTGTATTTCATGTCTCTATTTTTGCTAAGGAAAAAAAAGGGAAGAACAAAACCCCTTTTTTAATGCTCATATATTTGTATTAGCAAAAAAAAGGGTGTGGAAAGTTACGCAACACAGTGTTAACACTGGATAATTGGTTTGGGATGGAGGATGGTGGTAAGGGAGCGGTGAAGGTATCAGAGGAAAGAAAGGGTAGATTATTAACGTGTGCTTTATACGTTCATTTTTCCATTGTTTGACTTATTATAAAGTGTATGTATTACTGTTCTAATTTTTTTAGAAAAATGTATGTTTAAAAATTAAAAGGAAAGCGAAAAAGCATAAGTTTGACAGTCAGAAAAACCGAAGTTTGAATCCCAATTCTATCATTTACTAGCTGAGTAACCATGAACAACTTATTTAAACTTCTCTGAGCCTCTGTTTTCTCATCTGTTAAAATGGGGGCAATACCTAACCCCTAGAGTTGTCATGAGGATAAACAAGATAATGTATTTCAGTGCTGAGCACATAGCAAGTACTTGAATAGTGGTAGCTGTTATTAGCCCCACTGGAGACTGGATTTGTTAAAGGGATGTTAGAGGACTGAAAAAGGGGACAGGGAGATAAAAGAGAATAATGAAGCAGAGCTACCTCCCTAGGGATGGGGGACAAAGGAAAGAGGATGGGATCATCAAAATCTAGAAGTTCAGAGATTGGGCTTGTTCCCCAAATCTGGAAACTGGTACCAACTGCTGCTGTCAAGGTGAATGGCCTTTGCTAGGGTGACACTCACCAGAACAGGAAATAAACAGGAAGGAGCAAGTCCCATCTCCCTCCTCCAGTGTTCCAGTTTTCCTCCCGTGCCCCTTGTAGGGAGAGGTTGATAGAGGACCAGACTGGCAAAGCAGAAATGTGATTTGCAGAGTCCCTGCTCATCGCAGAGTTTGGAAGAGTAAATTTGCAGCTAAGAGATACTAGCACGCTTTCTTCAAACCAGCTGTCTTTAACTACTGTTCTACAATTAGTTAGAGGACAGTTGAGAGCGGTAAAGGGGAAGGGCAGGTGGGAGGAGCAGAGGTGGTAGTGCTAACCCTCACCTTTACTGTCCAGGAATTCAGCTAAGACCCAGACTTGCATACTCCATTCCACAAACAAAAGCCCTCTGTTTGTCTAACCCAGCCTCTTCAGGAAGCTGTTGAGGGACCGTTCACTGTTACTCATCCCCATCAAATTCCTAATCAAAGTATCCCTTACAACGATTAGAGTACTCTGCCCCAGAGTTCTCATATACACAATTCTTCCTAGCTTGTTAAATTTCCTGCGGTATTTTGGTACCCAGAGGTGTGTTGGCACCCCTTAGAAACGGGAGTCTTTGGCAGCTGCTCAGGTCCTTATTCCAGGTGACATCGCCAGCAGGTCACTTTTTGTCTTTCGTCCTCAGTTTCCTCTGGTATAAAATGAGAAGTTTAGGCTAGATTATCCCTAAAATATCTCACAATTCCAGCATCCTATAATTTTGCCTATGTTAAAAACAAAATGAGTCATGGCTCTTCTTTTTTTAAATAATAAACTGAAAAAGGGTTTTTTTAAAAGCTAGATTTTTGATGGCTCTGAGGCTAAGTTTAGGGTTTATTATTATTATTACATTTGGGTTAAAACTGCACCTTGACATTAAAGACTTTGATACTTTGGCCCAATCTAGACATCAAATGCAAATTAAGATTTATTAACGGCTCGTTATGGGCCAAGTTCTCTACCAGAGACCCATAAGAAAGATAAAATACCAACAAGCTTCAACTCTGAGGAGCCTATAACCTTAATAATTAACTAATAAGATGACAAAGCAAGTGAACAATACTTGAGTAATGTACCAACTTTCTGTTCCGAACTGAAATTGACTGAGTGCATTGTAACGGTTTGCTGGCTGGTGGTACAGAGGTAAGGAGGTTTCCCAAAGGGAGTGAGCTGAGTTCTTTAGAATTCCATATATACCTTGTTTATTTAAAAAGAGGGGGAAAACCTCTGGCTATTAACAGGGCAATGAAACATGAGGATTGGCCCAAAGAGACATTAAATGTGGTGGAGGCAGTGAAGAAAAACAAGAAAGGTCCCGCTCAGGGCTGACCTACCACACTGAAATGCTGCGTGGAGTTTTACTGAGTACTTCCATAACGTATCAAATAGTGCTTGGAGCTGACTGAGAGAGCAGATTACTCTCCCCACTCCCACTCTGTGCTTCTAGTGCTATGTTCTAAGTGCTACAAATGTATTTTGGAAGTCACCAGGACACCCAAGAAAAAGTAGCTCTAATTTTCTTTACTTTTGCCACTAGCCCAGCCTGAATGCCCTTCTCATGGCTTGTCTGAATACTTCTCATCTACTGTCATCCTCCAGGACCTACACAGTCTAGCTCAAGCCCCAGCTCCTATCTGAAACCTCCCCAGTGTGTGAAACATTGGCATAGAGCCATCTGTCCTCTCTACTGAAAGGACAGGGCTGACTTTAACAATATCTGACTCTCTGTATCCCATCTCCTATTGTCTGCAATTACAGCCACCCACAGGAACAAGTCACCATCACCTCAAAAGAATAAATATAATGCCTATAATATCTGGGAAGAGGTATGAATACAGATCAGTACCAGGAAACATTTTACCATTGGCATTCTCTCCCTCTGTCACTCTGTCTCTCTCTCTCGTTTTCCTCCCTCTTCTCCTTCCTGACCATTTGCTTGGTCTCTTTAGTCTTCTGTCTCCTTGTGGGGTGGCCCATCATGGAAGAGAGAGCATCAGATCCTTGAAGAGCTATACATCAGTGGAATAATCTCACGTCCTTCAGCTCCTGCTGAATGAGAAACTCACAAGACAAACAAAACCTTCTTTCAAAATACTGGCTATCACTCCAAACATAACTTCATTGTGTTACCATGTAAACAAAGTCTCTGTCTCCTTCCTCCTTGCCAAAGACCACTCTTCTCTGTTGAAACAAGAGAGGAGTAAAATCCAGATTTTCCCCTGTAGTAGGCTGAATAATGGCCCCTACAGATATCAGGTCCTAATTCGTGAAATCTGTAAATGATACCTAATATGGAAACAAGATCGTTGCATGCCTACCTAAATTAAAGATCCTGTGAGGGAGAGATTATCCTGGATCACCAAGGTGAGCCCTAAAGGCGATCACATGTATCCTTATAGGAGGGAGGTAGAGGGAGTTCTGATGATCCACAGACAAGCAGGAGGCAATGTGACCATGGAGGCAGAGATTGGAGTGATGTGGCCACAGGCAAGCAACGCTGGCAGCCGCCAGGAGCTAGAAGAGGCAGTGAATGAATTCTTCCCTAGATCCTCCAGAAGGAGGCATGACCCTGCCCTGACACCTTTATTTTGGACCCGTAAAACTGATTTTGGGCTTCCAGCCTCCAGAACTGTGAGAAAATAAATTTCTGTTATTTTAAGTCAGCAAGTTTGTGGTAATTTGTTACAACAACAATAGGAAACCAATATAACCTCACTGAGATTGAAGTGTACCAACTAGTAAGGCACGTACTCAACTCTCTCTGCTGAACTATGGCCTTCAGAGCTGGTACTGCTCATATGGAAGATATCGGGATCATTGGATAGGAGAGAACTGATGCTTCTGTGATTCTTGCTGTTGCTGGCTGGGTTCTTCAGAAGCAGATGCTAAGATGGAGTCTGGTACGCTGGATATTTATTAGAGTCAACGCCTGTGGAGGGAAGGGAGGATTAATATAGCCCTGGGGCGAAACCATAAATGTATATTGTTGCACTGTCCATGTGAATGTGAACTGTTTCTGATGCTCTTCTCTGACTGGAATAGAAAAGGATACATTTGCCAAGTCAATGGTTGTGTATCCATGGACCTGAGGCCCTGTTAATCTATTCTAGCAAAGAAATCACAACTTGCCCAGAGCTCGTAATTGGAGCTACTAGTTGGTTAAGTTTGCTATAGTGTGCTATCACCCTTCAGGATCTACCTGGCATGCTGGCTACAACTAAGGTACTATCTGGTTGAGTTTGTGCAGTTTACTGGCATCCTCCAGTATCGTATTGTTTCTGGTGAATTAAATGGAAATATGATGTGGACCATCTCCCCTGCATCATTTGGATCCTTAAAGGTGGCACTAATTTCCACCATCCACCCCACCTCCAGGGTATGGTATTTTTCTGATTTATCTTGGCTGGATAGGAGGTAGTTTCAGAGACTTCCATTTGGCCTTTCTTCCTATGGTAGCTCTCATCCCACAGGCCAAGGACTCAATATAGGGTTGCATCAACTACCAGGTATGTCAATCTCAATTATACATTTGAGATCTGAGGAAATGAACTCTGAGTATGGCTGCAAACCTCCTGGACCCACTGTAAGTTGGCTTGTCTATTATCTGGTCTCTGCTCTAAGAGAGGAGCCATGATAATGTTTTAGGTATAAATGTCAACTTGGATCCTATAAACAACACTCCCTAAAATATTTTGGTATTCTCTTTTTACCAAAAAGAATTTGGTATTCCCTTTCCAGGGGGTGAAGTGGGGGAGGACTGAGAGAGAATCATTACCATCTATATTTGCCAGAATGTTCTTGAGTTCTTTCTCCTGGGGACCTAGCCTCTTCTTCAGTCATTGGGTTCTGGTCTGAGAAGTGGCTCTGAATCATCAAATTTTAATTGGGGCCATAATTCTCAACGGGTCAAGCCTCTTTGCTTGACACTTTGACACTGTTGCTCATTGTAATAACTGTATCTACCTAGTTTCTAGTCACTTCTATAATCTAGTGGATAAGTACTGCCAACTGGCTTCTATCACTTTGCAGTTCTAACATTCCCATTGCTATTTAGTGTGACTAGTTCTGTAACAGTTTCTCCTACCACTAGCCCTGGTGTACAGAGGAAAGCCACCATTCAATTTGTTAGTAATGCTGGTGCCCCTCTCACCAGCACATTCCTTGTAACTTTGGTAAATGGTGTAAACCTTCTTTGGAGCCTAGTTATCTGATGAGTCTTCTGGCCTCTCATAGTATATTCACTTCCCTGAGCCTTTTTTAACCCTTTCCTCCACCAAATGCTTTGGCGCTTCTGACCTTTTAACTTCATCTAGCGTGGGCCATCATTTCCCCATCTTCTAGAAGCCATCCTAAGAGCAATTTTGCCTATCTACTAAATCAAACGCCCCCCCATCCAGTCTTATGGTCTGGTTCCCTCAATCAAGCCTCCTCAGAGTCTAGCCCCATGTGCATGTCCTAGCTCATGCTAGTAAATGATGGCTGGGCTTTGTAGCTCCTTTGCAGCTCCTTTGGTGAATAGTCCTTTTCTTCCTTTAATAGGCCCAGCACATCCCCACCCGGATTATGCTATGTCTTAACCCTAATTAAAGGCTAGTGGCCAGGAGTACGGAAGGGCACAGATCGTGAGGGAGGCACATTTTGTCTTAAGGGTCTGAGTTCTCTGCATTGTCTTCAAGCAAGCAGGGTGTGCCACCTCTTAACAGGAGGGGGGGGGGGCTACTTATGCATGCTCAGAGGATTTAGAGGAGTCTGGGTGTTCAAAATATACTCAGATGTTCCCATCCCATTAACCTTGGCATATCAGACCTGCCTTGGTTGGTCATTTAATCTTCTCTGAAACTTGACTGCTCTGTGAAGTCCCAGTCCAGGTCTTCAGCTTTCTCTGCCCTCCTGTTGCAGGAGATGAGAACCTCTTTGTAAGCTTTCATACTTAGATTTGATTACCTGTTAATTGCTCCAGCTTTTCATGATCTTTTTTCTAGAATATCCATGGATTTGGCAATAGTCACTCAATTCCATTATCCTTGTAGTTACTATTTCTCCTATACTTCTCAAATGATGAATATACTGCACCAGCTAGTGCATTTCCCTCCCTGGGCATACCACCCTAATTCATCGCCAGTGAGAAGTGGACCACCGTCTTGTGCCACAAGTTGTTTTTGCTCCACCTATCACCAGTGATGAGGTCCTCCTTGCCAACCAGGTGATTAGTGATCTAGCTTTAAAATTCCATGTTACCACCAGCTTTTTTGGACCATTCCTGACTCCAATTTCCACAGGTTGGGTTCTCCAGATGTAGCTGCTGATATCTGTACGTGTATGACCTACAAAATATTTATCAGGGGTCCATATGTGTGGAAAGGAGAGGAAGGAAGAAAAACCAGGCAAAGGGAAAAGGCCAAATGCCATGCAGGTCTGACAAAGCTTCAGCCAACCCATGGGAACCTCTGGAACATTTATAACTTATCAGAGTTGTCCCATGGTGGGCCAAAATGACCCAGTCTTTATACCCCTGCCTCACTCAGTCACCTAACTTGGGCTGCCCCAGGAAGAGCAAGTCCTTAGGGGAGGTAGCTCTCCAGATGGCTGAGGCACATCCTGAAGGAACTGACAGCTGTAAATTGTCTGCTAGTAGCACTTCTAGCAATTGGGGTGAGTCCTCCTTGAAGGGAGATCTAAGGCAGCAGATTTGTGATGTTAAATTAGGCTGAAGATCAATTTATGCCCAGGGCATTGTTGAAAATAATAGAGCAATCAGCCAGCAATTAGTGGAGCCCAGCATCTGGGTGTGATACCAATGGGGCAGACAGCTTAACAGAGAGATTAGGGAAAGAGACAAAGAGAGCCCTGCTAAAACCACTGTTATCTCAGGGTTATTGTGCAAATGCTTAAGGCTATGTCCTCTGAGGAGTGACATCAGAAGCTTCACACTGTGGGGAAAATAGACTTCACTAAAATAGTTCAGTTCAGTCATTAAACAAAAAAACAAGCAAACAACAAAAACAAGCCCCAGAAAGGAGAGAAGGGAATCAGGATCCAAAGTGGCTTCAACATATTACCTAGTGTCCAGTTTTCAACAAAAAATTATGAGACGTGTGAAGAAATAGGAAAGTGTGGCCCATACACTGGTTAAAAAAAAAGCAGGCCACAAAAACTTCCAATGAGAAGGTCTAGATGTCAATTTAACAGACAAAGACTACAAAGCAGCCGTTATGTTTCATGCATTCAATGTTCAGCATCCAAAATTCAAGGAATTCAAAGAAAGACAAGAAGTAAAGGAAGATGTGCTGACAATGTCTTATCAAATTGAAAATGTTAACAAAGAGATAGAAATTATAAAAAATAGGGGCCAGCCCAGAGGCTCAGTGGTTAAGTTTGCATGTTCTGTTTTGACAACCTGGGGTTTGCTGGTTCAGATCCCAGGTGTGGACCTACGCGCCACTTGTCAAGCTGTTCTATGGCAGGCATCCCACATATAAAGTAGAGGAAGATGGACACAGATGTTAGCTCAGGGCCAGTCTTCCTCAGCAAAAAGAGGAGGATTGGTGGCAGATGTTCACTCAGGGCTAATCCTCCACAAAAAAAAAAAAAAAAGAAAGAAACTATAAAAAATAATCAAATGGAAATTCTGGAGCTGAAAAGTACAAGAACTGAAAGACAAAACTCACTAGAGTAGCTCAACAATAGATTTGAACTAGCAGAAGAATCAGTGAACTTGAAGCTAGATTGATAGGGATTATGCAACTTGAAGAACAGAGAGAAAGAAGAATAAGGAAAATGAACAGAGCTTCAGGAAAACGTGGGACACAATTAAGTACACCAACATATGTGTAAAAGGGGTACCAGAAGGAGAAGAGAGAGAAAAAGGAGCAGAAAAAATATTTGAAGATATAATGGCTGAAAACATCCAAAAATTTGAGGAAAATCATTGACCTACACACCCAAGTAGCTAAATGAACTATAAGTAGGATAAATACAAGAGATCCACACCCAGATATAGAAAAAATGCTGAAAGACAAAGAGAGCATTTTGAAAGCAGCAAAAGCAAATAACTTGTCATATACAAGAGAATGCCAGTAAGATTAACAGTTGACTTCTTGCAAGAAATAGTGGAAGCCAGAAGGCAGTAGGATGATGTATTCAAAGTGCTGAAAGTAAAAAACTGTCAACAAAGAATTTACATCCAGAAATACTATCTTTCAAAAGTGAAGGTGAAATAAAGACATTCTTAGATCAATAAAAGACCTACTTTATAAGAAATGCTAAAGGAAGTTCTTCAGCCAAAAAGCAACTCACTCCAGTGGTATTTCAAATCCACATGAAAAACCAAAGAGCACTGGCAAAAGCAATTATATTAACTTTTATAATTATAAAAGACAGTATCAATACATATTTCTTCTCCTTTATTCTATTAAGTGGATTTAAAACAATTGTATAAGGCAATATGTATATTCTTTATATATGACATGAAGAGCTAAAACAACAGAAGAAAAAATATATAAACTTGACATATCAAAATTAAAAACTTCTGTGCTTCGAAGTACACCATCAAGAAAGTGAAAGCATAGCACACAGAATGAAGGCATAAAATAGTTCCTTCCACTCTTATGATTCTCTAATTCAAGTTCTATTCTCATTTATTTATTTATTTATTTTAAAGATTGGCACCTGAGCTAACATCTGTTGCCAATCTTTCTTTTTTCCCTTCTTCTTCTCCCCAAAGCCCCCCAGCACATAGTTGTATATTCTAGTTGTAGGTCCTTCTGGTTGTGCTATGTGGGATGCCGCCTCAGCGTGGCTTGATGAGCAGTGCCATGTCCACACCCAGGATCCAAACTGGCAAAGCCCTGGGCTGCCGAAGCAGAGAACACGAATTTAACCACTCAGCCATAGGGCTGGCCCCTATTCTCATTTATTTTTGTTTTTATTTATTTTGTTTGTTTGTTTTGTGAGGAAGATTGGCCCTGAGCTAACATCCATTGCCAATCTTCCTCTTTATTTTTTGCTTGAGGGAGATTGTTGCTGAGCTAACATCTGTGCCAGTCTTCTTTTATTTTGATCTGGGATGCCACCACAGTATGACTTGATGAGCGGTGTGTAGGTTCGCACCCAGGATCCAAACGCACGAACCCTGGGTCACCGAAGCAGAGCATGTGAACTTAACCACTATGCCACAAGACCAAACCCTGTTTTTATTTTTTTATATATATTTATGAATAGGTCATGACTCTCCTTAAGGGCGGAAGTGTGCCTTAGTTACTTTCATATAGTTCAGTGGGTACTTTGATAATTAATTGTTGATAGTAAAGACAGTCTGAACATACCGCTGCAGGGAAAGGAAAATATGAATAGGAGAATGGTTGCAAGTGGACTTGGTAGCATACTTGATAAAGTTTGCCAACCCCTATTATAATCTCCTGTGGGAGCCAGACAGGAGGTACCCTGGAGCCAGCTATGACTCCATCAATGTTAACGGTTACTTTTTTAAAAAAAATCCCACAGCCTAAGGAATCTCTCGTGATAGCAATCTGTCTACTTTAGTTCCTGGTAAAACGCCCTACAAAGCCCAGACAGGAACAAGGGCACTGGCCCTGGCCTCCTGGGAGTATTTGACAGCAAGTGCCATGACTTCTTGGTTGTATCATATCTGCAGCACCAGCACAAGCGTGGCACCACGCAGGCAGGTTTGTGAAACGAATGAATGAATGAAACTCCAAGGGAAAATAATTCAAGGCCAGAAACAGAATCTGCAAGAGAAACTTTTATAATAGAAATATTTCAGCCTACAGGAAAGAACATCCGGAGAAGATAAAATAGTCACCTTCAGGTCTTTATAGCCTGGGGCCAGTTGTGCTGGTAAATGTTTAACCAATTTATGAGAAAAAAAAAAAGCCCTCATTTGTAGGTTTGCTGATTTCCATGGTGTAAAGACTTTTACAATGGCCAGTTTCAAACTACTGACATGCACACAATTAGCTCTGAGAGCCAGTATGCTACTGCTTGCACCATACAGTATTTCAACACTGGAGCACAGTGTGTGGCCATGTTATTTTTCTTTTCTTAGTTTATACCTCCCCAGACTCTCTCACTGCTTTGCACTTTGAGCTCCATGATCTCTTTAGCCTCTAGCCTTTTCCCAATGCTTAACTTCCCCTGTCTCTTAAGACTCAGTTCAGGATCACCTCCTTTGAAAGAAGCCATGTTGTGACTATCTCTGCTGAATTAGGTGCTTCCCCTTGCACTCCCACAGTCCCCTGTTGTTCCCATTGTCACTGCACTTACATATCTGTATTGTTTTGTTTGCTTGGTTCCCTTTCCCGCCTCTCCCTCCACGCCTACCACGTAGTCCTGGGTGGAGCCTCCTATTACAGCATACCTTTCCCCTTAGTTAGTCCAGGGGGCTACAACCCACGTCAGATGAATTTGAGTCCTGCCATAGGGGTGTGTGAACTGGAGCTGCAGAATTCAGGCTGTGACGTATGAAATGGGAATTTTGGCCATCAGGGGAAAGCTAATCTGAGAAAAGAAATCCAATATGCAAAGTAAAACAGAAATGGATGGACAGATATGTGATAAATTAAACAGAGCAAAATGGAACAGTTGTAAAATCTAAGCAGTGGTTGATGAATAAATGAAAAGCAAGAAGAAAAGTTAAAATATTGAGGCATATGAGGAAGCCATCTGGTTTAAAACTAATTCAGCCTGACCTTGTTTTTCCAGAAAGAAGTGATATGACCTGCCAAGTATTCACCGTACATCTGCTTTAAATGCTTATAATATCCCAAAGCAAAGAAGGATGCCTTTAAGGATAGGGATGTGTGCCTCCCTCCATATCAGAATTTCTTTAAAAATGAGCATTTCTTCCCAGAAACTAAGGGTCAAACTGACCTACTGTGTACATCTTGTGACCATTGACCTGCTGTGCTAGCACAACATTTTGTGATCGTAGTAAAAAGAGATATTGCTATCATACCTGATGCATGTCCCTTGTTCCAAGATAGTACATAACCACACTGTATACCTTGCTTCTTTGAGGTGCTTCCTTCCTTGGTGAAGGCGCTTTCCTGGGCTATTCAGTTCTCAGACTGGCTCATATAAACTCACCCCAATTTTGATTTATAGATTGATTATTGATTATTTGCATCAACATGGTATATATGTGTACAAATCTTTCACTTTTTCTGTATATAGAAATTTTTTACGATAAATTATTGAAGGAGGGAGGAAGAAACAGATAAGAATTAGAGAATAAGAGAATCCTGGGGAGATTCCAGCCTTTGGGTCCAGTTGTCCTAAGGGCCCAGCTGCTTTCTTGTCTGTCTCATGATTACCTGGGAAAAAATTCCCATTTTTACTATGTAGGTCAAACGGGAATTCTGTCACTTACAATCAAGAACGTCTTACTAAAAGAACAATACAAATGCAACTGTTTTCACACCTGTCTCCTCCACTAAACTATAAACTCTGAGAGGGCAGGGATCCTGTATTATCTGTTTTTGTCATTCTACTCTCCCAAACCAGACAATTTAGTGGAGTGGTAAATAGCATGGGTTTAGTGGTCAGACAGGTCTAGATGTGGTCTAGGTCTGCCATCTCACTGTGGGATAGCGGGCAAATACTTACTTAAATCTTTCTCAGCCTCAGTTTCCTCATTTGCAAAATGGAGATAATATTTGCTGAATAGAATAAGGGGTAAAATAGGCAGTGCGTGCAGAGCATTCAGCCAAATGTCTAGCCTGCAGCACGTGCTTGATAGATGTTAGCGAAACTTACTGTTATTAGGTGACTCATATGACCTCACATTCTCTTATCCTCTGTCCTCAGTGTTTAAAGTTACTAAATTTTCTGTATTCTAAACTGCCATTGATCATAAACCACACCACAGATTTAATAGTAGCTTATCACAAAAATAAGGAACTAATAACACATTAACTATATGTTCGATGGTTTAAAATGTCAGTGCCAGAGACAGAACACCTCTGTTTTAATGATCCTTGATAAATTGCTTAACTTCTCTAAACTCAGTTTCTTCATTCAGAAATTGCAAGTGTTCAATAAACGTTAATAAATATTCTTATTAATATATTCATTGATTTGTAGCATGCGGTCATTTTTCAAATTTTCAATAGGGAGGAATGGCTAGAGTTCACAAGGTACTTTACGGAGAGAAGAGAACGTCACACAGCAAGAACTCCAGAGAGCTACAAAATATCTTACTTGAGTCTTTCAGCTCAGTCATGATCAGTGCACGTTTGTGAAGAAACTACCAAGGCCAGGGAAAGAATCACCCTAACACGCTACAGGTAACAGTGGCCGCTATTGTCCAGGAATAGTGTCTCTTCCCACCAGCCAGACTGGAAAAACTTATATTTCATGGGGCACTGGGTGGAGTAATCAGAAACGTCTTGGCTCAGTAGTGGAAATAATTAGCCCTAGACTGAGCAATACTCTACATGTACCCAAAAATCATAAAGGCAAGACCCAAGAGGATCGAATAGCTTCTAAGTAACTTAACTGTATCCAAGAACAAAACAAGAATATTTATAGAAATACAAAAATATCCAGCATTCAATAAGGTAGAAGTCACTATATCTGACATCTAATCAAAGATTAGGAGGCATGCAAAGAGGCAGGAAAACGTGACTCATAATGAGAATAATATTAACTCATTGAAATTGACCCAGAACTGACGTAGATGTTAGAATTAGCAGAGAATGGCATTTAAACAGTTCTTATAATTGTATTCCATATGTTCAAAAAGTCAAATAGGAGCATGAAAGATATAAAAAAGACACAAATCAAACCTTTAGAGATGAAAACCTCAAACATCTGTGATGACAAATACACTGGATGGAGTTAATAGTAGATTAGACATAGTAGGAGCAAAGATTCGTGAATTTAAAGGCATAGCAATATCCTATACAAATGAAATACAAAGATAAAAGTGAATTAAGAATAGTGAAAAGAACACGAGTGAGCTGTGGGACAACTTCAATTAGTCTAATATACGTGTAATCGGTGTTCCCAAAGAAGAGAATAAAGAGTAGAACAGAAAAAATATTTGAAAAAAATAACAGTTGAATTTTTTTCAAATTTGGTTAAAACTATAAACCTATATATCAAAAATCTCAATGAATGCCAAGCACAAGAAACATGAAGAAAACTACAACGAGGCACAAATAGCCTAATCATTCAAAATCAGTGATAAGGAGAAAATATTGAAACTAGCCAGACAAAAAAAGCAAGTTACATACAAGGGAATAAAGATAAAAATGACAACAGACTTCTTGTTAGAAACAATGCCACTGAGAATATAATGCAGCAACATCTTTAAAGTACTGGAAAAATAACTGGAACCTAGAATTCTATTTCCAATGAAAGTATCAGGTTTTTTTTTAATATCGTTTTCAAAAATCAAAATAAAAATGTTTTCAGACAAAAAAACTGAAAGAATTAGTCACCAGGAAGCAAATACTGAAAGAAATGCCAAAGGATGTTCTTCAGAAGAAGAAAAATAATACCAGATGGAAATATAGATCTATACAGAGGAATGAAGAGGACAAAAAATGTGCTACATGGGAGAATAAATAAGAATTCTCATTATTTGTGTCTCTGTAAAAGAAAATTAACTGTTTAACAAAAAGAACAAGATAGTATAGAGTTTATAACGTATGTAAAAATAACATGTGTGACAGCAAGAGCACAAAGAGCAGGAGAAGAAAAATGGAAGTATGCTATTTTACAATTCTTACAATGTATTAGGAAAAACTCAGTTTTCCCCACCTTCTGTGTGGGAAAAAATCCAGTTCTTCCCTACAGTATTTCTCTCCTATGTGTCTCCTTTACTAGTCACACAGAACACTTCACTTCTGACACTTCTAGTCACTAAACGTGTGGAGGTTTTTCCTCACACCAATGAGCAATTCGTGGACACCAGAGTTGTATCCAAGAATTCAACCCAATTCTGACACTGTCTACCCAGAGGTAGCATCAGATTCCACAGGGTAATGGCTCAGTCACACAAGACTGCACCCTTCCCACTTCAGACACCAGTCGCAAGTCCAGGCTGTTACCTGCACTTCTGACCAACTGGCTATAAATCAGAGGTTGCCTCAACTCCTTCTTCAGGTTTGATGAATTTGCTAGAGTGGCTCACAGAACTCAGGGAAACACTTACTTACATTCACCAGTTTAGTAAAGGATATGATAAAGGATACAGATGAACATCTAGATGGAAGAGATGCATAGGCAAGGTATGTGGGAAGGGGTATGGAGCTTCCATACCATCTCCAGGCACACCACTCTCCCAGCACCTCCATGTGTTTACCAACCCAAAAGTTCTTTGAACTTCATACTTTGGGGCTTTTATGGAGGCTCCATTGTGTAGATATGATCAACCATTAACTCCATTTTTAGCCCTTCTCCTTTCTCAAGAGAATGGGGAGCAGGGCTAAAAATTCCAAGCTTCTAATTGTGGCTTGGTCTTTCTAGTGACTAGCCCTCATCCAGGAGCCACCCAGGAGCCCACCCAGAGTCACTTTATTAGAACAAGACACTCCTATCACCCAAGAAATTACAAGGGTTTCAGGGGTACTGTGTCAGGAACGAAGGTCAAAGACCAAGATTGAAACAAGAGATGCTCCTAGTGTTCTTTTCACTTAGAATATTACAAGGGTTTTAGGAGGTCTGTTTCAGGCACTGAGGGCAGAGACCAATATATATTTTCTATTATCTCACATATACTATATGTGAAATGGCATAATATCACTTAAAGGTAGATGGAAATGTAAAAATGTATAGTCTAAACCCTAAAGCAATCATTATATAACAAAACAGAGTTGTAGCTAACAAGCAAACAAAGGAAATAAAATAGAATCACAAAAAATTTTAATTAGACCAAAAGAAGACAGAAGAAGAACAAAAGGAAACAAAGAACAGACAGGTAAGTAGAATACATAGAACAATTAATAATATCAGTGCCAAAGAGGATCACTTCATAATGATAAAGGGAGAGAAAGAGCCTACAGAAAGATGTCGTCAATGGGAAAAACCTCGTGATAGAGGATGGCTAATAAATTAGGGAAGTAACATCTAGAGGACATAACAGAAAACAAATTAGGGAAATAATCATCTAGGGGACATAACAATCCTAAACAGTAATTTACCTAATAACAGAGTTTCAAAATAGGAAGCAAAAACTGATAGATCTGCAAAGAGAAATGAGTAAATCCACAATTCTAGTTGGATTTCAATATCTCTCTCTAAACAATTGATTTAAAAAAAATAGAAGATCAGTAAAGATGTAGAAGATTTAAACAATAGTATTAAACACTTGACTTAATTGATATTTCTCGTACACTCCACCCGAAAACAGCAGAATACACATTTACTTCAAGTGCACGAGGAACATTTTCCAAGATAGATTACATTTGGGGCCATAAAACAAGTCTCAATAAATTTAAAACTATTGAGATCATACCAAGAACGTTCTCTGACCACAAGGCAATTAAATTAAAAATCAATAATAGAAAGATGTCTGGACAATGCCCAAGTATTTGAAAACAAGATACATACTTCTAAACAACCCTGGGTCAAAAGACAAATCAAAAGGGAAATTATAAATTATTTTGAATGAAAAAAAATGAAAACACACAGTATCAAGATTCATGGGATGTCACTGAAGCAGTAACCAGAATGGTATAACTCTAAATATCTATACTAGAAAAAGAAAAGAGGTCTTACATGAATTACATCCGTTTCCACCTAAAAGTAAGAAAAAAGAAGAGCAATTTAAACCCTTAGTAGGAAAAAATTAAAAACAGAAATCAATGAAGTCAAAAACAGAAAAATAGAGAAAGTCAACGAAACCAAAAGAAAGCTCTTCGAGAAGATCATAAAATTGATAAACTTCTAGCCACACTGATCAGGAAAAAAAAAAGATGACAAAATTACAAATATCAAGAATGAGACTTGTGATATCCTTAGATTCTACAGATATTAAAAGGAAAATAAAACAATATTACGAACAACTTTATGTCAACACATTTGACAATTTGGATGAAATGGACAATTTCCTTGAAGATGCAAACTACTAAGGTTCACTCAAAAAGATATAGACATTGAAAATGCAAACCAATCTATGGTGACAGAAAGTAGATTAGTGATTGCCTGGGAATGGGTGAAGGGGTTGGAGGAAGGGATTGCAAAGGAGAATAAGGAAACTTTTGGGGGTGATGGAAATGTTCATTATTGTGATAACGGTCTCTGACATACACGTCATATGTCAAAACTTACCAAACTATAAACTTTAAGTATGTGCAGTTCAGTGTATGTCAATTATATCTCAATAAAGTATTAAAGAACAAAAAGTAAAATGAGCCAGTTCTTCATGCCATATACTGCAGAAATTCAGAGCCCTCCTCCATATCTCTAGGGGCTTGGGAAGGCATGTTACCTTCTTCTCAGTCAGTCGGGGTTGCGCTAAATTGTTGCAGCAGCTCTGTGTCTTGCTTCTGATCATTGCCCTTGGCCCTCGCTTTACTCTGTCTGACCCCCTTTGTCCCACAGTGGACACCAACCTCCCACCTCCCATACTTCTTTCTCCCAAGGAGGTACTAACAAGTGTATTACTGAAGAGTTACAGGTGGTGGAGAGTAATTACATCACAGACAAGAAAGAAGCTGAACGTCAAATGTTACTTCCCTAATTTATTAGCCATCCTCTGTCATGAGGTTTTTCCCATTGGCATCTTTCTGTAGGCTCTTTCTCCCTCTTTAAAGTCCATATGTTTCTCCTCTCTCTGTTCTTAAGCATTTTACCTTCTAGTCTCTGAAGCTGTCCGTGAACAATAGCTAAACTTTCATCATTCTCTTATGCAGTGCAATGTGTACCTTTCTTTGTCTTGCCCTCCCCTTCCAGATCATACCCTGTTCAAGGGGTGAGGGAGAAAGACTCACCTTTCATATCCGAAAGGGCTGATCATGGCGTTTTTCTAGACAAATAAAATCTTATCTCTACTGATGAATGTGGCATTCTCTGGAAGGCAAACATGACTATGGTAACGTTTGTTTTCAATATCCATTTTTTTCCCCTTCTTGATACAGTTCATCAAGATATACTACAATAAACTTTATCTCAGGAAATGCCCTGCTCCAAGAAGCTTAAACTGGCCACTGGCCTCACGTCAATGCTCTGGCTAGAACTTTAGAAACATAGAATTTTGCAGATGGGTAGGACTTCACCAAGCATCCATTCCACACACACCCCCACCCCATTTTACAGAGTCTGAGGCCCAGAGAGTTCAAATGACTGGTCCAAACCAGACCCTGTAGCTGTGGGGCAGGGGCTGGAGCCCAAGTCTCCTGGCTCCATTCAGTCCCATTCAATATAACAAATGCCTAAGTGAGCCCCTGGGAACCGAGGCAAGGAAAAGGAGTGGTGGGGGCTTTCTGGGAAGGGGCTCTGGATGTAGTGACTTCACTGGGTGGGGGCTAAGAACCTGAGAACATCTGATTGTTCCCAGACTGCAGATATTGTGTCCCCATCCACCACTCCCCAGCAGGTAAACTGACTCTGTATGATACAAAGCTAGATTAAATTCTTGTAATCCATGAGGCCAAGCTAAAGGTAAGAGCACATAGGAGAGCTTAATTCTAGCTAAGAATTTTAAAAGGCAGGCAGGATATATCCACAGATGGAGCTGGTAGGGTGTGAGTACTTTAGGCAACGGTCAGAAGCAAAGGCCATTTCCACGTTTGCCAGTTAGATCTGAATCCCAGTTCAGCCATTTGAGCAAATTCGCTTTCCCTCTCTAAGCCTGTTTCTTGAGCTATACAATTGAGATAAACTATCTCCATGCAGAGTTGTTGGGAAGATTAAATAATATAAAGTGCAAAATGTGTTTAGCTAATGCTAAATGGTGGCTCTCACAACTATTATTACCATACGCCAGGCACTTGCCCAGTTAATCCTCAGAACAGCCCTAAGAGGTAAAGTTTTATTAGTATGACTGTTTTGCAGATTAGGGAAGTGGAGTTTGGAAGGATTAAGGACTTTGCCCAAGTTTCTTAGTAAAAACACTGCTAAGGTACCAAACTCTGAGGCATGGCTGCAGCAGAAAGTACATATTGGGGGCAGCAGAAAAAGATAAATTCAATCAGATGTGCCTAACCCTGGAAGACGGGTTGCCTCCTCGAGGCCCTGTACACCTTTTATTGAACTAAATGATGATAGGTCGTGGTTCATCTTTTTGGAGGCCATTTTGACCTTAGGTGGCAGCAGGAAAGACTCCCACTAGACTGAAAGAAGAAATTCTTTTTTTTTTTTTAAAGATTTTATTTTTTTCCTTTTTCTCCCCAAAGCCCCCTGGTACATAGTTGTATATTCTTCGTTGTGTGTTCTTCTAGTTGTGGCATGTGGGACGCTGCCTCAGTGTGGTTTGATGAGCAGTGCCATGTCCGCGCCCAGGATTCGAACCAACGAAACACTGGGCCGCCTGCAGTGGAGCGCGCGAACTTAACCACTTGGCCACGGGGCCAGCCCCCAGAAAGAAGAAATTCTTAACAATGAGAATTGTTCACGGAGCAGATAACAGAAATTTTCTCAAACTCAAGTAATGAATGGGCCCCTGTTTAAATTCTCACAGACTCACACCAAAGTTGACTTAAATTATTTTTATTTTTATACCACTTACATATTTATAAGCACAAAACTCAGTCTATATTCCTTGTGTTTATAACTCTTCTACAACTCTAAACTAAGACGAATGAAACATAAAACTACAAAACCTATACAATTCGAATAAACACTTCACTGTAAGGTGACAGAAGACGTTGTTTTGCTGAAATTAAATCGCCGTGTGGAACCTGACCACAGCACAGTTCTTTTGAGTCTGGGCACCCACGGCACTGTGTGCTGCAGACAGCCCCCGCCATGTTTCTCTCGTCAAGCTTGGGGAAACCGTTATTCTGACAGTGCACCAAGACCTCACTTGACTTTCACTTGGCACGGGCGCATCATTTACATTTAGTCCACCTCCCTATTTTCCTGGTCTGTCTATAACAACCAACATAGCACTATCGGGCATCAGAGGGATCACAAACACAAAGTAAATGCCAAAGAGGCATGGCAGCTGGTGGTCTTTCAAACAGTTCAGAACACGTTTATTTTAATTGTTTGGATCACCAAAGTAAAAGATAACATTTAAAAGATCTCATAGACATGTTTCAGCCTCCTGAAAACACATATATTAGCCTCGAGGGATCTACAGACTCGGGTTGGAGAAACTCTGGTCCAATCGTTTTTAAAGCTCTGTGATGTCTTTACCTTAGACCGCAAACTGTGAGGGTAGGAACTGAGTCCGATCCATTTCTGGTCCTCACTTCCCTACACAGGGCCAGGCACAGGGTATTTGATCAGGTAGGAATACTGAATGGATGAGCAAATGAATGAGTGAATGAGTGAGGTGATCTCTCTTCCAGCTCTGGGATATTCAGCTCTACCATCCAGCTCTGTATTTTCTTTCCTCTCTCCAACTCCCATTGTTCTCTTCAAGGGCTTGAGAAAAGTATATCTTAGACTCGTGGAATATTAGAAATGGAAGTGCCCTATGAGATGAACACAACTAAAGTGCAGAGGGAAAATGACCTGCCCCAGGGCACCCAGCTAGGATGTGAAAGCACCAGACCAGAGGCCATGTGCTCTGATTCCCATTTCTTCCAGGACATTATTTATTTATCATTTATTCATTTATTTATTTTTGGTCAGGCTCCCTTGGGGGAGAGCAATGTTCTCTTGTGACCTCACCTCTCTATGGCAGTGTTTTGGGAACAAACTGGATTCTCACGGTTCTCGAATGGTGGCAGGGTGCCCATGTCAGGCAAGGTATTTTTCATAACGAAAAAGAAACAAAGATAGCGTCAGATGTCGTTTGTAATTTTCCCATAGCAGCCGGAATCTAAAATCTCTTTGTTTTCCTTCTCAGCTTATTATGTTGCCCTCGTCCTTGGTAAAGTGGAACAAGAAAGTGGATTTGGGGGCTTTAAAAAAAATCTGTACTTATTTATTTACGTATGTATTTACTTCCAGAAGCATTTATTTTTGCAACATAGGCCAGTATGGACATCCTGCAGCTCCCTCCCGCCTTTCTTCCTTAATTTAGATAGCTCACTTTCCTCCCATGGCCAAAACCACTAGTGTCATCCCTCACCCCCGGACATCCTTCTTCCTTCCAGGCAGAGAGGCAGCCCGGCTCCTCATGCCTGGCTTTCCCAGGGGGTCGTCCTAGCTTTGACCCCACAACCACCAAATCCTTGTTCAATGTTTAATCACTTCCTCTCTCAACACGCATCCTGCTCTCCGTCATCCTGCCTCTTGGCCGTGGCCCTGGATCCCAGGTGAAGAGAAATCCAGACGGAAGGAAGAACAAAATGCAGATATACAGATCATCCACTGTGTACCTGGGACCAGGCTTCTTTTGTGTGGGGTGGAGGGGGTTTGGCTTCTTTCACTCAGGATATTTATTTATGTATTTTTATTGTGGTAAAATATATATAATATAAAATTTACTATTTTAGCCATTTTTTAAGTGTACAGTTCAGTGGCATTAAGTACATTTACACTGCTGTGCAACCGTGACCACTATCCATCTCCAAAACTTTTTCGTCATCCCAAACTGAACTCTGTACCCCTTAATAATAACTCCCCATTCCCCCTCGCCGAGCCCCTGGTAACCACTGGACGCTTTTATATACATTATTTCACTCAGTTCTCACATCCACCATATGAGGTAGATTCTGTCATCCCCACTCTTACACCTCAGACAAATCCTCAGCCTCAGCCTCTGAGAAATCTGAGGCTCAGAGAGGTGAAGTAACTTCCCCAGGGACACTCAGCTCCTAAGAGTCCAGGCTGAGATTCAACTCTGTCTGACCAGGCTCCTCCACTCTTCACATCTGTGTGCTCTTTCCCAGTCTGTGAGAGAGCGAGAAGTGATGTGGAAGACGTGGTCTCTGCCTTTAAAGAGCCGACTCTTTCAAGAAGATCAAGTTTAGTTTGTCTAAATGTGCGGCTCCACGCGCACAGAGGCTATCAAGTGAGAATAGGGCTGCGGTAAATACCGTCGGGACTCTCTATTACCATCCATTCCTTCAGTATTTACTGGAAAATTGCTCCACATCATCAGGGCCTCTGCTGGGCCCAGAGAGCCATCAGACCCCACCCCTCACCTGGAGGAGCTGACCGCCCAGTGCGGGAGGCGGGGATCTAAACAGAGGTGTACGAGGCAGGGTGCTGTCCTCTATGGAGAGGTCAGGGAAGGCTCTATCCCATATTAAAATGTTTCTATACCCCATATCAAATATTATTTCCTTGCTAAGAATATTTGAAAGGCTTTTTAAAATTTTACTTTGAAATCATTTGGCTATGTCTACTTAAATTATGATAAGATTTGATTTCTTGGCCATCACAGACCATACATGGAATGTTTGTAAAGTGAGAAAAGCAAACTTACAAATTACTTTTTAAATGTAATCAAATGTTTTCGAACACCAGTTCCAGCTTTGGCCTTAAGGTCTACATCGCAGCCAGGGGCAGGGCCACTGCATTGCTCAACGGCAGGGAGCGCCGTTCACATGTACTGCAACGTGAATGTGCCCCTGGAGTTGTCCAATGCAGCAGCCCCGGCCAGAGAATCAGGGGAAATATGAAGAAGAGCCCACATCCAGTGCACAACCAGAAGGAGCAGGTAGCACTCGTACTCACTTTCCACATCCCAAACTTAGTCATATGACCAGGTCTAGCTTCAAGAGGAGTTGGGAAGTGTATTCTTTTGCTGGGTGATCTTGTGCTTAGTTAAAACTCAGACACTCTATTAATAAAGGAAGAAGGGGATATGTGGCAGTCACTGTCACAATTAAATTGAACAACTAATTAAGCTGATAGTAGTTCACACTGGTAAACTTTTAAAAAATATTTATTGATTTAGATTTTCAGTTTTTGTATTTTCGATTCTGTAAAAAAAATGGGAAGGAGCGTGGTCTTAAACATTTTTATAAGTCTTTGAAAAACTTGTCAGGGGCTGGCCCCGTGGCTGAGTGGTTAAGTTCACGTGCTCTGCTTCGGTGGCCCAGGGTTTCGCCAGTTCAAATCCTGGGCTCAGACATGGCACCACTCATCAAGCCATGCTGAGGCGGCATCCTGCATGCCACAACTAGAAGCACCCACAACTAAAAATGCACAACTATGTACTGGGGGGCTTTGGGGAGAAAAAGGAAAAATTAAAAAAAAAAAAAAAAAGCTTGTCAGCTCCAGGTGCTGGGCCTGTGGTGCCTAACGGATACAAGATCTCTGAGGATGGTGAGGCCACTAACCCAGAGAGGGAACCTAGGGTGGGTGTGATCTCTCTCTGCCCCAGCTACCCTCTTAGACAAGAAGGGAGCCCTTCAAAGGGTGTGTGGCTAGATTCCGTAAGCAATTTTTGGGGCCAAGGAAGTGTAGACAATCAAACATAAATATCAACTAACCCTTATGTAGTTGGGGAACAGTCCACGGGAGTAGGGGAGGAGGAAGCAAGAACGGAGTCAGGGGACAGAATAACAACCAGAATGAGGTTCAGGGCCAAGAAATTGGGAAGGGAGACAAAATAACATGGACGGACACATACAATGGTAGGTTTCAGAGCAGATTTACAAAAGTCATTGTGAGTCATCAATGGCAGTGCTGTTGTTTAAAAATAAACACAGCATTTAGATAGCTCCAGGCTCCGAGGGAAAAACAGAGGTTGGGTTACGTAAAATCCTGTCCCAAGGTACCCATAATCTACAAATAAATCTGTGTGAGGTGGGGAAAGTAACTCAAGTGACTTGGTTCCTGTAGAAGAGGAGCCCAGGGCTCCAGCCTGAGGAAGGTCCTGGTGTGAATTGGAAGGAAATCTAGGCTGGGAGACTGGGGATCTGGGTTCATGTTCTGTGTCTAGCACTATTTATTTGAAAATGTGAGCTCCTTTGTGGCAGATAAGGCATAGTTTGATCCCTGGATCCCCACCTAGCCTAGTGCCAGGCACACAGTAAGTTCTTAGTAGATATTTGCATAATGAATGAATGATTTGTTAAATAAATAACCAGCTGTGTGTCCTTGAACTGGGACCTTTTACCAGGTGTCTTGACCATAAAAGGAAACAATGGGTCAAGGTGGCCTTCAGGTCTCTAGGGACCTTAAATTTTCAGGATTCAGGACTGATATTTGCCTGTCATTGCCCTAAAATGTGTGCACCCCATAGCATGCTGAATCGAATCTAAAGTCAACCCACAAGGCTCAGCTCCAAGAGCACCTCCTCCCCAATGCCTCCCCCATCCCTTCCCTCAACAAATTGTCTGGACCTCTGCTAATATGTAGTCAGCCTTGGTTATTGTAAGTTGGGTTCATCACCCTCTCACCCTCCCCACATTTGACCTGTGACCTGAGGATACAGAGTAAAGCTAACACTTATGTTGTGTGCCGGGCACTATAAAAGCTTTAAAATCATCAATGCTTTTAATATCTTAACAACCCGTGAAGGAAGCACTATTATTTTCCTCATTTCACAGATGAAGAAACTGAGTGACTAAATTGCTTACCATTAGGCTGCTAGTAAGTGGCAGAGACAAGATTCAAATCTGGGTAGTCAGGCTCCAGAATCCTCGCCCTTAACGAGGACCCTGTCTTATTCCTCTTAAAATCCCTCATAGTACACATCTCACAGTTTGGCACATAGCAGGTGCCCAGTAAAAATGTTTTCTGAATAAATAAATAAAAGCAGTAAACTGGAAAGCTGGGTATTAGAAGGGTATGTGGTTCCCCTGAGTACCCATCTACATACTGAGCCCCAGCCTTTCCCCAACATATGGGGTTAGTGTGTTGTTCCATCTCTCCCTCTGTCTATCCATCCATCCACCCATCCATCCACCCATCCATCCATCTATCCATCCATCCAATGAATACTTACTGTCCTACCCCACCCCACAGTGGGTGCTCGTAATATAAAAATGAATTGGCACAGAAGTAGAAACAGACACGTCCACAGGTGATGGCAGTACAGCATGACAAGAGCTACAGAGAAGAGGGAGCCACTGACTCTGCCAGAGCACTTCTCATAGAAGAAGAAAACACTTCTTCTATGAGACGGAAATGTAATTGGATGTTTTTAAAATCTGCCCCCAGGTCCCTGTTGGGCCAGGGTCCTGCTTGATCCCAATCCATGTAGCTGGACGCGGAATAGCCTGTCTTCCCCAGCTGCTGGCTGCATTCTTGCTTTGGGGATCCACAGTTCTGTCTGTGGTCTGCATCCTGGTGTTCTTGCTGGCTACTATGCTCCTAGATTGAGCCACATCCCTTTGTACCCTGATTCTGACTGTGGATCCTGACCCTTCAGCACAAGGCCCATAGCCAATTATGGCCCCCTTGCCAGATCCCATCGGCTCCCTCTCCTTCCTCGTTAACAACAGCCAGGGGCCCAGCCTGTCCCTAGGCATGTGATAAGACATAAATGTGGGACCTCTCGGGTCCCTAATCTCTAGTATCACTAACCCTCTCCTCAGCTTCTAAGGAGGCACAGGTAAGACTAAGCAAGGACTCAGGCCAGAGCAGGCCCGTGAGGGCTTGGCCACCCTGTGTAGACTCTGATTGTCAGCGCTGTCTACCAGATCCCTGCCCACACCAAGATTCAAGAAAGGCAAGGGACTTACCGAAGGACATAGAGGGAAAGGGCATACGCTCAGGACTCCTGACTACCAGGCTGTTCTTTCCACTACACTAGGGGTTCTGAAATCCGTTTTTAGTAATGGAAACTTCTCCAATGAAATCTTACACAGATCCCCATTATATAAAGCAGAAAGCCTTTGCTTCTTGGCCTCTCCTTCCCTGTTTCAGCCTTTGTTACCTCTTATTTTTTTCATCATTAGCTCTCAAAAGTGGCAGTTGGTTGGTCCAGTGAGATCTTAAGCCCGTGCACAGGCAGCAGCCACCTCCCTCCAGCCTGTTCCCACCTATCTGACCTTCCACGCTGCAGCCAGGGACGTTTCAAACACCCAGACCTGTCTGTGCCAACCTCCAATTTAAAAAAAATCCATTCATCTATTTGGCTATTTGGCAAAAATACTTATTAAGCACTTTCATTGCACAAGGTAGGCGAGCAATGAACAAAACACATAGTCCCTGCCTGCTTGCGGTGCGTGCAGGAGACAACAAACCTCTGGGCAATCACCCAAACCACTGAACAGGATGTGCTGATCCAGAATAAATCAGAATCGGGAGGATGGCCTGAGGCCACAGAGCTGCACAGGTGCCAGTCCTTGAAGAGCCTTAAAGGTCACTAAGGTTATTGGTCTTTATCTGAAGAGCAAAGGGGATGCAGTTGAATGGTTTTAAGCCAGATAGCAACTTGATGCTATTTATGTTTTAAGATCATGCTGGTTGCTACATGGAGAGCAGATAGGGGGAAGGCAAGAGTGGAAGCAGAGAGGCCTGTTAAGAAGCGATTGTTGTAGTCCCAGTGAGAGATGATGGCAGCCTGGGCTGGAGGGGGGCAGTGGAGCTGGAGAAAGGAGAGAGATTTATTTTGGAGGCACAATCCACAGGACCAGCTGATGGACTGGATATGGGGGAGTGAAGGAAAAAGGAGGAATCAAGAATGCAATACCACCCATGGACTTGGGCAAGAGGGGTCCCCACCTTGGGCCCTGGGCTTTAGAGGCCTTATGTATCAGACACACACACGCAGTTTAATAAAGAATACACGGTTGCCTTGACACTCGGGAGCTGATGTCCTGTACACTAAACACTCCTTCTCTGCCTAACCCCATTCAGGCTCCAGGGTCACTTCCCCACAAGTCTTGCCCTACATCTTCAGTACAAAAAATTGTATATTTTACATTCAATAAAACACACACATTTTAGTGCATAGTTTGAGGAGACAAATGTATCCACCTGTGTAACCACCATCCCACTCAATCATGGATTAGACCATTTCCATTGCATGGCTGTGTCTGAAGTTCTGTAGCTTGTGTGGCTGCTCACACCAGAGCTGGACACTGCTGTAGAAGATGGGGGGCACGTGAGTGGCAGAAGCTCTTGGGTAAGAGAAGAGACAAACAAATGAACTGGTCCCGTGAAATCCTTTCTCTCAGATGGCATGAGCGCAGAGCGCATAAGAAGCATCATTTCCCAGAGGAGCAGGGAATCCATTTTCTTGCCTCTCTTTGTGTTCCAGTTCCTGGCCTAGGAGGAACTCAAGAATTGCTTGGTATTTGCAACAGTTTGCACATGGCAACTAATAAATATTTTGCAATGTTAAACATTTCATACTACTCTTACATTTATCTGGTTACAGCATGTGTGAAGCATGATATGGACTCTTTATACTTAGATATTGCTTTAAGGAATGATAAAAATCACAATATAGTGATTTATATGATGGTAGTGATTTATATGATGAAATTAAAATGTTTTTGGAATATTTTCTGTTATAATGTATTATATGTGAATAATTTTTCTAAATTTATTTTAATATAAATATAATTATGAAATAGATAATTTATTATATGTTCTCATAATATTTAACCATAATATATAAAATTCATGATACTTTTTAAAATCTAAAATATTGCTTTAAGAATTTTATTGACAATTCCAGTTGCTACTGGAAAGTTTTTCTAAACTGAAATTAATAACTAGAAAAAACCCTAAAACATACAATGACTCAACAAAGTTTATTTAACTTTGGACTTTACTGTCAATCAAATAAATTTATTTTAAAATCTTGATTATAACAACATGAGTGATTTTGCTGAAATGAAGGCAAGAAAAATTTTTTTAAGTACATAATCATTTATGAGTTAAGTGTTTCTTCTTATTCTTATTCTGTCCATCAACAGAACACCATTAAATTTAGTCATCTTTGATATTTTACCTACTTTTAATCATAAAAAATCCATAGCTTTTGAGTAAAAGAAGCCATACACAAAAGACTACATAATTCCCTTTATATGAAGTCCTGGAACAGGCAAAACCAACCTACTGTAACAGAAATTAGACGGATGATTGCCTGGGGAAGAAGGGAGGAGAAATTGATGCAAATAGGCATAAGAAAACTTTCTAGGGTAATGGAAATATTCCATATGCATGATTGATTGGTGTGGTGGTTACACAAGTGTATACATTTGTCTAGGAACAACAAAGTTCTTAGAAAGTCCTTGATCATTCTCAGTCCCCTAAGCTAGAAATTTCAGAATCATCTTCGATGTTTTCCTAGTAATTCATTCATTCAGTAAACAGTGAGCAATTACTTTCCGACAATATATATAGTGGAGAAGAGTATCAAGATTGTGAGCAGACATATCTAGGTTTGAGTCTTAGTTCTGCTGGTTACTAGCTGTGTGACTTTCAGCAACCTCTGTAGGTGTCTACTTCTCTGTAAAATGGGAGCAATAATAATGCCTATCTCTTATATAATAATTTGACTAGCCTTTGTCCCTGATTCCTGGGAGGGTGACTTTAAACCCTCTGAATTTCCCAAGTAATAGGAGTGTCTTTGTTATCACAAACTCTTTGGATCATAAATCTGAGTTTCTGCTAAGAGATGGGATGACTTAGTATGGGGGCTGGTCACCAGAAAGATCAACCAAGTGATTAGACGGTTGGGACTTTGAGCCAGCCTGGTCTCCAGGGAGAAGAGGAGGACTGGAGATTGAGTTCAGTCACCCAGCCAATGATTCAATCAACCATGCCAATGTAATGAAACCCCAATAAAAACTTTTAACACAAAAGTTCAGTAGAGCTTCCTGGCTGATGAACACATCAGTGTGCCAGGAGCGTGATGCCTCCTAATTCCATGGGTGGAGGTCATGGAAGCTCTAAATTCAGAACCCTCCCAGGCCCCACCCTGTGTGTCTCTTCATTTAATTGGTCCTGATTTGTATCCTTTATAATAAAACTGGAATTGCAGCTACGGTGCTTTTCTGAGCTCTGTGAGTTGTTCTAGGAACTTACTGAACCCAAGGGGGTCACGGAAACCTCAGAATTTGTAGCCAGCTGGTCAGAAGTGCAGGTGGCCAGGACCCCCAGCTAGTGAAGCTGGCATCTGAAGAAGGACAGTCTTGTTGGGAACCATGCTTTTATACCTGTGGAGTCTGGTGCTAACTTTGGATGGTTAGCATTGGAATTAAATTGTATTTCAGTATTCCAGTTGGTGTCAGAATACTGTGTCAAAGGGGCGTATACAATTAAATAAGAAAATATACACAAGGGGCTCAGCAACAATAATAGTGACTTCTTCATAGGGCTGGAAGGATTAAATAAGATAAAATGCATGAAGCACTTAGCATAGTCATCATACTTGAGACTGTTGTGAGCTACACACTATGCTACTCAAAGAAGATAGTTTGTCCATTTTAATTGCTGGGCAGTATTCCATTGCATGACTATAACACACCATTTTCTTATTGATAGATACCTGGGCTGTTTCCAGTTTGGGAGTATTATGAATAAAGTTGCAGTGAACTTTGTTGTATAAATCTTTTGCAGTATAAATGTTTTCATTTATCATGGGTAAATTTCTAGGATTAAAACTAGGTCATAGAATACACATATATTTAGTTTCATAAGAAATGCCAGACCTTCACCAAAAGCATTGGTACCATTTCACACTACCACAACAATGTATAAGAGTTCTGGTTGCTCTACAACCTTGCTAACACTTGATGTTTTCAATTTTTTCAATTTTAGCCATTCTGCTGTGTGTATAATGGCATTTCATCATGGTTTTAATTTTAACTTACATTTCCATGATAATTAATGATGTTGAGCACAGGAAGATAGGAAAAAGAAAACATAAAAATAATAAACAGAGACAACAAACAAAAAAATAAAATGTCAGGCTTAAGCCTTAATATATCACGAATTACCTTAAATCTAAATGATCTAAATATATCAATTAAAAGACAGAGATTGACAGAGTGGGAAAAAGCATGACCCAACCATATGTTGTCTATAAGAAACTCACTTTAAATATAACAATAAAGGCAGATTGAAAGCAAAAGGATGGAAAAAAGATATATCATGCAAAATTAATCAAAGGAGAAAGTAGGAGTGGCTACCATAATAATGGATAAACTTCAGAGCAAAGAAAATTATCAGAGACAGAGAAGAATATTATAAAATGGTCAATTCACCAAGAAGATATAACAATCTTAAATGAATATGCACTGAGCTGCAAAATATGTGAAGCAAAAACCGATGAGACTTAAGGGAGAAATAGGTAAATCCACAATTATAGTTGGAGACTTTACCACCCTTCTCTCAACAACTGGCAGAACAGCTAGACAGAAAATCAGCAAGGATATAGAACTCACCAACACCATTGACCAACAGATTCTAATTAACATTTATAGAACACTGCATCCAACAACAGAAGAATCCACCTTCTTTTAAAATGCCAACAGAACATATACCAAGATAGACCACATGCTTGGCCATTAAAAAAAAAAAAATTAAGAGAATTGAATCATGCAGAGTGTATCCTTTGTCCACAATGGAATCAAACTAGAAATCAGTAACAGTAAGATAACAGGAACACAACATACTTTTAAATAATCCATGGATCAAAGAGGAAGTCTCAAGGGAAACAAAACAAATACATTGAATTGAAGGAAAATGAACACAGAACATATCAAACTTTGTGGGAGACAGCTAAAGTCACACTAAGAGGGAAAAATTTATAGCACTCTACCTATATGCTAGGAAAGAGGAAAAATATCAAAGCAATTATCTAAGATCCCACCTAGAAAACATAGGAAAATAAGAACAAAATAAACCCAAAGCAAGCAGAAGGAAGAAAATAATAAAGATAAGAACAGAAATCAATGAAATTGAAAACAAAAACAATAGAAACAATGAAACAGAGCTGATTCTTTAAAAAAATTAATAAAATTGACAAACCTCTAGCAAGACTGACAGACAAAAAAGAGAAGATACAAATTACCAACATCAGGAATGACAAAAAGGACAACACTGCAGACCATGTAAATATTGACAGCTTAGATGAAATGAACCAATTCCTTGAAAAACACAAATGACTACAACTCACCCACTATGAAATAGATAATTTGAATAGCCCTATAACTAAGAAAATTGAATTTGTGGTTTTAAAAATCTCAGAAAAGAACTCTCCCTGCCCAGATGATTTCACAGAGAATTCTACGAAATGTTTAAAGAAGAATGAAGACAATCTGCACAATCTCTCCCAGAAAATAGACTTCCCAAATCATTTTATGAAGCTAGTATATTACCCTATAGCAAAAAAGAAAACTATAGACTAATATCTCTTATAAACTTAGATGTAAAAGTCCTCAACAGGGGCTGGCCTGGTGGCATAGTGGTTGGGTTCGCACACTGTGCTTTGGCAGCCCAGGGTTTGCAGGTTTGAATCCGGGGGTGGACCTAGCACTGCTCACTAAGCCACCCTGTGGTGGCATCCCACATAAAATAGAGGATGATTGGCACAGATGTTAGCTCAGTGGCAATCTTCCTCAAGCAAAAAGAGGAAGATAGGCAATAGATGTTAGCTCAGGGCCAATCTTCCTCAAAAAGAAAAAAAATCCTCAACAAAATATTAGCCAACTGAATACAACAATGTATAAAAAGAATTCTACGCCATAACCAAGTGGGATTTATTCCAGCTATGCAAGGCTAGTCAACATTCAAAAATCAATCAATATAATCTACCATATTAACAGGCTAAAGAAGAAAAATCACATGAGTATATCAATCATTGCAAAAAAAGCTTTGGACAAGATTCAACATCCTTCATGATAAAAACTCTCAGGAAACCAGGAGTAGAGGGAAACTTCCTCAACTTGATGAATACTATCTACAAAAAACCTACAACTAACAGTATATTTAACAGTGAAAGACTGAACGCTTTCCCCCTAAGATTAGAAAAAGGCAAGGATGTTTGCTCTTACTACTCTTATTCAACGTTGTGCTGGAAGTTCTATTCAGTGCAATAAGGCAAAACAAGAGAATTAAACGTGGGCCAGCCCCACAGCTGAGTGGTTAAGTTCGCGTGCTCCACTTCAGGCGGCCCAGGGTTTCGCCGGTTCGGATCCTGGGCACGGACATGGCACTACTCATCAAGGCATGCTGAGGGGGCATCCCACATGCCACAACTAGAAGGACCCACAACTAAAAATACACAACTATGTACTGGGGGGCTTTGGGGAGAAAAAGAAAAAATAAAATCTTTAAAAAATAAAAAAAAAGAGAGAGAATTAAATGCATACCCAACAGAAAGCAAGAAAATAGAATTGTTCTTGTTTGCAGATGACAAGACTGTCTACAGAGAAAATCCTAAAGAATCTACAAAATACTCCTAGGACTAATAAGTGAGTTCAACAAAGTGTCTTGCAGGATGCAAGATAAATATACAAAAATCTATTGTACTTTTATATCTTTGCAATGAACACATGGACACAGAAATTTAAAACACCATTTAAAATCACCTTAAAAAGAGAGAAATACTTAGGTATAAATCTAACAAGATATGTATAGATTTGTATGCTGAAAACTACAAAACGCTAATGAAAGAAGTCAAAGAAGATCTAAGTAAATAATGAGACCACACTCACGGACTGGAAGACCCAATGTAGCAAAAATGTCAATTCTCCCCAAATTGATAGACAGGTTTAATGCAAGTCTTATGAAAATCCTATCAAGAGTTTTTTAAGATCCAGACAAGATTATTCTAAAATTTATATGGAAAGGCAAACAACTAAAACAATTTAGAATAACTAAATCAATTTTGGAAAAAAGAATAAAGTGGGAGGAATCAGATCACCTGACTTTAAGACTTATTAGTTACAGCAATCAAGAATTTGTGGTGTTAGTGGAGGGAAGCGACATAGATCAACGGAAGAGAACCCCGAAATTGGCCACACAAATATGCTCAACTGGTGTTTGACAAAGGTGTAAAAGCAATTTAACGGAAGAAACAGCCTTTGAACAAATGGTGCTGAAGCAACGGGACAGCCATAGGCAAAACAAAACAAGAAAACACGACCAAAGTTTCAAAACTTAGGGGAAAACACAGGAGAAAGTCTTCAGGATCTCGGGTGAGGCACAGACTTAGACCAAAAGCATGATCCATAAAAGGAAAAGTGAACAAACTGGACTTTATCACAATTACGTTTGCTCTGCAAAAAACCCCATTAAAAGGATAAAAATACAAGCCATAGAGTGGGAGAAACTATTTACAAACCACTCATCCAACAAAGGACAGACAGTCTACAGAATATACAAAGAACTCTGAAAATTCAACAGTAGAAAAGAACAATCATCAGAAAATGGGCAAAAGACATGAACAGACATTTCACTGAAGAGGATATACAGATGGAAAATAAGCACATGAAAAGATGTTCAACACCATTAGCCATTAGGGAAATACAAATTAAAATCACAATGAAATACCAGTATACACCTGTCATAATGTCTAAAATAAAAAACAGTGGCAATGCCAAATGCTGGTGAGGATGCACAGAACCTGGTTTGCTCATACGAATCTTGCTGATGGGAATGCAAAATGGTACAGCCACTCTGGAGGGCAGTTTGGCAGTTTCTTGAAAAACTAAACATGCAGCTACCATGTGACCCAGCAATTGTACTCTTGGGCATTTATTCCAGAGAAATGAAAACTCATCTTCACATGAGAAACCTGTACATGAATGTTTGTAGCAGCTTCATTCAGAATATCTGAAAACTGGAAATAACCTAGTTATACTTCAATGGATGAATAAACAAAATGCGGTACATCTATACCATGGAATACTATTCATCAACAAAAAGAAATGAACTATTGATACATACAATAACCTAGACGAGTCTCCAAAAAACTATGCTCAGTGAAAAAAAAAACCAATCCCAAAAATTTACCTACTTTATGATTCCATTTATGTAACACAGACAGTGTTTGCCAAGAGTTAAGTAGTGGTGTAGATGAAAAGAGCAACATGAGAGATCTTTGTCATGATGGAAAGGTTCTGTATCTTGACTCTGTCAACATCAATTGTCACAATCCTCATCCTGACATTGGCAAGAAATTACCATTGGGGGAAATGCATACAGGGTATGCAGTATCTCTCTGTATTATTCCTTACAACTGCTTGTGAGTCTGCAATTTTCTCAAAATACAAAATTTAGTTAAAATATTACCTATGTGGTTTCTCTCTTCTGAACCATAATTGATGCAATACCCTTCATCTATTGGGAATTTCTCTTCTCTTCGCAGTTTGCTGAGAGTTTTAGTCAGAGTAGGTGTTGATTTTTGCCAACTGCTTTTTCTGCATCATTGAAAATAATCATATGGTTTTTCTCCTTTATGATAAATTATATTGCTTGATTTTAGAAAGTTAAACCAACTTTGCATTTCTGGGATAAACATTACTTCATCACAATGTATTAATCCTCTTAGACATTGCTAGATTCAATTTGCTAATATTTGCTTTAGGATTTTTATGTCTATATTTATGAAATGTCTTTTAGATACCTACGGGAGCAATCCAAGTTGTTAGTTTCTAAAATTAAAAGAGACCCGAGAAAAATAGTAAAATATTAAAATTTGACAAGGCTGGATGGTGGGTAAACAGTAATTTGTTACATTATTCTCTAAACTTTTCTGCTTTCTTCTTTTCGTTCTTCTTTTCAATTGCACCATCCTTGGCTGCAGCTTGGAAGACAGATTCGGAGGATAGACTGAAGACACAAAAACTGGGTTCTGTACCCTGCTAGGAATACAGGGGTGGTATAGCCTCCTGTATCCTCTTCACCCAGCAACGGGCCTAACACATAGTACTCAGTAAAAGTCTATGGAATGAATTCAGATTTGTTTACATGACACTCCAATACAATATAATGGATGCTGTAGTCCAGATCCATCCTCCGGACCTAGCCAGTCATTCCCCCAGCTTTTGGGAGTAGGTTGCTCAGGGCTCATAATCCCTCTCTGGGAATTGCCCTCCACGGAAGGAAGCAGCCTTGCCAAAAGTTACAGAGCCTCTCCAGATATAGCCTTTATCTATCACTGGTCAATGCAAGGATACAAATTTCTGGCCCCCTTCTTTCATCTGAAACAACTTTAAAAGGTCATCCCAGGCTCAGATCATTCTTTGGGATTGTCTGAGGCCTCTGCTGAGATTGTTTCGCATTTCAACCTCTCCCTCTGCCTAACCCTGGTTCCATCACTCTCTTCTAGGCATGGTCTTGAAAGTATCTTCTCCCCCGCAAAAAGCTCCTGCAAGTTCATCTCCTTAGAATCTCTTGCTCAGGGAACTCCATCTAGGGCCCCCAATACCCAATTTTATTTTTCTTTCCATAGCAGTTATCAACATGTGAAATAGCCTTATTTATCTAATGCTGTAATGCTTGCTTACTGTCTGCTCTAATAATGTAACTTCCCTGGACACCTCGCCCCCCACCCCATACACTGTACACCACTGTACGAAGCGCCTAGGGCAGGGCCTGCAGAAACAAGGAGGCCCTAAACACTGCTTGCTGAAACGAATGAAACATTAAGAGTCACACCTAGTACCGGATCTTGGGATCAGCCTCTCAACAGCTTGTAACAGGTACTGAGGACTTGCCCCCGAGTCCCCGCCCCCTGGCACGCCCCCAGGCCCGGGCAGGGGGCGGAGTCCGCGGATGCTGAGGCGCCATGCAGCCGCGGGCCGTTCGGCTGGTGCAGCTGAGCCGGGTGCGGTACGCCGAGCTGCTGGCGCTGCAGGAGCGCTGGCTGCGGCGGCTGCAGCCCGAGCCAGGCACTGAGGCGCTGTCGGGGACTGAGGCGGGCGCGCTCCTGCTCTGCGAGCCTGCGGGGCCCGTGTACACAGCCGGGCTGCGCGGCGGCCTGACGCCCGAAGAGGCGGCGCGGCTGCGGGCCTTGGGCGCCGAGGTGCGCGCCACAGGCCGCGGCGGCCTGGCCACCTTCCACGGCCCGGGCCAACTGCTTTGCCACCCCGTGCTCGACCTGCGACGCCTCGGCCTGCGCTTGCGCACCCACGTGGCGGCGCTGGAGGCGTGCGCTGTGCGCCTGTGCGAGCTCCGGGGCCTGTCGGGCGCCCGCGCGCGGCCCCCGCCCTACACCGGTGTGTGGCTCGGCGAGCGCAAGATTTGCGCGATCGGTGAGCGCCGCGGGGCGCGGCCTGACCCCTGGAGGGGAGGGCGAGCGCGGGCGCGGGGGAGGCGTGTCTGGCGCGGGCTTTGAATCGGAGCTACCCGCAGCGCGGGAATTTTTAAGCCTCTTTACTGACATCTCACATTCAGAACCCTCAGAAGGGCCCTCAGGGTTCATCTCGTCCAACGCTCGTCTTTACGAGAAGTGAATTGCCAGGTTACTTCCCGTGAATCACAGTCAGGACAATAAGGGCGCTTAGTAGTTTTCAGGTTTTTCTTTTTAAAGCAACACAATCTTTATGTTAAAGGACGTTTTCTGGAATCTCCATAATAAGTGCAGCTGCTGTGGGGCCTCACGTCCCTCCCTAATTTTGTCCCCCTTCCCCGATCTGTGCACGACTCCTTGGGTGCTCCAGAAACAAAGTTGGAAAACCAGTGATCTACTCCAGTTCCTTCATCACATTGAGGGGGATTGTGAATCCCAGGGACGGAGGGTTCCCATTCTAAGACCCTCTGGCTTGTCTTGCAGGAGTCCGCTGTGGAAGGCACATCACGTCCCACGGCCTGGCTCTGAACTGTTCGACGGACCTCACGTGGTTTGAGCACATTGTGCCCTGCGGGCTGGTTGGCACCGGCGTCACTTCCCTGAGTGAGGAGCTCCAGAGGCACGTCACTGTGGATGAAGTAATACCACTTTTCCTTGAGGCCTTTAAGGAGACTTACAAGTGCTCGTTGATCTCAGAGGATAGCCCCAACTGAAGGACGTTCATGTTACCACAGCTGGGAGGTCCTGCCTTGGAAAGCACCGAGCCTTACTTGGAGTCGCTGACACCCAGATTCTAGACTTGGTCCCATCATTCACTCACCATGCGACTGAGCAAAGCATGAGCTCTGAGCCATTGTTTCCATTTGTATCCTGGTTTATTTATATCTTTTCCACCTCAGATATAGTAGATGTGAAAACATTATGAAAAGCAACACATGTTATATGAATAAATATAATATGAAAAAAATAAATATACATTCGCACTACTGTTGACATCATTTTTCAGAGAAACTCAGAAAGCATAGAGTGTCATTTCTCAAATATTTATCACTTCCTAAAGACTGTATTTAATTGGGCAGTTCTGGGCTCCAGTTCCTTTCATGTTGTAGGAATCATATCTCTGTATGGCCCAAGTGAAGGTGGTGTTATGTGGTGCTTCTTCATTCTCAGGAGACCTGGGTGCTTTCCACAATAAAGGGAAAAAGGAAAGACCCTTTTAAAGAATAAAATGGGATCCTGGCTTCCTGGGTTGGATTCCCCAAGCCTGATGGCTATTTTTAGTTAGGTAACCTGAGCTAGGCCAGAGGCTGGGGGAAAGACAAGAATAATTTCTCACACTGTACAAATGCCCAAGATAGAAGTCAGTTTATCTTATATGACATCCGTAAGTTTATAAGGCTGTGTATTAATTATCTATTGCTGTGTAACAAGTCACCCTAAAACTTAACGACTTAAAACAGTAAACATTTATTATCTCATATATATTCTGTGGGTCCGGAATTTGGGAGAAGCTTAGCTGGGTGATTCTGGGTCAAGGTCTCTCATGAGGTGCAGTCAGGATGTCAGCTGGGGCAGCTTCATCTGAAGATTTGACTGAAGCTGGAGGATCAGCTTCCAAGGTGGTTCACTCGCATGCTTAGTTGCTGTTGGTTGTTAACAGAAGGCCTCACCTCCTCACCTTGTGGACCACTCCATAGGGCTGCTTGAATGTTCTCATGACCTGGTAACTGGCTTCCCCCAGAGCAAGTGATGCCAGAAAAAGACAAGGTGGAAGCCACAATGTCTTTTAAGGCCCAGCCTTGGAAGTCACACAGTTATTTCTGCTGTCTCCTAATAGGCGAATCCTACTCAGTGTGGAAGGGACTACACAAAGGTGATGAGAGGTGAGGATCATTAGGGGCCATCTTGGAAATTGGCTACCACAGGCAGTTAGGGTGGAAAGAGCCTTGACTGAGAAGTCAGGTGACCTGGTTCCAGACCTGGCTTTATGGGCAAGTCATTTACCCTCTCTGGGCCTCAGTTTCCCCTTATACAAGTATTGTCCAATAGAAGTATAATGTGAGCCACATTGTAGTTTTACATTTTGAAGTAGCCACATTAAAAAAGTAAAAAGAAACAGGTGACATTAATTTTAGTAACATTTTAATTAACTCACTTGACCCAAAATATTGTCAATATAAAAATATTTTACATTCCTTTTTTAATACTAAATCTAGATATTTGGTGTGTATTTTATACTTAACAGCACACCTCACTTTAGCCACACTTCGAATAGCCACATGTGGCTAGTGGCTACCATTTTGGAAAGTGCAGCTTTAGATAATAGCATATCTAAAGTCCTTTTTGAGCTCCTAGGGTTCTGTGGCCTCACTGGCTTCTAGAAAGAAAGGTGAGTCCTCCCATATCTGAGGTTTGGTTTTTGACCCTGCACATAATTTATATCAGTTATCCAAGCTGAAAGGGACTTTACAGGTATATTCCTGTCTCCTCATTTTACAGAGATAAAATCAAGACTTTGGAAGAAACTTGCTCAAGGCCACACAGTAAATTAACAACAAAGCCAGGACTAGGTCCCAAGTATAAGCCCCTTTCTCACACTTTTCCTGCTGTGCACACTGACTTGGAGCTCAGGACATCATGCTTTACATGTCATGGACACTCAGTCAGTATTAGTTGATTGGTGCTTTGTTCGCCCATAATTTACCCATATCCTTTGTAGGCCTTGGTTTCCCAGCCGTGGAGCCAACAGTGCTGTTGTAGGAGTGGGCGAGGTAGGGAGTAGTTGATAATTACTTTGCAGTATTACTGCCAAGAAGAGAAATAATTATTCGAGGAAAAGTGGAGTTAGATGCTCATGGTTGGAAGGCTGTGCACAGTGTTGCTACCCATCTGGTACTCAGCCAGCAACCCTAATAAGTGACTATACAGCCTGTTCTTGAATGCCAGAAACATTTACTCAGCATTTATTTTTAGTCTCAGGTACTGTGTTAGCGGTCTTAAGTACATTCTCTCATTCCGCACCCTCTCCTATCCTTCTGGATCAGTGAGAATCATTCTGCCTGGTATAGTGGCTGAGTTACCTGACCTTCCTAAGCCTTGGTTTCATTAGGCTCAGGGATTGGCGTGGAATAGGCAGCAGGAAATGTAAGGTAGTTATTAATATTGTTCACCAAATATTTCAGGCACATGGCAGAACTATTCACAGCCCCCTTGTGGTTGGGTTGAGCCAGGTAACTTGCTATGGTCAATGAGTTACAAATGGAGGTGACATGCCACTTCTGAGCTGGAGTATTGAATTGCTGGTGTCAAACCCCTTAGGGTTTCTCTTTCCCTCTGGAACAGTGACCAACAACATTCAGGATGGTGGCAGCTTCCTAAGGGACTGCAATGAGCAGAGCCCCTGCTGCTGCTGGACATGTCATGGAGTTAAGTCACCGAATTGTGGGTGTTGTTCCTTACCACAGCATAGCCTAGCCTATTCTGGATTGATACGATATGTTTGTATTAATTAGGACTCTTGTACGGTGTATTTGCAAGTGTAGAAACCCAACTCAAACTAACTTAAGCAAGAGACAGTGGCAGCATTATTGGAAAAGGTCCTGAAGCTCTCGTAAAATCCAAGAGGTGGGCTGCAGCTGGGCTCAAGAACAGAACCAGAGCATGTAGCCCTTTAGGAACTCACATAGTCTTTTCTCTCCTACTCTCTGCCAGGCTTCTTGGTGTCTTTGCTTCATTCTGTCTTGCTTCAGGCCCGCTTTCTCTGTTTCCCAGGCCACGTGGTGGAAGGTGGCTGCTGCTGCTGTTGTCCGTGGGTGTCGGAGTCGAGTCAAGGAAAGTCCCCAGGTTTCTGGCTTGAGCAGCTGAGTGGATGCTAGAGGTATTGCTGGGATAAAGAACACTGGACGAGGACCAAGTTTGGAGAGGAAGATGATGTGTTCCGTTTTAGATAAATCAGATTTGAGACACTTGTGGGAGATGCAAATGGAGAGGCCCAAGAGGTAGCTGGGTGTGTGGATCTGGAGCATGGGCGTGGTGAGTAGCAGTTTAGATCTGGGAGCCCAAGGAGAGAGGAGGGAAGAGGACTGATAAATGTGAGGCACAGGCTGAGGAGGAGCAGGCCAAGGAGACTGAGAAGCAGTAGACAGAGAAGTAGTGAGGGGCCCGGAATGAGGCAAGTGACCATCTCATTCACTCCTCTGGCAGCGCGGCAAGATAGGTAGGGTTATTTCATGGATGAGAAAACAGAGGCTGGGGAGGCTGAGTGACTTGTATGAAGTCATACGGTTAGTAAGGGGTAGTGTCAGTCCCGGCTCCCAGTCTGGGTCCTTCCACAGTTGCCTCTGACAGGTGAGCACGGCAGGCGCCCTAGAGGAGACAAGCCTCCAAGAACAGGTGGGCTGTGGGTCGGCAGAGCCAGGGAGGATGCAGAACAGAAGGCCAGAGTTCAGTTGAACCGGGGCCTGTGGAATCGGGTAAGGCCACTGCTGTGGGTTCCTGACTCTCCTTCCTGCCTGGACAGAGCCCACTGCCAGTTTCCCACTGGGTCCCTTCCTCAAGGAAGGAAGCTGAGCATATGAAGGAGGATATTTAACACCCTGGCTTTCCCGCCTGCAGAAAGCCTCTTCTTCTTTGTGTAGAGTCTTTTCCTCATAAATAAACAGACTGTCCAGGACCCGGTGAACAAGTGCTAAGCGTGAAGATATGACCAGCTGCAGTGACTGGTCCAGCATCTGGTTCCTCTGGAGAGGCTGGCAGGAAACCAAGCAGAACCAGCACAGGCAACGTGACCAGGTACACCTTGCTTTGTGGAAAAAGCTTCTCTCTGAAAACCCCATGGAAATCAGATTTTTGCAATCTAAATCGTATTTTTCTTCTTACCAAGTTGTAATTTACCATGCATATTATCATACCATATTATAATACCTATAAAGTAAAAAAAAGCAACCAGCACTTCCATTCCCACCTAACAACACATCCCTTTCATTTGTGTCTCCAGTACTTGATCATGAACAGACATATTTTATGTACTTTTAATTATTATGTGGATAAAATTTTGTGTATTCTTTTAAACCAAACATAATATTACAAACATTTTCCCATATTGCTACATAGTCTTTATAATTATATTTTGGAATGTCTTAATTTTGTTTTCTTTTAAAACAGATCTTTTTTTTAACATAAGTCATGCATGCACATGGAATAAGAAGGTACAAAATGGTAGCATTGAAATGTAAATCTTGCTCCTGTCACTTTCCTCTGTAAACCTAATTCTCTTTCCTGGAGGCCTAAATGATGGTAAATGTCTTTTTGATGTACTTCAGAAATAGTTTATGCATATATAAGCATACATGATTATATACATTCTTTCTCGTCTGTAGCATAATACACACACAGCACTGCCCTTTGGCGATTGTTTCAGATCAGTGTTTAAGGACCATCCTCATTTTTAAAAACGGAGTATTCCATTCAGTGGACTTACCATGACTCATTTAGCTAGTGCCCTATGGAGGCCATTTAGGTTATTAGTAATCTTTTACTTTTACAAACAAGGCTGCCATGAGAATCCATATGTAAATGTGTGTATGTTTGTGTATTATATCTAACATGGTGAGTACAGAAGTTGCATTTCTAGAAGTGATTTTCTGAGTCAAAAGATATGTGCGTTTTTATTTTAATAGATATTGTCATATTGCCATCCATAAAAGTTATACCAATTTATACGCCCATCAGCAATGTACAGGGGAGATGCCTGAATTTTAAATGTTCTAGAATCTTAGATTTTTCATTTTTAAAATTTTTCATCATAAAATCTTTTAAACATACAATAATGAACCCCCACGTACCCATCATGCAGCTAAAACAGTCATTAACTCATGGCCAATCTTAGTTTATCTAAACTGGTGCCCACTTCCCGCTTCCTCCCTGGATTATTGAGAAGCAAACCACAGATACCATATTATGTCATCCATAAATATTTCAGTATGTATTCCCAAAAGATAAGGACTCTTTAAAAAAACATAACCACAGTATCATTATGACACATAAAAAACCTTCTTCAATAATGACAAATATTCAGTCGATATTCAGATCTCTCCAATTGTTTCTTTCTTTCTTTCATTTTTTTACAGTTGGTTTGTTCAAATCAGGATTCAAACAATGTCCACACGCTGCATTGGGTTCATATGTCTTGTAAATGTCTAAGTGTCTTTTCACCTATGGTTGCCCCTCGATCCTTTCTGTCTTTTTCTCTTGTATTTCCTGAAGATTGAAAGGTAGATATTGACACTTGGTCTGATTCCAGTGTGATTTTTTGGGCAAGTCTGCTTCGTAGGTGGTGGTGTGTTCTTTCATCAAGAGGCGGGTGATATCTGCTTGTTTTTTCTTTTTTGTGTTGACCATTCCCTAGATCCATTGTTTTATTAGGGGTTTGCAAAATGTGACACTCTGATTCTATCATTCTTTCTTCACTTACTAGCTGGAATACTTCTACAGAACTGGCAGGCTGAGTGCAAAAGAACTCAACATGACCAGTCACATTCGTGTTGTTGCTAGAATTTTATTTGTTTTTTAGTTTTGTTCATATTCAATAAAAGTTTGTATTGAATGAAAATTGTCTATATAAAAGATTTGCTTTTCCAGTTGCCTTGGAGTTCATACTGAGTTTAAATTTGAACATAGTTAGGTTGTCAGCCCTGAGGACCTCAGTAATTTTTTTCCTTTAAAAGCAGTCCATACATTATTCCAGTCCAAGAGACACTGGTTCAAGGCCATAGTGTTACCTTTTTTCAATTTTCCTAAACTGTGAGATTTTCTAAGCCAGACACTGTTGGCGTGTCTTTGTATTCTAGTACCTAACACATAAAAGGAAGGAGTGGCTTAACGACCCTTACGAGGCATTCCCTATAGCCTCCACATTGGTCCTTTCATTGACAGACATCAATATGCAGTATGTGCAGTGGTCATCCTGGCCCTGCTCACCCAGCCCGAGATATGGAGCAGGCAGCTTCCATTCTTGCAGAGTTCTGCCAGTTAGAAAGTTAGTCCTTATCCTAAGCTCAAACCTGCCCCCAACATTGTCATAACTTTGTGTTCCTGCAAGGCCTCCTCTGAGGGGTCTTCCCTGGCCACACCCTACATCCCCCTCAGGTGGCAGTGGCCACACTGCATTGTAGTTACTTGTTTCTATGCCTGACCCCATCCTGTGAGCTCCCCAGGTAGGGACTGTAGCTGCATCATCTGTGGCCCCCTCAGACCCAGCCCAGGGCCTCCTCATACAGAGAAGGTACCCAGATATGGCCTGTTGAGTCAGCGAATGAATTCTATCCCAGGAGTGGTCTCTTCTTCAAGTTAAACTTTCCTGATGCTTCTGTTCTGCATAGAACATGGGCTCCAGACTCCACACCACTGCCCTCAGCTCAACAGGCTCCAATTGGCTAATGTGCCCTTAATCTGTGTTGCTTGGAATTGAAGATAACATGTCTGATGTGGTCTGGCCAGTGTGAGGTATGTCAGCCTGAGCTGGGCCCCAGGGGACACAAAGATGGATCAGACTTGGTCCCTGGCTTCAAGGAGCTCACAGCTTTGTAGCGGAGACATGCCTGTAAACAATATTCACCATAAGCTGCTACAAGTACCATGAGAGAAGTTTGTACAGGGTACTGTGGGAACATAAAAGAAGCAGTGACAAATCTTAAAAGGGAGGAGGGGCAGACAGGGCTCAAGGTGACATTGGATTAGAATTCTAGGTGGCAAGTAAGAGAAAACCCAGCTCAAACTAGCTCAAATGAAGAGAGTATCTTAGATCTCATAACTAAAAAGACTTGGGATTGACTTCAGGCACAGATTGATCCAGGAGGAGGTAGCATCTAAGGGTGAGTTAGCCAGGCCTAGGAAGAAGGGTATTCCAGGCAGAGAGACCAGCACAGACAAAGGCCTGGAGGTGACAGACAGCTTGTGGGTATTTCAGGAACTTCAGGCTGTCCTCCTACCCCTTTCTAGGGTAACCAGACTGGGCTTACAGCCTCCTCCCACACTGCTTAGTTCTCCTACTCCTCTATACCACCCCTTGCCCAGAGCAGGCTGAAAAGGGGTGGCGAGGACCCCACCCATCTGACTGTTGTCACTGCCTGTACTCATCCTCCCACTTGCCCCTCCATGCACTCACCACCATTCTCCATCCACCACGGGCCTCCTTGCTCTTGAGCTTCTATCTGGGTTGGGGCAAAGGGAGGCAGTGGCAGACCACAGTGGGGAGGGGAAGGAAAAAAAGGGAGAGGAAGGTACTTATTTCCCCAGCTCTCTCCTTGCTGGGTCAGCATGAGTTGGTTGCTGTCTCTGCCAAAGGCCGCAGCTCCAGCCCAGCTGCCCTCTCTGGGTTCCAGTAACCCCTTCCTCCTCTCGCCCTCTCAGCCCAGCGGTGGCTTCCGTCTCCACCCACTGATAGCCAGGCCTACTGCACTATTCTTTGTTGGTTTCTTAAACCCTCCTTCACACTCTCTTCAAATTACACAGTTTCAAGGTGTCATCTGTTTCCTGCCAGAACCCTAACTGACACACGGCCCTAATCTGCAGTCAGAGGCTGGACTGTGGGTGTGCAATGCCCTGTGAAATGTTGGGTGCCTGCAAGGAGGTATTGTTACCCAGCTCAACTCAGTTCCACCACACTCGCCCCTCTCCAGCCCAACCCACAAGGGCCCAGGGCTGTCCTAAGCACTTTCCATGCATTGTTTAATCTTCACAGCAAATAACAGGCCCACAAGCTTGAATTACTGACAGTGTTTTGAAAAGGGGAAACTGGCTCAGATGAAGATTTGCCCGAGTTCCTGTTGTTAGTTAGAGGCAAATCTATGGTTTGGACTCAAGTCTGGACTCCAAAGGCCATGCGGTAAACAGCACCCCTGACTCCCGCTCTGCCCTCCTCACAGGACAAGTGAGAGGACCAAACAAGGCAGCGAGCGTGAAGGTGCTTTTGAGACCCTGAAGAGCCCCCACCCCTGGTTCCCCTGAGAACTGTGGTGGGTCCTGTCCCTCCCAGGAGGCCAGGTTGAGTCTTTCTTTAACAGAGCATTCGCCTTAGAGAGAGAAGGCGTCAGGATCAGGATCGGGGTGGGGGGTGGGGGGAGGAGCTGATTTCTGGACCACAGAATTTCAGATTTGGGAAATGAAAGGGATCTCAGAGCCGATCTAGAAGGCTTCTCTGATAGCCACTCTGAGAAGGAAGCTCTGCTTGCACACCTCCAGTGATGAGAAGCCCATTCCAGCAGAGGCAGCCTGTTCCATGCTCCCGGTGAGCAAAGATCTGGGTCCTGTGACTGCCCCATCCTCAAGCCCACTTGGTCCCAAGTCTTCTCTCTAGGACTCCAGAGAACATGCCTGCTCCCCTGCCCCAGATGCGTGAGTCGGGCTCACAGCACACTTATTCCCCTCTTCTCACTTTTGCTCAGCTCTGAATCTCTGGGGTGCCTTCCTCCCTCCTCTCTGCCTGCCCAACTCGTATCTGTTTTCCACAGCCCACCGTAGAGAACACTTGTTGTTTCAGACTGCACAGCCATTCACCCTACTTCTGATAATAGTGTCCAAATTTTCCTTAGGGAATCATACCCCCTCCCCGCACCAACTTGAAGTTTATGTGTTTTTTTTTTTGAGGTATAATGTCAATTATACTTCAAAAAATTGTTATAATTGACATATAACATTATATTAGTTTCAGGTGTATAAATGATTTGACACTTGTATACATATTGTGAAATGATCACCACAATAAGTCTAGTTAATATCTATCACCACACATAGCTACAAAACCATTTTTTCGGGGCTGGCTCCGTGGCCGAGTGGTTAAGTTCACGCGCTGCAGCGGCCCAGGGTTCGGATCCTGGGCGCGGACATGGCACCACTTGTCAGGCCACGTTGAGGCGGCGTCCCCCATCCCACAACTAGAGGGAGCCACAACTAAGATATACAACTATGTACAGGGGGGGTTTGGAGAGAGAAAGCAGAAAAAAAAAAAAGATTGGCAACAGTTATTAGCCCAGGTGCCAATCTTAAAAAAAACCTTGTTTTCTTGTGATGAGAACTCTGAAGGTCTACCCTCTTAGCAACTTTCAAATATGCAACAGAGTTTTATTTCCTATAGTCACCATGCTGTATGTTACATGACTCTTTCTTTTATAACTAGAAGTTTGCACCTTTTGACTCTCTTCACCCATTTCTCCCACTCAAGTTTATGTGGTTTGAATAGAGATGATGCCCCTGTCAGCTTCTTTCCATGGCTTCTGTGATTGGTGCAAGGATGGGCACTGGGCCTGTATCAGGTCAGTAAGAGTCTGACCCAGGACTTCTGTCAGGAGGGTTTGGGGAAAAGAATTTCTTTCTACTGGTTTTACTGACAGGATAGAGTATACACATGGACCTGAAAGCAGCCATCTTATTACCACAAGTGGTATCCTGCCTGAGAATGGGGAAACTATGAAAAAAGGAGAGCCCAAAGATGCATAGAGACAGCTTCCTGAAGACATCATCTAAGCTCCTGGATCCAGTCATACCTGAATACCTCTGAATTTTGTAATTACATGAGCTATTAAAATTACCTTTTCTACTTAAGTCAGTTTGAGGTGGGTTTTCTGTCTGTTGCAACTAAGATTCCCGACTGATACACCCACCTCCTCTGCAACCCTAGTCCTCACCTACGCCACTTTTGCCTGCATTCCAATAGCCCCTATTGTTTAAACCATAAGATTCGAAAGTCCATACTTACGTGAGCATGAACACACATGCCCTCATTAATAGTTATTCTTTATGGAGCATTTTCTAGGTGCCAGGTACGAGGTGAAGCACTTTACATGCACAGTCATGTATCACTTAATGACAAGGACATATTCTGAGAAATGCGTCCTTAGTGATTTCATCACTGTGCAAACATCATAGAGTGCACTTACACAAACCTAGATGGCACAGCCTACCACACAGCTAGGCTATATGGTACTATCTTATGGGACCACCATCGTGTATGCGGTCCGTCATCAACTGAAACATTGTTATGTGGTGCATAACTGTAATTTCTTACTATAATCCACACAACCATAAGATGTAGGTATTTTATCCCCATTCTACAGATAAGGACACTGAGACTCAGAGAAGTTAAGCTCTCACAGCCATTAAGTGGCAGGGCTAGGATTCAAAGCCAGCTCTGTTGGACCCCGAAGTCCGTATTCTGGACCACTGTGCCACCTCACTTACCACAAGCAAGGACACAGTGTGTGTGAGGGTGAGGTGAGAAGAGGCCACCGAGGTCTGCAGTCCCCTGACACCACCCCACCCCACCCCAACTTTGTTCCACCTCTTCCAGTGCTCTTTCCACAGCTCTGTGCTGCCTGCAGAGCAGGAGAAGGGTGAAGCGCAGAACAAAAGGACAAAGCATTCTGAGGGTCAAACTGACAGGCCAAGAGGAGATAAGATCATGGCAGCACAGGCACAGCCTCCTGATGAGTAATGGAATAAAGTAACATGATGTGACCGTTAAACTTCCTCTGTGATTCATGCTGTTTTTTCCCTGGTGACCCAGGCTTCTGAGACTGTCGGCAGACACAATCCATGCTGATCCTACCTCCCAAAGCTTCTCCTCACCTACGAGACAGACATCGAGTTACATCCGGGGTATTCTATGGTGAAGAAGATACCCCTGGTCTGTGTTCTCGTAGTGCTTACAGTCTAATGGGAAAGGCAGATCCCAAATGAGTACTCAGATAAAAAGAAGACTGCGTTGAATTCTATGAAGAAAACATACGGGGAACTGGATGGAACAAGAGACAATCCCTATGTTCAAAGATCTCACAATCTATATATAACTGAAATAAATAGTCCTATAAAGTCAATGCAATGCCCTGGCAGGATGTGAGAAGGAACCCTAACTGAGCCAGGGCTGATCTTCAGGGCTGGTCTCAACAACCACTCCAATCAGAATCATTAGGGAATCCTTTTTCTTTTAAATGCTCATTTCTGGGCTCCATTCCAAATCTCCTGAAGCAGAACCTCTGGAGTGGAACTCAAAATCTGCTTTACTGAGAGGAGCTCCAAGATGATTCTTAAGCAGACTGAAATCTGAGACTGCACGCCCAGGGTCAGGATGACTTCCTTGAGAGGTGACATCCAGACCAAGAAAAAGGAGTAGCTGGGTCAAAATAAGTAACCACAGAAATAACAAGGAAGTAACGTGTTTTGATGAAGATTAGCAATTTTGGACAACATTCCCTCCAGTGGTAGGTCTTTTTACAATGATAGCACTTTTTAGATATAATCTGAGATTCTGTGATTGAAGGAGGGTATGTGCCTCGGATGTTCTAAAACAGATCTTTGTTTGCAAGGGAGCAAGAGCTCGCCTCGATTTGTTATTAATTATTCTAAGGCTGTAGGCCGGTAAAGAAGGCTCTGACAGGGACTCCCCCAGAGTCCCTGAGCGGCTGTTCCCTGCCCCCCGTCCACTCCCCTCCCACAGCCTCCCATTTCCCAGCTTTTCTTTTAAATGCTAAAAGAAAAGGCCCTCATTTCCCAGCTGTCCCTGGCGGCCTCTCTTTTCCTGAGCCTGCGGTGTCACCAGCAAGGAGGCAATAGTTTGAGTGAGGGCCTGGTGGCCAGAAAGTGAAGGAGTCCTGGGACAGGGACCAGTGAGGTGTGGCTGGACATCGGTTGTCTGGGCATGTGAGGGACTGCTGAGACTTGCAGGGAGGAGACATCGGTTAGGGTGAAGGAGAGAGTGGTGTAGTGGATTCTGAATCTGAGCTCTGCCACTGACTTCCTTGAAGCCAGTCCCTTCCCCAAACTGAACGAAAAAGAGAGTTTGTGTTAGAATCAGATGACTTCTCTGGTGACCATCGGGCTTTAATACTTTGGATTCTAAGATCTCATCTGACCCTAACATCACTGTGGAGAATGCTTGCAGGAACTGTACCCATTTTACAGCGAGGAAGCCACGGCCCAGAGAAGCAGCGACTTGCCCACCATCACACAGCCTCTTAGGAGCAAACCCTGATTCCACCAGCACCCAACGCTCAGCCTCGCCTTCCGGAGATCAGCCTAGCGCCGGGCAAGCTGAAGTGAAGGGAGAGGCATTTGGTCTCAGATCCAGGAAGCGGGCGCTGCAAGGGACGGAAGGGTCGGAGCCCACAGCCGGGCGAGGCCAGGCCGCTGGGCGGAGGCGCCCGAAGCCAGCCTGGGGAGGAGGAATGGGTGTGCTGGGGGCCGGGCGGGGCCGGAGGAGGGGACGCCCCGGGGAAGGAAAAAGGGAGCCGACAGAGCGCAGGTCGGCGCGCAGAGTGCAGGGGGCGCGGGGCGGTGCTGGGCGCCGGCGGCGCGCGGAGAGGCCAGCGGAGAGCAGAGAGGTGCCCTGCAGCGGCACCGCGAGCGAGGGCCAGGTGTCCGACGAGCAGACCGGCGCCCCTCGGAGTCTTGCCGAGAGATAGGTAAGGCGCACCCGCAGAGTTGTCAAGGCTGAGTTGCAGCGGCGGGGAGAGGTGAAGGAGCTTCCCGCCTCCGTTGAGACCGCCGACCGGAGGTGGGGGGCGACTCAAATCCGAGCTGATCCTCCCCAGGACTGAGCCGCAGGGATCCCGCGGCCCCACGTGGGAGTGCGGAGCTGGACTCCTGGCACACCCCGCCTGGAAACCGTGGAAGCTTGCTCCAGCACTCACAGGTCCCTGGACGGCGCCACCAAAGTTCCTTCCACATCCACAAACATGCAAGCGATCACCTGCGGGTCCCCAGCCAGCGCACACGCGGAAATGGCCCACCCGGACCCAGCGCGGTCTTCTTGCTTGGCGGAGCCAAGCTCTGCGGGGTTTACTTGCCCGTTCGCTGCTCCATTGGGCCCCTCATCTGGGGACTCCCAAAGGCATCTTCTGCTGCTAATGACATAGGTCTGGGCTGGGAGTCGGGAGACTTGGGTTCTAGTTTACAGGGTGTGTAAACTTGTGGCGGTCCCCCACCGGCTCTATGCCTTGTGCTTTCTCTTCCTAGGTCACCGCCTGTAAAATGGGCCTCCTGGGCCTGTTGCTCTTGCACTTCGTGTGACATGCGGGGAACGGGGTCTGGACCTGGGAGTCTCTTGTCCAGAAAGTGGATGAGTTCAGACCCTTGTGTGAGGACCTATGGAGCATATCTCCTCCCATCCCCCTTCCCTATTCCTCACCAATTTGTAGAGGGGGACCCTGAGGCCCAGGGAGGTGATGGCTTGTCACACGAGGGACCAGACAGAAGTAGAATCCAAGTCTCTCACTCCTAGCCCAGGGTGCTCTCCACTTCACCTACAAAGGTGCATTGTAAATGTGTGAGCTCCCCATTATCTCCTGGCATCCAGCCATGCTATCGGCTCCAAATGGAGAAGTCTCATGCTGGAAGCATGGAGACTGATTTCAGATTTCCTTGACGCCTTGAGATGATAACCAACAACCTTCTTCATCCCTCACTCACTCCACACTTCCCAAAACACGTGTCTATCCCTAAACTGAATGGGTGGATGCTCAAAATACCTACTAAGGGGGAGGCAAAACAAAAAAACCCATCTTACTGATGGGGAAAATGAGGACCAGAGTGGAGAACCGACTTAACCAAGACACACGGTTAGATATGTCAGCAAAATAGAGACAGGTCTCTTGATTCCAACTCTGGCGTGTTCTCCATCAACTACAGGACTACAGAATGGTACCCCTAAATGGCAAGAGACTACAGGGCTGATCAGAGAGGACTGGAAACAAGAAAGGCTCCTGAAGGAGGTAAGTGTGTCTGAGAATCACAAAGAGTAAGAAGAATCTCCTGGCTTCTTCTGAGGGTAGGAGAACCAAGGGTGGGGAGAGGGGACATGGGGATGGCTGTTCTTGGTAATATTGGGTGAGGGGGCTAGGGAAATAGAAAAGGAAACAAGGTGACTAGCCTGCCCGATAATTACCTCATGTTTATATAATTCTTTGCAATTTCTAAAATACCTTCCCATCTGTTGTCTCCCCCAGTTCCCATGTGAGGTGAGCAGGACAGGGGTGATTATCTCACCTCAGAGATGAGTTCCAGACAAAATAAATACAGTGCTCAAGGTCACACAGCCAAGCATACAGCCAAGATCGGAACCATGAAAGGCACACTTGAAAGGCAGAGCACAGGCTGCGCAACTGGGAGTTGGACTGTGTGTGTGCAGTGGGTCGGGGGGTGGCCACACCCTGGGTAGGTACACAGGAAAGAGGATTGCAAAGCCACTGCCGGTGTTTTGGGGCCAAGAATGTTTGCCCTTTGGATTGAATGGGGTTCAGGTGCAGGGAAACTCTGGGCTTCCAAAGGAGGCTTAGAATTCCTCCTCCTCTGACTCACCTCCCCACCTGGCTTGTCTTTGAGCCTCCCCTTCCTCGCACCAAATGGAACCTGTTTTGGCCAGCCCTTGAAGTTGCTTTTTTAAAGTACTGTAAGCTGTTTTCATGAATGTGTATGTGTGTGCTGAAAGGGGGATGGTCTAATAAGAAGAGACATTGATTCATCTATTCTTTTTTTTTATTCTTTTTTTTTTTTTTTTTGGGAAGATTAGCCCTAAGCTAACTGCTGCCAATCCTCCTCTTTTTGCTGAGGCAGATTGACCCTGAGCTAGCATCCGTGCCCATCTTTCTCTACTTTATATGCGGGACGCCTACCGCAGCATGGCTTGCCAAGTGGTGCCATGTCTGCACCCGGGATCCGAACCGGCGAACCCCGGTTTGCCGAGAAGGGGAACGTGCGCACTTAACTGCTGCGCCACCGGGCCGGCCCGATTCATTTATGAGTGCTTGCTATGTGCTCAGGCCCAGGGAATAAAGAAAGGTATGAGGCACACAGCTCCTTGCCCTCACACCTCACAGCGCACAGTTTAGCATTTATGTCTATCAATGTCTATATAGATACACACAATTTCAGTACACCATAGCGCTCTAATAGGGTTTTATGCAAAGCACTTTAGGAACAGACAAGAAGGAGAGACTGATTGGCTAGGGAGTGGAGAGGGGGTGTCTCAAGAGAGGGTGTACAGAGGTGACATTGGAGCTGAGTCTTGAAGGATGAGTAGGAGTTCACCAGGCAGATAAGAAGAGGAAGGGCATTCCTGCCTAAGAAAACAGCATAAACAAAGGCAAGAGGTGTGCAGGTGCAGGAAATGTTTGGAGAATGGCCTATAGCTCAGTGTCATGGGGCACACAGCACTGAGGAGAGCTGTGGTGAGATGGGGCAGAGGCAGGATCACATCCAAAGGAGCTTGAACAATAATCAGAGGAGGTTAGATTGTCCTACAGGCAACAGGGATCTTACAGTGGAAATATCTGTGGACAGGATACCTGTCTCCAGTCCCAGTTCCACTCCTCCTCGCTGTGAGAACTTTAGCAAGTAATTTCCTCTCTGGGGGGCCCTCTGTTGTCCCACTGGTTGAATGAGGGAGTTGCACGAACGACATGATTATTAAGATCCCTCCCAGGTCAGATTCTATTCCTGTATCTCCTTCCTACTATATGATAAGGTCCATTGCTTCAACTCCTCTCTCACTCCACCGGCCCCCAGTCCATGGTGGTGATAAGACCACCAGAGGGACTCGTAGCAAAATTGTGTGGTCCCAGGAGGTGTCTTTGCATCCCCTACCTGCTTTATGTGACTTTTTCTCCGGCTTTCTCTGCTACATTTCCAGGCACATAAGACACTCATTCTCAAAGAGTAGCTGAAACAGAGCAATGGGGAAACCAGAAGAACCACTGGTGGAGTTTCCCTTTTCCCCAGAAAAACCTGAAAGAAAATCTCACTAAGATACGCAGCTCATCCTTCAGATCACAGCTTTACACCTCCACCCCCTAGTTAGAGGTCCGATGAGTTCAAGTCAAGAACATATAGGGAGAACCTGTTAATGTGCAGGGAAAAGTAGCAACAGAATGTGGAGGACGAGAGTGCACCTGGCTTGTTTGGGGGATGAGGAGCAGGTCTGGAGCAGAAAGGGCCGTGGGAGATGAGAATATAAAGGTTATCTCCTCCTCCAAAACTTACCGACTTCCCCCTTTACCAGATCCTCAATTAAGATTGGCGAGAATCTGTTGTGCAGGGAAAAGCAGTAGTAATGGAGTTAGAGGAGATGATGCCCCAGGACATGAGGAGGCTGTGTTTGGTGTGATATGCAGCTCCGATGCCAGGGAATGTTGCCATCTGTAGTGGAAAGAGCACCCGAACAGCATCCCCAAAGACCCGAGTTTTCACCCGAGCTCTGCCATTTACTAGCCATGTCATTCTGGATGAGTCACTTTCCCACCCTGAGCTTCAGTTCCCCCGTCTACAAAGTGAAGGGGTTGGCCTAGAATTTAGATTCTAAATGATCTTCAAAATCTCTTTCAGCTTGGTCAGTCACTGTTCACCTTCCTTCCTAGCTGGTCAACCTCCTGTTTCAAGTCAAGGACTCTCCAGGGCAGAAGCTTTGTCTCTCCCATCCAAAGAGCTTCATAGTCAGTGACCTTCCTGGAGAGGGAAGTCAAGGAGCTCAGAAAGAGGAGCAAAATTCCCAATGTTGCCAACTGCCAATCCCTGGCTTGGGACCCAGAGGCAGGTCATAGAGAACCACCCTGACCCTTTATCAGCTCTCTGCCTCTCCTGACCCAATAGGATGCCCTTGCACCCAGGCCCTCACTGCCACCCCAACCCAGCACCTAAAGATATGTAACTATGGCTTCTTTGCTCCCCACATGAACCACAAACATCCAGGTCTATCCAGAGAAGCCCCAGAAGGAGAATCTGGGGAAGAACAGTTTCATGAATCCTTATTTCCCTCACTGAACTCTGCTTCAGAGCCCCCACCGTCCCCCTACCCCCACTTTCTACACGGAGTCTGTCTCCTCCTCAGGCTAGATCACCCTGGCAGATGAGCTGTTATGAGGAAAAAGGAAGTCAACTGTTTTGGCTCTCAGCTAACCAGATAAACTTATCTAGGCTGGACTATGAGGTACAACTCTGTCCCAGGGCTCGGAAGCATCTTAACCTGTGAGGGAAAAATCTGCAACCTTCTCTATCTTGTGATTTGAGGGGCTCTAAAAAGCCCCCCAAATGCCTCCCCTACCAGCCTCTCCAATCTCCCATAATCTCACAGTACGGCTTTGGGATTCGTACCTTCATGGGATGTTAGAGCTGACTGGGACCTTACAAGATTACATAGTAGAACCTCTTCATTTTACAGATGGAGACAGAAGCTGGAGCCCAGAAAAGGGAAGTCACATGCCCAAAGTCACACAAGTAGCAGCTGAACCAAAACAGCTCCTTGGGTTTCCATTTCCTTCACTGTAACATGAGGGAAGTTAGACTACATGGACTCTGAAGGCCCTGCCAGCTTCTGCTCTACAAAAATAAAACCACTACCACGTCTGTGGAGTGCTTGGTGGCACGCACTGTATAATTTTCTCCTTGATTTTTATAGTGAGCTATGCTATATACAATGTTGATGCTGTAACCACATTTGTACCCTGTCTATCCAAATAGATTGACTGGGAACAGCATTGTTCCTATGTAAAATATCAGCCCCACTGCCAACTGCCATTCTGCTACTTGCATCATTCCCTTGGGTCTCAGGCCCTTTCAGCCTTTTAGAGGCTCCTAATAAGATACCAGTACACTTGGGAAAGGGAATGCGTTAGGCTGCACTATGAGCTGGTCCCTGAGCAGGAGTCCACATGTTAAACTGAGATTTCTCATGAAGTCAGCCAATGGAGACACTGCGGGCCTGGAGTCAGGGATAGCAGTCAGATGTCCCTTGGCCACTGCACAGTTCCTGTAACTGCAACCCTAGGCTAGCCTGACCCAGATGCTGCAGGAAGGGGAAGGGAAGCGGGAGGGGGTCAGGGCCCACAGCAAGGCTATTGCACAACCCTTGGGGCCCAGCCTTGGGTGATCCACCCTGGTTCTGAAGTTTTTCCTGTGTGTCTGGTTCCTTCCTTTCTGCCCCCTCCTCTGCTTTCCAGCACTGGGCCTTCCCAGCTTCTGAAGTCCACACTGAGCCCCTGGATGTGTCCAGAGGCATCCTGAAGAGGCTGAGGGGCTGAGAAGCCTAAGGCACCCACAGGGAGATTCCTGAAGCTGACTTAGAGCCAGCGGAATGGCCTGCTGTTGGGGGGGTCTTCCGGATTGAGTTTGCCCCCCTTCTGCCTGTCAGATAAAACCCTCTTGTAAGGATATCTAAGAAAACTGCCAACAGTGACTGTCCCCAGAAAAAGCCCTGGGCCATTTGAACAGAGAAACTTCATCTTCATTCATGCTTCAAATTTATTATCATTATTATTTTTTACTGTGTAGACATAGTTACCTCTCAAAAATGAAAAATAGATTTTCATTTTAATAAAAAACATGTTTTTCATTAAAATATATTTTAAAAATCCTCTTCACCATAATAAAAGTGCATGGTCAAGTGAGCCTGGAGGGAGGCAGGGCAGGGAGGATAATCTGTTTTTTCTTTTAAATTGTGGTAAAAAAACGGATAAAATAAACTTTACCATCTTAACCATTTTTAAGAATACAGCTCAATAGTGTTAACTATATTCACATTGTTGTGAAACAGATCTCTAGAACTTTTTTTATTTTTTAAATATTGGCACCTGAGCTAACAACTGTTGCCAATCTTTTTTTTGCTTTTTCTCCCCAAATCCCCCCAGTACATAGTGGTATATTTTCATTGTGGGTCCTTCTAGTTGTGGCATGTGGGACACCACCTCAGCATGGCCTGATGAGTGGTGCCACGTCCACGCCCAGGATCCGAACCAGCAAAACCCTGGGCCGCTGAAGCGGAGTGCGCCAACTTAACCACTCGGCCACGGGCCAGCCCCTCTAGAACTTTTTTATCTTTCAAAACTGAAACTCTATACCCATTGAACAACAACTACTGGTGATAATCTTTTTTGGTAGATGATGGAACTGAAGCTCCGACAAGGCAAGAAACTCATTTACCTCAAAGGGGGCTCCTCCAACACTTAAGCTATCTGCCTGTCACCATCTGTCTGTCGTCTATCTGTAAAACTGTCTGAGGCCCCTTCCTCCCTCAATCCTCGCATTAGCCCTTCCCTCCCCAAAATGCCTGTCACATTTCACATCTCTTCCCGCCCCACCTTGTCATCCCCTCAGCCCCAGCTCAGGACTCAGCATCTTGCACCTGAAATATTTCAAGACCCTTGTCACTGGGCTCCTTCCTCAATTCTTGCCCCCTCCAGTCCACACAGCGGCCAGAGTGTTCTTTCCAAGCACAGATCTGATAATTTTACCCCTTTTTAAATGCCGTTCCATGCCTCTTCCCCAACTTCAGGATGAAGTTCCAACTCTGCAGCTTGGCACTCAAGACTCTGCATGATCTGGCTCCTGCCAGTCTCTCTATCCCACATCCTATCTTGTCCTTCCATGCAACTCCTTTATACTACTTTCCATTCTTTTAAATGTTTTATGTGCTTCCTTGTTGTCATGGCTTTGTTATCTCTTTTCTTCCCTTGCCTTCTCTACTTCCTAAAAACCATTCAACGTCCAAATCAAATACCTCATCACTATGAACACTCTCTGAGCCCTGATCAGAATTCATTACTTCTTCCTTTAAGTCCCAGTAGCTCCTGGCTTGTTCTTTGCATTATGTGAGAGCTGGCAATGTACCCCTGAGTGCAGGGACTGGGGCGAGCCTCCCCAAGCTCCCAGCATGAGGTCTGGCCAAGAGTGGGCCTCCGGAAATGATGACTGGCTGAATGATTCATTGAGCCATTAATTTCATTGTGCTGCTGCTGCTTTCCATTGGACATTGGATCGTGAGGAAAGAAGAAGGCACAAATTTCTTGCCTGACAAGTTAGGTATTAGATGAGAACCTCCACCTCCTAGACCAACTCAGTGAGCTCTTGTTCTCTTCCCCTCCTCCATTCAGACAAGGTAGCCCAAGTACTAGATGGCAGGGGGCCCAAAGGCTTTGCATGATGTCGGCTAGTCCTGGGTGACCTCTGTATTATTTCGATTCTTCCCTCTAACTTCTGCATTCATAGAGCCATTCATGAATATTTATCACAGTCATAACTAACCGTCATCTTTTCCAGGGAAGAGACTTTATGGTTAATAGTCATGTTTATCAACTCTGGTTGGTTGACACCTCTACCTAGATAAAGGAGGGCTTTGGAACCAGTCAGTGAACTCTGAGTGCTTGGCCTATGGAGAAGTTCTTGAAGTGGCCATCTTTACTGGAGACCATTGAGGGAAGGAGAACACCCAGCCAGTCTCAGGGTAGACACCTGAGGAAGAGAACACCCAGCAAGTCTCAGGGTAGACCCTAGGGGAAGGAGAACACTCAGCCAGTCTCAAGGTAGTCTGCTAGACTTGGGGGACGCAGCCTTACTGACCAGGAGCATGTAATCTGCTGATACCTTTATCAATAACAGGAGGACAGCCACACATTGCCTCTATGTAAGTGCTGGGGGAAAGGGAAGGCTGTGAAGATAAAGCTTGTGGAGTATGGTTAAGGGGTGGGGAGCACTTAATGAGGCTTCCTGAAGGCAGTGAGTGTGGAGACTTGTTTAAAGGGAATGACCTATGGTTTTTCAGAGACTGGGATACAAGGTTGTCTTTGGCTGTTTTTCAATATTGTAGACTAAGGATTTCTGAGAGGAAGGAAAAGGAACATTTCTTATCACCTATTATATACCAGGTACATAGTGGCTTTGTGTGGCAAGGCAGGAGAGTTGAGGTGCCTGTGTCTTCTCTCTCTGGGGCAGGTAAAACCCCAAACCAGACTGAGTGCTCCTTTCACGCCCCTGTCCTCAGGCCCAACCCTGTTCTTCTCTTCTCCAATGCCTGCAGTGGTTATCAGCCTCTCTCTGCTTCCCCAGCCACCTCCTTTCCAACAGTGTTTCCCCCAAATAGCTAGGAATACCTAGAGTGACTGGGACATAGGATGCTTGAGAGGTCAAGTGACCCAGCCTCTGGCCTCCAGGTAGGGTGAAATCTAAGCCATCCACAAACATCTTCTAAAGGTGTCTGTGGAGTATTAAAAAGAACTGCGCTGAAGGAGAGTTCTGAGGGATGTCTTCTAATGGTGCCACTCAGTCCTGCTGAGAGCTGGCATGGAAGCTGAAGGGGCTCTGAGCCGGCCATCAAAGAGAGGGGCTCTGTCTTGGCTCTACACCTAATATTCTCTGGGATCACAGACAAGCCATTTATTCTCTCTGGATCTCAGTTTCCCTGTGTGTAAAATGGAAGGAGTTAGATTAAATAATCCCTAAGGTCCTTCTAGCCTAAAACTCAGTCATTTATAGAATCCAAAGAAAGGAGAGATCAGCATAGTTTGCGATGGTCAAGGAAGGCTTTATTCCACAAGTACTAAGCACCTACTCAGGGCTGTCAAAAGTGCTCGTATATAGCACTGAGTAAAACAGACATAGTGCCTCCTTCACTGAGTTTGCAATCTAGTGAAGAAGACAGAGAAGTTAACAAGTAGTTAGAATAAACTGCGATGCTGGGACTTTAGCTGGGGTCTGAAGGAATGGGGAGGCCATTCAAGCTACAGGTAACCAAAACCATCCCCTCTCTTTTGTCACCACCAGAGCATTCTTCCATTCTTCCCTCACCTCAATCCCTGTTGCTATGGAGACTACCAATGGGACGGAGACCTGGTATGAGAGCCTGCACACTGTGCTGAAGGCTCTAAATGCCACTCTTCACAGCAACTTGCTCTGTCGGCCGGGGCCAGACAACCTGACCAAGGAGCTGCAGGCCAGGCTACCTGGCCGTGATGACAACTCCTACATGTATATTCTCTTTGTCATGTTCCTATTTGCTGTTACTGTCGGCAGCCTTGTCCTGGGATATACTCGCTCCCGCAAAGTGGACAAGCGCAGCGACCCCTATCACGTGTACATCAAGAACCGTGTGTCTATGATCTGATGCTGGGGGGCCCAGGCAGCTGAAGATCAAGACACCTGAAGATTGTCTTCTGGAGCCTCCAGAACTCATCCATGGACCACATTAGGCCTCAGTATGCCTGTCTGTAAGATTAACAAGAAACAGTGCTAAAGGAGATCATCATTGGGCTGGGAGGACAGGGGCAGACCTGGGTATAAGGATTGTTTTTCGCAAAGGTCGACTTTATAGACAGTGAGAGCCTCATGAATAAATATATACAAGTAGCAAAGGATAATAACCAATGATTGGTCCTGTGGCTGGCGTATGGGTGCTGGGGGCTGGGGCTGGAGGAAGGAGAAGTTGTAGCAGAGGGACATGGAACAGGAAGATGCACTGAGAACACATTTTTTTATGTGTTATCTTTAATGACCATGAAAAGCAGTGATGATTATCCCATATCACAGATGGAAATCTGAGTAATGTTACTTATTTATATTTGTTCATACTTTATGTTTTTCAACCCATTTAACATTTGGGATTTTACCCCATTAGGGAAGCAGGGCGAGTGCTGTTCTGCCCATTTGGGCCAGAGTGGGGCCATGACTGGAACCCAGGAACTATGTTCTCCTTGCCTAGTGCTTTTCAAAACTCTGTGCCACACAGGAGTGGGTCCAGGCCTGAAACTTACACAATTCTGGGGGCCCTCCTTAAGAAAAAGAGTTAAAAAATATCTTACTTGTGCAAATATTACAAAAACATATTACCACATTAATACATTGCTAGGGCCCCTCCTAAGACCCTAAGAAGGGGCCATGCAAGCGCAGGGCCCTGAATGTTAAGCCTCCGTATGTCTACGGTTCAAGTGCCTCTCCAGTCATGTCACAGGGCCCTTCCCAGCCACATCTCCAGTCATGGGGACTTCACTACCTCTAACTCAGCCTCTTCCGATTTGAGTACTGTGAGAAATTTTCTGATACCAAGTTGAAATTTGCTTCTAGAAGATTTTATCACACTTAGAAGATTATCTTAAGAGAAGCAGAGTGTGAAAGGCAGGTACCTGATTCAGTGGAAAGAGGATGAGCCCTGATTCTACCACTAATGTGGTACATGAACTGGCCAGTCACTTCTCTCTCTGATCCTTTTCCCTCTTCAGCACAACAAAATAGCCTTGAAAGTCTCTAAGAGCTCTACCAGTTCTGACATTCAGGGCTTCACATACATTAGGCTGAACCATATAACACTGCTGTGCTTGTAGGACAAAAGCAGATGAACATCAATAGTTTCATATGGTTCAATCTAATACATGCAATATGGCAGGTGAATACTTTACAAGCTACAAATCCCAGTTTGGGACCTCCTACTGTTCTGTTTGATTCCTGTTCACAGGGTCTCCATGGGGTCTCCAGAAGGCCCTGTTGAAACTTACATATCTGTGTATAGCAAAAACTCTGAAAAATATTTTGATAGCAGTTATCTCTGAGGAGGATTATGGGTGATTTTCCCTTTCTACTTTAAAAATTTATGTAATATTTGATTTATTTGACCATAAGTATGTTACTTGTATAATAAGGGGGAAAAAGGGGAAAAGCTACTTCCAATTTGAAAAAATAAAAATGAATGCCTATGTGTTTCCTGAATGGAGGATCACAGACCACATTTGCTCCCGTGAGCGGTTAGTTATGTTGACTCCCTGCAAATCTGTGCTGAGCCCCGTGTCTGCTCAAGCCTTTGCTCATCTTTTCTTGAGGGAGAAGGTGGAGACCTGCTTAAGGAGATGTGACATATGGAAAGACAACAGATTTAGAAGTCGACAGCTGGATGCGACTTTAGAGACCACCCAGCCCAAACTTCCAAATAAAATATGAAATGCAATCAAGTGTAATAACAAATGGTCAGGTGACGGATGGTATCAGGGTTTTGAGAAACAAGATTGAGTAGATCTAGAGGAGTCAGGGAGGTAGAACTTGAACTAGGCTCTGAAAGATAGGACAGATCTCAGCGGGCAGAGTGAAAGAAGGGAACGAGACAAGGAAATCTTGGAGGCAGAAATGTGGAGAGCCGTTGGCTGGGGGACGGAGCAGCAAGCAGGCCCAGTGTGGCTTCTCTGGGACTTCAGTGTCCCTATCCATGTAGGCAGCTCCCTTCATACAGTCCTCATACTCAGAGGGCTTAATAATGAAATAATACAAATTTCTTTTGTTTGCAAGTTGCAGAAACCCAACGTATATCAGCATAAACACAAAAGGGGATTTACTGAGGAAAGTATGGGGTAGTCGCAAGTTCAAAAGAAGAGCTGTAGATACCAGGGCAACTCCAGGGATCTCAGGGCTTGGGGCTACTTATTTGTCTGCTTATTTTAATTCACAAAGTAGGCGCTTGGTATACCTCATTACATACACCTAGGGTTGGACTAAATAAAATTCTAGGATGTTAAGGTGGTATAATTTAAACATCCTAATGTTCTATGACGTAGGTACTCCTCTCAGGCCTCCCCCCAGCTCTACCCGACCCCAGCTGTCTGGGAATTAGTTCTATCCCCCTATGGCCCTCAGCCCACAGGATCTTCTGTCTGTGCTGGTTCTGCCCTCTGGTGGCCAGACCCCACCACATCACCTTGAGCCCTCAAAGCAAAACTTCAACAAGCACTCATTCAACAGATACTTATTGAGGGCCTAATATGTGCCAAGCACTCATTTAGGCACACTTGGAAAACATAAGTAAACAAACAAACAAAAAATCAAACAAATCCTTGCTCTCATACTTAAGAGATTTATTACATGTTAGGCAGTAGTCTAAGCATTTTACACATATTAACTCCTTTAGCTTTTACCACCCTCATAGCCACCGTCATTAGTGGGTATTCCTTACAGTTACTTCAGTAGAGCCCACTTGTTCTTCATCTAGCCCTGCAGCACCCTCGATCCAACTTTGGCACCACGGTACACCCAGCCCAGAGTGGACTGAGCAGTCCCTAGAAATGAATGGGAAAGTGATTTGGAAAAATGATGGCCGAGTATTGAGACTAATCGATTGAAGTTGGGTTCCCTAGAAGCAGAGCCTGAGACAGGCATTTACTGAGGGAGCACTCTTCAGGGAAAACCTGAAAGGGAGAGAGTGAAGTAGATAGCAAAGGGGAAGAGCCAAACAAGGTGTGTCTCAGGTCATGTCTAGCCCTGGCCTGATCCACAGGCAACTGTCACACACAGCTGGGCATAAACCACATGGCAGGATTACACCCCGTTGAGGCAAGGGGACTGGCCATTTATGTCCCCATATCAGTGAGTCATTGGTTGTGAGCCACCCTGGTGAAAAGGGCGGACAAAAGTAGGGTTAGAAGGAGGATCTCACAGGTTGAGATCAATTCTCTGGAGAAGGGTGGCACCTGTGAGCTACTGCAGGCCAGAGCAGTGGAAGAAAGCTAAGCAAGGAAGTTGTCTTGGTTGGAGATCACCAAGAGCCTGGATCCTCAGGAATGTTCTGAAGCTCAATTTTCATCATAGAATTGGCCCCACCTTTTGTGGCTATCCTTTTCTATCCCATGTCAGTCATCATTGGCTGCTGGCTGCTAGCAGCGGCATTTAACCTTCCAGGGGTGCCTCTATCTGGCTGAGGCCAAATCCAGAGAAGGAAGCAGCTCCAAGCTGATGGCAGCCAACACTCCACAGCAGCTGGGGCAGGGGGCCTACCTGGGGCTCCGTCAGCATCCACTACAGCTGTGCTGTTGGGGAAATGGGAGCAGAAGCAGAGCATCACGTCTTGGGAGCTCCTTCTAGTTTAAGAGAGAAAAAACACCCACCAAATAAAGAGCAAAACAAGATAACACCAAATAGAACCAAGTAGGAGACAATATAGTTAAGTACCAGAAAATGTGGGGAACAGATACTAATGTGATCGTCGAGAAGGGAGAGGGAAGTTTTCATGGACGTTTCCTGGAGATTTGAGGAAGGATATGAAGAACTGATAGGATTTGATTAGGAGGGCCAACGTAGTATGATCCAAAGCAGCATCCCAAGTAGGTGGATGGCTCTGCTCTCCTCAGTCATTCAGAGACCTGGAATAATGGCTGCCATCCTCAGCATGTAGCTTCCAAGTTCACTCTAGTCAAAGCACTTCTAGTTAGTGAGGAGAGAGAAAGAACAGAAGTCCAGGGCTAGAGATTTACTCTTAAGCAAGGCAAAAGCGGCATACATCCCTTCTGTTCATATCCATTGGCAAGGGCTTAGTAACATGGCGAAAACTGGCTGCAAGGGGAGCTGGCAAATGAGGTTCCTATCTGGGCAGTCCTGCCCCAGCCAGATCTCTATCACTATGGAAGGAAAGAATGTATTTTGGTGGACAGCTAGTGGTCTTCACCCCACCCTCCTCACTCTTCCTCCACGACTGGTCACGATCAAAATATGTATAGCCCTGGGCCGGCCCCGTGGCCGAGTGGTTAAGTTTGCATGCTCCACTTCTGTGGCCCGGGGTTTCACAGGTTCGGATCCTCGGTGCGGACACCGCTCATCAGGCCACATTGAAGCGGCATCTCAATGCCACAACTAGAACGACCACAACTACAATATACAACTATGTACTGGGGAGCTTTGGAGAGAAGAGGAAGAGGAAGAGGAAGAAGAGGAGGAAGAAGAGGAGGAAGAAGAAGAAGAGGAAGAAGAGGAGGAAGAAGAAGAAGAGGAGGAAGAGGAAGAGGAAGAAGAAGAGGAAGAAGAAGAAGAAGAAGAAGAAGAAGAAGAAGAAGAAGATTGGCAACAGATGTTAGCTTAGGTGCCAGTCATTAAAAAAAAAAAAAGTACAGCCCTGATAAGATCGTGTTTTTTGGGGGTGTGGGGGTGGGAGCCTTGTTGGTCAAACTAATCCTGTCCTTGGGAGTGTGACTTTTGCTCATTTTTTTTCTAGCACTGGTGAGTCTGGTTTCTTCTCTCATTGGAATGGTAATATCCAAGATACTGGTTTAGGCATAGGGGAAATAGACAAAGCAAGGCTTTCAGCCAACCTTGTGTAGCAAAAAGAATCCTGTTTCAGTGCCACTAAGAAACCGAGAACATGATCTGCCTGATGAAATCAGAGAACCTACCTGTGGCAGTGGTTAAACTGTGACAGAGAATGAGCTCCTGGGAGCAGGAGAGCCAGAAATTAGTGAACAGGAAACAAAAAGGGAAGAAAAACTAATATTTGTTGAGCAACCAATCTCTGCCAGGCAGTGTGCTGGGAATTTGCATGTTACCTTATTTTACCCTTTCAAAACCTCTTGAGATAAATTGGGGTGGGGGAGCAATGCTGGGGACGAAGACTGGCCCTGAGCTAACATCTGTTGTCAATCTTCCTCATTTTGCTTGAGGAAGATTCTCGCTCAGCAAACATCTGTGCCAATCCTCATCTACTTTGTATGTTGGACCCTGCCAAAGTATGGCTTGATGAGCAGCATGTAGGTCTGTGCCCGGGATGCAAACCCACGAACCCCAAGCAACTGAAGCAGAGTGCACGACTTAACCACTATACCACTGGGCTGGCCCCTGAGACAATGTTTTTTTTTTTTGAGGAAGATTAGCCCTGAGCTAACATTTGCACCCATCTTCCTCTACTTTATGTGTGGGATGCCTGCCACAGTATGGCTTGACAAGCGGTGCATAGGTCTGCACCCCGAGATCTCAACTGGTGAACCCCAGGCTGCCAAAGTGGGATGTGCGGACTTAACTGCTGTGCCACCAGGCTGGCCCCAATAATTTTTTTTAATCCTATTTTATAGATGAGGAAACAGAAGCTCAGAGGTGAAATACTTGTTTAACCTTCACTCGATTAATATGTGGAGTTGTCTAGATTTTAACACAGACTTGCCTGATTTTCAAAGCCCCTGTTTTCCCTACTGTAGCTGGTTCCTTTGATAGTCCTTAGAATTCCTCTCTGTTCTACTTTAGAGATCGGGTAAAGTAGTCACAATCTCGTCCTTGTCCATGTCCCCTACCCCCAGTCAAGATGCCTCAAAGAGAAGATGAGGCACTGTCACAGTGCTTACAGGAATAATAAACCAATTGGGACAGCTCTCAGGTGAGGGTCCCTGAATGCCTACAGCACTGACTCTCAACACCGGGGACAAGGGTAACAGAGAGGCCAGCCACAGAATCTGCTGGGAGATTAGAAAGATTTAATCTCAAGAAAGAATCTAATGTGAATCACTGGGGCATCTCCCTCAGCTGGAGAGAGGATGGGATTATTTAAATACATCTCAATAGAGCTCTGTGGGACAGCTACAGGCTTACGGCTCTGCTCTTGGTTAATCATTCACTCAACAAATATTTATCAAGTACCTAGATGTCAGGCAACGTGTTTGGTACTAAGAATACAGCAGCAAACAAGACAGGCACAATCCCGGCCTTCATGCGGCAAGGATTACCTCACCCGCTTCCATTTTCCTAGAAATCTCCATTTCTATGAAGCTTTACTTTGAACCTCTCTCTGCCCCTCCTCTGCATAGGTTGAGGCTTCATTCACTCATCTTACTGTCCTGCTTATAATTCTATAATAATTTTTATCACATTGGACTCTCTTTGCATGTCTTTTCCCTCCTAGAAACAATGCAAAGGTGCAGGCAGGGACCATATCTAATGCATCTCTATACCCCCATAAGGCTTGCCACAAAATGGATGCTCAATAAATATTGGCAGAATGAATCGATATTATTATGAGTATTGTGCTACATAATCTCTCACCTGTATACGGTGCTTCCAACCTTTCAAAATATTTGTCTCCATTATCTCATTTGGTTTAGAGAGTTTGGTCCAGTGGATTCAATTAAAAGTGGATGTGAGAGCACTTTGTAAAATATAAATGATGAAAAACTGTTATTGAACTCTCTTGCTAGTGCTGAGGCCAGATAATTTAGGTGACATACTTAAGGTCATGCAGCAGGAGTCTGTGGTAGAATCTATGTCTCCTGACTTCCACTTCTGGACTTTTCCTCCCTACATCAAAAGGAAACTGACAAAAGAGAGATACAAAGTGCTCAGGGAGTCCATGAACATTACTGCAAACTCCCAGGAGTGGACAGAGTGGTGCTCTGCTGAGATCTTTGGGACCAGCGCACCCATTGCCCAGCTGCTGGGAAAGCACACAGCTACATCCCTCGCTGTCTGTTGCCCTGGGCCACAGGGAACTATTTTGCCTCAAGGCTATACCCCCTCCTGGGGGTGGCTCACAACCAATGACAGACTAATGCAGAGATACCGAGGTCTGCTTCCATCACATCAATTTGGGATAACTCTGAGGGGCCATCTCAGCTCCAGAACTCCCTGTGAGATCAGCTGAGGCTGCAGTTGCAGACACATTGTTTGTTAGCTTCTCCATCCACCCACTCCCACTTTCTCACTTCCTTACTGGTGTATCACTCCCCCAAAAAACCTGCACGCTACTCTGCATCTTGGGTCTGTTTCCAGGGGAACCAATCTTTCCCTCAGGAACTGTGTCCTGACACTGAGCCTGTTCCAAAGTAGCTGTCAGTAATGAGAGAGGAATGGGATAATAGAATATAGATGGAGGCAGTTAGTGGTTCTAGCAAAACCAAAAAGAAAACAAGGCAGTGATGGAGACTGGCAGTGTAGAAAACAGCCAGTTACTTGCACTAAATAAGAACCGGCCACTAGAGGGCCCAGTACGACAGGTCTATAGATCTGCTGCTATTTTTTTTTTTTTTTCTTTTTTTTGGGAAAAGAAATGTAGCTTTATTTTGTAAGATTAATCTGCAAAGAGACAGGGGGCACGTGCCCTCAGATCTGTCCCCTCCATCCAGGGCTTGGCGTACAATTTATGGGATGAAGAGCAGTGTGGTCTAAAGGGTGGAGATAGAAGACTGCAGGTGAGGCGAGGTGAGGTGACTGATGATCTGTGCACGCACAGTCAAGCTGCACGCTTCTTCAGAGGATGCATGTTCACAAAACGGAGTCGTACCACGATCTAAGGGTGGAGTTTTCAGCTCCTTGATGTCAAAAAGGTCACTTATCGAGCATTTGTGCAGGCCCAGTTGATGGATTGGTGGTCTCACCTGGCCTGAACTGGACAAGGGGCCTTAGTTCCTGAAAGACAACTCTTAATTACTCTGTTGATAAGATGGGGTCAGTCGAAATGGTCTTGGAGAGCCCACGTTACACTTTCCTCACTCCTTTAAGGTGTTCCAAGAGCACGCCTCAAGAAACTCCTGCCCCCATCTCCACCTCGGAGTCTGTTTCCAGGGAGCCTAACCTAAGCGGCCTGACATAAAATAGTCTCCTTGAGGTGTGTAGCTCCATTCCAAATTATATTCCAAATCTGTCCATTTCTCTCCATCTCTGCTGCTACCGTTCTCATCCAAACCACCATTTGTCTGTCTTGGTCTTCTCTGTCTGCTGTCACTGTTACTGCTCTTCACCCCTCCCTGTCACCCCCCCCATCACATTCCAGGCTCTACACAGCAGCCCCAAGGAGCTCTAACAGTCCTGGATCCTTTGTTTCTTGGCTGTCTATTCCCTCTCTTAGCATGTAAGCTTGAGAAGGTCAGGGACTGTTTTTTTTGTTTGTTTGTTTGTTTTTATTAATGTTATGATAGATTACAACCTTGTGAGATTTCAGTTGTACATTTTTGTTAGTCATGTTGTGGGTACACCACTTCCCCCTTTGTGCCCTCCCCCCACCCCCCCTTTTCCCTGGTAACCACCGATCTGATCTCCTTATCAATATACTAACTTCCACCTATGAGTGGAGTCATATAGAGTTCGTCTTTCTCTGACTGGCTTATTTCGCTTAACATAATACCCTCGAGGTCCATCCACGTTGTTGTGAATGGGCCAATTATGTCCTTTTTTATGGCTGAGTAGTATTCCATTGTGTATATATACCACATCTTCTTTATCCAATCATCAGTTTCTGGGCATGTAGGCTGGTTCCACGTCTTGGCTATTGTAAATAATGCTGCGATGAACATAGGGGTGCAACGGACTCTTGAGATTTCTGATATCAGGTTCTTAGGATAGATACCCAGTAATGGGATGGCTGGGTCATAGGGTATTTCTATTTTTAACTTTTTGAGAAATCTCCATACTGTTTTCCATAGTGACTGTACCAGTTTGCATTCCCACCAACAGTGTATGAGGGTTCCTTTTTCTCCACAACCTCTCCAACATTTGTCGCTCTTGGTTTTGGATGTTTTTGCCAATCTAACGGGTGTAAGGTGATATCTTAGTGTAGTTTTGATTTGCATTTCCCTGATGATTAGCGATGATGAACATCTTTTCATGTGTCTATTGGCCATATTCATATCTTCTTTTGAGAAATGTCTGTTCATGTCCTCTGCCCATTTTTTGATCGGGTTGTTTGTTTTTTTGTTGTTAAGCCGTGTGAGTTCTTTGTATATTATGGAGATTAACCCTTTGTCGTATAAGTGGCTTGTCAATATTTTTTCCCAATTAGTGAGCTGTTTTTTTGTTTCAATCCTGTTTTCCCTTGCCTTGAAGAAGCTCTTTAGTCTGATGAAGAGATCTGCTGCTATTGTAGAGCAAGATTCTAATTTTGCCCTTCACCTAGTAGAGACCCAGCATAATTGCCTGCACTAGGGGAAAGAAATTATTGGCCCAACGCTTTCTTTCTTTACCTAATCCACGGAAATCAGTGTCCTAGCCTTTTCCAATATTGTGTCAAGAAGCCCTCTGGGCCATTACATATAAATGTATTCCCATAAATCAAGGCTTCCTAAGCCTGTGTTTTTTCCACCCACTGCTCTCATTGTTCCCAGGAAGTTCAGAAGATCAGAAATGTGGAATTCCAAACAGTTGGTTGTGACAATTCTCACCTAGAAATGGAGAGAATCAGCAACATAATCTGGGGGCTGGCCCGATGGCATAGCGGTTAAGTTCTCATGCTCCATGGCGGTGGCCCGGAGTTCGCAGGTTCAGATCCCCAGCATGGACCTACACACTGCTCATTAAGCCATGCTGTGGAGGAATCCCATATACAAAATAGAGGTAGATTGGCACAGATGTTAGCTCAGCAACAATCATCCTCAAGCAAAAGGGGAAGATTGGCAACAGATGTTAACTCAGGGCCAATCTTCCTCATAAAAAAAAAAAAAGCAACATAATCTGTCTAGTCCTGTCACTTTCTCCACCCCCTCCACTCCCCCTGTTTGCAGTAAAGATAAGACATATAGGCTTAGATGTGAGATATAGTGGCCAAGGGAGAAAAGGGTTATGGGAGTCTTCGCAGAAGATGAAAAGGTTTGAGAACATTGTGTAATTGAATGAATTAAATCAATTAATTTTTTTCTGCTGGGGACTTCATAAAAAGACTTAAGGAAAGTTCTCCTCTGTACCCTCTTTGGAAGGACAGTTAGTCCTTTGTAGGTGGGGTGGCTTTCTTTATCTGAGGGGGAAAACATTTAGAGGTCTCTGTTTCCAACAAATACATTCTTGAAGGGACAGAGCTGGATTGTTTGAAAGAGGGAAACTCTAAAGACTAAAGAGGAACAGAGTTGGATTCTACAAAGCAGGAGAATGGAGGGGTAGTCGGACCTGCACTTGGTTCTCTCCCATTATCTCTGGCAGTGATGACTACAGGGACACCCAGGGAATGAACACCAAGGTATGGCTTTGGGAGCCATATAGGAATTCTTGGTGGCTAGATTTAGAACGGAAGGAGTAAATGCCTTGAGCAACTGGCCCAGGATACATCCGACTGGAACACACCTGCTTGGACAATGAGCCACAACTACAATGGACTCAAGACAGTTCCCTAGGTTTCCTAGACTGGGTAAGCCCTAGGGTTTCTGCATCCCCACAAAAGTTCTGAAATTGGATGTCCCACCAACCTGGCAGGTGGGGGTGAAGCTAAATTTAACTTGATCTGAATTAGAAAAATAGTAAATAAATCTAATGTTTTTGCCCTTGTTATTGAACAAATCAAATAGTTCCAGTACTTGAAGCTCTGATATCACAATAGCAAATCTAGCCTGGCCAGATTAATGAAAGAATGGTAATAATCTTTCAAGGGGTTATCATGTGTTAGGCAATGCATTATTTCATTTAATTCTCACAACACACCTATGAGGTAGACGGAGACGGAGAAGTCAAGTGGATTGCCCCAGGTGACACGGCTAGTAAATGGCAGAACCAGGTTTGTTGGACTCTATGCCTGTCTAACTTCTATAGCCATTCATTCACTGACATCTAGTCCATCCCTCACTAATTCATTTAGCCAAATATTCACTCAGACAGTGAATGGGATTAATACAGTTATTCTGTTACTTGAACAGTGAGATAAATCTAGCAGTAGTTTGAAAAACAAAAGAATCTTAGAATCACAGACTGTTTGCACTTGCAGCTGGTCCAGTAGAGAAGAGCAAAAGCTTTAGAGCCAAATGGACTAGACTGGAATCCTGGCTCTGCTATTCATTCCCTATGTGACCTTGAGCAAGTTATTTAACCTCTTTCATTCTCAAGTTCCATATGTGTGTGTCACAAATAATAATACACATAAATTCTCAATAGACTGAGGGAAGACTAGAGATAATATCTATCTACCTGTCTATTTATACACATCAGTTACATAATTTGCAGGACCCAGTGCAAAATGAAAATGCAGGCCTCCTTGTTTAAAGAGGATCTCAAGAAGGTGAAAGCAGAGGATTAAGACAAGCATGGGGCCCTTTTAAAAACGGAGCCCAGATGTGCCATCGGTGCATGGCACAGAGTAAGTGTGCAATAAACAGCAGTCTTTTTTTCTCTCTAGGTCATTGATTCTAACCCTCTCCTTTTGCAGATGTGGAAAATGAAATCCAAAGAAACGCGAAAAATGCAAGTTAGTGGCAGAGCCAGGATCACGACCCAGACTCCTCCATTCCCAGTCAATAGACTTTACCTCAGCATTTCCCAAGTGTGCTCTGTATTATGATAATAGATTTTCCATTAAAAAAAGTTTCCACCAACAAGCAAGTTTGCAAAACATTGGATTAAAGTTAAATAGACATCTTTTGCACGGCTCTTCAGAGACTTCTCTATGAATCTCCAAGACAAGGATATAATATTCCCCCAAAGTATTGATGTGGAATCCTTTCTCAGGAGCATATTAAGTATCTTTTAGAACTCTCTCTGAAATGCTGCTCGATACACTGCTGCAGGGCACTGGAAGTTTCCATGGGTTTTGATCTGTGGGGTGTGGTTGTTCTTATTCTAAATTAGAAGCAAACATATTCCTTCCATTAGGCCTTTCTGTCAGCATCTCTGCCCCGGCTGACTTGTGAGCCTGAGGATATAAAAATAATGAAAACCAGGCTCCAGGAAGAGCATACTTGTTTAGAGCCACCCAGTTCCATCCAAAAGGCAGACGCAATCTGCCCCTCTCCCAGGAGTAGGAATATAGAGACAAAACGTACACTATGACCCCCAAATTCTTTCCATTCTGAGTAATTTGCTCACAGCCATCACATTACAAAAGAAACAGCAAAAGTCCCATATAAAGGCACCCAAGGAGCCAGGAAATCATGATTCTCATCTTAGCTCCTCCAATTAGCCACTTGACATAGACTGGTTAATTCATCTACTCATCCCCTAACTTTTATTGAAAACTCTCTTACGTCAAATTAACCTCTTGCTTATTTGAACTATCATACATTTATATTTCATCTGTAACACTCCATCCCCCAGGCTCTTGAGAATCTCTATGGAACATAGTTTGAGAACCAGCAGCCTAGATGATCTCTATAGTTCCTTTCAGTTCTGATAGTCTGTGATCCAAATTTGCATTTAGTTTCGCAAGCTCTTGTCTCCATCTGTTAACAAAGGACCCTAGCTCCTTGAGAAATGCTCTTTTTGATTTCTGGGAGGCCCAGAGAGTGATTCTCACTGCTTTGTGGTTGACATGCAGGTGACACTGACCTTCCTGTGGTCCCCGGTACACAGAACCATCCGATGAATTGTGCAGAGGGAAGAATACCTTTTCCCCCTCATCATGCTATACTTCACAGGAGCTTCCAATAGGTATTATTTATACCCTTTGACTCAAAGTTTTTGTTAAGGCAGCTCCTTTATTTTGCTGATTCCTCCTCATCCCCATTCCTTTCCACATTACTAAGCACGAGCCAATGGTGAGGGTAGGGGGAGGGCTGTAGCAACCCCAGGAAACAAACCTGCGTGATAAACCTCATGTTGAACTGAGACTCACTCTTCTTTGATTCTGAAGATTCTGTTACTGGACCCACATTGCCTATCTCCTCACTTTCCTTAGGATGAGTTCCCTCCCAGGAGAGACCTAACGCCCTCAGGAAAAAGAGACTTTTGTGAGTTGGGCCTACTAGGTTGGAAGCATCTGTTTGGATCCTCCAGGAAGCAGATGCCAAGATGCAGTAAGAAGTGTGAGAGGTTTACTGGGGGAAACACCTGTGAAGTATAAAGGGGAGAGGGAACAGGAGTAGGGGAGAGGGAACAGGAGTAGGTGAGAGGGCCTCAGATTGTGATGCGGTTCTGACATCAATGAGAGGCGGAAGGAAGGAGTGGGCAGGAGATGGCTCAGACTTCACTACAGCTCTGAGAAAGTCTCAGCTGGGCTAATGGGGAGCTGCAGAGCAAAGATTACCCATTAGAGGAGTCTTGCATTGGGCAGGAAAGGCCTGGCTCTAGCACGTCTGCAGTGCTCAGTGATTGACAGGGAGAACGACAGGGAGAGCATGACCATGGTATAAACACTGATTCTGAAGGTGCTGCAGCCAGAGGCGGTCAGCTAACTACACTCCTGCCAGCAGGCTCCCTGTGTGGGAGACCTGAGCAGCATACTTCCTCCCTACACCTGCCATGCTGGACATGCCCACACCTGTGTGAATTCAAAAAGTGAACAGAATTTAAGCTTAAACTGAGGCCTATTTTGCATATTTATTACAAATATCTGTTGAGCCTACAAAAGGTCCTGCACTCGGTGCTACAGTAGCCCTGCCCTCTCCAGCAGACTGACTGAGTCCCGGAAGGTTTCAGGTAGTCAGGTGAGTTTTTATTACCATTATCATCAACAACAGGCATGTTTTAATAGCCTCTATTGTCTATTAATACTGTGTCAAGCTTAGTACAATCTTTAGGGAGTTCAAGGTAGGTTTGCAATAAATGTCCCTCACCCTTCAGAAGCTCAGAGGAGACTACTGAAGACTTTCCTCATGCCAGTCATTGGATGCTCCAAGGAGGAAGGAGTCTCTTACTAGAATTGGCCTTGGAGGTTACCAGAGAGACCTTGAAACTGATCTGGCAGCCAACCGGGTGGCACAAGGGCACGCTCCACCCCCAGAACCCTGCCAGCCAAGATTCATGATTTGCTAAGAGGCAGGCCCGACAGCTGTTGTGGCTCCTGGATCAGAGTCAAAATTTGAGAGGGAGAAAGGAGGGAAGAGGAAAGAACTAGGAAAGAGGGATTTGTCGCTGGAGAGATAAGACAGCAGGCTTTTCAGAAGCATGCCAAAATTCATTCCAACCTAATCACCTGGCAAACGAGAGAGTGTCCGCAGTGGAAAGAACGCTTTGACACGACACCTAAGCTCTGCCTCTAACTTTTGGGCTGACCTTTGTCACTCAATTCCCCTCTGGGCCTGTGCTCCTTGGCTGTAATCTGCAGAGCTAGGCTAGACATTCTAAAGTTCCTCCATTTGAACAGTCTAAGATTCTAACAGCTTCCCGAAAATAATCTCGGAAGAGCCTGCCGAGAGGCATGAAAGAGAGGAGGTGCAGGATGAAAAGAATTTCCAGGAATAATATAATATAACGTTGGAATAATATTTCCAGGAATATAAATTTCCAGGAATAATATAATATACGCAACACAACATAATGTAACATGACACAACATAACAAGCATTATATTAGGCGGGAGAGTGTAGGAATGGGGACCTATAACATCTCTAAAGTGGAGTTAATTTCACGATCAAGATATTCAGGGCATCGAAATGTGACTCTATTCTATCTTTATATAGAGTTGCAGATGATCCAGGAAGGAAAATAGTTCTACCTGTCAGCTGGTTCTAAAAGATCTGAGATTCATATACATTCCATCAACATAGAAAACCCCAAGTAGTTACCAAAGCAAAGAGGATGGAGTTGTCCCTGTCTTTTACTGAAGCCTCTTCCAGTATTCTCTTGTAAAAACAAACCATTTCTACTCCCCTTTAAGTTTGCATTTGCTGTTTCTTTTTACCTAGGTAAGAATTCTGGGAGGGGAAAGCACACCGTGGGATTTTTCCCAGGCCTAATATTTTAGGATTATAAGAACAGGGTTTCACGCTCCCTTCTCATTTATTTCTCCTATTGAGCTAAGTAAACACCAGTGAAAAAACAAAAACAAAAACTGCAGTCAAGGGAATGGCATAATTAGCAGCCAATCAGGTGAAGCCTCTACAACTCAGGCCTTCAGACATGGTACCTTCCAGACTAGCCCCTCCCAGAGAGGATCGGGTTTTCCCTTGGGGTTTCTTCCTGTTTGAATTAAGCACCACTGAGGGCTATGGTCCAGAAACATAAACTCTTAACCTAGCCTCTGGTAGACAAACAGATCTAGGGCGATTACATGACCTGCAGGGAGAGAGGACTCTGGGCTTCCTGGGAGACGGGCTGCAGTGAAGGGAAAAGGGTGGGGCACCCATGAGGACACAAGAGCAGCCACAGGAGGGCTGTGCTGCCTAAATAAATAATGGCACGTTTGGCAGCAGACTAAATTCTTGGACATGCCTGGGGCCTACCAGTAGGGTGTCTACTAACTTACTTTCTCCCTTTAGATCTCAGCCTAAATGTTATTTCCTCTGGGAAGCAGGGTGCCACACATAGTTGTGCAGGGTGCACACTGCACACACCAAGGGTGTGCCAATTGCAGCATAGATATTACAGATTTATATATTTTATGACAACTTTCCAGCAGTTGGTAGTTAAGTATTTTGAAGAAAGAGCATCTTTTTTCTGATTCACAAAACGGTGCCAGATGGCAGTGACCCTGCTGAGAAGGCTTTCCTAACTCAGGTCAAGTTTAGTGCCCTCTTCTCTGCTTCAGAAGGACCCTGTACTCCCCCCACCATCACATTTGCCACACTTTATTCTAATTGCCAGTTTACCGGTCTATATTCACACTGGATTATCAGCTTCATGAGGGCAGACACTGTGTCTTGTTCCACACTCTATCCTGGGCCTGAGAATGGTGCTCGGCCCTAGCACAGGCTCAATGGTATTTGTTGAACAAATGAGCAACATATTCTGAGCCAGTCCAATGCTTTTTCCTAAGTGGACAGAGAGCCTGGCATAATGGAAAGAGTACCAGGCACATCCTGGGTTCAAGACCTTGCTCTACCTCTCACAGACTAGGTGACTTTGGGCAAGTCACTTCACCCCAGTATCCTTGATGCAAAATAGGGGTAACCTTGCCCTGTCCACCACAAATGGTCATTGTAAGGAGCGATTTAAAACTACCACTTGGTAAACTGTAAAAATACTAAACGCGTGGGAAGTGAGGGGCTGTTTCAGGGAACCTGGAACTATGAGGGGCCCAGGACCCAGAGAAGCCTTATATCTTAACAGAGTAAGAAGTCACCTCCAACAGAAAACTAAGGACTTCTAGGTCAGGCAATACTTTTTTGGTTACTAGGGACAGAAACCCAAAAATGTCAAAAGGAAAATTTATTGCTTCATATGACAAGAGGAAAGTTGCAGCTGGGCCTCCAGTACAACTGGAAATAGGCACAATAATGCTACAAGATAGACTGCATTCTTATTCTCCTCAATCTTCTCACTGCCCCCATGCCTAGCCTTCCTCTCTTGTCAGTCTACAGACTACAGACTGGCTTCCTCCACACAGCAAGGGACATGGCTACCAATAGCTTCTGACTCCATCTCACAGCTTTGCCATCTGAGAGGGCCTGAGCCCCTTCTCTTAATTCCAATTTGCAAAATCTCCCTTTGCCCTGGCTTGAGTGACATCCACCTCTGTGCCAAGGTGGAGGGATACTATGATCTCTAGCCCTTACTGGAACCACAGGATTAGAGTTGGGGAATCAGTGTTCAAACAGAAGGGAGGTTACTGTTCCAGGAAAGGATGGGTGCCAGGCAGACAAAACAATAGATGTCCACCAGTCTTCTAAAGATCATTCCAACACTGAGACCTGAAGTGCCGCCATTTGCAATCACTTAGCTGTGGTTTGGGTTCTGCTCCTCGAGGCTCATTTTTTCACCTCCTTCTCTATAACAGAAGGAGAAGAGCAGAAGTATGACAAAAGTAGGGAGAGAGACAGGCAGCTAAGTAGAAATCACAGTCCACTTCCCTCTGCAAACCTTCAATAAATAAGCAGAGAGGCGAGCCACAAATCTAGAAAGGTTGGTTCCCTTTCTAGAACTGGTAGCTAGTGACTTCACCTGCTCAACATCAGATCCTAAGTCCTATGTGCTTTGGCCAGGTCATGGCTCAAGTGACAATGTTACTTGTCATGGAAATGGAATACTATTCCCCTAGTCTGACCACTTTCACTTTCTGTTCCGTAGCATTCCTTTCTTGTCTCCTTTCAAATAGTCTGACCCACACTGCTTACAGACAGAGCAACCAGTCTCAGAAAGGGAAAATTTCTTATCCAACATCACATACTAAAAGGGAGTTTATGGCCAAATCAAGATCAGACTCTATGTCATCCGACACTCCTTTTTCCCATTGTACCATCCTTTGTTTTTCTGCACATTAAAACCTGAAAGATGAGCAACCCCTTAATCTCACCTTCTTCCCAATCTTTTGTTTCTCTGGGTCACCGATTGAGACGCCTTCTCTAGGTCAGTTTTCCTATATTACTGCTTAGTCACCCCTGGGTCCCAGTTGCCTAGCTGTTGTCTTACTCTCAGCTGTCAGGAATGAAATTCCAATACCAGAGACCCCCCCCCCCCCCAATTATGCAGTATTCTCTTCCTACCCCTCAACCTGAACCTACTACTTAAGCAAGCTAGTCTTGATGCATGGCCAAATTTCAGGCATCACCTCAGCTAACTCCCACTTGTCTCTCAGTTATCCATTTAGACCACTTTATTTCAGGAAGTGAAATATATTTTTTTATTTGGTCTCCCCAGTATGGGTCAGGAATACCTCTTATAAGCACTCACAACGTCTATCACCCTGGACAGTAACTGCCTGCTTTCTTTGTCTCTATTCTCCACTCTACTGTAACTTCCACGAGAACAGAGAGTATTCCTGTTTCCCCGGACCGTTATTTGCCCCAGGACCCAGCAAAGAGCCCAGCACATGGCAAATGCTGCATAAATATTTATTGAATGAATGCTTAGAACTCCCTGCCATATTAACAACTATTTATCCAATATTAGTTTCCTTTGCTCTAAGTCATACAGTTACTTGACATTTCTAAGGCCTGGAGTGAATTCTTCCTCCCACTCCCCATAATCTCCCTACAGTCTGCTTAAATCCTATACTTCAATCAAAATGTAGTTCTACTCTCATCTTTACAAAAATTTCCAAAATCACTAGCCTTCAATAACTGTCTGTTAGAAAATTCTAAAGTTCGGTGTCTAAATCAACTGTTCTCAGGCTTTCCTCACAGAAAAACTTACTAGATTAAGTTACATGTTAAACGATTTATTGTTATGCACAATTTGTAATTTCTGGCTAATTGGATATAATTCTACTCCTTTCTCCCCAATTTAAGAAAGCATACTGAAATGTGAATAAAAATGACTTTATTATCCTTATAATCTGCTCTGATTTATTTTACAAAGGTAAATCATTTGCAAAATTTGCTTCATTATTAGCAACAAATTACTTGTGATGCTTCACTGGTCTAAATTCCTCATTTGGCGCTAAGCACAAACTCTTTTATTTTTAAATCTTTTTTAGGATATGCCTATCTTTCTGACTACGTTAAAAACATCAAGAAAAACAAGGATATTGATATATATGCCTATACATGAATAAATATGCATATATATTTAATTTATCTTGTAGTTATATCATAGTGCACTAAGCATAAGAGAAAGGCAAGACACATTTCCAAAACACTCCCTGTTGAGGTTTATGTCAACAATGAGCATGAAGCAGCTTGGAACAGTAGGAAAGAAAACTGGATTTAGAAGCACAGGCTCCAAGGCAATATGCTGGCTCTGGGATTCCGGACCAAGAAGTTACTTACTTATCCCTTGAGCTTCTCTCATACAATAAAAGAAAACATTGGATGAAAACATTATCTTAGGCCAGTGGGTCTCAATGGTTTGCGGGAGCAGCCACTTTTAACCAAAATACACAGGCCTGATCCTTCCTTTCTCTTGCTCATTCACTACCCTGGGATGGGAGGGCAAGAGAAAACGAGACATATTTGGAAAACTACAGCCTTAGACTCTGAGATTATTCAGTGTAGTGACCTCTGACAGCTTTGTGTAGTTGCAGGGAGAAAGCGTCTTTCACCATGTTTCCATGATTATTCTGATTACTAAGAGCCGTTTTTATTAAATTGAAGCCAGTTACTGTTTTCTCAGAGTTCTCATCTCCGGGGGCTGGAGAGGGAAACACAGAGATTCATAGGTGTCCTAAGCTCTCTACAGTCTACTTACAAAACCCACCTTGTGAAATTCCTAACAATATAATTGTTTCCTTCAATGTTTTCCCCGTTATCACAGTCAACTCATAAAAGGCCTTACATTGATAAGAGTTCACATAAAGCCTGGAAGATAGCACAATACATGTTCGCTGCTTGACTAATCTCCAGTTGCACAGAGGGCTGCTGTCTCTGATAATTCACACTAACAGTTTGTTGTGGTTATATTTATATCTAGCACAGTAGGAGACACTAGAAGGTGGTTAATAAGTGCTTCTGAATTTACTAGAATAACCTGTACATCTTGGTTCTTTTTCAAGGTAGTGAGGAAAGCCCTCTAATTTAATCCGACTCTGGCCCTTAGTAGCTCAGAGAGAAGTCTCTTACAAAAAGGGAAGAGGATAAAACCTTGTTAGCAATTTAGCATTGCTGAGTCAGGTGACAGCATTTAATTTGCTCACTAAAGACAGCAACATGATCTCCAGGGCATGGCAAGAACAAAGCTGCTGCTAATAAAGAGCCCTCACATTTGTTTAGTCCTTTATTGGTTACAAAGTGCTTTCATATCGCTCATCTCACTTGAGCTCCCAGCAACCTTGTCAGGCAGATGTTATTCACCTTAATTTCACAGAAGCAGAAGCTAAGGCTTAGATGGCTCATATGACATGCCCAAAGTCACACAGCTAGGAAATGGCAGAGGGGACTAGTACCAAGATATCCCTATGTGTATTAATCAGGGTTTTTTTCAAAACAAGAAAGTTAAAATAGTTTAAGCAGCAAATAAATTTTTGGCTTATACAGCTGGTAAGTTATAGAAGATACTGTGGTTATCTCCCCAATATCTGTTCCCTTTTCTCTTGGCATCTCCCCTAACTGTTGTTCATTATCGACTTTCCCTCTCCATCCCTAGCGTGGAGCCCATCTGCTTTTGGGGGAACTGACACACCCCCACCACCCCCCCAACCCCCTCGATTCAAGGAGGGCTTATGCTCAGGTTTCCATTAATCAGCATAATCCCACCTCCTGGCCACAGTTATTTGTTCAAGGATGGGCATGTGACACTACATGGACCAATGAGAAGATAGGAGAGGTTTGCTGAGAGTTTCAGGGAAAGAATTTCCTGAAAAAGTATCTGGAAGCAACTGTCTCCACCAGATGTGAGGGGAATGGATACAACTGCCTTTTTACAACTATACAGAAAACCAGCCTTAGAATGAAGCTGACACTGTGGATGGCAAACAGGGTCTTTGATAACACTGTCAAACTACTAGATCAACTAATTCAGAAGCACAACTATCTCTGAATCTTGCAGTTTCATACACCATGAGCTGCCTTAGAATACTTCATGGCAAGTAACAGAAAACTCAGATTGGTCTAGACGCTGAAGGGCTTCCTGTTCCTCGCCTGTCTGCCACGGAGTATAACTCAGTTACTTGAGGGAATGGAAGGAAGAGCTGCAGAAACAAGGGCTTTGGGGATCGGAATTCAGGTCTCCAGGTCACCAGGACTTTCCCTTTTCATCTTGCACTTTCATTTTCTTCTCTTGTAGACATGCTTTTTCCACCAGGTGGCAAATAAATGATTACCTGCCACCTCAGTGTATCAGAGAGAGTGCTGACAGGAAATAGAGGCGTTTCACATTGAGTAATTTGAGGAGAGTTTAATAAAGAGATTATATACAAAGATATGGGTGGAAATACCACAAAGGATAATGTAGTGCCCCAGGGCTAGAAACAGCCTGGTGGGAAGATGTTACCTCTCTGAACCCGAAGAGATGAGGGGAGGTAGCAGTTACTGGAATTAGAGACCAAAAGGGCTATGTGGAGAGAGTACCCTGACATGAGTTGTGTCAAGGGATAAGCCAGATTGCATTTCAACCTCAATCTCTTCCTTCCTCCAGTTACCTGCTGATGTTTCCCCATTGGCCAACTAGATTGGCAGCAGACGAGAAGGAAGCCTGTGGATGTACTCCGTACAGGTCAACCTCCTGAGGCAGAGTGGGCTGTAGAAGAATGGAGAGTAGATTTAGAGGGGAGTATGGAAGACATCTGGTACACTAAGGTGAGCAGCCTTTGCAGAATGAGAGCATTTCTTTTTCACATCATCTGAATGTCACTACCTGTAAAAGGATTCTGGCCTTGTTTGGGACAGTGGCTTGCTTCTTGGACCAACTATCTAAACATATAAATAATTCCTTGCTCCCAACAAATACTCTATAGAGTTGATCTTGGAAAAGTATATTGGGGAGAGGTTTATTATAAAACATAAACACCACCATGAACAGGCAGAATATTTAGATCTTACCTGGTTTTCCACTAATCTTTTTAACTTATGAAGTTAAATACAAGGCTATGGCTATCATAAAGCAGCTCAGGTCAACGTAGCAGTTATGATGGGCAGTACATTATTATTTTTATTGTTATTATTATTAGATTATAACATTATATTTATTACTGTTAAAACAAATTATTATCATTATTAAATTACAGCTTAATGATTAGAAGCAGGACCTTTGCTCATAATAGCAAAAACTGAAAACAACCTAAATTTTCCTATGTTCTCACAATGGAATATTAATCAGGAATGAAAATGAAGTGACAAAAAAGTTTTAGTAACATAGAAAATCCCAGAAGATAACATAGATTATTAAAATCTTTTTTAAAAAATAAAACGAGTGAGCTGGGGCTGGCCCCATGGCCGAGTGGTTGAGTTCACACGCTCCGCTGCAGGTGGCCCAGTGTTTTGTTGGTTCGAATCCTGGGCGCGGACATGACACTGCTCATCAAACCACGCTGAGGCGGCGTCCCACATGCCACAACTAGAAGGACCCACAACGAAGAATATACAACTATGTACCGGGGGGCTTTGGGGAGAAAAAGGAAAAAATAAAATCTTTAAAATAAAATAAAATAAAATGAGTAAAACAAATGACGTGTGTGATAAAAAAACCCTCTCCCCAAAAGTAATGATAAAAACAAAATTCAAGAGGGTGGGTGTCTTTGAGGGGGAGGCAAGGAGATGGGATAGGGATGGAGAACATAGGAAGATGTAAGTTATTTATTCTTAGCTTAAGTGGTAGGTTCATAGATGTTCATTTTATTAGTACAGATAAATAAGTGAAAATAAATAAATGAATAAGAGGGCTTTGTACTGGACCAGTGATGACTATATATCATAAACTGAGGATTATATTTAATCTATACTCTCTACTAGGAACAACAACATTCTTCACCAACAATAATGCTCATAACAGCTTTATTTGTAATAGTGAAAAACCGAAAATAACCCAAATAGCACCAACTGAAATTAGTGACTGGTTAACCAAACTACACATCCATACAGTAGACTACTACTCAGCAATAAAAAGTAACAAACCAGTAATAAACACAACAACCTGGATGGATATCAAGGGCATTATGCTTAGTTAAAAGTTAATTTCAAAAGACTATTTACTACTCGACTCCATTTAATAACATTCTTGAAATGACAAAATTATAGACATGGAGAACAAATTAGTGGTTGCCGGAGCATGACAGGGTGAGGTGAAAATATAAAGGAGTAGCTCTAGGGAGTTCCTTTGTGGTTATGGAACAGATCTGTATCTTGAATGTGGTGGTGGTCACACAGATGTACACATGGGATAAAAGTGCATAGAACTATACACACACACACCAAAAAACCATATTATAAAGATACAGTATTCTAAGCATGTTGGTACAGACACATGAATGGACAAAAAGATCATTAGAATGGAAAAGAAAGACAGTTATGGATCCAAATACATATAGAAATTAAGTATTTGATGAGATGACTTTTCAAATCAGTGACAAAAAAGATTGGTTATTTAACAAAAATTGTCCTAAATAGATAAAAGACATATATAAGTAAAAAAAGCAAAATAGTTAATGTGCTAGGAGAAAGTATGGGATAATTTTTCTTAAATAATCAAGGAGAAACTGAGAAAACAAAGTAAAATATTTATATAGATTACATAAAATTTAAAATAACGCACAGTAAATAATACAATAAATAAAGTCGAAAGATAAATGACAAGCTGGAAAAAATGTTTGCAAGACATATGACAGACAAAAAACTGATTTCTTTAACATACAAAGAGTTCTTACATAAGACAGAGACAACCAATATACAAATAGGAAAAGACACAAACAGAAGTAACAAACTAAAAAATGCCTGCAAAATACATAATACGATGTGCAATCTCAAATTTTAAAGATATAAATTAAAATTAAGAACTTTTTAAAAGTTTGATAATTAATTGTTTTGGCCAAGGTTTAAGGAGGAAAAAAAGTCAAATATTTGGCATCTTAGAAGGCCAGAGACCCTAAATCTTACAGGCAATTATCATTTCATTCATACATTTATTCATTCAGCAACTCACAATACTTAGTATCTACATGTGCCAGGCATTCTTGGTGCTGAATATGCAGCAGTGAACAAAATAGATAAAAATCCCTGCCCTGGCGAAGTTCACATTCATTTGGGTAAAGAATTGGGAGGCATGCTGACAGCAAGCTTTGGATGAAGAGAGGAGTAAGATGGGGGAGACAAGGATAAATTTTACCTACTTTACATCTCCATGTTCGAATCTCCTCCCTCTCAATGGTCTGGCAATACCCTACCCATTTACTCCAGAGTTCATTTCTAATGAATCTTACCTCCCTATTTCCCACTCACCCTACATTGTAAAAAATATTTTTTTTAATTATAAAACAGTATATAATGTAGTGTTATTTTTTACTTTTCCTGCAATGTGTACAATTGTGCCTTGGACACAGCAGATGTTTGTTAAATGAATAAGTGAATTTTTGTCAAAGGCAGTATATGGAATATATAAGCAGTAGAGCTGTTACGAGAGCAAGCAGATGGCTTGCAGGGAGGGGCAGAAGAACAGATGACCAGGTTGCTGCTCCAAGATGCACAATATACCTCATATTAACTGTGTAATAAATGTGAATCATCAATACCATGTCAGCAAATATGAAATCACTTTTAATACACCATAATGTAGCAAAAAGAAATAATGAAATACAGTAAATGCAGTCCAACATGCATATCCATTTTTGTTTGACTATTTGAAAACAAAGTATTAATAGGTAAGGCTATAAACAATGAAATTATATTTAATTAATAGTTAAATAAAAATACTATAGAGTCCAAGAATTACTTTTTAGGCTTTTCACTACCCTAACTTTAATTAACTAAAACTCTTTTGAAGTAGAAACTATTCAGTCTTTTTGAAATAAAATATTTTCCCCAGTGCTATTATTATAAAGCTGGAACACAGCATCCTTGTCCTAGCATGTCATAAAATTCGCTTCTTTTGCGTGTACTTGTAATTCAAGCGTGCAGCAAAGAGAGACTGCAGATCATTCAGGAATCAAGACTGAGAACAAGCAGAAAAGAAACATAATAAAAACCAGGGTTCTAATGTTCAAGTGACATGGTGCTGAGAGCCTTAATGAATGCACTCTTCAAAGGGTAGACATCACCAAACTCCCTTTTCACCAACAGGAAGTCAGTGAAATAGAGGAAGTAACATAAAAGGTAGATTTAGAATAGAGACGTGATATAATTCAAGTCAGTGATTCATTAGGAAATAGTTTTTGAGGATCAAATGACTCATACTCAATTTTAAGCAGTAAAATTTTCCAACTCTTATTTTGGGGAACAAGTACAGGGCTCTACCCCTACTTGGAATCAGTAGTACAATAAATAAACATATAAAAAATGTTTTTTTGAAAAATTTTTAAATAAAAAATGAGGGAGTAGTTCTGTATCTGTGATAGGTAGAAACCAGAATCAATTCTGAAACTGTTTGTATGGCAGCTGGAGCCCAAGGGGTGTCTGTGCCCGGGGTGGAAGTGGAGAGAATGAATAGCCAAGAAGGGCACCCAGTGTGAGGAGCAGTCTTTACCAATATGTACCAAATTAGGCCAGTTCCAAATTAGGTCAGGTCCAACTTGGGAACAACAGCCCTCTTCTAAGTTAGTCTCAGCTTGCCAGTTACCAGCACCTCCTCCCGGTTGGAGACGTTGTTCCCCAACATCCCTTGGCTGCTCCATCAGTTGGGGACTAGCTAGCTTCTGCACCTTGGAGAGCACCTGTCAAGGCCAGCTGCTGCTACTCTGCCACCAAGTCCCTTCCCCTGAGAGCATCTCAGCAAGATAGGATCAAGCTGGTTTGTGTTCTTCTACTCAAGACACCCTGATAACAGAGAGTGGGGGCCAGGGGGGATTTTTATTTAGCACCAATTAGATATATTTTCATTATGTTACTTGCCTGCCTGATGCATTGGGTGCATCAGGCACCTGCACTCTGGGGTGGACTAGGGCACAAAATCTGTGGAGAAAGGGGCACACTGTGGCTACACAAAACTTTTCTGCCCCATTGGCCTCTAGGTTTTCCATGTCCTACTTGTGTACGCTGCATTGTAATATCATTCAGCAGTATGCCTGTGTTCCCTACAAAATAACATAAAATGCTCAGCATGGACACACCACATAGCCCCTGGCTCTCATTGTTCCCTGACCTAAATCCATGTTTCTACCCTTGTCTGGTCAGCAGTCAAAACAATCTTTCCTCACCCTGAGCTTTCCAGTTGTCATGGTAACCAAAAGATAGGTACAAAGAAAGACACAGCAAAGCCAGACACAAAATTTGAGCTATCCCCAGGTGACTTGAGGAGACCACTTCATTTCTTTTCCTCTTGAATGCATGTAAGATAAAAACTACAATCTGTGTGGTTAAACTGTTTAACTTGATTAGTTAAAGAAAGGGGAGGCAGAACTGGCCCAACCTGTTTTAAATAGGCTCGCTGCCAACCTTGAAGGCAACTTGCTTTAATTGTCTCAGGTTTTTGAAGACCTCACACAAAAACTTCAAGTGACTCGAAGAGAAATGTAATGAATTCCTCTCGTTTCAGAAAAATAATATCCCATTTCTTGGTGATAAAGAATGCTCTAAGTAAAAGCAGGAAGTCCACAGAGCTCCATCCTTGCTTACTTTGCCTTGATTGAAATCAAACATAGAAACGATTTTTCCGTGTTCCATGAGCACATATCGTAGGGAAAACAGACTGCTCTTGGGACAGACTTTATACCAAATATTTGAAAAAGTATTTCATGAAGCCACTTATTATTTCCTCTAGCGTAAAAGTCCATGCACTCAAAAATAAGAATTAAGCACCTACTAATTTTACATCAGCTCATCTCTCTCTCGAGGTTCCTTTGGGAGATGTATGATGATTTGATGCCCTCCCCAGGAAATTTTGATGCCACAGTGTGTTCAAGAGCTTAGGATAGTGTGGCTTCTCTGTCTCTTGCTCTGTCTTTTGGTGTAACTTTCTCTCTCTCTACTTGTTGTTATTTTTCCTGTCTCTCCTTGTCTTGAGCAGATATTGTTGGAGATTTTGTGTAAATAATGGCCACGAAAGAAAATGCATAATGGCAGAAGTTATGGAAACATTTGATATGGACAAAGACTGATCAATGAATCAAATCTTTATTATAAAATGTAAAGAGAGAAGAATTTCTGTGAAAAAAGTAATTTTAGAAAAAATAAAAATAAGTGAGGAAAAGTGGAAATGGTTTAAAATATAAAATTTATCATGGCATTAAATCAATTTGATAGACTTTACTCCATGAAATATTTTCTTAATGGAAATTCATCAATATTGACCTAATTCTGATGAGATTCTTTATATTCAAAATGTCCTCATGGTTGAAATAGTGGTGTTAAAAAAAGAATTAGAAAATGAAGTCAGAATACTTTATCCTTGTCTGTGAGATATTTACTTGATAGCGTTCTCAAGTTAGAAGAGAGACAAAGGCTGAAGTCATTGGTTTTAGAAACATCACCAATTAACTTATAATTGAAGCCACAGGAAAACAAAAAATCACCCAGGACAAATGTGAAAATTAAGAAAGGGGCTTCAGATAGAACCCAAAAGAATACCTATTTACATAATGGGCTCTTAGAAGAAAACCCACCAAAGAAGATAGAAAAGAAAACCATAAATTGTAGGAAGAGTAGGAGAATGTGGTGTTTCGAATGCACCTTACAGACTTCCAACTATAGGAAAGGTAACTGAGCATGACTCCCACTGCTAGACTCTGAAATCCGCTGTTGTGTTTGCCAGAGAACCACACCAGGCATTGAGCTAGGTGTTGGATAAATGATGCTAATATGCTCATCACCTTTACAGGATACATGTGACAGTTTCTAAAGAGGTTAAGACGATGAACTCTTAATTATACATAATATAGTTTGTAGATGATCCAGATCTCAAGCCACATCTTCTTTCTTCAATTGTCACTGGTGGCAGCACTGCTAATTACCTACCAAATATCCATTCTTTTTTCCTTACCATTAGAAATTGATTTCCCAGGAGTAGCCATATGACATACTTCTGACCAATGAGATGTAAGAGAAAGGCTACTGGGAGGGGCTCATGGAAAGCGATTGCTTTTCCTGATTAAAAAGACAGGTGGACAGACTTGGTTGACATATACCCTTTGCTCTTCACCCTTCACCCTTCTTCTCGCCTACAATCAGATACAATGCAAAGGTAGTGTAGTCATCTTTTTTTAATAGACTTTATTTTTTTAGAGCAATTTTAGGTTCATAGCAAAATTAAGCAGAAGTTACAGACATTTCCCAAATACCCTCTGGCTTCACACATGCACAGCCTCTCCCACTATTAACATTCCCCACCAGAGTAGTAATTTGTTACAATTAACGAGCTTACACTGTGACACATCTTAATCACCCAAAGTCCATAGTTTACGTCATGGTTCACTCTTGGTTTTGTACATGCTATGGGTTTGGACATATGTATAACGACATGTATCCATCATTATCATATAGAATAGTTTCATTGCCCTATAAATTTTCTGTGCTCTGTCTATTCATTTCCCCCTCCCCACTAACTCCTAGCAAACAATGATCACTTTACTATCTCCACAGTTTTGCCTTTTCCAGAATGTCATATGATTGGAATCATACAGTATGTAGTCTTTTCAGATTGGCTTCTTTCACTTAGTAATATGCACTTAAGTTTCCTCCATGTCTTTTTTTTTTTGGCTGCTTCTTCTCCCTAAAGCCTCCAGTACATAGTTGTGTATTCCAGTTGTGAGCATTCTGGTTGTGCTATGTGGGATGCCACCTCAGCATGGCTTGATGAGCTGTGCCATGTCCGCTCCCAGTATCCGAACTGGTGAAACCCCGGGCTGCCCAAGCAGAGCATGGGAACTTAACCACTCAGCCCCAGGCTGGCCCCTCCTCCACGTCTTGATAGCTCATTTCTCTTCAGCACTCAATAATATTCCACTGTCTGGACGTACTACAGTTTATTTATCCATCCACCTACTGAAGGATATCTTGATTGCTTCTAAGGTTCGGCAATTATGAATAAAGCTGCTATAAACATCCATGTGAAGGTTTTTGTGTGGGCATTAGTTTTCACCTTTTGGTAAATATTAAGGAGCAAGATTGCTGGGTCAGATGGTAAGAGTATGTTTAGTTTTGCAAGAAATTGTCAAACTCTTTTCAAAAGTGGCTGTAGCATTTTGCATTCCTACCAGCAATGAATGAGAGTTCTTGTAGCTCTACATCCTTGTCAGCACGTGGTATTGTCAGTGTTCTGGATTTTGGCCATTCTAATATGTGTGTGGTGGTATCTCATCGTTGTTTTAATTTGCATTTTCCTGATGACATGTGATGTGGAGCATCTTTTCATATGTTTACTTGCCATCTGTCTATCTTCTTTGGTTAGGTGTCCGTTAACATCTTTGGTCCATTTTTTAATTGAGTTGTTCATTTTCTTATTGTTGAGTTTTAAGAGTTCTTTGTATATTTTGGATATCCTTTATCAGATATATCTTTCGCAAATATTTTCTTTAAGTCTGTGAGTTGTCTTCTCTTTCTCTTAACGGTGTCTTTAACAGAGCAGAAATTTTATTTTAATGAAGTCCAGGTTACCAATTCTTTCTTTCATGGATTTTACCTTTGGTATTGTATTTAAAAAGTCATCACCAAACCCAAGGTCATTTAGATTTTCTCCTATGTTTTCTTCTAGGAGTTTTATAATTTTGTGTTTTATATTTAGGTCTATGATTCATTTTGAGTTAATTTTTGTGAAGGGTGTAAAGTCTGCATCTAAATTCTTTTTTTTTTTTTTTTTTTGTATACGGATGCCCAGTTGTTCCAGCACCCTTTGTTGAAAAGACTGTCTTTGCTCTATTGTACTGCCTTTGCTCCTTTGTCAAAGACCAGTTTACTATATTTATGTGAGTCTATTTCTGGGCTTTCTATTCTGTTCCATTGCTCTACTTGTCTATTCTTTTGCCAACACCACACTGTCTTGATTACTGTCATTTTATAGTAAGTTTTGAAGTCAGGTAATGTCAGTCCTCCGGCTTTGTTCTTCTCCTTCAATCTGGCTATTCTGGGTCTTTTACCTCTCCATATATACTTTATGATTAGTTTGTCAATATCTATAAAATAACTTTCTGAGATTTTCATTGGGATTGTGTTGAATCTATAGATTAAGTTGGGAAGAACTGACATTTGACAATACTGAGTCCATCCATGACCATGAAATATCTCTCCATTTATTTAATTCTTCTTTGATTTCTTTCATCAGTTGAATAATTTTCCTTATATAGATCTCGTACATATTTTATTCGATTTAGATCTAAGTATTTCATTTTTGGGAGTGCTAACGTAAAGAGTATAGTGATTGTAATTTCAAATTCCACTTATTCATTGCTGGCATATAGGAAAGCAATTAAGTTTTGTATATTAACCTTGTATCCTGCAAACTTGCTATAACTGCTTATTAGTTCCAGGGTTGTTTTCGGTCAATTCCTTTGGATTTTCTTCATAGACAATCATGTCATTTGCAATCAAAGACAGTTTTATTTCTTCCTTATGTATCAGTATACCTTTTAATTCCTTTTCTCATGTTACTGCATTAGCTAGGCTTTCTAGGACAATGCTGAAAAGCAGTGGTAAGAGGAGACAGCCTTGCTTTGGTCCTCATCTTAGTGGGAAAGATTTGAGTTTCTCACCATGAAGTATTGTTAGCTGTAGGTTTTTTGTAGATATTCATTATCAGCTTAAGGAAGTTCCCCTCTATTCCTAGTTTACCAAGAGTTTTTATCATGAATGGGTAGTTGGATTTTGTCAAATGCTTTTTCTGCATCTGTTGATATGATTCTGTGATTTTTGCTCTTTAGTCTGTTGATGTGGTGGGTTACATTAATTGGGTTTTGAATGTTGAATCAGCTGTGCAGGCCTGAGATAAATCCCACTTAGTCATGGTGTATAATTTTTTTTATGTACTTTGTTGGACTTGGTTTGCTAATATTTTGTTGAAGATTTCTGCATCTATGTTCATGAGACATATTGGTCTGTAGTTTTCTTTTCTTGTAATGTCTTTGTCTGGTTTTGGTAATAGGCAATGCTGGCCTAATAGAATGAGTTAGGTAGTATTCCCTCTGCTCCTATCTTCTGGAAGAGACTGTAGAGAATTGGTACAATTTCTTCCTTAAATGTCTGGGAGAATTCACCAGTGAACCCATCTGGACATGGTGCTTTCTCTTTTGGAAGGTTATAAATTACTGATTCAAAAATTTTTTTCTCTGAGTAAGATTCGCCCTGTTGCCAATCTTCCTCTTTTTGTTTGAGGAAGATTCACACTAAGCTAACATCTGTGCCAATCTTCCTCTACTTTGTATGTGGGTTGCTGCCACAACATGGCTGCCAACGAGCGGTGTAGGTCTGTGCCCAGAATCCGAACCCATGACCTTGGGCTGCTGAAGTGGAGCAAAGTGAACTTAAACACTAGGCTATGGGGCAGCCCCCTGATTCTATTTCTTTAATAAATATAGAGCCATCCAGATTGTCTATTTCTTCTTATGTAAGTTTTAACAGATTTTGTCTTTGAAATAATTGGTCCATTTCATCTAGACTATCAAATTTGTGGCCACAGAGTTGTTCATAGTATTCTTTATCATCCTTTTAATGTCCACAGAATCTATAGTGATATCCTCTCTTTCATTTCTGATATTAGTAATTTCTGTCCTCTCTCTTTTTTTTCTTAAGTAGCCTGGCTAGCAGCTTATCAATTTTATTGATCTTTTCACAGAACCAGCTTTTGGATTTGTTGATTTTCTCTACTGTTTTCCTGTTTTCAGTTCCATCAATTCCTGCTCTAATTCTTATTATTTCTTTTGTATACTTACTTTGGATTTAATTTGCTCTTCTTTTTCTAGTTTCCTAAGATGGAAGTTTAGATTATTGATTTTAGATCTTTCTTTTTTCTAAAGTATGCATTCAATGCTACAAATTTCCCTCTAAGAACTGCTTTCACTGCATCCTACAAATTTTGATAATTTGTATTTTAATTTTCACTTAATTAAAAATATTTTTAAATTTATCTTAGATTTCTTCATTGACCCATGTGTTATTTGGAAGTATGTTGTTTAATCTCCAAATATTTTGGGATTTTCCAACTATCTTTCCATTATTGATTTCTTTCTAGGTTAATTCCATTGTAGTCTGAGAGCAGACATTGCTTTAAATATGTTAAGGTGTGTTTTATGGCCCAGAATGTGGTCTATCTTGGTGAATGTTTCATAGGAGCTTGAGAAGAATATGTATTCTGCTGTTGTTGAATGAAGTAGTCTATGGATTTCCATTATGTCCAGTTGATTGATGGCACTATTGAGTTCAACTATGTCCTTACTGATTTTCTGCCTGCTGAAAACGCCAATTTCTCATAGAGGGGTGTTGAAATCTCCAACTATAATAGTGAATTCATCTATTTCTCCTTGCAGTTCTATCAGTTTTTCCCTCACATATTTTGACGGTCTGTTGTTAGGCATATACATGTTAAGGATCATCATGTCTTCTTGAAGAATTAACCCCTTAGATTATGTAATGTCCACCTTTATCTCTGATAACTTTCCTTGCTCTGAATCTATCCTGTCTGAAATTAATATAACTACTCCTGCTTTCTTTTGATTAGTGTTAACATGGTATATCTTTCTCCAGTTATTTACTTTTTAATCTACGTGTGTCTTTATATTTAATGTGGGCTTCTAGAAGACAACATATAGCTGGCTCTTGTTTTTTCATCCACTCTGAAAATATCAGTATTTTAATTGCTGTATTTAGATTATTGACATTAAAAGTCACTGTTATAGCTGGATTAATATCTAACATATTTGTTACTGTTTTCTATTTGTTGCCCTTGTTCTTTGTGCCTGTTTTTGTCTTCCACTCTTTGATTGCCTCTTGTCATTTTAATCGAGCATATGATAAGATTCCATTTTCTCTCCTTTTTTAGCTTCAATTATACTTTTTTTTTTTTTTTTTTTTTTTTTACTTTTTCTAGTGGTTGCCCTAGAGTTTGCAGTATACCTTTACAACTAATCCAAAGCCACTTTCAAATAATCCTATTCTGCTTCACAGGTAGTATGAGTACCTTATAACAAAACAATCCTAATTCCTCCCTCCCTTCCATTGCATCATTGCTATTATTCATTTCACTTAACCATAAGGATATATATACATACATAAGCATACATAATCAAATACAGTGTTGCTATCGTTTTGAACAAACTGTTACCTGTTAGATCACTTAAGAGTAAGAAAATTAAAAGTTTTTATTTTATTTTCACTTATTCCTTCTCCAGTGCTCTTCCTTTCTTTATGTAGACCCAAGTTTCTGACCTGTATCATTTTCTGTCTCTCTAAACAACTTCTTTTAAAATTTCTTGCAAGGGAGGTCTACTGGCAACAATTCCTTTCATTTTTGTTTGTCTGAGAAAGTACTTCTCCTTCACTTTTGAAGGATTAATTTGCAGAGAACAGAATTCTAGGTCAGATTTTTATTTCCCTCTCAACACTTTAAATGTTTCACTCCACTCTCTTCCTGCCTGCATGGTTTTTGAGGAGAAGTTGGATATAATTCTTATCTTTGCTCCTCTATAGGTAAGCTGTTTTTTTAACTCGGTTCTCTCAGAAATTTTTCTTTATCTTATATTTTCAGCAATCTGAACATGACATGCTAGAGGTATAGGTATAGGTTCTTTTTTGGCATTTATCCTGCTTGGTATTCTCTGAGCTTCCTGGATCTGTGGTGTGGTGTCTGACGCTAATTTGCGGAAATTCTCAGTCATTATTGTTTTAAACATTTCTTCTGTTTTTTTCTTTCTTTTCCTCCTGTATTCCCATTATGCATGTGTCACACCTTTTGTAGTTGTTCCACAGTCCTTGGATATTCTGTTATTGTTGTTTTTCAGTCTGTTTTCTCTTTGTTTTTCAGTTTTGGACGTTCCTATTGAGATACCCTCAAGCTCAAAGATACTTTCCTCAGCTGTGTCTAGTCTACTGATAAGCCCATTGAAGGCATTCTCCACTTCTGTTAGTGTTTTTCATCTCTAGAATTTTTCTTTCTTAGAATCTCTCTCTCTTCTTACGTACCCGTCTGTTCTTGCATGCTGTCTACTCTATCCATTACAGCCCTTAGCACATTAATAATAGTTGTTTTAAATTTCCAATCTGATAATTCTAACATCCCTACCATATCTGAGTCTCGCTCTGATGCTTGCTCTGTCTCTTAAACTGTTTTTCGCCGTTTAGTATGCCTTGTAATTTTTTCTTGATAGCTGGACATGATGTACAGGCATACCTTGGAGATATTGTGGCTCGATTCCAGATCACCACAATAAAGTGAATATCACAATAAAGAGAGTCACATGAACTTTTTTCCCCAGTGCATATAAAAATTATGTTTACTCTGGGGCTGGCCTGGTGGTGTAGTGGTTAAATTCATGCCCTCCACATCGGTGGCCCGGGGTTCACAGGTTTAGATCCTGAGCGTGGACCTACACACCACTCATCAAGCCATGCTGAGGTGGCATCCCACACAGAAGAACCAGAAGGACCTAAACTAGGATATACAACTAGGTACTGGGGCTTTAGGGACAAGAAAAAATATGTTTACACTATAGTCTATTAAGTGTGCAATAGCATTATGTCTTAAAAAATAACATGCATACCTTAATTAAAAAATGCTAACCATCTTCTGAACCTTCAGCTCAGATTGTAAGAAACACAACATCTGCAAAGTGCAATAAAGTGAAGAGCAATAAAACAAGGTATGCCTGTACTGGGTAAAAGAACTGCAGTAAATAAGCCTTTAGTAACATGGTGGTAAGTGTTAGGGGGGAGGTAAAGTGTTCCGTAGTCCTATGATTAGGTATCAGTTTTTTAATGAGCCTGTGCCTCTGGAGTGTGAACTTCACAATTACTTCTTGATCGTCCCCCAACTCTTTTGGGGTTGGGGTATTTCCCTTCCCCCAGGTCAGTCAGGCTCTTATAATAGACCAGCAGATTAGGTTCTAGTTAAACAGTTTCTCCTGAGGGCAGACCTTGCTAAGAAGAAGAGATGCTCTGGTGTATTCAAAATCGCTACTTTTCCCCTTGCTCTGCCAGAAGCATGAGGGATTTTTCTCCAATATTCACTGTGAGAACCTGACAAACCTCCTGGAGGTAAAACTGACAAAAGTGTAGGACCCTCCCATATGACTGGGCCTTCCTGGAGTTTTTGATTCTCAGACTTGTCCACACTGAGCCTCCAGCAATTCACCAATTAGACTTTAGGTTTTCCAACCTTTGCACTGGTTCCTGAGAAGGTTTCTGCTCTGGTAAGTTGTGGTTCTTTGTAGGACTGTCTGCATCTCCAATTTGGGGGCAGCAGTTTGTACTGTGACCTCACTTCTCTGATGGATCCAAGAAGAGTTTTTGATTTTTCAGTTTTCTCAGCTTCTTACTTGTTGTTAGGATGCAGTGATGACTCCCAAATTCCTTACATGCCAGACCAGAAACAGAAGTTAGTAGTCATCTTTTGACCATAAGGATGAGAGCCACACATTAAGGATGACAGAGCAGGAAAATAAAAGGAGGCTGGTCACTGATGATGTCTTTGACTTGTTGCCCTTGGATTGCTTTCCTTGGGACTTCTTGTTATTTGAAAAATAAAAATACTCCTCTCTTTGGTTAAGCCACTATAGTTTGGTTTTCATTACATGTAGCTGAACGCCATCACAACTGATACATACTTTTGGCCATGTCACTCCTCACTGATATTCCTAATTAAACGGTGGGCAGAAAAATTAGAGATCATATTATATATGTGGTCATGTGTGACTGAACAACATTTTGGTCAATGATGTACCACATATATAACAGTGGTACCATAAGATTAGTACCATATAGCCTAGGTGTGTAGTATGCTATACCATCTAGGTTTGTGCAAGCACACTCTATGATGTTTAGACCATGATGAAATCGCCTAATGACACATTTCTCAGAATGTACCCCTGTTGTTAAGTGATGTAGACCGTGTATATATATGTGTGTGTGTCTCTGAGTGTGTGTATGCATGTGTTTAATTTGTTCCAACTTGTGATTTATAAAGAATTGTTTTAAACAATAAAATCCACAGAAAATAATGCCATCTAGTCCTCCCTTTACCAAATAATGTGGGGTTTTTCCCGTTGCTTTGAGTCCAGAATGTGTCATTTTCTTCTAATCCTAGAAATTTCCAGGATATATCAGGCTGAGGACATCACATCATCATAAAAATCACAGCTCCTCTTACAGAGGCCAGAGCTGACTCCAAGAGATTCAATTATCCTTTGTCTACAATACTATACTGTCTGCATATTATAACAGAAGATGATCTTAGATTTCCTCAAGAAATGAAACATTGTTAGGAACAGAAAATTGACTACAGGCTACCAGTTCTTTCATGAAATAAGTAGAATACAAAAAAAAAAAAGAATTATAAGAAAACAAGGTACCATACATTTTATAATCATCTAGCATCCACAAGCACAAAGACGTTTTCTAAAATAGAAAGCAACATGAGGCAGCCCTGATGACCGACTGGTTAAAGTTCAGCGCTCTCCACTTCAGCAGCCTGGGTTCAGCTCCCAGTTGTGGAACCACACCACTCATCTGTCAGTAGCCATGCTATGGTGGCGGCTCACATAGAAGAATGAGAAGGACTTACAACTAGAATATATAACTATGTACGAGGGCTCTGTGGAAGAAAAAGATAAATAGAAAGCAACATAATATACTATTTCAAAATGAGCTATCAGGTATGCAGAAAATGAAAATGAACACAAACTGGGTAAGTCAAGGTTTAGAACTGAAATAAATACACGATACTTCATGATTTTTAAAGTTCAGAATGACATATACATATTAAGTGGCTCTAGGTAAAGAATAGTACTACATCACTAAAAGTGGAAGATTATTTTTGAGCTTTCAAATGCAGCAGACATTTAACATTGTTCTTTTTATTTTTTTTTGAGGAAGATTAGCCCTGGGCTAACATCCACCACCAATCCTCTTTTTCACTAAGGAAGATTAGCTCTGAGCTAACATCCGTGCCCATCTTCCTCTACTTTATATGTGGGACGCCTGCCACAGCATGGCTTGATAAGTGGTGCATAGGTCTGTGCCCCAGATCCAAACCAGTGAACCCCAGGCCACCAAAGCAGAGCACACCAATTTAATCACTGTGCCACTGGGCTGTCCCCTTAACATTTCTTTCAACAGAAAAAAAAAAGTTTCTTTACTGGTGTTGTTTGGATATGGCACGATATGAAACTGGCAAATACTTGCATATGAAAGGGAAAATCATTCATGGACAAGAGTACAGGGTGACTTGTTCCCCACTGTCTCCCCAACACATAGAAGAGCGCATGGCACAAGAGTCGATGCATGATATAAAGATGCTGAATAAATAAACGAAAATTAGAATATTTCAGAAAGAATTGAGAAAGATGATGGACAGATGGTAAAGAACTTGTTTAAAGTCAAAGAGGAGAAACCAAATCAATACTGAAGGCATCTGTTTTTTGTGTTTTGTCTGTGTGGTGTCCCCTTTCCCCTTCTTCCCATAATAGAACCCTGCCCTTCCTTTGAGGAACTGTTCCTCCTTCACTATTCATTTTATGTGATTCTTCTGGAGTAAATCAATCCTATTACCCTTCTTCCCATGGCCAAGGGCTGGTGGGACCAGGACCCAAGCTGGGCCAATCATTCCCTGAAATTTACACTTACTGAAGCAGAGAGACAAATCCTCTCTTTTTGGTGTTGCTAGCTGGGATGAGGGTTGCCACAAGCTGTGTGTAACCAATACTGTCTTCTTCAAACATTAAGTAGGAGAGACCGAGTAGGGGACAAAGAGCGAAGCTGAAAGATGGAGACAAGAGTCTTCATGTCAGGATGCAGGGGTGCCTGAAGCTAGCTCCACTCCTGCCTTTCTCCGGTACACAAGCCAATACATTCAATCTTTTTTATTGTGGTAAAATATAAATAACACAACATCTACCATTTTAACCATGTTTAAATGTACAGTTCAGTGGCATTAAGTACATTCTCTCTGTTGTGCAAAAATTGTTTTCTACTTAAGCTATATTAAGGTTATTTTTGTCAATTGCAATAAAAAGATATGAGGTTTTTTCTTTTAATATTGTATTTTAGGAGTTCTATACATATTCTGAATACTAGTTCTTTATGAGATATATATTTTGAGAACATTTTCTCCCAATCTGTAGCTTACCTAATTCTTTTCTTTTCTTTGCTGAGGAAGATTTGGCTTGAGCTAACATCTGTTGCCAATCTTCCTCTTTTTCACTTGAGGAAGATTCGCCCTGAGGTAACATCTGTGCTAATTTTCCTCTATTTTGTATGTGGGTTGCTGTCACAGCATGGCTGCTGATGAGTGGTGTAGGTCCACACCCAGAAACCAAACCCAGGCCACTGAAATGGAGCATGCCAAACTTAACCACTAGGCCACAGGGTTGGCCCTCCCACCCCCAGTTATTTTCTTAAAGCTATCTTTCGATGAGTAGAAGTTTTAATTTGATGACAATTAACTTATCAATTTTATCTTTTTGTGATTAATGCTTCCTCTATCCTAAGAACCTTTTCCTATTCCCAAGTTGCAAAGATATTCTGGTTTGTTTTCTTCTAGAAGCTTTATGGATTTAGCTTTTTGTTTCAGTCTATGATCAATCTAATATTAACTTTTAAATTTGGTGTGAAGTAGGGGTCAAGGTTGATTTTGTTTTTTTGCAGCTGAAGATTCACCATGAGCCAATCTTCCTCAATTTTGTATGTGGGTCACCTCCACAGCATGGCTGATGAGTGGTGCAGGTTCACACCTGGGATCCAAACCTGCAAGCCAGGACCGCCAAAACAGAGCATGCCAAACTTAACCACAACACCACAGGGCCAGCCTCCAAGGTTGATTGCTTTCCCCCCAGATGGATATTCAGTTGTTTCAACATCATATGTTGAAGAAACTTTACTTTCCTTATTGACTTGTTTTGGTGCTTTTGTTGAAAATCTAGTGACTCTAAATCTATTTCTGGGCTCTTTAATTTGTTCTACTTATCTATTTGTCTCTGCTAATGCTGTTTAACACACTGTTTTGGTTGCTGTAGCTTTATAGTAAGTCTCGAAGTCAGGTAGTAAAAGTTCTCCAAATGTATTCTTCTACAAAAGATTTTAAACTAACTCATCAACTTATTAGATATTATTGTTCTATTGTTAGCTAATACTATCTACCTAATAGACATTATTAGATATTATTATTAAATGTATAACTGCAGACCTTAGAACTCAAAAAGAAGAATATGTGTTCTTTGTTGCTGCTGTTATTCACCTCAGCAATATTTCTTCCATGTGAGCATGATAAAAGAGGCTTATGACAGATATTTGTCATTTTGAGCTCTCAGCATCCAAATATCCTTCCTATTTTGCTTCCTTTGCCTGGAGTTCCAAATCCCCTTCCCCTGTCTTAACTCCTATTTATTCTTTAGTTCCAGGCTATGCTATAAAATGAAACCGTTTACATTTGCATTAAAAATAAAATATTTAGGAATATGTTTAAGACTTGTAAGACCTCTACACTGAAAAATACATAACATTGCTGAGAGAAATTAAAGAAACTCTTTCAAAATAAAGAGAAATACCAGTCTCATGGATGGAAAAACTCAATATTATTAAAATGTCAATTATCCCCAAATTGACCTAGAGATATAACACAGTCCTAATTATAAACTCAGCAGGCTTTTTTTTTCATAGAAATGAACAAGCTTATTCTAAAATGTATATGGAAATGCAAAGGACCTAGGAAACTCAAAGAATCTTGAAAAATAAGGACCTAGTTGGAGAACTTAGGCTCCGTGACTTCAAGACTTAGTATGCATAGCTGTTCCTTCCCCTAGGATCGCTTCCATCGCCCTCTCAGTCTGGGTTAAGTGCCTCTCTTCTGTACTCCCATACTATTCTGGACTACTGTCGTCAAAGAACTTATCACAGTATATTTCAATGATGTGTTATTTGTTTGTGCTCCTCACCCTATGTTTCATAAGGGTATGGACCAGGATCTCTTTTTTTTTTTTTACCACTGAATTTGCACCACCTAGAAGGATGCCTACACACTATAGACATGCAAGTATTTGCTACATTAAGTTGAACTTAAATAATTTATGGAAAAGAGTTAATATTTTAAAAGAAAACTCATAAAGGGCCATCTTTTGCCTGAGAACTACTTACACAGGTGGCCAGGACTAGTTTATTGGACTTGGTTTTAAAAGATATTAATGATACCATGACAGAACTAAAAAGATTACCAGCACGCAATTTGATTCATAAGAAATTAGTTCAATTCGTTGCGAATCAAATGTCCTAAACATTTATAGTATATTGCCCAGTAACTGTACTCTCAAGAAGTTAGATGTATGGAATACTGCAGAAGGCAAAGACAGCTTTAAGCACAAAGATGTTCATTGTTACTGTTATTTATTATGGAAAAAAATGAAGACAAGCTAAGAATCTTACTAAATGAGACTCATTAAAAAAAATAACATGGTAGATCAACTTGATGTAATATTTTACAGACACAAATTGATTATCAAACTAAAAGAATATAATGTTTCCCAAAATGGCAGACCAGGTTATTTGTATTAACATTAACATTCCTGGTATAACTAAATAACGAAGCTGAAAAAAAATTTTTTAACCTTCTTTTTTAAATCACAGAGGAAAGGTGACAAGCCAGCAAGAAATTACCAGGCCATGAGTGAAGGGAAAATGTCATCCCAGAGAGGTAACTATGGAAAATGAGGCTTTTGCTCTCAAAGCATTGAACAATCCTGAAAATTCTGAACCTTACTTTTAAAACCCTTGTGGGCAAGAAAGACAGAAAACAAAGCCCAGGGTCTGCAAAAGGTTGAGAGTCTAATAGAAGAAACTTCTCATAATATGTTGAGACTCCACGATATGTTGGGATCTCATGCCCAGAGTGAGGGTGAAGAGAAAGGAATACCATACATGGACTTACTGCCTAAATAGGGTGACAAGAACACGTGAAAAATTCAAGCCTTAAAGTAGTTGAATACCCAGGCATTTGGCAGAGGCAAATGCAAATCTTCTCTAAAGAAAAGTACTTTCATTGCAAGTCTAAATTTATTCCCACAAATATTTGTCAAATATAATGTCCAACACACACACACAAGCACAAGGCTCACAAAGAAACTAGAGTCTATGAGCAAGAACTATCAAAAACAATAGACAAGAGAAACCGATTCACAAAGATTTTGGATATTGAACAACTATGCTGGCTATAGTTAAAGAAGGAAAAGACAAGTTTGAAGATCACTATAGAGAATAGGAAATCATAAAAAGAGCTATGGCAAATTTGCAAAAGAATCTAAAAGAATTCTAGAAATAACAAATATAACAACTGACATTAAAACTCCAAAGATTCTGGTGAACACACGAGGCACTAGGAGGGTGGCATGCCCTCAGAGGGCATGGAAGCTCCATACCACTTCATCCCTCCATACTTTGGCTTATGCATCTCTTCCATTTGGCTGTCCCTGAGTTGGAGGAGAAGGCCATCTGAAGACAGAGGCAGAGGTTGGAATTATGCAGCCACAAGCTAAGGAACACCTAGATCCACCAGAAGCTTCAAGTGGCAAGGAAGGATTCTCCTTTGGAGACTTCAGAGGGAGCATGGCTCTACGGACACCTCAACCGGGACTTCCGGCCTCCAAACTCTGAGATAGTAAATTTCTACTGTTTTAAGCCAAAAACAAACAAACAAAAAACCTAAAGGTCAGATCCCCACTCTGAAGAGATGGCTCTCAGCCTCAGCTGCACATTGGAAACACCTGGGAGAGCTTAAAAGCGAAATAAGCCAAAAAAAAAAACACACCACTGATTATAAAGGATTACCATGTTTATTGTATACCAACGAATTAGATAACCTTGATGAAATGGACAAATTCCTACTAACAGACAAACTACTGAAAGTGACTCAAGAAGAAATAGACAAATGAATAGAACTATAACAAGTGAAGAGATTGAGTTAATAATCAGAAAACTACCCACAAAGCCCAGACCCAGATGGCTTCACCACTGAATTCTACTAAAAATTTAAGGAAGAATTAATGACAATTCTTCACAAACTCTTGCAAAAATTAGAAGAGGAGAGAGCACTTCTCAACTCATTTTATGAGGCCTGTATTACTCTGATCATCACAAGAAAAGAAAACTACAGACCAATACCTATTACGAATATGGACAAATTAATCCTCAAGAAAATACTAGCAAACTAAATGCAGCAACACATAAAAATAATGAAATACATAAAAATTAACTCAAAAGGGATCAACAACCTAAATGTAAGAGGTAGAACTATAAAATTCTTACAAGAAAACAAAGGGTAAATCTCCATGACCTTAGATTTGGCAAAAGATTCTCAGATATGACACCAAAAGTAAGAGCAACAAAAAAAAAAACCCGACTTCCTCAAAACTAAAAACTTTTGTGCTCCAAATGGTATCATCAAGAATGTGAAAAGAGAACCCACAGAATAAGGGGAAATATTTGAAAATCATATCTAATGTGTATCAGGGACTTATATCCACAAATATAAAGAAATCTTACAACTCAATAATAAAAAAAACCCCACAGTTTAAAGAACGGGCAAAGGGTGTGAATAGATAGTTCTCCAAGAATGATATACAAATGGCCAATAAGCACATGAAAAGATGCTCAATATCATTAGTCATTAAGGAAATACCAATCTAAACCACAATGAGATATCACTTCACCCTCACAAAAATGACTAGAATTGAAAAGTGAGATAATAACAAGTGTTGGAAAATCTGTGGAGAAATTGGAACCCTCATACGCTGCTGGTGGGAATATCAGTGGTACAGCCACTTTGGAAACCAGTCTGGCAGTTCCTCAAATGATTAAACATAGAGTTAACACCTAATACAGCAAATCCACTCTTAGGTATATATCTAAGAGGAATGAAAACATATTCCATACAAAACCTGTACATGAATGTTTATAGCAGCATTATTCATAACAGCCAAAAGGCAGAAAAAACCCAAGTGTCCATCAATGGACAAACAGATGAACAAAATGTAGTATACCCACACACATGAATATTATTCAAGTATAAAAAGGAACGAAATATTCATAAACGCTACAACATGGATATGGATGAATCTTGAAAATATTACGCTAAGTGAAAGAAGCTAGTCACCAAAGACCACATATTTTAAGATTCCACTTATATGAAATGTTCAGAACAGGGAAATCTATAGAGATAGAAAGCAGATTACTGGTTTCTTAGGCCTGGGAGTGGGAGATATGGCAACAGGGGACTGATAGCTAAGGCATACAAGATTTCTTTTTGAGGTGATGAAAATGTTTTAAAATTGACTGTGGTGATGTTTGCACATATCTGTGACTATAACAAAAAACCAATGAATTGTATATATTAAATGGGTGAGTTGTTTGGTATGTGAATTATAGCTCAATAAAGCTGTTTAATAAAATGTAATGAGGCACTCACTCTCAGGCACCAATCCTGCACTTCCACAAACCTGAAAGGGAGTGCCTCTAGATAGAAAGGGAGTACCTAGGTTCTTTGCCTCGCTTCACCCTAATCCCAAGTGTGCTCTGCATTCTTTCCCCCTTACACAAAAACAGCCGCTTTTTATTTGTTGTTATATCCCCTTCCCTCAGCAGAGGTTTTATGTAAGAGGGCTAAAAGTAGAAAGTTGCTTGCAAGATACTCAACTTCCTTGCCTGACTTTTTTTTTTTTAATACAGAGTTCACTAGAGTTTATGCAAGCATCTTTGTGAGCAACAAGAAAATACTTCCCTTTTCAGAGTAATCACATAGCAGATTGATAGATTTCCACAAAATTTAGAGTCTTAAAATAGGAGAGCGATGACAGAGAGAGGTCCTGAGCTCTGCCTGGTGGCAGCACTTCAAGGAACTGGCAAGATTTTAGAGGGGATGGCCATGAGGCTTTGGGGTTCACAGCCTCAAACAAGTTTCCTGGCCATAGCTTATGAATAGGATGCAAGGACAAAGCTGTCAGTTTTCCAGAGACCACTACGACTCTGGACAACACAGATGTTAGCAGAAACCTTGGTGAACTACAGCTATCGACTCTTTCTGTTTCCCCAGCACCATATAACGCCTGGGTGGAGAGGGGAGCCCCTGATATTGATGAAAATTTAATTTCTCACTACCCTGGTAGAACGAATCTCTTAATGAGATTTTTTAAAACAATAAAGAAATGGATATTTCTTATACACTTGAGGTTTTTCTTTTACATTTTTATTTAAATTTCATTTGGAAATAATTTCAATGAAGTTGCAAAAATTAAAATAGTGCAAAGAATGTCCATCTTTCATTTACCCAGATTCACCTATTGTTAAAATTAACCCCATATGCTTTATTATTTGTTTTTTTCTAACTATATGTTTGTATTATGTTTATATTATATAAACACACAGTATTTTTCTGAACCATTTGAGGGTAAGTTACATATATCATGATCCTAAAATATATATGTATATGGACCAAGAGAGATACTCTCTTTCATAACCACAGTTAGGGTTGCCAGATTTAGCAAATTAAAATACAGAATACCCTGGGCAAATTCCACCAGAAATTAAAGCTTCTGAGCTTTCCTTGACTAGGAAAACTAATACACTCCCTCTTCTGGACACACTTAGACACTGTTCCTGGATTTGATGAGTTCTGGTCTCCTTGGTTACCCTTCAATTCCTAAGAAATAAGTCAAAGACACTAGGCAAGGTTTCTGGTAATCAGCTTATATCTGTCACGATCTTGCTGATAAAAGTGAGGGCTCGTTGACTCTGGCATTGAATTAAAACTTGTATTTCTGTCTTTTATACTTGCCCTACATAATTCCATCTCTTGAAACTTCTATTATTTAGTAGCGTTTCTCAGAATTCAATTAACTTGAATAAGAATTCCTATAAAAACCACTTCTTATCAAATTAAAATGCATATAAATCAGCACTGGCTCTTGTTAAAATGTAGATTCTGAATCAGTATAATTGGGATGGGGCCTGAAATTTTGTATTTCTTAATAAGCTCCCAGAGGATGCAAATACACTGGTCCTCCTATCATACTTTGAGTAGCAAGTTTATAGTCACCTATGTCACAATCAATAGGTGTTTGTTAAATATGTAGGCACCTTGGCCCTAGCTCGATAACCTGACTCAGAATCTCGGGGGCAGCGTCCAAGAATATACATTTTAAACAAACTCCTAGGGAGATTTGAGAACCAATGGTCTATGGGTTTGAAACGCCCTCTACCTTTTTCTGTATTTATTAATTTTTGTCCCTCAAAGCCCAGTGCTGGTCCCTCCTGCTACTTGTTTTTATTGACCACCTCAGACTGTGAATTCTTTAACAGCTGTCTGCAGCAAGCATTTACTGTTTATCACTGGCTATCTTTGCTCGCACATATCCTGTTCCCAGACAGATTTTACTCTTTGAAACGAACAATTATGTTACATACTTTCTTGTAGCCTCAACTCCTAGCATAATGCTCAGCAGAGTAAAAGTTTAATGTTTGTCATGGACAACAATGGTGATGATAGTGAACGATGAATTTCTCTCCAGGACATATGGTTGTTTCCCAGGCCTTCTGTGATTAACAGAACCTGCTGACTCCACAGAGGAAACACGTAATGCTTAGCTAAATCTCTAACTCCCAACTAGGCGCGTTATTTTTCAGGAATTGGCTCTACGATCATGTTGTACCTTGGGAGTCTGAATTTTATTATGGTAAATGGCACTTTAAAGGAAAGAAAGTAATACTTTGAATTTATTATGTCTTTTATCTGTGAACCTCAAAACACTCTAAAGCCATTTATTAAGTTATTGTAGCCAAGGTGTAAATATTATTATATCCTCCTTACAAAAAAGCTGACTAGGGAAAGAGTTGTAAGATACTTGGTTAAAAATCATAGAGCCATTGCAAGAAGGCCAAACCAAGAAAGTCAGGAGCAAAGAGCGAGAGGTAAGCACTTCTCAGCATCTCCCACACCTCAGGTTGTGTGACTTGAAAGGTGAACGTTCCATAGAAGAGAGGAGGCTAAACGAACAAGAAATTTAAAATTATTCCAGTAATCTTTCTTCTTCCCACGTATCCCTGTCACCACTGCTCTTTGTCTCTCTCTTTTGACGCTTACGCGTCCTCACTTACGTTAGGGTTAAAAGGTGACCCATCTTCCCTCCTTCACAACTTGTTCTCTCTACCTCCTCATCCACTGCAGCAGCACAGCAAGAAGTGCCAGCGGAGGAGATCTGAAAGGAGGCTGGAATGCTGGCTCCATCACTCAGGAATTCCTTCTCTTTGAAAAAGTCGGTTCACTGTGAGGGGCAGTTTCCTCTTTGTGTGTAAAATGGGGATGGATCACGCCCACCTACCTCGCAGGATGGTTGAAGCGATAGAATGCGATTCGTAAACTGTAAAGCACTAAATGGATACCAGTTGTCCCCTCGCTGTATCAGTCCTTGTTTAATTTAATTTAAGTGCAGGGCCACATTGCGTACATAACAGTGACAGGGCGTGCCCGTAAGAAACAGCCTCGAGGGAGATCTTTCTCCTTTGAGGAAAGGGAGAGCGCGGAGGTGCTGGGAGTAGTAGTCTTTACGGCGGTCTCCGCAGACCTGGGGGGAAGAAAAGAACTACAATTCCCGTGAGGCCGTGCGGGGACAGCCCCGCGCACCCTCCCGCCAGGCGCGTTCCCCCAGGCGAAATGGGAGGGCGACCAGCGCGCGCGCCGGGGATCCGCTGAGCGAGCGCTGAGGCGCTGGGCTCGTGGTGGTTGTGGCAACTGATCGAGAAAAGGAGACGCGTGGGAATGTGTGGGGGTTGAAACAAAAGACGTGTGGCAAAAGGCAAATTAAAAAATAAAAACAGCCGTGTTCCAATCCCTCGCCACCCGGGCGGATCCTAACTCGCGCTACTGCAGGAGGTCGGGAGCGCGCTCCCGGGCTCGCGCCTCAGGCGCCGGGGGCTTAAACCAGCTGGGGCGGGGCCGGCGGCGCGGGGGGCGGGGCCTGAGGCGGCGTGTGTGCGGCGGCGGCGGCGGCCAGATCCAGACATCTGGGACTGTTGTTGTTCTTTCGCGGCGAGACCGCTCCAGTCCGCTCGCCCAGAGGGAAACCGGGAGCTGGTCTGGTGGGGAGCGGGTGGCCGCATCCCCCGTCTCTCCTGCTTCCCCAGAGCCGCGGCGGCAGCTGGCGCAAACATCCTGAGGTTGGTCTCCGATGCCCTTCAGTGAGGAGCGGGCGTCGGGACCCTGGTGAGCGCACCTCAGGCCCTCCCCCGCAACTCGGTGTCTTCGTCGCCCCCCGGGCCCGCACACCCCAGTCTGGCTGCCATGTCTGAAAACGCAGAGGGAGACCTGAACTCCAACCTGCTGCATTCCCCCTACCACACCGGGGACCCTCAGCTAGACACGGCCATCGAGCAGTGGCTCCGTTGGGATAAGGTGGGTACCTGGTCTGCCCCGCCTCCGCCCCCTCCTCCCGCAAGCTCCCCTCGCCCCCCAGTCCGCCCTTCCCGTCCCCACCCGAGCTCGGCGGGCTGCAGAGAAGATGGTTCAGGCCGCGGGGCGGGGGCCAGCGGAGCCGGGCGTTGCCACCCACCTCTGCTCGGCTGCCTCCCTGGGACCGTCAGTGGCTTCCTTTTGCAGCGCGTGAAATTGCAACACCCCTCCTTCAAGTGCGTGTCATTTCTCTTTCTCAAAAAAAACAAAAAAAAACCATCATCGCAAGTTACACCCTTCATAGAACTATTTCCTTTCCCCTTTCTTCTCCCTTGGCTTCCTTCTCTGCAAACCTGTGTGTTTTTTGGCACCCTGCTTGGATGTTTCTAACCGCTGTCCGCTTTAGTTTTGGTCTGGTGTGTTTCCCCCTTCCGTCGCTAGGTAATCGCTGGTATTTTATCACTCCCTCCTGTTCTCCTGTATCACCTTTTCTCTTGAGAAAGGTAGAGGTTTTTCTGCCGCTTTCTTTCCCGTGCCGGGAGTTATTTTCTGGAAGTATCTTGTTCAAAAAATCGTGTTTTTCAGGTTTCATATGATGTCCCTGATACAGAATTGGTTTTGCTTTACCCATTCCTCCTCTATTCTCCCCACCCCCTCCAAGTTGTTGCGGTGATTTCATCTTGTGCAGACATATGGGATGGATCTGTGAGAGCCAGAATTAAAATGCAGCTCTCTGACTTGTAAAAGAGGCCCCTGGTGGCTCCAACAGAGGAAGATGAGCCAAGCTTTTGCTTTGTCAAGTGCATTAAATGCATTTGTTGAAGTAGAGAAGGCAACATATTTAAAGTGAAATTAATGATACTGAATTAAAGAATTAGTATGGTAGTAGGTGACATAACGTGCAATTTCCTAAAGGATTAGCTTTCTGAAAAAGCTTTATTTTCACTTTGTTCAGTCATTTATGCATTCAGCAAAAAATATTTTTTGAGTACTGGATAATGTTCCAGGGCCTGTTAGTCCCACGGAATACCAGTGGTGAGGAAGATTGCAAGGGTTCCTCCCCTCAACAAGCCTTAGTTAGCAGATAAGGAAAACCAACAAATAAGCAATTACAAGTTAGTATTACTTGGTCATATGTATCTTGAACATTCTAATTCTTCCTTTGGAGTCTAAACCAGTGCTTCTCAAATCTGCGAGTTCTTACAGATCACCTGGGCATCTTAAAATGCAGATTCTGGTTTAGGAGGCTTGGGGTGGAGCCTGAAATTCTGGCTCAGAATGAGCTCCCAAGTGATACTAATGCTGCTGGTCTGTGGACCACACTTTGAGTAACAAGACTCTAGAGTATTCTGATTGAGTTACTGAACTAGAGAATTATATAGTTACTTGTTGTGAAAGCATACAAAAAAAGTGAAGATTCAAGGATTGCTCTTCTGCTTTTAATCCATTAAGGAGGAGGAAACCTAATAGAAATAGGGGAGCTAAGGCTTAGCATACAGGAAAATGATATATACCACAAACTGACTATTTAAAGGTCTTCAGCAGGGAAAGTTAACTAAATTACAAGTGAATGTTATCCTTGTATGTTTAATATAATTAATCATTTTTGCTTAAAGCCATCAGCTTTCATTGGTATTGTCAGTAAATGAATGGTTGCACTTATGTCTCCCTAAATTGAAAGGAAGATTTATGAAATTCAAAGACACATGTAGAATTGCAACACAGTTTTTACTAGTAACTATTATGTATGCCAAAGCCTTTGGCCCTTCAACAATAGAAGTTTGTTTTTCATTGCCATGGATGAGATCTTTTGTTCTCGTTAGGTGCCAGTTTTGACTATTCTTTTCCAAACGAGTCTCTTGATTGATTTTTTTTAAAAAGATTGGTTGAATGAATTAATATTTATTAATTGTCTATGCTGTGCCTAGATATTGTTGGGATATACTGAAATATAACAAGACTGTAAAATACGTATACACCCAAAAAGGCAATGCTAAGATAGCATTGGTAGTAATTAAATAGTTTAGAGGCAGTTTTTATAAGAGTTCGAAAGAGTGACCTGTGGACTGGAATGGTCACGGAAGACTTTATAAGAAGACAAGATACAAGTAAAAAGAATGAGGAGAGCCTTCATTGAAAGTGGAAGAGAAATTCTTAATTTTTATGTAAAATGTCCTCTATATACAAAGCACTGTCTGAAAACCTGTGGGAAATACAAAGATGAAATAGATATGGATCATATCTTCAAAGAACATAGAAGGGCGAAAATAAAACAAAAGCTCACAGTTGTAATATAAAGAACAAGTAATAAGTGCCCTTAACAGAGGGATAGATTTAAATAATCTTAATAATTATTTAATAAAAATAATAAATACTTAATTGATTCTTCTCTTAATGGGAGAATATACTTTTAGTTGGTAGATAAAGGTGTAGCGACTGCAGATTCATGGTGTAGGTAAGCTAGGCTGTGTCCCAGGGCACTGAAATGTAGAGTGCAGAAATGTGGAATAATAGATCAGACTTACAGCGTTTATTGCGTTACACATTGACAGCATATGTAGTCTTTTAGCGTAGAGAAACTGAGTTTAGTACCTGATTAATACTTATTTAGTGAACAAAGGAACCTATCAAATGGTGCTGATTCTTAATGACTCTGGTGAGGCACATAAGAAGTTATAAATTGATGTGAGGGCAATTTGCTACTTGCCTAGGTCACCAAAATGGCTAGTTTTACCCTTGGTGGAGTGGTATACTTTGAAAAATCTTTGTGAAAAAAGTGTTGCTTGTGCTGAACTTTCAAAATTAGTTAGAATTTAGACTTGCCAACATTGAGAGGAAGACTATTTCAAGCAGAGATAGAAACTTTAATGTGTGTACTTAGAACATTTGTTTCTGCTATAGCTTAGAGAAATTGTTGGAAAGACATGTATAGACCAGGTCATAGAAGGGCTTTAGCTTGTCTTTAGTGGCCTAGAATAAGGTGTGTGTTAAATGTTAACAAGAAAATAGTGCAACAAGACAGGGTGTTTATTGGGGTTGTCCAGGATACCCCATGTAGTTTCTGTGGAGTGGCATTCTCTTGGCAAATTTACCATAGTCCAGGATCTGACCCTCTGGTTCCTTTGCCTTCAGAGGAATTTGTTAGTCTATCTTGTCTCAGGATGGACTCACCCTACTCAAGGTCATAGAAGCTGGTGGCAGAATTCAGGATGCTATTTTATTAATTTAGGTACAGATGTAATATAAGGGGATTTGTCTCTAGTCAGGGCATTTTCTAGATGAACCCTAAGGTGGGGTCAGAGAATCAGAAGATTTTTAGTGATCACAAAATCAAATCACAGGGAGTCAGATATATGGCATAAATGTTTAACAGCATCAGCCTGTAATAAGTAAATGCATCCATCTCCATGATGGGACTATCCTACCACTGGAACCCAGGAAGTCCGTGGATCAAGATGTTCCTCCTCCAGGCCATGCACCAATGACTCTTCTACAGTGCTCTCTCCCTTCTGTGCTCTAGGGCTGACCAAGGTTCCCACTTCCTTTCTAGTTCTTCCTTTCAGTGCTTTTGTGCATTCTATCAAATTACAGGCAAGTCTTGCTGGCCTAGAAGCCAGGTTCTCTTTAACGTGACAACTATGTCCTGTATCTGATCTACTGTAAATGTTAACTTTTTGAAAGCAGTGTTATATTCAAGATATAAAGCACTGGCCAAAATTTGGGTGTGCGAATGTGTGGTTGGGGAGTAAGACGGGACACAGGGCAGAGCTGCTCAGCTAGCTTGTAGCAGCAGCAGCTCTATATTGACCAATAATGTAGAGGCAGGAATTGGCCATGGCGCTTTGACATCTAGTGAGTAGAGCACTCTTGTCTCAGAATGTAGGTCTATGTTGAGAAAGAATAAAGTGTAAAGTTAAAGATAGCTTAAGTTAGGGTTATGAAATGCCATAAAATAGAAATAAAAGACTTCAGTCTAATTCAGTGATTTTCAGACATCTAGCAGTGCAAGTTTTTCAAGCAAAATATAGCCCAGATTAAAAAAAGTGGTGAACAGATTCTCTTTGAAGTCATCATTGTGTGATGGAAAATATACCTATGAAGCACCTGTACCACAGTGGTGTAATCACATTTTATTGTATAGAGATCCAAAGAAGTTGTGGAAATTATCCATTTGTGGTACAGCCTGAACCAGAACTTGGATCTGCTACCTAGTTCAGTCCAATTTTTACAGTACTAGGCTATATTACATTTTTCTAATACTTTACTTAATTTGGTACTTAATCAATGAAGAGAACAGAATACATATGACTTTTGTAATTTTGGGAAATGTTAATACTTATTCCTTGAATTTGTGTAGTGTTTCAAACTTTATAAAATGGTCTAAGTCTCATTTGATATTCACAGAAACCCTGCATGGTAGACAGGCAAGGTGATCGTTATCTCCATTTTTACAAGTAGAGAAACTTGGGCTCAGAAAAGGAAAATGACTTGCTCAAGGACATATGGCTTTTAAGTGGTAGGGTTGGGACTAGAATCTAGGTCATCTGACTTTTACTCTAATTTTATTATCACTGTACTAGACTCTATAACCTGAATATTTAGTAAATGTTAGTAACTTGTAAACCAAGTTTCAGGGACCTCACTGAAACCATATTATTGGCTCTTGTAAAAGCTGGAGTAGGATGTAACATTCTGCAGAATAAATTGTCATGGAATTTTTTTAAAGAGCTGAATATGCTGCTCAACAGCTGCTTTGTTCTCCTTGGCAACAATATTTCTCTAAGAAATTTAGTACATATAAATGAGAGTTCGGATTTATGTCCCTTTTTAGAAATAAAATTCATTTTTTTCTTTTTATTTCCAAATTTCTTAAATTTTTCCCTGTTTCCATCATTTTATTTTCAATTTATTTCAAAGAAATACATGCTTATGATAAAAATATAGTACAGAAAGGGATTATAATGGAAAGCAACGTTCCGTTCTAGGCAGAGTTCCTGATTGCCTCTTCTTATCCTTGATTTGCTCCTTAGAAGCCCCTTTTTTTTTTTTAAAAAAAGATTGGCGCCTGAGCTAACATCTGTTGCCAGTCTTCTTTTTTTTTCCTTCTTCTCCCCAAAGCCCCCCAGTACATAGTTGTATATTCTAGTTGTAGGTGCTTCTGGCTCTGCTATGTGGGACGCCGCCTCAGCATGGCATGATGAGTGTTTGCCATGTTGGCGCCCAGGAGCGAAACTGGCAAACCCCCGGGGCTGCTGAAGCGGAGCACACACTTAACCATTGGGCCATGGGACCAGGCCCTAGAAGCCATTTTTAACTGTTTATTTTTAATTGTTCTTGCGGTTACTATCAAAAGACTAAATAATATGGTAGTACCACTATTCCTTGGTTTATTTTAAAGCTTTAGCTGTTATCTGTCAAATTCATGCTATGAAAAATGAAGCGCACTCGCATTATTTATTCTCCACCCCTCCTAAAGTTCATTATGCTATTAGTTTTAGTTATTCTTTTGAAAGTTTAAATAATGTAATTGCTAACAAAGTCTGAGGACAAGTAGTCCAGCTCACAAACAGAGCTTCCAATTGGCCATTCTATTTAAGGGGAGACTGGCAGGAAACATACCTGTATACACAAAAACAGAGAAAACCCATAGCGGCTTCCCAGAAAAATTTATGGGTATCAATGACTAACCGAGGATCAAGTTAGATAAAGAAAGCAAGCAGCATGAAAAATAAGAAAAACAAAGTCATGGGCCAAGAAAAAAACTGAGGTAAATCAGGGAACATAAGATCTTAAAATTTTTAAATTAAATTTAAGAAGATAATTATCCCATCAAATAAGGAAAGAAGCTATGAAAAAGGAACAGGAAATAAGAATGAGCTCTTGGAAATTAAGAAAATTAGTTACTTAAAAGCTAATTATTTAAAAATTACAGCATCCCTCCCACCACCTGCCAAATGCAATAGAAAATACAAAAGTTAAAGTTGAGGAAACCTACAACAAAAGGAAATAAGAAATATGAAGGGAGTTGACATGGAGGAACTACCCCCGGAGTCAAGTGTAAAGAAATCCCAGATGACAGCAGTACACCAGATCCACATTGGGCTTCAAGAAATGTCTTTTGAAAAACAAAGTAACATCTATGCCATAAATAATGAAAAGCTAGAAGATGTTAATGATATGGTGAAGATGGCATGTTATTTCTGGCAACAACAATGTCAAAAAAAGGAAAGCACTTATCTGTGAATGGAAGAGAGGAAGGGAGGGGAGGATGGAGGGAAGGAAGGAAGGAAGGAAGACCTGAATAAGCAAGTTATGGTCCAAAAGTGAAGCAAATTAAAATAGGGCATGATTTTGAACAATTAATTGGTGGAGCTTAAGTTAAAAATCCTTTTGATCTTAACACCTTCAGAAGACACAAGGTGGGCCAGAAGAGAAGGAGATTTTATCTGAGCCCGCTACGGAGGTCTACAGTGAACTATATTTAGGTCTTAACCAACTGCTTACATTATTTTCAATTTTAAAAATGAACCTGAAGACAAAAGACAAGATCTGAGTTTTTTTATTGTGGTAAAAAACATATAACTAAAATTTACTATCTTAACCATTTTTAAGTGTAAAGTTCCATAGTGTTAAATATATTCAAATTGTTGTAAAACAGATCTCCAGAACTTTTTGATCTTGCAAATCTGAAACATTGTACCCATTAAATAAGTCCCCTTTCCCCGCTCCCCTAAGCCCCTGATAACCACCACTGTATTTTCTGTTTCTATGAATTTCACTACTTTAGATACCTCATATAAGTGGAATCATACAGTGTTTGTCTTTTTGTGACTGGCTTATTTCACTTAGCATAATGTCCTCAAAGTTCAATGTGTTGTATCATGTGACAGGATTTTCTTCTGTAAGTCTGAATAATAGTGTATATACCACGTTTTGTTTATCCCTTCATCCATCAATGGACATTTGGATTGCATCCACTTCTTGGCTGTTTGGAATACTGCTGCTATGAACATGGGTGTGCAAATATCTCTTCCAAACCTTGCTTTCAGTTGTTTTGGCTAAATACCCAGAAGTGGGATTGCTGGAACAAAATGTAGACGTTATCAGCACAATTTGGGTTTTGGCTTATTGTGCTTTGTTTCATGCCACTTTCTGTCTTTCAGAAATTTGTTGAAATCTCATCCACTCCTCAGTACCTGCTGATCCCTTCCCCAGTTCTTTTTGCATAAGTTTAGTCTTTTTTATCCCTTTGTTGTCATTTTAATAAATCCTCAGGAGGAAGAGGAGACAAGTACTTGAGTCTTTCATCTTGAAACTGGAAGCAATCAAGATGTCTTTCAATAGGTGAATGGATAAACTGTGGTATGTTCATACAATGGAATATTATTCGGTGATTTAAAAAAAATGATCTATCAAGCCACAAAATGAAATGAACTATCAAGCCACAAAAATATGAAGAAACCTTAAATGCCTACTGCTTAGTGAAAGTAGCCCTTATGAAAGAGCTGCATACCATATAATTCCAACTGTATGTCCTTCTGAAAAAGGCAGAACTACAGAGACAGTAAAAAGATCAGTGGTTCATGGGAGAGGTGGGAGGTAATGGAGTACAAGGGATTTTTCGGGGAGTGAAGCTGTTCTGTGTGATCCCATAATGGCAGATATATGGCGTTATGTATTTGTCAAAACCCGTAGAAGTGTACAGCCCAAAGAGTCAACCCTAATGTAAACTATGGACTTTAGTTCATAATACTGTATCAATATTGGATCAGTTATGACAAATGTACACACTAATACAAGATGTTCCTTCCGAGAGGGCAGTTTATTGGAACTCCCTGTACTATTGTTCAGTTTTCCGTAAACCTAAAACTGGTTTAAAAAATAAAGTCTATGAATTTATTTTTTAAAAAATGTATATAAGAGAGGGGATCCGTATTTGAAAGTGCTTCCTTTTTTTCCCACCTTAAATTTTCAAAATAGGGTAGACAGGCTACTTCCGCTTTTTCTTTGGAGGTCTTCTTTACCCTATTTTTTCTTTCATAAAGGACTGTTGCTTAGTTCCTTTAAGTTTTCTACAAGGCCATTAGAAAGCCTATATCTTTGATCTAGAATTATTTTTCCCATCCCTTCCTTTCTTCCAATTTAAAGAATCAGAGAGATCCTGGAGAACCTAATGAAAAGGAATTTATCTACATTTGGTTCTTCCAGGTTTTACTTGTAAGATACATTGAAGTAACCAAAGAATGTAAATATTTTATTCCGCCAGCTCAGATTTTCATGGTCCCTCCCTGGATGATCTAAATTAGATTTCTTTCATCTGTCCTGGTGGAGAGAGAGCATGATTTGCTTCTTTAATTGTTTTTACCTATTTCATATGTCCTGTTTTTTAGAAATATTTTTCCCCAAATAAAAGGTTGATTAGTAGTTTAGTGCAGAGTTTACGGAGGGAGTGCTTTTTCATCATTCAATTGCTCTCTGCATTATTGTTGATTAGTACTGAGGCTGGTGCCCTCTGGTGTTGAGAGCTAATGAAGAACATGATTAATGCTGGTAGAAAGAAAGATCCCAATCCTGCAAGGGCTCTTTTACACCAGATAATTTAATGAGCGGTGTATCTTACCAAACAAAACTATGAAAACAGTCATAATTAATGCCAGAAAGAGTGTGCAAATTATAATGGAAATGAAAAATACTATGCTTCTCAGATACAAAGGCGTTTAGGCATTCAGCTAACTAGAACTTACTGTTAGGAAATCTCTTCAATGTAAGTAGTGGTTTTATTTTGTGGTTTCTGCTTCATTTTCTCTCTGAAATATTTCTTTATTTATGCAAGTAAAACTTAGAAAAAACCTAAATGCTTGCCAATAGGGGAAAGGATAAATAAACTGGAACACTGCAGCAGTTGAAAAGAATAGCATAGATCTAAATGCATTGAGGAGTGAAATAAGAAAGTTATACAGCAGTATGTACATTTTGATACCATATAAATAAAATAAAAAGAGATAAAGCAAAATTACATTTCTGTAAGTATGTAGATACAGGTAAAAGTCTGGAAGGATGCATCACAAAAACAGTACTGGCTCCCCCAAAGGAGAGTCTGGGAATGAGGATAATAGTCAAAGGAGTCTGTAGCTTTATCTGTATCATTAGTATTTTTGAAACAAGGAGAATGTATTGATGTAGTTTGTAATGAATAATTAAAAATAAAATTTAAAATATAATCGAAGAACAATTAAGTGGTCAACTGTCTGACACTGGTTTTTAAGTACAACAGGAGTTCAAAGTCAGGGAGACTTTATGTAAGAAGTACAACTTGAACTGGGGCTTGGAGGATAAGTAGGATAGGAATAGATGATGGATATGGGGGCAGAACACTTAAGGTGGGAGAAATAGAATAATAAAATGCAAGGAGAAACTGATCAGGCAAATAAAACTGAACAGGAGGCATGCAAGAACAATGAAGAGGTTTTTGAAAAAAAAATTTTTATTGAGTTTATGATAGTTTACAACCTTTTGAAATTTCAGTTGTACATTATTGTTTGTCAGGCGTGTTGTAGGTACACCACTTCACCCTTTGTGCCCACCCCCCACCCCCCTTTGCCCTGGTAGCCACTAATCTGTTCTCTTTGTCTACATGTTTAACTTCCACGTATGAGTGGAGTCATACAGAGATTGGTCCTTCTCTATCTGGCTTATTTCACTTAACATAATTCCCTCAGGGTCCATCCATGTTGTTGTGAATGGGACGATTTTATTCATTTTTATGGCTGAGTAGTATTCCATTGTGTATATATATACCATATCTTCTTTATCCAGTCATCAGTTGATGGGCACGTAGGTTGCTTCCATGTTTTGGCTGTTGTAAATAATGCTGCAATGAACATAGGGGTACATGGGACTTTTGGAATTGCTGACTTCAAGCTCTTTGGATAAATACCCAGTAGTGGGATGGCTGGGTCATATGGTATTTCTGTTTTTAATTTTTTGAAAAATCTCCATACTGTTTTCCATAGCGGCTGCACCAGTTTGCATTCCCACCAGCAGTGTGTGAGGGTTCCTTTTTCTCCACAACCTCTCCAACACTTGTTACTTTTTGTTTTGGTTATTTTTGCCATTCTAATGGGTGTAAGGTGATATCTTAGTGTAGTTTTGATTTGTATTTCCCAGATGATCAGTGATGATGAACATCTTTTCATGTGCCTACTGGCCATCTGTATATCGTCTTTGGAGAAATGTCTGTTCATGTCTCCTGCCTGTTTTTTGATCGGGTTTGATTTTTTGTTGTTGAGTTGTGTGAGTTCTTTATATGTTATGGAAATTAACCCTTTGTCGGATATATGACTTGCAAATATTTTTTCCCAATTAGTGGGTTGTCTTTTTGTTTCAATACTGTTTTCCCTTACCTTGAAGAAGCTCTTTAGTCTGATGAAGTCCCATTTATTTATTCTTTCTATTGTTTCCCTTGTCTGAGAAGACATGGTGTCTGAAAAGATCCTTTTAATACTGGTGTCATAGAGTGTACTGCCTACGTTTTCCTCTAGAAGCCTCATGGTTTCAGGTCTCACCTTTAGGTCTTTGATCCATTTTGAGTTTATTTTTGTGAATGGTGAAAAAGAATGGTCAATTTTCATTCTTTTACGTGTGGCTTTCCAGTTTTCCCAGCACCATTTGTTGAAAAGACTTTCTCTTCTCCATTCTGTGCGCATAGCTCCTTTGTCGAAGATTAGCTGTCCATAGATGTGTGGTTTTATTTCTGGGCTTTCAATTTTGTTCCATTGATCTGTGCACCTGTTTTTGTACCAGTACCATGCTGTTTCGATTATTGTAGCTTTGTAGTATGTTTTGAAGTTAGGGATTGTGATGCCACCAGCTTTGTTCTTTTTTCTCAGGATTGCTTTGGCAATTCGGGGTCTTTTATTGCCCCATATGAATTTTAGGATTCTTTGTTCTATTTCTGTAAAGAATGTCATTGGGATTCTGGTTGGGATTGCATTGGATCTGTAGATTGCTTTAGGTAGTATGGACACTTTAACTAGGTTTATTCTTCCAATCCGTGTGCATGGAATGTCTTTCCCTCTCTTTATGTCGTCATCAATTTCTTTCAGGAAAGCCTTGTAGTTTTCGTTTTATAGGTATTTCACTTTCGTAGTTAAATTCACCCCAAGGTATTTTATTCTTTTTGTTGCGATTGTGAATGGTATTGCATTCTTGATTTCTTTTTCTGTTAGTTCGTTATTAGAGTATAGAAGTGCTACTGATTTATGTAAGTTGATTTTATACCCAGCAACTTTGCTGTAGTTGTTGATTATTTCTAAAAGTTTTCCAATGGATTCTTTGGGGTTTTCTATATATAAGATCATGTCGTCTGCAAACAGCGAGAGTTTCACTTCTTCCCTCCCTATTTGGATTCCTTTTATTCCTCTCTCTTGCCTAATTGCTCTGGCCAAAACCTCCAGTACTGTGTTAAATAAGAGTGGTGATAGGGGGCATCCTTGTCTCATTCCTGTTCTCAGGGGTATGGCGCTCAGTTTTTGCCCATTGAGTAATAATGTTGGCTGTGGGTTTGTCATATATGGCCTTTATTGTGTTGAGGTAATTTCCTTCTATCCCCATTTTGTTCAGAGTTTTTATCATAAATGGCTGTTGGATCTTGTCAGATGCTTTCTCTGCATCTATTGAGATGATCATGTGGTTTTTATTCCTCAGTTTGTTGATGTGGTATATCACGTTGATTGATTTGCGGATGTTGAACCATCCCTGTGTCCCTGGTATGAATCCCACCTGATCATGATGTGTGATCCTTTTGATGTATTGCTGAATTCGGGTTGCCAAAATTTTGTTGAGAATTTTTGCATCTATGTTCATCAGCGATATTGGCCTGTAGTTCTTTTTCGTGCTGTCCTTGTCAGGCTTTGGTATCAGAGTGATGTTGGCCTTGTAGAATGTATTAGGAAGTGTTCCATCTTCCCTAATTTTTTGGAATAGCTCGAAAAGTATACGTATTAAATCCTCTCTGCAAGTTTGGTAGAATTCCCCAGGAAAGCCATCTGGTCCTGGGCTTTTATTCTTTGGGATGTTTTTGATTGCTGTTTCAATCTCTTTCCTTGTGATTGGTCTGTTCACACTGTCTGCTTCTTCTTGACTTAGCTTTGGGAGATTGTAAGAGTCTAAGAATTTATCCATTTCCTCTAGGTTATCCATTTTGTTGGCATATAGTTTTTCATAGTATTCTCCTATAATCTGTTGTATTTCTGTGGAGTCTGTTGTTATTTCTCCTCTTTCATTTCTGATTTTGTTTATTTGAGCTTTCTCTCTTTTTTTTCTTTGTATGTCTGGCTAAGGGGTTGTCAATTTTATTTATCTTCTCAAAGATCCAGCTCCTTGTTTCATTGATCCTTTCTACTGCCTTTTTTGTTTCAGTAGCATTTATTTCTGCTCTGATTTTTGTTTCTCTTTCTGCTGACTTTGGGCTTTGTTTGTTGTTCTTTCTCTAATTCAGTTAGGTGTAATTTGAGATTGCTTATTTGGGAGTTTTCTTGTTTGTTAAGGTGTGCCTGTATTGAGATGAATTTCCCTCCTAATACAGCTTTTGCTGTATCCCATATGAGTTGGTATGGCATGTTATCGTTTTCATTTGTCTCCACATCATTGGACAGATCATCCAGACAGAAAATCAACAAAGAAACAGTGGAAATAAATGAAAAGCTAAAACAGTTGGACTTAATAGACATATATAGAACACTCCATCCCAAAACAGCAGAATACACATTCTTCTGAAGTGCGCACAGAACATTCTCAAGGGTAGACCATATGTTGGGAAACAAGGCAAGCCTCTATAAAGTTTAAAAATTGAAATAATAACAAGCATCTTGTCCGATCATAATGCTGTAAAGCTAGAAATTAATTACAAGTAAAAAGCTGAGAAAGGGTCAAAGATGTGGAGACTAAACAATATGCTATTGAACAAGCAATGGATCATTGAAGAAATTAATGAAGAGGTTTTTTTTTGAAGAATAGCCTGTGTGTTGGACTGCTCTGGCAGTTAAGAATAGATGAAAGAAAGCTGGTGTTTATTGAGTGATCATACGCCAGGCCTGGTACTAGATGCTTTCATGTAAAAAGTCTCTTTTACTCCTCCCAAGGATTGTTTGACACAGTTATTCCCATTTTTTAACCTATACACAAACTCAGGCTCACTGAAATAGAGAGAGTATTTGAATCCCAAAAGGTTTTGAACTCCTCTGCCCTTTGGGATCTGATCCCACCCTTCCTCACCTTTATATCTGATGTAGACAGAATTGGACTCTGTTGTTGGTTCTTGGATGATTGGTCTGGCTGCAGTGTGTAGTTAGGATGAGAAGGATTGGAGTTGTGGAGGGCAGCCTGGAGACTCTTCTGGTAATGTGGATATCAAAGCTTTACATTAGGATACTCATAGAGCCTTCTAAGAAAATTAAGAGGTAATGAGATTTATTGGTCAGCCCTGGTCAACAAAATGAGACTTATTAACAAATTGATTTCTCTCCCCTCTTTAAAAACACAGAGAATGGTAAACAGTTCCCATTTTGTTAAATCATAACATTTTGCTAAATTTGAATCAGATCTCCTTTTTAAAGAAATTACAAATTCAGTTTAAATTCCCACATCCAGTTCCAGATCCCATTCTCCTCCCTTCTTCCTTTCCCCAAAGGAACCAAGGCATATCTAGGAATGCTAGGGTTTTGTCTAAATTTCCTGTTTGGTTAAAAAATAGTTTTGCTTTTCGTTTAATCGAATAAAGATAACCCTGAAATTTAAACAACTCCTTTAAAAAAAAATCACTTAGTCAAAACTATTTTAATGCCTGAAAACACTCAAATCAAATTCAAAATATTACGTTTATTTTGTATATATATTTTTAGTATATAACTTTTGAAAATGCGGATGTTATTAACTTACCCCGAAATAGTACGCTATAAGATTTTTTAGAAGCTGTAGCTCCTTAACAAAATGAAAGTCAGCAACAAAATAACATATCAAATACAGTCTAATGTGTTCTCTAAGTAAAAATGTCATACTTTACAAGGGTAGTAAGTTCCACTTATGGTTTCTTTAAAATTAGATTCATGCTTATGCAGAAAAAATGACTTAAACATCCTGTCTCCCAGATATCAAGGAACTTTTACATAATTATAGAGAAAAACTTAAAAATAAGAGAGTTGGTATTATACTGCAGTTCAACTCATACCAACATGAATTTATTTTTGTAATTTGCATGTCTTTTTAAAACTGCTTTATAAAGCAACTGAGAAGTCAAGCATCTTTCAAGTATTGTATTTTTAACATTAAATTATATTTTCCAAATGTTTTATAAAGGGAAATGAAAAAACTCTCCAATATAGTTTATCATTAATTCGTACTTTATAAGGTAAAACACTATGCAAATGGATTTATCTGTTTCCTCCAATGTCAGTTTTAGACAGAGCTTTTCTGTTTATGTACTTTTTTTTAAAGTCAGACTTGTTGAGGTGTATTTACATTTACATAATTGACAGTAAGTTTCATTCTTTTAAGTGTTCAGTTTAATGAGTTTTGACAAGTGTAAGTAAGCAGTTACATAACCAACACCACACTTGAGATATAATAGAGCATTTCTATCACTGCAGAAAATTCCCTCATGCCCTTTTGTAGTGAATAGCATCATTCCAGCCCTTGGCAGCCACTGATTTAATTTATGTCCTGTAGTAGTTGTTGTTTTTAATTGAGATATAATTCACATAACGTAAAATTATAAAATTCACCATTTTAAAGTGTATAATTCACTGGATTTTAGTATATTGAAATGTTGTGCAATCATCACCAGTATCCAAAACGCTTTAATCACCCCGAAAAGAATCCCCATACCCATTAGTAGTCACTCCCCATTCCTCCCTACCCACAGCTCCTGACCACCACTAATCTGCTTTCTGTCTCTATGGATTTGCCTGCCTATTCTAGACTTTTCAGATAAATGGAACCATATAATATGTGGCCTTTTGTGTCCTTCTTCTTTCACTTAGTGTGATTTCAAGGTTAATCCATGTTGTGGCATGAATCTATACTTGTTACAGCTTATTAGCTATTTATTTTCTTTAATGAAATGTCTATTTAAATCTTTTGCTCATTTTTTAATTGGGTTGTTCTTTTATCGTTGACTTGTAATAGTTCTTCATTATTCTGACAGTTTGCCTTACAGAAATCATACAGTATGTAGAACTTTGGGGTCTAGCTTCCTTTACTTAACATAATGCTTGTGAGATTTATCCATTTTGTTTTCTGTATTGGTAGTTTATTTCTTTTTATTGCTGACTAGTATTCCATTGTATGGATATAGAACAATTGGTTTATTCATTCACCAGTTGATGGACACCAAGTTTCAACTATTATGAATAAATCTGCCATTAAAACTCATGCACAGATCATTGTGTAAACATGTTTCATTTCTCTTGGGTAGACACATAGGAGAGGATTGACTGTTCAAAATTTAGTGAGAAATTTTGAAATTATTGGGTGTTGAATTTTTGTCAAGTGCTTTTTCTGCATCTGCTGAGATGATCATGTTTTTGTTTTAGTTTTAATTAAGACTTTATTTCTTTAGAGCATTTCTAGGTTCACAGCACAATTGAGGGGAAGATGCAGAGATTTCCTGTGTCCTCCCTACCCCCATTCATGCATAGCCTTCCCCATTATCAACATTCCCCACCAGAGTGGTACTGGTACTGAACCTTCACTGATACACATTAATCACCCAAAGTCCATAGTTTCCATTATGGTTTACTCTTAGTGTTGTACATCCTCTGGGTTTGGACAAGCGTATAATGACATGTATCCACAATTATATTCTCATGCAAAATAGTTTCACTGACCTAAAAATCCTCTGTGCTCCTCCTATTCATCCTTCTCTCCTCTTCCACCCTGGCAACCACTGATCTTTTCAGTCTCCACAGTTTCGTCTTGTCCAGAATGTCATATAGTTGGAATCACAGAGTATGTAGCCTTTTCAGATTGGTTTCTTTCATTTAGTAACGTGCACTTAAGATTCTTCCATATCTTTTCATGGCTTGATAGCTCATTTCCTTTTAAAAGGTGTTAAATAATATTCCATTGTCTGGATGTACCTTAGCATTTTAAAAAATTTTACATTGTGATATGATGGGTTATGTTGATTTTTGAAGGTTGATCCAACTTATATTCCTCAGATAAATACGACTTGGTCGTGATGTATTATTCTTTTTATATATTTTGTTAAGAATTTTTAATAAATCTGTTAGATTTTTGTAGTAGGATTATGCTGGCCTTATAATGAGTTGAAGTGTTCCCTGCTTTATTTTCTGAAAGAGTTTTTGTATGATTGATATTATTTCTTCTTTAAATATTTGATTGAATTTGCCACCCAAACAATGTGGACCTGAAGTTTTCTTCATGAAAAGCTTTTTGAGAACAAATAAAATTTCATTAATAGATATAGGACTTTTTGGATTTCGTTTCAGTTTTGGAAAATTAACTTCATAATCTGTTTAGAGTTAATATTGTACCACATCTTGTGAATTCTTGCAACAGTGTTGGCCCATTTTTATCATCACTACCACCTCCATCCTTTATCATTTGTATCACTTCTATAATACAGTGTTATAATTTTTGCTTTAATCACTCGTATGCATTTTAAAGAAAAAAGTCTTTTTATGTTTATCCAGATATCTACCATATTCACTTCTCTTCTTTCTTTACCAAAATTTCAAATTTCCAAATGCTATTACTTCCCTTCAACCTGAAGAATTTCCTTTAGCGTTTATTGTAATACATGTCCACTCTCAATGAATTCTTAGTTTTCTTTACACATATGTTAGATCTCTTGGTACTGTCTTACAGGTCTCTAAGGCTCTATTAAATTTGTTTTTTAATCTTTTTCTCTCTGTAGTTCAGATTGGATCATTTCTATTATCTGTCTTCTGGTTCATGAACCCTTTCCTCTTTCATCTCCATTCTGCTATTAAGACCGTTCAGTGACTTTTTAATCTCAGGTATTGTATTTTTCAGTTCTCAAATTTCCACTTGGATCTTTTTTATGGTTTCTGTTTCTTTTCTGAGATGTCTCATCTTTTCCTCCATTGAAAGCATATTTTCCTTTAAGTCACTGATAATAGTTGCATTAAAATCCTTGTCTGCTAATTCTAACATCTGAATATCTTGGAGTTGGTCACCACTGTATTATCTTCACTCTTGAAAATGGGTCACATTTTTCTGGTTCTTCATTTGGTAATTATGGATTGCATTATGGACACTGTGAATGTTATATTGTGGAGACCCTGGAATCTGTTATTCCTCAGGAGAATTTTACTTTTTTGTTTGTTCTGGCAGGTAATTAACTTGATTGAATTCAGACTGCAAACTCTGTTTCTTGGGAGGCTGCTCAAATCTCAATATGTTCTTTTATCCGTAGCTGGAATGTGTCCCACACATACATAGAACAGGAGTTAGCCAGAGATTTGGGCCGAGTTTACACACAGAATGTGGGGTTCTCCCTCTCTAACTCTCTCCTTTCTGGACAAAGTCTCCGGTGGCTATGATTGCCCTGAGGTCTGTGCTCTGGTTCTTCAGCAGGCCAAGGACCAAGGGATTTTTGTTGGTGTTTTAGTGCATGGCTTTTCCTACTACCTGCCCTTAAATTAAAAGCCATAAAAATGGGAAACTCACCCCATGCTGGCCCCTTCTCCCAAGTGTTAACCCCCTTTTAGAATCAAGCCTGCATTTATTCATTCTCTAGTACCTTCAGGTCTTTGTGGATTTTGGTTGTATTTCTTTTTCTGTGTGTTTTGTCTAGAGTTTATAGTTGTTATCTGTGGGAATGTCAGGTATGGTTGGCGTTTACTTGGCTGTACAGGAGATGGTACATGATATTCTTTATGCCATTTAAAATTATTTCTTTTTCTTTTTGCTGATATAGAGAAACACACTTGGCTTTTGTATATTAACCTTATATCCAGCAATCCTACTATATTCTAATTAATTCTAGAAAGTATTTACTCTTTTGGATTTTTTTATGTACTCAATAATTTCATCGGCAAATTATGTGTTTTGTTTCTTCTTTTTCAATTTTTGAATCAGGTATGTACCTTTAAATTTTTTGATAGCTATTCCCAAATTGCCCTCCAGAGAGGATGTATCAATTTATTCTTCTATCAGCAATGTATGAAAGTGCCTGCTTTCCCAAATTCTTAACTTCACAGTGTAGTATCAAATATCTTTCTTTGCCAGTGTGAAAGATGAAAACTATATTTTATTTTAGTTTTAATTTCCATTTTTCTTATAAATGAGGCTGAATATATTTTCATATATTTAAAGGACATCTGCGTTTTCTTTTTTATGAACTGTCTTCATATCTTTTGCCCATTTTTCTGTTGAGTCATTGGTCTTTTCTCTTTTTTATTTAATGTTAAAGAGATAAGTCTTTGGTTAATTTATTACAAATATTTATTCTCAGTTTGTCTTTTGGATTTGTTTATGTAATTTTTATCCTGCAGAACATAATTACAATTTTCTTGACAACATGGTACTTGGTAGATATATCATACTTAACCATTTCCAGTTTTGATTGTGTTTTTGATTTTTTTCAGTTTTATTGAGAAATAATTGACGTTAACATATAAGTTTAAGGTGATGGTTTGATTTACATGTATTGTGAAATGATTACGGCAATAGATTTGGTTAACATCTGTCGTCTCATGTAGATAACAATAAAATGTTTCTGATTTTTTAAAACTGTTTTAAATAATGCTGAGAGCATCATTTTGCATATAGTTGTTTTTCCTTTTTGGATTATTTCTGTAGAATATGTAAAGATGACAAATACATGAGATGGAGATATTTAATTTCTGAGAAATGCAGTCAAACCATAATTGTAGCATGATTTCAGAAGAAGATGAAAATTGGGCCTTATCAAAAAAGAAAAAAACATACTATTGTTTCCTTTGTTGGTAGTTTTCAGGCTGATGGGCAAGGTTCTCCTGATTGGTAGTATTTTTACCCTTCTAAAATACATATTAAACATCAGGCCATGAATCTTTGTCTAGTACAAATTAAATTAAGTATAGAATTATGGAATCTCAGTTGACAGGGACCTAGATATCATCTTGTTTAAGCTGCCACTCAGAATAAAAATATGTCTGTACTATCTCTAATAGGTAACTTCAGTATCTGTCCCTGGTATAGGGAAGTCTTGTCTTACTTGGGAATTAGATTCTAAAGACGATAAATAATGAAAAGCTCGTAAAGTAAAAAATTACCCTTGGAAACCCTTAAATTGCCCATGAACTACAGGATGCATGATTTGAAGTATCTAACCTAATACAGTGATATATAGTATATAATGTGCATAGTAATTCACCATTTATAATGGAGCACATTCACAAAATACAATTTTTAGTACTGCTGTGGAAGGTAGAGCTAAGTACATACAGTTGGATATGTGTAAGTTAAGTGTATATACAACTGTACTATGTAGTGCAGTATTGGATAGTAGACCGACTTCGAGTTCTCCTAATGACAGATAAGGTAATGTGGACAATTTTCCTCTAACAGCTAGAAAAGATAGACAAAATATAGATTTAAAAACCTGTTTGAAGGCGTTGAAGGCTCAACAAGTTAGTCAAGAATTTCTAGTTCAAGAGCTGAAAGGAGATAGAAATTCCAGGCCACAATCCTGAAGACAGGAATTCAGATAGCTGAGGTTAGCATTTAGGGCCACTTTTGCCCTGAGTGCATTTGTTGGTCCAGGATAGGCAGCCAAGTGGTTTAGCAGTCTTTTTGTTAGCTGTGCTGGGATAGAGGAACAAAAATTGGAATTTAGGGCCTGCCACAGGTGGGGACCCTGAAAACACTTCCACTTTGGCTTGGGACGCCAAAGGGCTGCCCTGTGACTACTGATGAACTCTTAAGTAAACATGCCTCACACAGCTCTGAGTCATTTGGAGCCTGAAAAGGGTTAAAGTGAACCTGGATTACTGGTGTCTTCAGGTGCCTAGGAAAAGCAAAAACAGTCTTCCCTGGAGGGAGGTACCCTCATCCCAGGTTTCAGATTTTTATGTCTACTAACAGTGTTTCAAATATAATATTCAGTACAGAGTCAAAGATAACCAGACACACAAGGAAACAAGTCAACATGAACAAGACCCTGAAGAAGCAACAGATGATGAAACTGACCTGCAGGGGCTCCTTATACTGCAGTTATCAAACGCAGACTTTAAAATAACTGTGCTTGCCAAGTCCGAGAAGATAGAAGATTAAAAATTGGGCAAAGGCAACCCACCAGTTGGGAAAAAATATTTATAAGTCTTATATCTGACAAAGGGTTAAGCTCTATACTATATAACGAACTCACACAACTCAACAACAAAAAAATCAAACAACCCTATCAAAAAATGGGCAGGGGACATGAACAGACATTTTTCCAAAGAAGATATACGGATGGCCAATAGACACATGAAAAGATGCTCATCATCACTAATCATCAGGGAAATGCAAATCAAAACTACACTAAGATATTACCTTACCCGTTAGAATGGCAAAAATAACCAAAACAAAAAGTGACAAATGCTGGAGAGGTTGTGGAGAAAAAGGAACCCTCATACACTGCTGGTGGGAATGCAAACTAGTGCAGCCGCTATGGAAAAGAGTATGGAGATTCCTCAAAAAATTAAAATTATGAGAGCAGAGACAGTGTCTTTTGTGCCTAGCACATAGTATGTGCTTAATAAATAGATATTTTTAATTAATTCAACAAACATTTGTTGAGAGCCTACTGAGTCCCAGGCTCTGTTCTCAGTATTGAAGATATAGTAATATTTAAAGTAATATTTTTGAGGTTTGCATGAAGTGTATATTTGTGACTTAATTTAGCCTGAAAGAAACGCATGAAATTATTTGTCCATAGGCCTTTATCTTAGAAAATATATCCACTTAGGGGCCGGCTCCGTGGCTGAGTGATTAAGTTCCCACGCTCCGCTGCGGTGGCCCGGGGTTCAGATCCTGGGCACGGACATGGCACTGCTTGTCAGGCCACGTTGAGGCGGCATCCCACATCCCACAACTAGAAGGACCTGCAACTAAGGTATACAACTGTGTACGGGGGGGTTTGGGGAGATAAAGCAGGAAAAAAAAAAAAGATTGGCAACAGTTGTTAGCTCAGGTGCCAATCTTAAAAAAAAAAAAATATATATATATATATATATATATATATATCCACTTAAATAGGAAATTCATTTCAATTGGGAGTTCTTATGTTTGATTGCATAACTTAAATGTATGCTAATATTTTCTTTCTCTAATATTTGCTTTTCCTGAAAGAATATGGCTATTTTGTCACTGTTACTGATGCGTAATCATTGAATATATGCTAAGCATCTTCTGTGTACAAGGTATGGGTTAGGTACTGTGAAGGAGGCAAAGTGTTTAAAAAATAGGCTCTGCTATCAACTGAAGGTACTCCCATTATGGGAGTAATTGATTACTGTTTTTAAGGGAATTCCCACTGTTGTCTGTTAACTTTTTTCGAATACTTGTTTTTGAGTGACATTGCACTTGGGGAATATAGGAAAAATATAGAATACCAAGAATATATAGTTATTTCTCTCAAAATGTTTGCAAAATACGGACTTTGATGAATGTTGGTGTAATCTATGAATGGCAAGAAGAATGCTTGGATAGGCAGGAGAAGGAGGAATGATAGGGGATGGAATTCAGTGTGTAGAAAAAGCATTAGATTGGGAGTCAGAAGGGCCCGGCCTTATTTCACAGTGGGGCACAGACTTTATCTACTGTATTAGTTAGGGTACACTCTGAGCTACTGAGGCAAAGACTATAAAATATAGTGGCTTAAAGCAGAGAGAAGATAATTTCTCTCATAACATTCAGAAGTCAGTAGCAGTCCAGGGCTGGTGGGGTGGCCATGCTATCCTCAATATGTGACTTGCACTATTGATCCAAAATGGCTGCTCCACTATCACATCACTCAGCCATGAGAGGAGAGATGACTCAGGAGAGTGTACGCTTAATCCTTTTCAGGGCAAGATCTGAAAGTGGAACATATCATTTCTGTTTTCATGCCATTGGCGAGAACTTAGTTACATGGTCTCACCTAGCTGTAAGGTAGACTGAGATATAGCCCCTAGCTGGGCTGCCATGAATGTACCCGACTAAAACTCTATGACTAAAGGAGAGAGAAATATTAGGAGACAACTAGCAATTGTGTGCTGTTCCACATCTGGGGTCCTCAGATTACTGAGTTACTGTCAGCTTTTTAAAATACCTTGTGAAACTTAGAAATATGTGTCTGTTTATAATCCAATAAAAATAGTGGTTTTTTTGCTTTTGATTGGAATTAGGAGTGTGTATGTGGTAGCAGTCAAGATATAGTCAGTTTTTAGCAATTGGCAATTATCCTTGATTTTTGAAAAGTTTTTGAAAGCAAATTGATGTATTTTATTGGGTAAAAACAATTCCAAGTTTGAGGTTCATTGGAGAAAAAATTAAATAGAAAGTGATGAGGGTGTTGAGCTCTTGACTAGATTCCAAAGTGAGTCTTGGGTCTAACAATCAAAATGTTAGAGTTTGAAGGGATCTTTTCTTTTCTTTTTTTTAATGCATATAAAGAAACTAGAAACTAGAATGGGATCTTTTCAGATTAAATTCAGATTGTACTGATAAGCCTCAGAGAGAAATGACCTGTCCAAAGGCTCAGAGTTTATTTAATAGAAAAGACTGGGTAAAGAGCTCTAGTCCTCTAAGTGTTAGTCTGTAAAGAAACTGACAACATTGTGGAAAGAGTAAGCCCACCCAGGATACTTCATAAGCCCTGAAAATACAACCGTGGAGAGTGAAGCAATTTCATGCAACCTACCACATTATGAGAAGTTTTGAGGTGTATGTGAGTATCCTCTCTGAATACTAACTGTATTAAACAGTGCAGATTAACTGTGGTAACAAATACTGCAAAATTTCAGTGGCCCACAAATGAAAGTCTATTGCTTACATTACAGTCCAATGCTGATCTGTGAGGGGGGAGGCAGAGGGGGAATTTTGCTCCATGCAATCTCTTATTCTGTCTTGTTGCTACATACTTGTCTAAGTCCCTGGCTGGATGGGCAAAGAGAGGATTATGGGGGCAGAAAAGGGGTTAATGGACCAGGCCTGGAAATGGCACACATCTTTTCTACTCAGATCCATTGACCAGAAGTCTGTCATGTGATCTCATCTAGCTCTAAGGGATGCTGTGTGCCCAGGAGGAAGAGTAGAACATTATTCCTATTTTTTTGCAGGTGAGAATACTAGAGTGAAATTACCTGTTCGAAGTCATAAAGGTAGTAATAGTTTCTACTAACTGGAGTCCTTTCATTTAGTATATTTAGTTGCTCACGTGATCTGTTACTGATAAAACCTGTAAAGCTTGAAAAGATAACCTCAAAAATCTTCACACTCTAATTAGAATCTAAAGTCCAGGAGGAGGTCAAGTAACTTGTTTGGGATTATCTGGCTAAGCAATTGCAGACTCAAGATCAGGGCCAAGCCTTCTAAATTCATAGGTTAGTGGTCTTTCCATTATGCTGCAGTCACTGTGGAGCTAGTTGACCAACAATTGGGTCCTTCATTTGTCAAAAAAAGTACAATGTGTCAGCATATCTGTAGAAAAACAAACATTTGAAGTGTTTTAGTTTGACTACCTTATATGGGAAATATTTTTTATTTAAAACTTAATATTGAGACAAGCATGTAGTATATTACTGAACAGTAAAATTCAACTCAGTGTATGTGCTCTGTTAGAAAAAAGTCCGTAAGTTAAAAGACTATGTCTACATAATCTTAAATTTTGAAATAAAATAATTAACATTTTTAGCTTTCACACTAATCTTCGCATATGCAGTATTATACTTAAATGACAACAGTATATTATATTTGAAAGCTTATTTTCTGTTTTCCTGGGTATGATTTTTATATTCATTAAGTGGTGATTATTCAAATATTATTAAGCCAATTATTAAGCAAATCTCATTTTATATGACAAGTATAGTCATTCAAGTTTTTTATCTAAGCCAACTTAATTTATGCTAGTTTCTTTTATTCTATTATTTATGCTAATTTTTTAAAGAAGGAGATATTAAATTTAGAATTACACAAAGCTCCTTTAAATGGGAAAAAAATATTGGTTTAGCAACAGTGTATTTTGGACTCAATGAGAAAGTATCTGGTTTGGAAAACATGTTCTGCTTCAGGACTCAAGACTTGGCTGCTCAAGCTGGCTGACCCTCAGAAGTAAATGTCAGTTGCATTCAGCCTTCAGATTTTCAGACTGCAGTTTCCTATTTTAACTTCTGTTTAGAAATAAACTTAAATTTTTTTTTCTCTGTAGTTATATAAAACTGGAATTTGTTATATAGACACCAGTTACCATCAGTAATATTTTAAAATGTCATTTACAGTTTTGCAATTTTGGATATATTTGAGTTACTGAAAAGTCAATTTTGTATGTTTGCCTCCTTTTTAGATGTATAACAATATTAGGATTTGGGGTTGTTAATATATATTATGTTCTTTTAGATCTGTTCAAATCTTTTAAACAATGCAATTCATAGTTTAGATTGTTTTAAGTTAGGTTTAGTACTAGAATGTTAATAGAATAGATTCAAGTTGTATAAGAATTATACAAATATTAGATTCATGAAAGTAGTAGGACAAAATTTACAAATGAATTCCTCATTGACAAACTTGATTTGTTTTATGTAATGATTAATTACTTTTTCTACTACTTTTATACACATTTATATTTATTACACATAAATAATACAGAAGCCCCCGAGTTATGAACAGAATAGGTTCAGAAAAACTTGGACGAATCCAAAATGATCCTTCATAAGTGAATGCTAATACTTTCATTTGATGTCAGGCACAGTTGGCTGCTTTGGATCTGGCGTGTAGCTTTCTTCACATCTATGAAAGTTTTTAAGTTAAGTTTATTAGAAGGGGCTCTTCTGTATATTTAAAGTGTTGGGTTTTTTTTTTCTTTTTGTAAATCAATTCTTTCATGTTTTCTTTGAATTTGGGCCTATGGACCTACAGTATGGAAAAAATAAAACTCCACGCAGTATTATGTAAGAAGACACTTTGTTTTCTTCATTTCAGCTGTATAAAGTTGCAGCAATCCATAGGATTAGAACCTAAAGGAAAATTTTTAGTATACAGGTAAAACTTGAAAATAATGCATGGCTTTAATTCTGTATTCTTTAGCTTACTGATTTCATACTAAACAATCAGCTTTATCCCTGATGAAGGATAGAAAATGCTAGTAGTCACTAAAATCTCTTTGAACTTTCTGCAGGATTACTTTTTTGGAGTACTAAAATGATTAGGATTCTAAAATATGCTAGTCAGAGCAAATTTAGTTCAGATTGAATGCATTTACTTTCTCAGTAGTTAATTTTCATTTTATATAGTAGAACAGTAAGTATATTTCCAAAAAGTATGTAAATCAGATAATTTTCGTACTGACTTACATTGTGATTTTAGAGTTGCTTTTTTACAATTGGCATCAGTTGAACAATTTTTTTTTTTTTCTGATTAGGCTTCTTCTACCCTCAAGTTATGAATGAAGCGTAAATAAGAGAGCACATTTAGAAAGCAAACAATATTTTGTATTTGAGAAAGCTCAAATGTATGTTTTATAGAGTCAGATCTTATTAATAGCTTTCTGTGGGTGGGGAGAAAGAGAGCACTTTGTGAGATAAAAACTATTCATGTAGACGCACAGCTAGTGGTTTTTCTCGGCCATCATGGATACCTAACCAGTGTTCACCATAAAACAAGTAATACATACATAAAATATCCAAACAGTACCAAGGCTGTACAATAAAAAGAAGTCACTTTTCTACCTCAGACCTGGCCCCTGATTTCCCCATCAGAGGTAATCCCTATTTTTAGTCTCTTCTATTTGCTTGGAGTATTTCTGGAATGATAAGTATACACATACCTCTTTTATGCAAATTAAAACACTTTATATACTCTTCTACTTTCATTTTCATTTAATATATCTGAGTTCTATGTGGAAGAAGTACTTAAAAAATAGTTTGTAGGGCTGGCCCAGTAGTGTAGTGGTTAAGTTCACGTGCTCCACTTTGGCAGCCCAGGTTCACCCATTCGAATCCCAGTCACAGACCTACACACTGCTTGTCAAGCCATGCTGTGGCAGGCGTCCCACATATAGAGTAGAGGAAGATGGACATGGATGTTAGCTCAGGGCCAATCTTTCTCAGCAAGAAGAGAAGGATTGGTGGCAGATGTTAGCTCAGAGCTAATCGTCCTCAAAATAATAATAATAATAATAATTTGTAGCTCTTTAGAACCTTCATATATTATAGTTTATAAAAATCATAGTTATATGAAGATTTTTTTTTTTAAGATTGGCACCTGAGTTAACATCTGTTGCCAGTCTTCTTTTTTTTTTCTTCTTCTTCTTCTTCTCCCCAAAGCCCCCCAGTACATAGTTGTGTATTCTAGTTGTAGTTCCTTCTATTGTGCTATGTGGGACACTGCCTCAGTGTGGCTTGATGAGCAGTGCCATGTCTGCACCCAGGATCCAAACCAGCGAAACCCTGGGCTGCCAAAGCAGAGCATGCGAACTTAACCACTTGGCCACGCGGCCAGCCCTGTATTTGAAGATTTTTAACAACAAAACACAAACGTAATTTCATCATCTGAGTGGAAACTATGTGATAATCACAGCTACAGAGGTAGCTTTTTGGTTATATTTTTAAAGTTTGTAACATCAACATCTAGTTTAATGTCTAGCTATGAAATAGTGGAGAAATCTGAGTTTAAAGTAGATTTCAAATGCTTGTCACCATAATCGCTTAGCTCTTTTTACCGTAGAAATCTACTTATGTCTGATGCATCGTGATTCTTTATCCATTTTTAGTTTTCTCTAATATACAGGCTCTTTCAGAGCCAGGAATTAGGTTAGTACTGGATGTAATGTTTATAACAGCAAATGGAATTTTTAGGCACTACTCTAATAGCTGTGCAGTTAAAGGAAGTATACTCAGTAAACCAATAGCATTCGTGTCTGGTGAATCATCTTTATATTTATATACAAAAGGAATTGTTTTTGCTGTGTAGGTGAAGTTAGTTTTTATTAGAAACCTTATTAACCTGCCTTACATAATGCTTTTGTTTGTAGTGAGAAGGTGTAGACTTTAGAGCCAGACCAACCTGGATTCAAATCCTGTCTAGACTCCAGTATTAGCTCAGTGTTACTAGACTCTCTCTCTAAATCTTAATTTCTTCATCAATACAATGGTAATAATACTACCAGTAAGATGCTGCAATGACTGTTCTTGTATGAATAAATCTCTTTGTTCGTGTGAAAGTATTGCTGTGGACAGAGAGATGTACGGGCCAAAAGGCATGTGGCAGTTTAAATTTTGAACTTTGCCTTGGCTTATTATTCTGAATATTTATTATTGTACGTGTAGGCTATAGATGTCGAAGATCTAAGCAGATATTATGGACTAAATCCATACTAACCTGAAAGAAGTATGGTTCACCTTATTATCTTAATATTTTACTCTTTCTCCTAAAAAAAATGCTGGAAAATTACATTTAAGTTGTATGCTTATTATGATTGCATTTCTGTTTGAAACTTGCTACTTTTTTGTGAAGCACTATTTTCAGTGATAGACATCCTTGAAATTTATGAAAATGAAGAATGTGCTAATGAAATCCAGAATCCTAAAATATTGTTGTTTGTATGTCTTGCCTCATGTGCCGTGTTTGGACTGAATTTTCATTCTCATTCTTAACTAAGTCCACATTTAACACGTTAGACATTTTTAGGGTCAACTTTTACTATAGATAAATTGAATGTGACTTTAAAGAGCAATAAGGCTTATCTGGTCATTTTGAATTACAGAGGTTTAGGTAGGTAGTTGGTAGGCATGTTTTGATGGCATTCATCCGATAGCTTCTATATTTCTTTTAAAACTTAATATAGACTCTAATTTAATTGATGTTGGTTTTGACTAAGAGGTTTATTTTGGATCCGAAGCTCTTATCAATTTGTTAAAAAAAATTCTTGACTGTGTTACAAAAAATACTACGACAACTAGAGATAATGTAAACCATCCTCAATAGGGCCTGGCCCTTCTGGGGGTTCAGTAAGTGGCAAGTATTGTTTTATAGACATACTGATATTACTAAGTAGCACCGTGGAATTTATAGTGAATGTAGAACCTTGTGTGATGCATAGTACTTATTGGCTCCTCAAGAGGACTTCCTATTTGGACTCTGCTTATGATCCTGATTAAGTTTTAATACTTCTTTCTTATAGAATCCCAAGACAAAAGAGCAAATTGAAAATCTGATACGGAATGGGATGAACAAGGAGCTGCGAGATCGTCTTTGTTGCCGAATGACTTTCGGGACTGCAGGCCTTCGTTCTGCAATGGGGGCAGGATTTTGCTATATTAATGACCTTACAGTAATACAGTCAACACAGGTAAGTTTTATAAAGCATTATGTGTGCAGTTTTTATCACTCTATTTTTTTGCTTTATAAATTAGGTAGTACCTTTCTTAAAAAACAAAAAACCTTAATATCCAGGTACGTATTCTCTTGTATGTAAAAAATGTAGAATAAATTCTGATGTTTGGCCTTGCCCCAGATTTATATTAGAAGTCGTTTATGTATCTTCAAGGTCACAGATTCTGATTGAGTTATTTTGGTTGCCATTGTCAACTTTATGAGAATGTTACTTTGCATTTGAAACCAGGAAATGGATATTGACATTTCCGGTTAATACAAAGAAACAAATTTAGATAGAAAGATGATGATTACCCATTTTGGCATATGGCCATTGGTAAAGGTTAATCAGAGTATTTGGAAAATTTAGTTGAAAATATTTCCCTTTAACATAGTTTTCCGTTTCCATTTGAGAGTTAAGATAATGCGTAATATGATACAATTTGCTTTATTTCTCTTCAGTTTTATACAACTTACTCTAGAAATAAATTACTTCTCTTTCCAGTGAATCATCCTCACTGCTTCAAGAAACTGCACTTTCCTTGAAGGCCAAAATGCATTGAGCATATACTAAAAATAGTTCTAGACTAGAGATATATTCCATAGACTTAACTCTAATTGATACTGCCAAACAGTAAATCATCTTTAGCCTTGTTCTGAGGGAATTCTCTAAAGCCAAGCACTAATACAGGGATAGAGGAGAAAGGATGACAGGATGACTGAATGGGTGGGGTATATGCCACCTTCCCCATCCCCGTCCCCTTTCTGTTCCTCATCCAGAGATGCTTCAGTTCAGTTTTTCCTATATACTGGGTTTCCTCAGAAGCTTTCATTTTAAATGAGGATTCCTTGGCTTTACAAAAAGGGGTGGAGAGGTGTTCGAAAATCAATTTCTATAGAAGTGCACATTTTTACAGGAATTGAGATTGCATTGTGTAAAGTAGAAAAGCTGGATAGAATCTGATTCTTAAACTCTGGCCCTTTTCAGAGTCTAGAGATAGGGGGATAAGATGGATTTTCATACCAGAGGATAATATGAGGTTTTAGGATAGTATCATCAATTAGAAATAAATAAGTTGGTGAAACTGGCCAATTTGGGCTATATTAAGTGATGTGTGAACATACATGTGAACATACATGCATGCACGTGCGCGCACACGTACAATCAGTGATAGGGAGTAGGTTGGGAAGAATAATTATACTTGAGAGAGCTATGGAAGAAGGGTCCAGAAGTCGGTGAGGCTTCATTTGGTGCTGCCACATAGTTATTTAGTGTGCCTGCTGTATAGTAGGTCTTCAATAATCAGTATAACTTAGTTTTAGCTGAATGAGTGGCCTTGGACAAGTCATTAAATGGAGCTTCAATCTTATTCTGCCTTCTGTTTTTTTTTGAAGAGATGTTGAAAGACAGAGACAAAAATAGAAACGGTATCTGCATTTCTTTCTTTTCAGGATTATTGTAAGGATTAAACGTGGCAACATTTGTCAAAGTAGTTTTGAAGGATTGTAACAATATGAAGTGTTATTTTTAGAGATGAAAACATTTATTAAATTAGCAAATCACTCGTAAGATAGTTTTAGCTTATCATTGTGATGTTTTCAATGTTAAATGCTTCATTTAATGTTTTTTCTCACCCTTCAACTGCAAGTTTTCCTAGTTTATGAGATTTTTCTTTCTGTGAGATTTTAAAACTAAGGAATTACGAATGGGATCAGCCATCTTAAGAAATGTTCTAATGAGGGTTTATGTTGCTGATTAAAAATGTTTTTGTCATAAATAGGTCAAATCTCTTGGTTAGCTTCAACCTTATGATTTACCAAGATCTAAAATGGTCAACAGTCTGTTCTCTAGAGCCTTAAGGCAAGAAATAATTTCTTTTGGCTCTTCTAACCATTTTTTTAGCATACTGACTCTCATGTCTCATCTTTTTTCCCCTAATGTTTTATGTATTGTATTAGATTTAACAGGTAATTAATATTTCTGTGGTATTAAATGTGTCTGAAATGCCAGGAAATAGATGTTTGTCATCTCACATTTGAGATTTGAACAGCATTGTTCCCACATTGGTAAACATGGGCGAAAAGGCAGAAGCTGCTTCCCCAGGAGCCAGTAAGCTACACACGACATGTAAAAATAATAGATTTTTAGTCTAGACAAGTCAGGCATTCATCAGGAGCTAATCTTTGGTCTTTTTCTGCTTCAGGGGATGTATAAATACCTGGAGAGATGTTTCTCAGACTTCAAGCAGAGAGGCTGTGTCGTTGGGTACGACACACGCGGCCAGGTAACCAGCAGCTGCAGCAGCCAGAGGTACCGTGTTCATTGCTTCAGAGATTCATTTGGGTTGGAATATCACCTTCAAAAAGGTGGTCTTTTTTTTTGGCCAATAGTAGGATTTCTGAAACAGGAAACTGTCAAATAGAAATGTGATCACATGCTAATAATGTTTATTTTAGAGCTGAAATAGAAATATTTCTAAGATAAGCTTTACAGAAAGGAATAAAATTTTAAAGTATTTCAAGTTAGTGTTTTGAATGACATCATATCTTATGTTGTGATTTTAATATTTTATCGAAGGCAGTGGGTAGGAGAAATTATGTAGCTGGTATTCTCTTATTATAGTCCCGTAGGGTATTTTCACACATAGATAATCATGATATAGTGACTCTTTTTTTCAGGGTGTAATTATGCCTATTGTGTTTATCAAAGTCTCTTATTTCACTTTCCTCTGTTCTTTTTGCCTTTTGCAGGTTTTATTTCTTAGTAAAAAGCTACCAAAAGATGAATGAGGAAAAAGGAAGAAATTAAAATGTCAATTCTGTTCATTGTTAAGCTCCTTTTTAAAAAAATTTTATTTAACATTTTTAAGTTGGAGCATGAAGCTTGAATAAGCAGTAATGATAGGAATTGGTTATATTAAGCTACTATATATTCAGAATAATTGTAATGTGAAATATTCATTTTGTGGTAGGTTGGTTTTTAAAAAGTATAATAAGCTAAGGACTAAGTGAAATCTCCATCTTTTTTTAAGGCTTGCTGAACTCACTGCTGCAGTCTTACTGGCCAAAGATGTTCCTGTGTACCTTTTTTCAAGATATGTTCCTACTCCTTTTGTAGTAAGTGTGTTGTGGTGGTAATCGTATAGTTTGCTCCTCTCAAAAAGATTTCTTAAATCAACCAGGATTCAAATGTTTGTCATGCATGTAGTTCTCTATTAAGTAATATGAGGGACCAAAGGAAAGCAAATTGTGCTCTGAGTTTATTTTCATTCAGTGAGCGTGTGTCGAACACCTGAGAGTTTGATCAAGTTAGCAAGTCCGCAGTCATGGTGGGATGTTTTGATACTCTTCTTTCAGAAACTGATTTACCAGACAGGCAAAAATGATTTAGGATAGATTTGAACACGCTATTAGCGTGCTTGATCTGCTGTGTGTGTGTGTAACAACCCTGTATTCAGTGATGTAGGATAGTCCTTCTTATCAAGCAGGGTCACAACGGAAATCTCAACAAAAACCAGAGAATTGCTTATCAAATCTTAGCCCTGGACCCCAGTGCAATAAGATTTGAAATAAACCCACAAAAGCCCGTATGTTTGGAATTTTTAAAACACATTTATAAATAATTTATGGATTAAGGAAGATACCGTAATGAAGATTAGAAACTACAGGCAGTCCTTGCTGTGCATGATAGAGTAGGACTGTGAAGATAACTATGTAAGCTAAAACCGTGCAAAGCATCTTAATAATCAATGGGAAAAATTATGATTGTCTGGGACTTTTAAAGTTTTGGTTAAAAATGTATAGGGAAAAGAAAAAAGTCGTGAAACTAATATTTATATAAGTATGCTATAATTTAAACCATTAGAAACATTGAGAACTAAAGTGTTTATTTCTTAGTAAAAAATTTATCAAGAGTACAAACAGTGCTTGCTTCTTGTCATATAATCAATACGAGTGAGCATCTTTTCTGTGTCTTGGCACATCGTCACACTCCTTTCTAAGTTTGGATCAGCTTCCAACATATTATCCTTTGTGCTTTCAATGTTGTGGAATTCCTCTTCAATTCTGTGAGAATCCTTTTTTTTGGAAATCTCTGAGAATTCCTTTTTTTGACAGTGTCACTTCCTCTGGAATACCTTCATCCTTTTCATCACAACCACATCCCTCATTTGTGTCCATGAATTTGCCCTCACTAAGCTCATCAGGTTACACATCTCGAGTCACTTGAATGACGGCAGCGTCAACATTCTCAGCTATTATTCTATGACTCCGTTTATGTTTGATTCAAATTTCACTTCCACCATTATCACTTTCTCTTTCTTTGCTACACTTTCGTCTTTGTTGGCCAGTTCCTTCTTTCAATTATCCATTTTTGCAAACTGTCACATGGGTTTATCACTGGGAGAGAAGGAGGCAACACAACTACGTTCTTTGCTGTCTGTTGGAGAACTGAATAACAGATGTACAGTGACCAATCACTGACAGACTTTAACAGAGCAACATGATTGGTCACTGATCGTGATGGATCTCTTATGTACACAGTTATTTTGGACTGAAGAGCTAGCAGCCAGGTTTGTACTTGATTCAGTACAAACTTGGTTCAGCTAATCACAGTTAATATAGCACAGTAACTGAAAGTTGAACGTGTTGGGAGACTAGTATCATTCAACTAAAATATAGTATTGGAAATTCATGTATTTTGGAACTGAGCAAAGTATGGACTGCCTGTATTTAAAACTGAACAACAATGAAAACAAATAGCAAAAATTATGGGATGTAACTAAAGCCATACTTAAAGGGAAGTTTATAGTCTTAATGAATATATTGGGGAAAAAAGATTTTAAAATAATGAGCTCAGCCTTTAACTTAGTATGTTAGAACTAAAACAATAAATCCAAATAAAGTAAAATGAAGGAAATAACAAAGATATGAGGAAAAACCAATTAAATAGAAAATAAAGAAAAGAGAGTATCAACAAAAGCAAAAGTTGGCTCTCTGAAGAGACAAAATAGACAAATCTTTGGCAGTGGTGCTCAAGAAAAAAGGAGAAGACAGAGAAATTAAAAGGGTGCATAATAAATACAGTAGAGATTAAGAAAACCACAATATTCTGAACAACATGATACAAATAAATGTGAAAGCTTAGATGAACTGGCCAATTTCCTAGAATAATTGATACATCAAAACTGATAAGAAATAGAAAACCTGAATAGACCTATAACCGCAAAAGAAAGTGAACTGATGTTTAAAAAATCTTCTCAAATTAAACATGCCAGATCCAGATGATTTTATAGGCAAATTTTATCAAATGTTTGAGGAATAGATAATGTCTCTATAAACTATTCCTATTGGTTTATTGGAAATATAGTGAGTGGCTCAGAGAATTGAAGGAATTGCTAAACAGTTAACTCTTATGAATGACAGAAACCAGGGAGGGTTCAGAAATTTAGGACATTTTTGTAGGATTCTGCCACTAGCTTGTCAGTTCCAGCTACCATCAATCCCGGTGTATTGACATTCCTCTCCTATTGCAGGTAGGTTTGCTCTAGCTGGTAGGGAAGTCCCAGATTCACACCCCTTATCACCATGACTTCAAGTCAAAAAAGCAGTCTTCCTTCACTACCTGCAGGAGAAACGTCTTGGAGAAGGACTGTGACCAGGCTTAGGTTATGAGCCAGTCTCTGAATTAAATCATCAAGGGACTAGATTACTCTGATCAGGCCTGGGTCATGTGTCCATCTCTGCATGGCCAGGAGGAGAGAATTCGGATATGATGGTAGGAGTAGGGGGAACATCCTACACAGACAAGTAATAACTACTGCAGAGAAAAAGGGAAATCCAACCTGGCAATTAACTTTAGGGCAGAAGATGGTGAATTGACATTTGTATGGTATAGAGGCCACAGAGCATATATAAAGATCTTCAAATTGGAAGGCAAGAGACCTATGTTCTACACTTGAATTTTCTCCCTTATGAGTGTATAGTGTTGGATAAACCTCAATGTATGATGTGCTGGATTAGATCATTTCTAAATTTAGTTCCAGCTCTAACATTTTATGATTATATTCACCACTCGTATCTCCAGAGTCTGCCGGAGTGTCTGGCATATAGTAGGTATTTGTTAAATGAACAAAATAATAAGAGATGTTTATAGGACTAAGTTAAATGAGAATTTGGGGGTGGGGGGAGCCATTCAATCTGACAGGTGTTTATTGGTGACCTTTTAGAAATGGGCCCCAACCAGTGAACCTAGAGTTGATTGTTGAGGTTTTAGGCTGTTTATATCTTAATGTCTGGTATTTAATCAGAGATATTCTCATGTTAAATGTATGAGTAGCTAGGAAACAAAATGGAATTACGGTGTTACTGTCTTTTCAGCCATATGCAGTCCAGGAGCTCAGAGCAGTTGCAGGTGTGATGATTACTGCATCTCACAACCGCAAAGAAGACAACGGATATAAGGTAAACCCTGGACTCCTGACCTTTGCTTATTTCATAGTTCTTATTTTATTTAAATAATATGTGCTGAGTATATTTTCTACACTGGGGAGCAGGGCTAGACATATCAGAAAGATAAAAACATTGAGGCCAGCCCTCAAAGAATGGGTATCCCTCATGGCCTCATTACTTCTCAACATGTACTATCACAAAAGTATCTTCATTGGTCTTTTTACTTCTCACATCTTACTGCCTTTGATTTTCCCATCCTATCCCAAATCTATCCTCTCTGCCATTTCAGAAATAAAGTCATATTGTACCAAGAACTTGAAGAATGAATAGGAATTTGCAGGAAGAGAGCCAGAGGAATAGTACCTTGACCTCGTTCTCCTCTCCCTCCAACCTGCTACCGGGGCTCCCCACTGGCCACAGGATCTATTTCCTGTGTCAGCCTCTGTGGCAGAAAGCAGGGTGGAGAAAGGTGAAGAGTGGCTCTGAAGGGGCAAACAGAAGAAACAGCTCAGTATTGAGCCAGTGTTTGGGGCTCCTGGGTGATGAGTCCATGATCTTATATTTGTTTTTCATCTTGTGTGGGAGATCTCCAGGTACACTGAGCTCTGTTTTACTGAGAAAAAGAAGATTTAATACTAATCTAAGATTTTGGCCCTGGCCAGCTAAGTGGATAGTGTTACCATTCAGAGAGGCAGGGAAGAAGCATGATTAATTCAGTTTTGGACATACTAAGTTTGAGATATTTGTGGGTCAACCAGGTAGCAATGTCCTGTAGGCAGTTGCATATATAGATCTGTTGCTCAGGGGAGAAATCTGGGCTGGAGTCATAGATTTTGGGGTCACCATACATATTAAAGCATATAAGAATATTTGGAAGTCCTTTATTTGGACGAGCAGCCCAGAGACAGTGTATAGTAGAAAAACAAGTACAAAAGGGATCAACTTTAAGGGAAGGGAGAAAGAAGTGCTGGAGCTAGGAAAAAGACCAGAAGAGATTGGTGTCATAAAAACCAATGGATAAGAAAGTCGCAAGGATGGAGCAGTCAACTGTCAAAAAGAGCTAAGAACTCAAATCTCTCTCTGAGCATCAGACTCCTATATCTAGCTACCTACTCGATATCCACTGGGACGTCTGAAAGCCATTTCAAAATTAGTGTCTCCAGAACAGAGGTCTTAATCCCCCCGACAGCCTGCCACAGACACACCCAAATGTGTTCCTCCCCATTTCTTCCCCCTCTGTAAATTGAAGCTACCACCCAGCCAAAACCCAAAAATCATTCTTGATTACTCCTTTTCCTTCACTCCTAACATTTAATCTACTAACAGGGTCTACAAATTCTACATCTAAAATATATGTTGAATATATTTACTTCTGCCCATATCTTCTAGCTCCGCCATCCTGAAGCATTATTGTCTTCTGTTTGAACTACAGCATCCTAGCTGGTCTCTTTCCTGTGTCCATTGTTCTCCCCTGCAGTCCATTCTCCAGAAAGCAACCAAATGATCTTTTAAAATATGAACAGGTCATGTTACTTTTCTGCTTCAGATTCTTCAGTGCCTTCTCATTCTTCGAATAAAATCCAAACTCCTTACCTTGGGGCTTACAGGACTCTGTCTCCTGCCTACCTTTTCAACCTTGTTTCATTCATTCCTCTCCTGTGCTCACTATGTTGCAGGCACACTGCCACTCCTCTCTGTTCTTCCAGTTCTTCCAGTGTACCAAGCCCTTTCCCACCTCTGAGCTTTTGTAATTGTTTTTTCCTCTGCTTGGATTGCTGTTTCCCAAATCTTGCAGACTTGCTTATTTTCATCCTTCAGGTTTCTGCCCAGATGTTCCTTCTTTGGAGAGACATTTCTGGCCACCTTATCTGAAGTGGCTTCCCTCAGTGACCTTCTCATCTTGTTTATTTCCTTCACAGAACTTATCACTCTCTCTAATTATCTGCTTTCTTTATCATGAATTAGCTTGTTTGTTTATTGACTGTTTGACCCTCCCCACCCCATTCCCACTATAAGCTTATGGGTGGAGGGACTTAGTCTGTTTTGATATTCATTGCTGTTGAACGTATATTTGTCACATAATAGATGGTCAAAGATTTTTTTTCTTGAAATGTAAGCACAACATAAAAAGTATGAAAGTTAGGGCCGGCCTGGTGGCGCAGCAGTTAAGTTTGCATGTTCCGCTTCTTGGCGGCCCAGGGTTCGCCGATTAGGATCCCAGGTGCAGACATGGCACCACTTGGCAAAAGCCATGCTATGGTAGGCATCCCACATATAAAGTAGAGGAAGATGGGCATGGATGTTAGCTCAGGGCCAGTCTTCCTCAAAAAAAAAAAAAAAAGTTAAACAATGTAAAAAGTTAACAATAAATAATATCTTTCCGGCCAGCCCAGTTGGCCTAGTGGTTAAGTTCATCTCGCTCTGCTTTGGTGGCCTGGGTTCAGTCCCCAGGCATGGACCTACACTACTCGTCTGTCAGTGGCCGTGCTGTGGTGGTGGCCCACATACCAAAAGAGCAAGATTGGAACAGATGTTAGCTCAGGGCAAATCTTCCTCAGCAAAAAAAAGTCTTTCTCCCGTCCTTTTCCTCTAGTGCTCCTCTTCAGAAGCAAATATTGTTTCTGGTTTTAGTTTCCTTCCAGAGATAGTCTATGCATGTGGAATCATATATGTGTTTGTCACCCCCTCATTTTTTTCCCATAAGTGGTAGGGCACCATATACAGTGTTCTGCACCTTGCTTTTTTCACGTAACAGCATGAAACAGTCTTAAAGATCATTCTCTCGACTGATTGATTGATAGGTCTGCCTTACTCACCTTAAAAACCTATATAGATAAATCCTAATTTATTTAACCGATCTTCTGTTGATGAACATTACATTTCTTTCTGATCTTCTGCTACCTATAAACAGTGCCACAGTGAATGTTCTTCTACGTATATCTTTGTTCATATGTGCAAGTAGATTTATAGAGTCAGTATAGAATAGTGGTTAAGACTGTAAGTTGGGTTTGAAACCTACCTTTGCCGCTCAGAAGCTTTGTGACCTCAGACAAGTTATTTAATTTCTGTGTGCTTTAGTTCCCCATCTGCAAACTGGGGATAATAGTAGAACCAATATAGGGTGAGAGTGAGGACTAAGGAAGACACTGCATGTAAAATGTCTAGTGTAGTGTCTGGCTCCAATAAATGCTCAATAAATGTTAATTGTTGTTTTCATTCTTATCACCTATAGCTGAACTGTCCAATATGGTAGCCACTATGGCAGTAAGGACCTATGGCTATTCAACATTTGAAATATGACTAATCTGAATTAAGATGTGCTGTAAGTGTAAAGTACACACCAGATTCAAAGACTTAGTACAAAAGAAGAGTGAAACAATTTGATAATTTTGTATTCAATGCATGTTGGAATGATATTTTGGATATATTGGGTTATATAAAGTGTATTACAGTTAATTTCACCTATTTCTTTTATCTTTTTTTAGTGTGACTACTAGAAAATTTTAAATTACATAAGTGGCTTGCATTGTATTTCTATGGCACTGCTAATCTATAGGATAAATTTCCAGAAGTGAAATTTCTGAGTCAAAGGGAATATGAAAGAAAATTTGTCATTCTCTATTCAAGGTGGTTATACCAATTGATACTCTCACCAGCAATGTATGAGGGTCTTTATCCCACACCTTCCATTATTGTGTTATCAAACATTTTGATCTTTGCCAATCAGATAGGTGGAATGTTATGTTTAATCTGCACCTGTCTTCTAAGTGAGGTTGAGCATCTTTTCATGCACTTACAAGATACTTGTGTTCCGTTTCCTGAAAAGTCTGTTAAAGGTGTTGCCCATTTTTCTCTTGGGTTGTTGATCTATTTCTTACTGATTTGTGGGAACTTTTATGTGTAAAAAGTAGTTCATGCTCCCCCCATACTATCATTTGCCTTTTGACTTTATTTATGATATTTTTCCATGCAGAGTATTATGGAATTTTTCCATTTTGAAAAAAAGTTATTTTGACATTTTTATTGGTATCATATTTCATTTGTAGATTAATTTAGGAAGCTTCAATATTTTTATTTATTTATTTATTTTAAGATGAGCCCTCAGCTAACATCCACTGCCAATCCTCCTCTTTTTGCTGAGGAAGGTTGGCCCTGAACGAACATCTGTGCCCATCTTCCTCTACTTTATATGTGGGACGCCTGCCACAGCATGGCTTGAGAGCAGTGCATAGGTCTTCACTCAGGATCCGAACCAGCAAACCCTGGGCCACCAAAGCGGAGTGTGCGAACTTAACTGCTACAGCACTAGGCTGGCCCCAGGAAGCTTCAATATTTTTATAATATTATTGATGCTTCTTATTCATGAACAGGATGTAGCTTTCTCTTCTTTCAAGACTTCTTTTAGATCCTTAGTAACATTTTAAAGATTCTTTTAAATAGATCTTTCACGTTTCTTTTAAAGTTTGTTCCTGGGTATCTTTTCTTGCATGGATTTTTCTGCTACTATATCAGGTTGGGATACATTCTGCTGCAGGTTTAGAAAACTCATAAAAATGCCTTCAGCTGATAGGAGTTTATTTTTCTCACATAACAAAAACTCCAGAGGTGGGTGGCGGCTAGCATGGTTCTGTAGCTCAGTGTTGTTGGGTGTGGCATCTCTGCAGTTCTTTTGGCCCTTTCTGCCAACGTGGCCATCATATAATAGTTGCTGTACCTCTAGGTAGCACGTCCACATACAAGGCAAGAAGAAGTGGGCAGGGGAAAAGGCCAGGATGTTTTCCTCATGTTTTATAAATTTTTACAGAAAGCTTTCAGGGCCTATGAATAGAATCTTTTCTGTGCCTTGGAATGTGGGGGCCTCCCTTCAGAGCAGTTTTTGCTGTTTTAATCTCTGCGGGAACCTCAGGAGTTTCATTGACTGGGAGCAATTTCTGTGTTAATTTAGACCTCAGATTTGAATTTTTTTTAATAACCCAGAACCCAAGAAGAAACAGACATGCTTCCACATCATCTTTCTATAATGGTGGGCCGAACTTTCTCTAGTCTATATTTCCACTGAGAGGGGGGTCTCATTTCCAATTTCCTGCCTTCCACTGGGCCTTGCAACTCAAGAATCAGATAAACGGACAGTTCCCAAATCCCAGGCAGCCACAGCATCACCATTATTACTCTGGTTTCCAATTCTTTTCTTTTTTTCCACTGCCTAGAGTTTTCCCTTTCCTTCTTGTGAACTAAACTATGCATTTTAGATAATGCTTTTTCTACTTTTTCTAATATTTTGAGGAGTTTATAGAGTGGGAATTTGCAGGTCATCTAGTCTACCATATTGCTTGGCACAGAGCTTAGTACACAGTACGTACACATAGTGCATAGTTAAATGTGTTCTTTCTTTCATTTAGGATACAATAGAAGAGATTCATGTCATACACATGGTAGAAGTCAGTACAGGCATACCTTGGAGATATTGCAGGTTCAGTTCTATATATATGTATTAAGTCCAACTGGTCTAGCTTTTCATTTAATTCCACTGTTTCTTTGTTGACTTTCTGTCTGGATGATCTATCCATTGATGTGAGTGGAGTGTTGAGGTCTCCTACTATTATTGTGTGATTATTATCTCCTTTTAGGTTTGTTAATAGTTGCTTTATATACTTTGGTGCTCCTGTGTTGGGTGCATAGATATTCATAAGTGTTATTTCTTCTTAATGGAGTGTCCCCTTGATCATTATATACTGCCCCTCTTTGTCTCTCTTTTCCTGTCTTATCTTAAAGTCCACTTTGTCTGCTATAAGTATTGCAACACCTGCTTTCTTTTGTTTCCCATTAGCTGGGAATATCATCTTCCATCCCTTCACTCTGAGTCTGTGTTTGTTGTTGGAACTGAGATGTGTTTCCTGGAGGCAGCATATTGTTGGGTCTTGTTCTTTAGTCCATCTTGCCACTCTGTATCTTTTTCTTGGAGAATTCAATTCGTTTACATTTAGGGTGATTATTGATATGAGTGCTTAATGCTGCCATTTTATCACTCATTTTCCGGTTCTCCTGCATTTCCTTTGTTTCTTGTCCTGTGTATTTCAGTCTACCACTTGAGTTATATAGTTTTTTATGTTGTGTTTCTTAGTTTTCTCCTTATTTATTATTTGTTTCTCTGCTCTGCTTTTTTGTTTAGTGGTTATCATGAGGTTTGTATTCAAAATCTTGTAGATAAGATAATCCATTTTCTGGTGGCCTCTTATTTCCTTAGACTAAACTGATTCAGTCCTGTTCCTCTTCCCTTCTTATGTTGTTTTTGTCACATCTTATTCCATCTTGTGTTGTGAGTTTGTGGTTAAAATGACAAGATTATCTTTGTTTTTGGTGTTTTCCTTCCCTTTATCTTTAATGTTATACTTGAGTATTTGCTAACCTGTTCTGATGTATAGCTACAATTTTCTGATTTTTGTCTACCTATTTATCTCCTTACTCCAGGCTTTGTAAGCCCTTTATCCCCCCTTTTTTTTTCAGGTATGAGGGCCATCTTGAAGATTTCTTGAAGGGGGCGTCTTGTGGCTACAAACTCCCTTAGCTTTTGTTTATCTGGGAAGGTTTTTATTTCTCCATCATATCTCAAGGATATTTTCGCTGGATAGAGTGTTCTTGGCTGAAAGTTTTTGTGCTTCAAAGATTTGAATATGTCATTGCAGTCTCTCCTAGCCTGTGAGGTTTCTGCAGAGAAATCTGCTGAAAGCCTGATAGAGGTTCCTTTGTTTAGGTTATTTTCTTTTACCTTGGTGCCCGTAGTATTTTTTCTTTGTCATTTACTTTTGCCAGTTTCACTGCTTTAAGCCTTGCAGTAGGTCTTTTCACATTGACATATATAGGAGATCTGGTAGACTCTTCCACATGGATTTCCATCCCTTTCCCCAGTTTGGGAAGTTCTCTGCTATTATTTCTTTGAACAAACTTTCTGCTCCCTTCTTCTCTTCTCCCTCTTGAAGACTTATAATTCTTATGTTGCATTTCCTAATTGAGTCAGATATTTCTCAGAGACTTTCTTCATTTCTTTTTATTCTTAGTTCTCTCTCCTCCTCTATCTGGAGCATTTCAATATGTCTTATCTTCAGTTATGCTGATTTGCTCCTTGACGTTATCCACTTGAGCATTTAGGGAATTCATATTTTGTTTTATCTCATCCATTGTTTCTTTCATCTCCACTATTTCTGATTGGTTCTTTATACTTTCAATCTCTTTTATGAAGTAGCTCCTAAACTCGTGGAATTGTTTGTCTATATTCTCTTTTAACTTATTGAGTTTTTTGATGATAGCTATCTTGAATTCTCTGTCATTTAAATTATATATTTCTGTGTCTTCAGGATTGGTTTCTGAATCCTTGTCATTTTCTTTCTGTCCTGGAGATTTAATGTAATTTTTGATACCGCTAGAGGATGTGGCTCTGTTCTTGTGCACTGTGGTATTATTTGGTCGTAGTTACCACCTATTGCCACTGGATGGGGTTCAAGAGCTGCGTATTCTGAGCCCTGTGTGTTCTGCCAGCATCCCAGGCCCAGGAGCTGGCGCTGGGGAGGGGAGGGGCACTTTATTCTGCATGCTCTCGGGGCGTTCCTGCTCTGCCCTCACTATCTGGTCTCCTGGGGTGTTGGCTTGATGAAGTCACCCCCATGGTAGCTTTCACCTCAGTAGGGGGCTTCCCCCTAGGCTGTGAGGGACCTTAGGGATCTTTGATGTTCCCATGAATGGGTGCCCCTTCCCCACTTCCTTCCTTCTCGGGGCCTTCGTGTAATCCCTGGATTGCAGTCTTTCGGAGAGGGAGAAACACTTTCTCTTACCCCGTTCCACCTCCTTTAAGGGGGGCTCCAGCCTCTCCACCTTCCAACATATGGCTGCGTGGGTCTCTCAGACATATTTTGTGTGGTGTGGATGTTCTCTGTTGGAATATGAATGTCTTTTTCGTTATATTGTGGAGAGGAGAGTTCAGTGGGAGAGCTCATTCCACCATGTTGCTCATATCACCACAGGTTCAGTTCTAAACCACTACAATAAAGCAAATATCGCAATAAAGCGGATCACATGAATTTTTTGGTTTCCCGTGCATATAAAAGTTATGTTTACACTATACTGTAGTCTGTTAAATGTGCAATGACATGTCTAAAAAAACAACGTACATACCTTAGTTTAAAAGTACTTTATTGCTAAAAAATGCTAACAATCATCTGAACCTTCAGTGGGTTGTAATCTTTTTGCTGGTGGAGGGACTTGCCTCGATGTTGATGGCTGCTGACTGATCAGGGTGGTGGTTGCTGAAGATTGGGGTGGCTGTGGCAGTTTCTTAAAATAAGACAGCAAAGAAGTTTGCTGCACTAATTGACTCTTCCTTTCACAAATGATTTCTCTGTAGCACACGATGGTGTTTAATAGCATTTTACCTACAGTAGCACATCTTTCAAGATTGGAGTCAGTCCTCTCAAACCCTGCCACTGCTTTATCAGCTAAGTTTATGTAATATCCTGAATACTTTTTTATCATTTCAACAATCTTTACAGCATCTTCACCAGGAGTAGGTTCTATCTCAAGAAACCACTTTTTTTTGCTCGTCCATGAGAAACAAATTCCTAAATTTCATCATGAGATTGCAGCAGTTTGGTCACATCTTCAGGCTCTACTCTTAAGTCCAATTCTCCTGCTATTTTCACCACATCTGCAGTTACTTCCTCCACTGAAGTCTCGAACCCCTGAAAATCATCCATGAGGGCTGGAATCAGCTTCTTCCAAACTCCTGTTAATGTTGATATTTTGACCTCTTCACATGAATCATGAATGTTCTTAATGGCATGTAGAATAATGAATCCTTTCCAGATTTTTGATTTGCTTTGCCCAGATCCATCAGACAAATCACTGTCTATGGCAGCTGTAGCCTTACAAAATGTATTTCTTAGGGGCTGGCCCAGTGGCGCAGTGGTTAAGTGCGCACATTCCACTTCGGCAGCCTGAGGTTCGTCAGTTTGGATCCCGGGTGGGGACATGGCACTGCTTGGCAAGCCATGGCTGTGGTAGGCGTCCCACATTAAAGTAGAGGAAGATGGGCATGGATGTTAGCTCAGGGCCAGTCTTCCTCGGCAAAAAGAGGAGGATTGGCAGCAGTTAGCTCAGGTCTAATCTTCCTCAAAAAAAAAAAATATTTCTTAAATAAGACTTGAAAGTTGAAATTACTCCTTGATCCATGGGCTGCTGAATAGATGTTGTATTAACAGGCATGAACAACATTCATCTTGTATATCTCCATCAGAGCTCTTGGGTGACCAGGTCATTCTCAATGAGCAGTAATATTTTGAAAGGAATCTTTTTCTGAGCAGTAGGTCCCAACAATGGGCTTAAAATATTCAGTAAATCATGTTATAGACAGATGTGCTGTCATCCAGGCTTTGTTGTTACGTTTATAGAGCACAGGCAGAGTTGGTATAGCATTGTTCTTAAGGGCTCTAGGATTTTTGGAGTAGTAAATGAACATTGGCTTCAAGTTAAAGTCACCAGCTGCATTAGCCCCTAACGAGAGAATCAGCCTGTTGTTTGAAGCTTTGAAGCCAAGCATTGACTTCTGCTCTCTAGCTATGAAAGTCCTAGATGGCATCTTGTTCTAATAGAAGGCAGTTTCACCTACATTGAAAATCCATTGTTCAGTGTAGCTGCCCTTATTAATTATCTTAGCTAGATCTTCTGGATAACTTGCTGCAGCTTCTACATCAGCATTTGCTGCTTCACTTTGCAGTTTTATGTTATGGAGATGGCTTCTTTCCTTGGACCTCATGAACCAACCCCTGCTACCTTCACACTTTTCTTCTGCAGCTTCCTCACCTCTCTCAGCTTTCATAGAATTTAAGAGAGTTAGGGTCTTACTGTGGATTAGGCTTTGACTTAAGGGAGGGTTGTGGCAAATTTGATGTATCCAGACCACTGAAACTTTCTCCATGTTAGCAATAAGGCTGTTTCACTTTCTTGTCATTTTGGTGTTCACTGGAGTAGCACTTTTAATTTCTTTCAAGGACTTTTCCTTTGCATTCACACTTTGGCTGTTTGGCGCAAGAGGCCTAGGTTTCAGTGGCCTTCGACCTGGCTTCTTCACTAAGCTTAATCATTTGTAGCTTTTGATTTAAAGTAAGAGGCAGGCGACTCTTCCTTTCACTTGCTAACTTAAAGACCGTTGTAGTGTTATTAATTGGCCTAATTTCAATATTATTGTGTCTCAGCGAATAGGGAGGCCCAGGGAGACGGAAAGAGATGGGAGAATGGCCAGTCAATGGAGCAGTCAGAACACACGAAACATCTATCTATCAAGTTCACCGTCTTATGCGTGCACGATTCATGGCACCCCAAAACAATTACAGTAGTAACATCAAAGATCACTGATCACAGATCACCATAATAATATGATAATAATGAAAAAGTTTGAAATATTGTGAGAAATACCAAAACGTGACACAGAGATGTGAAGTGAGCAAATGCTGTTGGAAGAATGGTGCTGATAGGCTTGCTTAGATGGAGGTTTAACTACAAACCTTCAATTTGTAGAAAACGCCAATTTTGCAGAGCGCAGTAAAGCAAACTACAATAAAATGAGGTATGCCTGCTTAGAGAGAGTCTCTAAGCAGAGCCCTTTTGACTTTGAGATCCTGTAAATTACAGTAGTACATTTTCTTGCTTTTTTTGTTAACTGTTCCTAATGTCTTGTTGATCAAGGTACTTGACAAACTGACATCTTAATGAAATATATTTTTATTAAATACTGAAAATTCGTATATTGAAATGTAGAGGGAATAATGAACATATTAACTGTCTTTCCCGATATTTACTTTATTTGATGTGACATAAATTCTACTTTAATTTATAACTGAAAAATGATTTCTTAGAACCACTTTATAATGCTTAAATTTCGTAGTATCAAGTTTTATGGATATTTCATGGTTTCTTAGATTATCTTTGTTATGTATGTTATTGTTATGTATATATATATATACACATAATATGTATATAATATATATAATATATATTAACGTATATAATATATACATATTATAACATATATGTTATATAATATATAATATAATAATGTGTATAATTATAAAAATTATATATAATAGAAAAGATATATAGAATTATATATAAATATAAAATTTATATATAAAATTATATATAAATTATATTAATTATATATAAATATAAAAATATATAATTATAAAAATAAAATTATATAATAATAATATATATTATATAATATAACATATAATAACATAATATATACATATGTAATATATACAGTATACATACTATGTATGTATATGTATTGTTATTAAAGTATACTTCTAAAAGAGAAAATAATACATGATCATTTTATGGAGGAGTCTGTGGAATCATTACCATCAATATCCTTTAGTATTTATTAAGTTAGTCTCACGTTGACATTTTCTACTTGATTAAGTTGGTATTCTTCTTTATAAAGTCACATATCTCTGCTGTAACTAAGAAAACATCTGGCCAACATTTCAAATGTTTATAGCTGTATTTACCTATCATTTAGGTTTATTGGGAGAACGGTGCTCAGATCACATCTCCTCATGATAAAGAAATTCTGAAATGTATAGAAGAATGTGTGGAGCCCTGGCATGGTTCCTGGAATGATAATTTGGTGAATACTAGCCCACTGAAGAGAGATCCTCTGCAGGACATTTGCAGGAGATACATGGAAGATCTGAAAAAGATCTGTTTTTACAGGTATCCAAATGGGAGTATAGGATACTATTACCTTAGAATAAGATTAACAAATAAAGGGAAGAAATAAGAATAAGAAAGTGTTAACTGCTCATTATATTAAATTTATAGCTACATAGTACTATTCGTAGTAGTCAAAAAGTGGAAATAACCCAAATATCCATCAACTGATGAATGGATAAATAAAATGTGGTATATCCATACAATGAAATATTATTCAGCAGTAAAAAGAAATGAAATACTGGTACATACTAGACCATGGATGAACCTTGAAAATATTATGCATGTTAAGTGAAAGAAGCCAGTCACAAAGGACCATGTATTGTATGATTCTGTTTATATGAAATCTCCAGAGCAGGCAAATCTGTAGAGACAGAAACAGACAGAAAGTATGTTAGTGGTTGCCTATGGCCAGGAGGAATGGGAGGGTTGGGGGAAGTGGCTATGGGGTGCAGTTTCTTTTTGGGGTAGTGAGAATGTTCTAAAATTGACTGTGGTTATGGTTGAATAACTCTGTGAATATAGTGAAAACCATTGAACTGTACACTTTAAATGGATGAATTGTATAGTATATTAATAACCTCTCAATAAAACTGTTAAAAATTATAGTTAAATATATGTATTCTCTCTGTATAAGATCAGGAAATTTCCTCTAAAATTTGATTTTTTCCTACCTATTTCTGTATTTCCGTAACTATTCCATAAATAGCTAACACTATTGCTAGAAAGCATCCTGGCTTGCTGAGTATATTTTCCCTATCCTATGAAATTTATTTTAGCTTTTTCTTTAGCTTATTTTAATTATATCACAAGTAATGAGTTTTATGATATTAATTGAATGATGACTTTCCTTTACAGGGAATTAAACTCACAGACCACCTTGAAATTTGTACATTCCTCTTTTCATGGGGTTGGACATGACTATGTGCAGTTGGCCTTTCAAGTGTTTGGTTTTAAGCCTCCAATTCCAGTACCAGAACAAAAAGATCCTGATCCAGACTTTTCTACTGTTAAATGCCCAAATCCTGAAGAAGGAGAATCTGTGCTGGTATTTTTTTTTCTATATTTAAATTATTAGTAGTATATTAAACTTCATTGAATAGATAGAACTGATTGACCATCCTAAGATTACTTACAAAAGCAGAAACCGCTTTAGTTTACGTCTTTTAGATTATATTGGAGCCGTATATTCTGTTTTGTTTGAAATCTCTGTGGTGGATATCCCTACTTCTAGGCTTATTTTAAATTCAGCTAAACTATATTCCTTCTAAAATTCATGTCACTAACATCGTTCCTACATTTAGGAATATTGACATTGAATTTCACATTTTCAATGCAATCCAGCTTTTTGGGTCACTGTTTCAGGAACTCTCTTTGAGACTGGCAGAGAAAGAAAATGCTCGGGTCGTGCTAGCCACAGATCCTGATGCAGACCGACTGGCCGTGGCAGAACTTCAGGAGAAGTAAGTAGAACCTGTTATTTGATTAAAAGCTTAAACTTTGAAAAGCGGTTTTTGATTTTAAGTCTTATGTTGGAAGTAATAAAAAAAATAAGAAAATAAATCTCCTGTAAGTCCCACTATCCAGAGATAACCACCTAGGTTGATATTTTGACATTTCCTTTCTATGTTTTTTCTATTCAAATATTTGATATATTTGTTTTTATAAAATTGTGATAATACTAGATATGGTTTCAGATCTTTTTTTTCTGAGAAAGATTCGCCCTGGGCTGATACCTGTTGCCAGTCTTTCTCTGTTTTGTATGTGGGCCGCCACTACAGCATGGCCACTGACAGGTGGTGTAGACCTGCGCCCAGAAACCAAACTCAGGCCGCCAAAGCAGAGCGCATCAAACTTAACCACTAGGCCACTGGGGCTGACCCTGGTTTTATCTCTTGATTATTTTCCACTTAATATTGTATTGTGAGTATTTTTCTCTATCCTTAAATATTGTTTTAAATATCAGTTTTTTAAATGACATGATATCCCAACAGATTGCTTTATCAATGTAGTCATTTCCTAATCTTAGTACTTTGGGTTGCTATGTGTTTTTGCCATTATAATGTTTTGACAAATGTCCTTACCTAAAAAGGACATCAGATTATAACCTTTTTCTCATTAAGTAGGAGAATAAAAGTAACAATGTAATAATTTTTCAGAAGATGTTGCTACCATTTCTACCCTAAGCTCACCCCTTGTCAGTTAGAAAAGCAATAGTAAATGTTTTCTCAAAAATCTCATCCAGTAGTTTTTGGGTTTTCCTATGTGGAAGACGGTAATTTGTAGGTCTTAAGGTCAAGAAGTTTTCATGAGAAGTTATAAGATCTTGACTTGAATTTTCATTCTCTCTACAGTGGTAATTGGAAAGTTTTCACAGGCAACGAGTTGGCAGCGTTGTTTGGGTGGTGGATGTTTGATTGCTGGAGGAAAAATAAATCAAGAAATGCTGATGTGAAGAACATTTATATGTTAGCCACCACAGTCTCTTCCAAAATTCTGAAGGCGATTGCCCTTAAAGAAGGATTTCATTTTGAAGTAAGAATAGTTAATATCTGTGTGCTACTTTTCTAAACCTATTTCTGTAAATTAAAGCCATCTTCATACCAAAACTGACTTATGGATCTCATTTATAATTCCCCCTTTTTTTCTGATTCTGTTAACACTTGCTTAATCTTTTTGATAGTTTAGACACCTTGAGACAAATTCATCCAGTATGTGAATTTCTGAAACTAAGATAAGATGTTCTCTAAAACTTGCATTAATGCTTGTTATTCCATACAACGTCTGGTTTTCATACTGAGAAATCTGACTCCTCGTGACCTCATCAGTCACATAAACTCCACTCCAGAGAGTTGTCTGGTGTCATCGACCGCTTGTTTAGGCTCTTCAAGTTCAAATCTTAAGAAACCTTAAGTAGTCTTCTAAATTGCCAATTTATCTAATGATTCTACATCCAAAAAAAAAAAATAATGACTCTCTCAGCACAGATCATTAACCTTTGTGAACCTCAGGAAGTTAACCTGACCATTTGTACAGCTGCTGGAACTAATGCCACTTAAGTTGCTTTTCCTCTGCCATCTTTGCCAAATGTCAGTGAAAATGTCATCTCTGGGCATTTTTCTTGAGACACAGTCAAGCTACAGGTCTTAACACTAATTGGCTGAATAAAAGAAAATGGTACCTGTCTTAATGAAGTAGAACTTTCAATCTCAGATTTTCTAAAATACAAATAGCAAAACAGAAGAAATTGAAAATTTATTAAGCCTAAGATTCTGAATTATGGTAATGTTAACATTTTCCTCTTTTATATCTACGGCAAGAAAAATGTATAATGAGCACAAAAGAGAAAAAAGAACATGATTCCGAAGACCATTGTTATAAATTTGCTTCCTTGTTTTTGTTGTTGGGGGTGGAGGGTGGGGGCGGCAGCGGTTTTGAGCTTTTATTTATCTTTTTTTTCCTAGTGAGAAGGTAGAGCAGTGAAGGAGCAATCTTAAATTAGTAATGATGAACTCCACAGTCAGTGTGTATCACACACCTTCTCTTGACTCTAAAACAGTTTGTGTCTTTAAAGTGAACAGTAGCTCATCAGATGACAAGTCCTCAAATCTAATGATCAAAAAAGAACTTAGTAACGTTCTTGATGGTTTTATTTAGGCCATCGTGTTAGGGTAAGGCACGCTTGGTTCAAGCATATGTTGTGATAATGTTGTAAGTGCATCATTAAAAAGCTTTATGGCCTTTGATTATTCAGGAGAACTAAATCACAACCTTTATGGGTATTTTTATATTAGTGCTTATGACACAGTTTAAAGGACAATTTCTGAGAAGCAGGGTAATTGAATCCTGGCTCCATCTCTTATATGCAGCATAATTTGGGGCAAATTGTTGAATCTCTGAGCCTCTTGTTTCAGCAACAGTTGTGAGCATTAAAAAAAGATAATGATGTAAAGAACCTGTTACAGTGCTTGATAAATAATAGAGGATCATAATACGTGTGTATTTATGTTACTTTGTGACAATATGCATCGTCAATTATAAATACTGGATTATATTTGGTATAAATCACCCATTAGTGTGCTCGATAAATAGTAGGTCATCAGTCGTAGCACTGTGTGTATCCATGCACTTTATGACTGTATGTTTGCCACTGTGTAAATCTTTGTGGAACGAAGACCATAACAGAAGATTTCTGAGAGTGTTATGTGCATTTAGTGACAAGCTTTTCTCTAATATGTATTTATGAGAGAGTCACTTAACTAGAGTGGCCTCTTCTGCATTTCAGGAAACATTACCAGGTTTTAAATGGATTGGAAGTAGGATAAAAAACCTCCTGGAGAATGGGAAAGAAGTCCTTTTTTCATTTGAAGAGTCTATTGGTATGTAGTAAATATTAAAATATTTGAAATTTGAATGAGAGCATTTTTTAAATGTAGTAATTTTATGGAGAGGAATTTTTGTCTTCTGGTTTTGCATTTTGAGTTGTAAAAACCACAGAGAACTCAGAAATGTGTAGATGCATTTCTTATCAGAAAAAAAAAAAAAACCCTTAAAGGTCCCCTAATACCTTCGGTATCAGTGGGTTTCATTTATTACTAGGCTTTTAAATTCATTGGTCCCTCTGAAGAAATGTCAAACTATTGAAATTATTATAGCTTTAAGTTTTGCTCGTTTTTAAAGATTTTTTTAATTCTCAGGTTTTCTGTGTGGAACTTCGGTTTTGGATAAAGATGGGGTGAGTGCGGCCGTTGTTGTTGCTGAGATGGCATCTTACCTGGAAACCGTGAATATAACATTGACACAGCAACTGATTAAGATTTATGAAAAGTAAGTTTTACTGTTACGAATTTCACATACTAAATTTTTTATTTTTTTGTCCTACTTTTAGCTTTCTAAATTTGTTTTTGAGAAATAGTCCTTTTTCAAAAGTACTAAAATTGTCTGCCACTTTCTTCATAATACTATAATAGGCTTATCTTTAATATACACTTTTTTAAAGAGTTATCTGAAATCTGATTTTAACACTTTAAACCTTTGTGCAGATATGGTTATCATCTTTCAAAAACTTCGTATTTCTTGTGTTATGATCCACCTACCATCAAAAGTATATTTGAAAGACTTCGCAATTTTGATTCTCCAAAAGAATATCCAAAATTTTGTGGAACATTTGCTATTTTGCATATACGGGACGTTACCACTGGGTATGACAGCAGCCAGCCTAATAAGAAATCAGTAAGTATGCTTTTTTTAAAAAAAGTATTTAACAATTTATAATAATTCACACTATAGTGAAGTAGTGGAAGTTCAAGCCTGTGCGTTTCTTGAAACTAGGATCCATTGTTTTTCTCCAGGGCAGTTGTAAGTCCACTAAGTGTCTCTTTGAGTCTGTCCTTATCACTCCCCAAGTGTGTGCTTCCCCCTAGGGTTGTGGAAATGGGAAGGAGAATGAGAAAGACAGAGAGACAGAAAGAGAAAGGGCAGGAGGGAGGGAGAATGTATAATGATGCTAAATAATATTGAAAATAAAGTCTAAAAGCCTATAATTTCAAAGCTATGCATATTTCTAGTTGTAACTTCCCTTTTCTACCTTATTCCCTATACCTCCAACCAGATAGAACAACTTACAGTTTCTTACATACACACATTTTTTCTATTTCTCTCAAGCTATTTCCTCAGTCTACCTTTTCTTCCTACTACTGCAGGTCCATACTTTAGCCATTATTTAATACTTAAGGTCAATGTCACCTCCTCCACATACCCTCCAGATCCCGTAGTCCGATATCTTCCTCCTGAGGTTTCATTATATATTGTGCCTTCCTCTCGTCATTTATCACTTTCTATCTGATGTTATCACTATGTTGTACATGGCAGATCCATTTCTGATAGCGTTTACGCCTCTCAAAGCTTCTGCCTAGGTGGTGGGTGCTCAACAAATATTCAAATGCCATGGATTGCTGATCATATTTATTCTGTCATGACTATTTGTTATGACTATTACTAGCCTAAGTTTCCACTTACAATTATTCTGTGGTTTTCTCGGGATTCAAGGGGCATAATATATTTTGGGAAATCTGCAGCCTCTCGTGTAGAATACTACCCATATTCCTTTTGTGTATATTCATCCAGTCAACAAATATTGGTTCCCAGTTGTTGGTATTCTGTGTATGTGCGTGTATGTATAGATCTGTTTTTCTGTCTTTGTAAACTACTTGAAGAGAAGAACTAAATTTTTTCTTTCTTTTTATTTCTCTAATGTTGCTGTGCTTAGAGTAGTTCTTGGTGTGATCTCTTTTTCCTCTTAACTCCCTTTAAAGTTTATGATATTAGTTATTCAAAGCGCTTTTCTATCTGTTCTCCATGGATTCTTAGAACAATTTTGTAAGGCAGGTAGTATAGATATTATTAATCCCCTAAGATCACATTGTAAGTGTCAAAGTCTTCCTGAGTTCATTCTTCTCCATATTCAGACTGTCATCCATCTGTGTGTTCAACAGGCATTTATCAAAATCCTTCTGTGCCACAGGCACAAGCACACTGGGGATGCAGCAATGACAAAGGCACTCTTTCTGCACTCGGGAGCCTAGTGGGGAAATGGACAAGTCAACAGTGATTACTTTACAAAATGCTAAGTGCTACCAGGGGGTGCATAGGGTGCCATGGAAGAGGATGGGAAAGACCCTTACTCAGATTTGGGGGGCTTATGGAAGACTTTGTAGAGGACTTTTGTGAGCTGAGTTGTAGAGTATGAGTAGGAGTTATCCAGATGTAGGAGGAACAGAGGCTGTTTCAGGAACAAAAGGAGTAGCAAATGCTAGGTCTGGAGGTGAGAAGGCATGTTTGCCTTCAAAGAACCGCAAGCAGTTCTCCACAACTGTAGTATGGAGTGTGAGGAAGAATGACATGTACAGCGAGTTGGTGGAGGGGGCAAGCTTCCAGGCAGGAAGGTCAGTTAGCATGCTATTTCAGCAATTGAGATGATAGACAATGGGAGCCTGCATTTAATAAAGTAGCAGTCGTGATGGAGAGAGTGGACAAAGTGGAGTTAAATACAGGATAGAATATGCAGGACTTGCCAGTTGATGATCTGTGAGTGAAAAAGAGGGGAGGAAGGTCTCTGTCTTAAGCAGTTAGTGTAGAATAGTACCCCTGACCGAGAGAGGCATCTGAAGGAGAGGACCAGGCTCGGGACGCCTCAGGGAAGGCACCCCTGTCAACCCCTGTGTCCTAGTACAACCCCCACCGTTCCCTCAAGATCCCTTCACAGACTGCTCTGTCGTCTAGGAAGAGTGCCAGTGTCCATTCATCTTCAATGTCAGGAAAGCTTCATTTCTTTTTTTAATGTGTAGGTAAAAAACATAAAAAATTTTTTGTGCCACGTGGATTATTTTGCCTGTCCTCTAGGACATGTGCACATTGCTTTGGAGACTATTGATAAACTGTCTGTGAAAGAGCTTTGAAATTGTAAAGCACTTCGCAAATGTAGAGGCAGTTTGGACCTGGATACAGACAGACATGGTTTCAGCTTCTTGCTCTGCCACTCAGCTGGTTACCTTGCATGGGTCATTTACTCTGAGTCTTGTCCGTAAATTGGCAGTAATACTTGCTTTGTGGGAGTATTGATGAGGCCCAGAGCTCATGTGTGTAAAGTATATAACCTAATGCCTGTACTATTATAAATGTTCAGTAAATGGTATATTTATGAATTATTTTGTGTTTAATCTTTTGTATTTTATAGTTCTTTTTAAAATATTTTTTATTTTTAATTGTGGTGAAAAACACAGAACATAAAATTTCCCATCTTAATCATTTTTAAATGTATGGTTCAGTAGTGTTAACTGTGGTCACATTGTCGTGCAGAGGATCTCCAGAACTTTCTCATCTTGCTAAAATGAAACTCTCTACCCATTAAACACTTCCCTATTCCGCCCCCCCCCCCAGCCCTTGCCAACCACCCTTCTACTTTCTGTTTTTGACTGAATTTGACTACCTTAGATACCTTATATAAGGGGAATGTATTTTACAACTCTTGAAAATGAAAAAGGTACCAAGTGCAATTAAGATGGTGTTACAATTGTGCCTAGGTGCTGCCTGTGAGTAAAAACAGCCAAATGATTACATTTACTTTCCAAAATGGCTGTGTTGCCACTCTTCGGACAAGCGGGACAGAACCAAAGATAAAATATTACGCAGAGATGTGTGCATTACCTGAGCAGAGGTGAGGATTGGCTTTTTAAATATATATATAAAAACTTTATTGAGATAGAATTCACATACCATAGAGTTCATCCATTTAAAGCGTGTAAGTCAGTGGTTTTTAGTATATTCAGGGTTGTGCAGGTATCATTACAATCAATTTTAGAACATTTTCATCACCTCATAAAGAAAACCCATTTCCTTCCCTCCCTCTTAGCCCCAGGCAACCACCAACTTACTATCTGTCCTTGTAGATTTGCTTATTCTGGACATTTCATATAAATGGAATCATACAATGTGATCCTTTGTGACTTACATCTTTTACTTAGCATAATGTTTTCAGGGTTTCTGTGTTGTACCATGAATCAGTACTTTATTCCTTTTTTAAAAAATTTATTTTCATGGCCCAATAATATTCCATTATATTGATATACCCATTTTTTTAATCCAGTTATGAGGTGATGGACATTTGGGTTGTTTCCACATTTTGGCTATTATGAATAATGGTGCTACAGACGTTTGTGTACAAGTCTTTGTGTGGACATATGTTTTCATTTCACTGGGATATATATCTAGGAGTGGAATTTCTGGGTCGTATGGTGGTTCTATGTTTAACCTTTTTAGGAACTGCCAGACTGTTTTTCAAAGCAGCTACATCATTTGGGAATTGAATTTTTAAATTTTAGTGAATTTATATTCCTGAGAATGCTCTCTGAGCTTTACCTAGTATATGATGAGTATAAAGAAATGATCAACAAATAATTTGGTTATTGCCAAATATTCATTTTCTACATCTAATATGATTTGACTTGATCTGCCCAATTTATTTCCTTTTAACATTATGAATTGTGACTAAATTAACTTGACTTTAATAAATATATTCAAAGCCCATTTAAACTTATTAAAAGTAATACCTCCTATGATGTTGTCATTGATCAATATATTTTTGGGAAGGCGATTTTTTGAAATTACCTTCAGAGCCCAAGGTACATTATTTTGTATTTCCCTAAATCTTTGTGTTTAAGAGTAGATTTTATTTCCTTTGGGGGAAGAAAAGACCTCCTGAAGTTGTTTAAACCAAACAAACGAACAAAGTTTAAACCAAATTGGGTAATGCTATATTTGGTTAAAAATGAAGGATTATTATTAAAGTAATAGAAACTGATTTGTTGTGTAGCTTGTAAAGTGACCGTGAAGGCAGTTTAAAAGAGGCTGTCCTAGAAATGTTTTGGGCAACAAGAGCTCATCAGGTGATGACTTTGAAGGGCGTCTTTGTAAGTGTGTATTTATCTTTTAGACATCTCATTCTTTTAGCCGTGCCTCCCTCTGCTACTTGAAATACGTGCTGTATCACCCCGTGATATCTATACTGGCTATTCTTCAAAGTGTTTCAGGAAGCTATTTTATCTTAATACCTGGTATTGATGTTCTAAGCCATTAAATTGCCTGACCCAGGAGAAATCTTTAGATGCCCTATAACTCATCCATGTATTAGGGACCAAGGAACTCCTTTTAATGCAGTTCTACATGAGTTTGTGATAATGGTGTTTTTTTGTATGTGATTGCCCCCCTCTTTGTTTTGTTTTTTTGTTTTTTCGTTTTTTTTTTATTGAGTTAATGATAGGTTACAATCTTGTGAAATTTCAGTTGTACATTAATGTTTGTCAGTCATGTTGTAGGTGCACCACTTCACCCTTTGTGCCCACCCCCCACCCCACCTTTCCCCTGGTATCCACTAAACTGTTCTTGGTCCATAATTTTAAATTCCTCATATGAGTGGAGTCATACACAGATTATCCTTCTCTTGCTGGCTTATTTCACTTAACGTAATTCCCTCAAGGTCCATCCATGTTATTGCAAATGGAATGATTTTGTTCTGTTTTACAGCTGAGTAGTATTCCATTGTATATATGTGCCACATCTTCTTTATCCATTCATCTGTTGCTGGGCACTTAGGTTGCTTCCATGTCTTGGCTATTGTAAATAATGCTGCAGTAAACATTGGGGTCCATAGGGCTTTTGGGATTGCTGACTTCAAGCTCTTTGGATAAATACCCAGTAGTGGGATGGCTGGATCGTATGGTAGTTCTATTTTTAATTTTTTGAGGAATCTCCATACTGTTTTCCATAGTGGCTGCACCAGTTTGCATTCCCACCAGCAGTGTATGAGGGTTCCTTTTTCTCCGCAACCTCTCCAACATTTGTTACTATTAGTTTTAGATATTTTTGTCATGCTAACGGGTGTAAGGTGATATCTTAGTGTAGTTTTGATTTGCATTTCCCTGATGATCAGCGATGATGAGCATCTTTTCATGTGCCTATTGGCCATCCGTATATCTTCTTTGGAGAAATGTCTGTTCATGTCTCCAGCCCATTTTTTGATTGGGTTGTTTGATGTTTTGTTGTTGAGTTGCGAGAGTTCTTTATATATTATGGATATTAAGCCTTTGTCAAATATATGACTTGCAAATATTTTTTCCCAGTTAGTGGGTTGTTTTTTTGTTTCAATCCTGTTTTCATTTGCCTTGAAGAAGCTCTTTAGTCTGATGAAGTCCCATTTGTTTATTCTTTCTATTGTTTCCCTTCTCTGAGAAGGCATGGTGTCTGAAAAGATCCTTTTAATACTGATGTCAAAGAGTGTACTGCCTACGTTTTCTTCCAGAAGCCTTATGGTTTCAGGTCTCACCTTTAGGTCTTTAATCCATTTTGAGTTTATTTTGGTGAATGGTGAAAAAGAATGATCAATTTTCATTCTTTTACATGTGGCTTTCCAGTTTTCCCAGCACCATTTGTTGAAAAGACTCTTTTCTCCATTGTATGCCCTCAGCTCCTTTGTCAAAGATAAGCTGTCCATAGATGTGTGGTTTTATTTCTGGGCTTTCAATTCTGTTCCATTGATCTGCGCACCTGTTTTTGTACCAGTACCATGCTGTTTTGATTACAGTAGCTTTGTAGTATGTTTTGAAGTCAGGGATTGTGATGCCTCCCATTTTGTTCTTTTTTCTCAGGATTGCTTTAGAAATTCAGGGTCTTTTGTTGCCCCATATGAATGTTAGGCTTCTTTGTTCTAATTCTGTAAAGAAAGTCATTGGGATTCTGATTGGGATGGCGTTGAATCTGTAGATTGCTTTAGGTAGAATGGACATTTTAACTATGTTTATTCTTCCAATCCATGTACATGGAATGTCTTTCCATCTCCTTATGTCGTCATCCAATTCTCTCAGAAAGGCCTTGTAATTTTCATTATATAGGTCCTTCACTTCCTTAGTTAAATTTACCCCAAGGCATTTTATTCTTCTTGTTGCGATTGTGAATGGTATTGTGTTCTTGAGTTCTTTTTCTGTTGGTTCATTACTGGAGTATAGAAATGCTACTGATTTATGCAAATTGATTTTATACCCTGCAACTTTGCTGTAGTTGTTGATTACTTCTAACAGTTTTCCAATGGATTCTTTGGGGTTTTCTATATATAAGATCATGTCGTCTGCAAACAGCAAGAGTTTCACTTCTTCCCTCCCTATTTGGATTCCTTTTATTCCTTTTTCTTGCCTGATTGCTCTGGCCAGGACCTCCAGTACTAGGTTAAATAAGAGTGGTGATAGAGGGCATCCTTGTCTCGTTCCTGTTTTCAGGGGGATGGCGTTCAGTTTTTGCCCATTGAGTATGATGTTGGCTATCGGTTTGTCATCTATGGCCTTTATTATGTTGAGGCAGTTTCCTTCTATGCCCATTTTGTCCAGAGTTTTTATCATAAATGGCTGTTGGATCTTGTCAAATGCCTTCTCTGCATCTATTGAGATGATCATGTGGTTTTTATTCCTCAGTTTGTTGATGTGGTGTATCACGTTGATTGATTTGTGGATGTTGAACCATCCCTGTGTCCCTGGTATGAATCCCACCTGATCATGATGTATGATCCTTTTGATGAATTGCTGAATTCAGGTTGCCCAAATTTTGTTTAGAATTTTTGCATCTGTGTTCATCAGTGATATTGGCCTGTAGTTCTCTTTTTTCATGGTGTCCTTGTCGGGTTTTGGTATCAGCGTGATGTTGGCCTCATAGAATGTGTTAGGAAGTGTTCCATCTTCCCTAATTTTTTGGAATAGCTTGAAAAGGATAGGTGTTCAATCCTCTCTGAAAGTTTGGTAGAATTCCCCAGGAAAGCCATCTGGTCCTGGGGTTTTATTCTTTGGGATGTTTTTGATTGCTATTTCAATCTCTTTCCTTGTGATTGGTCCACTCAAATTGTCTGCCTCTTCTTGAGTGAGCTTTGGGAGATTGTAGGAGTCCAAGAATTTATCCATTTCCTCTAGGTTATCCATTCTGTTGGCATATAGTTTTTTGTAGTATTCTCTTATAATCTGTTGTATTTCTGCAGAGTCTGTTGTTATTTCTCCTCGCTCATTTCTGATTTTGTTTATTTGAGCTTTCTCCCTTTTTTTCTTTGTAAGTCTGGCTAGGGGTTTGTCAATTTTATTTATCTTCTCAAAAAACCAGCTCTTTGTTTCATTGATCCTTTCTACTGCCTTTTTCGTTTCAATACTATTTATTTCTGCTGTGATTTTTATTATTTCTCTCCATCTGCTGACTTTGGGCTTCATTTGTTCTTTTTTCTCTAGTTCAGTTAGGTGTGCTTTAAGGTTGCTTATTTGGGATTTTTCTTGTTTGTTAAGATGTGCCTGTATTGTGATGAATTTTCCTCTTAATACAGCTTTTGCTGTATCCCATATGAGTTGGTATGGCATGCTATCATTTTCATTTGTTTCCAGGTATTTTTTGATTTCTTCTTTAATTTCTTCAATGATCCATTGCTTGTTCAGTAGTGTGTTGTTTAGTCTCCACATCTTTGTGCCTTTCTCAGCTTTTTTCTTATAATTAATTTCTAGCCTTATAGCACTATGATCGGAGAAGTGCTTGTTATTATTTCAATTTTTTTAAATTTGTAGAGGCTTTCCTTGTTTCCCAACATATGGTCTATCCTTGAGAATGTTCCATGTGCACTTGAGAAGAATGTGTATTCAGCTCTTTCAGGGTGAAGTGATCTATATATGTCGATTAAGTCCAATTGTTTTAGTTTTTCATTTAGCTCCACTGTTTCCTTGTTGATTTTCTGTCTGGATGATCTGTCCATTGATGTGAGTGGGGTGTTGAGGTCCCCTACTATTATTGTGTTGTTTTTAACATTTTCCTTTATGTCTGTTAATAGCTGCTTTATGAATCTTGGTGCTCCTGTGTTGGGTGCATAGATATTTATAAGTGTTATTTCTTCTTGATGAAGTGTCCCTTTGATCATTACATATTGTCCCTCTGTGTCTCTCTTTACCTGTCTTATTTTGAAATCCACTTGGTCTGATATAAGAATTGCAACACCTGCCTTTTTTTCCTTGCTATTTGCTTGAAGTATTGTCCTCCACCCCTTCACCCTGAATCTGTGTTTGTCCTTGGGGCTGAGGTGTGTTTCCTGGAGGCAACAAATCGTTGGATCATGTTCTTTAATCCATTTTGCCACTCTCTGTCTTTTTATTGGAGAGTTTGATCCGTTCACATTGAGAGTGATTATTGATGCATGTGGACTTAATGCTGTCAGTCTGTCGCTCATTATCTTGTTTTCCTGCGTTTGTTTTCCTGTTTGCTTTAGACTACCCATGTAATACTGCGATTTCTTATGCTGGGTTTCTTAGATTTTTCCTTATTTATGATTTGTGACTCTGTTCTGTACTTTATTTTAGTGTCTACCTTGAAGTTTGTATTTAGAATCTCGTGTATAATATAGTCTATTCTCTGGTGGTCTCCTTCTTACTTGACCAATACTGATTTAGACACTTTGCTCTTCCCCTCCTAAATAATTATTTTCATTTTTTATTCCAACTCGTCTTATTAATTTGTAGTTAGAGTGATAAGATCGTACTTGCTTTGGTAGTTTCCTTACCTTTACCCTAATGCTATAATTGAATAATTGCTATCCTGTTCTGGTTCTATCCATCGGTCTCCCTAGTCTGTGGATTGTGTCCCCTTTCTCCCTTTTTTTCTTTTTTCAGGTATGAGAGTCTTCTTGAGGATTTCTTTTAATGGAGGGCTTTTGGTTACAAATTCCCTTAACTTTTGTTTGTCTGGAAAAGATTTAATTTCTCCCTCATATCTGAAGGAAATTCTTGCTGGATAGAGTATTCTTGGCTGAAGATTTTTATCCTTTAAAGCTTTGCATATGTCACTCCATTCTCTCCTAGCTTGTAGGGTTTCTGTAGAGAAATCCGCTGACAGTCTGATAGAGGCTCCTTTATAGGTTATTCTCTTTTTTTTTTTCTTACTTCCCTGAGTATTTTTTCCTTATCTTTCCTTTTTGCCAATTTTACTACTATGTGCCTTGGGGTAGCTCTTTTTACATTGACAAATCTAGGAGATCTAAAACCCTCCTCTACACACATTTCTCTATCGATCCCTAGATTTGGGAAGTTCTCTTCAATAATTTCGTTAAGCACACTTTCTGCTCCATTTTCCTTTTCCATATTCTTGGGAATTCCTATGATCCTTATGTTCTTACTCCTCATTGAATCCATTATCTCTCGGAGATTTTCCTCGCTTTTTTTTTAATTCTTAGTTCTCTTTCTTCCTCTGTCTGGAGCCATTCAGCCTGTCTATCTTCAATTATGTTACTCTGCTCTTCTATGGTGTCTACATGGGCATTCAGGGAATCCGTATTCTGTTTTATCTGGTCCATTGTGTTTTTCATCTCAAGTAATTCTGTTTGATTCTTCTTTATCATTTCAAATTCTTTTGTGAAGTAACTCCAGAACTCGGCTTGTTTCTCTATCTTTCTCTCTACCTCATTGAGTTTTTTGATTATAGCTGCTCTAAACTCATTATCACTTAGTTTACCTAATTCCAAGTCCTCAGGACTTAATTCTGTGTTTTTATTGTTTTCCTTCTGGTCTGGGGGCTTTTATAAATTGCTGGATGCTAGAGGAGCGGTTTTTTCGCATGGTGGTAGAATTTGGTTGCAGTTACAGCCTGTCGCCACTAGATGGGGGGGTCGAGAGCCACGTGTTATGTGCTCTCCGCCTTGGGGCAAGATGGCTGCGCCCACTGGCTTTGGGGGGGGGGGGCTGTTACACACGCTGCTCTGGGTTCAGATCAGTTCTGTTCTCTGGTCTCCCAAGGCCCTTTGTTTATGGGGTCCGCGCGGACGGATGCTTTCCCCCCGTCAGCGGGTCTCCACTGAACCAGGGCAGGAGTCCTGGATGATCCCCCGGTCGTGCAGCCCCTCCCCCGCTCCTTCCCCACCCACGCCACAGCCATCGCAGACTCTAGGGGAGGGAGCGATGTTCTCTCCTACCCATTCCAGCGCCTCCGAGGCTGTAAGTAGGGTTTATGATCTCCGCCTTCTTGGTATTGTAGGTCTCTAACGAGCTGGCATTATGTTTATTCTCTGAAATTCAGTTCTTCCAATCTTTTGTTGTATTTTGGAGGGGAGAGAATCCCGGGTCAGCTCACCCTGCCATTTTGCTCCACCTGTGTTAGTTCTTTCTCCTGTTTTGTTTTGTTTTAACTGAATGAATTTCTCTTTCGTTTACCAGTTGCTTAGTCATCCCATCAGGTATAGGCCCTCTTAAAAAGTCATAACAATGTAAGCAAATTTTAAGGCTATGAGAATAATTTCTAAACTCTCAATCTTTCTCCTCAGTGACACTGCCTTACTAGAAGAGGAACTGAAGAAACTCATTGAGGCTTTGATTGAGAATTTTCTTGAGCCCAGCAAAAATGGCCTGATCTGGCGTTCTGTTTAGTGCCCACCAGGACATCATTACTTTGCACTGGCGTATGGAACAGGACTACCAAGGACTCCATGCGTTTGAACTCATGTTAGCTTTCTCTCTATTTTATCTGGCCAAGTATCTGTTTGCTTTTATAGTCTTTCTTTTTGGTTGGCTGACTAAACAAACTGTGTAAATTTGAAATGAAGTGGTCTGGAGAGAAATTATTCAAATGTTTTCATAATCTTGAACAAAAGTCATTACATTAAAAGTATTATGGTAACACGTTTAACAGAAACAAAACATTACAAAAGTGAGTGTTCTTATTAAAGTGTGATTAAGCTTAGTTCTGTATTCTTGTAATTGTGTATAGCATGGTTTTAAAAGAAAGCAGATAAATGTTATATAATTGTAGAGTTGGTTAAGGAAATTAATCCATAAAATTGGCAAGAAAATGGCATTGCTCCCAGAATACTGTGGAAAAGTGTCATTGTTACATCACAGGTATTAACTTACAAATTGGAGTATTTGAAATAGAGTATTTAGCATTTCTAGCTTAGAATGGATGTTTCATTATGTGGTTTCAGCACCTGTTTTGGGTGCTCTTGGTGCAGTGTAAATTTATTGTATGTATTTAAAATTCTGACGTTTACTGAACATAAAACAATAGTGGCAACACTCCCAAAGGCTTTGTTCTTAGCAGATTTCTTGGTGCCTTCTCAGGGTATGGGTGAATTGAAACAGTGTTCCTGCATTGAATATAATTGAATCAGTTAGTTTTAAGACAGTTAAGGAAAATCTTCCAAACTGGATAGGTGCTTTCCCTCTGTATCAAATAGGTTTGCTGATTTTAAAATCTTATGAATGTAAATAAAAATCTTAATAATAACAGGCTCAACGTAACTGTAGTTAAGGATCTTCCTGTTAGAATTGTCAGTTCTCACAGCCTTTAAGTAAAGAAAAGAATCTGAACTGAAAAAGGAGCTCTGAATTTATTTGAAAGTTTAACTTTTGAATTACATTTTTATAAGTAGATTTATTCCTTTATCAGATGAAGGAATGCTAATTTTACTAAGAAATAAAACCTCCAGGTTTTGGGTGTTATGAAACACTAAAACTACGTGTTTTAAAACTAAGGTCCAGTTTATCCTGACACCTTTCTGGCTTCTATAGAATTTCTGATCACAAGAGTGCTATTTATCTTTTTTAATATGGAAAAAAGAATTTGGAAGGTCACTTTGGTTGATTCTGCAGTCTTCTAAGAAAAACTTAATAGGGGAGTGCTGTTTAATCTCTTAAAGTGTATCCTGTCCTACGTAGCTCACGGAAAGCTTAAACACATGAAGTATAGCTAAGAGGTAACAGTAACAAGGCCTTGGCGTGTAATTATTCTAAACAAATTGCCTATGGGAGATAACTGGTACTAGAGAATTTACTTCCTAAAATATCATAATAATACACAATTTGAACTGATTAGAATATGTATTAAATCACGGTTTGGTTTGTTGCAACTATCAGCTAACATTTGGTTGAACCTATATAATCCAAATATAATTTTCAAATTATTGTATTGCCACTATTGTTAATTTGTTCCTTGCTTACTCTCTTAGAGCTGGATGTTGTATGGCTGTAGATAATAGCTAGCTAAATGTATTTCTGAATGAGTTTGTTTTCAGAGGCTTTGCACTGAAGAAGAAATGTGTAGAATTTTTTGCTTAATTTGCTTTTAGGAATGTAGATTGTAATTTAGTAAATGGCCTATATTCTACAAAGAGGTGTGAACAATGCTATATATATATATATATATATAAAATATGTATATTTGGTTTTAGTATCTGTGTTTCAGTGACTGACGAACAAAGTGGAGCTAAAATGATATGATAGCCCATTCATAATCACTAAAGCCATGTCACGATTGTCGTTCTATCATAAAGAGAACAGTTCTGAGTGCAGTAATGTAATACAACATTTAAGTCATCTGAATCAAGGTGAAAAGTTAGTAAAGCTTGGATTCTTATCACAAAAATTTAAAAATCCAGCTAAAATTAACAATGTTTAGGAAATTATTTGATTCTAGCCAAGCTCTCGAATCTGGCTGAGCATGATATTTAACGTGAACTTGACAGCATAGATATACACTTGCCTAACAGGATAAATTCAGTAGCCTAACCAGGAGAGACAGAAGTGCTGGCCAGTGGGTCTCAGCCATGGGCTCTATGTTGTTTATCTTTTTCTTTATAAACGATATCATGGAAATGAATGCATTCTCATTGAGGTGTAGATCAAAGCTGGGATTTTCCAGAGCTTTGGGGAAAAAGAAAGAGTGGGGCAAGATCAAAGCATACATTGGAAATAAACAGTAGAAATTAACAAACAATAGAAAGGTCAATAAGGTGGCAAAGGAGATGCTTCTTGTGAAGGGCAAACTTACCATCCTCAAAGTAAGGAATAAACTGGCTATGGGCAAGTTGTTTACTTGTGTTTATTTGTTATTATGTGCAGATAGTGACCCTTCTGTTTACCTTTATTAGCACCACTAAAAACAGGCCAAGTTTTAGGAGGTGAGACAAGTACCCCTCTTACTGATTCAATTCCTGCTAGGATGTTGTGTCTTAGGATTGTATGGGAACTGGGGAGGGGAGGATATAGCAGAAATAAGAAGAAATAAAATATAAGTTGGGAAGTAAGACTGCTGAGAAAAAGCTTGAAGAATTAAGATCATTTAACTCTGGAGGGGGAAAGCTGTAGAGATAGTTTAGTAAGTGTTAACTTATTACTTGAGTCTTTTATTGAGGGACTCAAAGTGAGAAATAGTATGACAAACTGTTCTTCATCTCCAGTGAGGACAGAATAAGAGGGAATAGTGATCTTTTTAAAAAAATAAAATAAAAATTTTAAATGTTTATATACTAAATGGATTTGTAAGGTTCCTTCCAATACTTTTTTTTTTAAACTCAGGTTGGAACAAAGATGATATCATAAAGAGCACTGAAAGTAACATTTGAGTTTCACTTCATATCTAGAAAAACTTAGCTCCCAGGACAGTTTTTGTATATGGTGAGTAGTAGATGCATGAGTGCAGTCTTATTCACTGCAAAAAGCCCTGCTTGATAGTATTTTTAATTTAACTTGGCAAATTGAGACTTGAACATGATTTTGTTCATCTTGAAGAATGTATAAGCATTATAGGATATTTGAGGGGTTTGTTTTAAATATTAGGTATTCTTATTTGGATGTAGTAACTTCTGCAGGATGTAGTTACTTCAGTAACTTCATAGAGGTTATAAGAGATTGGATACTTTGGAATATCTTTATATAGGAAATAGACCACCTGTTTCTTAAGAAGATTGCTTCTAGAGTTGATGCAACAAAGATATTAGCTGGAGTTCAATGGAGAATTTCATTGTTCTATGAACTGCTGCTATTGGTACTTTTTTCAGATGTTTTCCATTGATGTTTGTGATGCTTGAAAAATCCAAATTCCTCTTGGACAAATTTATTTTATGCCTTTTTCTCTCTACCTCCCTCTTCCCTTAGGTGCCCTCCCACATTCTGTTACTGTGAAAAGCTATTGTCCTATTACCTCACTGATAAGAAATCTTAACTGTATTCATTCAGAATGCTTTAAACTTATTCATAAACTATGTTTGTTTATTGACTTTTTGTTATTTTGCTATTGTGAGAATATTTAGGCATTATGAGAAGTAATGTTAAGTCTATTTCATAGCCTTTTTTTTTGGTCTGTCTGGATACTAGTGTGTGTTAATTTATTATAGTCTTTTATAATTCACTTGTTTTCTGAGATTGCTCTAGAAACTGGTGAGGAAAAAGTCATACTAACAAAAATGGATGTCAATTGATTTTATTTCAGGTTTCCTTGTACTTTGAGCATCCAAAGCACAAGATTTGAGGAAATCTTTTTTCACCTTTGTCCCTCATAGCATCTTACCATGAGCCATGAGAAGTCTCAGTGGAAAGAAGAGACTCTCTTTTTGTCTGACTCTTTACATAGCATGACTTTACTTCTAGTTGGAAACAATGTTCGTGTTTGCCATTGGTTACTTTAAAATATTCACCATACTGTTACAGTCGTTATCCCATCTTTCCTCTTTGTTAACTCAAAACTATGTACTTGGAAAAGAGAACATATAAGAATGCATAAAGTGGCCAAGAGGAGGGCAAAGTGACATATCTTAAAGTTTGCTTCTCACATTTTTCCACCAGCATAACCCTGAAGTGGAGGAGCATGAATATGTAAGGGAAGGGGCCTGAGAGCAAAATCAGAAGCAGCCTACTGATCATGAAATTTCATGTTCTGTCTTAAAAATGTAAGTGAATTGTGCATTCTCCATATTAAAACTGCTTTAATATAAAAACGATTCCTTCAATCTTCACGGACTGGTGCTCCCAGGAAGGAGCACTGTGTTTATCACGTGGCCTCTCAGTTTTCTCCCCCCAGTCCCCCTCAGTTGCTGCATCTCCCTAGGGGTGCACACGCTGACTTTAGTGTGAGAAATATAAACAGAGACCATATCTAGGATACTCTTTGCCCTTTAGAAGCTGACCTTTGAAAGTGTTCATGCCAAATTAAACTGACCTGGAACAGTTATGTTACCGCTGAACCTTAGGATATAGTCAGAGGTGGCGGCCAGTGTGTTCATGGCACTCCCTGACTAAGAAGGAGCACCTGGCTGTCGGCTCCCTGAGAGCAGGGGTGATGATTTGTCATTTTTCACCTCTGTACTACCGAGTGTAGTGCCTGTTAGGGAGTGCTTAGTTGGTGACAGTAGGAATTAAGGGATTTTATTTTAAAGAAGCAAATGGTTTAAGACACAATCAGAAACAATTTCTAATTCAGTTTTTAAAACAATTCTCATTCCTGAAATCAGTAATACGCAATGTTAATTGAGCACGCATACCCTTCAATACTCAGTTTCTTTGAAGAGGGCAGAGCATATTCCTATTTAGAAATTGTCTACAATGCCTAGTATTTTACACTCCAAGCAAGATATTGGCCAAGGAGACTCAGCAGGTGTCTATGTGGACTTCACATCACTAGTGTAAGTGCCACGTTGAGCACTCGCACTACCTTCCAGTGAGTCACAACTGATTTGATACTATTTGGTATATTTTTGTCCAGTATTATGATTCATCTGTATCTTACAAGAGCCACTCAAGCAAGAGTCTGCATCTGTATGTGGTGAGGCCTTCTTGTTAAAGGCTAAAATAAATTGTTTGTATACATCATTGAATATGCCAGATAAAATATGTGCAGTTAAGAATGAATTTTTCTGAGTGTGTAACAGTAGTTCAAAATTGTGCCCTTGTTTTAACAGTTTCTGTCGACATCTGCTCATTTTTCCCTACAAAAACACCAGGATGTATCATAAGTACTGCCTGTGAGAATTTGCACTTTAAGTATTTGTGTGTGAATTTCTTGTGGTTTTAGCCAAATGAAGTGTTATCAGTAATAAACAGGTCTCTTCATAGGCATGAGTTTCTGCGTAATTTTTATTATTGTAGATAATGTGTAGTTTATAAAGTTTGCTATGCAAACTGAACATGTTCTTGAAATATATACATGGTGTACCCTGGAATCTTCTTTAAGCCTAAGTGAATATTCTAGCTCATTATTCAGTAAATATTTCTTGATTGATTCATCAGAAGTCCCAGAAGAAAGAGCTAATATTAAAGTTCTTTGTTTTATTTTTCTCTTTCTTTCCTTCACTTGACCTAATTTGCCCATGTTAGCATCTGCTAACATAATAAAAAGTTAAAGGTTTGAAAATCCCTCAAAGTAACAACTGTATCTCTGTGACACAGTAGTGATCATGGAGTGAGTTTCCAGGGTTGTTATAACTCTGTAGTCCTGGTCTCCATTGCCTGGCTTCCTCTGATCAGACTCAAAGGAAAGATGAGTGAGAGTGGCATTCTACAAGGTCATTTTATCACCTTCTACATTGAAGATTCTGAGAACCATGCTAACCCCATCCTTACCCCTAACTCTATTGTATTGTTCATAGCACATAAACAAGTGAACAAATAAATTTAAGTAGTAGTAGTATCTGTCTCCATGAGTGTAGCTTTCTAACCAATTTACCACTGCCTAGAACCTTGCATGGCACATAGTACGTGCCCAGTAAATACTTATTGAGTGAATGGACCCATCTCATATTTTTGCCTGCAGAAGAAAAACACCAAATTCTTGATTCTGCGTTTGCACAGAGTAAGTTGCATGTGATGAGAAGTATGCAGTAGCGATACTACCAGCCTTAGAGATTTATAAACCTGTTTTTCAACATCTCATCCAGGCAACACCTACTTCTTGCTGCCTCCGCATCCTCTCTACCCACATCCTGCTGAAATTTCCAGCTCAGCATTTTCTTCCTGCCTTCTCATAGTGGCCCCATATCCTCCTGGTTTGAAACCTCCAAGTCATCTTTGATTTCTCCTGCCACTGGATATGTGCTGTTTGACAAGTTCTTTAAATTGAACATTCTCTAAAGATAAGGACATAGCCGTTGGCCTGAGACCCACCTTTACCCACCTAAACAGGGACCAGGAAGCTGACTCAACCTAAAATCATAATAGGACTGTTATCATCCCCACAGGAGGAGAGTTGATGTGTATATAAATGGAGATGTCTTGGAGAAGAGATTATAATAAAAATATTTGATTCCCTATCCTTCTTCCCTCTCCTCCCTAAACTAGCACTCCCTCATTTCTGTTTAGTGATGTAGCCATTCTCCTGTTTATTTCCATCTCTTTCCCTCTGGTTCTAATCATTAAATGCTCTAACCTTGTATGTAATTTGCTTTAAATTAAGTCTTTGACCCTTATCCCTCTACTTCATTTATTCATTTTATAAATATTTATTGACCTGGAAATATGTAGGAACCAAGAGCACTCCAGAAGACTCAGAAGTAGGAAGAAAAACCACAGCAACCATGTTATGCTGGAACAGCCTGTTCAGGACACTGTTCCCCCTGCCCCCAACCACCAGATCACCTCTATCTATTCCTTATGTCTTTGGATTCAAAGCACCTGGAGAGAAAGCCCAGTTGGCTGGACTTCTGTCACATGCCTGCCTCCTAGCTGAAACTAGAGACGCTAAGGGGAGGACTTGACCCCCTCAGCTTCCTTCTGAATGGTAGTAGGAGGTAGGCCCCTGCAGTTACCCTTCCATCGAGACGCAGTGGGAGAGAATTAATTGACCAAACGGAAATTATGGTGCACACGAAAGGTGACAAACGCCCACTAGAGTGCGAGAGCAAAGTGTTGAGAGTAAGTAAGAGCTGGGCAAAGAGGGAGGGCATCCTAAGCACAGAACACAGCGTGAGTGCTCAGAGAAGCATAAGTGGTTTGGTATTGCCATGTTGTGAGCAGGGATGTGAGTGAAGAGGTGGGTGAGGGCCCTGTGTGCTGTGCTGTGGAGCTTGGACTTCAATCAGCAGGTGCTGAAAGTCAGGGAAAGCTTTCAGCAGAAGGTCTCTAAGAGACCATGGTGGAGGTGGGGTGTGGTATGAGAGACTCCACCCATGGAAAGAATTTTAAAGGTCGTCTTACCCAACTCTCATCATTTTCTACAGTATGACTGCCAAATGGGGATATGTATTTGAAACTGTCCAGTGACAACTTGCCAAGACACGTTGTTCTCTTTCGAAGAAAGGCCAGTAGAGAGTTCTTTCTTGTGTTCAGCTGAAGTTGCCTCCTGCCCTTGGGAACTCAGTGTTATACAAAAATCCATTTCCTTTTTACTCAGTCTTTGCTCTTCAGTCTAAATATGCGTAATTTATCTACTGTTCCTTATATGACTGATTTTAGGTTCCCCTCACCTTCCCAGTCACTCTATGGGCAGTTTTCAAAGAGCAGGAGCCAGAGTTAATATAATACCCTAGAAATGGTGGTGGCAGCCCTGAGTAGAAAAAGGTGGAATTTCTACCTGACATGGAGGCAGCACAACACACACGCATGGCGGAGAGGGGGCTCTGCCTGCAGCACACTTCTTGACACCTCTTCATTTTGCAAACAACCCCTCCTCTTACCCTCAATTCAAGCACCATCCCTTCCAAAAAGCCTTTCCTGCCCGTCCCACCCACCATGCCGCCGGGCAGGGGCCCAGCTCTGTCCGCCATAGCTGCCTTCGCTGACCTCTCTTACAGCACTTCCCACACCATGAGGAAATGATCTCTGTGTTGGACTCTCCCAGCCCATTGTGAGCTCCCGAGGGCTGGAATTGGCTGACTCAGTGCACCATCCCCGGTGCCCAGAACTGAGCCAAGCAGAGAATGAGCCCTCAGAAAAAAATAAAGGTTCGGCTGAAATGAACTGAATTGGAATTTGAGCTGAGTTTTTAAAGGCAAGTAGGCTGTGAATAAATAAAGGGGAGGGGGCGCACATGGTATATGAGTAAACTCAACTCAAAGGAAAAGAAATAGATGAGTGAAGACTGGGAAGCAGGAGTACTTGAGGCTTGCCAGAGGGCTTCCGGCCGGACTTTGGCTGCAGCCAAATCGTAAGCTGGAGAGAAAAAAAACAACCTGAGGCTAAATAGGGAAAGCTGGAGTGGGGGAGGGGTAGAAGAAATGTATTCCCTTGTGGGCAGGAAGCAAGGGCAGAAAAAATAAAACTGCAACTTGATCAGAGCTTTTTCCAGTTGGTCACCATTCCCACATATGCATGCTTCCCCCTGGTGGACAGGGATCCATGTCCCCTGAAATGAACTCAGAACCTCTGCTCTGGAAGGAACCCAGGTTCAATGAAGCATTTCTCTTTACATTTCGGGAAGCCTGAGAGTTGGGTTGGGGATCCACTAGCGTCCACAAAGTGGACTTTTGCAGAACCCAAGTCATCTTATTCCCAATCTGCTGCTTTCTCCCCCACGACCTGAGGATGGCTGGTTGAAATTCATTCAATGAATCTTAGTCTTCAACCAGAAGGGGCCCTCCCTACTTCTATTCAGGAGAAAACTAAGGACAGAGAGAAGTGATCCCCTGAGTCACAGAGCAGATCAGTGGCAAACCTGGGACTAATACTCAGGTCTCCTGACTGGTAGTCCCTTCTTTCTTCTGTATAAATATTTACTAACCCTCTAGGAGTAGGACAGTGAATAGCAAGTTGATAAAATGAAACCCACACCTTTAAGAAGACAGAAACAACTACAGTGCAATATTAAGTGCTGTCATAGGGGTAAGTATAGAACGGTGCAGGAGTAGAGAGAGGGGCAACTGTGCGGGATCCAGGAAGGGCTCGAAAGAATTGATGGGACTAGAGTGGAGCCTTGAAGGAAGAGCAGGCATGTTTCAGGCAGAGAAAAGAGGAAAGTCCCTGCAGACACAGGAGACAGCAAGAAGAATGCAGGAAGAAGCATCCTGGGGAGGCTGGGTAATAGGTTTCTGGTCTCAGCCAGTGGCACTTCAGATTTTACACACTCTCTCTGGGTGAAATGCCCAAAGTACCAACTATCGCTCTAAAGCTGATGACCTCCAGGTCTATGTTTTTAGCCTAGACCTTTCTAAGCTTCAGTGCCACGCAGCCAACAGTTTTCAAGTCACCTCTGCCTGGATGTCGTCCCAGAACACTTCAAACTTAAGTCGTCCAGGCCTAAGCTTTTTCTTTCTCACCCTTGACTACCCCCACCAATGCCACCAAGCTTGCTCCTTCTCCTGTGTGGACTGTCTTCGTGAGTCATCGTTCTTTATTTCTTCTCCCTCCCTGTCCTTTCCCCACACTGAGTTAAGCACCTGGTGCTGCCAATTTTGCTTCCTAATGCATGAAAATCCCTTCTTAATGCAACAAGATGGAGGCGAGGATATTTTTTTCTATTAAAACTGCATAAAATATGGAGTCATATGATTACAGTACTCTCCCCTTATATGCAGTTTGCCTTTCTGTGATTTCAGCTACCCATGGTCAACTGCAGACTGAAAACAATGCACCACAGTGCCTGTGTCCTTCACTCACCTCATCTCATCACGTAGACGTTGTATCATCTCACAGCATCACAAGAAGGATGAGTATGGTACAGTAAGATATTTTGAGAGAGAGAGAAACCACATTCACCTAACTTTTATTACAGTATATTATTATAATTCTCCTATTTTATTGTTAGTTATTGTTAATCTCTTACTCTGCCTAATGTATAAACTAAACATCATAGGTATGTATGTATGGGAAAAAACAGTATATACTGGGCTCGGTAGCACCCGAGCTTTCAGGCATCTACTGGGGATCTTGGGACGTATCTCCCGTGGATAAGGGGGGCCTACTGTACTAGGGCAATGGAGCTAGCCTGGAGTTCTGGGAGTTCGGTTGTGCCATCTGGATCTGTCCAGCCCTGAGTGTAGCTTAGCACCACCTGGAAACAATTCCTGGTTCTAAGACTGGCTGAGACTTTGGGATGGCAGCAAGGATTCTGGAACTTGCTTGCTTAGTTGACAGTCATTTAGTCAGTTGGTCTGGGGAGACTGGCTCAGTAGAAAACTGAGGACACTGGGAGCCCATCCTCTACTTTCCAGTTTTCAGAGTTGGGGTTGTCTCGTGATTTACCTACTGAGCTTTGCCCTCCCCTTCAGTAATTTTAGTCCAGCCAGTATTTGAGATCCAGCTGTAGTTGTCAACTAATGCAGTTATTGTGGAGTTTCATTGTACAGTATACATAAAATTTATCCCCTCTTTTTTTCTTTACCCTGTAGTAGTTAAGAACACAGATTCTGGGGGCCGGCTCGGTGGCACAGCAGTTAAGTGTGCACGTTCCACTTCTCGGCGGCCCGGGGTTCGCCGGTTCGGATCCCGGGTGCGGACATGGCACTGCTTGACAAGCCATGCTGTGGTAGGCGTCCCACATATAAAGTAGAGGAAGATGGGCAAGGTTGTTAGCTCAGGGCCAGTCTTCCTCAGCAAAAAGAGGAGGTTTGGCAGCAGATATTAGCTCAGGGCTGATCTTCCTCAAAAAAAAAAAAAAGAAAGCTCCACTCATAGGTGGAAGTTAGTATATTGATAAGGAGATCTGATCGGTGGCTACCAGGGAAAAGGGGGAGTGGGGGGAGGGCACAAAGGGGGAAGTGGTGTACCCACAACATGACTAACAAAAATGTACAACTGAAATCTCACAAGGTTGTAATCTATCATAACATTGATGAAAAAATGAAAAAAAAAGAAAGAAGAAACAAGGACACAGATTCTGATGTTGGGGTGCCTAGTTTCAAATCCCCTTTCTACTAATTTCTAGCTGGGAGACTTTGAACAATATGGTAGCCAGCCTCCATGAGGGCCCCCACAATCCCTGCCTGGCAGAAGTGATGGCATGCCACTTCCAAGATTCAGTTATAAAAGATACTGTGACTTCCATCTTGGTCACTCTTTCTCAGGTCGTTTGCTCTGGGTGAAGCCAGCTATTATGTCATGAGCAGCCCAATGGAGAGGCTCATGTGGTGAGGAACTGAGGCCTCTTGCCAACAGCCACATATGTAAACTTGGAAGCTGCAGCTCTTTCTGTGGATTAGGAATATGGGTGTTGCTTACTTGGTGGTTCTGGTTCAACATCTCCGTGGGATTGCAATCAAGATGTCAGCTGCAGCTGCAGTCATCTGAAGGTTTGATTGGGGCTGGAGGATCAGCTTCCCAGAGAGTTCACTCACTTGGCCGTTGGCAAGAGGCCTCAGTTCCTCACCACATGAACCTCTCCGTAGGGTTGCTTGAGTGTCCTCATGACAAAGCAGCTGGCTTCCTCCAGAGTGCGTGTTTCAAAGAGAGAGCAAGGCACAAGCCACAGTGTCTTCTATGACTTAGCCCTGGAAGTCACACACTGTCATTTCTGCAAAATTCTCTGGTCACACAGATCAATCCTGATACAGTGCAGGAGGGACTACACAGGAGATAGGCATCATGGGGGCCATCTTGGAGACTGGCTACCATAGAAGGAAAGATGAAAGGATCAATTTTGAACACGTTATATTTGAGACACTTGAGAGACATCCAAGTGTAGATGACAAGTAGGCAATCGGAAATATGAGTCTGGGGCTCAGAAGAGAGGTCCAAGCCAGCGATCTGAAGTTGAAAATTCAACATATTTAAAGCCATGGAAGTGAGTGTGATCACCTAATGAGAGTATGCAGAGAAGTGAGAGGCTTAGCTTTTTGGAATTTCAAAATTTACTCGTTTATTTTAAATTTACAGTTACAATTTAATCTAATCTTTCCTGATAAAAACTTTAAAATAAATAAAATTAGAAAGATAAAACAAACACCCACGTACCCACCACCTAGAATAACAAATATCAATACTCTTTCTCATTTGTCTCATATATTTTCCTTCCCTTTTAAACCACTAACTAATCCAATTCCCTGCCTTGACTCCTATGTTGGTTAGATTACTTTTAATCGGTTAGCTTTTGCTGACAATCTACCCCAAGGACTTCATGGTTTAAAACAACAAGTATTTATATAGCTCACAGTTCTGCAAGTCAAGAAGTTGTGCTGAGCTCAGCTGAGTTGTTCTTCTGGTTTTGGCTAGGTTCAACTGCCAAGTTGTCTGGGAGCTGGATAGCCTCTGCTGGGATGGCTCATCTCTGGTCCATGTGGTCCCTTGTCTTCTAGCAGGAACTCATACCATGCCTCTGCTGCATTCCATTGGCCGAAAATGTCACAAGGCCAGTTCAGATTTAAGAGGAGGAGAAATAGTCTCCATCTTTTGATGAGGGGAGCTGCAAAGTCGCAACTCAAAGAGTATGGATTCAGGGAGGATTAAAGGATTGTGGCCATTTTTGTAATCTACCACAGTTCACTTTCTGACATAATTAGTCACATTCCTCCCACAAAATATGCTCACCTCCATTCCTGGACCCCCAAAAGTCTTTTGCAATTATGTCATCCGGCTCAGAGTCTAGGATCTTATCATGTACATCAGGTTTGTATGTGACTTGATTAATATTGTTCTTCCTGATCTTGACACCTGTGAATTAAGAAGACAAGTTATTTGCCTCCCACATATCTAGTATACATGAGTCAGAGGCAGGATAAACTCAATAGACGTTTCCATTCAAAAAGGAGAAACATAAGAGGCACACAGTCATCCTAAACAGAGCAATTCTGGACTCCAGCTAAGCAAAGGTGGTCAGGATCCCTATCCTGGCTGAGGGAATATTCCTCGCTCAGGCCCAGGTTCTACTTCCTGGGAGTGGCTCCCTAGTTCATTGATCTCTGTGCTGTTGGGCTCCACCCTCTGGACCATCCTTCCTTGTCCATCACCCTCCTTGGCCACTTCTGAAGAAAGGGCCTATCTTGGCAGCTGAGTAGCAATTTGAATTATTTTAGTCCGGGCTGTTGGTACTTTCACTTGTATAACTCATTTAAAAATTTTGTGGATTTTCTATGTATGTGATTATAGTCTACTCCATACTCCAAACGATGCACTCACAATTGTTTTTCGGCCATCTCTCTCAATTTTATTACTGCTATTTAGAATTAAGCTTCTGTGGATATTGTTCTTAAGATTCCAAGAAGTCTTTTGGTCTGGATATCTACTAGACATCACTTTAATTATTTCAGAGGTCTTCATAAAGTGTGTTAGAGCTACAGCTTTGATGTCCTCACATCACCAGGCTGTATTTTCCTGTAAGGACCTTTTGCTGGCTAGGAAACCTCATTATGAAAAAAGTTTTATTTTTTAACCTGGTAAGTCCTGCCCCTCTCTGTTCTCTCTAAATTTCTTTTCCCAAACAGGCCAGTTCTTTCTCTAACTCATACCTCTCTTCCTGTTTTAAGGTTATCACACACAGTTAGGAGCACCCAACTGACACTTCCAACATTCTGCCAAGAGATTTTCATAGCCAAAACAAAAGCTTTGAGTATTTTCCCCCATCTTCTAAGTTACCATAGGCAACAGTTTTGTCAATTGCTTTGCCACTATAAAACACAGATTACCATTTTTCCAGCCTCCAGTAACAATTTCCTCATCGTTTTTCCAGACTTCTTTGCTTGCCATTTTTCCAGTCTCCACCCATCCCTGAACCCAAAGCCAGTGCCATAAATTTTGGCGTTTTGTAAAGGTATCATTTCACTTTTGGACACCAATTTCTGTAACAGTCAAGTTTTGCTGCAAAACAAGCTACCCTGAAACTTAGTGGCTTAACACAACAACTATTTATTTATCTCACAGTTTTGCAGTTTTGCAATATGGACTGAAGTCGGCTGGTTGGTTCTTTTGGTCTTTGCTGGGTTCACTTATCAGATGGAGGTCAGCGGCCAAGTTGACTGGGTGCTGGTTAGTTTGGGATAGCCTCAGCTGAATTGGCCAAGCTCTGTCTCCTATGGCTCCCATATTCCAGCCATCTAGCCCAGACTTGTTCACATGGGTGCATGGGCAGGGCTCCAAAAGAGAGGGACAAAACATGCAAGGCCTCTTGAGGCCTAGGCTCAGAACTGGCACACTGTCCCTTCTGTTGCAATTTATTGGCTAAAGAAAGGAATAAGCCCTTCCCAGATTCAAGGGGAGGAGAAATTGCCTCCACCTCTTAATGGAGGGAGATACAAAGCCACACAGCAAAAGGTGTGGATGCAGAGCAGAGTGAGGATTATGACTATCTTTACAATTGCTGTATCTCCTCAGAGGCCGCTCTCATCATGAATTTGGTGTGCATTCTTCTCTTCCATACCTCTATAGGTATGTGCTTGACATACATACATACATATATATATATATATATATATCTTGATGATAGCTATATATGATGATCATATATATATATACACACAAAAAATATATATATAGTACTTTTTCTGTCAGTTTTATATACTTTTAAATGAATGATTTCATATACACTAAAGAATTTGTGTAATGTAAATGTAAGACATAAAGAATAAGACACTTTTATACCTACCACTCAGAGAAAGAAATGGAATTTTACCAATACATTTTAAACTCGCTTTGTGCCCCTCCTAACCTAACGTTCATTTCTCACCTGGACTACGCAGTGGCTTCCTAACTGGCCTTTCTACCTCTGATCTGGCTTCTTCCGATCAGTTGTACCCACTGTAGTCAGAATAATCTTTAAAAAACAAATCTAATCACATCGTTGCTCTGCTTAAAACTGTCCAGTTGCTTCCCATTGACCTCAGGATAAAACCAAACTTATTAACAGAATAGGTCCTTCATCATCTGGCTCCTGTTTACACTTCATGCCTCATTTCTGCCATCTGTCCCTCAATATCCTATGCTTTTTCTCAAAACTGATCATTGGGTTTTGGCCGAAGAAAGAGGCTTCCATAGTTCCCTGCACCTACTCCTACACGGCGTATATTGTATATTGGCTATTCACTTGTAAGTCTCCACTACTTGACTCTAAGGGCTCTGAGGGCAGGGCGCCATCTGGCCCCACTGCTGCATCTCTAGGTGCCAAGCACAGCACCTGGCACCATGGATGCTCAGTAATGGTTGAATGAATGCCTGAAGGAATGAATTCTAGGCTCTGGGGACAAAAAGCAGCTCCACAGAAAGCTCCTGGTATAGGTGGAACACAGATGCATACATTGATAAATTAATCTGTGCTCAGCAAACAGCAAATGGCTGACAAGGATGGTGGATTTGAATTGACTTCTAAGTTCCACCAGGGGTCACTATGGGAATGCCTCAGATGTCTCCTAACAAATCATGTATTTCCTTGGAAAGACCCTACCTACTTTGAACGGAAATATGATTTTCAAAGGTAGTGGTTACTGTTTTGTGTTTTAATAAACTCCCTATTAAGTCCACTCAAGAGAGCTATATCTGAGGCATCTGTGAGTTTGAAGGACTGAAGTAACCCCTGCTGGTGTCTACTTCATACTGTAGTAGTTCTTCAACTTACAATCATCACAAGAGCTTTCAAAAACATGATTTAATTTATCTTCTACATCAACTGTTGGGAGCCAGAATATGGATTGTTGTTATTATTTCCATCTTCAAGATAACCTTAGCATCAAGAGGTAAAGTAATTTTCCCAAAAAATCACAGCTGGGAAATACCTAAGCAGGGACTTGGATCTGTCTTCCCAATTCAAATGTATTCATTCTCTAAAAATATATTGAGTTCCAGGCTCTGTAAAAGACGACAGAGGTACAAAGGCATGCCCTCCAAATTTAATGTCTTAGAAGCAAAGACTGTCAAAGCTGGAGGGGACCTTGGAAATCACCTAGTGAAGTGCTCTCAACTTAGACGTGCCTAAGAATCCCTTCAAGAGCCTGTTAAAATGCAGATTCCTGGACTTTGCCTCCCCCTCGCCTACATTTTGGTTCAATGACTCTGAGTGGGGCTCTGGAAACTGAATTTTTCATAAAAACATCCACTCTTCCCCCCATGATTCTGATACAGATGGACTGTGGACCACACTTTTAGAAACATCCATCTATTGGTTTAATCCTTTCATAATAGGGAGGAGAAAACTGAGAAGAAGTGAGTGGAAGTGAGTCCCCCAGGAATTTTCCTTGGATGCAGTAAGGGAGGCTGACCCAGGAACTGATAATGAGCAAACTGAAGTAATGATGCCATAGAAAGAGCACTCAACTGAGTGTTGGAGACCCTGGGTTCATCTTCAGGCTTTACCATCTTGCTCCTGAATCTCTTAACCTCAATGAAGTACGGTTTTCTCAACTGTAAAATGCAGAACAATACATACCTCATAGGCTTCTTGTGAGGAAAAATGAGATAAATAGTATAAAAGATTTGGCAGAGGCCTGGCACATAGAGGACTCTTGATAAAGAGATTGAGTGATGGGATTATTTTGAATGCTCTTTCTGCTCCATTTATTCTGTTTTTAAAATTGAGTACCTACTGAAAACAGCTCAACACAAGGTTGACATAAGGGAAGCCATATTGTAGGAAGACATGTTGTAGAAAAGAGATCATGTCATAACTTTGAATGACCTCTAACTAAGTAACCCAGCTGGATTTGCACCCTCCAGGAGATCCACCTGCTCTGTAGATTTTATGACCCCTGATAGTGCATATACCTCCCAGCTGTGATAAGACGGTAACTTCATTCTTTTGAGTTCCTTAGGAATGTGGTGACCCCCCAAACAGAGAGTCTATGCTGATACCCATCATCAATGAAAACTGAATGATCTGGTGTGGCAACTCTCAGTCTGTAACACCAGAGGGGCAACATTCCTAACCCCCTCCCCTATAACCTGCTGGCCTATATAACTGCTTCAAGATTCTGTGCCCCCCTGAAGAGGGTTCTTTTGGACATTAGTTGGCCATCTTCCCTCTTGCTAGCAGGCTGTAATAAAATGCCCTTTCTCTGCCGCCATCTTGCCTCTTGACAATTGACTTTTGTCTCACGGTGAGCACATGGTGCCCTTTGTGGGTAACATTCTATTGACAGGCACAGTCCTGCCTACATGAAACTTATGATCTCGTGGAGCCGATAGCCATTAATTATAAAAATAAGGAATTATAATTGTAATAAATGCTACCAAGGAAAAATACAGGGGATGTTTTGAATAATATGGAGATTGGAACCTAGTCTGCCCACAAATAAAAGGTCCTTGAGGAAATGACTCAAAGGATGAGTAGGAGTTAGTCAGAAATTACACATGAATCAGGAAAGAGCTTGGCAGGAGCAGGACATGAAAAGGCCAAAGGCTGGTGTGGCTGGTATGGAGTGAGCAGGAGAGAGTGGCATGACGAAGCTGATGGTGATTATTATTTCTGGAAAAGCTTTCTCTTTTCTTGCCTTGATATTTATTTGAAAATCTTGATCTTTTCATCAAGACTTTTTGTTCCTACTTCAATTTTCTTTTCATTTTTGTGCTAAAAAGCCTAATAATAATAGTGACATTTCCTCAAAGCTAATATACATTTTTTAGTTTTTGACATTCAGAAATAGAGATTGTCTAGTAATACAGGTCAAAAAACAAACAAAAAACCTTGCTAAATACCAAATAAGAATATAAAGTGAGTCTTCACAGACTGAGCTGTACTTGGAAAATATTTATTCTATTGTCACATAATTATTTGTACTTGTAATATAATTTAGTAAAATTTTAGTTTGTTTTTAGTTAAACTTGGAACCTTGTCGTTACATAGAGTGACCTCAAAAATTCCTCTCTGATGCAGAATTAAAACAAAATATTAAAGTGTAGGAAGTTCTGGTTGTGGGAAGATGTCTTGCTCTTGAAAGAAGTATAAAACCTGGACAGAATGCCTGAAGTAGGCATGTAAGGACTCTGAAAAGTAAATGATAGCAGGTAGATTGGGGAAGAAGACCAGAATTTGAAGCACCACTGAACTGGCAGTGAGTTTTCCCTTTTCGATCCTCCATCGCCCCAAACTCGGAAGTGGGCCCCAGGGGGAGGACTGGGAAAGCTGCAGAAGAAGCCCTCTAACTCTGGCTCAGGGAGAGAGAAAGAGGACCCCTCACATGGAGGTGGGGGGGCATCCCATGTTTACCTGTCTTTTGTTCTCTGTTCTCCTACAACCCTCACTCCAGGCAATCCACAGTGGTGGCCACAAATGGCAGTGGTGGTAGTGAGGGCCTATGGCTACCTAAAAGTTTGAGTTATCTTACATATTATATCTACATTCATTGCAACTTTATCACACAGTGCTGTAATTTTTGCTTTCAACAATCCCAACAGAGTAGGGGAAACTCCCACTGATTTTTTTTTCTCCCTCTGTCCTCCTGCCACTTGGCCCCAGATGCATGCAATTATGAGAAGTATACAACAGAGTAGAGTAACTGAACCCCAAGGATTTTGGCCAAAAGACCAAAAAGGGGAGCTTCAGAGGACTGGAAAGTACCAGAGAGATCACAGAGAGGGAGGAATTCAGGAGAGCAACCCCATAATTCCCCTTCATCCCTGAGCTGTGCATACGTGCTCAGCATGGATCTGATGCTAAATAGCATACCATACACTTGAGCGCTGAGGTATGGCATAGATCACCGTCCAGATCCAAGACTGGCCACTGGGTGGTGCATGGCTGGGACAGATTTGAATAGCACTGCAAAAGCTTTGAAAGCTGAACTGACATTGGAACCACAACCACAGAAGGCAGGTCAGGACTTCTAAATCTGACTTGGTCAATTGAGTGCCAAAACAAAAATATTACTGTTCTCCATAAGATTTAATTAAGATCTAGACACTTATAATATTCAAAATGTCTAGTATTTAATCCAAAATTACTCAACATATGAAGAACCAGGAAAATCTCAATTAGTATGAGAAAAGAGAGTCAATAGATGTCAAGGAAGAGATGACACAAATGTTGAAACTGTTGAAGATTGTTATAAAATGCTCCAAGTAGTAAGGATGAACACTCTTGAAACGAATGGAAAGGTAGAAAGTATCAACAAATAAATACAAGATATAAAGAGGAATGCAATAGAAATGTTAGAACTGAAAGTAGAATCACCAAAATAAAAAAAAAATCACTGATAGACTCAAGAGCTGAACAGACATGACAGAGAAAAGAGTGTGTGAACTTGAAGACAGCACCATAGAAATTATCTAGTCTGAACAACAGAGAAAAAAGATTGGAAAAAAACCGAACAGGGCCTAATGAGCTGTGAGGCAGTACCTAATTTATGTCATCAGAATTCCAGAAGAAGATTTTAATAAAGAAGTATTTGAAGAAATAATATATGAATATTTCCAAGATTTGACAAAAGACATAAATCTACAGATCCAAGAAGCTCAGTGAAGAACCCCAAACAGGATAAACCACCCCCCAAAAAATTTATTCCCACATCATAAATCAAACCTCTGAAAAATGAAGACAAAGACAAAATTCTTGAAACCAAGCAGAGAAAGATGACACTTTGCTCATAGAGGAACAATGATTTGAACACTGTGGATTTCTCATCGGAAACCGTGGAGGCCAGCACATCTTTAAAGTGCTGAAAAAGAATGAACTGTTGACCCAGTGAAAATATACTTCAGAAATAAATTTGAAATAAAGACATTCTCAGATAAAAGAACGTAGAGGATTCATTGCTAGCAGACTTGCTCTAAAATAATTGCTAAAGGGATTGTGAATCAGTAACCAAAAAACTTCCTACGAAGAATTATGTTAAGTGAAATAAGCCAGATAGAGAAGGACAATCTCTGTATGACTTCACTCATATGAGGAATTTAAAAACGTAGACAAAGAGAACAGATTAGTGGCTACCAGGGGAAAGGTGGGGTGGGGGGTGGGCACAAAGGGTGAAGTGGTGCACCTACAACACGACTGACAATAATGCACAACTGAAATTTCACAAGATTGTAAGCTATCATTAACTCAATAAAAATTAAATTAAAAAAAAAAACTTCCTACAAAGAAAAGCTCAGGCCTAAATGGCTTTAATGGTGAATTCCACCAAATGTTTAAGGAAGAATTAACTCCAATCCTTCACAAATTCTTCCAAAATATAGACACAGAGGGAACACTTTCCAGCTCATTCTCTGAGTTCAGTATTATCCTGATGTCAAACCAGACAAAGACATTACAAGAAAACTACAAACCAACACCCCCTGGTAATACAGATGCAAAAATCCTCAATGAAATATTAGCAAACTGAATCCAGTGACATATGAACAAGGTTTATCCTAGGAGTGTAAGGTTGGTTCAACAAAAAGAATCAATCACTGTAAAACATCACATTAAGAGAATAAAGGATAAAAACCACATGATCATCTCAATAGATGTGGAAAACATATTTCACAAATAAAAACACTCAACAAACTAGAACAGATGGGAACTTCCTCAAATGAATTAAGACATTAACAAAAAACCCACAGCTAACATCATACTTAATGGTGAAAGACTGATAGATTTCCCTCCAAGATCTGGAACAAGACAAGGATTTCCTCTCTTGTCACTTCTAGTCAACATTACACTGGAGGTTCTAGCCAAGGCAATTGGGCAACAAAAAGTACTAAAAAGCATCCAGATTGGAATGGAAGAAGTAAATTATCTCTATTTTCCAATGTTATGATCTTTATATATAAAATCATAAGGAATCCACGAAAAACACTATTGGACGTAACAAACAATTTTAATAAGGTTACAGGATACAAGATCAACATACAAAAATCAATTGTATTTCTATATACTAACAATGAACAATCTAAAAATGAAATTAAGAGAACAACTCCATTTACAATAACATCAAAAACAAGACCATTTATATGAAACACCCATATAGGTAAATCCATATGGATGGAAAGTAGATTGGAGGTTGCCACAGGGGAGGGGCATGGACAATGACCGCTAATGGGTATATGGTTTCTTTTTGGGTTGAAGAAAATATTCTGGAAAAGTTCCACAACTTTGTGAATATACTAAAAACCAATGAATATACACTTTAAAAATGTGGGTGTTATAGTGTGTCAATTATATCTCAATTTTTACAAGAGAAAAAATGCTTAGCAATAAATTTAACAAAGTTATATATAATTTCCTAGCTCTGTCTGCTGAGAGGACCTGGGAGGAGACACAAGCCAGTTGCAGTGAGCATAGCTAGTGCCTAGATGTTGGTCTCTGAATACTCTTCTCTAAAAGGAACCAGGGGAAATGCTTGATTCCAGGACTGGAGCAGGGAAAGTACAAGATGACCTGGAATATCTTCCAAGTAACAAAATATGGAAGTGCTCCAGGAATGAAGGGAACATATCAAAAGGACACAGGAGCCAGACTGAAGGGGCTACCATTGGCTAACTCTAGGGCAATTCGAGCATCAAAATAAGCAAAGTGATGAATTACAATCCATTCAATAGAACTCATGAGCCTATACTGATATAAATAAATGAATATGTAAATAAATGGGGCACCTCAAGATCCTTAACTTGATCACACCGGCAAAATCCTTATGCCATGTAAGGCAACATAGTCACAGGTTTTGAGAATTAGGACATGGGCATCGGTGGGGGGCCGTTATTCTACCTACCACAACTCCCAACCTTCTACGGGCGGAAAGCGGTCTAAGACAACTACTCAGCTGCAAACACAGGTCCATGGCCATTCCAACATTCCTACCCCAAGGAGAAGTGTTATGAGAGAAACTGTGATGGAGAGGGTGTCAGAGTGGAATGAGACAATTTAACCAATTGTGGTTAAAAATTTTGCCAATTTAACAAATACATACAAGAGTGTGAACACATTGCTAGGCTCCCCCATGCTCCAATCCTGAGGGCTTTGAGAAGGGTTTGTGCAAATTAGAGGCCTTGAAGCTAAAGCTTCAAAAGCTTCAGGGTAAATCTGCCTCGAGTAGCAATTAACAACAGGGCATCTGGATCCACGCTATCTAGGTTCAGGTCCCTGTTCTACACTTACTAGTTGTGTATGTTTATTATGTTGATGTTACCAGAGTGGGTTCTCCAGAAACAGATGCTGAGATAGAGTCTAGGTGCAAGTTATTCATTAGGGATCAACATCTGTGAAAGGGAGAGGCAGCAGGAAGGGGCAGAGGGAGAGGTCCAAGAGGCTTGATGGAGCCTTGATCAAGGAGGCAGGAGGCATAGAGCTAGTATTCCTGTCAGAGCTGTCTCACGTTGGGCCTAAATAGCCGGGCCTTTGTTCCTTCCTCTAGCTCACCGCATGACTGAGTGGCACCTTACAAACTTCCACTGGATTTTCACGGAGAACAGGCTCAATTCCTGAGCATGACATACAAAGCCCCTTCACAATCTGAGTCCCAACCACAAGGAACTTTTCATCATTTCTGGAAGTCAAACTGTTTTCCGTCTCCAAAACTTGGTACACATGGGTAACTTCTGCCAGGAAAGCACATCCCTCTCTTGCCTGTCATCTTCCAGACAATTCCTTTTCATCCTTTTGGACCTGCACAAGCCTCTGTGAAGCCCTTTTCACCACCTATGCAGGGACGAGGGCTCCCTCCTCAGTGTCACCATTGCTCACTGCACAACCCTCAATTACCCTGATAGCACTTTTTGGTGGTTATTTGTTCACATATCTGTTTCTCCTTGTGAGTTCAGGGTTGGATCTGCTATTTCTCTGTGTCCTTAGCACAGTAACAGAGGTGATAAATATTTGTTAAATGAATGAATGAATGAACATTACCTAGGAAAGAGGGGAAAAGAATAAGTAGCCTACAGTATAATAATAATAACAATATTTTTGTTTGCTTAAGAGACCATAGGTATACAGTATAGAGCAGTGGCCCTGAGCCCAGAGTTTTCGGTTCTATAGCTTGTAGATTTGTCATGCACTGACCTTAACCGCCTTCACCGTCTTCACACACTGACCCTTATGGCCTTCTTTGACCCTCTCTGGTCAAGATTCTACTCATCCTTCAAGATAGCTCGGATGTCAAGCATTCGTGTGAAGTGTTTTCCTCCCTCTGCTCTCTCGGCCCTCTTTGCCCACACCGCTATTACTAAAACGCATCATTTACGCATTTCCCCATCAGAATCCAGTGGTGTTTCTGTATTTCCACCCTCTGATCCAAGGGGGTAAATATTTTGGCAATGGCGTGGTACAGCCGTAGACCAGTGAATTCATCGCTCACCCACCTCGGCCTCAGTTTCCCCAGGTGTGAAGTGGGCACAGAGGAAACATCTTCCCAGGGCTGTGATTTAGTAGGGGGCGGGCAGACAGTGAGGTTGCAGGCAGCCCCCACGCAGTCGGAGGCGCGAAGGGGCAGGAAGGTAGGAGATGCAGAGCGAGGGGAGGCGTCAGCGCCGAGAAGGAGTCGGGGGCGGGGGCCGAGGCGGGGTGGCCAGGCGGGCCGGGCAGCGGGGCGGGGCCGAGGCGGCGGGGCCGGGAGCGGCGGGGCGGGCCGGCTGGACGGGCCGAGGGGACGCGCGCGAGCGCCGGCATGGGCCCCGCGGCGCGGCTGGCGGCGCTGCTGGCGCTGCTGGCGCTCCGGGCAGGGGACCGGGCAGGGGCCGCGGCGCGCGGGGACACGTTCTCGGCGCTGACCAGCGTGGCGCGCGCCCTGGCGCCCGAGCGCCGGCTGCTGGGGCTGCTGAGGCGCTACCTGCGCGGGGAGGAGGCGCGCCTGCGGGACCTGACCAGGTGAGGGCTCGGCGGCGGGAGCGGCGGGGACGCCGGAATGGGGGAGACCGAGTCAGAGGGGGAGACCGAGACACCGTGCTACGGGGTGGGGTGACTCTGAGGTTCATTGTCGTCCTGTGTGGGACCTCAGACCCCGTGTCACACTGTGAGACTGAGACACTGTGGCCCAATGGGACCTCCCCAGATCCATTGTCACCCTGTGTAGGACCCCGAGACACTGTGGCGTGGGGTGATGGGGAAGCTGAGACTGATTATGACCCCAGAGATGCGGTGTCACACAGTGTGGGTCCTCAGACTCTGTCACACACACACTATGGCACTCCAGATCCAGCGTCACACAGCGAAGTTGATACACTGTGGAAAAGTGTGGAGGAGAGACTCTGAAGCCGAGGACCTCACAAGGCACTGTGTACAGCTGTGTGGGCCCCAGGTCCTGTGTCAGAGACACAGGCATACTGCCGGAGTGAGATGGAGAGAATACTGTGTGATGCTGTAGCCATATGTGTGTTGACCATGTGACCCAGTGAACTGGTATTTTGTATAAGGAGTCAGGTGATGTTCTGTGACCACGTAGGAGATTTACATGTCATTTGGATGGATGAGGACGACGCTATGGATATCATACTCTGCATGTGAAAGGTGCCGAGTAATTGTACAGGTCACTCTATGAATAATGCTTCATGTTCATCAATTCATTCAACACATATGTTTGAGTGCCTATTGTGAGCCGGGCACTGTTCTAGGCACTCGGCATAAAATAGTGAACCAGACCCAACTGTGCCCTCGAGGAGCTTGTAGTCTGTAGCATCATGATTGGTAATCAGAGATGTCCACTGCCTCCTTTGCTTTCAGCTCTCCCTTCTCTTTACTTGTGAAGGAACTCTCTAAATACTAACTAAACGATAACTGAAATGTTATATGTGTGTGGAAGTATCTGTCACCAAGAAAACACCGGGTAAAACTATACTTGATGCTAGAGGATACTGAGTGTAGTACACACAAGCAGATGCTCGGCCAATATTGTTTTGCTATCCAGTCAACAAACTCTAGTGCTACATACTGTGAGATAAAACTCCATAACCATGCGTTGACTCTGTCAGTGTCAACCTAGGAAAGATGAATGACTGTATCTGATGCCATGTGTATCATATACACATATGTGTTGTGTCTTCTGTGCTTGGGACATCAAGAAGCCCGCAGCGTGAGAAACTGTGGAGTAACCATGTTGCTGTCTGCATATATTCATATTGTACTTCTATCATGTGACTCTGTCTCACAATGGACTGCTTATAAGCCTGTGAGTGAGTGGATGTGATAGTAATACCGATTCTGGGGCATGTGGGAAGGTGTGTGGGACACCGTGGCTGTGTGAGCGAGCCCACGTACAAGAGAATCAGTTTGTGTGTGGAGGTGTGTGTGGGAGATGTTGTTTTTCAGTGGTGACTGAATCATGATGTGGTTTGGTACATGCTCTTAAGTGTGTAGCTGGCATATAAGCAGTTGTATGCATGTTTAAATTTACTGTTAGTTTGAAATAGTGTGATCACACACACACACACACACACATAATGTTTGTTAAGTCTGTATTAATTGTAACAATAAATGATGATAATTTCAATAATTCTTGTCACTCTTTGGAGTAGCATGGTTGCTTAGTGTTTTGTGGGCCCACGTTTACAGGGCGAAATGTTTTAATTTTGTCCTTAGTCTGGATTCATTGGAGTTCAAGTTCATTAGTGGAAATGGAACAGCCTCTTTTCTCTCTGATTTGAGATACCAGCATGCTCCCTGCTACCCATGTGCTTGTTCTCCTCCCCCTGATCTCTTTGTTTGTGTGGCTCAGAATCCCGGTGCCAGGCCCTCAGGGAGCAGGCTCAGAAGCGACAGCTTGCAGCATTGAGGGTGGCGGGGGCCCCCATCTTCATGCTGGTCTCTTTTACTGTCTTACCACCATTATCATTGTCACAGCTTTATCACAGTGGGAGGTCTTGCACAAACCTTATCTTATTTGATTCTCTCTCACACACAATGGTTTGAAATAGGTTTGTTTTACCCTCTTAAACAAATGAGAAATCATGTAAAATATGAGGAAACTAAAGTTTAGTACCTTATCCAAGATTATAAATCTGGTAGGTAGCAAATCCAGGACTAGGACACAGTTCTTTTGATTGTTTCTTTCCAGCGTGCTGTGCTGTCCTTACTGCTTACATTATCTGACATGCCAGGACCCAGACCAAGCCCCATAACCGCTGAGGTTTTATGAGCAGCTGGAGTACATAGTGGTTAAGAGTCTGGATTCAGGAATTTAACAAACTCTGTTTGAATCCATGGCTCTGAGCTTGGGCGAATTCCTCTACCTCCTTAAGCATTGGTTTCCCAATCTGTAAAATGATGATAATGCTGGTACCTACCCCCATAGCGTTGTTGGAAGGACTAAATACCGTGTAAAGGTATTTATCATTGTGCTTAGAATATAGTAATTGCTCAACAAATGTTAGCTCTTTATGATTTTTGTTTATTTGAAGACTGGCTGGTGAAACTAGACCCCGCTTTTGGCTCTAAGCAGTAACTCGGATTGTGAGAGCCCAGAAAATAAAAAACAATCGGAGAAATTCTAGATTCTCTTCTCATGTGATTTATGAGCATTTCATTTCAGAAAGTTTAGTTTGATATTTTAGAGACTCTTTGTTCTCTAGTCAATGCCCTAAAACCTAGTGAAATGTTTGCTTTTTAAAACGAGAGTTTTGGCAGTTCCTGCTCATTTTCCTAGACTCCCAATCTGGTGAGTTTATGTAACTTGAGATGTTATTTCTAAGGGCCTCAGTTGATGCACTTCTTTAAATTTCCAAATTTAAACATGAAATATTTTTTGATGTTGAAACTACTTCCTACCCCAAGTTAATGAATAAAAATTATACTAGTTATAGTATATATAGTCATATACTAATATATATAATATATATAAATATATGTATATATTCAGTTAGCCCTAGCTTTTTTTGTTGTTGCAGTTTTAAAGAACTACCAAAATTGGAAGAGTGGTATCAGCTGCAATTATTTCTGGTTAGGAATTAAGCATTCAGAATGTCTCAGAAGAACTGAGACAAAGCCATTTCTGAATTCCAAAGGAGAAACATATTGAGTTAAAATAGCCCATGCATTGTGGTTGGATAACCTGTCCAGGCTGTGTTAAAGGCAGGGATTGGGTTGCAAATTTGTTGTGCAGATTCTTGAAGCAAAGGATCTGATTTTCCACTCTCAGCAGCATTTGTTAAAGCAAAAACCCATTTAGGAAACCCTGAGGTTGGAATTCAGCATCCAGTAACTTGGGCTCTGAAAACCAGCTATTTGCTCAGAGGCTGGGCATAGGGCCAATGTTGGGATTCCAAGCCAGCCTCAGATATCAGTTGATAGGTTTTTTTTTTTCTTTGTGTAACTGAAAAATGATGTATCTGAACACTGAATTGAATTATGTGCTACAGTAGAGATCAAACCCCCGCCCTAAATAAATTGACCCCATAATACAAAGTGGGATGCCAAGAGAACAAGGAGATGGTGCTTTTGATTTGATGGATGACTTGGGACAAATCGTCACCTCTCTGCCTTCCCTCTTTCCCTTTGTGCCTCAGTTTTCTCCGATGCCTGTTAAACATTTGTCCTCAAGCACCAAATGAGGAATCTATTTATTCACTTGTGGAAAAGGTAATGGAAAGAAATAATACAACGATTGTGCTGAAAGGATCCATAGAGATCTTCTAGTCTAGACCAGCTCTGTCGTTTTATAGAGGAGGAAACTGAAGGATAGCTGGAGGCTGGGTCAGGACACCTCTCAGCTCCTCCTGATCCAACTGTCTTATAAAATCACTGCCCACTCAGCCTCGGTGGTCCCTGGACACTTACTCTTCAGGCTGGACTCCAGCCCAAGTCTCAGCTTGTAAGTGTTCGTCTAGCAGTGGAATATCTTCCGCTAAGTAGTTCCATATGGAGCTGAAGCAGGAAATAATGGGTAGTAAAAAAAACTGCCACACCCTGGAGACTGGTTTGGTTTCAAAACCCTAGAGTAGCTGCTCTCAGACAGCCCTGTCTTAGGGATTAGAGACATCCTGGGACTTGACAGGCTTCCCAGTTCCTGTGAGGGGCACCCAGGCCCCGAGTCTCGTTCCTTAGTTTATTCTTGAATTGAACGTTTGGCTCCCTGGAAGCATCTCGAGGCCAGTCATCTTCTGTTTCAGGCTCCGCTTCCTGAACGGAGGGAACGTTGAGGGTCCCACCCTTGAGAAATCTCCAGGTCAGACGCTGCTTCAAGGGATTGAAATCTCCCACCATGCCGCTCCCTCTGTTCTTCACTTTCATCCCTTTCCACTCTTGGAAGTCCCCCGCTCTGGCCAAAGGACTCCTATGTTCTCACATGCTCTTGCACACATTCGTATACATCCATAGCCTTTTCACTTTGCACACACTTTTTCCTTTTACTTCCGTTATTATTATACTTCTTTTGAAATTAATAATTTTAAAACACGGGAAAAAATTCTTAGAGGGCAGGACTAGAACTCTTAAGTCTGCCCTATTACAACCAATAAATTCCAATAATATAGAAATAACAAGTGTTGGAGAGGATGCAGAGAAAAGGGAACCCTCATACACCACTGGTGGGAATGCAAACTGGTGCAGCCACTGTGGAAAACAGTATGGAGATTTCTCAAAAAATTAAAAATAGAAATACCATATCATCCAGCTATCTCATTACTGAGTATTTATCCAAAGAACATGAAATCAACAATCCAAAGAGATCTGTGCATCCCTGTGTTCATCGCAGCGTTATTCACAAAGCCAAGACATAAAAGCAACCGAAGTACCCATCAACGGATGAATGGATAGAGAAGATGCAGTATATTTATACAATGGAATACTAGTTAGCCATGAAAAATGGACAAAATCATGCCATTGGCAACAACATAGATGGACCTTGAGAGTATTATGCGAAGTGATATAAGCCAGACAGAGAAGGACAAACACCATATAATTTCACTCATATGTGGAAGACAAACACATGAATAAGGAGAACGTGTTAGTGGTTAACATAGGGGAAAGGAGAAGGGGGAGGGTGAAAGGGATAAAGGGGCACATATATATAGTGACAGATGAAAACTGGGCTATTGGTGGTGAACACGATGCAGTCTCTGCAGAAACTGATAAATAATAATGTACAACTGAAATTTACACAGTGTTATAAGCCAATATGACCTCAATAAAATAATTTTTAAAAAACTATCCCATTAGTGTCTTAGAAATGGAATAACCGTAGTATACCAGAAAAGGAAAGAGCATCTTTTGCTTATATGAACACTTTTGCAGGACATCCAAGGATGAGAGAAATTAACCAGAAAGATGATCACTTCTGGCCCCACCATTTCTGGCTCTTTACTGTCAATGTCAGCAAGCCAGGAAGATTGGAAGCATGCTGGACAGCCCCACCTCTTCGTTCCCCATTACTGCCATCACCAGTTTCTATATGCTCTGCTTCCTAAATACCTCCCTTGGGTCCATCCCATCCTCTGGCCCCACTGTCACTGTTGTGGTTCAGATTCTCCTTGTTTCTTGCTTACAGTTTGGAAATGGCCTGCCCACTGATCTTTCTGCCTCCAGTCACTTCTGCTTTTTAACCTTCCTCCTCCTCCTCTCACGGATTTGTTTATGTAAACATATCGCAGTGCATCCCATTTTCACCTAAAACTTTTTGGTGGCTCCTGATTGCAATCAGGGTGAAAACCAAATTCCGCAGCCAGGCTTATGAGGCGCTCCTCATTCTCCAGTCTGATCTCCTACCCATCTCCTAACACACCCTGTGCTCCAGCGATACTAAACTGCTCGCAATTCCCCTACTGCTTCTCTCTGTACCTTTGCGTATGTTGGGCTGTCTCTGCCTACGTGGAAGGAGGCCTGCTTCTCCCTTCCTCTTTATTTGCATTCACCCATCAAGTCTCAGTTTATTATCTCCTCTGTGAAGCCTTCTCTGACCTGCTGTGGCCGAATTAATCACCCCCTGTCTATACTCCCCACTAAAGCTGGTGTTAAATCTGGTGTTGCATCTCTAATGTAATTATTTGTATCTGTCTTACCCACAAGACTGCAAGTCTTTGAGACCAAGGTTATTGTCTTATTGAAAATTTTGTTCCTCATTCCTAGAAGAGTATATTTCATTCATTCTTTCATAGAATTACATATAGAACTTAGGTATAGAGTGAGGAGAAAAACAGCTATTTTCTTGCTTGTGAAATCCTTGAGCGTTGGACCCTGTCTTGCCTTTGCATCCCCAGCATGGAGTCTGACATCTAGCAAGTAACCAGTATAGACTGACTTGTTGAATGGACAAATATATATCAAGCCTCTGTGCCCTTGTATACACTGGTCCCCGCTGGCTTGAAAAACATTCTTCCTCCCCTCTTTGTTCTGGCTCCATGGAAATCAGTATGGCAAAATCAGCTGAGAACTGGCTTCAGAGTCAGGCACACTTAGCTTCAATCCTGGCTTTGTCACTTACTAACAGTGTGGCCTTGTTTCAGTTTCCTTTCCTATAAAATGGGTATGATAAAATCTACTCTAAGGGTTGTTGGGGGAATTAAATGAGACAATATATGTAAAGCACTTAGCAGGATGCTTAATACATGGTGAGGGCTCAATAAAGAGCTGTCAGAGCTATCAATATTTTAACTAATCCTTCAGGACTTAGATCAAGTGCCATCTCCTCTGAGAAGTCTTCCTTCACCCCTTCCACTCCCACCTGGGTTAGGTGCCCTGCCTACAAATTGCCATAGCATTACATAGCATTGTATGCTCACTTCTCTCACAGCATGTAGCACAATTATTATAATTCATTCAACAACATTTTTGAGTGCCTACCAGATTCTAAATATTGGGTATAGAGTGATGAGAGAAAAGAAAATTTTCTTATTTGTGAACTTGAGAGCTCGACTCTGCCTTGCCTGTGGATCTCTGGCATCTAATATGGTGCCTGATGTACTGTAATTGACCATCAGAGACGGACTCATTGAATGAACAATGAGCGGACCTACTTTTGTTGTGTTGGTAGTTTTCATATTCTTTGTACTTGTTGGTTAGAATACTACGTGAGTCTCAAGAGGTTCCGCATTTCATTTTTGACTACTGAATGTGTATACACCATGCCAGCCTTCCTAGGGGTAGTGGTTGTATCAGTAGGTGAGATCATTCGTTCTACCCCTCTCTTTCAGATTCTATGACAAGGTGCTTTCTTTGCATGAGGATTCGGCAACTCCTGTGTCTAACCCTCTGCTTGCATTTACTCTCATCAAACGCCTACAGTCTGACTGGAGGAATGTGGTACATAGTCTGGAGGCCAGTGAGAACATCCGAGGTAATGAGGAGGAGGGCTGGAGGGTAAGAGAAGATTCTATCTCCTGACTCAGTGGAAAGGAGAGAGATTCTGATGGGATGTGATGAAGGATAATGAAGTGGGTAGGTATTACTTAATCTCCTTAGCTCTAACTATTACAAAGAACCAGATCCCCTTGTTAATATGTTTACATGATTATACATTAGGAAACACTTGCCTATCCATTATCTCATTTGATCTTCACTACAATCCTGTGAAGAACTATACATTATATCATCCCATTTACATATGTGTAGGAAGTGATGTCTTCTAATAATTCCTGTTTTATTAAGTTGCACTACAGTGTTATCTGTAGCAAGATCACTTTCCTAATTTACTCAACTTTGTACTTGAACAAGTTTGTTGACTTTGGGGAAGTTAAAAGGAGGAAGAATTGTCCCTGCAAAGGGGAGACAGATAGGATGGGAGAACGTGGTAAAGGTGTGTGCTTTAGTTTTTCTCCAGAGTGTTTGTTCCTCCTTCAGAAGATTGTGTTAAGCATCCTCTCTGTGCCAGGGACTGTGCTTGCCACTGGGAACAAAAGAAAATCAAACGTCATCTTTGCTCATGAAATATTCGAGTAGGTGATGATGCCTTGCATGTGTTAAATGCTCGCCACCTGTTTTCTGAATGGTGGGTTGATGTTTTCACGACCTTTACAGCTCTGAAGGATGGTTATGAGAAGGAGGAGCAGGACCTGCCAGCCTTTGAGGACCTTGAGGGAGCAGCGAGGGCCCTGATGAGGCTGCAGGATGTGTACATGCTCAACGTGAAGGGCCTTGCCCGCGGCGTCTTTCAGAGAGTCACGGGCTCGGCTGTGACTGACCTGTATAGTCCCAGACGGCTCTTCTCCCTCACAGCAGATGACTGCTTCCAAGTTGGCAAGGTAGATATTCAGCGAGAGGTGACTTGCTGGACTCTAGTTTCTTGTGGACCAAATAAGTATATCCTGATTGCTTTTATATTTTTCTCATCCTTACAGCAAACTCGGAAATTTAGTATTATTCCCCATGTTCAGATGAGGGAAGTGAGGTTCAGAGAGGATAAATAACTTGCCTAAGGTTACACAATTTTAAGTGGCAGAACTAAAATTTGAACCCAGTCTTTAACTCCAGATCCCACGTTCTTTCCATGATGGCTAAGGTGATCTTATACTTAGGTCACTCTTCAGAGTGAAGGGGGTGTTATTAGTTATGCCAGGACAACAGATGGTCCTTTGGTCACCCTAACCATAGCACCCTGCCAGGAGATGAACAGTGGGGTGGAAGGGAGAAGCAGGGTTAAAGGGCAGGGGAAAGGGATGAGAGATGGTGATGTGAAGGTAAGATCATGGAAACTCAGCTTCCTGAGACGTTCTGGAATCCCTTGCAACATTTCCTAGACATTTAGAAATACTAAATTAAAGTAGTGTCAGAAAACTGAGGCCATTCACTTTAACATTACTGGAGGAAATTGACTTCAGGAACCTTCCCTATGAGATATTTAACCGATCTTTGATCTTAAGTTATAAGCACACTTGAGGTCATTTTACAATATACTCTTTGTCAGCCTTTACCTTAAAAAGTAATGGATTAAATTCTTTTTAATTTTGAAGATGCATATTGCAGGAATTTTTTCCAGCCCCTACGGTATTCATTAGCTGATCTGAGAGTGGGCCTCCTGTGTCCTCATTCCAAGTTTTGGGACTCTGTCTTCCAAATAAATGCAGAGTGAGTTGCCCTAAGCCTCTCTATGTGCCATTTTCCTTTTCTGAGATCCTGAATGAAATCGGAGCTCAATCCTCATGTGCATGGCTAATTGAAATTTAAGATGGTTAACATAGTTCCATGTGTGGTACCCATATGTGCTTCATTCGTGAGGCCTTTCTGAGGCTCAAACCATATGTAGAAAATTTAGTCAGTCACTTCCTGAAAGTCTCACTTTATTTCTGTGTTTATTTACTTATTTTCAAAGATAAAACATTTCAAATATAAGGAAAGTACATAAAATAATATAACAAGCAATTATATCTATAATTGAGATGAAATATATGTTCAAATATTGCTATATTTGTTTCAGATTTTTAAAAAAGATTAATATATAGCTAAATAAAGCCTCATTCCTCTCCCTTCTCACCGCCCCCAACCCCTTCTACCCTACCCTTGCCCGGGAGCCGGGTAAGCATTGTCCTGAACCGTATGCTGTGTACTTTCCCTAGTCCAGCTTCTTTCACTCAGTGCTTTATGTCTGTGAAATTCCTCCACATTCTTGCATTTATTAGTAGTTCATTCCTTTTTATTGCTGAGTAGTATTCCATTGTATGAATACGTCTCAAACTATTTATCCAGTCTCCTGTGGATGGGTACTGGGATTGTTTCCAGTATGGACTACTGTGAAGAAAGCTGCTAGTAACATTCTTACGTAGGTCTTTCTGCGGACATTTGTTTTCATTTCTCTTGGGTAAATATCTAGGAGTGGTATCACTGGGTCGAAAGATAAGCTTCAGTTGTTATTAACACATGGTTAAATTTGTTTCATCTACACATCTCTAGTCCCTCCTTTGTGAGTGATTTTGAAGCAGATTAGTCTATATTCTGACATTCTTAATTTCAGATTAAGAATTTAATTCTTAATTTCTAATTCTACTACCCTACTATTGTGTCTGTTGATTTTTCTTCATGATAGATTATTTCCTGATATAGTTTATCATGTTTGATTGTAAGCTTATTTCTAGCAGGACTTTTCCCCCCTAAGGCAATCTCTGTGCCCGGAGTCGTGGAAATAGCCCTCCAGAGAGTTTTGGGTTTTCTTCTTCAGGTACTCTGGTGGTCTCACTGGCCTTAGAGCCTTTTTGTTGTTGTTGTTGTACATTACATCCCCATGACTTATTTATTTTATAACTGGATCTTGGACCTTTTGACTCCCTTCATCCATTTCACACATCCCTTACCCTCTGCCTCTGGCAACCAATTTGTTCTCTGTATCTATGGGATTGGGTTTTTTTTTTAGATTCCACATATAGGTGAGATCATACAGTATTTGTCTTTCTCTGTCTAACTTATTTCATTTAGTGTAATGCCCTCAAGTCCATTCATGTTGTTGCAAATGGAAATATTTCCTTCTTTTTTATGGCTGAATAATATTCCATTGTATACATCTACCACATTTGCTTTATCCATTCATCCATTGATGGACACTTAGGTTATTTCCATATCTTGGCTGTTGTCAATAATGCTACGGTGAACATGGGGTTCAGAGATCTTTTTGAGTCAATGTTTTCGTGTTCTTTGGATAAATACCCAGAAGTGGAATTGCTGGGTTATATGCTAGTTCTATTTTTAATTTTTTGAAGAACTTCAGTACTGTTTTCCATAGTGGCTGCACCAATTTACACTCCTACCAACAGTGCATGAGAGTTCCCTTTTCTCCACATCCTCACCAACACTTGTTATTGTTTGTCTTTTTGATAACAACCATTCCAACAGATGTGAGGTGATATCTCATTGTGGTTTTGATTTGCACTGCCTTAGATCCATTTTTATATTGATTTATTGGCCTGGGGATTCCTTAACTATATGAGTCACACAAATTCAAACTGTAAACTCATGTGAAGCACAGGCTCACAATTGTGAATATTCTAAGGAGACACTTTATTTCCCTACACACACACAAACCAACTTTCTTGTCTCTTTATGACAGTGGGTAGATTTTTTTCTGGTCCACTCTTTCCTTTAAGGTATAGTTTTTCATGGATTTCAGTTTTATGAGTGTGTCTTAGTTCTGATTCCTAGATTTTTGGAGGTCTAAGGAAGGCTCATCTTTTGTCCTCACGTTTGTGTTATAACCTAAGGTTACTAAGTATCGAGATTACTGAGACAACACCCACTCCCATCCTAGGCAGCTTCAGCATCTGCTCATAAGCTTATTGCTTAGGTTTTTAGCTCCTTTCTTGTTTCTGGTACGTGGGTATTTTCCATTCTTTCTTGAAAATATATAATGAAATGCCTGTTATATTTTATTCAAAATTTCTAAGTCTTTGTGTTGGAAGGATCCCAGTTATCTCAATCTACCACATGACTGGACTTGAGTTCCTCATTAATAAAGTGAATTGTTAACTTAGCAGAACAAGTGCACTCGTTTTTTATTGTTTTTCTTCAACTCAACCTTTTTAGAAATAGGAAACTTGGGGACCAGAAATATAACACAGCAGGCTAATGGCAGACCTGGGATAGGAACTGATTTATTATTTAGGCTGCACAGTTGCAGTATCTCTAGGTTCTGCCCTGTCTTTCTGCCTGTCTGGAAGTTATACTGAAATTAAATCATTTCATAAGAGTTCTTCCAACCCTGTGGCTTTATAATTCCATGCTGTCTCCAACATCAATTTCCAGGAAATTCCTCCTGCAGTTCTGGTATTCTGGTTAACTGTAAACTATTAGGAGACAGGAGCTATGTCTAGGCCATGTTGCCATATTCCCCAGCATTCCAACATCTAATATATGACACATCCACTGAGCTCCCATAGCATTCCCACATCTACCTTCGTTATGGTGTCTAAGGCATTGTGTTGCAATTGTTGGTTTGCTCACATGCCCCTCACTTGGTTGAAGCTCTTTAAGGGCCAGGACCACCAGGTACATTGTAAATACTCAGCAAATACTGAATAAATAAATGAAAGAATTTAATCCATTTCTCACATTGCTAACAGCAATATCTTCCTGAAAACATGGCATTCACGACTCTCATTAGCTTAACCCATGCTGCCTTTTAAAGTTCATTTCCTGCTTCTCTTCACCTTAGGCTATAGCCACAATGTACTACTTGAACACATCCTTGCTTTTGGCTTCTGTTTCTACCATTCCCTAGTCTTAAAATACCCTTCCTTCCACTCTCTGCTCATTGAAATCCTTTTCCTTCTTCAAGGAAGGCCCTTCTCAAGTGGCACTTATTCCATGAAGCCTTTTGAGATTCCCAAGTCTCCTCCTTTCTCTATACCTCCATGGCATATTATGCATATTTCCTTCAAGCATTCATGCCATTCTGTCCTGTATTATAGCTACCTGAGTTCATCTCTTTCTCCTTCCCAGATTATAAGTTCCTTAAATGCAAGAACCCTTGTGTCTTCTCTATACCTAGTATGATGCTTTGTATAATAGATGCTTACTAAATTGAATTTAAGTGAATTTGAGATGAAAACTTGCCTCTTGGGTTCCAAAGGCCCTCCACTCTTTGCATAGTCATTTCCTTTCTTCTACCTGTGGACTAAGGCTTAAATGGTGGTACCTTTGTTCCCTACAGGTGGCCTATGACATGGGGGATTACTACCATGCCATCCCGTGGCTGGAGGAGGCTGTCAGTCTTTTCCGAGGATCTTATGGAGAGTGGAAGACAGAGGATGAGGGAAGTCTAGAGGACGCCTTGGATCACTTGGCCTTTGCCTATTTCCAGGTCGGGGAATAAGTGAGGGTCACTGCGTTCATCACAATGAGTGTGATGCTTTATATCTGCTTTACAACTTTCTAAGCATTTTCATGTCTCTTCATTTATTTCGTCTTCCCAACAGGACCAAATGTGAGTCAAGCAGGGCAGTTGTTTTATTATTCCCATATTTCACATGTGAGTAAACTGAATCTCCAAAAACTTCCTAACTTGTCACAAAGTTCACAGAGCTGGAATTAGAGCCCAAGTCTGTCTGCCTCTTAGTCCGGCACTCTTTCCCATGTGTTGACAGCTTTACAGTCATCGTCTGCCATGTAGGAGGCAGTCTCACCTGGGCAGCAGCGGCTGCATCGACGGATGTTTGATGGGTACACAGTCAATGTAGATCACTCTTTTGCACTCTCAACAACTCATAACTCTTCACAGATGTTATGCCATGATATTGCCAATGTCCAAGGAAGAGGTTTGATTTTCATCCTCTCTCATCTTCCATCAAGTGCAGCTGTATCCTGACTAGCGTCCAGCTACAGAACGGCTGTCATTGGTCCGTAGCACCAGCTCAGTGCCTCCTCCAGGTGTTGTTTTCCTTTGGCATTGTTGATCTACAACCTGTTGTGCCTCATATGGAAGCTCATTTCCCTGAATGTGGGAGCTGCCGTCTTTTGGTATAGCTAACTCCGTTTTCCACCAGAGTTGTAAGATCTTCAAGAATAGGCTGGGAAAAATCACTACAGAGTTAATTCCCTAGAGTTTCCAAAGCTAATAAACCGTTTCTGCTCCATACATTCCTTTTTCTTTCCCCTTTTTTCTGAGAAAAGGGAGGAGGAGGATGTGGGTGGTCCAAAACCACGTGTCGCTGCCAAAACAGATTCATTCTCAGTGCAGCAGGCGGTCCTGTTCCTCTCATGGACGTTCCTTGTAAATGGATCTTTGTTGTAAAACTTTGCAGGGTTCTCTTCCTAACTCTCCTGCTCCATTGCTACATATTAAAACTGAAATAGAATCACCGCGATGCAACAAAGGGCGAGAAGTAATTGAATTTTAAGAGAGGAGGAAAATGGAAAATTGACATGGAGACTCAGAGAAGATAAACTAAAGCAGCTTACCCTGAATGACAGGGTTTTAAGCACAATGCTTGATTATTAGTTTTGTTTTTTTTCCTGTGTGATGACTTAGATTTCTCCTCTACTCACTGGCAGACTCTCCCTTTGCACAATCGTGCTTTGTCTGGTAAATTTTATTCATCTTACCAATGTTCCCTTTTTCTGAAGTCTTCCTTATTTTGAAGTCTTCTTTAATTCTCCTTGAACTCCCCAGGCTCTCCTTCTTTGTGCTCATACAGCGTATTTTTTTATGTCATTGTAATAGAACACATAGGTATTGTCTTATAGACAATTTATGGTTGCCTTTTTACCGCCAGCAAATTAGGGATAAATGTCCCTCCATGGACCTTTCATTATCATATTAAATTATGTATGGTGGATATGTAGGTATGATTATATATCTATGCATACCATGAAAAATATTATATAATGTCATATTATATATAATACTGTGTATTATATAGTACTTTTTAATGATATATTTTGGTAAAAAATTATTTCACTCACTGCTAATAATGAGAGACAGTAGAATGTAGTAATTAAAACATAGGCTCTCAAGTTGGACAGACCTGGGGTCAAATTCTGTGAAAACCTGGGCAACTTACTTAACCTCCTTGGACCTCAATTTTCTTATTTTTAAGAGGGGAATAATAATGATGCTGTGGCGGCGTGGATAATTTTCTGTCTAACCTTCTGAGTTCTTGGCTGAGAACTTCCTGTGATAAAAGACAGATTAACAAGAGGAAAAATAAACAGAAGTTTACTAACATGTGTACTTCCTGTCTACATGGGAGACACCTGGGGAAAATGAGTAACTCTGAGGTGACCAAAGCCGCCACCTTAAATAGTGTCTTCAGCTAAAGACAAAAGGAAGAAAGGTGTTGGGGGAGGCCACTTAGAGGAGGTTACCAGGAAAAGCAAACAAGGGTAAGGTTATTATGCAAACTTAAGTGGATGCCTTCTCCGTTAATAAGATTCTCTTGTGATTTAGAGTCGTCTTTCTCTTCCAGGTACACAGAGGGAGACACCCTTACAAATAGAGATTTCCTTTATAAATTTACATTTCCCTTACAGAAGGGTAACTTCTACTCTGGTTTTCAGAACTTCTCCTGTGTCTGATATTTCTTAAAATATTTGGCTCAAAATAATCCTTATGCCAAACAGGCATGTTTTGGGGTGGCATATTCTCCCCTTCAATGCTCACCTCAAAGGGTTGTCATGAGGATTAAATGAGCTAATGCATGTAAAGCCCTTAACACAATTCATGACACATACGCACTCAATAAACGTAAGCTGTTATTGTATTATACTCTGCAAGAGTATGTTTTGTTTTTTCATTTAACATGATTTAGTCAGACATTTCCAAAGAAATTTAAAAATCACATCAAAAGTAACTCTAACTTTGTTCTTGATAAAATATAATTTTATGTCAAGATAAAGCCCTTGAGTTTTAAAAATATATAAAATTGTGTTTTAGTTCTCTTCATTCAAAAGAGTGTGAAAAGCTACAACCCTGAGTTAATATCTGACATTATTAGATATCAACAGATTACTTAACTATCCCTCTGTTAAGCATAGAACAGAATAATTTATGATATTAAATAATTAGAAACAATCTGTATGTCCAACAGTAGCAGAATGGTTAGGTTGTCTGTGATGTAGCTTCTAGGTGGAATAAAATGCAGCCATTAGAAATGCTGACTGTCTTGCACACCCGTGTTTATAGCAGCACCGTTCACAACAGTTACGAGGTGGAAGCAACCCATGCGTCGATCAACAGACGAATGGATAAACAAACCGTGCTATACACATACAATGGAATAGTATTCAGCCTTTAAAAAGAATAGCATTCTGACACATGCCACAACATAGATGAAGCTTGAGGACATTACGCTAAATGAAACAAGCCAGTCACAAAAAGACAAATACTGGATGATTCCACTTATATGCGGTACCTAGAGTAGTTAAATTCAAGGAGACAGAAAGTAGAATAGTGGTTACCGAGGGCTGAGGGGAGAGGGAAATTGGGAGTCGTTGTTTAATGCGTACAGAGTTTCGCTTTTGCAGGGTGAAAAATTCTGGAGATTGGTTGCATAACAATGTGAATATAGTTAACAGCGCTGAACTGTATACTTAGAAATGGTTAAGATGGTAAATTTATGTTGTGTGTTTTTTACCACATTTAAAAATAATAAGTAAAAAATGCTGTCTCTGAAGACTATGTAATGATATAAAAAGTACTCCAGGGAACAAGGTAGAGCAAAAGAATCAGGATATGAAAATGTATAAGACATGGGATTGTAACCAGGTACGCTCTATATATTATCCAAAGTGCTTGGAGAGTCTGGGTTTCTGTGGAGCATTTTTTCTCCTATTTCTCATAGGCTTTGTAGTGTGATTATTGGTATTATCATTAAAAATGAATTTTTAGCATGCAAAAATAAAATGATCAGAAGGCAATACACTTCTCTCAGTTCATCATCGTTCATGGCACCCAGAGCAGGATCGCGGCCCGCCTCCACCGGGCTCTGTTTCCCAGGTTTGTTGGAAAGCTCCTGTTTCCTTCTGACCAGTGTCGCCCGAGGTTGAGTGGCCTTCATTACTATGCAGTGGGAAGGGTTCGGTTTACTTCTTCCATTTCTTCCCTCCCACTAACTTTGTAGACTCTGGGAAGTACTGAGCCTGGAGAACAAAGTATATTTTTACTACGGTTTTTATAGTTCCATATTAAGGTGAATAATAAGATACCCCAAAATAACACCCTGCAGTTACGTGGTTTACATGCTTTAAGATTTGAAGGCACTTCAGGAAAGTTTATTTTCATTCCTTTTTCTACCTTCCCTGGTAAGGGTGGTAATAAATCATTTGTAAATGAGGAAAGGGAAGAGACCTGATTTGCATCAAGGCTGCAAATCCTGAGCTAGGACAGGACCTCTGAAATTCTAGCCTGCTGCTTTCAGTGAGTCTTACTATCTACTATGGTAAGAGTATTTCATAGTTTTTAAAAAATCCATTTAATGATTTGGTCAGAGGAGATATCCTCAGTGCAGTTAACGCTTTCTTTTCTTTTTTCTTTCTTTTTTTTTTAATAGGCAGGAAATGTTTCATGCGCCCTCAGCCTCTCCCGAGAGTTTCTTCTCTACAGTACGTATTGATAAAAAGCCACAGCTCTGATTTACCAGGAAATTCCTTCTGCTCCTGGCCTTTAATCCCTGCAAGTGAAATACAGCTATCTATTTTTATTTTTCTAATTTTATAATCCAAAGCTCATTTCTAATTTTGGATTAAATATTACTTACGTACTGATTGCGCATCAGGGGAAATTTTTCACTTAATTGGAAAATGCTAAGAAGATTTTGTTACTGCACAAAGGGCACAATCTGCTCTCTGTGAGACAAAAGCCAGTCATCAAGAGGCAAGATGGCGGCAGAGAAAGGGCATTTCATTACAGCCTGCTAGCAAGAGGGAAGATGGCCGACTAATGTCCAAAAGAACCACCTTAAGGGGGGCACAGAATCTTGAAGCAGATATATAGGCCAGCAGGTTATAGGGGAGGGAGTTAGGAACGTTGACCCTCTGGTGTTACAGACTGGGAGTTGCCACATCAGATCTTTCAGTTTTCATTGATGATGGCTATCAGCATAGACTGTCTGTTTGGGGGGGTCATCACATTCCTAAGGAACTCAAAAGAATGAAGTTATCGTCTTATCGCAGCTGGGAGGTATATACACTAGCAGGGGTCATAAAATCTACAGAACAGGTGGATCTCCTGGAGGGTGCAAATCCAGCCGGGTTAGTTAGAGGTCATTCAAAGTTACAACATGGTTTCTTTTCTACAATATGGCTTCCCTTGTGTCAACCTTTTCTTGAGCTGGTTTCAATATCAACCTGTCCCTTTCCTCCTCCACTCCCCACCAGTTGTATACCAATGTTGCTTCAGTGAAGAACAGTCCAGAATTGGGAGCCAGTTTCTTCAGGGACATTTAAAGAGCTGGGTTTTGGGAGCAGACCTGAGAATGAATGAAATCAGTGAGAGCTGTGTCTGCCAGGAGAGTGACTCAGCAGGATTATTCCCTTTTGCTGCTTTCAAAGAGATATCACTTCTTCCCTTTAAAACAGAGCTTGCTTTGCTCTGCAGGCATCCTGCCCAGTCAGCGCAGAGTTCAGCTGCAGCCCTCTTCAGGGAGCCCCTCGCCAGAGTTAAACAGGGGAGAGACTTGCCAGCTTAGCTGTCTGCTTGGCTATTGGTGCTTAAAATTTTGGTGGTAGATGGCTTCCTAGGTTTGCCTTTAATAAGATATTTAGATACTAGCATAAATACATAATCACTATTATGTTTTAATATTTGTAAAGTCTTTCATGTGGGACTTTACAATTATGTTCTTATCACTTTTCAATGAATCCTAGTAACATTATTCGATTCTGATACTTTGGCAAACAGAAGGATAAGGAAGTAGTTGCATGATCTGGAAACATGTGGGCAATTAATGGTACAGGCAACATAATAACCCAGCCCCCCTTTATTTCTTTGTACTTGATCTATTAAAATCTCTGCCTCTCCCAGAGAACCCAAATTGTGCGCTATTATAGGTGGATAGATAGGACAGAGCAAATTGAGATTCCCAGTTCCATTTCTGGCTTTGCAGTATTTTCATTTGTGTTTTGGGCTCATCATTTCCATTCTCCCACACTTCATTTCTCCTTTTCTTAAAAAAAGGGTGGAAATTTCTCTCCCCTCCTTTTTCCAAGGTGCTGGTGGTGGTGGTGGTTAGAAGCACATTGAGCTCCCCAGAGACAGATGCTTTGGCAGCATTAGAACAATTCAGCCCTCCTTCTGAAATGCGCTGAAAAACATGCACAGAGGCTAGCAGACCAAGGGAGCTGTCAACCCACAGGGCACTTGCCCCTAAAGTGGTCACAAACAGGTGGGCACAAACAAGGCACAAGGCCTCTGTGGGAACCCAGACTAGAACCGAAGTCTGGAACCCCTTTGTCCCATACTGCACTGCTCTGTGTCTAGGCCAGTTAGGAATTTTGAAGGCCCTAGTAGAGTTGGGAATAAATTAGCTTCCAGTTCTCCAGGGAAGAAGAGGTTGGGTCTCTCTGCTGTTGGCTTGGCTCTTTGAACTTCTCTTTCATAGCCCTTACTTGTTGTGTTTTGTTGTGAGTAGTTACTTAATGTGTCTTTTCTCCCTCAGACTCTAAACTCTGGGAGGTTAGCCTCTAGCGCAGTGTCTGGTACATGGCACTTATTCACTGAAGATTTACGGAATGAATGAGTGAATGAATGAGTGGAAGAATGAAGCTTCTTCCCTATACATAAAACTTTAACCATCACTCCATCCTAGAGCTGCCATCTCGATGACCCCTTGGTTTAAGTACCACTTACCCTCCCAAAGTCCGGTGTGCCTTCAGATCTACCAGGCCCAACTCAATCTCAATTAATTACTCCATTAATACCAGATACTCTTCTGGCAATGAGGGCCTCACATCCTCCTGTGCATGGACACAAGGAGTTATTCGGAGTGTCCAGTTGTCAGTCGTGTGCAACAGTGATGATGTGGGAAGCCTTGGCAGCACTCCTTGCCACCACTGTTTGTTAATCTGTATTATTCCTTGCTGTGATTTCTCCCAGGCCCAGATAATAAGAGGATGGCCAGGAATGTCTTGAAATATGAAAAGCTCTTGGCAGAGAGCCCCAACCAGGTGGTAGCTGAGGCTGTCATCCAGAGGCCCAATGTACCCCACCTGCAGACCAGAGACACCTACGAGGGATTATGTCAGACCCTGGGTTCCCAGGTAGGATTCCTCGGGGAAAGAGTTGGGGGAACAGGCTTGGCAAGAGAGGGAGATGGTAGAATTGGGACAGTGTGAGGGGAAAGGGCTGATGCATTAAAAAAATGTGAAGCTCACCTGGATGCATCAGTGACCACATTTTGAATCTCTTGCATTTCAGTTTTTTATACCACAGTTCCCCTAAATTGGTTTCTGCTCCCAGACTCTTCTTCTCTTTGTTTTTTGTTGTTTTTTTTTTTTTTTTTTTTTTTGGTGAGGAAGATTATCCCTGAGCTAACATCTACTGCCACTCCTCTTTTTGCTGAGGAAGATTGGCCCTGAGCTAACATCTGTGCCCATCTTCCTCTACTTGATATATAGGACGCCTGCCACAGCGTAGCTTGATAAGCAGGGCATAGGTCTGCGCCCAGGATCCGAACTGGCAACCCTGGGCCCCCAGAGTAGAGTGCGTGAACTTAGCTACTACACCACCTGGCCGGCCCCAGACTCTTCTCTTATGCTGATTCTAGTCTTTCCTTCCAGCCCACACACTACCAGATCCCTAGCCTCTACTGCTCCTATGAGACCAACTCCAGCCCCTTCCTGCTGCTCCAGCCCGTCCGGAAGGAGGTCATCCACCTGGAACCCTATGTTGTTCTCTACCACGACTTTGTCAGTGATTCGGAGGCTCAGAAAATTAGAGGGCTTGCAGAACCATGGGTGAGTGTCCCCAGAGCCTGCCAAGAACTTCCCTTTGTGTCTTCACATGCCTGGAGCTCAGGAATGTGAGAACAGGCAGCCTGAATAACTAGACACTTCATCAGTCCAGTTCAAAATGCCAACCATTCCATAAAACTAATCAATGGTGAGAAAAATCACAGTAGTGGTTGCTTCTGGAGGGAGGGCATTGGCTGGGAAAGGGAACGTGGGGATTTTCTGGGGTGTTGAAAATGTGCTCTCAATATCTTGTTAGGGATGTGGAGTACTCGGCTGTATGCATTTGCTAAAACTCAGAAAATGGTACATTTGAGATCTTTTTGTATCATTGTATGTAAATTTAACTAAAAAAAAAGTAAAAGGACCCTCCCCCCAGGTGTCAGTCATTCCATGTAATTGGTAGAAGAAAAAAATGGGTGAAATGAAAGGGCAAGGACTGATATCCTAGTACAGATTTATGGAATCACAGAGTGGAAAGATGATCTAGTTCAACTTTATTTTGCTAAAGAGGAAACTGAGGCACAGAGTGGGGCAGGGACTTGATTAAGGTCACACATGAAGCAGGAGCCAGAGCTGGAACTTAGAGGTACATTGATTGTTGCTCTGTTATTCTTCCTTCTTGTGTCAGTTAGCTTAGGTTAGGTTATGTTTGGTAACAAGCAGCCCCACATCTCAGGGACAATAACAATAAAGGTTTGCTTCTCCCTCACATTACGTGTCTGTCTTGGGCTGGCTGCCCCACGCTGTCTTCACTTTGGGACCCAGCCTGACAGAGCGGCCTCTGCTTGGGACATTGCCAGTCTCATGAGAGAGGAAAAAGACAGAGATGGAAAACTGCCGGCTGGCTCTGAAAGCTTCTGCTTGGAAGTGCCAGACATTACTTCGGTCCGTGTTTTATCGGTTAAGGCCAAGTGTGCGGCCACCACGGCAGTCAACAGGGAGAGCATGTCTAGTCTTCCCCAGGGAAGGCGCTGCAAGTCACAGTGCTGAGCTTGATGTCGATGGGGAGGGCACGTTTAATCCTCCTCCAGGAAGTGTGGCAAATATTTAGAAATAATACAGTCTACCTCACCACCATAAGCATGTTGCCTCTTGGCAAACGGCACGTTGAGACTGTCTCAGAATTACTTGTGTCATTGTGCCCTTAATGATGTGCCGTTCTTCCAGGCAGCCATCCAGTCGTCTGTCAACAGAACGGAGCCTGCTGAGTACCAGACACTGTGCTGAGCGTGGGCTTTTACAGAGAGATTGAGTATTGGTCCTTTCCCTTTAGGAGCTTACTGAGGAAAAGGGGAAAACAGACGTTGAGCATACAGTGGGATGCGTGCTGTGACAGAGGTGTGTGCAGGCAGCTGTGCTGTGGCAGCATAAAAAGAGGACCTTCCTCTGAGGGAAGGGCAGTTGGTTGAAGAGCAGGTGGGGGGAGAGGAGGAAACAGAGAAGGCTTCCCTGTGGGTGTGAAATTCATCAGAGTGACAAGACGGCAAAGGGTATTCCAGGAAGACAAAACCGTATGTGCAGGGGCCTCATGCAATGTGTTCAGAGAATGAGGGGAAGCTCGGTGGCTGACGTGTGCCAGGCGGGAGTGAGAGGTGATGGAGATGAGCCTAGACAGTGAGACACCGTTAGGACGCACCGTAAATACCGTGCTGGGGAGTTTGGACTTTATTTCATAGGTGGGGTAGAACAGCTGGACAGTTTTAAATAGGAGATTGGTGTGATCAGATCTGTGGATTTTAAGGAAGACTCTGATAGCAAACATGGATTGGAGAGAGAAGAGTAGCAATAATCATTTTATCCAAAAGCCCCTCCAGTGAAGTCGAGAATCTTTGTACAGAAGGTTTTTGAGACGATTAAGCTCCACTGGTGAATTGGAACAATGTATTTTCAATAGCTTCAGTTTCTCAGTGAGCCAGCGGTAGCGTTTGGCCAGCAGCTATTTTTTCCTTGGACCAACTCTGTTGCCATGGTAACAGGACAGGCGGCCCACCCGGAGATATTTATTTAATCTTTCATGGCCAGGTCATCTACTTGGCATGCACAGATCTTGCCACACTCCCTTCCCCCAGAAGCGTCTTGCTGGAGTTGCTAATCCCTGTCTAGTCTTTGGCTCTGCCAGGAACAAGTCCTGGCTTGTATGGTGTGGCTGCTCCGTGGGACCTGAGCACAGATGCCTCAATGGCTTGTGTTGAATTTATTTGCTTCCTATTCACTATCTCTTGCCCAAAGAATGCTCTCTCGTCAGTTCTCCCCCATCCACATCCTGTCCATCCTTCAAGACTTAGTTGAAACCCCGTGCCTCCCTTGGCCTGCTAGCCCTGACCATTCTAGCCCATTTTCATTGGTTATTTCACTAGGAACATTTTTTCAGAGCACTTTTTGGGGCTACCTACAATACCCCTCCTCTGAACTCAAAGCTTTTGTCATCAGTTGTTTGGTACTTTTGTTTATTCTGCCATGTACGTGAAGTTTGGTGTCACTAACAGTTTCGTGGGTCAGCATCCTGTCTCCCCAAGTAGACTATAAACTGGCAGGGCTCATACGTTGTCCTTCTTGAAATGCCTAGCTCCATATTATGCCCATCGCAGCCAGAGTAATCTTTAAAAGGTCAAATCTGACCATGTCAAGCCCTTCCTTAAACTCTTTGAGGGGTGACTTTTGTTCTTGAATGATTCCAAAGCTCCTTGGCCTGGCTGCTGCCGACCCTTTCTGCAGCCCATCCCCCTCGCACCCCGCACCCCAGCTGCACTGAACAACTTGGATCTCCGTGAACGGGCCGTGTTCTCGCCAGCCTCCCCACGCACTCTTCCCTCTGCCTGAAGCACTCTTCCCTTGGCCTCTTTTCAGTTGTCTGATTCCAGTCGTCTTTTGGGCATCCTGGGATGCCTTTCTGTCCCTCATAAGAATGGGCTAGATGCTCCTTCTCTGTATTTCTATAGCACCCTGCACTTGCCCAGTAGGGCCCCGTTGCAAGACGTGTCTGCCTTCCACTGTTGTATTTCCGGTGCCTACCACAGTGCTTAGCATGGAGATCAACCAATAAATATTTGTTCCTAAAAATGAATGACTTGTAGGTGTACAATAAATAATTGTTATAAGGAATTAAGTGCAAGGTGACTTCTTAATGGAGGGGAGGGTTGGAGTGGAGATTCCCTAGGATTTTTTTTCTTTAAACCACTGATGTTGCCCTGAAAGAACAGAAGGGAGCATCTCTCCTCTATGAATCTCTCCTCCTCCTTTAGGAATCTCTCCTCTTTCCTCTGTGACTGGCTTGGGGGAGGATGCTGGAACAACTGGCAAAGGACTAGAGAGAGGCAGTATCAGTCACCCACGGAGTTCCTGTGTCCTGATATTGTAGAGAGACTGAGAGCGACTTCCCAGAATGTGTTGTTCACATGCTGCATTTACAGCTAAGGAAACAGGTCCAAGGAAAGGAAGAGGCTTTTCTCAGCTTGTCTACTTGGTTTAGCAGCAAGAGCAGTAATATGAAGGAAGCCTCTGCAAAGGGAAGTGGTGTCTGTCTTGTGCGGGTCATTGCCCCGTGCTTTGCTCTAACTGCGTGTCAAGTGCCAGGGCTGGGTCTTTAAGCATGGTCTCTGGTTCATTCCTTCGTTTGTTCATTTCACCAATATGGAGCACCCACTCCCTGCCGGGCCTTCTCTGGACCCTGGGGATACAGCATGGACGAAAGACCAAGTCCTCACCCTCATGGAGCTGACATTATATGACAGATGCAGAAGTAGACACATCCTTACATAAGTAAACAGTGTTTCTCTTTCTGTCCCTGGTACAGTGCTTTTGCAATAAGAAGCCACTTTATTTAAAAATAATTTAAAATTTATATCCAGACATTCAGAGCAGCATAGAGACATTCAGTTAAATAGTGACCTCTAACCTGTTTGGGATTTTTTTTCCCCCATAATCAAGGCAGTTGCAGCAAAAAAGATTTTGATTTTCTGTAAGGAAGGGCTTTTGTCAGAATTGCTCAGAAGGAGCAGGCTTCAGAAGGTGGAGAGTGTCCTGTTGTTGGGGGTGTTCATTTAATTTGACAAACGGCCAGGCCCCATGCCACTGGAATACAGAGATGAATGAGAAATAGCTCTTGTTCTTACAGAGTTCACAGTCTTGCGGATGTAAAAGGGATTCAAATATCAGTTTATTTCAGTTCAACCAACTTTCATTGAGTGCTTAGTGTCTACCAGACGTGATGCTAAAGGTTATTTTCAACTCTGAGATTTTTAGGCCACTTACTACTTCTTTTTCCAAGCTCGATAGCTATCACTAAAGTAGTAGTAGCAGGTGCAACATATCTTTTAATCAGGGAGGAAGTGGCGATTGTTAGATTTATGTTTAAGAGAGGGGCGTGTCTGTGGAAATGACAGAGCCCTTCCCTTCGCATCATAACCACTTGGACTTTCTCTTCCGTCCTTCACATCAGCTACAGCGATCCGTGGTGGCATCCGGTGAGAAGCAGTTACCAGTGGAGTACCGCATCAGCAAAAGGTGAGAGACATCCTTCCTTGGCAGGCACTCTAGTCATACCTGCTGCCTGCCGTTGAGCCCTTGGCACAGGTGATTGAAGGTCATCAACAGCCATTCAGGGGCCATCAGAGATGCCACTCGAGGACCTGTAGTTCACGTTTATATCTGTACGTTCTTGTTAAGAGGAAGAATTTTCCACTCCCCTCACCCCAGGGCCTTCCACAGATTGTTATATGGTCTGAGGACTTAACTAGGAGGCCATTAGGGAAAGACTTGACAAAGCTCCTGTGCCCTAAACCGGAAAATAAATGTGTAGTTGTTCTCCCAATCAGGATTGCTTTTCCAAAGAATACAGTCCAGTCCCCATTTGGAATTTGACTTTACCAGATTCCATTCCCACCTCTTGACTCATAGTCAAAGCTTGACTTGCCAACATCCAGGCAAGAAGGATGGCCAGAATCTCTGAACCTGATGGCTTCCCTAGAGGGCAGATTCAGCGGGGAGCGCCCAGCTTTAGCCCCTCCCCTCCATCCCTGGCCATCCCTCTGCAGCCCTTGATTTGTAGTGTAAGGACAGGACTAGTGATACAGTAGGAGGAAGGGTCCCCATCAGAGCCATGGGAGACAGTGACAACAGCATCCTTGGGGAGAGGCCAGACCTCAGGATGAGTGGATGGTTTTTGTTGCCTTGGAAGTGAGGCGAGTGATGAAAGCTTTGGTTCAGAATCATTTGGCTTAACTTATTTGGTCTGGTACTTTTAGAGACCTTTCACATTAGGAATTATTCTCTAAACTTTGGACAGTCCATACAACCTCAGCTTCATTGCTGTCCTAAACTTTCTGATATTGTAGTGTCAAAGAGAAAATTCAGCCTTCTATTTAGAGTCACTGCTTTTAGGGGAGTAGGTGGTATTCTTTTTACTTTTCAGGTAAAGAAACTGAGACACTCATTGCCTCTTTCTTCCCTCCCATCCCTCTGACCCCTTTGAATTTTGGTTCTGTCCTCACAACTTCACTGGAACTGGTCCCTCAAAGGTCACCAGTGAACTCCTAATCGCCAAATCATTTTTCTGCCCACGAACCTTCACTGGCTCTCCACTACCCACAGAGCCCAGTTTTCTTACCTCGGTGTCCTCAGCTTTCTGCAACATGCCCTCAACCTACTTTTCCAGGCTCATCTCCCATTACTTCTTTCATAGACCAGATGCTTTCCCATTTGTACACACTGTGTATTTTCACGCCTCCCTGGCTGTGCTTAGGCTGTTTTTTTCAGCCTGGAGTACCCCTGTGTCTTTTCCTTCCATTGAAATTTTATGCGCCCTTCAAAATTTGGCCTACACGTCACCATCTTACCTCAGTGCCCCAGTCAAAATTAATGTCTCCTTCCTCTGTGTTCCGAGCACTTTACTTTAAAGGCTGTTTCTCATTTTTCATTCGACCTTGATTTGTACTCAGTTATATTTGTGTCTTTTCCCATGAGCTCTTTGAACACAATAGCCTTGTCTTGGATATCTTTGTAAACCTAGGAGCACATAGCATAGCACGTCCCACGCACTCCATAAGAGAGAATGAACAAATGAATCCATCATTTATAGAGCAAAGAAGTGGTCTTCCCGTGTCCTGCCCAGGCTCCTCCCTTCAGAGCCTTCGTTGTCTCCCCAGGAAGCTCACGGCCTTTTCTTGGGGAGCACTGCCTCTCTTCCCGGGGACCTACGTTCTCATTCCAAATCCTCCACTTTGTCAGAACCTCAACAAGACATTCAGGAAAAGGGACTGAACTTTGCTCTTTGGGCTTTGAACTACCCTGATTTGTCTTGGAATAGAGCAGAAGAGCAGAGACTTTTCTGTTTTACAGCAATCACTAACGTACAGCTGACAAAGCATCTTCATAAGCATTTTCTCTCATGATCTTCACAACTCTGTGAAGTAGGTATTATTATCATCCCATTTGATAGATGAACAAACTGAACCTTAGTGAGGTTAAAGGTTAAGTGCCTGACATGGGGTCACGCAGAGGATCAGGGACTGGTCTTACTAGTCTGAATTCCAAGCTCTTTCCATTGCACTCAGCTCCCTCTGTTGAAATGTCTCTAAAACAGAGCAGTTTTAAAGGCCAAGTTTGTCTTCTTCCTCTTTATATGCCAGTGCCTTGTGCTGTAAACCTTTACTCTGTAGCCTCAGAGCCTAGCACAGGGCCTGGCATTCGGCAGGCCTCAGAGAATGTTTGTTGAATGAATGAACATGTGAATGTTGAGAGAGAGACAAAATGGACTGGGCAGACTTAACATGAGTGAGTAGGTAATTACGCGTTTGTGTTAGCTTCCTGTCCTCCCTTCCTCCCTCCCTCCTTCCCTTCCTTTCCCCATGCTTTCTTCCTTCCTTCCCTCCAGCCCTCCTGCCTCCCCTCCTTCTTTCCTTCCTTCCGGCAATTGACATCATTCATTCATTCACAGACATTTAGTCATTTCTGGCATCAGATCGCTGATGCTCTCATCTGTGGTGTGTTTTAGTGCCTGGCTGAAGGACACCGTTGACCCAATGCTGGTGACCCTTGACCATCGCATTGCTGCCCTCACAGGCCTTGATGTCCAGCCTCCCTATGCAGAGTATCTCCAGGTGGTGAACTATGGAATCGGCGGGCACTATGAGCCTCACTTTGACCATGCTACGGTAACTATGGGGTCAGTGACCAATCTCCTGGGTAGGGAACCAGGGTATTGTTTATTTCCCTGAGGCAGAGCTCTTATAGGGCTCTCAGGGAATAAGTGAAATCTTAGAACAGAAGTTCTTGTTCCAGGAAGATCTGAAAGCCTTGGTTTCAAGCTGATTGCTGCTGACTCATTTTCTTATGCCACCATCCTCCTCTCCAAGATTCGCTAGTGGGGAGAAGAATGTGGCCTGTCCTGGAGTCTTCTGTCCTGCTTCACTCAGGGACTTCCCAGTGAAGATTGTCCTTCCTCCAGTCACTCCTTTCTTTATGATCTCAACTGCTCGTCTTTGCTGACAGATACTCAACAAATAATTTTTGAGGATTAAAAGATATCCCCAAAATTGATCTATAGATTCAACCCAAACTTTATAAAAATCACAAAAGGCTTATTTTTATAAAAATCAACAAGCTGATCCTAAAATGTGTATGGAAATGCAAAAGACCTAAATTAGCCAAAACAATTTTGAAAAAGAACAAAGTTGGAGGACGTATACTCCCTGATTTCAAAACATAATATAGAGCTCCAGTAATCAAGGCAGTGTGGTATTGGTGTAAGAGTAGACACATAGGTCAGTGGAACAGAATAAAGTCCAGGACGTTTATGGTCAATTGATTTTTGACAAAAGTGCCGAGGAACTTCAATGAGCAAAAGATAGTCTTTCCAACAAATGGTACTGGAACAATTGAATCTATCTGTGAAATAATAATAATAGTAACAACAATTTTAGAGCCTTTCCTCACACCATATACAAAAATTATCTCAAAATAGATCATAGACCTAAATGTATAATGCAAAACTATAAAACTTTTAGGAGAAAACATAGAAAAAAATCTTTGTGACCATGAGTTAGGCAAAGATTTCTTAGATAGGATAGCTAAAACATGATCCATAAAAGAAAAATAAAAGTGATAAATTGGACCTCATCAAAATTAAAATCATTTGATTTTCAAAACACCATTAGAAAATGAAAAGACAAGCCACTAACTAGGGGAAAACATTTGCAAATCATGTATTTGATAAAGGACTCATATCCAAAAATACAAAGAACTCTTATAACTCAATAATAAGACAACTCAATTTTTTAAAATGGACTTCTTTGAATTAATACTTTGAATAGGTTAATAATCAAATAGATTATTTGAATGGGCACTTCACCAAAGAATATAAATGAATGGCTAATAAGCGCATGAAAAACTGCTCAACATCATTAGGGAAATGAAAATCAAAACCACATGAGATAGCACTGCACTCCTATTAGAATGGCTAAAATAAAAAGGATCATATCAAGTGTGGAAAAGGATGTGGAAGAACTGGAACCCCCATATGATGCTGATGGGAATGTAAAGTGGTACAGACACTTTGGAAAATAGTTTGGCAGTTTCTTAAAAAGTTAAACAGGGCCGGCCTCATGGCTGAGTGAGTTTGCGCACTCTGCTTTGGCGGCCTAGGGTTTCACCAGTTCGGTTTCTAGGCACAGACATGGCACCACTCGTCAGGCCATGCTGAGGCGGCATCCCACATGCCACAGCCAGAGGCACTCACAGCTGGAATATACAACTATGTACTGGGGGACTTTGGGGAGAAGAGTAAAAAAACAAAACGAAACAAAACAAAACAAAACACTGTGCTAAGTGAAAGAAGCCCAACACAAAAGACTACATGTTTTATGATTCTATTTATGTGAAATTTCTAGAAAACGCAAAACTATAGAGACAGAAAGCACATCAGTGTTTGGCCGGTGTGGGGGATGGGAGTAGGAATTGACTGCAAACTGACGTCAGAGAACTTTTTCAGCTGACTCAAGTGTTCTAAAATTGGGTTGTGGGAATGGTTGCACAACTGTTAAAATTTACTAAAACTCATTCAGAAGTACTCTTACAATGGGTGAACTTTATGGTGTGTAAATTATATCTCAATTAAACTGTTTTATGACAAAATGTATGTCTTCAGCAAATAATGGGGAACTCTAGTCTTATGACTTGGTGTTCCTACAGAATAATTATCTATAATAGGTTATATATTAATTTCTTTATTTCGTTGAGAACCTGAAGGTACAATTAACCCTTCATAGAGTACTTTCACTACTGACAAGCAATTCTGTTTGATTAGTATACAATTCACTTAATATGAGTATCTAATAAATTAGTAAAAGAAAAAACGTATATTGAGTATGTGCCAGCAGAGATGGGCACACACTCTACTAGGTGTGGCTCAATGCCGTATCCCATCTGTGACACTCCCGTTTTTCTCTTCCCTGTTTTATGGCGGAATCATGGCTGTTACTCTGATGCCATCTGCATGAAATAATGATATGTTCTGTTTTTGTCTCAGTCACCAACCAGCCCACTGTACAGAATGAAGTCTGGGAACCGAGTTGCAACATTTATGATCTATGTGAGTCTTGCTTTGGAGGGACCAGGGCTTCTTACTTAATGACTATTTATATCACTTTTCTTTTATGGTTTTCAAAGCAATATCAGATTTTGATTTTATCTGATACAGCACAAAAATCTCCAGGACTTCTGTGAATTTCAGATAGCATTTTTGTTAGCACTGTAGGAGATATAAAGAAATTTAAGTCCAAGTTCCTGCTCTCAAAGAGCTTACAGTGTGTAGACCTGAATGTGATCTTGTTGCAGGCAATGATTAGGATGGGAAGTGGGGTCACATTGGAAGCCAAGAGACCCTGGGACCTCACCGACACAGGAAGAGGACGTGAGAATCTCTCTCTTTGAGGTCCCATGGACTAGTTGGTGTTGAAAAGCATGGACCTATAGATGAGGTTGTGGAGCTGCGAGGGGAAAGAGAGAAGAGAAACGAGGCAGCTAAGATCACAAGAGGGAAGAACAGAGAGGCCTACAGAGAAATTCAGTAAATGTTGCCCTCTCACATGTAGTGAAAATTCTCTTCCTTATCTCTCCATAAAATCTTCAGCAAAATCTTCATTACAGCCCTTTAAAAAATAAATTGGCGTCCTCTCCTAATTTCTGACCTGATCCTACAGGATTCGGCCCCAGTCTTTATCGTCTCACCTAAACCCTTCCCTTCAGATCATATGGGTTTACCTCCTTCTCTATGGACAAGTCATAATTTCAGTCATCTGTCATTATGAGAGGTGTGTTACTGTCAACTGAAGGGATAAACATGCTAACTAGAAGGGCTCTATATAACACTCAACGATGAAGTCCTGGTTTCAGGCTCAGCACACTAGCAGACACCCCTCCCCGGCATCCCCTCTTTTCTTAGTGCTGTGTCTCGTCTCCACAGCGCAGCCAAGAAAGGGCGATCAGAGGCTGGCACTCCATGGTCTTTAGTGCTGGCAATTCCAGCATGTTTTTTCATGTGGCTCAGTTTTATACTTCCTGCAGAACACCGCTTCTAATGGTGTCTGGCCTCTGGTGGTCATTCTGAGTGTTCCAACAGGCACAGAGGGATAGCTGACGTCAGCTCTCCAGGCAGAGGGCACGTCTTGGATCAACAGCTGGTTGCATCTCTGGTTGATGACTCAAGCTGGCATGGGAGGTCACAGGCAGTGACGAATATTGATATCAATCAAAGACTAGGACATCTAGGGGCCAGTTTCTCTCTGTTCTTTGCCTCCGTAATATCTCCTACAGCTGGTTCTCTGGTTACAAAGGCCCAGTTACTATGGTAAGGGTAGCGTGGATGCAAGAGCCCAGCAATTTTATGGCGGATGCGTGTGTGTGTGTGTGTGTGTGTGTGTGTGTGTGTGTGCACGCATGCGCACATGCATGTGTATTTGGTTTTAAGCATCTGAGACAGAGTGGAAGGGAATGTGCTTTGGGTTTGGAGTCACTTCGCCTATTCTGGTTCTGCCACTTAATATGTGGCCTCAGCACCAATCACATCAATTCTTTGAGCTCTTTTTCTTGCCCTGCACCCCTCACAGGGTTGTCATGAGGATCTGATGAGATAATCTAAGGGGATTTCACTCTGTAAAGTTTCATACAATATGCCTCTGTCATTGTATCCCACAAAGCAAGTATGGGACCCCGTAAAGGGGCGCCTGCGTCGTGGGACCTAGGAAGTGCTAGGTTGTGCCCAATTCTTTCATCTTCAGGTCGGGGTAAAGACCATCGTAAACATTTCTAAAGACAAGTATTAAGGTTTGTGGAGAACATGAGAGTAATATTGTAGGGAGAAAATAATCTTTAAGATTCGCAGAGGATTGAGTTATAATCGAGTTAGTGATTTTCTGCTCAGACTGGTAGAAGATCAGTCCCGGTAGAAAACAGTGGCAGGTTCACAGAGGGAAGATTTCCCTCTCCTCCCCACAGATCTCATAGTCCTGCTCACCAGCTTCATAGCACGCAGGTCAGGTTCTCTTTTTAAGCTGTTGGACAAGTCTTTCCTTCCCCATACACTGTGAGACCACAGGTAAAGGAATGCAGGAAAGTCCAGGTTCCTTCAGTTGTATCTTGCTTACACCCACAGTGGCTGACAGTGGGGGTTAGAACAGAATCATCCAGTTTGTTAGCTACTTAAACACAAGCAGCAAATTGTTGCTTTCGTTGCCCTTCCCAAAGGGATACAAGGGAAGCCAAGAAATGTTATAAAAATCACCACTGCCATTTCCAGGTTCGGAATCCCCAATTCAGTTCAGTTTCCTCCAACAAGTGCCAACATCCTACCTCCTAGAGCCCTTGTGTAACTCGGGTGAATATGGTGGCATCCATGAATGTTCTGGTGGACAGTTAGCCAGGGGGACGTAAGACTGGCACTCTCATGTCATGCTGCTGGTGAGAAAATAATTCAGCAGTTATGTCTCAAAAGTGTTCAGCATGTGCATACACTTTTCACCCAATAATACCAATGTTTGGACTCTTTCTATGAAAACAATCTAAAATGCAAAAATGACTTTATTCATTAAGATGTTCAGTGCAGTGTTGTTTATAATAGGAAACATTTGGACATGACCTGAGTGTTCAAGAGTACATCATCAAGGCTACGAGCAGGGACTTTGCAGTTAGCATGGGCTCTGTGCAAATCCTGGCTCAGTCACCGAAGAGTTATGTGACCTTTTGTAAAGTACTTGATCTCTCTGAGACTTGGTTTCTTCATCTGTAAAATGTGAATAATGACAATAACCATCCTAACTTATAGGATTGCTGTGAGGAATAAGTGGGATAATATATTGGTAAGGACTTAGTATAATGCCTAGCGTATAGTCAGTGCTCAATAAATGTCAGTTATTAGTATGTAAACTATAATAAGCTTTTTTTCTGGATGGCAAGATGATGAGTAATATTATTTTTCAGTATTTTCCTGCATTTTTCAAAATTTTTATGGTTTTTTTGACAACCAGAAAAAAATCTTCATATTAATAAAACACATCCATCGTTCTAGAATATACCAATGGTGAAGCTCTGTGACTGAGCTTACGTAGAGAGGGACTGAGTGATCTGGGAAACACCACAAAGATGTAATCAGTAGTTCCTATGATGCCCAACTTTCAAAACTAATTGTTGTAGTCTAAACAGTATTCTGCAAGCCACAGGTCATCGTCCATTAGTGGGCTGTGAAATAAATTTAGTGGATCTGGTCTGCATTTAAGAAATCTGAACTAGAAGAGAATAACATAAAATGGAAAATAACAGAGGGTATGTCTTATAGTAAGAATGTTTTATGAAACTTTTACTTCAGAGGTGTGTGTGTGTGTGTGTGTGTGTGTGTGTTTGTCTTGGGTTGTGACATAAACTATAATTCTTCCTGAGGGTCTCAAAGTTTGAATCGCTTATTGTAGCCCTCAGTAAGGTTGTTAGCTGGAAGGATATAGAAAGGGGGAATTCCTGAATATTATCCTTCGTGGCCCCATAGGCAAACGCTGATGCCGTTGAGTAGGCTCCTTAATTCCTAAATTGGGTGTTTGTCTTTCAGTAAGTATTTCTTGTAGAGTTGAAATAGGGGAGCACAGGAGGGAACCTAAACAGAAATGGCATCAGGGGCCAAGTAGGGCAGAGCAGGGCATCCAGGGGCTATTTCAACCCTGGCTCTCCCTCTGGCGTTCTAGCTGAGCTCAGTGGAAGCAGGAGGAGCCACAGCCTTCATCTATGCCAACTTCAGCGTGCCTGTTGTCAAGGTGAGTGGGGGTCTGGTCCCAACAGATGGTGGCTATAAGAGTGAAGAACTAACACCCTAGTTTTCCTGCTGTCTCTGCCTGCAAGCTTATTCCTGGGAGGGGGGCAAAAAGAGGTCTTGCCTGATTCCCAAATCAAAGATAATCCCTCAGTCTTCTTGATGACCCCATTACTTGTGCCTCTATTTTTTATTTTATTTACACTTACATTACAAGTAGATGATTACGTGTCTGCCTTCTCTATTACAAGAGAGCTCCTCAAAGGGAAGAACTCTATTTTACTCACCTTTGGATCCTCTACGGCAACTGGTCCCTTCACTCATTCCTTCAGTAAACATCAAGGGCTGGAGACACTGAGGGTACTGAGGAAGACTCAGTTCTCGTCCCCCAGGAGCTCACAGAGAATGGGGCACAGGCAGTGACAACGTATTGTAATAAGAGCTATGGAATCAAGTGAGACAGAGGAGGGTCGTGTGGCGAGAGGTTTGTTTAATGAATGAATATTTCCCTCAGATTTCAGATCAATCAAATTCCCTGACAGCCCTTACCTGACTCAGGAAGTCATGACTATAAAGCACTTAGCAGACTGCTGGCACATCCTAAGCATTTCAAGAAGTAAATGCTGGGTATCTATGAAAACTCGGGGCTGGCATCTCTCCTAGGCTTGGGAATGCAGTGGCTGTCACTGCATCCTGGAAAGCTCTCCAGTACTTGGGCTTTGTCTCCTTCTAATGGCCCAGGTTAAAGTCAGTCTATAGGAAATGTATAGGGAAAAAAGCTGGGTATAGGGGAAAAAAAGCATATTTAGGATTTGGAGTCAAAACACCTGGGTTTGAGTTAGCTCTGTCTTAGTTGCATTATTTAAAGCCCCTAAGCCTCGACTTCCTTGCTGGTAAAGTGGGGATTGTGATAATGCCTTCTTCCTGGGGGCGTTACACTCAGTGTCTAAGGAAGGGTAGGTTCTTAGTTGTATGAGGGATGTTTTGTTCCCCATTGTGGTTCTGGATGAGTGCCTCTCCTCAGTGATCCAGCGACACCCTGCGCTCACTGTTCTCTCAGCACTTGTCAAACTGTCTTGTCCTGGTCTGTTTTTATATCTGTCTCTCAAACAAGACTGAGCTCCCTGAAAGCAGAATTGGACATGATTTGTCTCCGCCTCCTCAGGGCCTGGAACACAGTAGGCCCTCAGTAAATGATGTATGCATGAATGAATGAGTAAATGGCAATTTAGGCCATTTGGTGCCATTTTACCCATGCCTTGCCCCCAGTCTGCATGGACAGCTTTCTTGTTTAATGACATGCATGCATTTGTTCTCAGTCATGTGCTTCCAAAGGACTGAGATTCTGGGTTGACCGTCTCTGGGGCGGGGCCCTCTTGTTTTCAGAATGCAGCACTGTTTTGGTGGAACCTGCATAGGAGTGGTGAAGGGGATAGTGACACACTTCATGCTGGCTGTCCTGTCCTGGTGGGAGACAAGTGGGGTAAGGCCTCTTTCTGGGCACGAGAATGGGGTGAAGGGTTCAGAGTAAAGTGAAATGGGGATGGATGGAAAATAGCATAGCCTTTTCATTCTACAAGCTTCGTTACAGTGCCACATTGTATTAAGATCATCAGATTCTGGGTTAATTGCTCCCAACAGATTGGGAGCCCGTAAAGGGCAGGGATCCTGTCACAGAGCAGGTACCAGAAAAAGTTTATTGACCTGACCAGCTGGATCTTGATTCGTAAGCACAGCTGAGGAGGACTATGGTGCTAAGTCCCAGCCCTCCATCCAAGGAGAGAACCATCAAGCCATGATGACCTCTACCATTTAGTGCCTCCCCATGAGGAGATGATCAGACGAGGAAGAGATAAATAAGGAGCACATGTATTTATGTCATATATGTGTCCAAGAGCACTTAGTTCTAAAGACTGAAAAAGAAGCAGGAGAGGGATTCCGTGCCGAGATGGACATTGGCAGGAGAAGCCACTCCCTTCCTGTCGTTACTCTGGAATGGCACCATGGGGGAGGTGGGCTTTTAGGAACTACGTGAAGGAAAGGCAGATGACTTTAGTACCACAGGTTGGAAAATGAGTCTGTAGTAGACAGGACCTGTCAGGGACTTTTTCCAGGGGACGATTTGCTATTTATCTCTGTTGGAGGCAACAGCTTGTGGTCCACAGCAGGGCTGGGACTAGGGTAAGGCAAGTGAGTTGCCCAGGGTGCAGAATTCAAGGAGGCCCTCACACGACCCCGTGAGTGAGCCCTGCTACTGTCCGCCCTGCTGAGCCTGCTCTCTTCTTCCTCCCCATTCTCTCTCAGTGGCCAACAAGTGGATACACGAGTATGGACAGGAATTCCGCAGACCCTGCAGCTCAAGCCCTGAAGACTAAAATGTTGGCAGAGAGAAGTTGGTGGAGTCTGTGGCTTTGCAGAGAAGCCTAAGCCAAAAGCTAGGGTGGTAGAGGGAAAAAGGAGAGCAACCTTCTGGAAGAGGGCCTTGTCAGCATTGCCTGTTCATTGCAAATGGGAGACAAGGAACTGGTCTTTACCAGGGGACACCTGAGAACTTATGTTGTTTCTCCTCAAGCCATGAGAGTCACGGTAGAATGAACAATACAAGGGAGGGGCAAGAAGGCTGGAGAGAGAAGTTTCTGGAGTTCAGACATTCTCGGCTGAGAATCTTTGGGGTTTGGTCAGTGTGGCTTTTCCCACTTTGAACCTTGACCTCAGGGGCCCAGAAGTGGCAGTGAGGACACCTGCGGGAGGGGGCTAGCCCGACTCCTGTGGCTTTTGCCCTTCTACCCACTGACTTCAGCTGAAGACTGAGCAGGGAGTGGCTCTGAATCAGGAGTGTACCTCATATGATGACTTTTTTTTTTTAAGCAGAAAGCAACTTTTTTGTATGATTTTTTAATACAGTCATTAAAAATGTTTACAAATCATTTTTCACAACTGAGAATATTCTTACATTATAATGTTGAGTGAAAAAAATCAGAGTATAGATTTTATGTTATAAACTCAACTGGGCTCACCTCCCACCACTCCCCTCTCTCTACATTCCAGGCGCATGACGTTCTTTCTCTTCCTCAGACACATGACATTCTTTCTGTTCCTCAAAACCGCCACGCTGGTCATCGTCAACATTGTTCCACTAGTCAGACCTTCCCATTTGCTGACCCCTCAGATCCTCCCATGGCCGAGCTCTTCTCGTCATTCCACTTCTGGCTCAGTGTCACTTGAGGGAGGCCTTCTCTGACCACCCGACCTTCCAGCCACTTACTTTCACATTAACCGATTTTATTTTCTTCATATCGCTTTTCTCAAATTGAAATTACTTTGTTCATTTGTTGAAATGTGGTCAGTTGCCTTCCCTGCCGGGTGAGTGTTTTAAGACCCCACTCTGCTTTGTAAATGCCTCTGCTCTGGCCCACCTCACTGAATTTCAGTATTCGTTTACTTGCCTGGCTATTTGCACTAGACCCTGTACTCCTTATTCCTCCTGGTATCTCCAGAAAGAGGTCTGGTTTAAATACGCAGGCACTCAGCAGACATTTTTGGATGAATGAATGAGAAGGCATCCTTTGAGCCGTGCTTTGGGGACAGGGAGAAGTTTTATAGGCAGAGTCTAATGAGGAGAAGCGTTCCCCAGCAGAAGGACTAGCCTGAGCTAAGGCTGCACTGATGAGTGAGTGCTACCTTTGAACACTCATGCAAAGAGAATATTCCAGGCGATTTGGCTCAGGTTCCTCAACAGGAACACACCCTGAGGGGCGTGTGTCTTGCTCACAAAGAAGCCACACAGTTCAGGGACTGGATGGTTAGACGCTGTGCTGCCTCCACCCCATCCCTGCACCACACCCTCGGGATTTCTGCTCCCCAGAGCTCTGCTCCCCGAGGAAAGGGCCCTGATGTGCTGGTACCCAGCTTCCGTCAGAGCCTTGATGAGCACCTGGTCACACCCCCAGTATTTCTGCTGCGTGCACGAGGACTCTAGAAATCCTCTTACTAAATTACTGTCATGTTGGGGAGGAAAAATAATTTTCCCTCTACCCTTCTGAATTCTTAGCTGGAAGGTCTGTAATTAAAGACAGATTAGCAAGAGAAAAACAAACAAGTTTACTGACACGTGTACCTCATGTATACATGGGAGCTCCTCAGGAGAAAACAAGAAACTCCCTGAGGGGCTTAGAATTCAGGATTAAAAACATCTTAATAGGGAAGTGGGGGGCCTCTTAGGGAGACTTTTAGGGGAGATGAACAGGCCTTTAGGAGAATAGGTGGGAGGTATGATAGTTTTTGACAAAGTTTGGGTGTGGTGTCCACTCCGGGCTTCCCTGGTTGGTGACACTCCCGGGGAGGGGACTGATGACAGTTGAGTTCCTTCTGGAGGATCTGTCTTTAGGCAGATAAGGGGAGTTCAGAGAAAGCCTCTCCCTACATCTGCTGTTTTTCAAGTGCCCACAGCTCAAAGTAATCAATATGCAAGAGCGGCATGTTTGGGGGCGGCACGTTCTGCTCCCCTTCAGTCTCATATTCACAAGCCTCCTCCAGCTCCCAGGAATGGGCCTGGATGGAAAGCTACTATTTGTGAGCGACGCTGCTCCTCTTTTTTCACAGCTGCGGGGATCAGAACTGGCCTCAGAATTGTGGGGTCGGTCTGAGCTAATAACAGCAATGGTGAACTCGGTGAGTTTACCGTGTGGTGGGCACAGTTCTAAGGGCTCATGTGCATTGATGATTTAATGCTCATCCCAGCCCTGTGACGCTGATCCAGTTACTCTCCCCGTTTACAGAGAAAGAGGCAGAGTTAGAGAGTTAAGTAACTTGCCATGGTCTCACAGTCTGGCTCCAAACCTTGTGCTTTTTTTATCCACTGCGTTTACAATGCCTAAGATAGAGTTGGTGGTAATCAAACCCAGAACTGAGACCCAAGTACTGTCTAGCTGCAAAATAAGCAACAGCTGCTTACTGAGCATTCCCCAAGGGCAGGCCTGGGCCCAGGCTGAGAGGTGCAGGATGTGCTCCTTGGGAGCTGACAGCCAGTAGGTGATGAGACATGCATCCAGAGTTAAATGGTCGTTAAACACAATGTGAAAATGTTGCATGCAATAAGAGATGAATTATTGAATGCTGCAATCAAGAGCTGAAGGAATCATTATGGGTTGGGGTAGTTGGGATAGCCTCATTTGTTTATTCAAATCACATTGCCAAGGTGCCAACTTAGAGCCAGGCCCTTGGGGGCACCAGGAATGGAGAGGAGAATTAGATGCTGACCCTGCCCAGACCCTCAAATCGTCACAGGACAATGTAGCCCCAGGTGGAGACAGGAACTGAGCACTGAGAGGCCCCCGAGTGGCATCATGGGAAAGAGCAAATGACCAAGTCTTGAAGATGGGGAGGGTCTGGAGAGGCTGAGAAGGAGGCAGGTCCGTGCAAACGGGGAAGCCCTATCCCTAGAGCTACAAAGAGCCTTACCTTACTTTTGGCCAGCATATTAGTTTTCAAAACACTTTAGCACTCCTTCTCTTGAACCTCACCTACGCAGGAGGAAATGAGGCGGGCACTGTGGAAAGCGAGGTGGCTTGCCTGGGCTGACACAGTGAGCTTGGCCTGAGGCCTGGTCTTCCGTCTCCCTCACTAGTGCTCTTTCCACTCAATGGTTTTCAAAGTTTTCAAAGCTGTGTCCCTCCAATGCACTACAGCTGGAGAGTGACGAGACCTTATTCTTTTATATTTGTACCAGTCTCCGTGCCCTCAGAAACTCTGACTAGTCGTCTTAGAAAGTGGTGTGGCTTTGGAGCCCAACAGTGCTTCGTCAGTAGCTAGCTAATTCTAAATAGGACTGATGGTGGCTTGGGGCACTGCTTGTTTATAATTTTCTTTCTTTCTTGTACTGTTCTTCAACCTTTTTCCTAACAGCCGTGTCCAGCCTGGGCTCCTGGCATTGCACTATATGTCACTCACAAGCCTCACTCTGGGTAACATTCTTTACATTAATGCCTATTATCATTATCATTAGTAACTGCATATTGACTTTTGACTACAGGGCAGCTACTGTGCTAAGAACTTGATACTGAATTTCTTAATCTCAAATTTGTGTGCCCGATGCACAGTAAGCCAAATACTGAGACATCAGTTCTTGGAGACGGAGAAAGTTTTATCTGACTTGGCCAAAATGAGAAGGTGGGAGCATGGGTTTATTCAAATCTGCCTTAACAAGGGCAGAAAGCAGGGGGGGGTTTATAGAGCTAAGGGGCTTCGTAGGAGGAGTTTTGGAGAAACAAAGGGGTCACTCCTACTGAGCCCCTGGGCAATCTGACTTCTGGGTGTCAACATCTGCTGGGGGCTGCCCATCCTGATCACAACCTCCCCAAAGGCATTCTCTTTCTTCTGCAAAAAGAAGCTCACAAATCCTCTTAACCCCTGAGTCACCCCTCAAGTTAAACAAGAAAACAGCAAATTGAACAAGGTTGAAAGGCAATCATGTTCTCTTACTGGCTATCTATAGTAACCCTCAGGCACCCAGCTTCAAACTTAGTTGACTTGTCTCCTTCAGTCCTCACAGTCAGATAAGTACTATTACCCCCATTTTATAAATAGGGGAAACTGAGGCAGAGAATATGTAATTTGCCTGAGGTTACATAGCTATAAAGTGGCAGAGACAGGATTCAAAGCCAGGTCTGTCTGTCTCCAAAGATCTTAACTATCCCCCTGTTGTCTGCACTGCACGTTATTTTGCTGTCGTTGCTTTGCTGCCATTGGCAATAATATCTTTTAGAGCCAACAATTTTTGAGAGGAATCTTCAGCTTTTCCCCAGGTGTTGAAAAAGTCTATCCCTTATGCCTCTAATGCCTACTGGCTGAGAGCCCTCTCAGATGTAGGTTTTTGTTGAATATATGAATGAATCACCTCAATTCCACAGACGCACAGTGAACACCTATCGTGTGACCAGCCCCATGCTAGATGCTCCATGAAAATCTAAGAAAATGAGGCCTACTCACCGCCCACCTCAAGGCGAAATTAGAACATGCCCAAATACAAGAATAGAGAATTGGATACAACCAAGTGGAAAGCTGTGTGGTGCTCACCCTAAGGATCATGGGAGCTGGGGAAAGGGGAGACCCCTATGGCTAGAGGAGGCTGAGAGGGCTTCCGTTTTGGGGCCCCAGGAACACAATGGAAAGATTGTGTACTCATGGAGGTCAGGGAACAGCTGCCATCTCACTTGTCCCCCTTTCACGCACAAGGGGGCAGGGAGAGCCGTCTGGGAGGAGGAAGTGAGAGGGCGTTGATTCTGGGGGGCCCTTGTCCAGCAATGCCAAGGGCAGCCAGCACAAACTGCCCTTTCATGGAACCAGTCAAAGAGTCCCCTGTTTGGGGGCCTTGGCTGCTCAAGCTGGGAGAAGCCAAAAGACAGGGGTGGGGTAAGGAAAGGGAGCATCAGCCTGCAGACCGCTGTACCGTCAGCAAAACTCAAAACAGCTAGGCGCCAGGGGAGGAGACAGATATTTGTGCCTGCTCTGTGCCGGCTATTTTATCTCCCTTATCTAATCGCAGCAATTACCCGTTCGGCAAAGGAAGAAAAGGAGGCTCAAGGAAAAGACTTCCCTAAGTTTCAACAGCTTGAAGCAGAGGTAGCATCTGGAGCTGGGTCTCCCCCACCAGCTGCTTCCACCCTCTCTTTCTCTCTCAACTTTCCTCTCTTCCTCACCTTGGGAGCCCCACAATCTTCTGCCCATTAGGAAGGAGAGCCTGCCTCTTTCCCTTCGTCCTCTCTTCCCCATCCCTCTTTTATTCCCTTTCCTGGTCACATGACCCTTCCCATCAAGTGCTTGATAGGCCTGTTTCCCCTAAGGTCTGAGTGACAGAGGGTCCCTCTGTCCTAGCCATGGGCATATTTGCATTTGAAATGATAGCCCCTGCTGAGATCAAAGATAATCTCAAAGAAATGGGGTGCTAAGGTGACAGTCTTTTTGGCTAAGGGTTTAAGGGCATGGCTCAGATGAATCCCCATAGACAACCACTCTATCTTCTTTAAAGTTCACCACATTTTCAGATGGAGCATAACTAAAATAATGACCATTATGCCTCCTGTTCATCTGCCTATCACCTTATGGGGCCCGAGGGCAGCGGTTATTTTCCCTGGCTCAGAAAGGTGAAGTGACAGTGTGTCAATGTCAGAGCCAAGATTAGAAGGCAGATTTCCTGGCTCAGAGACCCATGCCCTTCCAAAGCTCCACAGGTGGTTCTTGGAATGGGAGCACAGTGGGCAAGTGATGGGACCAACCCTCGATGGTGTTTTCCTGGGCACAGATTTCATGTGTGGTCTGTCACTCTTTCATTCAACTAAGCATTACTGATGTCATCTCTGTGCCAGGCCCTTTGCTGGGGCTGGAGGTGGGGGGGCAGGAGGGGGGGGACAGGGACGATGGACGGACTCTGACTGAGTTTGTGTCCTTCAAGAGCTCCCAGAGAAGAAAACCCACACGATGACAGTACTAGTGGGAAGGGGACATCTGACATGTTACAGAAGTCTGGAAGGGGCATCACCACAGCTCTGGTGTGACGGACTCATCTGACATTCGATTTGGTCCTTGCAGGATAAGGAGGTTCATGTGTGAGTGTGTTACGGAGATGTGGGATCTTATCTCCGTAACTCATAGGCATCTGAGTCCTTAGATTAAATTTCTCAAACTCAAAAAACCCATACCCTTTTTTTTTGATAAAAACTTCTTCAGTCTTGGAAATTCAGATACATCACCCAGGAGAGAAGATTTTGTCTAACTTTATGTTCTGTAATTTGTTTCAGAAAACAGATTTTTTTTTCCTTTACCAAATCAAAAATTATACTAAATTTTCTTTTAAAAATTACAATGGTCCCCTAGGGGGTGCCACCACACTAGAAACTCCCACAGTGCGCTCCAGGTTCTAGGGTTCTGGAATCTCTATTTTTGACTCTCTTGCAATAAAAAAGCAAGCAAGAATTGTCAGCAGGCTCACCCTGGAGGAGCAAGGGTGTCTATCTTGCTGCCTCAGCTCAGTCAATCCTTTCTATGGGAGCTGCTGAGGCTTGCCAGCCACCCAGTGCCTCGGGTTAGAGACAGCTTTCCTCCCTTGCAGCTCTCTGAGTCTCTCCGGCTCTTACAGGCGTGCGCACAGGCAGGGCCAGCCAGCCAGCATCAGCTCATATCCCTGACTCCAAAGCCCTCTGTGGGGGCTCTGCCCAGGGTGCCCCCACTCACTTTCTCCCTCCGCATTTGGTTATCTTGGAAAGCAAAAATTAGAGGAACACAATGAGGTACCACTTCACAGTTACTAGGATGGCTATAATTAAAAAAAAAAAAAAAGGACTATAACAAGTGTTGGAGAAGATGTGGAGAAATTGGAACCCTCATGCATTGCTGGTGGGAATGTAAAATGGTGCAGCCTCTGTCGAAAACAGATGATGGTTCCTCAAAAAGTTAAACACAGAACCACCATGTGACCCAGTAATTCCTCTCCTAGATATATATACAAAAGAACTGAAAGCAGAGACTCAAACAGATATTTGTACACCAATGTTCATAGCAGCATTACTTACAACAGCTAAAAGGTGGAAACAACCAAGTGTGTATCAACAGATGAATGGATAAACAAAATGTGGCGTATACATGCAATGGAATACTATTTAGCCATAAAGAGGTGTGAGAATTTGGCATATGCTACAACATGGATGGACCTTGAAAACTTTATGCTAAGTGAAACAGGCTGGAAACAGAAGGACAAATGCTGTACGATTCCACTTATATGAGCTTCCTAGAATAGGCCAATTCATAGAGACAGAAAGCAGAAGAGAGGTTCCCAGGGACTGAAGAGAGGGAGAAAGGGGGAGCTACTGTTTAGTGGGTACCAAGTTTATGTTCGGCATGATGAAAAAGTATTACTGACAGCATTGTGAATTTAATGAATGCCACTGAATCATTCACAAATGGTTAAAATGATAAATACCGTTATATATATTTTATCACAGTTTAAACAAAAAGCTGTTGAAAAAATTGGAGAAAGACATTCCCAGGTCAGAGGAGGGTTTGCAGTACTAGGCAGCACTCAGGCCCCAAATGCACACCAAGTTCAACTAACTCTGTTCTGCTTGAGAGCAGCCCCACTTGGTTGGGGAGGGGAAGCCAAGACACCTTGCATCTAACAGCTTTTCCTCCCTTTGGGATTCCCAATCAGCATGAATTCAGCCCTTGTCTTACACCACAGCATTTACTGCTTTTCACCTTGACTACTGCAGGAAGCACATGTTTACTGTCTCATTTAACCCTCATGATGTCTTGTGAATTAAGGATTATCAATTCATCTTTTGGGTGAGGAACCTGAAGTTCGAAAAGAAGTGATGTGCCAAAGGTTACCCACCTGGTGGCTGAACTGAGCTTGGAGTGTGTCTCCTGTTGGCAGGCCCCAGTCTTCTTCCGCACGGCTGGCTCACCCCTCGCCCGTTTTCTGGTGTGGTTTGGGACTGATAAGACATGCACGGGTCTGGGAGTCAGGTGGCCTGAGCTCTAGTCCAGGCTGTGCTACTGTGTCTCCTTGGACAAATGGCTTTCCATATCAGAGCTTTCATTTCCTCATCTGTAGGATGGTGCTGCTAATCTGTCTGCCCCACCCACTCCACGGAGGAGTTGTGAGGCCTCAAAAGATATAAATGTGTATAAATGGTACATACTGTACTGTGTCAGTTATTCTAAAGTTTGACTGGCGATCAATATGTGGCATCATCATTGATCATCAGGGAAAAACTTTCTCCTCCATCACACAGTTACCTACTCAGTTAACTGTCCCCTCCATCCACCTGTAAGAGGCCAGTCACTAGGCTAGTCTCAGGTTCCAAGGTTTCGCCTGGCTACAGGCTGGAGTTTTCTAGCAAACTGCTGGGAGAGGAAGCCAGCTCTAGGAATAAGGGAGCCTCATGAGTTTACTTAACTTTCTGAGCCCTGGACCCAGACTGAGAATGTGTTGATTCTGGCCACTGATGGGGCAGCCAGCTGGGGCAGGAGAAGAGCTGGCTCGAAGATTCTAAGCTAAACACTGTTCCTGCAGGGAAGAGGGTGACTGCCTTTTGCTTTATTCTCACTTTCCCCTTCTTAAAGTCTTGACCTTTTAACTCCCTACCCCCAGTTCTGATGATAGGCCCTTGAATCCAACCTAAGGGTCCTTGGCACCTCACTGCCCAAATCAGTTTCTGTCTTGTTCATTCTACCTCCAAAATATTGAACCCGTCCCCTTCTCTCGTCCCTGCAGCCACTGTCCTAGGTAAGTATACCTTTGCCTTTTACTGGGACTACAACTTCCTCTTTACTGATCTCCCCGCCTCTAGTCTGGTGCCTACAATCCATCTACACAGGATACCAGAGTTCCTTAACCTCTGACAACTCCCCATTCTTGCCACTCAAGACCTTTACGTCCTGCCTCCAGCTGCCTCTCCTCTCACAGCCTCTACTCCAGCCACACTAATCTCTCGGTTCTGAGACTGACTTTCACCTCTTCTGGGCTTGTGCATGCTGTCCCCTCTACCTGCAATGTATTTCCCTTCCTTCTCCACCCCCACCTTGTGATGATGCTACAAAGCTCAACTCCAGTGCTACCTCTTTCACGAAACCTTCTCTGTCCTATTTCCAAAAAGGTTTAGTTGTCCCTTCCCCTTTACAGTGTGGTCACTGTTTCTGTAACGGGCTTTCTAGACTAGGAGCTCACTGGAAGGGCCTCATTATTTATTTATCTCTGTCTCCAAAGGCCATTGGAAGCTTGGCACAGAATAGGTGCTCGGGTTTGCTTAATCAGTAATTAAATGTCCAGAACAGCAGGTCTAGAAGAGGTAACACCAAGAAGTGATGCCCAGCTCCCCTCATGCCTTTGTCTGAGTCCTCTCAATCTCAAGATCCTCCCTCCACTGTTAGATCTGTTTCTACCCCCAAAATTGCCTACCTTCCTCTTTCAGGAAGTTCTCTTTAGATACTCTTTAGTGTGTGAGTGACAGAATGGTCTTTGGTTTGCCCTAAACATGCTCCTTCTGGATCTGCAGCAATCCTTCACTTGAAGGGTCTGGGGGTCTCCTTTATTCCCTTCCTGAGTTCAGAGTGCTGATCTGTAGGCTTCACAAGGACAGTGTCATGACCAGTACACAGTAGGTGCTCATGAGATATCTGCTGTGTGAACGCAGGAATGGTCCCTTCTCAGCTGGGAAGTGGTGGAGACGCTGCCACCTCTTAGCCATGGCTGTGGGCAAGTCATCTCACATCTCTGAGCTTGTTTCCTTGCCTTTATTTTTAAAAATATTTTTTGTGAGGAAGATTGGCCCTGAGCTAACATCTGTTGCCAATCTTCCTCTTTTTGCTTGAGGAAGATTGTCGCAGAGCTAACACCAGTGCCAATCTTCCCGTTTTGTATGTGGGACACTGCTACAACATGGCTTGATGAGCAGTGTGTAGGTCTGCGACCAGGATCCGAACCCACGAACCCTGGGCCACTGAAGCAGAGCATGCAAATTTAACCACACCACTGGGCTGGCCCACTTTGCCTTTAAATTGGGAATAAGAATGCCTAAACTTTACAAGGATACAAAGAATAAACGAGATGGAAGTGACTAGCACAGGACCTAACGTAAAGCTCAACGAACATTTCATTCACTCTGTCTCCATCCATCAGGTCTGAAAAAGCCTCATTTTCCTGGTCATCATCCTCTTGCTCTTTTAAGTCAGTATCTGGACCAAAATTACCTCTGCCCAGGATCCCCTGTATCGTCCAGGAGGCCGCGTGAAGAGGAAACAAGCTAGGTTTGAATCTTGACATGGTCACTTCTGACCTATACGAATTTGAACCTGTCTGCCTACCTATAAAAGGAACATAACATCACTTAGCTCATAGGGTTGCTGTGAGGATTAAATGAGATGTGTGTAAAGTGAATTAGATGATGCTCAAAATTTGACGACTACTGAGCCAGCCCTGATGGCCTAGTGGTTAAAGTTTGGCACACTACACTTCAGTGGCCTTGGTTTGGTTCCTGGGTGCAGAACCACACCACTCGTCTGTCAGTAGAAACGCTGTGGTGGCAGCTCACATAGAACTAGAATGACTTACAACTATATACAACTATGTACTGGGGCTTTGGGGAGGAAAAGAAAAAAAAGAGGAAGGTTGGCAACAGACGTTAGCTCAGGGTGAAATCTTTTTCAGAAAAAAAAAATTGATGACTATTATGATTTGCCTGGTAAACAAAAGTGGCTGATGTGTGTCCCTGAAAACCACACATGTGAACATGCTGCCTCCCTGTGGACAGAGGCCATACAGCCCAGCAAAGGAACTCCCAAAGGGCTTGGTGGGAGAAATCAGATTACACACAAGGCATTTTTCTTTTCTGCATTGGCAGTTCATGCTATACCCTGAAGTATTTAGTGAAAATCTAAACTAGAACTTCTCAGAATTAATGTGCTTGTTATAATGCAGATCAGTTCTAATTCAATAGGTCTGGGGTGGGGATAAAAATCTTTAACAAGCTTCCAGATGATACTGATGCTACTAGCCCACAGACCACTCTGAGTAAATGTCTTCAGTATAATATGGGAGTGACATGACAGGAACTATTTATTAAATGCCTACCCTGTGCAAGATACTGAGTCAGTAAACCTATACTAACTTAGGTAGTCCTCAAGACTCTGTGGGGTAGGTACTAATGATCTCCATCTTCAGATGAGGAAACTGTAGCACAAAGAGAGGAAGTACATAGCTATCTCATACAGCCAGTAAGGGGTGGGCCTTGGGTTCTAATTTAGGCAGCCTGGCTCAAAAGCCTACTGGGAAGAAGACTCCAAGAGTGTATAGAGGATGACCAATGGAGGGGCTGTGGCAGAGAACCAGCAAGGGGACTGAAGTGATCTAGCAAGATGAGTGCTAAGCTAGGGCAGGAGCTAAGGGCTAGAAAAGAGGATACACAGAAAAGAGAATGGACAGGGTTTGGTGGTAGACTGGATATGGGTATGGGTGTAAGAGAGGGAGCCATCTAGGGAGCTCTGGCTGTCTGGTTTGGATAACTGGAGAGATGGTGGTACCTTCTGCTTACTGAGCTAGGAAATGCAGAAAGAAGAACAAGATTTAGGGGGAAGGTGAGTTTAGATTTAGGAATGGGCAATATGAGTGGCTTGGTCTTCTGGAAGAGATATGAGGAAGTAGATGGACTCAAGTGTCTAGAGCTCAGATGATGTGCCTTGTGGACATTTGGGTGTTGGCAGATGTGAAGCCGTGAGTGTCTAAGGTCATGTGGACAGTGCACAGACTGTCTTGTTCTGGACCAAAGTCGACACTGCAAATAATTGAAAGAGACGAGACTGGAACCCAGGTCTCTCTTGGCTGCAGTGGAGGCTGGCTCTGTCCATTCCACTGGGCATTCTGGATCTGGGCAGCAGATAGAGCATAAGATGCTGATGGGCTGCAGGAAAGGGGTTTCTGGAGCTCTATGGTGACTAAATCCAACGAACTGTCCCCTGTCCCCAGATCAGCAGAAGTAAGGACAACTCCATAGAGAAAGACCAGATCAATAAAGGTTGGGAGATATTTATTTTCTTTAAACAAGGTCATAAATAACAAAGAAACAAAGTAGGTCCCAGACTCCGGACCATGCAGCAGGACAGGGAGAGGAAGTTGTTGGGTGGAAAGGTAGAGGGGGCTACGCATCACCTAAGACAGTCACAGAAAAGATGGGCTGCAGGAGACTGCTCCACCCTGCCCTTGGAAATGGCGTGCCTGGGCAACAGGGGGAGGCCGCAGAGCTGTGATGAGGCAGCTGGAAGAGGGCAAAGAGTAAGGATGTTGGGCTGTACTGTTCCTATGAAGAGTGACATGGAAACCACAAATGGTGAAGATAAGCTGTGGGTCTAGAAGAGGCAAGCAGGCCCTCTGCACACCTCCAGGGACCACTTATGAAAATGGTTAAATCTGATTCTTAAAAACAACTCCACAGGCTTCAGCCTGTGGCTTTGTGCATGGGCTGTATTTAACCTGGGTTGCTCTGTGGCAGGTGAGGGCTCAACAGGCCCCTGGAGCAGCCTGGCCTCAGCCCAGGGCAGGTGCCCAGACATGTGGGAGTGGGACAGTGGGCTCTCCCCAGATGGGAGGCCATGTGCTTGGACTGGCTAGACCTGATTCTCAGGCTGGTTTCTTGTGATGCTATCACCACCCCTCCCTGTACCTAAGGGTGGGATCCTGGCCTCTCTGGGTCTTCCAAGCCTGGAATAGTAAGACTGGGATAAAAAGGTACCTGACTGGTGTTTTATTTGAAAGGGAAAAATAAGGACCACCCTATATGCATGGTCCATCCTGTGAGGTAGGGCAGGACCATGCCAAGAACAATCTCAAGGAATGGAAGTCCCTGAGCCTGGGGAGACACGGGAACCCAGGTGCATTGCCTAATGCCAGGAATAGGGGCCCAGGGTGGCAGTTCTGATGGAGGCTTCACCCTAGGCAAGGCAGGGAGAACAGGCAGGGACTACTCCTAAACAAGGAAGGAGTGAGGGCTGAGGAGCCTTGGACAAGGGAGGCTGACATTGGTCAAAGGCCCTGGAAAACAGTGCTTTTGGCAGGAATACACAGAAGGGTTTGCACATCTGGGGATGCCCGTCTACAGGGAGCCGGTGTCACATGGTTGGGCGGGATGGTGAGGAGGAGACAGCGGCATCACAGTGGCCTCTGGTGCGATGTATTTACAACAGAGCTCAATGTTGAGGGGGGATGGATAGCAGGTCACTAACAGCCAGGAAACACACTGTGAAGAATGAAAAGAGAAGGGAAAACAAATGTGACCATCACAAGCCTTCCCTCCACTTACCCTGTCTCCTCTAGGAAGCCTTCCCTAATGACCAGCGAGGCCCTTACAAATCTGTCCCACCTCCCCACAGCCCCAGCCAGGGCTCAACACAGGGTCTGCTCTCAGTGTACTACTGATTTGACGAAGCCTCCAAATAATCCAGGGGCCCCAAATTTGCTTATTAAGAAAAATTAGGTCCTCACTATTGATTCCTGGGATCCACCAATGGTCAGTTGCTTGAGGGGTGGTATGACTCACTCGTGTGACTAACTGTACCAAGCTCCTGTCATCATTTCCAATGCCTACACTGCCCTGACACCCTCACCTCTCAGGCCCTGGCATTCAGAGTTCTCTAATGCAGAAGCTATGTCTTTTTCTTCAACATTTCTTCTTCTTCAAACTGCCTGAGGGTAGGGAACACGTTCTCCTGGACCCTCACTAAAATCAGCTAAGAGACTTTCCAACTGGGAGGCAAGACTCTCCATCAAGCTTCTGGGCTCTCTGAAGATCAGGGGCCTTCTGCAGCAGAGACTAGGAGCTCGCTGAGGTAGAGCCAAGACTGCGTCGTGTGGGTCACTAGGCCTCTCTTCCTCCTCAACAAAGAGCCCAGCTGTGTCTCCCTAATCAGATGAAAAGCTTCCTAGGATGAAAGGCATCCTTTTCCCTCTAGACCAGTGTTTCTCAACTGGGAGTGATTTTGCCTCCCTTGAGACATTTGGTAAAATCTAGAGACATTTTTTCTTGTCACAATTGTGTGTGTCGGAGTGGGGGGGGTGCTACTGGCTTCTAGTGCATAGAGGCCAGGGATGTTGTTAAACATCTTACAATGTACATGACAATCCCCCACCACAAAGGATTACCTGCCCCAAATGTCAATAGTGCTGAGGTTGGAAACCCTGCTCTGGATCTCTACGCAGCCTCTATGGCCTGCCCAGCATTCCCCAGCAGCAGGGCAGGAGAAGGCATACAGAACTTCTCTAAGAGCCTGGAAAAGGACTCATTTCCACCCCAGCCTCCCCAGAGAAGGGGCACCTCAAGAAGGAGTACATATCACAGTGGGGGGTGGGGTACTAGGCCCAATTTACTCTCAGCTCAGCAACAACCCACTGGATCAAAGCACATAGAACAAGCAACCACAGCTTTATAGAAACACACATGCTGGGCTCCCTGTTGAGGAGGAAGAAAGGCATGGTGACACAAACCAGGCAGGGGTAAGGCAGACATATTTACAACCTTGCAAATATCTTTTTGTTGGAGCTAGCCAGCATTGCTGGGCTCCTTAAACCTTTGTACTTCCTTACCACTGGAATCCACCGATGGGCTCTGCAAACCTGTGTCGGATCAGGAAAGTGGCAACGGCTTCAGCTACCTGGAAAAGGAAGAGATATTCCAGGCCATATGAAGGTTAGCAATGGAGCTCAGCCTTGGAGGTCCTGTGGGCTTTTGTTGGAAGGTTAGGCTCTACAGTGGACTCATGGGTCCTATAAGGTTGGGGTGCTTGAAATCAAACAGACCTGGGTCCTGGCAGAGCTAGGAGACTCCTCCCTACCATCCTTGCCAGGAATGTTCCCAGAGAAGTTAAGAGGAATGATGTGAAGGCTTATTTATCCCCTTAGAGTTATAAAACATCTTTTTCCTACAGGAGAAATGCATATTAACTCCTAATACGACTGTAGTTCAGGGAGCAGTTTCTATCCCAATTAGCCCTTTTTCTATCTTAACCATAGATCTTAACCACAGGGCCCTGGGATGAAAAAGCAGGGTGCCAGTGGTTCCTCAGCCCATACACGGAAAGCTGAGGCCATAGGCAGCTGCCGGGGAAAGGTTTAGGAACTGGTGGAGTTGCATCTGTGTAGGCCCCACAGCAGCTGCTGCACGAAACACAGGCTGACTCAGGCTTGTTCTATCTTCTGTGAGATCCAAGGTTATTCTCACAGTTGTCCTTTTACAGTCATCAAGTACGAGACTCACCTTGTCTGGAGCATCCTCATGGACTGCATGGCCACACTGGGGTAGGACCTGCATCTGGAACTTCCCTGGAGAGGAAACAAACCCAGGTGACCTCAGGGACTAAAAGTGCCCTCTCCTTATCACCTCATAGGTCATTCCAGGAGCCCTGGACCTCCTCCTCATTCCCCTCACCCATTGCACCAATACTCCGGACCCAATTACCAAGCCTTTGTGGAGGATGCTAATATTTGTAACTGTAACCTTGGGCAAATCATTTTCCCTTCACCTTTTCCTTCTGCAACTATTTAGTGTGCATTTACTTTGGGCCAGACACATAGGAAGAAAAAGTTCCTGTTTTCAGGGGATTTAAGTCTAGTGGGGGACCAAAACACAAAACCCAACATTTTAATGCAGCATGTAGTTCCTATGATAAAACTGAGTGCATGGAACTGGAAGAACATAGGAAAGAGAGCTTCGTAATCAAACAGGGATCCAAGAAGGCCTCCTACACAGAAAAAAGAGGCTACACAAAGGGAAGGAGGACAAAATCGTATTTGTTCCTGGAAATAAAAAGTCTGGCGTGATGCTCATGAGAGTTAACAATGAAGCTGGAGAGGTAAGCAAGGACCATACCACTAAGGGTTTTGTAAGCTATGCTAAGGATTTTGAATTTATTATTCCAATAATAAGTTACCATGTGGAACACTGTACGCTCACAACTATTGTAATAGCTGTTAAGAGTGAACAGAGATGACTGATAAAGCAAGATCCCTAAGCAGACTAAAGGACAGGGGACCCAGAGCTCTCATAGGTAGAGAAAGCAGACTCTCAGAGGCTCAGGGTCTCCATTTACAAAAGAAGGAAGTAAGCTCTGGAAGTCCTTCTGGTCATCACAACCGTGATTCTTACCCGAGTTACCCGGTGCTTTATAAATTTTTCAAAATACTCTTCTATCCTTTTTTAAAGTTGATTCTCAAATCAACCCTATAAAATTAAGCAGGACAAATATTCAAATTCTTTCCTGAGATGATGAAAATTGAAGCCATGATTAGTGAAGTGATTTGTCCAAGGCCACTTAGTTAATTAGTAGAGGAACTAAGACCATTCCATTCAGTAAGGCCCGGCTTATGCCCTTCCTCTTGCAGTAAGCTGCCCCTGGGTGCTTCAGCTGTCCCCTCTCACTTGTGTCTCTTAATATACTACTGTTAGTGCATTTGGATCCAAACACAGAGCAGCTTGTGCCCTTCTTGTTTATATTTTATATGGCCCTGGTGCTTGCCTCCCCAGGAGTGTGTCATTTCCATAAGAACAGGGGCTAGTATCATTACTGGCTCTATGTCCCCACTAGGGCCCAACACAGGGCTAGACATTGAGTAAGTGCTTAGCAAAAGTCTTGGATGAATGAATGAATGAGCAAATGACCTGATAAAACTTACAACTCCAACCACCTTGGGCTTGATGACTAGGGATGCATTTTTTGTTCCTCTTTGGAAGAGTGGGTATAAGGAGTCAGGAGGACTCACACATACTAACAACACGGTGCCCGTACGCATAAAATAACATGATCACGGGTAATCTTCACAATCATGCTATGAGGTGGGCATACTTCCAAACCCTCCCTTCTCATCTTACAGGTGAAGAACCTTAGGTTCAGAGAGCCTAAATTATTCACACAAGTTGTACCATGAATGAGTGGTGGGTTTCTAGGATTCTATAACTAATTCAGCTGCTTGAAACAGTGCTCTGAAGGCTGTGGTTTAGAATCTATGCTGCCTTAGCCACTTCCCTTTGTTTTATGGGATGTCCCTCATCTCAGCCATTTATTCTCTATACTCATGGGATGCTTTGAAAGAGAAGATAGTCTTGGCATAATCCTTGCTGGGGAAACAGGAGGACATCTAATGAGGAATTGTGAGTGCTTTATGGACATAATGAAGCCGTCATTTGTCAAACTCTTACTTCACCCAAATTTTCTTATTTAAACCTCACACAACTGTATTAAGATATATCATTATCTCCATTTATAGATGAAGAAACTCAGGATTAAAGAAGTCAGTAATTCACTCAGGCCACAAAACTAGTAACAGTGATTCAAACCCAGGCATGTCTGATTCCAAAGCTGGTGATCAACACTGGTTCCAAACGCTACTCCAGTCCAGATCAACTGCTTTCAGACAGTATCAGGGCCATGTCTGATTCTTCTGTCTGGCCAGCATCAAGCATAGGTTTTGCACAGAAGGAGTGCTTAGGACAGGTTTGCTTGAATTAAATTTAAGGAAAGGTGTCTAAGCTCAGAATTACCAACATCAGTGCCATAAAAATCACACAGTCCCAACCCATGGTTCTGCTCCAGGCCTCAGGACACTGTGTAGGTGGAGAAATGGAAGGATATGAAGGTCTGGGGCCAGGTTTGATAAATCATTCAGGAGTCTCCGAACAACTATAGTGAGGGAATACAACCCCTTTCTCTGTGGAGAGCTTGAGGACAGTTACAGGAACAGTCTGAGGGACCCATAAAACACCCAAGTAGAGAGATTTGCCAGGTTTGATACATGAGCCAGGTCTGGAGCACAGGAGAGAGGTATGAGTCAGATGTTCAGCTCTGGGAGTTATCGGGGTATAAATAAGAGCCATGAAATTGTCCAGGGGGAGTAAGCAGAAAAGAAGGAAGGTCAAGAAAAGAATCTGCTTAAGCCTGAAACCTCGGCCTTCAAGTTTTCCTTAACTCCAAAGGTGCCAATGCCTACTGACTTCACCTTCACCAAGCCTTTCATCCATACTAAAGCAAGAGCCTCCAGGACATTGGTCCCACTGGTTCCACTGTCATCTGGCCAACATACCTGGACCTGAGCACAAAAGGTCACTTTCCTACTCATTACACCTCATGATCCCTGTGAGGCTGAGAAAACTACAGCTAAGGCAGGTCAAGAAACTTGCCCAGGGTCAAAAATTAGTAGGAAAAAAGTAGTACTCAAAACCAATTCTCCCAACCTCAGAGAACTTGCCTTTACCACCTCACCATGCTGTCTTCTAAACAGAGTTTACACCTTTTTGTATCTGGATTATCTTGGACCTTTCCTTTTCCTAAGAATTCTAACAATAATAAAAATACTGATCAGTATTCAGAGTATCTTCTTTCACAATGTTATATACCTATAGAATACTTTATAGTTTATAATGCCCTTTTCAAAGACACTGCCTCATTGTAATCCTTACAACTCTGAGACGTAGGTAGTAGTATAATTCTCACTTTTAGATAGGGGAAAAAAAATCAAAGCTCAGAAAGGGAAATACTTGCCCATAATCATATAGCAGATCAGGAGCAGAGGTGGATACCAAATTTGGGTCTAACTCTGAAGCACATGCTCTCTCCTTGCACCTCACAATCTGAGACAGTTAATTTCTACATGACTCTGGCCCTTTCTCTGCCCTCAGAGAAGGACCTAGGGACATAATATCTTGATGACTTACCTTGCATTTGGCCAATAGTCAGATCTTTATCCAATCTATCAACACCTAGAACAAAATAAGAGAATCCGTAAGTAGCTTATTAGAAAAGGCCATGTGAAATTGGTTTTGCTGTTCAAGTATGAAGTAAAAATTGTTACAAAGTTGTAAACATGATGATATTCTCAATTCATGTTAATGCTAATCTTAATTATCTGAGGGTACATTCTCACCATACAAAGCTCAGACTGAGGTTCCCCTGTAATCATTTTGCTTCTTTAAACTGGTTTCTGAAAACAGGATTTTGCTTTTCAAATTTCCATTATACTCAAATATTCTTACACCACTCTAGAAAGACGTGGGCTTGACAGGGGCCAGGCCAAATTAGGCCATCCCAGGTGGATGCTTTGTGCTTAGTTAGGTGTAGGGCTTTGGCGGGGAGAGGAGAAAGGGCACAGATGAGTGAGGATGGTACTTCACTTTCACTTTGGAAGTCACTATCCATTTGGTGAGTGGTTTTAACAAGGACATATTCAGAATGACAATATTCCTGCACTGCTACAGACTGAACTGCGTCCCCCCCAAATTCATATGATCTACAATGTGACCATATTTGGAGATATGGAAGTAATTAAGGTTAAATGAAGAAATAATTAAGGTTAAATGGGGTCATAAGGATAGGGCCTTCATATGACAGGATTAGTGTCCTTATAAGAATAAACACCAGAGAGCTTGTCCTCGCTCTCTCTGCCATGTAAGGACACAGTGAGAAGGAGGTTGTCTGCAAGCCAGTAAGAAAGCTCTCACCAGAACTCGACCATGCTGGTACCCTGATCTCAGACATCCAGCCTCCAGAACTGTGAGAAAATAAATTTGTTGTTTAAGCCACCCAGTCTATGGTATTGTATTATGGCAGCCCGAGCTAATACATACATATACACTTACCAGCCAAGAGCAGCAATTTAGGAATAGGACAACTAAGAAAGAGATTGGATAAGCCTCGGAACCAGCCATCCCAGTATTTTTCTGTTTTTGCCAGTTCAATTCTCCAAGTGTACGGATGGTCTTTCTTGGTCTGGAGAAATAAGAGCAAGTTCTGAGTCTCAGAGGGCAACCCCTGGAGGAACAGGATAAAAACTAGGTCTCTGGGAAAAGGAAAGGGAAGGAAACTAGCACTTGTTAAAGGCCTAGTATGTCCCAGACATTTTAATATACATGTAATCCTTATAACAGCCTTGTGGTATAGGTGATAGTTGTAAATACCATGTTTAGAAAATCAGAAGTTTACTTTTTTGTTTTCCTAAATCCCCAGTAACAGTTGCATATTCTAGCTGTGAGTGCCTCTGGTTGTGCTCTGTGGGACACCGCCTCAGAATGGCTTGATGAGCAGCGCCATGTCCACACTCAGGATCCCAACTGGTGAAACCCTGGGCCACCGAAGCGGAGCGTGGGAACTTAACTACTCGGCCATAGGGCCAGCCCCAGAAGTTTACTTCTTCTTTTTTCCTATTTGTTTTTAATTGAGGTATATTAGTTTATAACATTATATGAATTTCAGGTGTACATTCATTATATTTCAATTTCTGTGTTGACTACTACTTTTTACTTCTATTAGTTTCAATGAACTTAGGAAACTTTGCTATGATCATGAAGCTAGTAAATAGTAGAGCCAAGAATGAGCTTCTCTTATACCCATTTGGCAAAAAGAACATATCACCAAAAGGATAATTAACAAAAAATACATTGCAGTATGAAAAAAATGCTTACGATATAATATTAAGTGAAAGATGTAGAGTACAACGTGTTATCTGAGCTAGGATTACTACTGAAAAATGCGGTATACTTTGGGAAAGAATTCGAAGGGAAAACTGAAAATATGTTGATATGCTGACAGAGCATTTTTTCATATATTTTGATTCATGATAATGATATAGTATTCCTGCAATATCAATTTAAAAAAGGAAATTTAACACAAATATGACAAAATGTCAATATCTGTTAAATCTCGATATAAAGTAGTTAGGCACAGAGTATGCACTCATCTCACACAAGCTGAACAAATAAATGATTCTCTATACTTTTCTGCATCATTGAAAATTTGAAGTATAATAACTGGAATAAATAAATGGGATACCATATCACCCACCGTATGAAAATCTAGACGTAAACATCAGATAGCAACATAGTGTATTAAAGACCACTGGATGGTTAAGATGTCCTCACTACCCAAAGCGTTCTGCAGATTCAACACAATCCCTATCAAAATCCCAATGGCAGTTTTTTTTTAATTGAGGTCATAATAGTTTACAACATTGTGAAATTTCAGTTGTACATTATTATTTGTCAGTCACCATACAAATGTGCCCCTTCACCCCTTGTTGAGGTCATAATAGTTTACAACATTGTGAAATTTCAGTTGTACATTATTATTTGTCAGTCACCATACAAACGTGCCCCTTCACCCCTTGTGCTCACCCCGCAACCCAACTTCCCCACTAAATTATCCTCTTTGTCCAGGTGTTAGTTTATCTCCCACATGTGAGTGAAATCATATGGTGTTTGTCTTTCTCTGTCTTGCTTATTTCGCTTAGCATAATATCCTCAAGATCCATCCATGTTGTTGCAAATGGGACGATTTTGTCCTTTTTTTTATATAGCTGAATAGTATTCCAACGGCATTTTTTGCAAAAATAGAAAAATTCACCCTAAAATTCATTTAGAATCTCAAGGGACCCCAAACAGCCAAAACAATTTTGGAAAAGAAGAACAAAATTGGAAGACTCACGCTCTCTGATTTCAAAACAAGCTATAGTAAGCAAAACAACATAGTACTGGTATAAAGACAGACAAATAGACCAATAGAAGAAACTAGAGAGCCCAGAAATAAACCTTCACACACATGGCCAAATGATCTCTGACAAAGGTGCCAAGACCATTCAATGGAGAAAGGACATCTTTTCAACAAATGGTGTTGGGAAAACTGGATATCCAGATGCAAAGAATGAAGTTGAAGCATACAACAAAATTAACTCGAATGGATTAAAGACATAAATGTAAGACCTAAAACTATAAAACTTCTAGACAAAAACATAGGGGAAAGCTTCATGAAACTTTTCATGACATTGGACTTGGCAATGATTTCTTGGTTATGACACCAAAAGCAGAGGCAACAAAAGCAAAAATAGACAAACGGACTACATCAAACTTAAAACTTTCATGCATCAAAGAACACAATCAACAGAGTGAAAAGGCATCCTACAGAATGGGAGAAAATATTTGCAAATTATCTATCTGATAAGGGGTTAATATCTAGAATATATAAAGAACACCTACAACTCAACAACAGAAAGTCAAATAACCTGATTAAAAAATGGGCAAAGGACTTGAATAGACATTTATCCAAAGAAGACATACAAATGTCCAATAAGTACATGAAAAGATGCACATCATTAATCATCAGGGAAATGCAAATCAAAACCACAATGAGATATCACTTTGTACCCATTAGGATGGCTGCTGTCAAAAAAAGACAAAATAACAAGTGTAGGCAAGGATGTGGAGAAATTGGAACCCTTATGCACTGTTGGTGGACTTATAAAAATGGTACCACTACTTTGGAAAACAGTATGGCAGTTAAAAAATTAAAAATAGAACTACCATATGATCCAGCAATCTCAGTTCTGGGTATATACATATACGTATACACATACACACACACACACACACACACACACACACACACACATAGCCAAAAGAAGTGAAAGCACAGTCTTGAATTCATATTTGCACACTCATGTTCATAGCAGCATTATTCATAACAGTCAAGAGGTGTAAGCAATACAAATGTCTATCAACAGATAAATGGATAAACAAAATGTGTTATATACATATTATTCAGCCTTACAGAAGGAAATCCTGTCACATGCTACAACATGGACGAACCTTGAGAACATTATGTTAAGTGAAATAAGCCAGTCACAAAAAGACAAATACTGTACGATTCCACTTATATGAGGTATCTAAAGTAGTGAAATTCATAGAAACAGAAAGTAGAATGGTGGTTTATCAGGGGCTGAGGGGAGGGGAACAAGGGAGTTGTTTAATGGGTATAGTGTTTGAAATTTGCAAGATCAAAAAGTTCTGGAAATCTATTACACAACAACATAAATATACTTAACACTACTGAACTCTACACTTAAAAATGGTTAAGATGGCAAATTTTATGTTATGTGTTTTTTACCACAGTTAAAAAAAAAGAAAGAAAAAGATCACTGGATGGGAGTCAGGAAATTTGGGTCTTCTAGTTCTCACTAAACAACTCATTCCATTCTCTTCTATTAATATTTTCCAGGCATAGGACACTTTGAAGTGAATGCTAATTGTTATTTCAGTTTGGAATCTCAGCCTGTCCTATTATATGCAATACTTCCCACTTATGAGCCATTTCTAAGAGATCTGCTCCACAGTTAGAGACACCATAATCTCACAAGCCCCTCCCAAATGCACAGAGGACTTCATATGAAAATGACAAATTTAAGGTAAGGGAGCTTCCAAGGATAGTAATATTATTAAATTTTTTTTTTAAAAAAGGAGTTCAAGTCCTAAAAATCGTAAAAACAAAGAAAAAATTCTGGATAGAATTAGAGTTACTCCTGTAATTAGGGTAATGATAATAAATACTTTCTCTAGAGAGATGGATCATAAAGTTAGTTTAGATGCCTTCCTTCAACAAGCAGTAATACAATAGATTGACGTCATGAGATCCTAGTTGTTGGTTAGGAGAAACAGAAAGCCAGTTACCAATTTTCCTGGAATGTTCACCTGGGCAGGATGCAATTCTCCACACAAAGGCATCTACCATGGGCCTTGTATTATTTCTCAATGCCTCACTTGAAAAATTTTTAAAAACATAGGCTTTGTGTCAGTCAGACCTGAATGAATGCAAATCCCAGATCTATCATTAACTAATAACTGTGGGCTCCTTGAGAAAGTTACTTAACTTTGAGCCTATTTTCTTAGCTGTAAAATGGGCAATACAAGATCTCAAAGGATTGTTCTAAGGATGAACTAGAGACACTCATGTATGTAAAGCAACAGGAACATGGTCTGGCATATAACAAGTAATCAAAAAAAATTTTAAGAATATGAGACTGCAATAAGCTTGAAAAAGAAGAACAAAGTTGGAAGACAAACTTCCTGATTTCAAAACTTACTACAAAGCTACAATAATGAAGATAGTGTAGTACTTGCATAAGGATAGACATATAGATCAATGGAACAGAACTGGGAGTCCAGAAATAAATTCTGACATTTATGGTCAATTGATTTTCAACAAGGGAAGCAAGACAATTAAATGAGAAAGAGAAGTCTTTCCAGCACATGGTGCTGGGACAACTGGATATGCACATGCAAAAGAACGAAGTTACACCCTCCACCTCATACCATACATAAAAAGTAACTCGAAATGGATCATAGACCTAAATGTAAGAACTAAAAGTAGAAGATTCTTATAAGAAAACATAGGCATAAATCTTTGTGACCTTGGGCTAGGCAAAGCCTTCTTAGATATGACACCAAAGGCACAAGCAACAAAACAAAAACTAGGAAAATGGAATTTCATCAAAATCAAACTTTTGCACTTCCAAGAACACCATCAGGAATGTGAAAAAGACAACCCATAGAAAGGGAGAAAATATTTGCAAATCAGGCACTTGTACCTAGAAAATATAAAGAACTCTTACAACTCAAGAATAAAAAGACAACCCTATTTAAAATTGGGTGCAGGATCTGAATAGACATTTCTGCAGGGAAGATATACAAATGGCCAATAAGTACATGAAAAGATGCTCAACATCAATAGTCATTAGGAAAATGTAAATTAAAACCACAATGAGATACTACTTAATACCCACTAGGATGGCTATAATAAAAAAGAAAGACGGGCTGGCCCCATGCCTGAGTGGTTAAGTTCGTGCGCTCCGCTTTGGTGGCCCAGGGTTTCACGGGTTTGGATCCTGGGCGCGGACATAGCACCGCTCATCAGGCCACGGTGAGGTAGCGTCCCGCATGCTACAACTAGAAGGACCCATAACTAAAACATACAACTATGTACTGGGGGGATTTGGGAAGAAAAAGCATGAAAAAAAAAAAGAAGATTGGCAACAATTAGCTCAGGTGCCAACCTTTAAAAAAAAAAAGAAAGAAAGATAATAAGTGCTGGCAAGGATGTAGAAAAACTAGAACCCTCATACACTTCAGGTGGGAATGTAAAATGGTACAGGCACTTTGAAAAACAGTCTGGCTGTTCCTCAAACGATTAAACATAGAGTTACCATCAAGCAATTCCACTCATAGGTGTATACCCAAGAGAAATAAAAGCCGACAGCCACACAAAAATCTGTATACAAATGTTCAAAACAGCATTATTCATAACAGACAAAAAGTGGAAACAATCCAAATATCCATTAACTGATGAATGGATAAAAACTGTAGTCTATCCATACAATGGAATATTATTCAGTCATAAATAGGAATGAAGTACTGATACATGTCACAACATGGAGAATCCTTGAAAACAAACATTATGCTAAGGTGAAAGAGGCCAGTTACAAAAGACCACATACTCTATAATTCCATTTATACTAGATGTCCAGATTAGGCAAATCTATAGAGGCAAAAGTAGACTAGTGGGTTGCCCAGGGCTGGGAAAGTTGAGGAGAAATGGGAAGTGACTGCAAATGAGTATGACATTTCTTTTAAAAGTAATGAAAATGTTCTAAAATCAGATGTTGTGATGGTTGCACAACTCTGTGGCTATACTAAAAACCAGTGAATTGTACACTTTGGGTGAGTTATCTCTCGATAAAGCAGTTAAAAAAAAGAGACAGATTTATGCATAAACGACTATCTCCTGGACAACTGAAGTTTATTTCTTTAAGGTTTAAAGCTTAAATTTTTCCCTTTCTTTTCTGTATTTTAACCGTTTTGTATTAGATTCTCTCCCCCGCCTCAAATAAAATGTATATCTTGTCTTATTTTACAGAGCAGAATGGATGCAGCTGACCTCTTATGTGTCTCTCAGGGTCATTTCAAACACTACCTTTTATATTGTACTATAATAGAGATGCCCGTAAGGGCTAATGGGCCCTAAATGGCCCCTGGCTACCGCACTTTAGAAGTTGTAACTGCCTTGTTGTTGTTAAGTTGAATTTGAATTCCCAACACTTTCTCTGTTTTATTTATTTATTTATTTCTCTTTATTGAGATATAATTGACACACAACATTGTGTAGGTTTAAGGAATACAATGTGTTGATTTGATACATCTATACATTGCAATATGATGACCAAGATAGCATTAGCTAACACCTCCATCACATCACATAATTACCATTTCTTTTTTGTGGTTGGAATAATTAAGATCCAGTCTCTTAGCAACTGTGAAGTTTATAATACAGTATTGTTGCTTATAATTACTATGCTGTGCATTAGATCTCCAGGACTTACTTATCTACTAATTGCAAGAAGTTGTGACTGTTGTTTGGAGTTTCTTTGCGTCCTTCTTCAAGTGTAGACTGTTTAGCTATACTCCTCATTGCTTGATGTGCCTCAGTGTGCCCTCCTAACAGAACTGCTAGAGTTTATAAAACTGCACATAATTAGGCTTATGAAAAACTGCAAAGAAACAATGACTTGGAATTAAAAAAATCAGAGGATCTGGGTTTGTTTTAGTGCTAACATTTATGTGTGGCTGAAGACAAGTATCTGTACCTGAGCTGTAAAACGATGATAATTTCTACAATGCAGTGCTAAAAGGAAGACTAAAGGTGATAACTGTGAAGCACTCAGTATAGTTCCTAGCACATAAAAAGTAAAAAGTACTGACAGTTTGTATCAGACTCTCAGATCTGCTAAATACTGCCTGATTACCTTGGGCAAGTCCCTTCATCTCTTTGTCTGTTTTCACAGTGTTAACACAGGAGAAAAGATCTCCCCTCACCTCACGGAGTGCTGGGAGGGCAAACTGATCATGACTTATTTACATTTTTTTAAACTCCAAAGAGGTACAAAGTATTATTCATTGATCTTAGGATGACAAGAAGATCCTCATTAAATTAAAAATACTGTTTAAAAAAAATGTACTCTCCTCCTTACTAACAGTAGCATCTCCAAATGCAAAGGAATATGTGGTATACACAGAGTATACCACCTGCTATTAGTAAGATGTTTATAGTGTATTCCAGAAAGCCTGCTGCTCATGCCCACTAATCATTTCCAAGAAAAAAAAAATCATTTCCCTTCCTACTACTATTCTCAAATCAATTGCTCAGCAAGTACACATAGAACACTTACTATGCACACAACCTGAGCTAAATGCTGAGGGAAATTCATACAGAACATCAGTTCCTGCCTTCAAAAAGAACACAGGTTATTTTTGTTGGGAGATAATTCTTGTGCAATTAGAGAACACTGAATCTGCTTTCTAGGGATGACCACCAGACCACTGTACCTTTGAATGTGGCTTATGAAAATCAATTCTATGACTTAGCCCTAACTTCAAAAAAGAAAGTGCTAAGTTGTGTCATATAGACTCCCAGGGCTGTACTGGAGAGGGATTGATATAAACTGAGGTCAGAAAGCTTCCCCAAGGAGATATACCTTGAAAGATGGGTAGGATCTGGATGGGCTTAGCGTAGACTGGTAGGAAATGGGATTTTCTCATGAGATAAACGACAGCAACAGAGGTGAGAAAAACCCTAAAAGCCTGATGAGAGAGCAGTCTGTTTGAGGGTAGGGTATATACTGTAAGTTTTATGATAAAATTTGTCAGAGCTATCAACAAATGCCTTATATCTTCTTTTTTTTTTTTTGAGGAAGATTAGCTCTGAGTTAACTGCTGTCAATCCTCCTCTTTTTTTGCTGAGGAAGCCTGGCCCTGAGCCAACATCCGTGCCCATCTTCCTCTACTTTATACGTGGGACACCTACTACAGCATGGCATGCCAAGCAGTGCCATGTCCACACCTGGGATCCGAACCAGCGAACCCCAGGTCACCGAGAAGCGGAACGTGTGAACTTAACCACCACGTGACCAGGCCGGCCCTGCCTTATATCTTATAGCTAACCTAAGTATCTATTATGATAATGTCTTTGCCTCCTAAAATATCTAATGGTGGACAAAAAGAACAATGTCACCTACCCTTCCCCATCCCATACACCCTGAACCATTCCCTACACCTTCCAAGAATGCAGGCTTTCACCCACCTCCATGTCATCTTCCTTTTTCCTCTTATTTACTGACTCACTTCCTTCTTCGTCTTCTTCTTCTTCCTCTATGATTCCTTCCACTATAGATTTTGAGCCTTCTGGACTTGTAATTCCTTCGCACCTAGGTTTAAAAAAAAGTACTATCACACACCTCTCTTCTATACACAAATTATCTCAGAGATACTGCTAATTATGGCCTTTTATAATCAAATGTTAGTTAAAACTTGACGCCCCTGGGAGAAGGGGGATGTGAAAAATGTGCATTTTTAAAATGTGCAAAAAGTAGATCAGGGATGTGGAAGGTCATGGCCAATGTATGATTATACTCCAAGGGCTGGTTTCTAGTTCTTACACCAATACTGACCCACAGAAGGGAGTAACCATTTCCTGAGACATGGTGACAAGAGTTTTACTGGCATTATCCTATAGAATCCTCATAACAATCCTATGAAGTAGCCCTGAAGAGTTTAAAAAATTGCTCAGGATCACCTCGCTCATGAGTGGATGAGGCTGGGAGGCAAATCTAGGCCCAATTAACTCTAAAGCATAGTGCTTTTCTACTGCCCCCTGCTGACAGTAGAACAAGGCTCAGACAGAAAGGTAAAAGGCCTCCACTTTTTAATTAGCCGATAGAAAAGGGCAATTACAATAAACATGGTCAGCTGAACCTTGGAGATTAGAACATCTGATCCAATCAATTACTGTTGTTTTTCTCTAAAAATATATCTCTTTATTATGTAATTAGGTAGAAAAATTATTATTACATGAACAGCTGGTACCATAATTCCTTTTGGAGAGAATTCATTGGAAAAAATACATTGACAAGTGTTAAAGGTAAAAATCCCAAGGGCCTAGGTAGCAGCTAATACCAAGGTCTGCTCTGCATGACAGAGAATTTGTTATTTTGCCCTTGAGAGGGATAGAGAAGGGAGAAGAGGAGAGAGAATAAGCAAGACAAAAAGAGACTGGGATAAACTGAAGGCTCAGTGAAACTTTGGTGGTGGATTTTAAGAATGATAACCTCTCCTTCTCTGTCTCCTCTACCAAACCTTCAGTGAAGTGTATGTTTGTAGATATTTTAAGTGGGGGTTTTCTATGGGACTTGAGGTGTTAGGTTTCACATCTGGGTCAAAGTAGTATAACAAAGAAAAAAAACATGTGCTCTGGATTTTCATAGCTATGGATTGGCAGGTTCAAGAGAATTTCGTTTAGGCAAGAAGGGCAGGAAGGTTCCAGCTGATATCTATGTGACAATGAAAACACACATACTCTTACATACACAGATTTACATATTAAGAGAAAACACCACTTAAATTTACACAGTAAGTAAACTTTTAAAATCACTGAACTACCTGCCATGTAACTTCCTGACAAAATGCTGTATCACTCCTTAGACAAATCAGATCTCAAAATATTTAGCCATTGAAAAGTGGGCAGTCTCACAGCTTACTCAAAGCCTCTGCATTGCGTCTGCCAGATATTACTACTCAAATTGCCCTTTCAGGCATAAAATCCATAATATAGTCAAATACACAGGAGTTTGGAACTGAGCTCTGTCATTCACTAGCTGTGCGACTCTCAGAAAGTCACTTTACATTTCCGAACTTCCATTTCCTCATCTATAAAACAACACTTACCTTAAAGAGGTATTGTAAGGATTAAATGAGATAGTGAAAATGAATTAACGAATTCAGGTAATGATCATCCATGTCTACTAAGATTCAAAACAAGACACAACCAGACATTATTTGCTTCCTGATGGCAGTAAACAATATCAACTATTCTTGCAAACAAATAAAAAACCAAAATAACAACAAAAAAACCCAAATCTGAACCTGATCAAATCTCTGGATCTAACAATTTACCAATATGGGGAACAAAAGAACATATTAAATTACACCTTGAGGAATCAATCAGCAAATTCAGGACGTGGAAAATTCTACAAGGCAAACAACCAAGTTTCCTCAACAAATTAAATTGCAAGGAAAAAAAAATGAAAGAGATAGAAGTGGAACCTATAGATTAAAAGATACTTAAGAGATATATCCATCAATTGCTATGTAACTACTTCTTTTAAATCTGATTGGAACTATAAAAAAATTATTTATGAGACAGTCAGAAATGTGAATACTGAATAGACATTTGATGATATTAAGGAATTGTTGATTTTTTTCGGTGTGATAATAGTACTGTGATTATGTTTAAAGTGTCCTTACCTTTTACAGCATACTGAAATCTTACAGAGGAAATTATGTGTTTGTCTGGAATTTGCTTCAAAATATTTTGTGCTTAGGAGAAGTAAATAGGGGCACAGATGAAAGAAGACTGGCAATGAGTTAATACTGTTGAAAATGGGCAATGAGAATGCCAAGATTCACTGTATATTCTATTTTCATACATGTGAAAATTTTCCATAAGACAAAGTTTTAAAAAGGAGACAGTGTATGTAAAATACCTCGCAGAGTGGCTGGCAAATAGCAGGCATTCAATAATGCCATTATCATTTTCATCAACTCTCATGACCCCTGTCTGTTCTATTGGTTTTGTGACTACATAGCAATATACAGGACTCATGTAACTCTATCCAGGAAGATCAACTGAGCTAAATAATCTTAGCTCACCCTTAAAATGTGGCTTTCACTCAGGTTATGATAGCTTTTGTTCTATAATTTTCTCACAACCAGAAGGAAACTGTAACCAGAATGAAACCATAGCTGCCAGCACTAGAGTGGACACAATTTTTAATGTCCATTCTCAGGGATTCTTCACCTTTTAACACCTAGAGTTGTGTTAATAACGTAATCCAGTATTATACAGAAGACGCCATTTGGCTTCGGGATTTCTTCAAAAAAAGGAGAGGGGCCGGCCCCATGGCCAAGTGGTTAAGTTTACGCGCTTTGCTTTGGTGGCCTGGGATTTCACCGGTTCGGATCCTGGGCGAGGACATGGCACCGCTCATCAGGCGATGCTGAGGCGGTGTCCCACATGGCACAACCAGAAGGACTTACAACTAGAATGTACAACTATGTACTGGGGGGCTCTGGGGAGGAGAAGAAGAAAAACAAAAGATTGGCACCATATGTTAGCTCAGGTGCCAATCTTAAAAAAAAAAAAGAAAGAAAGAAAAAAGAAAAGAAAATCTATACGGCTGGCCCAGCTGAGCTCATCTGTAAAAATTACCTAAATTAATGAAGGCATTCACCAGAATGGTAGAACAGGTGTATGACAAGTAAGCAATCTGTAATTCCCTCACCATGTTTCAGTCTCTAACCTGTCCAAGGGGGAAAAGTAAGACCTACTGTTTTACTTGGCCAACCATCGAGACACGGGCAGACTCCAGATTTCGAATCTGGCCACTCTTCACACTATAAGAGAAAAGTGAGAAGGGAAAGAGGAGGTTATTCAGCATCCATCTTATCATGTCACTAGGGTCGAAGGAATAATTGTGCAGATTCTGTTGGACCTACTAGGAAGCTGTAGCTACCAATGTAGCTTACTATAGAGATTACCATCACTTCCCAGTTGGTTTTTATGGCTACAAGCCAAGTAGTAAAAAGTAAGTATTCAGTTCTGCAAATATTTACCAAGAGGATACTATGCGCGAGGCCTGTGCTCAAGAAGTACACAATTTAGTGGCGAGAAAGAAACATAAACAGGTAATTTTAACATAAGGCAAAGTTCAAAGGAATCACTTTATTCTGAATGAGGAGGTTAAAGAAAGCTTCCCAAATGTCCTGCAACTGAAGACTGAAAATACGAAGTTAAAGGGAAGATAAAAGAGGATGATCAGAGCATTATAGGCAGAGGGCACATTGTGAAAGGAGGCACTGTGATGTAAAAAAGTCACCAGGATGATGAGTTTAGACGACGAAGTGCAAGGAGAACAGGAGAGAGCAAAGACGGAGTGTGACAGAATAGGATAGACAGGCAGGGGCTAGCTCCTAGAGGGCCTTGCAATGCATGATATATAGACTTATGAGCTGAGACTCCATATTAACAGAATAGTCTTCTCAGAGATGTCTACTTAAGTATGCCTAAGAGCCAAGCAAAATGACTGCATGTCCCAGGAAATACTACTTGAAGCAGGTCACCAGAACAATTTCTTTAAATTTCATTTTTTAGCCTAAAAATTCTTGTAAAATTTTAAAGTGCACCCCCGCTTAGATAATGACTTTGTTTCTTATTTTAATGATAAACAGAAGCATTAGAACTGCTACTTCATTTTTCTACCACCAAGTCAATCTACAGAATCCATCAACCTACCAGTGTTTGTAATCATACACTCTGCCTTGATGATTGTTTAATATATGAAATATCTCTGTTCCTATTCAAGGCCAACCTTGGGCACTGGTTCCCATCCCCTCTTGCTTATGAAGACCTTGTCTCCTCTAGTTATTCTGTCTCTCTCCTATGTCACCACTTTTTTTTTCTTTACTGGATATTACAAAACATCCTTTAAAAACATTCTCTAGGGGGCCAGCCTGGTGGTGCAGTGATTAAGTTTGCACGTTCCGCTTCAGCGGCCCGGGGTTCACTGGTTCAGATCCCAGGTGCAGACCTACGCACCACTTATCAAGCCATGCTGTGGCGGGCATCCCACACATAAAATGAGGAAGACAGCACAGATGTTAGCTCAGGGCCAGTCTTCCTCAGCAAAAAGAGGAGGATTGGCAGCAGATACTAATTCAGGGCTAATTTTCCTCAAAAAAAACCCCCGAAAAACAAAATTCTCTAGCCTTTAAAAACATTCTCAACCCCAGATTCACTACTAGATACTACCCCATTTCCACAAGAAAACTTCTCAAAAGAGTTAATCGTACTTGCCTTCTCTACTTTACCTCCCATCCTTTCCCAACTAATATTCCCAACTTATATCAGGTTTCTTTCTCCCACTTATTTTCTGAGATTTCCTTTGTCAAGGTCACCTCCATCATGCCAATTCTAAAGGTCATCTTAGTCCTCCCCTTAGTTGATCTCCCAGCAGCATTTGATGAAGATGCTCTCTCTTTCCTTCTATAAACCTTGCTGTATTCTCTTGGTTTTCCTTCTATCTCATCAACTGTGCCTTTTCAGTTTGTTGGATCTTTCTCTTCTTCCCAAGCTCTAAATATTGTGGAGTATCTCAAAGCTCAGTTCTTCGATCCTTTTTCTGTCAACATCAAATCCCTAGGTGATTGCATCCAATCTTTTGGCTTTAAATATTATCTATGGGATGATGATTCTCTAATTTATCTCTAGCTCAACTTCTTCTAAATAGTATATCTAAGTGCCTACTTAACATTTCCACTTAGATGTAAAATAAGCATTTCTGCTTACCCAAACAAAATTCCTTACTCCCTGCCCCTTACCCACTCCGAAATCTCTTCTCTTTATCTCTACTATTCACCCAATTGCTTGGGCTAAAAACCCAGAAGTCATCCTTAAGTGCTGTGCCTCAGTCTCTCTCCCAATATCCAATCCATTAGGCAGTCCTGTCAGTTCTACCTTCAAAATACATTCCAAGTATGACCACATTACTTCCTCCATTGCCACCCTAGTCGGTGTTTACCTTCATTACTCTCCTATACTACCACAACTGTCTCCTAACCAATTTCCCACTTCTGTTACCACCCTGCCTCTACTCCTTCCCCTATTCTGTTTTCCTCAGAGCAGCCAGAGTGGTGGAACCAAGATGCAAATCCATACCTGTCCAACTTCAAAGCCCGGGCTCTTAACGACTATACCTTACTGCCTCTCATTAGGATGACCAAGATAGCAAAGGCAGGTTCACTTCACTTTAAATTATTACTGAATTAAATAGGTTGGCCTTGTATTTCAACATTTTTTTCAAGTTGGAATAGCCAAAACGGCTATGAGTCATAAACTCAATTCAAATATCCAGCAGAGTATAAAACAGTATTACCAACTATTTCATAGTATTCTTTCCAATTCTCAGGCTCTGAAAGTAGGTTCTAAAAATCAGTAGCTCTCACAAAATCCAGAATGTTTTAACATTCCACAACAGAACCGTTATTTTATCCTGCATCTGGCAATAGAATCAAGACTCTACCTCCGTTAAGAGAAGGTGTACCCTGACCCCCCAGGCTGGACTGAGTACCTGTCTTCTGTACTTCCTGTACTTCCTTCACAGTGTTGTGTTTATATTTACTTGTTTGTATCCCCAGTTTTTGATGATAGGAACTAAGTCTGATTCATCCCAGTTCTTAGATCAGGTACTGACACATCTTAGGTACTAAGAAATGTTTACTGAATAAATTTTAAAAGTTATTTGGAATAATTTTCTCACTGGTTGTTACTGGGGAAGCAGGCAGGGTGCCCGAGGTACATGCTGAGCTGGCAGCAGCTGCATTCTCACTGTTGTGACTGCCCAAGATGGAGAGATCTTTGGTGCTTCTGAGAGAACAGGAATCCTGCATCATGGCAGTGTGAACAAGGGGAGGTAGATGTGACTTCACCAAACACAAACGTCATTCTGGCAAGCCGTATTTGGCATGAGAACTTCTGTCCTAGGAAAATTTCCTAGGATACATTTACCAGATCCTCAATTTTCACTTGATATCTCTGAGTCAGTTAATAAATATGTTCTGCCTTCTAGTGCAGCCAGCAGTATGCTACATGCTGTATGAAAGTACAAAGGAGAGAACAGCTTCTGCACTTTGACGTATGAAAATTAACAATATAAGCATATTCCTTAAGGGAGGATTAGAAGACTTAAGAGGTAAATAGTATAATATAATATAGACAAACGCCTCTAGCAATTTTATGGAGGGAGTGATCTGGGTGGTTTGGAGAAGTCAGAGAAAGGATTCTGGAGAAGGGAATGGAGACGGATTTTGAAAAATAGGTAAGAAGACAAGATACAAGATATTTTATCCCAAGACTGATCTCCTTGGGGGCGGGACATTGTTTCACTCCTCTCTGAATCTTCACCCTTTAGCACAAAGTAAGCATTCAATAAACGTTTAATCAAATAATTGGTTGAATTAATGAATAAATTAATGACTGAACAGCCTTTACTTAAGTGAAGCCATAGCCAATTCTATCAGTGATTTTTATGAAAATTATTTACCCAAAAGGTTTTTATTTACCCAAAACCCAAATAAAAACTGAGAAAGGAACCTATACCCATCCTCTGTTTCTCCATCATTTTCTCTGGAACAAAGAAAGTGAATCTAGAACCATGGGACATCAGAGATGGAAGAGGCCTTAGAGTCTCATTTAGTCCAAACTCTCACCTTAGAGATGGGAACAGCTAGAAAGCAGATGATCCATAATTATTAAGATTCTAGAAGGTACTACAGTGTACTGGAAAAAGGATGGGTTTTAGAAAACTGAGCCAAGTGTGAAACATTTAAAACATTTTTTTAAAAATTCTGCTCCTTACATAAATGTTTCCATACATGATATTTCAATAAAGCTAAGGCTTGGAAACTGAACGATTCCTTTGAACTTAGTGCTTGAGCTGATGAAAAAGGAAAGCTACAATCTAACATTTAAAATATAGACAATATAGATTTGTGGGTTACCTCCATTCAATGGCATTCTCCAGAGACTTGAAGGTTTTAGGACGACCACGTAAGAAATTCTGCATGCTATTAAGTGCATCCATGGCTGTACCTAGATATTAAACAAAAATTTTAACAATAGTACTTAACATATTCAGCATTTACGCTTACTGGGTCAACTGTATACATCTGCCCTCAATGACAGCAGAATTCAGTGATGCTCGGGGGAAAAAAGATGTTGTTTAAGAAAATTCAGAAGACTGATATGATAACCAGCTTCCAAGATGGTCTCCAATGATTTTTGCCCCCTGGTATTCCCTCCCTTGTGTAGTACCCCCACAGTGAATAGGGCTGACTTATATTATATAAGCAATAGTGTGACTTCTGAGGCTGGGTCATAAAAGACATGGCAGCTTCTTTTTAAATGTTAAATAAAATGATGGGACATACATACGATTGAAATATTATGCAGCCATAAAAGATATTTATGAAGAGTTTCTGATGACACAGAAAATGATTATATAATGTGGGGTGTGGGCAAAATGGGTGAAGCTGTCACAAGGTACAAACACTGTGACTATACAGCATGGTGACTATAGTTAATACAGTACTGTATATTTGAAAGTTGTTAAGAGAGTAGATCTTAAAAGTTCTCATCACAAGAAAAAATTTGTAACTAGGGATGGTGATGGATCTTAACCAGCCATATTGTGGTGATCATTCTGCAATATATACATATATTGAATCGTTATGTTGTATACCTCAAACTAAAACAAAGTTATACGTCAATTTTATCTTGAGAAAAAAAATACTTGGAATGCATTTGCCACAAAATAACATTAAAAAAAGGGATATAAAAGACAGAGGGATATACTTCAAGATGAGTGAAATCAACAGTAAATTAAAACAAGATGATAATAGTCTACCATAGATGTCTCTTATAAGTCAAAAGATTTTGATTTGGTCAGAAGTAAAAAAACTTACCTTCCACAACATCAATCATGCACAGACCCAGGAGGCTTGGCACGAGGTTGGATGATGCTGTGTGGACTGCAATTGCACCACCCATGCTATGTCCAATGAGCATAATTGGAGGAGGGAGGTCCCCATACATGGCTTCAACCACATTGCCAACATCTCTGCAAAGAGAAGGGGAAAAAAGTTGGGAATGCTCTCTGACAACACTGTAAAAACAGTTTTCTTTACTAACTTCTTCCTTTGGTCTGTAACTAATAATTCTAGGACTGTAAAGGTCTGTTGAGCCATCTTGCAAACGTACCTATGTAAATCTCCTACCTAACATGCCCCACAGTATCTAAACATGTAGCCACACATCTAGCCCTTCTGATAAGTGGCAGCTTAAGAACTAAGAACCCAAATTTTCTAATTTTCCTTTACATAACAGTTTCACTATTCTACAAATTTAGTATAATTACATAAACATATACCTTTATTTTAAACCTAAGCTTGAAAGTCTGGACAAATCATTTAACTGCTGTACACCTCAGTTTCCCCATCTATAAAACAGGAAAACAATTTTATTAAGCACTATAATGTAGTGAAGTTTGGAGTCACAAGACGAATTGCAGCCTCCATTTATTTTTTACCATGTAGACTTAGATTAGTGATTTAATCTCTCAGATAGTTTCAACATCCATAAAATGAGGATAAGAATATCATTTACTATACTGGATTGCTTTGAGGATTAACTGAGAGAGTTAATGTGAAACTACTTTGAAAAGAGTACAGTGCTACACAAATGTTACTTATTACTTACAATTTGTCATGTAAAGTTGTTTGAAGTATGAACATAAATGTAAGTATAGTGTTCTGAGAAATTAGAAAGACGTTCAGGGCTAATTTTTATTGGCTTCTGTGCTAGTCTTTAATTAGGAGTGGAACTGTTTAACAAAGTCAAACCGTAAAGCTTTGAAAATGAGAACTGAAGTAGGAACTTTGGTTTTTATTTGCATATAGGCCTTCTTTGCTATAGCAATAGGTAAGGTATGGTGTGTTTCTAGAGACCAATGGCTCTACTGTCTTCCTTTGGGAGTAGCTGAGTCAGTCAACTTCAAAAGAGTTTTGTCTTGCTGAGTGTCACTATATATCTCAAGCACTCACATAACGTTAGCCAAATATAGCAGGTGTGGATGTGGGGACACAGCCTTTCAAATATGATCTCCACGGTATTCAGAATGGCAAAGATAAATGTTATTAATTATTTCTGAAGGAATTAATCTTACAACAATTACAGATATGAATAGGTTAACTGGAGCATCTGCAGACAATCTGAATGGGAGATAAAAAGGCCACCCAATTTTATAAACAAAAACAAATAGTAGTTCAATATTCCTTTGAAGTTAAATTTAAGGCTAAAACTTTTGGTTATTAACAGATATAATGAGCAAAATAAAAGGATGCTACGGAAGATTATCTAAGTCTCGGGTCTCCCTAAAATACTAACTGATTTGGAGGGGTTCTGCTTTATGCATGAAGGTGGATAGGGTCTGAAACAAACCAGCATAATATTGTATCTAAGCTTAGGAAAGGTATATTTCATCCAGGTAACAGGCGATTATGATCAATCACTTGATCATCTAGCACCAAAAGAGATTTATTCTTATTAAAGTTAGTCAAAGTTTTCAGTCACCAAGATTAGCGCCTTACTTGAGACATGTCCTGAAATTCCAGAGAAATAAAATACAGATGAAGTAGCAGGGATTACCTACAAATCTACTCTGTAACTGGATATACCATAACTTTGGTACATGCTTTTTAAGGGGATTCTGTCATACTTTCCTGAGAAGCAGTATAGCATATCACAGACATAACAGAAAAAGGAATATCAGAGCAACCTGAGCTCAAACTTGGCTCTTCTACTTTCGGTGGAGTTGCATATTTTTTAGGGTTTAAGTTCTAAAGTTGATATGTAAGGCAAAAAACTTGCTGTCAGGACTACCTGAAAACCCCACTAAATCACTCATAAGTATGCCCATTTAGAGATTTTTGTTTCACAGAGTGACTGAATTTGGAAATCATATAAATGTTTTATTGCTTTGACTATTTCAGCAAGAATCCAACTTGTTGGCTCTTCTGATTCTTGATAATCATCTTCATCTACTGTATATAGTTTTAATCATTTATTTTCTTTTTAACTTTTGTGCCTGTATGGGAGTGCCTGTAATCAACTTATTGTCTTTCAGCTCCAATTCACCCTTCATTTCATGTTGTACAAAATTGGATCTGAGGCTTTTAAATATTTTTCCTTAGCCAGCTGGCATGAAGTTAAGCTATGTCTGTAGAGGGCGCAGGAGAAACAATGCAGAAAGACAGGCTTTTGTTCCTGGTTCATGTGCATTTACTCCACAAGCTCCTCTAGCTTGTACTTTTCTAGCACCCAGGTCCTGCAGCATGGGAAGCCCTCAGCTCCTGCAGCACACACAGCTTTCCCAGTGCCCAAGTCCTGCAGCACAAGGTGGCTTCTCCAACACTCCATTCCCAGTGGGTTTTTTTACCCTAGCTTTATTGAAGTATAATTGGTACACAGAAAGATGGCATATAATTAATGTATACAATTTGGTAAGTTTGGATATAGGTATACACTCATGTTACCATCACCACAATCAAGGCAATAAACACATTTATCACCAAAAGTTTCCCTTGCGTCACTTTTTTGTGTATGTGTGCATGTGTTTGTCACGTGTGTGGTTAGAACACTTAACATGAGATCCACCGTCTTAACAAACTTTTAAGCACACAATATCTTATTGTTAACTATAGGCACTATGTTGTACAGCAGATCTCTGGAGCCCCTCCCAGTATTTTTGTTGCAGAGTGCCTTTGGTGAGATGCGTCCGTGTGAACAGCTTCCCCTGCACCCTGGAGGGCAGATTTCTAGCAAGTTCTGCCAACACTGCATCAAAGTGACTTCCCTGCCTTCAGTAAACCATAGTCATGCCCTCTCTAACAAGGTCTAGATCTCAACCTCTTCCATTACTGTTCTATCTCAAGCCCAAGGGGAAAGTGGCTGCTTCTTACATCTGCTATTCCTGTATTCTGTCTTTGAAATTTTTTCCAGCTTTACTGAGATATAATTGGTAAATAAAATTGTAATATGGTTAAAGTGTACAATGTGATGATTTGATATATGTATACATTGTGAAATGATTCCCACAATCAAGTTAATTAACCCTCTATTCTTTAGCATTCTCTTTAGTTCATACTAGCCAATTCCTCATTACTCCAATCCCCTGATACAGTTAATAAATCTTTACATTAAACTTTCCCTGTTCAAATTTCTTTCTTGATTGTCCCAGACTGATACATTTTTAGGCACTGTTTCCTCAAGGTCCTCAATTAATTCTTCAGTTTTCTCTAGAATGTTAGCCAAGCCATCATCACCCTTTGGCTGGCTGCCTGGCAACTTAGATGATGTATTTCACTTTTTTGTCAACACTCAAGAAACCCTTTAAAGCCTTAAAAATCATTCACAAATCTTTCTACAGGTATCACTAACATACTTGATTACTTCAGGCTTCATGGTTCTCACATTACAAAGGCATTAGGAACAACTGAGGAAACATTTGTGGCTCCCTTTTCGTAGTTTCTCGGGCATATATGCATTGAATGGAATGGTACTCATACATTGTTATTTCTCTTTCTCTCTGCCAAGCACTATAGGTGAATGAACACAATTCTGGCCTATTAACTGTGTGACCTCATACAGCTATTCAACCTATGTGAGCTAGTTTCCTCATTGGCAAAAAAGTGATAATAATACCTACACTTCAGAGTTAATAATACAGATTAATTAAAATCAATAACTTATTTATTGTTAATAAATGCTTAATTTACACTTAATAAAGCCTTGCACATTAGAAAGCACACAAACAGGACCTACTATAATGATAAAATTATGGCCGCATGAGTTGGACAAGATTTTTTTGGCCAACGTTGGTCAAATACTTGAGAGGGCATGTATTAAGTACATGAGAGAGCATGTATTAAAGCAGGGTAGTTAGAAGAATCCTGTTAACAATATAGGATAGTGGTTTCCAAACACCATTCATGGGACTGGCTGCATCAGATTCCCTCATGGAGCTTTATCAAAATTTAAATGCCCAGATCCCATTGGTAGAAGCACTAATTCAGTAGGTCTGGGGTGGAGCCAAATCATTTGTATTTTAATCACTTCTCAGGTGATTCTGATGAGTGACAAGGTTTGAGAGCCACTGCATATGCTACATTCATCTTTTACTCTGAGGTCCAGGGTATAATTAAGTTATTCTTTAATACCCTGTTCCTGTCTTGCTATGCAGTTGGACAAAGAATGTGAGCAGGATACTTTAAGAACATTTCACAGCACTTCTGGAGTACACTACTTTTCCAAGCATGGGTCCCCAATAGATAACCAGATTTTATTCAACTCTGTCAACAGAAGAAAACTTTTCAAAAGCCAACACAAACTAAACTGTGCCTTGAAAAATTTCCAAGCGCTGTATGTGATGACCATCACAGTGACTATACCAAGAAAGATGGAGGTTTCTTTCAAGATTATATAGTAAGGAGACAGCAGACAGAGGAAAGAGAACAGAAGTAAAATTTTCTCTGTGCTAATTATTGTCCAACAATCTTACCAGGAGAGTGATAAAGTTATACTTCTATTTATAATAGTAATGGAAGCCAGGTGATGTATAAACAATATTAGATTACTTACTTTGCCATTGTTTCTGCAGATAGGTCTTCAGAATTCTTGACTTTTGTTTCGCCTAAAAAGAAAATATTTAAAAATAAAATTCCCAAGGATAGGAATTATAAAAGCAAGAGTATTCTCTTTCAAAAATCTCATCTTTAGACAGTGAAATGAGGACTTTTATAATTACGCTTAGCAAGGATTTTCTATGTTACAGATACATCTTTATAGCTGGCCATCCTAAGGAAGATAATTACAGTAGCCTACCAAAGATCTATCCACATTCCTTATATATCACCAGCGTCAGAATTTGGCTACATAAAAGGACATTTTCTTAGCTAAACAACAACAAATATACATATGTGTGTTTATAAAATATTTATGAAACTAAAAGCTAGGATTTCTTTTGGAATGCCCAAATGGAACAGACCAAGTTATTTTAAGGCTACACTGAAATTTGTAATATTTAACACTATTCAAAGGGCTTGGCAAATATGTCATTGAGTCAGTGATTAAGAACTTTACTCACCATGACCTCGAAGATCCAAAGCCACAATCCTACACTGAACCCTACTAATGATCGCTGCCTAGGAGGAAAAGGAAAAGTAGTAAGATACACCTGGGTTAGGAAATCTTTCCCCATCACCAACAATAACTCTGATGAATGAACTGCCATTAATACTCAAGGATCTCAAGAGAATCAAAAGACGACTTTCCACTTTTAGGCAAAATTTTTAAAATGATGATTCTCTGCTTTTTTTGTACATATTCTGGTTCTATCTCAACTTCAAAATATGGCTTTCTCCACCTAAAGCTCTCTTTAAACCCTAGCTTTTCCCAGCTTCTCATGAAACACAGAATAAACACCTCTAAACAATGACCCTCTGAGTTCTGCTATTACCTATGATTTTCATCCATATTCCTTGGTTATCTTTTTCCTGCTCTGGAACAGAAATTCCCTAGATAAGGACCATGAGTCAATTCATATATTGGCTCAGGATATCACACAAATGTGACATTCACATCATGAAATAACCCTGAAAACAGTACAAGTCATGAAATCTACCAAAGGTTTACTTTAAGACAAATGCCACGGTACACACAAGCTGGTACCACAGTTAAATAAAAATATATAGAAAAAGAAATCATAATATTATGGAAAAGTATAATTTTAAAGGGTTAAACAAACCTGAAATAATTGGGGATCTTCTTCTTCAAATGAATTAGATTCTTTGACAATTATACAACACAATTAGTGTTATAAACATCATCAACATTTTTTAACTCCTAAGAATTAAATAGGAGAACTATCTAACCTAACCATCACATTTTATGAATGAGGAAACTGAGGCCAAGAGAAAGGATATTATTTTCTCAGGGTCATATACAAGTTAGTAGTAAAAACAGAACCAGAATGAAGGTAAGTTACCAATATAATGGTCCATGTATAACACAAAACAAGTCAGATTTCTTAAATCACATCTTCCCTTCATTTCAAGTGATTAAATATATCATCTTGAATATATTCTCATTCTAAAAATGTTGAAAATATAGGAAATTAATAGGAAGAGAGGAGAAAAAAAAACCCTTTGATTTGTCATCCAAATGTAGCCCCCGTCATCTCTTTGGGTATTTCCTGTGACCTTTTTTTTCTCCTAGGTTTACTGAGATATTATTGACATAAAACATATGTAAGCTTAAGACGTAAAATGCAGTGATTTGATACACATGTACATTCCAAAATGATTATCACAATAAGGGAAGTTAACACTTCCATCCCCTCACTTAATCACCATTTTTTGTGTGTGTGGTGATAACAGTTAAGATCTAGTCTCTTAACTTTCCAGTGTACGATACAGTATGATTAATTATAAGCACCATGCTTACATTAGATCCCCAGAACTTATTCATTTTATAGCTGGGAGTTGGTACCCTTTGACCAATATCTCTCCACTTTCCCCACCTCCCAGCCCTTGACAACTTCCAATCTAATCTCTATGAATTCAGTTCGGCTTTTTTAGATTCTGCATATAACTGAAAACCTACAGTATTTGTCTTCCTCTGTCTGTGTTATTTCACCTAGCATAATGCCTCAAGGTTGTCCATGTTGCTGCAAAAGGCAGGATTTCCTTCTTTTTATGGCTAAATAATATTCTACTGAGTGTATGTGTACCACATTTTGTTTATCCATTCATCTGCTGATGGATGCTTAGGTTGTTTCCATGTCTTGGCAATTGTAAATAACACTATTAACAGGGGGGTGTAGATATCTCTTCAAAATAGTGTATTCATTTCCTTTGGATATATATCCAGATGTGGGATTGTTGGATCATATGGCAGTTCTATTTTTAGTTTTTTTGAGAAACCTTCATACTGTTTTTCATAGTGACTGTTTCAATTTACATCCCTACCAACAGTACACAAGGGTTCCCTTTCTCTACAGCCTCATCAACACTTGTCTCTTATCTTTTTGATAATAGCCATTCTAACAGTTGTGAGGTGATATTTCACTGTGGTCTTCATTTGCATTTTCCTGATGATTAGTGATGTTGAGCATCTTTTCATGCCCCTGTTGGTTATTTGTACATCTTCTTTGGAAAAATGTCTATGCAAGTCTTTTACCCATTTTTTAATTGGGTTGTTTTTTTTTTGCTATTGAATTGTACAAGTTCCTTATATATTTTGGATATTAACTCCTTATCAGATAGATGGTTTGCAAATATTTTCTCCCATTCTGTAGGTTGCATGTTTATTTCACTGAGTTTTGCTTTTTGCTGTGCAGAAGATTTTTAGTTTGATGTAGTCCCACTTGTTTATTTTCGCTTTTGTTGTTACATCCAAAAAAATCATTGCCAAGACCAATGTCAAGGGGCTTTTGCCTTGTTTTCTTCTAGTAATTTTATAGGTTTGGGTCTTTAAGTCTTCAATCTGTTGCAAGTTAATTTTTGTGAGTGGTATGAGATACGCATCCAATTTCACTCTTCTGCATGTGGTTATCCAGTTTCTCAACACCATTTATTGAAGAGACTATCCTTTCCCCATTCAGTCTTCTTGGCTTCTTTGTCAAATATTAGTCGATCATATAAGCACGGGTTTATTCCCGAGGTCTTGATTCTGTTCCAATGGCCTGTGTATCTATTTTTATGTCAGTACTATATGGTTTTGATTACTACAGCTTTGTAATAAAGTTTGAAATCAGGAATTGTAATGCCTCTAGCTTTGTTCTTCCTTCTCAGGATTGCTCTATTTGAAGTCTTTTGTTGTTCCACATGAATTTTAAGATTGTTTTTTCTATTTCTGTGAAAAATGTCGACTTTTGATAGGGATTGGATTGAATCTGTAGATGGCTTTGGGGGGTATGGACATTTTAACAATATTAATTTTTCCAATCCATGAACATGGATATCTTTCCATTTGTTTGTGTCTCTTCAATTTCTTTCATCAAGGTCTTATAATTTTCAGTGTACAGATCTTTCACCTCTTTGGTTAAATTTATTCCTAAGTATTTTATTTTTTGATGCTATTGTAAATGGAATTGTTCTCTTTATTTCTTTTTCAGATAGTTCATTGTTTGTGTATTAAATCACATTTTTGAAATCACCTAGAAAAAAGTCTGTTTCTACTTCTATTACCCTAACTAATGAATACTTTTAAAGAGAACAAAGGGCTGAAATTCTACTGTATTTTGCTATTTGTTTCTGAAAGCTAATTTACAAGAGTTATTTAATGCATTATGGTGGCAGTAAGGCCTTCAATGCGAAAAACAAATCTATATTTTGGAAATAAAATTAAGTGGCAAAGAGAGTGTAAAATTGGCTTGATTGCTGTACATCAAAAAAAAAAAAAGTAAAACTAGGTCCACAAAACAGCAAAAAAATATTTGAAGGCAGTAATTGTCAATTCTAATTTTAACTTGAAAGCAATAATTTACCATCTTATGTGCCTGTCAGAAAACACTAACAATAATACTAAAAACAGATTTTTCATTCACTTGTATAACAAATCTTTCTAAACTACATCTGCTAAAAATACGGCACCAATTGAGTATTGGGAGTTACAATTTGAAAAAGGCAATGTTCCTGCTCTCACGATGTTTATATTTTGGTGTGGCAGAGGAAGACTAGAAAATAAATGAGCAAGGTAAATTCAGAGAGTAACACATTTTATAGATAATGAAAAAGTGTTAGAGCCTATCTATGGTAACCACTCTAGATCTTGTCTCAAACAGTACAACTCTGCCACTTCTGGAATGGCTCATTGAAAAGCAGCTGTTTAAGAACTAGACTTATCCAATCATTTTCTCAACAGAATTTGTGATGTTAGCAATAACAGCAACAATAGCAGCAGCATTTAATATTTATTAAATCTTACTATGTGTCAGGCACCAATCCAAGTGCTTCGAAAGAAGTATCTAACTTTCTCCTCACAACTCTTTTATCCAGACATAATTTTCATGTGTTACAGGTGAGGACATTTTACAGCAAGATTAAGTAATTTGCTCAAGGTGAAAAAGCTAATAAAGTGGCGGAGCCAAGATTAAAATCCAAGCCGCCTGGGTTCAGGTGGTTCTTCACCCTGGCTGCGTAACAGAACCACATAAGGAGCTTTAGGAAATACTACTGCCCAGGTGCTAACCCACCAGAAATTCTGATTTAAGTGATCTGGGGAGGGGGCCAGGGTATCTAAACGCCTTAGAGTTCTCAGGTGATTCTAATGTACAGCCAAAGTTCAGCCAAGCCTTAGCCTAGAGAATAAGAGACAAGATTAAAAGTAAGATCTAGGTAGTAATAACATTTTTCTTTATCACTTTGTTATCTCACCAAATTATCTCCCTGAGAAGTAGGATGGGAAAATATTAGCCCTTTGTAGCTGACAAAACAATTCTGAGAGGTATATGAAGTACTGGTGAAGGTGTGGAGAAATAGGTATCCTCACAGACACGTGACCTCCTCAAACTTCATAATTTTGGCTAATCTGATAAGTGAAAAGTGGTATTCTTTTATCTTACCTTATATTTCCCTCATTAATAGTCAGGTAGACCCATTTTTATAAGTTTATCAGTTATTTATATTTCCTCTTCTGCGAACCACCACTTCATATCTCTTGTTCATTTTTCTAATGGATTGTCTTTTTCTTACTACTTTGTAGTTATTTTTTTTAATAATGAAAATATTAACCCTTTGCCTGTTATTCATATTGCACACACTTCAATACTTTTTACCTAGCACAGAGCTTGTGTTGTAACTTTAAGGTATCTTGTCTAGAAGTTTTGGTTTTGGCAAAGTAAAACTTATCAACCTTTCTTTTATGGCTTTTACTTCTTGTGGCTAAGTTTAAGAAGACCTGCCCCAAAGTCATATATGAATGTTCTTATGTTTGTTTTTCAAATTAAGTAGTTTAATCCATTTGGATTATTTTTATCATATATTAAATTTCTTTTTATACATGGGCTTATTTCTTAACTCTTTCTGCCAATACCATATTATTATTATTTTTTTAGATTTTATTTTTTTCCTTTTTCTCCCCAAAGCCCCCTGGTACATAGTTGTATATTCTTCGTTGTGGGTCCTTCTAGTTGTGGCAATGTAGGACGCTGCCTCAGTGTGGTTTGATGAGCAGTGCCATGTCCGCGCCCAGGATTCGAACCAATGAAACACTGGGCCGCCTGCAGCAGAGCACGCGAACTTAACCACTTGGCCACGGGGCCAGCCCCCAATACCATATTATTAATAGAGTTTAAAATATGTTTTGATATCTGAGTGGGCAAGTCCCCTATTGCTCTTTTTCAAAATTATCTTGGTTATCATCAGACATTTATTTGTTCTTCTCTGTGAATTTTAGAGTTTGTTGATCAAGTCTCATAAAAAATTCCATTGAGATTTTTTTTTTCTTAAGGAATATTAGCCCTGAGCTAACATCTGTGCCCATCTTCCTCTACTTTATATGTGGGATGCCTACCACAGCATGGGGTGCCAAGCGGTGCCACGTCCCCACCCGGGATCCAAACCGGCGAACCCCAGGCCACCAAAGCCGAAGATGTGCACTTAACTGCTGCGCCAACGGGCCGGCCCCTCATTGAGATTTTAACGAGTTAGTCAGATTCATACAGGAATATGATTTCTCTATTCAGATTTTCCTTTATATCCTTCTGTGAAGTTCTTGTTATCTCCACAAATGTCTTAAACTTTTCTAAAAACAATAAGGCTTATTTCCAGGTATTTTATAGTTTCATTGCTTTTATAAATAGGATCATTTTTCCTATCATATTTCCAAATTTACTAAGTGCTAGTATTTAGGAAAAGTAAACTTTTTATATTGACTTTGTAAACTATGGCTTAACTAGTAGTTTGTCAGTTGGTTTTCTTTGATTTCATAGGGATACAATATACAAGCAATGATAATTCTCATTCTTTTCATATCTTTAAAACTTATTTTTCTTTCTTGTTTTATTGTTTGGCTAGAACCTCCAGTATAATGTTGAAAACAGCGCCGTTATCTTGTCCCCGACTTTAAAAGGAAAGTGTCTAATGTTTCACCACTAAGTATATTTTTGCAATCTTCTGGTACATAAGCTTAACAAAGTAAGAAAGTTTTTCGATCTATTCCTGGTTGCCAAGAGTTTTCAACACGAGTGGGTGCTGTAGTTGATCAAGTCTTTTTTCGGCATCAAGTGAGGTGAAAAATTAAGTACACTGATAGATTTTCTAATGCTGAACCATTCTCACATTCCTGGGATAAAACCTAGTTGGTCAAGGTGTATTATTAAATTACACTATAGGATTCAATCTTTTGTTACTTTACTTGTGATTTTGCATCTATTTTATAACCGAGATTGGTTCATAGTTTTCCTGCATTATTGCCTGGTTTTGGTATTAGACTGATGCTACTGTCATAAATAAATTGGGTAGCCTAACACAGTACTATTCCAAACAGTGTTTGAACACGGTGAAAAATTTTAATTTAACTGTTTCCTTTTGAGGAAAAATTAACATTCCACAAGACATCAAATATTCAGAATTGGGTAATAGCAGAACAGCCTTTTAGCTAGTCTTCCTGCCTGCATTTGTGTCTCCTGCCCAAGTTATCATCTACACGAGTATCTTGATTATTCTAAAGCTCTTCAATAGCTTCCCATTGCCTAAAACAGTGATACTCAATTACAAGTAGGCATTGTGTATCAAAATGCTCAACTCCCTGGAACTTTACGATCTAGATATGTTTGCAATTGTTTCAAGCAAAACATGCTTTCCACCCTCCCTAATTTTGACATGCCTAAGATACGTTTAATGTGGATGATGAGGGAAGTGTGCTTAAAAACAGCTCCCTCTGCTATTACCCTGAACTAAAGGATAAGGTGCAATTCCCTAGCCAGGTATACAAGGCCCTCCCATATTTTGCCCCTGTGATCTCTCTAGTCATCTCTTTCCCTGCTCCCGACCCTTGCTCAAGCTACTTATAATTTCCAAAACATATTTCACCATTACTCTATTCACTGCCTTTGCGTTCCTCTCTCTTTGGAACACCTTCTTACTAATCCAACTCTTATGCAGTCCTTAAAACCTATTTCAGATGTCCCCTCTCTTATGAAACTTTCCTTATAGTCCCCTCAACCATCAGCAAAGTTAATCATTCCCTCCTGTCACCTTTGTATCTTGTATATAGATGCTGTAAACTCATCTAAAACTAAGTGCTTCATCAAGTATTTCATCAAGAACCTCACATCTTTTGTTTATTCTCACAACCACTCTCTTTACTAGGTGGTATTATATCCATTTTACAGATTAAGAAACTAAAGCTTGCTAGATTAAGCTATTATGAGATTCAAACTCCAGTTGAGATGAAGGCTTCTTAAAATTTTGCTGTATTATTTGTACACATGTGCCATCTCCATTTTTCCTATCTTCCCCATTAAACTTAAAAGATCATATGAACAAGAGAATACGATATATGTTTAACTCTCCACTGTATTCATGGCACCTAACATAATGTCTGGTACAAAGTAGGAGTTTAACAAGTATTTAGTGATTGGCTGATTTTATTAAAGAGCGAACTCTCATTTTTCCATCCTTAGTAACCCAGCCCAAAACCTGGAATATAGAATATAGTTAGTAAATATTTGCTAACAGGAACTGACTTAACTGTAAGAAGAAACAGGAATCAGCAGACACTTCAGATTCAATTCCTGGCTTCAATCAATTCACACTTGGTTGGTCCCAGGTCCCTCAAAGATACCAAAGCTGAAAACAACTGGAGGCTGGCAAAAATGTTCCCTGCTGAGGCTGCATGTGCTAATGAGCTCCCACTGCTCCTCTCCTCTCTCAGCCAAACTTCAACTTCTGCTTAGTTCTGGATTCTCCCACAGCAATTAGGCGAGTCTTTTATACCCAGTACTTGCTTATGTGAGAGGGCCAGAGAAGCCTTAGAATTATCCACTACATATGACCAACTTGATTACTACAGCAACAACTACACTAATAACTGATATATTGGAAGTAACCAAGGAATAAAGGATTCTGAAAAATTTTCTAAAAATCTAAAGCCTACCCTTTAAAACACCATAATTTCCTTCTATTAGTTATTTATTAGTTATAACCCTTTGATAGTTCCACAAAAATGATTGTATGTGTATATACATTTATTTACTTATTTATTTTTTTCTGTTACTAAAGCCAAAGTAGAAATGCTTTCTCTTCATACTTAACAGGACAGGACTTCTTCAGGTGAATCCCTGGGTACCCCCCACCAAAAATAAGCTACAAAACATTTACATGGAAAAGGGGTTCTACTCAGGTCCAGGGATTTTACAGAATGACAGATAAGGAACTTGGAAAGATACATTCACAATTAAATCCTACAATATGCACTGTGCTGGTATACTACTGAGATGATGCTCACTTTTCCCCTGTAGAGGGCCTGGGCTGCTTTGAAATAGTCCTAATCACTAAAAGTTCTGTCTTATGTGTGTCAAAAATATATCTCTATGGTCTCTGCCCTGAGTCTCTACTCTTAAGCAGTATAGAACCAGTCTTCAGAGAAACATGCACACTGGAGGCAGAGAGAAATAGTTTTGAGTTCTGGTGCTATTATCGGCTGTATGATTTCTCTAAATTTCAATGTTCTGATCTTCCTAACCTCGTAGAAATACAGAAAGGATTAAATGGGATCATGCATGTAAGCACTTAGCACAGTACCTGGCACACAGTAAATGTTTAAAAGATGTGGCTGACTTTTAAAAAATTATTATAAATGAAAGCAAGTATTACATCTCCCAAGTCTTTCCTTTTTTCAGGGCAAACACTTTCAGTTCCTTCAACTGTTCTTTGAATGCCATGGTTTCAAGTACTCTAAACCTGGCTGCTCTTTTCTGGACAAGTTCCAGTTTGTCAATCTCCCTTTAACTTGTGGGATCCAGAACTGAATGCAATCTTTGAACTGAATACAAACTTTTTCCTTTGAAAAGAGTTTCCATTTAAGAAAAAAAAATCTTTAAATTATGAAAGTAGTTAAAAACATACAACTTAAAGCTAGAAAATAGAAAAACTGGAAAAAATCACTCAGCTTTTTTCCACAGCGTCCAGAAGAACTGTTTTAAAAGGTTGTATAATATTCTCTTATAGGTACATCCAGTTTATTTAACCATGTACTTATTGTTGGACATTGGGGTTGTTAATTTTAGACAAATAGCTTTTCCTGTATTTGGTATTATTTCCTTAGAACGGATTTCTAAAAGTATAATTTCTGTGTCAAATGGTATAAATATTCTGATGATTCATTCGCAGTGCTAAATTACTTTGCTCTATCTATTTTTTCTTTTTTTTTTTACTTTTTTATTTATTTATTTATTTTTTAAAGATTTTATTTTTCCTTTTTTCTCCCCAAAGCCCCCCAGTATATAGTTGTATATTCTTCGTTGTGGGTCCTTCTAGTTGTGGCATGTGGGACGCTGCCTCAGCGTGGTTTGATGAGCAGTGCCATGTCCGCGCCCAGGATTCGAACCAACGAAACACTGGGCCGCCTGCAGCGGAGCGCGCGAACTTAACCACTCGGCCACGGGGCCAGCCCCTGCTCTATCTATTTACAATGCCACCAGCAATGTTTGAAGGTATTTGTTTTCTAATACCTTTGCCAACACTGAGGATTAGTTTTGAAAAATATTAATAATTTGATATGTAAAAAAATGATACCTCCTATGAATCATATCTGATTACCAGTAAGGATGAGCATTGTCATGTCTGTTTATTCTCCATGAATTGTCTCTTCATGTCCTTTGGACTTGTGTCTCCTGGAATTTTGGATTTTTCTAACCATGTCATACAAGTTCTTTATGTATCAGCCATATATAAATGACTTACTGTCATTTGATAAAGCCTTTAGAATAATTACATACTTTTCTGCTTTTTTAAACAGAAAACAATGAACAGAATTTAACCTTTTCTTAATTGTTCAGGGTCAGCATTAACTTATTTACGAAATAACTACTGAGCACCAACTCCAAGGCAGGCCCTGGGTGCTAGAGATATAAGAGTAAATAAGGCATAGTCCCTGCTTTCAAGGATCTCATGATCTAGCATCATGAATATCAATCTCAGATGTTCATCTCTTCCTTTAGCTGTCAGTATACTTGTCCTCCTGCTATGCTAGTGCCTTTTTGCTTCTATTTTACTAATTATCTTTTGGATGAAGGTCTGAGACAAATTCTGCTAAGGTGCTTGGGTTTATTCCTGTTGTTTGCCATAGATGCCCTTTGAATCCACAGACATGGTCCAGTGCTTGAGGAATTATGACCTCTGGAGTCAACTGCTAAGGCACTAACTTACATTTTTATTTTCAAAGCACCATCACATATAAACTAATTCAGTGGGCTGGTACACTGTCAGGAATAACAACAACAAAAAATGGCAGGTAAATTTAACCAGCCAAAGTCCAAGCTATTAAGTTAACTGAGTGAGGGGGAATTCCCTTGGTTATACAAGTAAACCAGGTAAGCAATTGGGACACTATGATCTATCTATAAAAAAGCTTCATGAAGTGCGGTATGCTAACAGATGTTTTAGGAAAAAGGAAGTGAATGATCAAATACATTTGGAAGACACAGTTGAAATTAAATAGATTTATTTAGAAGAACATCCTAAAACCTTTAATAATATACTGATATTTAGGCTGAATTTCCAAGAGATGAGAAGGATATTATATATAATATTTTCCAAACTCATTTAATCACAAAATCCCTATTTCATTAATTTGTCATGGAACTGTAATCTGTAGAATATATTTTCCTAAAAGAAGAACTAGAGATATCCTTTACAATGATAACAAGTATAACAATGTCAACAGCCATTTATCAGTCACCTGGCACTTTCCATATTATTTCATTGTTCCTATCTGTGAGATAAAAATATTTAAGATCAATACATGTCAATAGCTCATTATAATAATATTTGTGAAATGCTTTATAATTTACAGTTTTCATATCCATTATTTTATATAATCTTTAAAGAAAGCTTGAAGTATAAGGAGACTGTATTTGGAGAATAAAGGCTTACCTGGCTTGATCAAGAACTTAAGTAATTTCCTCAAGAATATATTACTAGTACTGGTAAAATTGGGACTAGAAATCACATCTTCCAACTCCTACTTCATTGTTTCTTCCCTTAGTGTCAAAAGCAATAGCCGTTTCATGGAAAGTCCTTTCTAGCTCTACCTAGATCCCTTATCTCGAAGGACTCGGAATGCTCAAATAGGTAACATCAGCTCTGATTATGCACTAGAGTCCTAGGGAGCTACTCAAAAGTTCAAAGAATATAATGAGGCTACCTCTGGCCTACATATTTGATTCTCATCAAAATTTTACAAACTCTTGTGACCCATTAAGTATTATCCCTGCAATAAAGTTTTTCCTATCCACAGGCTACTTTTTGCCAAATTTCTTATGTGGCAGAGCCTGGAGTCACTATCCCTAGCAAGTTGCAATTCAGTTATGTGAATGTGACATCCCCAGTAAGATGTTCCTCTATGCCTCTCCCCAGTCACCTCTCTCTTTCCTTCCATGTCTCCAACATGTCAGTTGCCCAGTGACAGTGTAGTGGCTTAGAGCAGAGCCAGGCAAGTCATGGTACATGAGCCATTTCTGATGGCTCTGACCTTGGCTCAGGGCAACCAGAGTACATTTACTACTATAGCTGAGATATTAGGAACAGGCACATGTTGTTGTTACTTGTTCATTCAAAAAACATTCCCTGAGCATACAATATGCACCAGGCATAAATAAGCCACGGTCTTTGCCTCCAAAAAAACTCACAATCTAGTTGAGGAATGTAAATGACTAAAACTATGCTACTAAGGACTTGAAATGTGGCTAGTCCAAAATGAGATCTGCTATAAATATAAAATACACATTGGATTTCAGAGACAGTACAAAAATAATGTGAAATATCTCAATAGTAATTTTTATATTGATTACCTGTTGCAATGATAATATTTTGGGTACAATGGGTTAAATAAAATATATATTATTAAAATTAATTTCACCTGTTTCTTTTTACCTATTTAATGTCCCTATTAGGAAACTTAGAATTACATTTGTGGCTTGCATTATACTTCTATTAGACAACAGAGGTCTAGAGACATAAAAGAGCCTGGCATTTATGGGCAAATCATAGCGCTATATCCTAAAGTAAGAGAAAGGAAGTAGCAAACAAGACAGGGCCAAATCATTTACTCATTTGATAACAGCTGAGTAAGTGCCTATGTGTCAAGAACTGTTTCAAGCATTTGGGAAACAAAAAGGAGTAAGACACTATCCTTGTTCTCAAGGAATTCATAGTCTAACAGAAGAGAGGAGAAGATGCTTTTATAATCCTGCAGCCAGGAACAAAATGATATGTTCAGGGCCCTCCTCAACTCAACGGCCATCTGGCTCCAGGAATCTAGTGCTGCATTCCCACCTGCTCTCATTTACTGTCCTTCAGATCCTCTAGTGGTAAACAGAGGAAGTATATATATCTTCTTGATACGTACAAGAAGAGATGACAATTTCATTTCAGACAGGAATGTTGTGAATATCTTCCTTAAGAGTATCTCTCTGGGTGGCCCGGTGGCACAGCGGTTAAGTGCGTGGCCCGGGCTTCATTGGTTCAGATCCCAGGTGTGGTCATGGCACAGCTTGGCACGCCATGCTGTGCTAGGTGTCCCACATATAAAGTAGAGGAAGATGGGCACAGATGTTAGCTCAGGGCCAGTCTTCCTCAGCAAAAAGAGGAGGATTGGCAGCAGATGTTAGCTCATGGCTAATCTTCCTCAAAAAAAAAAAAAAAAAAGGGTATCTCTCTTTGCACATGGGCTGCCCCACTCCAGAGTCAAGCATATTAGGAAGATTTACAATTGGCAGTATTCACACAGACACATATCCTCCACTCTAGACCAGGACATCATCTACTAAATATTGTTTACTCCCTAGTAGCTCACAAGTACTATTAAAATATAAATCATTATTTTAAAAAAGAAGGAACATTTTCCAAATATTTATGGGACATCTCCATGTGTAAAGTACTACAGTAGGCTCTATGAGGGAGACAAATAAAGGACAGACATTATCTCTATCTAAAGCACCTGAACAGAATATGTCTGCTTATCTATTACTTAGCTTACTGAGATAGAGACCACTACTTTTTTTTTTTCTGTTTGCTGAGGAAGATTCGCCCTGAGCTAACATCTGTGCCACTCTTCTTCTATTTTGTACATGGGTCACTGCCACAGCATGGCCACCAAGTCGTGTGGATCCATGCCCAGGAACCAAACCCAGGCTGCCAAAGCAGACTACACCAAACTTAACCACTAGGCTATGTGGCCAGCCCTCAGACTACCACTTTTGACAAGGCACAAATTCGATCTCCCTCATCCTAATGTAATATATGTAGACCATTTAACAAACTGTTTGAAGAATTCATGCCCTAAAGCTCACCCCAGTTAAGAACCTCTAGGTTAAAGAACAGATGATCTTGGGCCTACCACGATAAATATTTGGAAATCAATTCACATCCCTAATCTTACATCAAGTCATGTGAGTGAGTACAGAAGGAAGAATTAGACTAGTCAAATTCATCCAGAAGTAAACAAGGATTGTGCTAACATCAACTTCTACTATCAACTACTTACTTACCGTGAACACAGCCCAGGAAAGGGCAGAATGGCCTCCTCCATGCAGGAGGAGCAGGACTGGACCCTCTGAACCACTCTTGTAAACTCGAAAAGTGTATGAATAGTTAAAGATAACATATCTAAGCTTTTGCTCACTGAAGTTTTTATCATTTACCTCATAATAATACTGATGAGAAAAGTAAGGCAGCACCAAGCTATAAGCAAAGTTGCAGACTTCCAAACTTAAGAGACACTTAAATAGAAGTTTCTGAGACATCAAATCTGTTTTTGAAACATGGAGCCAGTATGACCACTTTTTTAATAGAAAAAAAAATGATTCCCTTTGCCCTAATGAGGACATAGTCCCTGGTTTCTAGACACTAAACCGGTTCAACTCACTTGACTCATGAAAGCCGCTTCTAGGCCCTTAAGACATATATCAGTTTCAAGAATTTAATTCTTAATCCCTTCCCCATGCATTAAACAACTATAGCAGAGTAAGATATTGGAAAAGACTTACAAGTAATATTCTATGCTGTACAAAGAACACAGTGGGGAATAAAAATGAAATAAACAGCAGGAATAAAGAACATTTTAGAAACTACACAAGTCTTCTAACTTAGACAACATTATAAGCTTACTAAAGAATAAGCCATTTTGCAAAGGATATATCCTTGCCAGTTTCATTCTCTACTTCTACATCTTCCATGGACTCAAAGTACTGACTCCAAGGAACAGGGGAAAAGTCTCGCTTTCTTCCAGGGCTAAGGGGAAAAAAAGAGAGATTTCAAGTAAAAATTAGTTATCCACAAAAAGATAAAAATCTTCTTTTTTTATTGAGTTCATAATAGTTTACAACATTCTAAGATTTCAGTCGTACATTATTACTTGTCCATCACCATGTAAGTGCTCCCCTTCACCTGCCGTGTCCACTCCCTAGCCCCCTCCCCCCATAACCACTGCACTGGTCTCTTTGTCTATGTGTATGTTTATGAAAAGGTAAAATCTTGAGCAACAAATAATAAATGTAATCTGAAATGAAAATAGGAAGATTATTCTCCCTTAAAGATACGAAGAGTTTTCATACACAAAGTATCTCATAAAAATGTGTTTTAAAAAGCTCAAATACAGATATAAGAGTAAAAATTTTAGGACTTTAGGAAATTCATTAGTATATGTTAATCACAAATATAGTCCATGTACATACAAATCACAAACATGCTAGTTCTCTCTCCTTGTTCTTGGCTATAGGCTCATTCTTATTCTCTCAATCTATTTTAACATCATTCCTGCAACAATCATTTTTGGTCACTATTACTTCTTCATACCTTTAATCCCTCACATTATTTCATGCTTCTTTGTCATTGCCCAACCAATCAATATACAACCATCATAGAAGGCAAACTGGAAAATATCAATACCTTGAACTTCTAGGAATTTATCTGAAGATATGTTCACACACAAGTGAAATGACTTATCCATTCAATGTAGCATTGTTTGTAATAGGGAAAAATAGAAAACAACCTAAATATCCATCAACAGGTGAATAACTAAAATAAATTGTGGTACACAGAGAAATAATATTTAGTTGTAAAAAGCAAGAAGCAATTATATACTGATAAAATTTGTTACATATGGATAAGGTACACTCTAAAATAAACAAACAAATACGATGCACATACTACCATTTGGGCAAAAATATGAAGTATGTATAAATATAATTGTTTATATATGTTTAGACTATCTCTGAAAGAATATTGATATAACATATGGTATCCTGGGAGGCGAACTATGACTGGGAGATAAGAGGAACAATTTTCAACCTGTATCTCTTTCTATTTTTTGATTTTTGAACCATTCTTTAAAAACATAAAATTATTTTAAAACAAAAGAAAAATAACCAATAAATGTCTATTTACAACCAATGTCTTTAAACTTGGATAGGAGACAAGAAAGAAACCTTGAGTCTTCCCCTATTTCCACACCTATTCTTCTCCCAGGAATATAGGAAATTCAGAATTCTATCAGCAGCAAAACATTACCTCCTGCCAAACAACTTCCTGTATATGCCATGAAGCCAAATGGGGAATACGTACAAAGTATGATACAAAGCCCCTCTAAAGGACTTAAGTTAATACAAAAGCTCTCTAGGTTGAATATAATACTGGAAAGAATTACAATGGAGTACCTGGGCAGTCAGGTATGTATTCTTTCAACAGTCAAGCATTTGTTGAGTATCTACTCTCTTCTAGGCATTGAGACAGGTCAGTAGTTCTCAATCCATGTAATGATAAAATCACTTGGGGAGCTTTTAAAATACTGATGCTTGGGTCTCACCTCTAAAAATTGATTTAAATGGTCTGAGGTGTTACAAATTCCTCAGACCTAACACTTACAGCACGGACTTGGACAAATTAAAATTTAAACTCTTTCTGCCTTGGACTGTAGCAGGTGAATAAAATAACATATCTTTAAAAAGAATTTAATGAATCAGGCATCAGCTGCTCAGTAAAAGGTAATCCTATCTTTTGACAGAAAAACTGCCTCTGTGGAAGTAAACTACAAGTTAAGCCTAGACCTATTTTTTTGGTTTGCTGGTTGTCCTTGAACTCCTACTGGAAAACTAAAAGCAGAATTTTTTTTTTCAAAGATTTTATTTTTCCTTTTTCTCCCAAAGCCCCCCAGTACATAGTTGTGCATTTGTAGTTGTGGGTCCTTCCAGCTGTGGCATGTAGGATGCCGCCTCAGCATGGCTTGAGGAGCAGTGCCATGTCGCGCCCAGGACTTGAACCGGCAAAATCCTCGGTCGCCGAAGCAGAGCACGTGAACTTAACCACTCGAGCACGGGGCCAGCTCCTAAAAGCAGAACTCTTAATTCTACTTACTCATCAGTCACTCACTAATCCACCTATGTATATGCTAATCTGGGTATAACAACTCAACACGGCATACCAAACATGGTATAATGAATTTTAAGGATCTATGCATAAATTTTTGATGTCTGGACCTACAAGATCATCACAGTAATAGTACCTAACATTCACTGTGCATAACAGTGAGTCACTGTGCCAAGTAATTTACAGGCATGATTCCATTTAATCCTCACAAAACTTTGAGAGTTATTTTTATCCAATTTTACAGATAAAAAACAGTTTTAGAAATATAAAGTAACTTGGCCAAGGTTAGTTATACAACTACTAAGTGGCAGTGACTAGATTTAAATCCAGTTCCATCACTCTTCAAAGCCTCTGCTCTTAACCCCAATGCTATATTAATTCTCATATTCTTTTTTTTCTCTCTCACTCTCTCATTTACACTGCTAAAAAGTAGTAAGGTTTTAGGGCATATTATCAAAGGTTTCCTTTTCAGAATCTAAATATGGCTGACTTTGCCAAGGCCACAGACACTTTCCAAGTTAGCCATGAACCAGTTATAGAAAAATTACTTCCCCAAAACAGAAATTATTACTAGGAGAACATCTTCCAATTCTAATTTTCTTCATTAAACAAAAAAAGGTTCCAGGGACTACCCAACTTATACCAACATACAAGTAATTCCCATTTGATTAAAAAGCCAAAAATCTATACCTCCAAAGGTTGTTCCTGCGCTGACAGAGATTTTTCTGGCATACTCCTAACATCTTCATTTGCACACATAATTGTTTATACACTCCATGGCTTCAGGTAATTTTGCAACCATTGTTAGTCATGAAATAGACAGCAAGGACCTTATATTAATCTTTATATTCTAGTCAGAAAGAATATTCTGCATTTTAAGGATGTAGTTTTGATTCTTTTTAAAAATAGTTTGTTTCTTATTCATTTATGTCTAGCTACTTTATGGTCATTACAGCCTGTGTAGGCTCCTTTTAGCCATAATTTTCTTAATGAATTAATTACTGAAATTTTTCTCAATGGAGTCACAATGAAAGAATTTTGAAGTAATAAAAATAACTTTCAGAAGCATAACAAGATTAAGCTATACTTTAAAAATAAGGATTTGTTCACCAAGAACTTATTATATGTATTATGCCAGAACTGTGGTGGGGTGATGGGAGATGTTGGGATAATTAAAAAACTACTGAGACAATGCCTCTGCTCTCAAGAAGCTAACGTCAAATATGTAAATATCTAACATAATGTACAGAGTTAAATACCCTAAGAGGTACAGCTAACATGCTGTGAATGTTCAAAAGGAGGGAAGAAATATTACTTTCAGCTTGGGAAATAAAGAGAGGCTTCAAAGAAAAAATAAAATTTAAGGTAGATGTTGAAGGACAGACAGAATTTGGACTGATGAAAATAGGGAGGGGTAAAGAAGACATTTCAGGCAGAGAGAAGGGCATGAATAAGGACCCAGTATGGTGTCTGTCATAGGAGACACTGATAAAAAATAAAAAACTTTTTAAAAATAGCTAACAGCAATAAAGTGTGAATAAGTACAAGTTTTGAAAAACTAAAAGAAGCTGATACAAGTAAAAGCAGATAGTGGAAAAATAATGATATTAGACCTAATAAGGTGGGGGAATATATGTTCTTTTTCTGTTATTTGTATGTTAGGCTCCCAAAAGTCAGATAGAATTTGGATGGCATTGTAGAAAATGAGGAGCCAATAAAATGTACAGATTAAAGTATTTTAGAAAGATCAATGTGGTGAAAGATACAAGATGGACTTTAGTCTGAAAAAAAATAAGTTGCAATAACCTGGTTAGGAGAAGATGGGAGTCCAGACTGGCAACGGAATTAAAAAGGAGGAAAACATAGAAAGACCCTTCAAAAAAGGCAATTAACAAACCTCAACAATGTTCAAGATATGGAAGAGGACTGACAGTAGAACTAAAGTTATTCTAAAGTTTTGAACTAACAGAGAGATGAATTATTAAGTCCTACAATTTGTAAATAAAAATCTACTTTGAGAAGTAAATGTATATAGAATTTTAAATGTCAGAACAAAGTTTATTTCAAACTTAACAAAATAAATGTATAATTTCCTCCTACCTTCTGCTATGAGAGGAAGGAGTCTGGCAGAAAGCGAACAAAGTGGTACTGTGAGAACACAAAGGATATGTGGCGTCTACCTAAACCATGCGAATCAAATGTATTTATGGACCCTTTGCTATTATCACGAACCCCGCTCAGAATCTGATGAGTGCTATATGAATCCTTGCTCTAGAAAAAAAATGCACACATATATTTTGCATACAATTCCACTGGCTTCAAGACACCCATCTGTGAATCCCAAATTACGAACCCTTGGCCTATGCTTGACCTTAACAATCTATTTCCAGCAGAAAGAGGAAAAATAATAAAAGACAGAAAAGAATGAGGGGACATTGCACTCTTAATACTTCCTAAACCTAAATTAATCTTCCATTTGCTACCAACTAAAAGTTTGTTTCCACAACCCAGTTCTGCCTTTACTAACTGTGTGACCTTGGGCAAGTCACTTAACTTCTCTAAGCCTGAGTTTCTTCATGTCAGATGGGGTTATACTGCCAGTTTTATAAGGTTGTTAACAGGATTAAAGTAGCCTTCTTAGGCTTTGGTGACTCTAAAATTAGCCTGTTCTATTTTTATCATAGAACTAACCATTTTCTAAAATTAATTTGTTCCTGTATTTGTTTTTATCCTCCAAGCACTCAGTCAATTTGCTACTAATGTGAGATCCATGAGAGCAAGAAGTTCTCCATTTGTTCACCAATGTACTCTCAGAGCCTGACACACTGATGATTATCTGCTGACAGTATGAAACGAACTAACGTGCATAAAGCGCTTAGCTTGGTGTCTCAGTAAATGTTTATTATTATTATGATTATTGTTATTATTAGGCTTTGAAGCTAATAAAAGAATCCTCCTTACTGAATTCTGATAAGGTTTGCAGTAAAAGGAAATGGGACATTATAAAGTGACACTAATCAAGACTGTGGGTAGAAGCATGAGAGTAGACACACAGATTGACTGAACAGAATTGAGAGTCTAGAAATAAACTCTAACATTTATAGTTAACAGATTTTCAAAAAAGGGGCCAAGGAAATTCACTGAGGAAAGAACAGTCTTTCCAACAAATGGTGTTAGGACAACTGGATATCCATATGCAAAAGTGTGAATCTGGACCCCTCCCTCACACTATACACATAATTAAATCAAAGCAGATCATAAACCCCAATGTAAGAGCTAAAACTACAAAACTCAGAGAAGAAAACACAGGAATAAATCTTTGTGATCTTGGCTTAGGCAACAATTTCTTAGATATGACACCAAAAGAGAAGATTTAGGAGCTGGACTTCATCAAAATTAAAACTTTTCATTAAAAATATACACAGTTTTTATACTATGGCTATGTACAGATTACCTTAGTTTAAATCTCATTTTCAATAATTATAAGCTTTACGACCATTAGGCAAGTTAATTTATGCCTCAATTTCCTCAACTGTACACTTTGAAAAGTGATTATAAGCAGGCATTTAGCAAGTACTTCACAAATGTTAGTTACTACAGAAATATTGTTCACAGCTGAGCCATGTGGTACACTGACTACATTGTCTTTTTTGTACAACTTCTTACCTTTTTCCAGAATTAATAATTGTATTTTGTTTGCTTAGTCTTCTATTAAACTATCACTAACTGTTTGCCAAAACCTTTTTATAGGCAACAGACATTAAACAGGCATTTCACAAAAGAGGAAACACAAATAGCCCATAAACACATGAAAAGGTTCCCAATTTCGTACATAGTCAGAGACACAAAACTTTAAATCAGAGTAAGGTATCATTTCATACCCATCATGTTGACAAAATATAAGAAGCCAGACACTATCAAGCATTGGTGAGGATCTGGATCAGGTGGAACCGTCATCTGTCATCCACAGCTGGTGGGAGTGTAAATGGGGAAAACTGTTTGGAAAGCAGTGAAGCATCACCTGGTAAAATTGAACAGGTGTCCTTCAATTTAGTAGTTTCACTTTACAGAAAAACATCTGCACAAAGGCACTAAAATACACAAAAAAGGATGTTCACAGAAACATTTCCATAAAAGCAAAGAATAACAAGAAGCTAAACATCCATCACCAGTGGAATATATAAATTGTGATATATTCAGATAGCTGAATAAGGCACAGCAGTGAAAACGGATGTGCTGGAACTACATGCAATAACATGGATGAATCTCAAAAATGTAATATTTAGAGAAAGAAATAAGCATAGAAGAATAAATGCAGTATAATTCCATTAATAATAAAGTTCAAAAACAGGCAAAAATAAATGTCTTTTTTATGGATACATGCATAGGTGGCAAAACTATTTTAAAAAGCAAAGGAATGATAAATAGGCAATTGAAAACCATGGTAAGTGGAGGTGCTCTTGGGGAGAGGCAAATGGGCTCCTGAAGTGCCACTAATGTTCTATTTCATAATAGAATGTGCGTGTGGATACATGGGAATTTATTTTATTCTCCTTTGAATTGTACACATATAGTTTGGACATTTTTCTGTATGTATATTTCACAATTAAGCATTTTGAAGTAGAAAAAGAACCTTTGTGGGGCCAGCCCGGTGGCACAGTGGTTAAGTTCGCACGTTCCGCTTCTCAGCGGTCCGGGCTTCGGCGGCCAAGATCCCAGGTGTGGACATGGCACCATTTGGCACGCCATGCTGTGGTAGGCGTCCCACATATAAAGTAGGGGAAGATGGGCATGGATGTTAGCTCAGGGCCAGGCTTCCTCAGCAAAAAGAGGAGAACTGGCAGTAGTTAGCTCAGGGCTAATCCTCAAAAAAAAAAAAACCTTTGAGAAATCTGTGAAACTTCTCATAATACGGTCAATCACATTAAATAATATATCAGGTCCATGTTCTTCTTTGGAAACTTCCATTCCTGGCACCTTCCATTCATCTGCTCCAAATGCTTGCTTTCTGGATATGATAAATTGCCAGCATTTCACCATCATCCTGGGAATTCCTCTTGCCTTTCTCCTGTGTTGAATCCCTGATTCTATGTCCCATATTTTTCTTGATGCATTCTCTTATTTTGATGGAACACATCCTCCATTAGCTTTCTGAGAATGGGACATTAATTTTGAAACTGTACATGTCAGAAAATGCTGTTACCCCATATTCACACTTGACTGACAGTTTTCCTAGGTGAAGAAATTTTATGTCAGGAACTATTTCCATCAATGGTAATTAGGTAACTCAAAGATCCAACTTTGGAAATGTTGGCTAAAATTATCTATGTGTGTGTATAAAAAATATAAAAGTATATATTATATAAGATTACATATATATAATTATATTAATAATTATATATTTACATATTATATATAATCATATATTATAATTCCATACAGTCATTCATTCTTCTTAAATGCACAGATGAGCTGGCAAGAAAGTAAAGACTATGGAATATTGAGGACAAAAGTTAAGTGAAGGTGGGAACTCAGAGACACATTCAGTCCATTAAAGCTGGCTTTTATCTTGATGGCGTTTGCCAACTAGCTGAACTTGAGGTTTTGGGGTTTCCTGGGGCACACACAACAGGACACAAAACCCAAGATGGAGAGCCTTGGTGGGGAGCCCAGCAGGAAATCTTTTTCCCATAAAGTGGGGATCTCAAAGGATTATATCATCAAGAAAAGGGTAAAGTAGAATTAACTCTCTGCTCCCTACCTGATCCCAGGACTAAAAGAAAAAAACGCCTGTCTTGAAACTTGGCATTGGGTAGAAGGTAGGAGAGAGAAAAAAATCCAAAAAATCCTTTTCTGGTGAAATGATAACCACAAGACAGCTCTCAAACCGATTTCAGCTAAATTCACACCACTTACATATTCCAAGAAGTTTCCAGCTGAGAATTTAGTTTAAAGTAGACCCAGACTGGTAGTGCCCTCAGGACTCCAACAGAGACAAAGGCAAACCCTCTTTGTGCTTTTTGTTTTTTGAGGAAGATTAGCCCTGAGCTAACATCTGCTGCCAATCCCCCTATTTTTCCTGAGGAAGACTGGCCCTGAGATAACATCCATGCCCATCTTCCTCTACTTTATATGTGGGATGCCTACCACAGCATGGCTTGCCAAGCAGTCCCATGTCCACATCCGGGATCCGAACCAGCAAACCATGGGCCACCAAAGCAGAACATGTGCACTTAACCGCTGTGCCACCAGGCCGGCCCCGGCAAATCCTCTTTGAAGGAATCAACCTTCATTCTAGGACCAAGGACTCCCACAGATAAAGTTCCAAAGCAGATGACCACCTCATAGTCAGAAAGCATAAAACAGACATATAAAGACTTCACATATTGAATATAAAATATCAAATAGAGGGGCTGGCCCTGTGGCCGAGTGGTTAAGTTCGCCCGCTCCGCTGCAGGCGGCCCAGTGTTTCATTGGTTCGAATCCTGGGCGCGGACATGGCACTGCTCATCAAACCACGCTGAGGCAGCGTCCCACATGCCACAACTAGAAGGACCCACAACGAAGAATATACAACTATGTACCAGGGGGCTTTGGGGAGAAAAATGAAAAAATAAAATCTTAAAAAAAAAATCAAATAGAATGTAAAATAATTTTAATATGTTTTAAAATAATAGAAACTTGAAACAAATACAACTTCTAGGAATAAATGAAGAGAATTAAAAAATAAATGGTCAAGTTTAACAGATTAGACAGCTAAGGAGAAGGGTAAACTAATACATTTGTTCAGATATATCTAGAATCCAACACAAACAAAAGAAGAAAAATATGAAAGAAGTTAAGATAAACGGTGGAGAGAGAAATAAGTCTTAAAGGTGTCAAATCAGAGTTCCAACAGGAAATTAGAGAATGGATAAAGGTAATATTTGAAGAGTAATAGCTAAAGTTTCCAGAACTGAAACTTCAAACTACAGATCCATGAAGCCCAACAAATCACAAGATTTTAAGAGAATTAATATATTGTGGTTAAATCACAGAACATTAAAGACACTTATGTTAAAAGCAACTCCCATCCCCAAAATATGAAATGATAGATGCATTAATTTGTTCAATCTAGTAGCAATGAGTTCCTCAAGTGTCTGAGATATTTGATATTTGAATACCATTTCCAGCTTCTACAGGCCGCCTATGTTACTTGGCTCATAGGTTCCTTCTCCATTTTCAAAGCTAGTAAGCAACATAGCACCTTCAAATTTCTCTCAGACTTTGACCCATTCTTCTGCCTCCCTCTCTTTTTAAAGGACACTGGTGATTACATTGGGCCGACTCAAATAATTCAGGATAATCTCCTTACTTAAAGTCAGCTGGTTAGCAACCTTAATTCCATCTGTAACCTTAATTCTCCTCTGCCATGTAAAATAATATATTCACAGGTTCCAGGGACACAACCTGAGCACCTTTGGGGTGCCATTATTCTGCCTGCCATAGGTTTCTAAGGTCTTTGTATTATTTCAGAAGAATGACAGAAATTTTGATTAAACTTCAACTTTTATATATTAAGTATGTATGTTAAAATGTCTAGGGCAAAATCCTAAGGAATTCATTAAAAAACTATAAGAACTAGTAAACAAGTTCAGTAAGGTTGCAGAATACAAGATCAGTATTAAAAAATCAGTTGTATTTCTCTACACTTGCAACAAACAATCCAGAAATTAAAATTAAGAAAACAATTCCATTTACAATAGCATTCATAAGAATAAAATATTTAGGAATAAATTTAACCAATGAAATAAGACTTCTACACTGAAAAGTATATAACATTGCTGAAATAAATTTAAAAAGGCATAAATAAATGGAAAGGCATCCCATATTTATGGCTTAGAAGATTTAATATTGTTAAAATGGCAATACTCCCCAAATTGATTTACAGATTCAAAGCAATAACTATCAAAACTACATCTGGCTTCCTTGCAGAAATTGACAAGCTGATTCTAAAATTCATATGGAAATTGAAGGGTCCCTGAACAGTCATAACAATTTTTGAAAGGAAAGACAAAGTTGGAGGACTCACTTTTTGATTTCAAAACTTACTACAAAGCTATAGTAATCAAGACAGTGTGGTACTAGCATATGGATGAATATATAAATCAATGGTATAGAACTGAGAGTTAAGAAATTACCTCATACATTTACGGTCAACTGATTTTTGACAAGAGTGCCAAGATAATTCAATGGGGAAACAAGAGTCCTTTCAATAAATGGTGCTAGGACAGTGGATATCCACATGCAAAAGAATGAAGCTAGACCCATTCTCATATCATACACAAAAACTACTTAAAATGGATCATAGACCTACATGCAAGAGCTAAAACTATAAAGCTCTAAGAAGAAAACCTAGGCATGAGTCTTCATGATCCTGGGTTAGGCAATGGTTTCTTTTAGATGTGATACCAAAAGCACAAGAAAAAAATAGATAACCTGAACTTTATGAAAACTAAAAATATTTGTGCTTCGAAGGGCACTATCAAAAACAAGAAAAGACAACTCACAGAATGGGAGAAAATACTTGTAAATCACAGATCTGATAAGGGACTTACATCAAGAACGTATAAAGAACTCATAACTCAACACAAAGACAACCAAATGTTTTAAACGAGCAAAGGATTTGAATAGACATTTCTCCAGAATATATACACACATGGCCAATAAGCAAATGAAAAGATACTCCGCATCGTTAGTTACTAGGGAAATCCAAATCAAAACCACAATGAAGAACCACTTCACACCACTAGAATGGCCATAAACAAAAAGACCAACAACGACAAGGAGAAGATGTTGTTGAGGATGTGGAGAATTAGAACCTACATACATTGCTCATGGGAATATAAAATGGCACAGCTGCTTTGGAAAACAGTTTGTCAGTCCCTCCAAAAGTTAAACATAGAGAGACGCCATATGATCTAGCAATTCTACTTCTAGGTATACCAAGGGAAATGAAAACATATGTCTACCTAAAAACTTCTACAAGAATGTTCAAAGCAGCATTGTTCATAATAGTTAAAAAGTAGAAACAACTCAAATGTCCATTAACTGCTGAATGGATAAATAAAATGTGGTATATCCATACAATGGAATATTATTTGGCAAGAAAAAGGAATGAAGTATTACAACATGCTACAACATGGATGAACTTTGAAAATACTACGTTAAGCAAAAAAAGCCAGTCACAATATATAAAAGATAACACATGCTGTATAATTCTATTTATTGTAAATGTTCAGATTAGGTAACTATAGAGACAGAAATAGATTAGTGGTTGCCTAGGGCTGGAAGGTTTGGAGGAAAGTGAGGGCTGACTGCTAACGGATATGGGGTTTCTTTTTCTGGTGCCGAATACGTTCCAAAATTGATTGTGGTAACGGTTGCAGAACTCTGTGAATATGCTAGGGGGAAAAAACTGATTGTAGACTCTAAATGGGTCAGTTGCATGGTATGTGAATTCTCTCTCAATAAAGATTTTACCAAAAAATGCTAAGGGAACCATTCAAAAAACAGACAGATTATATCATTACCATACTAATAGAGAAAAAAATGGAATGAGAAAAAGAAACACAGGTCCGACGAGACAAGTAGAGAGTACAAATAAGATGGTGGAAATAAATCCATATACATCAAAACGATAGACTACAATGCTCTAGGTCTGAAACAAATATCCTCAAATGAGATTTTTAAAAATCTCATCTATATACTATTTAAAAGAGAAAAAAGTTCCAAAGTAAAAAAGATGGATAAAGATGTAGTAGGCAAATACTAGGTAAAACAATTTTAGGTTAGATATTCTTTCTCAAATTTAAGACAGTTTTTTATCATTTCTAATTACAGTACTGGTGCTGAGACTTTTTTTTAAAGAATCTTTTTATCCCCTGTATTTCCAGATTCTAATCTTAAAGTAGAACAATCTACTTTCCAGGAGATTCCTTAAACTTTCTCTTCTATTGAATTTATATCTGCTATACCTGTTTTCACTTCCAACACTTATTTCTTGTTCTCTGAAACAGTTCCTTTTTTTTTTTTTAAGAGTATCCTGTTCTTGTTTCATAGATGCCATATTGTCTCTTGTCTCTCTAACAAGAGATATTAGTTTTTTATAGGATTTGCTTTCTTTCTAAGCATTACTGTTTCCTTTTCTCGCTTTGTTTTGGTCTCTGTCTTTCTTGTTAGAGGCTTTTCCTGGATGTCTGGTGATTCTATGAGAGAGCAGGGCTTGTTGATTATTGAAGATCACTGTACAGTTAAAGGGGCCCACCTTTAAATGGGGGACTCTTTCTCCCCAACATCAATATCTGCATGTCTTTTCCCTTAGGCCAATCATTTCTCCAGAAAGAAATCTTCCAATTTCCTGAGGACATAAGACTAGGTGTTAGCCTTCTGGAAAAGGATCTGAATAATCTCATTTGTTCACTCATTCAACAAATATGCATTGAGCACCTATGAGATACTATTTTAGGCACTGGGAATACTGCAGTGAACAAAACAGACAAAACCTCTACTCTTGTGGCATTTACACTCTAGTAAAAAGAGACATAAGTAAACATTTCTCAGGTAGCAATAAGTGCTGTGGAGAAAAATAAAGTCAGGAAGGGGGACTATGAGTTCTGGTTTGGAAGAACAGCAATTTTAAATCAGATGGTCAGGGAAGGCACCTTTAAGCAAAGACCTGAAGAAGGTGAGGGAGTAAACCATGAATGTATCCAGAAGACAGAATGTATACTTTCACTTAATCCCTGTTTTCATCCTGTTGCTGCACCTTTGCCCTCATATGCCTACCATATCTGAGTCCAGAGCCACTCTGGTTCAATCCTCCAGAAGGTAATCTGTCTCATGTCACACTGAGGGAAAGGAGAAGATCTGGGAGTTGTCTGGTGCCCTACACTGATTTCCAACCAATCCTCCTGTTGTTAGCCCCCTTTCAGAGATACCAGCACCCACAATTCCTGAGCCTTTATGGAGCTATGATACGGATTAGTCTGCACTTTCATTCTCCTTCTGTGGATAGTTTTCAGTTTGCTCTTATCTGTTAGTGAGTTAACATTCTTCAACTTGCTATCTTCCTGAATCTTGTTAGTATCTTCCCTCCTCTTCTTGGTCCTTTGGTTTCATTCCTTTTTCTAAATTACTTTACTATAATTTAATGGGGTTTGGGGAAAGGATGGAGGTAAACACACCAATTAATTTCTACAACTCTCTGGGGCAGCTACTATTACCCCTGTTTTGCAAACGAGAAAACTAAAGCCAGGGGAGGTTAATTATCTCATCCAAGACCACAGAAAGTAGTGAGCTAGAATCTTATTCTCAGGGTCACTTCCTTATCAGTTTTCAATACTACCCTTAAAATAATACTAGGTTTTCCATTCTTGAAATCACCAAAGCTACTAATGAACACTCAGAAATTCCCAGGAAGAGATGGAAGAGGATTGGTTCCTGCTGCAGGGATAACAGTAATTGGTAGTCCCTTGTAGCAAGCCTGAGTACCATGGAGACTAAGAAGAAAGTCAAGGTTTACTACAACTGTAATGGTAATGATGGGAGGAGGCAGGAGGGTGGACTGAGAAGAAAGAATCAAAGAAAACTCTCAAGTATGTCTGATGCCATTCAAGAGAACAGAGGAGGCCTTTTTAAAGAGTTCTAACTTACTAAATACTGATTTACAACGTGCTTGAAAATCCTTGATCCTATTTCTATTACTTTTCTATGTTGGCTATTGGTGAGAAATACTCATTGTTAATTGGACATCAAGGAATCCAAAAATGGAAATAGTAGCATATCACACAGTGTCCTTCATTAGATGGGACAGGATTCTTATGGCCCAATATATGTGCTTTCAAGCAAATGAATGAAATCTTACCTCACTTAAAACCACTTTCAGATAAGATACTTAACCCATGGGAACTTCCAACCTGCTGAGTCAGATTACTCAAAAATATACTTTGCTTTAAATAAATGATAAAGACAGACTGCTGCAGCAGAGGGAGAACTGTAATCTTATACCTCTGATAATAAAGAATTCTGCTTTACCTAAATTAGAAAAACTTCTAAATTTTATTTCCACCACTCACCCAAGAGAAAACATAATTAGTGACTTCTTTTTCCAAACCTTAAAAGTAAAGAGAAAGAAGGAGATAATAACAACTTTACTAAAATGATCTGGCCTCAAACGAAAACATAACCATTGAGACATCAATCATGAAAGCAAGAAAGCAGACAGAATACAAGGCTTTTTGATGTTTTGCAAGGGCTAACTAGAGCTGTTCACTCTCATAATCAATGTGTGTGGCCGGACTCAGTGATCAGAACTTGCGTAAGCTACTATTCTGCTTAGACAGTATCACAACAGGAAGAAAGCAAGCAGGTTTGGGGGCAGAGTTTAAAAGCCAATGAAGACCCTATAGAAAACTCTAGTGAAGTACATTTCAGAACCAACAGCTATATAACCCCCCAACCGGACTAACCTGAATGCCATGATGATCTAGAGTAAAAGAAATATTTTCATAGGCAAACAGCAAATATCTTTAGGTCAATTATTTTAGAGCCTCTTTCCAGTTATAACTTGTTTACATAGCAGCTAATTTAATTCCAATTCAATTAAAGAGACATTTGAGTATGCCCTGTATGACAGGCCCTGATACACACTTCCTGGGCACTAGGGAAATCAGCAGGCCAGAAGTTCCCACTGATGAATAAAACTTGGTCCTTGCTCTCTAAGACCTCATGCCTGTGGGGAAATGGGTAAGTAAACAGTCACTGTATACTACAGCTACGACAGAAATAAGCCTAACACACCATGAAAGCTCATAGATGGGACATCCAATCTTGTTTGGGACACTTATAGGGATGGAATCAGGTCAGGGGAGGATTCACAAAGATTATGTCCAGTGTGAGGCTTTTGTTAAAGCAAACGCTATAAAAATTTGAAGTACTGGGCCAGCCGCGTGGCTGAGTGGTTAAGTTTGCGCGCTCTGCTGCAGGCGGCCCAGGGTTTCATTGGTTCGAATCCTGGGCACGGACATGGCACCGCTCATTGAGCCACGCTGAGGCGACATCCCACATGTCACAACCAGAAGGACCCACAACTAAGAATATACAACTATGTACCTGGGGGCTTTGGGGAGAAAAAGGAAAAAAATACAATCTTTAAAAAAAAAAATTTGAAGTACTATCCTAATTAAACAATGATTTGGATAGGGAAGAAGCAAAAATACAAATCCTCTGATTACCAATAAAAGGTTACAATTTCCAAATATCCAGTGAAAAAACGTTAGCATAGAGATTCTCCAACCTAAAAATGGGTTTATATTCTGAAAGTTTGTAAAGTAGGTTGCTGGGAAAACTGAAGCACATTTCCTCTGATTAACAGTATTATGAAATATTGGTAGATTCTCTGGGTAGCTCCACCTCCAAGCCCATTTTGCCATAATATGCTAAAATGCTATTTGTGATGAAATTCAGCAAACAATATAGTCCTCACAAGAACACTGGTGATGGAGTGTCTCTTAAAACTAAATACCAGCTCATATGCTGACTTTGCCATTATGTAGAGAGTTATTTTACTTTTAACTCTCACTTTAGGATATTGCTTAACTCACCTGATTGAACACCCATCCCTCCTCACAACCATTCAGTTCTTTTTTTTTTTTTTTTTTTTTTGGTGAGGAAGATTGGCCCTGAGCTAACATCTGTGCCAATCTTCCTCTATGTTGTATGTGGGACGCAGCCACAGCAAAGCTTGATGAGCAGTGTGTAGGTCTGCACCTGGGATCCAAACCTGTGAACCCTGGGTCAGCAAAGTGGAGTGTGCAAACTTAACTGCTACGCCACCAGGCTAGCCCCACAACCATTCAGTTCTTAGTGATTAAAAGAATGCTCCACTTTTGTCTCCAGGATTTTCTCCCAAGCTGCCAACACTTACTTTGCAAGTTTTGATGCTGGTTTTGGTGTTCACTCATGTATACAGGCAATGAAAATCAAGGTTAGGGCCGTTACCTGACCAATAGCAACTGTTAAGATACTATCATTTTAAATATGAAAAGAAGTATCTTAGAATTTATGAAATATAGTAAGTTCCCACTATATAGCTTTACAATTTAAATAATGACTCCACATATCTATCTTCTCTTTCTCCTCAAAAACAACTCTTTGAGGATAGTATCACCCACATCTTAAGAAAAGAAAGTCAAGCTTGCACCAGTTAAGTAGTATGTAGTACAGCCAGGAAGGGAATCCTAGTTTGTTGATATAAAACCTATATTCTTTCTACTATAAGACAGCAGAAGTACAGAACTAACAGTATTGCTATGGGGTTGGCAAACTATGGTGGGCAAATCCAGCCACCGCCTGTTTTTGCATGGCTCATGAGCTAAGAATGGTCTTTACATTTTTAAAACGTTGAGGGAAGAAAAAAACAAGAGAATAATATATAAGGACACAAGAAAATTACATGAAATTCAAATTTGTGTCCACAAAAAAAGTATTGTTGGAACACAATCACATTCATTCACATACTATTTATGGCTGCTTTAACCCTAGAACAGCAGAGTTCATTAGCTGCTACAGAAACCATATGGCCTGCAAAGCATAAAATACTTACTATCTGGCCTTTTACAGAAAAAGTTTGTTAATCCCTGGTATAAATAATAGGTGCTCCAAAATGACAGAAAATGGAAAGATCAGTGCAGGCAGGACGGTCAGGAAAAGCCTCAGGATCTCATTTTAAATAAATGTTGTGTGCCATGTGTCCATTAAATCAAATCTTATAAAAAACATTTAACTATGCTACTGTAGAAGACTCAAAGAAACAAAAACAAAGGCCCCCGCACAGTGGGACCTCCAATTTTATAGAGGAAACTAAAAAAAAAAAAAAATTACCATGAAATATAAATTATGATAATTCATTACGGTAAACACCAATTTAAATTACCACAAAAATTACCACAGATAAATTTGACATAACAATTTAAAAAATGCATTAACAAGTAGTAATGTACAAGAATTGGCAAGTGAGTGGAAATGACAAAAAGCGTTATAGATGCTCATAGAAGGGACAGAAGAAGTTAATGAGCTGGAATAGTCTGAAAGAGCTTCATGGGTTTTAAAGGACAGTTAGGACTTGAAAAAGTGAAATGGGAGGCACTGCAAGCAAAATAAACTTGGCAATTGGTAAGTGCCAGAAACATTCAAGGAAGTGACATTTCCTGGGACATGACTACAGAGAGCTTTTAACGTTAGCTTATAACAGTAGACTGCTTGCTCTAGTCTCTACACTTAGTAGAGTCACCAATGTGTAGGTACCTCCTCCTTGGAAAATAGTTTTTACTCTTAGAGAATAAGAAATAAATTGAGCAAGAGCAGAAAAACCCAATCCTATAAGATGCAGCTAGTCTGAAAATAATTGCTAAGTGACATTTGCTCTTCATACAGTAATGGACTTGCTTTCAAGTTTGGGGATTCAGAGAGGAAGAGATAAATTGCCAAATTTTGATAAAATAAAACCAAGAAACAGGCATAAATCTTTACATATAAAAGACTAATTTCAAGCACGAGTTTCAACCATATGAGTATTTCAAATTTCAAATTAAGACAAGGTATTTGTAAACAGATACAACACACTTTACCTAAAAGCTGTTGTTGAAAAACAATGTAGATTCTATTATTTTATGAAGTGGAACAGCTTTCAGAAGAAAGGGAGTATAGCTTGAGTTATGCCATCTTAATGGAACTGGTGAGGAAATAAGGTGGTTCTTATAGAATGAGGTAAAACAGGGTCTACAATTCGGGTTTCTCATTCAGTTAGTACTTAAGTAGCCAGCGTGCTAGGATCAGGGAAATTAACACAATTCTGACCCTTAAGAAGCTCACGGTCTTGAGGAGTAGACAGTCGATCAATAATTACAAATCAGAGCAATAAGTGTTATATCTACAGAAGGCTATAGGGGCAGAGAGGATGTGCTGCTCGCCTACTATGGGATGATGCTTACTAGGAGATAATGACCAAAACCAACAAAACTATATAATCAACTGCTAAGGAAAGAAGGGAGGGGAGGGGAGAAAAGGAGGGAGGGAGAACAAGAAATAAGAAATATAAGTTGTATGTTTTTAAATGAATGTCTCAAATCGAAACAGACATAATACACTTCAACATCTACTGTGCTGCTTAAGTTTGTTAAGAGTTATTAATGAGTCACGAGCTGCACAGTAGCAGTCCTAGTCACTCCCGTCACAAATTCCCCACTTTAGGAGTCTTGGAGAGGAGACAAAATACTGAAGTTTAACTGCAGCCAGCTATTTAAATCAAGCTTTAAGAAAAAGAAAAAAAAAAGTCCTCATTAGCAAAACTTTGAAGAGAATGGAAAGAAGGCAACCAAATGGCTTTTTGGGGGTTATGGCAGTTTGGAATATTCATTAGTAGTGATAACGGCAGGTTATCAAAGCAGCAGACTTAGATTCTAAAAACAACTACTGGATCAGGTTATTACAAATCATTTAACCCAAATCATACTTTATGGAAGGGTACAATTAGATGTCTATTATGTATCAAGCAGTGTTTTGAATTCTGCAAGAAAAGTATCCCCATTTCAAAGATGGGGAAATAAAGGCTCAGAAATGCAAAATAAGTAGCCCAGAGCCACTTTCAGTAAGTAGCACTGGAGCTTGGAGTTAAACTTAAGTCTGTCTAGTGCCAAAGCGTTCTTTCTACTACATCATGAGCGACAAGCCCAGAAAGAGGAAAAATAACTCGACTAGAGCCTCATGGCTTATTAGTAGCAAAGGCAGGATTTCCATTTATACCTGGAAAAAGTCCATGGCAAAGGATACACACAGAGGCACGGTGGAAAAGGACTGATAGTAGACAACCTCAGCCTTCTGCTATGGTTTGGAATGACTGGAAATGTCAACATAATCAATTATTCAATCTTCAAAATATATTGGTAGACTGTGTTTGGGACTGGTTGTCAATATTGTATATTGAAGACTAAGTGAGGCATATAAGTGAACTACCCTTTTAATAGGACTATTAGTTAAAACTTTCTTCTCTAGAAGAAACTATTTCATAGCATGAAGGAAAAGTTTTTCCTAACCAACCAGAGGTGTTTTCTCAAATCTGACATCAAGTAATAACAAGGAGGGCTTATCAGCTTTAAAAAAAAACAAAAACAGGGGCTGGCCCCGTGGCCGAGTGGTTAAGTTCGCGCGCTCCGCTGCAGGCGGCCCAGTGTTTCGTTGGTTCGAATCCTGGGCGCGGACATGGCACTGCTCATCAGACCACGCTGAGGCAGCGTCCCACATACCACAACTAGAAGGACCCACAACGAAGAATACACAACTGTGTACCGGGGGGCTTTGGGGAGAAAAAGGAAAAAAATAAAATCTTTAAAAAAAAAAAAAAAAAAAACAAAAACAAAATCTAATTATCCAATTTTGAAGACACTAAGAAGAAAGATTTGCTGGCAATAAGCCTAGCAACAATGGAAAAATGGACATTTACTCAGAAGTGCTCAGGTCAAAGGGCTCAAACCTGGCACAAGGAGGAGAGGGAGAAAAGAAGGGTAGGAAAGAATCACTTTCTATACGTGTGCTGCAATGAAATCACTAGGAATTTGAAGTCAGAAGATCAGTCTCCCCTACTTGTTAATTTTGGGACTTGGGGCAGATGCTGTTTACTCTCTACTCCAGACATTCCTTCCCCACTTCCCATCACTCTCTATTCCTTAAGAGAATTTCAAATTGTTTTAGAAGTTGGTGGAGATCTCTTGGTATCTTTCCTTCAGTCTAAGGAAATGAATCAGAATTGCTTTAAACCAGTCATAGTAATCCTGTTCCCTACTGCCAATGATTGGTCTTAGGATAGACATGTGAACCAGTTCTGGACAATGAGACTTAAGGGAAAAATCTGCTGGGGAGTTTCCCTTTCTAGGAAAAAAAAGACAAGCTTAGCTAGGAAAACACCTTTGCCCCGTTCCTTCCTTTTTAATTGGAAAGACAGAATAAAGTAAGATGCAAGTGGACTTGCAGCAGCCATCCTGCAACTATAAGGTGACAAGCAAGAGAAGGAAAAGTCAACACTTCTAAGGATGGCAAAAGAAAGGACACAAAAAGCCTGGGTCCTGAATGATACAGCTGAATGACCGAATCAACTCTGGAACTTCCTATTAATAATAAATATCCTTTTGGTATAACCACAGTAAGCTATTAACAGTAAATTAGATTATTTCACATTAGTCTGATATTGCTAATCTGAATTTTGGGAGTTTTGTAGGTTTAATTGTATTTAAATAGTAAACCTGTTGAGTTTTATAATTATATGAGTAATAAGGAATTTACTCTTATACATAAGGAATTTATCCCTAATTTTATTTTGTACATATTTAAGTAACATTACATTAAATATAACTTGGGTCAATACTTAGGATCTGCAATATTTTTCCTTCAAAAGGGATTCATACAAACTGAAAGACACTACATTTCTTCTAGGAAGACAACATCATAAAAATGTTTATTCTAAATTAATTTACATATTTAATATAATCCCAATAAAAATACTATGTGGATTTTCTTCTGGCATTAGTCTAGTTGATTCGAAAGTTTACTTGTAAGAATAAACAAGTAAGAAGAGCCAGGAAAATCTTAAAAATGAATGAGGGGGAAGCTATCTTTACCATCTACTAAAACATATTAATAATGCCTCTCTAATTAAAAGTGTAGTAGTGGCACATAAAAAAATATACAAGCCAATGGAAAAGGAAAGAAACTTCATAAACAGACCCCAATCTATGTGGAAATGTGGTATATGACAAAGATGTCATTTTAATCAGTGGGAAAAATGGCTAATTTTTATTGAGGTGAAATTCATATAATGGGAAAAGGATTTTTTTTTTATATACCTTTTTTTTTTTAAAGATTTTATTTTTTTCCTTTTTCTCCCCAAAGCCCCCAGTACATAGTTGTATATTCTTCGTTGTGGGTCCTTGTAGTTGTGGTATGTGGGACGCTGCCTCAGCGTGGTTTGATGAGTAGTACCATGTCCGCGCCCAGGATTTGAACCAACGAAACCCCGGGCTGCCTGCAGTGGAGCGTGCGAACGCAACCACTCAGCCATGGGGCCAGCCCCGGGAAAAGGATTTTTTAACAATGGTGTTACAAAAACTAGACAGCCTTTGGAAACATAAAATTGGATCTGTTCCTCACTTTGCACATCAAGATAAACTTAAAACGGATGTAAAAAATAAACCATACAGGTCCTAGAAAAAGACATATATGAATTCCTTTGTAACCTGGGAGAAGGAAATGTCTTTCTGTGACTCAAAATCCAGAAGAAATACATGCTGACAGATCTGAGTAGACTAAAATTTAAAAACAAAACTTTTTACAAGGCAAAAAAATATCATAAAGTAAAATGGCAAGTTGGAAAAATATTTTTAACACAAAGAGAAAATATTCCTAATACACAAAGAGCTTCAAAGAGCCACTTTGGAAAACAGTTTGGCAGTTTTTTAAAAAGTTAAACATAATTGGGGCTGCCACTGAGGCCGAGTGGTTAAGTTCATACGCTCAACTTCAGCAGCCCAGGGCTTCCCCGGTTCGGATCCTGGGTGTCGACATGGCACCACTCATCAGGCCATGCCGAGGTGGTGTCCCACACAGCACAATCAGAGGGACCTACAACTAGAATATACAACTATGTAGTGGGGCCTTTGGGGAGAAGAAGAAGAAAAGAAATGAAAAAAAAAAGAAGATTGGCAAACGATGTTAGCTCAATCTTTAAAAAGCAAACAAAAGTTAAACATAATTTACCATACAACTCAGCAATTCCATTCCTAGGTATTCACCCAAGAGAAGTTCAAACATATTTCCACACAAAGATTTGCATGTGAATGTTCATAGCAGCATTATTCATAATAGCAAAAACCGGAAGCAACCCAAGTGTCCAGGAACTGATAAATGAGTAAATAAAATGCAGTATATCTATACAATGTAATATCATCCAGCAATAAAAGGGAATGAAGTATTGATACATGCTACAACATAGATGAACCTTGAAAACATTACACTAAGTGAAAGAAGCCAGTTGCAGAAGGCCACATATTGTATGACTTCATTTATATGAAATCTACAGAATAGACAAATATATGCAGACAGAAAGTAGACCAGTAGTTGCCAGGGACTGGGGGAGGGGAGAGTGACTGCTAACAGGTAAGTAAGTTTCTTTATGGAACAACAAAAATGTTCTGGAATTAGTGGTGATGGTTGTACAAGCTTAAATATACTAAAAACCACTTAACTGTACACTATAAAAGGATGAATTCTATGGTATGTGAATTATAACAATTTTTTAAAAAAAATTAATAACTGGGGATGGCCCGGTGGTGAAGCAGTTAAGTGCACACCTTCCGCTTCAGCGGCCTGGGGTTCGCCAGTTCAGATCCCGGGTGCAGACATGGCACCACTTGGCAAGCCATGCTGTGGTAGGCGTCCCACATATAAAGTAGAGGAAGATGGGCATGGATGTTAGCTCAGGGCTAATCTTCCTCAAAAATAAAATAAAATAACTAACAAAAACAGAAACACTAGGACTTAATTCATGTAGTAATACAGTATGCGACCTTGAGCAAATCACTTCACTTTGCCCTTTATTTCTCCATTTGTGTGAACAGCTCCTTACAGCCTTCCTAAGAGGCCTGATATCCATAATAAACTTAGCAAGTTGAATGAAAGACTAATTAGATATGAATAAACACACAGCTTGAGGGGAAAAAACGGACTTTATAAGAAATTGAAAGGAGAACTTCTACTTCATAAAGAATAAGCCTTTCTTACAGTTCTCAATATAAAATAATTTACTAGTTATCATTCCTTAAGAGCTTATGTGTCAGGAAGCATAGGTGCTTTTCTTGTATTATCTCACTCTAAGGTAAGCAGAAGTATCCCCATTTTAGAGATAGGAAACATTATGAGAGGTTAAATGACTTAACCCAGAGTAAATACTCAAGCTGGGCTTCAAACTCAGATCTATATCACTTTAAACACCAATCCCTTTGCACCAGAATATAACAAGAATGACGATAAACTAAAAATCTGAAGTCTGGATTTAAATCTTGTTTCTGCCACTTAATGATTCTGCGATCTTAGGCAAGTCAATGAACACTTGAGTTTTCTCATTAAGAGAAAATATTAACCCTTGCCCTAATTTACTTCATAAGATAATAAAAGGCACTAACATATACATGTCAACTAAACCACCGTAGAAATCTAAGAGATAATTATAGAAATGTAGTACTATTGATAAACCAAAAACATGTTGAAAAATGAACGGTTTTAATAATCTATAGTCTCTCTAATGGTAATAGAATGTACTAGCAGTGATTTTCAAAACATACTCAAGCACACCAGGTGTTAGAGACTGAACATCTGTATCCCCTCAAAATTCATGCTAAATCTTAATGTCCAATGTGATGGTATTTGGAGGTGGGGCCTTTGGAAGGTGATGAGGTCATGGGGGTGTAGCCCTCATGAATGGGATTAGTGCTCTCCTAAAAGAGACCCCACAGAGCCCTGTAAGGACACTTCCAGAAGACTGCTGTCTATGAACCAGGAAGCATCCTCACCAGATACGGAATCTGCAGGTGATTTGCTCTTGGATTTCCCAGCCTCCAGAACGGTGAGAAACAAGTTTCTGCTGTTTATAAGCCACCCAGTCTATGGCATTTTTGTTATGGCCCCCCTAACAAACTAAGATACCAGTTGCAAGCAGGGATCCCAAATCAGAGTACCTCCAAAAGTTTTAATTAAAAAGCTCAAAACCACTGTTTTTGGCATCATCTACTGGCATCTATCTTGGAACAATAAAACCAGGATTTCAAGTCTTACCCAAGAAAGAGTGTTGGTGTCCTGAAAAGGGAATAGATTCTAGAGACTAAACCTAGATTGAGTCCTGGTTCTGCCACATACTAGTTGGGTAACCTTTAATCTCCAAGTCTGAATTTCCTTACTTATAATAAATTCAGGGAAATATCCACCTTGCCCAGCTATGGGCAGATTAAATAAAATAACATACATAAAGCTCCTAGTACAATGCATGGCATACTACACTTACTGAGAAAAAAAAAAGTAACTACTATTATTACATTATCCAGCAATACTCTGGCACTACTAAGTCCAATTTGGAAAACTAAATTATGGAAACTCAAGAAAAATCACAAACTCAAAACCACCCTAAATAGGCAAACACATCTACGTAAGGTTTAGTGAAATTGAAGGCAAGAGATTATGAAAAATAATTGAAAGAGTAAGTCATATAAGAGACTGTCAACAGAACAGGCCCAGCTTGAGTAAGAGAGAGATGTGGGAGTGGAAAAAGATGGGAAGATAAGAAAAAAAGCAAGTGTGTAGGAGAAAGAGAGAAGGATGCTTTGAAATTGGTGAAAGTGAGACTTCATAAATCAGAACTGATGGAGGAAAAAAGACTGAACCCCATAGTATTTGCAAAGGAATAAGATCCACAAATTAAGTATTGCCAGGATAACAACTACGAATCCAAAAAACACAATGGGTCTTAGAGTCCAGAGAGCCAAGTCCTAGTCCTTAGTGGCCCTACCACTAAGCTTCTAAGAGGGTGCCTTATTATGAGGAAAACTTGAGTTTCAGTTTTCTCATTTATTAAGAGGAAATACCGTCCCCTGCCTCCTAGTTTACCTTACAGAATTCTCTGAGTCTTAGTTTCCTTAACTATACAGTGAAGTGGTGCGATGAGATCATTTCAAAGCTCTCTTCCAGCTTTATGATTCTAGAGGGGAGAGAGTCTATACTATCACTAACATTAGACTTAGATGAAGCCCGCCTACGTTTCAACACCAAAGAAGAAAAGAAGAATAGAGGAAAATAAGCCACTTGAGGACCACACAAAATTCACCAACATATGCTCTTCTCTTCACCATACTATAAAGAAGCATCCTTCTAAAGAACTTTATTTACCAGGATAAGCAGTTAACCTAAATTACGAAGACCAAAGCTTCTACTTAAAGATGATAAATTATAACTACACAATCTTCTAATCAGAAGATTTTCCCTTTATTTTCTCTTAGTATTTTTCTCCAGTTCTTCATCTTCAGATAACTTGTTTTGACAAAGTGAGAAGCTGAGTTCTAATTAAACTTATCTGAAGCATGCGTAGTCATTAAAAGCTAATATTTTTAGATATTTTTATAAGAGTGCTGGTATACTGAAAGATCAGATTTTAGTTTAAGAAATGCAGCAATTAAGACACACGTCAACAATAACTGCTACATTAATTTTATATTCTAGGTTAATTTTCCCCCATAATCTGTTATGGATCAGTTTCCAGATCCACCTTATTCATGTTACAGTCCTACCCTGCTGTCTTCCAAAGCCAAAACCATCTTCATTTTACCTTGTATGTAGCCTTCTACCACCTCTTTCTACCGTGCATCCATCAACTTAGCTCCTTCTGTCCACGTTTTCCGATTTTTCTACTGTGTACCATAGTCAGGCCTCCACCTCAATTCTTAGTTTCTTTCCTTGGTTTTTCCAATCATTCTCATCACTCCTCCACCCCACTGTTTTAATTTACAGGATTCTCCTTTCTCTTTGTTCCTAAGACCTACTTTCACAGTACTGCATCTCCTATCCTCATCTCCTTTTTGATCAGTTTTTGTACACATTACTTCTTCAGAATCTAAGGTTTCTCTTCTCTAGTCCTTATTCCAAGAATACCTACCAACCTATGTCTAGAATCCCAAACACACACACTTGACTACCTCATACCTAAGTATTCTTCCTCTTTTCTCTTTACAGCCACTAGAATCCTATCTGATACTACAAATACCACTCAAAACCAAGTGCCAATTCAATTCTCTCTGCTTTCCAGCAATTACCTCTCCCCTGTTCAACTCTTCATACTCTCTCTCCTACACCTAAGTAAACTCTAACCTGGCACAAGCCATTCAACAACCTAAAACTCCAAAAGCCTATCTCTTCAATACAGCTCCTCCTTTCCCAGTAAACAGTTCTCCCCAAGATATCATAAATAGCTACTCTCAATACTTCACTAATTCTGAGTCTTATCAAACCAGTACATAGCTTCCATTAGACCTATTTGCCCAGCAAAAGCCAACGGCCCAAATCTTCCTCTTGGAGCTTACCAGCCCTCACCTCTCGGCAGCACTTCGATTCACTAAACCCCATTCCTAGTCATTTCTCAATTTCTACAGCCCATGGCCACTCTCTAAGCAACTCAGCCCTCTCCCTCATGACTCCTCCCCTTATTTCCTACCCTCACTTCTCAGCACATTCCTACTATCCTTAAAAGACTTCCTGGCTATGCTCTCCATCTTTCCTTAGGCCTGTTCCCCAAGCTTTCTCAGTTCTCCCTTGAGACCAAATCTCCTAGTCACCCCCTCATCTCCCTGAATCTGCCTCTTACACCTCTAGGAACTCTCTCTAGAACCTTCTGCTCCTAGCTCTCTTTCCTTCTCCAACTCTGCCTCAGGTGTTCTCTATTTCCCTCAGCTTTTCTCATATCTAGTTCTCACACTCTTCTTACTCCTCCCAAATCTTTCCCTAGTTGCTCCCCTAAGTCCCCTCAACTTTCCTCTCAGTCACCCCCATTTCCTTCAACCCTCCCTGGCAGATTCCTCGCCACCTTTGTCTCGGCACTACTCCCTTTCCTCCATCCTCCTCCATCCCTTCTGCTGGAGGTGCCTCCTACCTCTCTTAAATCACCCTCTCAGCTTCCTCAATCTCTGCCTCATTCCCTTCTCACTTCAATACTATGTCCTCCAGTTTCCATAGACTTGGCGCCTGCCCTAGTCCCCAAATCTGCCTTCCACTCCATCTAAACGTCTCAGGCCGCTGCTAACATTCTCTCCTAACCGTAGCCTCCTTCGCTGTGCCGCTCTCAACGCCCAGAGACACCATCCTCCAATGGCCGGGGCCTGGCCTCCAGGGAGAAGGGGTACGAGTCACGTACCCCATTCGCATCTTGGCTCCGCTCTGACTGCCCCCGCTGCCGGGTAGAGGAGGGCGAGAGGGCAGGCGACTGAGGTGCATGCTCTTCTCGAGGGCCGACATGAAGGGGAGGCCGCAGATAGTTAAAACAGTAGCCGAAGCTTCGTCCCACGCTAAGGGCGGCCCAACCGGTCACAGCTCGCTCCCCTAAGCGACGCCCCGTCGCCTTTGGACAGCACCCAGGTACCGGCAGGACCGCCCACCGCCCACCGGCTACCCCCCCTCTCCTCAGCACTTCCACCGGAAGTGCGCAACAGCCCTCCACAAAGGAAGCTGGGTAACGGAGTCAGCCCACCCCTCAGACCTCAAGCGGAAAACTCGACGATCCTCGCCGGAAAGAGAAACGCTCCTGAATACAATGCACCCTGGGCAATGGAGTTCTCAACAGACGTATCCCTTTGCGCTTGCGCAGATGTAGGCGACAGCCTCCAACCCCTCAGAGGTAGTGTAGCAAAGCATCCTGGGTGTTGTAGTCTATTGGCGGGAAAGAGTCTTGGCGCCTTCTTTTCTCACCACTTCCCAGAGACTGTTAGAGGAAGAGCCGCGTCTTCCTGCCTCCCAGGCTGCCCGGCGGCGCCGGTTACCAGGGAACGCAGGCGCTGTGGGAAAGGATGGCGGGAGGCTACTGCTTGGGTGCTGGGGTCGGAGTTGAGCTGGTGAAGAAGAGCTCGGGCTCGTCATGAAACAACGAAAAGGCCAAGGGCCTGGGGGCGGCCATGGCCGTAAGAAAAGAGGTAACCTGAGAGCCTAAAGGTCGAGGAAAGCGTAATAGGGCGGAGTTAGGGGAACAGAGGGAATTCTAGGGAGACCCCCACACCGGCCTACGAAAAAAAAAAGACAGAGAAGAGAGAATAACCAGGAATCAAAAGGTTAAAAGACAGAGCAGTTGGTCCACCAAAATGGAATGGAATGGAAATAGGGGCTGGAGAGGGGGGCAAAGAGGGCGAATAAATGTGGCGAGGTGAGGGCTAAAAAGGTACAGGTAGGACGCTTCTAGAGGAAGGGAACAAAAAAATTCTAGGTTTAAAAAAAAAAGTTGAAATGTAATTGACATAACATTATATTCTTTTCAGGGGTACAACCTAATGATTGGATTTTTTATATATTGCGAAATGATCACCACAGTAACTCTAGGTAGCGTCCGTCATCTGATACATGGGTACAAAAAAATTTTTTTTCTTGTGATGAAAACTTTTAAGATCTAGTCTTTTAGCAGCTTTCAAATACACAATACACTGTTATTAACTGTAGTCATGGTGCTGTACATTACATTGCCATGATTTAGGTGTGTTTTTGATAACAGTTAAATGTGTGTAGAGGGGTTGGATATGGCTTTGGAGGTCCACATGGGACTGGAAGAAACATAAGTTGGTGAGGCAAGTATGTCAGTAATCCTAATAGGCAAAGATCACTTTTTTTTTTTTTGAGGAAGATTAGCCCTGAGCTAACATCTGCTGCCAATCCTCTTTTTGCAGAGGGGGACTGGCCCTGAGCTAACATCCATGCCTATCTTCCTCTACTTTATATGTGGGATGTGTACCACAGCATGGCTTTTGCCAAGTGGTGCCATGTCCGCACCCAGGATCCGAACTGGTGAACCCTGGGCCACTGAGAAGTGGAATGTGGGCACTTAACCGCTGCGCCACTGGCCCCGCCCCCAAGATCACGTTTTATACATTACTGAGACCCCAAGAACTAACACAAAGCAGGACTCAGTAAATGTTATTTGAATGAGTGAAGTGTGAGACAATCATGAGGCATGAAAGGCTATAAGCAGGAGTTGGGAAAGATAGTTGTGGATGAGAAAGGAAGAAGGGCATGACAGGGTGTGATAGGGCTGGGGTGGGGTTGAAGGCGTGAAGATCTCTGAAGGATTTGAGGTGAGGGAAGAGTGTGTAGCAAGAGGATGTTATCAGGTTAGTAAGCTCGAGGAGAAACAAGCTCATCAAGAGAGTAGGGAAATGTTAGCTGCAGCGACAACAGTCACTCCAGAAACTCAAGGCAGATCAGGAAACTGGAAATTGAATCTCTACAGGGCTGCCTCAAAAAACGATACAAAATAAATTGGGTGACTGCCTTTTTACATTACAGGCAAAGAGGTGTTAGGAATAGTAATAGTACATTAGGCCATTGGGTTGAGGACTGAAGCTACAGTCTGGGAATGAATCTTCTCCAAGCTGTTTAAAGATAATTAAGGCAGTTTTGAAGTAGTGTCTTTCCTGCCAGCATGATGGGAGGATATGAGACAGAAGCGTGGAAGTGTTCAATACTGATGCTCCCTGTGTTAAACCAGTCAAGCATATTTGGTTGATAGGAGGAAAGTCGCAATAGAAATAACGTAAGAATATCCTTCTCGCTATACCATATGCATATGCAATAATGTTCATATACACACCTGTGTATAATTTTTAAGTTGAAACTAGTTATCCGTAAAGATTATGGTGGGTCTTTTCTCCACTGTAGAGAGCAGAGAGGATGTTCGCTTTAGAAACCCAAAGAATTAGTTATATACATTCCTGATCTGATAGACTCCAGTATATTTTCTTCTTGTGTGGCATGACCACTCCCCAAGGGAAAAGTTAGAGGCATGGAAAGGTATGTGTAATATAGGAATGTTTCTTAAATCTCTTCCAGGTCTTGGTTCTAAGATACTGTGAATGGAAGACAATCAGGGTCATTAATGGAAAGTTTTATAGAAAGTCATGAGTAATTGCCTCATTTAGATTTTATCTGTCTGAAATCCAATAAATCTTATAAAAGCCAATAAATATTGTGAACCGAGCACTTTGCTAAAAAATAGTGGCAGAATATGAAGATGATAGTCTCTGTGCTCGTTGACTATATTGTTGGCAGGAAAGAAAAGACATACACACTTTAAGGTGGTCTTTATTGAAATGCTGAGTTGTATGGTATAGACTGAATCATTTGAGAGTTGAGTGAAGGGAATTGTTGCTGTTTTATATTTAGTGATGGTTTTTTTTGTTTTTGTTTTGAGGAATATTAGCCCTGAGCTAACTGCTGCCAATCTTCCTCTTTTCACTGAGGAAGACTGGCCCTGAGCTAACATCCATGCCCATCTTCCTCTACTTTATATGTGGGACGCCTACCACAGCATGGCTTGACAAGCAGTGCCATGTCTGCACCGAGATCCAAACCTGGGAACCCTGGGCCGCTGAAGTGGGATGTGCGCACTTAACTGCTGCGCCACTGGGCCAGCCCTAGTGATGGTTTTAAAGTAAGAGAGTTAGGTAAAGATGACATAACTGTGGACATTGCAATAATCAAAACAACGGTACTTAGAAGAAAAATTTCAACTATTTTTGAGATTTTAAAAACCTATCTACTATATCATTATGTTTGTATTTTTCAAATGGTATCTTTTAATTGAAGAGGAGTTCATATTAGCATGTCTTAAGTTGGTATGTTCTTTACTTACAAGAACTTGAATCAAACCCTAAATACTAATTAGATATCAAGGTGTCTTAAGTGACCAGATAGGTTATTCTTTAGTCTGGTGTCCTAGTTATTTCTCATGTATTAGAATAGGTTGGGATAAGCCTTCTCTCTTTAGAGACTAAAATGTTTTTGTGTGTTTTCATTCAAGAAGCAGATTATATGTTTTCCATGTATAGTCTAAATTTTGACTTAGTGTTCTTGGATTCCTCCACAGGTTTGAGTGACATTTCTCCATCTACAAGCTTACCGCCTCTGGTTGAAGGCCAGCTACGCTGCTTTCTGAAACTTACTGTTAATAAAGTCATATGGAAGATTGCAAAGCCTCCCACTTCTGTTCTTGTCCGAGTGAGATGGTGGGGAGAAACATCGGATGGAACCCTCTTTTGTCCCAGGGACGCACTGCAGACTGAACCAAAAGCTGTGAGAACAACTACACGTTATGCTATTCGCTGTGGTCCAAAGCAGTTTACCTCCTATCTAACAGGTATATTTTTGTCTTAGCATTTCACCTGCAGGCCTAGTAAGCATGTGGTTATGTTGTTCCCAATAGGTGTTATTGTGTACATAGTATCTGCGACATTGTTAATTACTGAGGAATCAAAAGAGGCTTTATAATAGCCGCCATTTATTGAGACTATACTATGTGCTAGCGGTTGATACATATTATTTCTAATCCTTAATAACTCCGCAAGATAGATATTTTCTCTGTTTTGTAGATAATGAAACTGAGGTTCAGAGAGATGAAATGAATACTCTGTAAGGTTATATAGTTGATAAATGACGAAACTAGGATTTGAACCCACTTCTGTCTGACACCAAAACTCATGCACTTTTGACTACATCATACTTCTTTAAGTAGTAACTGCAGCCTCTGTTCTGGGTCTTACTTTCCTTATGCTCGAGGATAGAAGGTATAGATATAAAATTTACTAATAGTACAAGATAATACATGCTAAATGCCAAATGAGTGGTTAGTGAGTAAGTAATACAGGTTTTGCAGAGAAGGGAAGGATCCTCTACAGGGATCTACAGGATCTATATGTGCTAGATGTTGTGCTAGGCACTATGGGGATTACAAAAATGAATTTAAAAATTTAACCAGAATGGCATCTAATTCTAGCTGAGTCGACAGAAGTTTAGTTGCAATAGTAGGTAGAAAGTGATAAGTGCTAGTAAACGATACCCACCCATAGATGCTCTGGGTATTGTACACCTAAAACTTAAATCCTTAGGTGATATTTATATAATTTAACAAATGAAGAGTTATTAGAAATTCCTCAGTAGGAGAAAAGATATCTACTAGTATGATAATCAATAGGTCAGACATTTATTTGAGCATCCTATGGGATAATACAGAATGCATTAGGCTTGGCACCTGAACTTTAGGTTGGTGTTGCTATGCTATACTGCCTCGGGAAATAGAGAGATCATAGGATTCTAAGATATGCCTCATACTCTCTTGCATCTTTCCTCCCTTCCCTTTTATCTCTTTATGGGAAATAGCCATGAAAATGTTTGGAGCATGGGAAGGTTAAAGTAGAAACTAAGAAAATTATGATTCCTCACTGAGCCTCGCCACTTGATTTTTGCCTCTCTTTAATCAGATAGGATTCAGTCAGTAGGAACATGAAAGGCATTAGGGGTGGGAATAATGCTGGACAACGGGGATTCTAAGTCCACAGCAAAAGTGAAGGATAGAGGTCAGAAGCCCATTAGGAATTAAGTTTTTTCTCTCTAGAGGTAATAAATAATGAAGCAGCATGGAGTTGTGTTCTTTATAGTTGGGTGGAACTCTTAGCCTAGTTTTGTCACTTTAAAGCTGGGTGAACTTAGGAGTGTTACATTACCTCCCTGAGCCTCAGTGTTATCCTTACATGGAGACAGAAACAACTGTGTCATGGAGTTGTTAGGAGAATGAGACGTGAAGAGCCTAGCTGTTGGTAAATAGCCAACAAATGTTGGTACATTTCCTTTATTCTGCATACGCACATCATTCTATAGTCTACAGAGCACTTTTATCTCTTAGCTCATATGGTTTTCAGATAATTTCCGTGAGTAGGTAAGACAGGGACTGTGGTATGTTAAGTAATTTGCCTAAAGTCATGTAACAACTATTAAGCAACTATCATGTGAGAGGACACTGCTACGTGTTTTACTTGTAATACCCCCGTTCCTCTCACAGCCATGATGGGGGTATTATGATGCCTGTTTTGCAGACAGCTGTGGCTTACACAGACATAGCTTGTGAATATTGGAGCCATGACACAATCACAGGTCTTCTAAGTCCTATACTCTTTTCACTACAGAATTGAACAAATGGTGAAAATGAACCATTTTCTCAACTTTGGTAAGAAAATATTCAGAAGTTATACTGTCCGGAAATAATCTCAGAGTCCATATGCATGTATTTTATTTCTCCTGCTGTAGATTAGGACCATGAAGGTATTAAGTCTGAGCAACTAATTCTAAGAATACAGTTAAGGAGTTTATTTCTATTCTTCTTAGTTCCAGGTGCTCTGAGTATTTTAGTGTTCCAGGTATATAACTCGGGAGTAAGCAATTAGATACTCCTGGGAGGCAGAGATAGACCCTTGCATCTATATAAGAGAAGCCCTTTGTCCAATTCCAAACTAGAAATGGTGAGAATAAAAGAACTGAGAATTGTTGCTTTTATATTTCAAAACCAAAGCCTGAGTTCTTGCCAAATGTTGAAAAAATACTCTTTTAAAGGTATTTTCCTTATGCTTGATATGCTTAATATTTTTATTCAATGTAATTTTTTTCCTCCATGCAAAGTATTTTCATTCTTCTTTAAAACTTTATTGTTCTTTTGATCTTGGGTTCACTCTTCTCTACCACCAGATTGATATGATAAGTGTGTGATCTATTTGAAAATAAAATAATTTAAAAAAATTTTTTCCAATTTAGAAGCTTTTCCTATTTATTTATTTATTTTGGTGAGGAAGGTTGGCCCTGAGCTAACATGTCTTGCCAATCTTCCTCTTTTTGCTTGAGGAAGATTGTCCCTGAGCTAACATCTGTGCCAGTCGTCCTCTATTTTTTGTGTATGTGCTGCCGCCACAGCATGGCCTGACAGCGATATGTAGGCCCACACCCGGGACCTGAAACCGTGAACCCCAGGCCACTGAAGCAGAGCACATGAACCTTACCACCACACCAGCCCCTAAAGTAATTTTTTTCAGTAATAAAGTTTTCTAACATATGTCCCATCCCCATTTCCTAAATAAATAAAGTAAATGAAAAATATCTGTTTATGTTGTAATTGTTTTTGATTAGATATGGCTGTGCTGGTGCTGGAAGTAATCACCAAACTTGATCATCTTCCAATTGGTAGAGTTCAGATCAGTGGACTAGCCCAGCTTTCTCCAACCCATCACATCAATGGATTTTTTACCATTGTTTCACCAACATCTAAGAAACTTGGAGAACTCCAGGTAAAATTATTTTAATTCTTTGCTGCGTAAAATAAACTTTTTGGGCAAAAGTAGTTGTCTGTTTGCAGAATGGATAGGCACATGACTCCCGTATACCTAATTCCCCCTCATGCCTTTGTTCGTGTTTTTACCCAAAGACTATAACATACCTCTGTTTTCCTCTTATCCCAAATCCTCTTAGTACTTTCCTGCCCATCTCAAGTTCCAAGAGTCCTTCGCAGCTCCTACTGTACTCATTCTTCTCTGTACTCTATTAAATTCGTAACAACATTAATTACATAATCATTGTTCAGTTATAATCCTACATAGTCTCCAAAATTATGTATTAATAGTCTGCCTTTAATTTCCCTTCCTTCTAGTTTTTTTTTTGAGAAGATTAACCCTCAGCTAACTACTGCCAGTCCTCCTCTTTTTGCTAAGGAAGACTGGCCCTGAGCTAACATCCATGCCCATCTTCCTCTACTTTATGTGTGGAACGCCTACCACAGCATGGCTTTTGCCAAGTGGTGCCATGTCCACACCCGGGATCCGAACTGGCGGACCCCGGGCCACCGAGAAGCGGAATGTGCAAACTTAACTGCTGCGCCACCGGGCCAGCCCCCCTTTTAGTTTCTAGATTCCCTAGGAAGCAGGACAATGTTTCCTACTTTCTTTGTTTTTCCCACAGCTCCTAATATAGTGCCAAGCAGTAATTGCTGTTTTTTTTTTTTTTTTTTAAAGATTTTATTTTTTCCTTTTTCTCCCCAACGCCCCCCGGTACATAGTTGTGTATTCTTCGTTGTGGGTTCTTCTAGTTGTGGCATGTGGGACGCTGCCTCAGCGTGGTCTGATGAGCAGTGCCATGTCCGCACCCAGGATTCGAACCAACGAAACACTGGGCCGCCTGCAGCGGAGCGCGGGAACTTAACCACTCGGCCACGGGGCCAGCCCCAGTAATTGCTGTTTTGACTCATGCAAGTGGTGTCTTTGATATATTCATTCATTCATTCAGCCTACATTTTTTTGATACACTTTTGTATACCATTAATTTATGATACGGAGATGTGAGATGGTCTTTTTGTTTAGTTTTCCAAAGTCATATAGGAGGAAATAGAAAAGAGTAACAAGTAGAACACAGGGTTATATGAATTATGCTATAGATATGTACAGGATGGTGGGAAAGAACATAGACGGGTCCCTTTCTAAGGGAGGCTCTTTGGGAGTGCTTCCTAAACAATGCTGATTATTCAGATCCCTGAGAAGTTTCACAAGTTTGATGCCTTGTCAAGTGTATTCTAAACTATGTGTAGAAATTTAAACAGGTATATCAGAAAATTGTTTGAAAAAGATGAGGAAAGAACATATTACCAAATGTAAGAACCTATTATAAAACCACAAGCACGTAATTATGTCAGTGAAACAATATAGAGTCCGGAAATAGATCCAACTAAGTGAAAGAACTTAACATTTTCTTTATTGTATTTATCATATTTCTATTTGCAGTATATTAAATTAAAAAATAGGAACACCGTATCTTGGTTACCTTATGGTGGAGTCTAGTTTGCTCATACTTTTCTAATGATGGTATAAATTTGCATCAGACCTGCAAGACAGTTTGGCATTTTATTTCAAGAGCCATAAAAATTGTCACCTATCATTTACCTCAGTAATTCTATTTTTAGGAACTTATGTTAAGGAAATACCATAAAAAGAGAGGGAATCTCTATGCTTAGGTCTAGTGATGGAAATACACTTTTAATATTGAAAAAGTAAAAATAATTTATTCAACGATACTAAAATTGTAGTCTATTAGTGAAATATTTTGTTTCCATAAAATATAAAACTACGTAATTATGATTGTGTAGCAGCATGGCAAAATGATTTTGGATTGACGACAAAAGAGAATTAAAATTATATCCACACATATGCATATGATAAAAAGACAAAGAAAATTGAAAACAATTGGAGTAAAGGATTCTAGGTAAATTTTTTTATTTTTAAAATTGAGATATAATTCACATGCCATAAAATTTACCCTCTTAAAGTATACAATTCAGTGGTTTTTAGTATATTCCCAAGCTTGTACAACCGCCACTACTATCTAGTTTCAGAGCATTTTATCACCCCAAAAAGAAACACTATATTCGTTAGCAGTCGTTCCCCTTTTCAGCCTTCTCCAGCCCTTGGCAACCACTAATCTACTTTCTGGACATTTCATATAAATGAAATAATATACTATGCGGCCTTTTGTGACTAGCTTCTTTCATCCATGTTGTAGCATGAATCAGTACTTCGTTCCTCATTATGGCTGACTATTATTCCATTGTATGGATATACTACATGTTGTTTATCCATTCCTCAGTTGATGAACATTTGGATTGTTCTACTTTTTGACTATTGTGCATAATGCTGCTATAACCATTTGTGTACAAGTTTTTGGTGAACATATGTTTTCAGTTCTCTTGGAGATATGCCTAGGAGTAGAATAGTGATCATATGGTAACTGTTTAACTTTGAGGAACTGCCAGATTGTTTTCTAAAGTGGCTGCATCATTTTTTTCCCCATATTTAAATGTCAGTTGATACAATAATACTTGTATGTTTTTTATTTAAGTGTCATTGGGTTTGTTGGAAAGTTGTTTTCATAGAGCATTGAAGGTGGAAGTCAGATTTTGAAAGACTATGCAATAAGAAAATAAGTACTAATTACAGTAAAGAAGTAGAAATCACAATTAGAGATTTCTGTTTCCCAGGTAAATGGCAGTGAAGAGAGGGAGAGGTAATGTGATCTAACGGAAATAGCCCTAGACTTGGACATGGAGAAATTGGTTACAAAAACAATTCTGGTGTTCATTATACTCTCTGAGCTTCAATATCCTATTTTGTAAAACGAAGGTACTAAAACTTTCGTGTCATAGCATTGTTGCGAGGATTAAATGAGATGAAAAAATAAGGAAACCTTAATATGGTGCTTAGGTACGTGACAGGGATGTGCCAAATTTACTTTATTTGAGAGGATAGTATTGATACTGGGTAGCAGAATTGAGAAGTTTGTTGATACTAGAAGAAAGCTTGGTAAACCTGCCCAGTGGACCACATCTGACCTTTTAACTAAAAACGGTTTTTGCATTTTTAAAGGGTTGTTTTAAAAAGAAGAATATGCAATAAAGCCTAAAATGTTTACTGTCTGCCACAACAGAATAAATTTAGTGGCCCCCTTTTTAGAGTGGGTTTGTTTTGTAGACCAAAGAGAAAAGCAAGTGAAAAAAGAGACTGAAAATAAAAGAGGATAATTGAGCAGGGCCAGCCCCGTCACGCAGTGGTTAAGTTTGCACATTCCACTTTGGCTGCTCAGGGTTCACCGGTTCGGATCCCGGGTGTGGACATGGCACCGCTTGGTAAGCCATGCTGTGGCAGGCGTCCCACATTTAAAGTAGAGGAAGATGGGCATGGATGTTAGCTCAGGGCCAGTCTTCCTCAGCAAAAAGAGGAGGATTGGCAGCAGATGTTAGCTCAGGACTAATCTTCCTCAAAAAAAAGGATAATTGAGCAAGTAAGGTCATGAAGAGAATTAGATGGGAATGAGTTTCTGTGTGAACACAACTAATAGAGTTACCTATGGAATGGAAGAATTATAACCAGAAAGAAAGACAAACATTTTGAGATGGACAAAAGTGAAGGAGTTCATGCTGATAACTTTTTTTATCAGTATTTACTGGGGCCAGCCCCATGGCCAAGTGGTTAAGTTTGTGTGGTCTACTTCAGCGGCCCAGGGTTTCAGTGGTTCAAATCCTGGGCACAGACCTAGCACTGCTCAGCAAGCCATGCTGAGACAGCATCCCACATAGCAGAGCCAGAAGCGTCTACAACTAGAATATACAACTATGTACTGGGGGGTTTGGGGAGAAGAGGGAAAACAAATAAATTAATTAATTTTTAAAAATTTACTGTATGCCTACCTACCATATTAGGCACTGTTCATTTTATTTCATTTAACTTTTTCTTGGTTTTTATTATGGAAAAGAATATCTTATATGTATTAAGATTTAAAAATAACTATACAGTGAACACCTATTGGCTCCTCACCCAGGTTAAGAAATAGTAATAGAATAAGTGAAAGCAGCCAGTATTAGAGATTCATCCACGTTGTGTATTAGTAGTTCCCTTTTCAGAATTGTGTTCCAGTCTATGGATAGTCCACAATTTTTAATCCATTTGCCAGTTGGTGGACATTTGGGTTTTTCCACCTTTTTTATATGACGTTATTAAATTCTACCTAGACACTGTTACCTGCTGAGACCCTGAATGTGCAGCAACACCTTTGTTAAAAAAAAAAAGAATCAACAAATATTAGAGAGGTGTTGCAGACTTACTAGCCCCGCATGGAGACTTTCCCCTTGATGCAATGATTGAAAGGGGACTGACTTCCTCACTGGGTAATTCAGTGCCATTTAATGTTGGGTCTAAATACCACCTAAAGTCATTTCCAGGTGAGTCAAGGTACACAATTTGTGCAAGACTGCAATAAAATCTTTGGTTTTGAAAAATCTAGTTTGGTTTTCAAATAATTTGTCCATTTCATCTAAATTGTTGCATTTATTGGCACAAACTTATTTACAATATTCCTTCACTCTCATTCGTGATGGTCTCGTCTTTTTCATTCCTGATATTGGGAATTTATGTCTTCTCTCTTTTTTTTCTGGATCAGACTAGATTAAAGTTTAACAATTTTATTAATCTTATCAAAGAGCCAGCATGTGACTTCATGAATCTCCATTACATGTGAATTGGATCCTTGATATTTTTCCACGAGTCACACATTTTACATAGTTCCTATTGCTGTATATTCAAATTCACTATTCTTGTGCAATGTCTAATCTGCTCTTAATCCTATCAGTCACATTTTCATTTCAGATATCGTATTTTTCATCTCTAAAAGTTACATTTCATTTTTTAAATGTACATTTTATTTCTGTCTTTTTTTTTTTTTTTTTTTAAAGATTTTATTTTTTCCTTTTTCTCCCCAAAGCCCCCCGGTACATAGTTGTGTATTCTTCGTTGTGGGTTCTTCTAGTTGTGGTATGTGGGACGCTGCCTCAGCGTGGTTTGATGAGCAGTGCCATGTCCGCGCCCAGGATTCGAACCAACGAAACACTGGGCCGCCTGCAGCGGAGCGCGCGAACTTAACCACTCGGCCACGGGGCCAGCCCCATTTTATTTCTGTCTTTACATTCATGTTTTCTTTTACATCCTTGAGCTTTAGGAGCATCTGTATAGTAGTTATTTTAAGATCCTGTATACTAATTTTGCTGTCTCTGTCATTTTGGATCTGTTTCTATTGATTTCATCATTCTCTAGGTTATGGGGCACTTCCTGCTTCTAGTAATTTTTTATTCCATACTGGACATTATGAATTTTATATGCTGTGGACTTGATTTTGTTTTCTTTAAAGAGTGTTGGTCTCTGGCAGGCAATTCACATACTTCCAGTATTAAATATATCAGTTTCCAAAATGAAAAAGCTTCCTGAGGAACTCATTTGGATCCTGATTCATATAAATAATTATAAAAAATTAGAAACAATCAGCAAAATTGGAATGTTGACTCAATTTTTGATAGTAAAAAATTATTATGAATTCTTTAGATGTGCTAATGGTATTATGTTGATGTTTTGGGGAAAAAATGAGTCCCCACATTATTACTAATGTATTTTCAGAAGAAAGAGTATGATGTCTGGGACTTGCATCACAATAATCCAGTGGCAAAGTGGAAGTTGGACAAGGTATAAATGAAATGTGATTAGTCATGAGTTGATAATTGTTGAAGCTGGATAATGAGTACCTGGGTTCATTATACCATTTTTTTCTAATTTTATTTATGTGTTTTAAATTTTTCATAATAAAAACCTTCAAAAATATTTTGTAATATTAAAATTTTTTTATAAAGGAAAGGACTCATTGAGTGTAACACAATGGATGAAAGCTGACTTACACCAGGGTGTAGCATTGTGACATTTCAGAACACTGAAAACAAAGACAAAATCCTATAAGCTTCCAGAGAAAAGGGGAAACCGTCACATTCAAAGAATTAGGAAGTAGTGTGGTTTCAGGCTTCCCAATAGAAACATTAGGAGCCAGAAGATGATTCAATAATGCCTTCAGAATATTGAATGAAAATGGCCTAGAATCCTATCTCAAGCAAACTGTCTGTCTAGTATAAGGCTAGAATAAAGATGCTTTTGTATGTACAGGTATCAGAACTTTGTACCTCTCTCACAAGCTTTCTGACAAAGCAGCTGAAGGACTTTCCACCAAAATGAGAAAATAAATTAAGAAAGAAGATGAGATGGGATATTGGAAACAAGAGATCCATCATAGAAGAGAGATGAAGGGAATCCCTTGATTTAAGGCGAAGAGAGATCCCAGGATGGCAGCTCTATACCAGGAGCATATGGCAGCTAGTCCAACTTGGAATATGTCCTAAAGCTCTGGGAGAGATTTTTAAAGGAACAAAAAAAGTGTTGTAAAATACCTGTTACGTCTGAAAATCTTAAAAGGAGATTTGGACAACTAGCAAAGAATTTAGAATTGAATTATTAATAAAAACAAAAAAAAACGAAGGAAATAAGGCTATCGCCATTTTGGGTAAAAATTGTACAGAAAAGAAAAAGTAATCAGTATATGTCTCATGGTTCAGCTTTAAATAGAATATATGTTCATACAGCAATTTTAATTTGATCAATAATCAGTGTTTACAGTATAACTACTTTGGCAAGTTGGGAGGATAGGGAGGTAGAAGGATGTGAGATGGAGCTAAATTTTTATCTTCCATATTAGAAAATCTAAAGATAATGCCTAAAAACTGGGAAGTGGGGGGATCAAGGTATAGACATAGATATAAGCACATTATTTGGAACTGTAGAGGTAAAAATACCACAGGAATCAGATATAAGAATTGAAAGTGGTTGCCTCTAGGGAAAGAGAAATATGGTCTATGTGAGGGACCTGTTTTTGTAACAAACTTGTAGAACTGTTTGACTCTTTAAAGTGCGTGAGTGTATAATAGTAATTTTAAAACACAGAAACTTTAAAAAAGATAACATGCAGTGAGTGATGGAGCTCTTGTCATACCACTGCTTTGCTGTCCCCAGGAACAGCACTGAATTGACTATGTATGGAATCCTTCCTGACCGGTGGTCAGTAAAGCCGATGGGGAGCTGGCAGACTGGAAGATGAAGGAATAGACGTGGCTTTAGGGTGTTGCTGTGAGGGAGAAGATCAGGTTTAGGTTTAGTCAGATCTCAAAGACGACGGATACACAGTTACTAAAGGGAACTGAGATTATGGAGTTTGAACAGTTTTAAATGATAATAAGGGCCAAGGTGGCTGGAGGGTGCTCAGAGTAAATTGACGGTAAAGATCATTAGAAGCAAGCTGAGAGAGGAAACTTTTTTGTGTTCCATTATTGGTATAGATCAGATGTTAAAAATAACGAATGAGTCAAGCAGGCTGGCTGTAAGAAAAATCAACTGCCAAAAATATAATAGACTTTTTAAAAATACCAAACTTATCTATTATATAAGCATATAACATAATATATACATATATATGATTATTTTTACATTGAAATTCGAAAACAAGAATGCTTCATTGTATATTCATTTCTTTTAAAATCCATTCCTTTGATTTGGCTGGAAACTTGGTAATTTTATTCTGTACCAAGTTGTCAGTACCAGATATTGTATATTTGATGGGCATTACAGCATTCATTTTGAAACCATTTAATTAAGAGTAAGATTTAGTTTTTACTCAGTTTCATAAGAGAAGATAACCATTCACAAACATGAGTATTTCCAGAGGTAGAATCTTGGCACAATAGTTTTGACAGTTATGGTATTACTCCTAAAATATTTGTAAAATTTAAGATTTTCAAACATATTTAATCCTAAGTATTGTAGTGCACTGCATTAACCTCCACGTGTTACACTTTCAGTATAAATTGAGAAAGGTAGATTGAACTGTGTTGGTTCCCATAAAGTTTGAAATCAAAAAATCTTTTTGGAATATTGGTCGTTAGCTCTACAATTTTAATAATGTATTTCATGCCATCACTTTTATTTCTGGAAATCCTATTTCAGCATAGAAAAATAGAGAAAAGTAGGACAGATCGTTCTTTGCCAAATAAATTTCCCAAAGAAACAATCATGAAGGAACGAATAAATTGAATCACATATCGTGTGGTTCCTTGTGAATGCACTTACAGATAAGTAATTGAATTGTTTATGTAGCCTGTCATGTCACTTAAAATGGCCCTATATTTGATCAGTGTCTGCTGGTGATCTGAGGCTGGGATTTCTCCTTGGAAAACATAAACTGAGAGACTTCTTTTAACTCAAGCTGAAAATGTTTATTTAACACCACACTCAGCACTAAGCCACCTAATATTCGTGTAGTAATAACAGGCTGCCGTACTGCTTATCCAGTTCATCAATCAAAACATTGACTACAGGAGTTTATTAAAATCATATGTTAATTATATACATGTGTTGTTTGACTTCCAGCTTTTTAGACAAAGTAAACAAGACTGAATAGGCTTATGGTTCTGTGTCTTAGCAAAATGTTGCCACTTTGGATTTAACTTTTGAAACAAGTCCATTGTCAACAAAGCCTGTTGCAGGAGCATCATCCATTGTCGTTAGTCTTTAGTAAACTTTTCAAGCCTTTTCTCAGTTCAAAGAAATACTATTTCCTTGATGATTTGTTTGTCATGAGCATCTTGTCCAAAAGCTTTTCACTCACATCAAAATTTCATCGGTACTTTAAATAAATACAGCTATCAGGGAGTTGTTTTGTTTTGTTTTGTTTTGTTTTTGAGGAAGATTAGCTCTGAGCTAACTACTGCCAATCTTCCTCTTTTTGCTGAGGAAGACTGGCCCTGAGCTAACATCCATGCCCATCTTCCTCTACTTTATACATGGGACGCCTACCACAGCATGGCTTTTGCCAAGCAGTGCTGTGTCCGCCACCCAGGATCTGAATCAGCGAACCCTGGGCCACTGAGAAGTGAAATGTGCGAACTTAACCCCTGCACCACTGGGCCGGCCCCTCAGGGAGTTATTTTTATCTGTGTAAAATGTTAAAATCTTCCAAAAACAAAAATGTCCAGGCCAAGATCATTTCACAGGTGAATTCTTCCAAACATTTAAAAAAGAAATAGCATCAGTTTTAGATCATCTTTTCCAGAAAATAGAAGAGGAGAAAATACTTCTCAATTTATTTTATGAGGCCTGGACCACCTTGTTACCAAAACTAGAGAAGGACAGTACAAGACATAGACCTAAAAATCCTCAGCAAAATATTAGCAAGTTGGGTCCACCAATATATAAAAAGAGTAATAACACCATGACCAGGTGGGATTTATCCCAGTAATGCAGGGCTATTTCAATACTTGAAAATTAGTCAGTGTGGCAAGCCATAGTAACAATAGGGTACTACTAAGCCAATAAAAAGGCATGAACTGGGGCCGGCTCCTGGCTGAGTGGTTAAGTTCGTGCGCTCCGCTGCAGCGGCCCAGGGTTCGGATCCTGGGCGCGGACATGGCACCACTCATCAGGCCATGTTGAGGTGGCGTCCCACATCCCACTACTAGAAGGACCTACAACTAAGATATACAACTGTGTACGGGGGGGTTGGGGGAAATAAAGCCGGAAAAAAAAAAAAAAAAGATTGGCAGCAGTTGTTAGCCCAGGTGCCAATCTTTAAAAAAAAGGCATGAACTATTGATAGATGCATCACATGGATGAATCTTAGAGGCATTATGCTGAGTGCAAGAAGCCTGTCTCAAAAGATTACATACTCTCTGATTCCGTCTATATGACATTCTCGAAAAGCCAAAACTATAATGATAGAGAATAGCTGTTGCTAGGGGTTAGCGGTGAGGAGAGGATGTGATTACAAAGGGAAAGCACCAGTGAGTTTTTTGGGGTGATGGAAGTGTTTTATATCTTGATTATGGTGGTGGTTACTTGCATCTATACGTAGGTTAAAATTCATAGACATGTACACATACAAAAATGTCCATTTTACTGTAAGAAAATAAAAATTTCAAAAAGTAGCAGATCAAGTGTAATGATAAATAGTATTTGTCACTTGCTTCATGTTGGGACATGGCTGGGGACTTTGCAAACTAGAACACATGCCCTGACTAAAGCCTCTAGTCTACTCCAGCTAATTTTTGCCACATTGGCATAGGACCCAGCATTGCTGGATCTTCTGATTTTCCAAGAGAAGCCAGAAATCCAAAATTTTACATAAAATCTGATTTTTTAAAACATTGTTAAATAATTTAAAAATTTTTTAAATTCTGTGTTGACCGGCATAAGTCTGAAAAATAGACATACTAATATGCTCTCTCTGATACTGATAGATATTATAGATATAGTAGATCATTTTGGGCAGCTTAGTGCTAAGGAGATCCTGGAGTCATTGAGAGAAGACTGATAAGAGTCCTGATAAGGTTGTAAGGTTGTTCTATTATGAATTTGAGAATTATATGGTATATTCATGGTATTTGTGGGATGGCACGGGCTTCAGAAGAGATGTGATGTATTTAGGGCATAGAATGATGGTCTGGAGATGGCACCAGAAAGAAGTAAGTCAACTTCCTTTTTCCTGGCTAGTGAAAGAAGTTGTTTCCATTGGAGAAGACTTGGGGAAATGGGGACATTTTAAGAAAGATGTTCAGTTAACGTAGTAAGGTAATTAGTGTAAAATAGGAGTTCTACAGGGTTCAGTGAAGGGGTCGGCAGAGAAGTGAGCACAAGAGTGAACCATGATTGGGGAGGAGTGTGATAGAGGTGGATAGGAATGACAATCTGGGAGGTGAATGCAGGTGTATATTTGGTACATTCTATGGAAGCAGAGGAGTTAGGAGTGGAAATCCCTTGGACTGGTAGGAATTGCTGGAACAGTGTTCTATTTTATACCTCCAAAGCTTGATTCATGCTCTTCCTTCTGCCTGGAATGTTAGCTTAACCTCCCTCAGACTTATCTTTCTTCATTCATATTTAAGATTCTAATCTCAGATGTGTATATTTCACTCCTAGAAACCATCCCTGGCACTTCTTCCTCACCTGTTCCCCAAGTTCAGACTCCTCTTTAGTATTCCCATAACACCTAGTACACATCCTTATCTCAGAACTCAGCATTTTATATTAAAATTACTTCTTTTAAAGTTCTCCTATAAGATACTGTGATCCTCTGGGTCAGGTTCCATGTTTTACTCATCTCTTTGCGTCAGGCTGGAAGCACAGAGCCTGACACCTAGCTAGTATCAACGAATATTTGTTAAATGAACAGAGGAGTTAGGCCAGCACCTGTGTTTTGATTGTAAGATGGGTGTGGCAGGGACCTGGACTTTTTCTTTCTTCAAGGGCTGCTGGTAGTGTAGGCCTATGAGTTATTTTGCGACTGGTTCAGATCTGCTTAGGGATAAAGTAAAATTCAGTGGCCAGCCAGCAGGTCACTGTTAAGGCCAGGGACATAGCCTTTGTTCTTTGTGTCTCTTTTGTTTCCAGAATACGGTGGCAGTCTTTCTGGCAAGTGATAAATGGCAAGGGAACACTTTCTGACATTTACATTTGCGCAGCCAGGATTTTATGTGATGCTATTGCAGTGATCACTGCACAAGGTATTTATCCCACTGCATTCCTGTCGTTTGTCTTTGTAGAAAATCTTGACGATGAATAGATTTAAAAGACTTTATGTTACCTGATTCAAGAACAAAATTCTCTTCATCAAGACCCAACTGTGTTTTATTGAGTCTATGCCTTGGCAGTTTCTCTTCACAAATTATTCCATTGACCTTCCCAGAGACATCTTAAAACATCTAACTGCAGTCTTTTATTTTTGTGTTAGGCCATTCATCATTCTTTGACTCGCTTTGGCTGCTTAAACAATTCCTTCTGCTTTCTCTGTCATTGTAACTGAACTTTCAACACCATTGTTCTTTTTTCGAGTATATTCTTCGATTTCTTCTCTGAAGTTTTGCTTTAGGCTCTTGTTTTATTTTTTATTCCTCCATTATGCTTTTCAGAGGACTGGAGAGCCTTTTAATAGAGAACCTGAACTCACATGAATGAGATGATAAACGAAACTTCAAGTGATTACCTTCTTAGCATTCCTCATCTTCACCCTGCCTCATCCCCAGCATAGAACTCTAGGGCCTTACTTTTCTCAAATAACTAACAATTAGAATGCAGAAGGTGCCGTGTCATTCTTTCATTCACCAGACCATTAGGCATTATTAGGCATACTAGACTTGTACACTAAGTATGTTCTATGCTAATTAGTCTACAGAAAAATGGGTAAGACAGTCCATGCCTTGAAGGAATTCATAATCTAATCTGGATGATAAACTAAAAGTTAAAAATACCTCCTATAAGCCTCTGCTTTTTTTTTTTAATCTTCAAATTAGGGTAATATACTCTTCTGACAGAGTTAAATCATTACATGAACTTCTGTGTGGGGAACTTAGCACAGCTTCTGGTCTGTAGTAAAGTGTTCAATAAATGGAAGTTAAATTGATAGATAGATAGTAAGTAGAAGCATGAAGACAGGAATGGACATGACATCTTTACCTGGACACAAAAAGTTTTCACAGAGGAAGTAATACTGGAAGAAATCGCATATACAAAAGCATTAAGGGAATGAAATATAAAGTACATTTGCAGAACCCTAAGTAATTGATTTATGTAGGAGAGAGAGATGGAGGAGGAAAGCACAGTGAGAGATGAGTCTTATGAGGTAGGCAGGAATTTGAACTTGATCCTGTAAGGAATAGGGGCCATTAATTTATATTAAGCAGGGAGCCTTAAAATTAATCAGTGCTAAAGAAAATTTCTGATATAGTACATGTCTATTTCAGGTCTCACTTGCCCTGGAGCCTCTGTCAGAAACTTATGACAGCTACAATCCTCTTCCTACCACTGACATGACAGAAAATGTGCTTTCATCTGAGCAGGGATTCAAAGAATGTACTGAACCCAGCAATACCCAGTTTCTGATTCCTTCAAGGCCTCATAGGCTACCTACCACCAAAATTGATGGAAAAGAATTAGCAGCCAACAGTAGCAGATCAACTACTCCAAGGTAATTACTACACGTAGTACCAGTCAGTCTGTCAGCTAACTCCCTCTGTATTCGTAATTTCTGTCTTTCATCTGTGGTTGATAAAAGACTAAAGGTAGTCATTCATTCAGCAAATAAGTGATAAGTACTCACTGTGATCCTTATTTAGTACCAGGTGCTGAGCACTGAAATTAATAAGACACAATTCCTGGTTTTAAAGACTGCTCACAATCTAGTGGGAAGGCCAACGTACAGAAAAGTATGACTAAATCATAGACAGATGCCGTGATAGATCTCCATGAGGGAAAAGAGGAAAAAGGCAGTATGTCTTGAAACAGAAATAGATTTTGATTTTAAATAATTATGAAGCATTTGCTTTGTGTCAGGCTCAGCACTGAGCTCTTTCATTGTCTCACTTTAGCTACAACTGTACAACAGTAGGTAAAGCATCTATTATTTATTTCATTTGAGAGATGAAAAACAGATTTACAAAGTCTAAGGCTACACTGCTATAAACCACTGATCCACTTTCTGTCTCTGACAAAATGGAATTTTACCATAATGGATAACATACTGCTGAAGTTCTCCTTTATTTTAAAACAGGGGAAAGGACCACTTGTACTTTGCAGAGAACTCTGATACAATAAAGGACTCTTTCTTTGGACTACATCATCTTAAATCAGGACAGAGTTTAGAGTCTATGACTGTGAAAGGCAAAGCCCCACAGAAGCAGATGTCCCTTCTCAACAGTTCTGAATTCCAGCCTCAAATTAGGACAGTTGCCAAGAGTCACAGTGACTCATGCATTCTTTCTTCAAACAACCCCCCTACCAAGGATCTTCTTTCAGGTTTGTATTTATTTGTGAACTGAGACTAAGTTATATTTATTGGGATTACTCTGCTCGTTAGCCAGCCTACAAAGAGAACCAAGATTTCTGTTTGAACTAAATAGCCAAATAAAAGTGAGTAATCCTACTGGCGTCCAGAAACTCTCACCAGTTAAAAGCAGCTCTATTAAACCACCGCGTTACCTCCAAATAATTACTAGGTGCTTATAATTGTAGGTTTAAGGAAGGAAACATTTAAAATGGACCTGGATATGGTGAGAAAGCCTTTGTCATAGAAAAATATTAGTCCTTATTTTTTCCCAAATAATTCAAGGCAAGGAAGGTTTTTGTCTCAGCAGCAGCATTTACTTGTACCACTGTGCAGAGGCTACTACCAAATCCATTTCACATTCTGAAAACTTCTGGTCTCAGTGGGAACATTCAGTGCACAGCAACTTCTGATCTTAAGCCTGGAAATTAAATATGACTCGCAGCCAACCAAAAGTAAAAAGGAGTCAGTTAACCTCTGTAAGGACTTAGACTGAAATAAAAAAGCAAATAGGTGCTGGATTGGATCACCTCATGTTAGGGAGTGGTATTATAAAAGTGATAGAGGTGTGCCTCACATTACACGGTAATGGTTAGCCGTGCATCTCTGTGAGATCAAGAACATGACAGGAATTTGTATCCACCCTCACAAGTAAAATTTCCAGAGTAGACTATCTGCAGTATTAGTAGAAAAGTCTTCTAAATAACTATTTGGGTATGTAATTGGTGAGGATTATTATTAATGAAGAAAGACATCTGTTCATGTTTTTTTGACTGAGATCTCTATAATCCCCTATTTTTAAAAATATACTCTGATTATAATCTATTAATTTTAATCTTTAATGCATCCCTAGGCTACATTTACAAGAAAGAAAATTGTCCCTCTATACTCAGCACTTGGAATATTTTGTGTAGACCTGGGCACCAGACTTTAACAAGGAGATTTGTTCCCTCATTAAGCAGTTATTTATTTAGCACCTGTCAGATGTCTGGCACTCTTCTAGGTGTCAGGGATACAGCGGTTTAAACTTTTTTAAAAAGACAGAAACTCCTGCCTTATGGATTTTATATTCTAGATGGAAAGACCAGTAATAAACTAGATAAGTAAATATGTAGTGTTAGATGGTAATAATGGCAATGGGAAAAAATGAAGCAAGGAACGTGAGAGGAGAGGATGTTAGCTTTACATAGGTTGGCAAAGGAAGACCTCGTTAAGGGGGTAACATTAGAGTAAAGATCTAAAGAAGATGAGTTCCTTCTGAGGAGAGTAACTAGGCTGGTGAAGGGACCACTAAGAGATATTTAGCCTCGAGAAAACAGCTGCCATGTATTGAGTATTCATTATATGCTAAGTGCTATGTCAAGTGCCTTATACACATAATCTTACAAAAACCAAGTGAGGTAGGGACTGTTATCCCTGTTTTAAAATGAAGACACAGGCTCAGAGTTAGGGAGCTCCTGCTCTATCAAAGAGGGCAGCTGCTCCTCAGCTCCAGTTCGTTATTGTCTTAGCGTCTAAGGCAAAGTCCTCTGCTTCATCCTGCATAGATTCATTGTTTACCTAGGCCTGCTTTTATTTTTAAATCAAGACTATGCTGGCCAACTGTTCAAGCCAAACAAAATATGCCAGGTACAACCCATACGCCCCCTCTTCTATAAGAATTACTGGGATCAGTGGATTTAAAGATAAAACAACAGATTGTGACTCAGTCTGAGTTAATAGTGTGACCTGTGCAAACATGGGAAAATATAGCTTCCAGAAGCAGTGAATGGTCAAGCACAATTGGATAACCTTCTGATGAGACTTACAGATTGGATGAAATCATCAAGTAGACAGATAGGATCTTTAAAGTTCCCTTCCAACCACAAGATTTTGGAAGACTAGGATTAAGTGGGTTACTTTAGTAAATAGTTCTAGAGCTGAGGACATGGGAGGGATATAACAAATAATAAACTTAATTATCTTCTTGGTCTTCATTGTACTGACATCATATCAGGAAAGGGGGTACAGAAGTGAATTAGTGAACCAGCTAGTATTTATGAAACACTAACTACACATCCTGCTTGTAAGAGTTGGGGTTTTGGGGGCCAGCCTGGTGGCGCAGCGGTTAAGTGCGCACATTCCGCTTCAGCAGCCTGGGGTTCACCCAGGTGCGGACATGGCACTGCTTGGCAAGCCATGCTGTGGTAGGCATCCCACATATAAAGTAGAGGAAGATGGGCACGGATGTTAGCTCAAGGCCAGCCTTCCTCAGCGAAAAGAGGAGGATTGGTGGCAGATGTTAGCTCAGGGCTAACCTTCCTCAAAAAAACAAACAAAAGAGTTGGGGTTTAGAATAGATAGCAAGGAGTCAGAACAAAAACCAGAAGCTGTATACCTCCTTGTGTTTAGCAGAGGCTGTGCCCTCCGCTAGAAAATAAACAAGGGAAACATTTGTCCTGAACTCACCTAAGTGCCTTTCCTTTGTGTTCAGGAAATTATTATTGAGTTGAGGTACAGAAAGATGCCTTATACTGTACGTACCAGCTTCCTCTTGAGAAGGGGAAATAAATGGTTTTGTTGCCATGCATTAGAGTTTAGAAAACCTTTTCTAAGAATGGCTGTTCCAACAACGAAACCACTTAGAGACCAATGAATGGACCACCTGTGCTCAGATTTGTCCTACTTGTTCCTCTCAATGTTTATTTCCTTTTTAAAACCTGCTTTTGGAAACTATCTTTAGTACCTATTCCCATTCAGATGTAAATAATTGATTAAATCACTCTTAAAATACTACCATTCCCAAAGGAATTTTTATTTAACAGGAATGAAAATTTTAAGCTCATTTCAATTTAGCAAGTATCTTTCGAGTGGCTCTTTTGTGCTAGTCATTGTTTTGAGTATTGGGGTTACAATGATAAATAAGATACAGCCCCTGACCTTAAGAAATGGAAACAGACTCTAAAGCAGATACAGTACAATTGTGTGTGATATATGCCACAGTGGAAATATTTGTTAAAACATTTTCTCAAACACCTGATGTATATACCAGGCCGTATGCCCAGGCACCAAGGATACAAAGACCGGCAAGAGCCAGTCCCTAGTCTTGAAGTTGATTGGGTGAGATAGACAATTATAACACTGCATGATAAATTCTGTTATGGAATTAAATACCTGGAACTTTGAGAGCACAAAGGAAGTATTGTGTTTAAGGAATTGAAAATAGCTAGATATGGTTAGATCATCAAGTACCAAGGCTGTTCTCTCCCTAGAAGCATTTTGGGTATCAGTAGAATAATTGTTTTTCTACATGGCCCTGAAATGAAAGGAAGTTTATTATTGACACTGCTTGTCACTATTCATAAAGCATTTATTGAGTGTGCCTCCCTCATTAAGGAATTTTAAACTATGTTGAGTAAAACCAGTGCCAACTAGAAACTAAAAGGACAAGGGTTTCCTGTCACATAGCAAGTTTCTTTAACCAAATTTTCAATACTAGTAGACCATGTTTTCCTCACCCTTTCTTACTGAATAAAAAAGACAGCCATTTTCTGGCTAAATCCTAAAGAGATTTTTTTTTTTAATAAAAACAAAAATACATACAATGAATTCTGAATAGAATATTGTGCTGCCATTATTTACGTAGAAAAAAGTTAATGCATATTGTTAAATGAAAAAGCAGTTACAAAACCATATACATAATATACCATTTTTGCAAAAGAAAAAAATTCTGTAAAATACCAGTGTATGTATGCATAGATAAAAAGTTATAAGGAATATATCAAAATGTTAACAATCAGTATTCCTGGCTAGTGCCATGAGTGGGTATATTTGTTTTCTATTGCTGCATAACAAATTCCCACAAACTTAATGGCTTAAACTACAACACCTGTTTATTACTTCACAGTTCTGTCGATTGGAAGTCCAGCAAGTTATGGTTGAGTTTTCTGCTTAGGGTATCACAGGCTAAAATCAAGGTGTCAGCCAAACTAAATTCTCATCTGGAAGCTCTGGGGAGAAATTCGCTTTCAAGTTCTTTCTTGTTGACAGATTCAGTTCCTTGCAGTTGGAGGACTGAAGTCACATTTCCTTGCTGGCTGTCAGCCAGGGCACTCTCACCTCCTAGAGGCTGCCTGCATTTCTTGTCACATGGCCCCCTCCGTCTTCAAGACAGCAATGATACGTTAAATCTTTCTCATGCTTCAAAATCTCTGACTTCAAATCCTGCCAACTCCCCTTTTAAAAAGCTTGGGCCCACTAAGATAATCTATCTTAAGCTTGACTGATTTGGAACTGTAATTACATCTGCAAAATCCTTTCACATCAATACTTAGATGAGTATTTGAATCACTGGGAGAAAGTATGTGTACACTAGGGGCTGGGAATCTTGGAAGAGCTATCTTAGAATTCTGCCAACCATAATAGATGATCTTTATTTTCTTTTAGTTTAGTTGTGTTTTTCACATCATACACTGAACAGATGATATTTCAGTTTTCTTGGTCGTGGTGATTTTTTTTTTAGTTTTTAAGCTATATTTGATACTCTTTATACTAACAAATGCTAGATGTTTATGGAGCTATTTGGCTTGTTGTTTTTTTTTTTTCTTGGCCTGACCACCATGTCTTCTTTATTTTTAGAAGCTATAAAACTCTAGACTAAGAGACGCACTTGGTATCTAGTCTCATCTCTTAAGCAACTGTGGAACCTCAAGAAAATAATACTTTCCAGTGTTCCTTGGAATAATACCACTGGTCTTAAGCTTTTAAAGGGGGATCTAAGAGCTAAAGTAGGGTTCTATATAGTATAGTGGTTAAAATCATAGGATGTGGAGTCATCCTGATTATACAGCTGCTGAATGCATTACTTGGGCAAGTTACTTATCCTCTGTGCCTCAATTTTTTTCATCTGGAAAATGAAGGAAATAGTAATACCTATCTCAGGATTGTTGGAAGGATTAAATGAGTTCATATATATAATATACTTAGAGAAGTGCCCACCACGTGGTAAGGATTCAATAAATGTTATCTGCTGTAATTGCTATTGTTGTTGTTACTTAGGGATGGGGTAAATTTTACCTATCAGAAAGTCTGAAGATTTCATCCAGACTTTTGTGTTAACCTCCTGTGATCTTGGACAAGTCATGGAAATTTTTTGACATTCTTTTCTTCATCCATAAAAGTCTAAATTTAGGATAGATTATCACTATGGCTCCTAAAAGCTTAACTGATAAGGTTGTTGGTGTTTCTTGGATAGTAATGGCATTAAAACTGTTACACAGATAATAAGAGAATTCAATAAGGTACCTGGATACAAAAATAATATATAGACATTGCTAACCTTATTATGTACAAACACCATTTGGAAGAGTCAATGCGTGGGTAAAATGACTTCCACAAGGAGTTCAGTCTCTCTGGAATAGAGATTTAATTACCTGCTCTAATGCCAGCATCTAAAACAGTCCACATAACAGAAGCTCAGTAAGCATTTGTTATAAAGTTAACGTCCTCAAAGAATTCTCAAGCTAGTGGGGAAGGCAGATACAGAAGCCATTACAGTAGACTATGGTAAGTCCTATGATAGGAAAGGTGCTAAATATTGTAAGTATTTCTGTTGAATTTTAGATTTTCCATGTTCTGCTTTTGCCCTTTTCAGCTCTGTTAGAACAAGGCAATAAACTGCGTAATGCTATGGTGATTTCTGCAATGAAATCAAGCCCAGATACTAGCATGTTGTTGGACGAAGTTCATCCTTCTATGAAGGAAGATTTTCTTAGTGCATCAACACAGTAAGTTACAGGATATACATGAATCCCAACAGTTCATTTCTTAGTAGTTGTTAGCATGTGTTTTTTGTCAAGATATGGACTAAGTAATCTTATAAATGTTTGACAAATAATCCTTAATGTGGTGGAAAAGAAGCCTGAACTAGGAATTAAGATACTCAAAATCCAGACCTCACACTGGCGCTTGCTAAATATGTAAATGGCTAAGTTCTTTGCTCTCTCTGAACCAGCTTATATATAAAATGGGGATATTCTCTCCTCCCTCTATTACAGAAATGAAATGAGATTCTAATGTAGGAAAGGGTTTTGTAAATTGTGAAGTTTTATATATCTTTGAGGTAGTTAAGTCTAAAGTATGTTAAATTTTCCTTGTTGAACTATCTCTATGTACTATCTTTTAACTCAATTAATTCTGATTTAGATTTTCCCCATATGTTAGCCACTCAGAAAATATTTTTCCACACCTTAGAGTCAAAGCCTTCTCTAGGAATCAATTTACAGACCACCTTGAAGATTACCTCCACCCCCCAACTGAGAATACATTTGGGAAGCACGATACAAAAGCTGATACCAGAACCATACAGCTGCTTTTGGGCAGGTAAGAGCTCTTAACTAGCTTTCTTCCTTTTAAATTCTTCCTCCAATTCGTTGTATACATTGTTAACAGATTTATCTTCCTAAAGCAGTACTTCCTTAGAATAACCAAGTCATTCCCTTGGTTATTCATTGTATACTAAATAAAAAATCATTATCCATTGTCTCTTAAATAAAAATCCAATCTTTAGCCTTTTATTTGTGGCTTCACTTACAGAATGGTTTCCAATAAACCTTTCCATTCTTATCTCCGAGCTCTATCCCCAACAGCAGCATTAGCAGGGTATAATGAAAAGAGCATGGATTTTTAAACAGACATGAGTTGAAATTCAGGGTCTATCTCTTATTACCTATGTGACCTGCTCAGTTAGGCAGGAAAAAAATAAATAAAAGGAATCCAAATTGCATAAGAAGTAAAACTGTGTTCACAGATTGCATGATCTGTATGTAGAAAATCCTAAATAATCCACTAAAAAACTATAAGAATTAATAAACAAATTCAGGAAGATTGCAGGATACAAGATCAATATACAAAAATCATTTATATGTCTGTTTACTTACAATGAACAATCCAAAAATGAAATTAAGAAAATAATTCCATTTACGATAGAGTTGATAATAATAAAATGCTTAGGAATAAATTTAACAAAAGAAGTACAAAACATAAACCCTGAAAGCTGGAAAATGTTGTTCAAAGAAGCTAAAGGAGATCTAAATAAATGGAAACAAATCCCATGTTTATGATTCACTGCAATCCCTATCAGTATTGCAGCTGACTTCTTTGTAGAAATTGATAAGCTGGTTCTAAAATTCCTATGAAATTGCAAGGGACCCAGAATAGCCAAAACAATCTTGAAAAAAAAGTAGGAGGATTTACACTTCCCTGTTTTAAAACTTCTTACAAAGCAGTAGTAATCAAGTCAGTTTGTTCCTGGCATAAAGATAGACATATAAATCAATGGAATAGAATTGATAGTCTAGAAATAAACCTATGTGTCTGTGGTCAACTGATATTCAACAAGGGAGTCAAGACCATTCAATGGGGAAAGAAGAATCTTTTCAACAAATGATGCTGGGACAACTGGCTAGCTACATGCAAAAGAAATGAAGTTGGACCCTTACCTCAACCTATATACAAAAATTAACTCAAAATGGATTAAATAGCTAAATGGAAGAGCTAAAACTATAAAACTCTTAGAACAAAACATAGAGATAAATCTTTATGATCTTGGATTTGAGAAGAGATTCTTAGATATGACACCAAAAGCAACAAAAAGAATTGGTAAGTTAGACTTAATTAAAGTTAAAAATGTTTGTGCCTCGGGGCCGGCCCGGTGGCGCAGCGGTTAAGTTTGCACGTTCTGCTTCTCGGCAGCCCGGGGTTCGCTGGTTCGGATCCCGGGTGCAGACATGGCACTGCTTGGCAGCCATGCTGTGGTAGGCGTCCCACGTATAAAACTAGAGGAAGATGAGCACGGATGTTAGCTCAGAGCCAGGCTTCCTCAGCGAAAAGAGGAGGACTGGCAGTAGTTAGCTGAGGGCTAATCTTCCTCCAAAAAAAAAAAAAACAAAACAAAACAAAACAAAAAATGTTTGTGCCTCAAAGGACACTTTTAAGAAAGTGAAAGGATGACCACAGAATGAGAGAAAATATTTGCAAGTCTTATATCTGATAAAGGACTTATATCTAGAATATATAAGGAATTCGTACAGCTTAATAATTGAGAGACAAATAATTCAATTAAAAATGTAGGCAGAGCATCTAAATAGATATTTCTCCGAACAAGATGGTCAAGTAGCTAATATGCACATGAAAAGATGTCCACGCCATTAGTTATCAAGGAAATGCAAATCAGCTCCTCAATGAGACACCACTTTATACCCACTACGATGGCTAGAATTCTGAATTTTCAACTTCAAGTTCCATTCCCAATTAAACTATCAATTAAGTGTGAGGGTAGAGTAAAAACATTTTCATGCATCCAGGGTCTCAAAAGTTTAACTCTCCAGCACTATTCCTTAGGAAACCACACAAAGATGTCCTCTACCACAAAGAATATAAAGAGTAAGGCATGGAGTCCAAGAAGTAGGGGATATAATACAGAAGAAAGAGAGAAGGAGGTTTAGGGTCTGTGTTGTATTTAGAGAGCAAACACTCTATGGGAGCAGGGCAGGGCTTATTAGGGATATTTCTAAGGGGGAGGGAGTGGGTGGAGACTCATTTCTCCTGTGTTTGACCAAATGGAGAGGAAATTTTCAGTTTTCTTAGAGAGTTCAATAGTGAAATAGTAATAGGCATATAAAGAACTAAGTAAATGAAAATTAGGGCAGTTACTAAAAGAAGGAAAACTAGAAGTTGTATAAGAAAGTAATACATTACACTTGGCTCTGATGTAATATTAACACTGAAATTAACAACAAATTGTAATATAAATTGAGAAGGTGGGTGAGAAGGAAATCTGTGTCCAAGAGTAATGATATAAGGGAGTGGACCCTTCATTTTTCATAATAGTAAGTTCATAAATTATTTAGAAAAGTGAAAAATCAGAAAATAGTAGTACACCTGTGTTACTTAGAAATATGAAGGTAAATACCAGAAGAAACATTTTAGGAAGTTAAAAGTGATTACCCCTAAGAAGGCAGGCAACTACTGTTTTTTATTATGTCTTGTTATCCTATTTGACTTTTAAAATAGGTACATACATTCTTTGATTAAAAAATGTCTAAGAAGAAAGTGCTGAGAGTGGTCTTATCTTGTAGCCAAAGAATGTGGGCAAATTCCAGCCCTGCTTTTTTTTCACTCTCATATCTCCTGCCCTTCTGGCTGCACAGGAACCTCAGGTCTCTGGCCTGTGCAGAGCAGCTGTGACCACTCTCGGTTTTTGGTATCAGTATGTCCAAAATATTGCAAAGAGGGAAATGGCATTCCCTTTTAATGTGTCATAGATAGAATAAATTCAAGGAAATGTTAATTTGAAAAAAAGAAGTAAAAAGTGGAGGGTTCTTTACTCAACAGAGGAGATCTTCGCAACTTTAAGGGTTTGCAAGGGGGAAAAGTAAGCAAGAAACTGAGTACGGGGGAGCCATAAGTGGCAAATGAGAGGTACGTAGAATACCAAGAAATAGAGCTTCAAAATGGAGCAGTGCTCAGAAGCTGCAGAGAAGGCATTGGATTGGGAAGTTGTTAGTTGGGTTTTGGCAGTTAGGAAGTTGTCCTGACCTTTGACAGAGAGATTACTATAGATTAGTGATTCTCAACTAGGGGGCAGTTCTCCCCTACCTTCCATCCCATGGGACATTTGGTAATGTCCGGAGACATTTTGGCTTGTCAAAATTGGAGGAGTGCTACTAGCATCTGGTGAGTAGAGTCCAGGGATCCAAAATGCATAAGATAGCTCCCAATGACAAAGAATTATCTGACCCGAGATGTCAGTAGTGCTAAAGCTGAGAAACCCTGCTATAGATTAAGGAAAGGAACATTTATTGAGCATCTATTTATTCCAAGAAATGTAGGACATGATCTAATTTGAAGGTAGTGATTATGTACTATTAAGTAATTAAAGAAAGGAAAACAAAGTGTAGTAGCTAGCTTGAAAGGGAAGCAAAGTTGAAAGAATTGAAATTGAAATGCTTAGCACAGTGCCTTTCACATATTAAGTATTTAATAAATGTTGCTTTTATCAATAACAAGTTTGTTAAGAAATAAGTTCATTAACAGATGTTCGTTAAGTGCTAGTTACTATAGGAGAAACAAAAATGAATGAAATGTACACGTTCTTGTATGCTTGTCTTCCTTATCAATTCACAAACTCTGTAAGTAGGGTGTCTGTTTTATTCATTTCTATATCCCACATAAAACTAATCTTACCATAATTAACCCTAAATACACATATTTTTGCTTAATGGAAGAAAGGATATTTATGAATTAGCCGTTCTTCTCAAAAACAACATATAACATTTAACTCATTGAATTACAGTTAATTCGTTACCTCTTTTTTCCCTCTTCACTAGGCCATAAGCAGCACAAGAATAGAGCAAGTTAGCTTAACCATCTCTGTATCATTCAGGACCTAACACTATGCATGGCACATAATAGGTGCCCATTAAAATGGGTATTATAGGGGCCGGCCCAGTGGCGCAGTGGTTAAGTTCGCACGTTCCGCTTCTCGGCAGCCCAGGGTTTACTGGTTCAGATCCCGGGTGCAGACATGGCACTGCTTAGCACACCATGCTGTGGTGGGCGTCCACATACAAAGTGGAGGAGGATGGACACGGATGTTAGCTCAGGGCCAGGCTTCTTCAGCAACAAAGAGGAGGACTGGCAGTAGTTAGCTCAGGGCTAATCTTCCTCAAAAATAAATAAATAAATAAAATGGTTGTTACGTAAATGAATGAGATCATAATCAGTGTCTGTAGTGTATTTTTTTAATACTAGCCATTGGCATCCCAGTAGAAGGGGAATATAACATGAAAATGTTTATCAGGTAGTCTTCTGTTTAATGTGAGTCTTCTGTTTAACATATATTCTTCCATGTTTATAATTTTAGAAAGTTTTCACTAAAAAAAAGAATAACTCAGGTGAAACTTCTTTTAAACTCCGTCTGCTTTGTTTTTCTTATGTCTGCAGTGCTGAATTATCCCAAGGTCATTACTGGAATGGGCTAGGCTCTCCTCCAGACTCCCCATCTCCTGGAAGTGATGTGTATTGCAGCAGTGAGCCAAATGACCCTCAGTATGACCAGAGTCTCCTGGAGAACTTATTTTACACAGCACCTGTAAGTCATTGAATCTGAAGCTTTAGGAATTGGAGAACAGGAGTATTAATCATGTTAGTAGATGCAGGCATGTTACCACTTGCCAGACAGAAAGCTATCCATTTTATATACTTTATCTTATTTAATTATAATGATAACCTGAAGAGGAAAGCATTATCCTCATTTTACAGATGAAGAGACAGGCCTAGTAAGATTAAGTATTTTGTCCAAGGATCCATAGCAAGTAAGTGTTAGAGCCAGGATTCAGATTCAAGCTTACCTGAGTCCAAAGCCTGTGGTCTTAATTAATACATTAAATGGCATCCTTCAAGATCTTCTAAGGAAGAGCTAATCCAAGTATACCCTGAGAAGCACCCTTGATTGGTATCTTTTCAAAATACTCCAGAAACACCTCTACTCACAGGTGACAAATATCTTTACTGATCCTTAAGATAGGGCATTCTCTTTTCAGTCAGTTCTAGCATTTTCAAAGTTCTTGTATGAAGCCATATGTTCTATTCATTGGTTTAGCATCTTTTAGAGTCTATACATAAGTTCAATCCCTGTTCTACAAGTAATTGTTTATATTTGTAAAGATCGCTGTCATACTTCTCATTTTCCTTTTCTCCAGGTCAGAAAAGATAACTGAAATACAAGGTGGTTTATACCAGCTCAGTGATGAGACAGTGAGAGCTACCAGGGTTCAGAGGAATCGGTGAGAAGGTTTACATGAGATTGTCAGGAAAGAGCATCATGAGGAATAAGGGATCTTAACTGAGACTTGAAAGGTAGTGTTTAGAGAGAGAAAGGAAATGAAATGGGAATAGAAGGAATGACCTGTCTAGAGAAGCAGTTTGTGCACTGCAAGGGATCTAATTTGACTAGATGAGAATTCGTGTGGAAAAGAAGTCGTCGATAAGGCAGGCTAGCACATTGCAACCAGTCTATGAAAGCCTTTGAATGTCAGCTGGGGAGGAAAGGACATGATCAAAATAGTGTTTTAGGAATGTTAATCTGGCAGTGATGTAGGGGCCAACTGAGGGGAGAATTACTGGAAGTAGATGAGAAGCCGTTGGATTATTGGAGAGAGAGAGAGAGCCTGAATGAGAGTGGCAGCAGTGGGGTTGGAAAGGAGGAGATGGATTTAAAAGATATGAATTATTAGGATTTCATGACTTCCTACCTTAAAAATCATCACCGGTACTATGTTACCTGTAGGATAAAAAGGAAAGGGAACTTAGGTTTATTATACATTTTCCATGTGCCAGGGAGTTTGCATATTGTTTGTTGAGCATTGTACCACATGTTTTAAATTCATTATTTCATTTAATTCTTTTACTAGCCCGTTGAAATAGTGTTATCTCTTACATATCATGAAATAAAAGCTTAGAGACGTCAATTACTAGTAACTAAGTGGTAGAACTACAATTCTTACCCTAGTCTGTCTGATAGAAACCCTGTGTTTTTCCCACTAGACCACACCATCTCATAAGACTTGAGAATGGCATTAGAATCTGATCTTGACTTACCTGCCTAACCTCATCTCCTACTTTTGCCCTGCACCGTCTGGAGACTCCAGTCCTACTGTCTTCCCACTCCTCAAACATTCTAGCTCTTTTTCTCTCTCCATATTTCTCACTCATACTGATCCTTCAATTTTGCATGTTGAAATGTCCTTATGTATCTGGTAAATTTCTCTTCATTCTTTAAAAATCAACTTGTCACCTCTATGAGGAAACTATCCCAGACTCCCCCAAGCAGAATTTGTTGCCTGAATGTCTACAATATCCTGCACATACCTCTATTATAGCCCTTACCACATTGTATGTTATAGTTCCTCATGAACAAGAACATCTTCGTTATCTTTTTATTACCAGTACAACAAAGTCCTGATAGATATTGAGTACTCAGTGAATACTTAGTGAATAAATGAATGTATGTATGAATGGCACTACATAATCCCCCATGCTATTTGAACAAAATAATTTTAGAAAATGTTTGCTGACTGGAAGAAGGTGAACCAATTGACCATGAGGCAATGGGAAGACCAAGGAGTTAGAATGCTCATGTTCTTCCCTAGGGTAAATGTTTGACATTCTTAATATTGAATAACATCCACAGCTTAGAAATTCAGCATTCTTACGTTTTGTTTTTGGTTTCTGAAATTCTTAGCTTTTGAACAACCTAGTTTATGTTTACTCTAATTTCCCTAAGGCTGTGGACCCATCTAGATTTTGAATGCCTTGTCAGTAACCTTTTTTTTTACTTTTTTTTAATTGAGTTTATAATAGTTTACGTCACTGTGAAATTTGAGTTGTACATTATTTCTTGTCTGTCAACATATAAGTGCTCCCCTTCACCCCCTGTGCCCACCCCCCACCCCCTCATAACCACTGAACTGTTTTCTTTGTCCATGTGTTTGTTTATATTCCACATATGAGTGAAATCATATGGTATTTGTCTTTCTCAGTCTGGCTTATTTTGCTTAGCATAATACCCTCCAGGTCCATCCATGTTGTTGCAATGGGATGAGTTTGTCTTTTTTCTGGCTGAGTAGTAGTCCCTTGTGTATATATACCACATCTTCTTTATCCAGTCATCGATCGATGGGCACTTGGATTGTTTCCATGTCTTGGCTAATGTGAATAGACTGCAGTGAACATAAGGGTACATATGTTACTTTGGATTGTTGATTTCAAGTTGTTTGGGTAGATACGCAGTAGTGGGATAGCTGGGTCATATGGTACTTCTATTTTTAATTTTTTGAGGAATCTCCATACTGTTTTCCATAGTGGCTGCACCAGTTTGCATTCCCACCAGCAGTGTATGAGGGTTCCCTTCTCTCCACACCCTCTCCAATATTTGTTATTTTTAGTCTTAGTGATTATGGCCATTTTAACAGGCGTAAGTGGTATCTTAGTGTAGTTTTGATTTGTAATTCCCTCATGATTAGTGACGTGGAATATCTTTTCTTGTGTTTATTGGCCATCTGTATATCTTCTTTGGAAAAACATCTGTTAATATCCTCTGCTCATTTTTTGATCAGGCTGTTTTTTTGTTGTTGTTCAGTTGCATGAGTTCCTTATATATTATGGAAATTAGCCCCTTATCAGATATATGATTTGCAAAAATTTTCTCCCAATTGGTGGGTTGTCTTTTGGTTTTGATCCTAGTTTCTTTTGCCTTGCAGAAGCTCATTAGTCTGGTGAAGTTCCACTTGTTTATTTTTTCTTTTGTTTCTCTTGTCTGAGAAGACATGGTCTTCGAAAAGATCCTTTTAAGTTCGATGTCAAAGAGTGTACTACCTGTATTATCTTACAAGAGTTTTATGGTTTCAGGATTTATCTTCAAGTCTTTGACCCATTTTGAGTTTATATTTGTGTATGGCATGAGATAATGGTCTACTTTCATTCTTTTGCATGTGGCTGTCCAGTTTTCCCAGCACCATTTGTTGAAGAGACTGTCTTTTCTCCATTGTATGTTCTTGGCACCTTCGGCGAAGATTAGCTATCTGTATATGTGCGGTTTTATTTCTGGGTTTTCAGTTCTGTTCCATTGATCTGTGTGTCTGTTTTTGTACCAGTACCATGCTGTTTTGATCACTGTGGCTTTGTAGTACATTTTGAAGTCAGGGATTGTGATGCCTCCAGCTTTGTTCTTTTTTTTCTATATTACTTTAGCAATTTGGGGTCTTTTGTTGCCCCATATGAATTTTAGGATTCTTTGCTCTATTTCCGTGAAGAATGTCCTTGGGATTCTGATTGAGATTGCATTGAATCTGTAGATTGCTTTGGGTAGTATGGACATTTTAACTGTGTTTATTCTTCCAGTCCATGTGCATGGAATCTCTTTCCATCTGTTTATGTCATCATCTATTTCTTTCAATAATGTCTTATAGTTTTCATTATATAAGTCCTTCACCTCCTTAGTTAAATTTATTCCTAAGTCCTTTATTCTTTTTGTTGCGATTGTAAATGGAATTGTATTCTTGAGTTCTGTTTCTGGAAGTTCATTATTAGAGTACAGAAATGCAACTGATTTTTGTAAGTTGCTTTTGTGCCCTACCACTTTACTGTAGTTGTTAGTTATTTCTAATAGTTTTCTGATGGATTCTTCAAGGTTTTCTGTATATAAGATCATATCATCTGCAAACAATGAGAGTTTCACTTCTTCACTCCCTATTTGGATTCCTTTTATTCCTTTCTCTTGCCTAATTGCTCTGGCCAAAACCTCCAGTGCTATGTTAAAAAAGAGTGGTGATAGTGGACATCCTTGTCTTGTTCCTATTCTCAGAAGGATGGCGTTCAGTTTTTCCTCATTGAGTATGATGATGGCTGTGGGTTTGTCATATATGGCCTTTATTATGTTGAGATAATTTCCTTTTATCCCCATTTTCTTAAGAGTTTTTATCATAAAGGGTTTTGGATCTTGTCAAATGCTTTCTCTGCATCTATTGAGATGATCATGTGGTTTTTATTCCTCATTTTGTTAATGTGGTGTATCACATTGATTGATTTGTGGATGTTGAACCATCCCTGTGTCCCTGGTATAAATCCCACTTGATCATGATGTATGATCCTTTTGATGTATTGCTGTATTTGAGTTGCCAATATTTTGTTGAGGATTTTTGGATTTATGTTCATCAGCGATACTGGCCTGTAGTTTTCCTTTTTTGTGTTATCCTTGTCAGGCTTTGGTATTATCAGAGTGATGTTGGCCTCATAAAATGTGTTAAGGAAGTGTTCCATCTTCCCTAATTTTTTGGAATAGCTTGAGAAGAATAGGTATTAAATCCTCTCTGAAAGTTTGAGAGAATTCCCCAGGGAAGCCATCTGGTCCTGGGCTTTTTATTCTTTGGGATGCTTTTGGTTACTATTTCAATCTCTTTCCTTGTGATTGGTCTATTCAGATTATCTGTTTGTTCTTGATACAGCTTTGGGAGGTTGTAAGAGTCTAAGAATTTATCCATTTTCTCTAGATTATCCATTTTGTTGGCAGATAGTTTTTCGTAGTATTCTCTTATAATCTGTTGTATTTCTGTGGTATCCATTGTTATTTCTCCTCTTTCATTTCTAATTTTGTTTATCTGAGCTTTCTCTCTTTTTTTCTTTGTAAGTTTGGTGAGGGGTTTGTCAATTTTATTTATCTTCTCAAAGACCCAGCTCTTTGTTTGGTTGATGCTTTTTTTTCTTTTTTTTTTTTGTTGTTGTTGTTGTTCTTGTTTTTTGAGGAAGATCAGCCCTGAGCTAACTACTGCCAATCTTCTTCTTTTTGCTGAGGAAGACTGGCCCTGAGCTAACATCCATGCCCATCTTCCTCTGCTTTATACGTGGGACACCTGCCACAGCATGGCTTTTGCCAAACGGTACCATGTCTGCACCTGGGATCCGAACCAGTGAACCCCGGGCCACCTGAGAAGCAGAATGTGTGAACTTAATCGCTGTGCCACCAGGCTGGCCCCTCGTTGATGCTTTCTACTGTGTCTTTTTTGTTTCAATAGCATTTATTTCTGCTCTGATTTTTATTATTTCTCTCCTTCTGCTAACTTTGGGCATTGTTCTTCTTTTTCTGATTCAGTCAGGTGGTGTTTGAGATTGCTTATTTGGGATTTTTCTTGTTTGTTAGGATGAGCCTGTATTGCAATGAATTTTCCTCTTAGCACTGCTTTTGCTGCATCCCAAATGAGTTGGTATGTTATGTTTCATTTGTCTTCAGATATTTTTTGATTTCTCTTTTAATTTCTTCAGTGATCCATTGGTTGTTCAATAGCATGTTGTTTAGTCTCCGCATCTTTGTCCCTTTCTCAGCTTTTTTCTTGCAATTAATTTCTAGCTTCATAGCATTGTGATTGGAAAAGATGCTTGTTATTATTTAAATCTTCTTAAATTTATTGAGGCTTGCCTTGTTTCCCAACATATGGTCTATCCTTGAGAATGTTCCATGCGCACTTGAGAAGATTGTGTGTTCTGCTGTTTTTGGATAGAGTGTTCTGTACATGTCTGTTAAGTCCAACTGGTCTAGCTTTTCATTTAATTCCACTTTTTCCTTGTTGATTTTCTGTCTGGATGATCTATCCATTGATGTGAGTGGAGTTTTGAGGTCTCCTACTATTATTGTGTGATTATCAATATCTCCTTTTAGGTTTGTTAATAGTTACTTTATGCACTTTGGTGCTCCTGTGTTGGGTGCATAGACATTTATAAGTGTTATGTCTTCTTGGTAGAGTGTCCCTTTGATCATTATATACTGCCCCTCTTTGTCTCTCTTTACGTGTCTTATCTTGAAGTCTACTTTGTCTGATATAACTATTGCAATACCTACTTTCTTTTGTTTGCCATTAGCTGGGAGTATCGTCTTGCATTCCTTCACTCTGAGCCTGTTGGAGCTGAGAGTTTTTTACTAGAGGCAGCATATTGTTGAGTCTTGTCCTTTAATCCATCTCATCACTCTGTGTCTTTTTCTTGGAGAATTCAGTCCATTTACATTTAGTGTGATTATCAATATATGAGGGCTTAATGCTGTCATTTATCACTCGTTTTCTGGTTCTCCTTCATTTCCTTTGTTTTTCATCCCATGTGTTTCGGTCTACCAATTGAGTTATGTGGTTTTTTATGTTGTGTTTGTTTTCTCCTTATTTATTATTTGTATCTCTGTTCTGCTTTTTTGTTTAGTGGTTACCATGAGATTTGTATTCAAAATCTCATAGATAAGATAGTCCATTTTCTGATGGCCTCTTATTTCCTTAGATTAGACCGATTCAGTCCCTTTCCTCTTCCCCTCCTAAGTTTTTCTCACATCTTATTCCATCTTGTGTTGTGAGTTTGTGGTTAAAATGACAAGATTGTCTTTGTTTTTGGTGTTTTCCTTCCCTTTATCTTTAATGTTATACTTGAGTATTTGCTAACCTGTTCTGGTGTATAGCTACAATTTTCTGATTTTGTCTATCTATTTATCTCCTTACTCTGTGCTTTGTAACCCCTTTCTCCCATTTTTTTTTTTTTTTTTCAGATGTAAGGGCCTTCTTGAGGATTTTTTGTAGGGGGGTGTCTCGAGGCTACGAACTCAGTTAGCTTTTGTTTATCTGGGAAAGTTTTTATTTCTCCATCATATCCGAAGGAAATTTTTGCTGGATAGAGTATTCTTGGCTGAAAGTTTTTGTCCTTCAAAGATTTGAGTATGTCATTCCAGTCTCTCATGGCCTGTAAGGTTTCTGCAGAGAAACCAGCTGAAAGCCTAATATGGGTTCCTTTTTGTAGGTTATTTTCTTCTGCCTTGCTACCCTTAGTATTTTTTCTTGGTCATTCACTTTTGCCAGTTTCGCTACTCTGTGCCTTGCAGTAGGTCTTTTTACAGTAACACATTTAGGAGATCTGGTAGACTCTTCCACATGGATTTCCATCTCCTACCCCAGGTTTGGGAAGTTCTCTGCTATTATTTCTTTGAACAAGCTTACTGCTCCATTCTCCTTCTCTTCTCCCTCTAGAATACTTATAATTCTTAGGTTGCATTTCCTAATTGAGTCAGATATTTCTCGGAGACTTTGTTCATTTCTTTTTAGTCTTAGTTCTCTCTTGTCCTCTATCTGGAGCATTTCAATATGTCTGTCCTTGATTATGCTGATTCTGTCCTCTATGATGTCTGCTTGAGTATTCAGGGATTCCATATTTTGTTTTATCTCATTGATTGTGTCTTTCATTTCCAATATTTTTGATTGATTCTTCTTTATAGTTTCAATCTCTTTTGTAAAGTATCTCCTGAACTCATTGAATTGTTTCTCTGCATTCTCTTTTAACTTGTTGAGTTTTTTGATGATAGTTGTTTTGAATTCTCTGTTGTTCGGATTACGTATTTCTGTGTCTTCAGAACTGATTTCTGGGTACTTCTCATTTTTCTCTCCAATCTGGAGATTTAATATAATTTTTGATACTGCTAGAGGGCGTGGTTTTGTTCTTTAGCATCCTGGTACTATTTGGTTGCAGTCACCACCTATTGTCACACAGTTGGGGGTCAGGAGCCATGTATTCTGAGCCCTCCACCTTCTGCTGGGCTCCCAGGTGCTGGACTGGTGCTGGGCAGGTGAGGGGGCTAGGCTCTTTCTCCTGTGAGCTCTCACAGGCTTACTTGCTCTGCTCTCTCAAACTGCTCTCCTGGGGAATTGGCTTGATGAGGTCACTCCCAATGATAGCTTTCACTCCTGTAGGGGACTTCCCCCTAAGCTGCGAGGGACCTCAGGGATCTTTGATGTTCCTGCGAATGAGCATCCCCTCCCTTCTTCCTTCCCTCTCGCAGGCCACGCACAGTCCTGGATCACAGTCTTTTGGGGAGGAAGTGAAGTTTTCTCTTACCCCGTTCCACCTCCTCCAAGAGGGGCTCCAGCCTCTCCACCCTCCAACGTGTGGCTGCATGGGTCTCTCAGGCATCTTTTGTGTTGTGTGGATGTCCTCTGTTGGAGTGTGAAGGTCTTTTTTGTTGTGTTGTGCAGGGGAGAGATCACCGGGAGAACTCACTCTGCCATGATACTGACGTCACCTCGTCAGTAACCATTCTGGTGCAAAAAGCTTTGTAATTTCACCTTGAAAAAGTTATATTGCTTCCTAGAAGGACATTCTGATCTTGCTTATTTAACTGTTTGGTATCCTTTGTCAACACATTGTATACCCTGACACACTGAAACAATGGAGTTAGAGGTGATAAACTTAAAATGACTTTGGATAGGTCTCTTTTTTAAAAATTTGGAGCCAATATCTGTAACACTGTGTTGTCTCTTTATTTTGCATTTTGTGATAGAAAGGGCTGATCAGTCAATTGTGGTAGCTGCCTTTTCTCAAAAATTACAAGGGGTTTAGCCGCTGGTTCCCTCTTTAAGAAAATTTGTGACATATAATAAACAGTTCATCTTAGCAAGATTAAAAGCAGAATGAATCACTAGTAGTATGGAGTGGTGAAAAAAGCCAAGTGCTTGCATCCATATAGTTAGGTGACATTGTACCAGTTATTTTGCCTTAAACTGTGGTAGAAATACAGGCTTTGGAACCCATGGAGAGGAAGATCTGCCTTTACTGCTTAAGACTGTGAATTATAAACAAGCTGCCTAATTTCTCTCAGCTTTCCTTTTCTCACTTGTAAAGATTGAGGTAAGGACACCTTATAGGAATGTGGTAAGTATTAGAAATACACACACAACATTTAGCATAGTACTAGATAGAGAGTAGGCAGTCAATAAATAGCGGTTGTTATTGTTGGGAATGTGAAAGGAGAATCTATTCTCTTTGAATTGCACTTGTAGGTTATTTTTGTGAACTTCAGATTATTTTTGTTTAACCAAGAGACACATGGGATTATTTCCCTGGTGTCAGTTATCTCTGTAAGAGAATGATATATGTGCAGAGAAGAATTTGATTACTTTTAGAGAAATGTTTGCATTACCACCATCCCTAAAGCAGTCATCTTTTAGTGCCTCTCATTTGTTTCTTTCTCCCATAGAAATCTGATACCAGCATCAGTGATTTCTTCAGTGAAGATGATGATACTGTCCCTTCTAAAAAAATGAGCCAATCTAAGGCCCTTGTCAGATCTCCTAAGGTTCCAGAGTCAAATGATCAAAAATTGAAGAAGAGGGCAGTGGGCAAGAAAAATAGGTGAGCCTCTCTGTGAATGCTTGTTTACAGGCAAAAGCAGAGGAAGATTATTTCCACAAGATCTCCTAAAGTGAAATGACCTGTGTTTGCCCAATACTATCAGACTGATGAAGTGAGTTACAGTAAGTCATTAAGTATTGTAATCCTTAAAAATGTAATAACATGAAAAGATGGATACAATAAAATTGTTAAGGGAGAAAGCAGAATTCCAGGCTGTATGTGTGCTGTATTACACTTGTATAGAAAATTTGCATAAAGAAAGCAAATGAAGAGGAATATACAAAAGTGACAATAGTAGTTGTGTTAGAGTAGTGTGTAACTGAAGTAAAGTCTGTATCTCTCGTAGAAAACCTGATTCTGTAACATCTGTTTCTAGATTTGTGTGGAGATAAACCTTTAGATTATAAGAATGTCTTTACATTTTTTTAGATTTCTTTCACTGTGGATTAGGGCCAGAATTCTGATGATTAAAACTGTTTCTCAATTCTTGATAACTTGTGAATTAAGATGCTTGCTGCCCTTCCTCTTTCCTCCTCTCGTGTGTGCAAACTGGATTGTTTCCTGCCGGGCCTCTGACTGTGTGCCTCACTGCTCTTTATGAACTTCTTTCAGAAATTTGGTTGAACAACAGATGCTGTCAGAAACTCCAGAAGATGCCCAAGTGATGGCACTAAGTGTGGATAGACTGGCCCTTCTGGGTAGAACACATTCAGTCAGAATCATCGTGGAAACAATGGGAGTTCCTCCAGATAGTCCACAGATGACCCCTGGCAAAAAAAGCTGTCCTGGGAGACCACCTAAGCTGACAACAGCAAAAAAGCGGTATGTGTCTGACATGGAAAAGCTGAATCTGACATTTCTGAAAAGTGTGTCTGATGATAATAAATAAATAATTCTATAATTCTTTATGATTTGTAAAGTGCTTTCATATGCATCATTCAATCAACAAAAATGTATTGAGGGGCTGGCCCCATGGCCAAGTGGTTGAAGTTCTGTGTGCTCTGCTTTGGCTGCCCAGGTTCATGGGATTGGATCCTGGGCATGTACCTACTCCACTCATCAGCCATCCCATGGAGACATCCCACATACAAAAAATAGAGGAAGATTGGCACAGATGTTAGCTCAGAGCTAATCTTCCTCAAACAAAAAAAAAGGAGAGGAAGATTAGCAACAGATATTAGCTCAGGGCGAATCTTCCTCATCAAAAAAAAAAGAAAAACAGTATTGACTTCTTCACAAGGTCCCAAGCGCTATGCTAGGTAAGTGTGAGAATAGAGAAAATTAAGCCACAGACTCTGTTCTTGCATACCTTAGAGTCAGCATGAGAGAGAAACGTTTAAATGGTGACCTGTAATATAGGCTTTAGGGGCCAAAATAGATGTTTAATATTAAAAGTGCTGTGAGAGCACAAGAAAGGGAGCCTTTAATTCTGCCTGACAGGATTGGTAAAAGCTTTGAAGAGGGGAGGTAGGTCCTCTGAGATCCTGAGGTCCTGAAAATAGGACCTTGAAAGATATGTAAGATTTATCAGACAGAACATAGGTTTATTATTTGGTTCGTTTTTTTTTTTTTTTAAAGATTTTTTATTTTTTTCCTTTTTCTCCCCAAAGCCCCCCAGTACATAGTTGTATATTCTTCGTTGTGGCTCCTTCTAGTTGTGGCATGTGGGATACTGCCTCACTGTGGTTTGATGAGCAGTGCCATGTCCGCACCCAGGATTCGAACCAATGAAACACTGGGCCGCCTGCAGCGGAGCGCGCTGACTTAACCACTCGGCCACGGGGCCAGCCCTCTATTATTTGGTTCGTTTTTTAACCACTTTTTTGTTTTGATCCTTAGCACCTTCTTTGTGGAATATCACCTTCCTGTGGGCTTTTCCAAAAGTGGATTGGGAAAGACAGCTTTGATCACTGAGGTTGTTCGACTTGCCTCCAGTAAAATTACAGAAGGAGGTAAGAGAGAAACTGGTTTTCTACTCCTTAGACATTTTGGCTTTCGATGAAGTTTTGAATCTCTAATTACTCATCTGACTTTTATAGTATCATAGAATCTTAGCGGCAGAAAGAATTTTGACGTGAATCTATTTTAATTCCTTTATTTTATAAGTGAGGAAACTGGCCCAGAGGTCCTGTGACTATCCTGATGCAAGACAGCTAGTCAGTAACGTAGCTAAGACTACAACTTAAAACTCTTGATGCTTAGATCATGTTCTTTCCACTATTGCCATTTTTCTTTTCTTCGCTTTTTAAAAACAGCTTTGTCAAGATATAATTCACATACCATACAATTTAATATCTGAAATGTACAATTCAATGTTTTTTAATATATTATAGGGTTGTACAACCATCACCACAATCTAATTTTAGAACGTTTTTATCCCTCCTAAAAGAAATCCCATACTTATAAGCATTCACTCCTCAATTCCCTTTCATCCCTTAGTACTCAGCAACTCTTAATCTACTTTCTGTCTCTATCAATTTTCCCACTCTGGACATTTCATATAAATGGAATCATACAATATGTGATTTTTGTGACTGGCTTCTTTGACTTACCCTAATATTTTCAAGTTTCATTCATGTCATGGTATGTATCAGTACCCCTTCCTTTTTGTGGCTGTATAATATTCCATTGTATGGCTATACATACATTTTATTCATCCACTCATTAGCTGGTGGGCATCTGGGATGTTTCCACTTTTTGGCTATTATGGATAATATTACTATGAACTTTTGTGTACATGTTTTTATATTAACATATGTTTTAATTTCCTTTGGGTATATACCTAACAGTGGAATAGCTGGGTCATATAGTGACTATATGTTTTAACTTTAAAAATTGCTGGACTGTTTTCAACAGCTGCTCCACCATTTAACATTCTTACCATCAGTGTATGAGGGCTCCAGTTCTCCACCTCCTCACCAACACTTGTTATTTTCCATTATTTTTTTATTCTAGCCGTCCTAGTAGGTATGACGTGGTGTCTCATTGTGGTTTTGATTTGCACTTCCCTAATAAGTAATGATATTAAGCATCTTTTGCTTATTGTCCATTTGTGTATCTGTTTTGGACAAATGTCTGTTTGAATTCTTTTTCTGTTTTAAAATTTGTATTATTGGGTTGTGAGAGTTCCTTGTATATTCTAGATACAAGACTCTTATTGGTTATGTGATTTGCGAATATTTTCTCCCATTGAATGGCTTGTCCTTTCACTTTCTAAATGGTATAATTTATAGCAGAAAGGTTTTTGATTTTGATGTAGTCCTGTTTATCTATTTTTTCTTTTGTTGCTTGTGCTTTTGGTGTTGTCTTTTTTCTATCTTGTTTTAAATATTTCTAATACAAAACAAGCAAAACGGTAGTATAATAAACGTTTATGTTCCTGTCATGCAAAATTATAGCTACTTTTCTAACAGATTTTGAGAATATTTTTGCCTTAGTTTTCCAGTTTGATCCATGAACAGTTCATCATTGTTGAGTTTCTTTCTCTGGGAAGTAGTTTGAGAAGTAAAAGATAAGGTCCTAACTCTCCTATACGTTCAAGTAACTTTCTTTTATGCAGCATAGTAACATTGGGTTTTAAATTTTTCATTTTGCTTTCTTTTGTTTATTTGGTTTTTGAACCAAATATAATCCATTCATGTAGTTCAAAATTTCACAGTCCCATCTTTGTAGGCAAATAATGTTGTAAGTTTCTGTTGTATCCTTCCTGATATTTTATGCACATATAAGCAAATATGTATTTTCTTTTTTGCCCTACCCTCATTTTAATCCAAGTATTAATGTACCATATACACTGTTGTACATCTTTCCTTTAACGTTATATCTTAGGAATTTTTCATATCAGGACATAAAGAACTTCGTCAGTCCTTTATGACTGCATAATAGTCCATCAAATGGATAGGCCATAATTTAAACCCTATATTGATCAGTAGTTAAGTCATTTTCAGTATTTTGCTGTTAAAACAGTGCTTCAGTGAATAATCTTGTACATACATCATTTCTCACTTGATGTGAGTATATCCAGCACAAACATTAAAAATAAATAGTTATTTACCCTTAAAAACAGCACCTAAAGTAATTTAATGTACTCTTACTAGACAACATTGTTTCACTTTCCCCATCACCTGAAGAAGAATTAGGGGGTTTAAAAGTTTTCATGTTTACTTCCTGGCTGTATGGTTAAATTATCAGTAGCAACAGAAACTGCTCCTGAAGTTTGTTCAGAGCGTTCAAGAATGTGTAATTGATTCTGTTGGCTGAAGTAAGTATGTTTGAGGAACTTTAATGTGATTAAACTGTTTTTCTCAAAGTCCGTATGCAAAGAAAAACGTTGGATTCTTTTGTCAGGTCTTCCCCTTCTACCAATGTGACATTTGATGAGTTTCTTAAAACTTCTCTAAGTCCCAGTTTCCCCATTGTAAAATTGAGATACAGCAAGGACACAGTTCTGATATGCTCAAGTTTCAGTTAACAAAGTACCTACAAAACAAGGACTGCCTTTATTACTCGGGGATTAATGGACAGTCAAATGGGATAATAAATGTAAAGGCATAAAACTCTGAAATAGTATGTAACTAATAGTAGCTCACATTTATTGGGCACTAAATTATGTGCCAAGAACTCTACTTAGTGTTTTGCATATATTAATCACTTAATCCTTAAATTAAAAAACACCACCTATACAGATGAGGAAAGAGGAGACTGAGGCATAAATCGGTTAAGTAGTTTATCTAAGATAACACAACTGGCTTATGATAGAACTAGAATTTGAACCTAGAACTGTTTTGATTAAGTCCTGTGCTCTTAATCTGTATTGCTTCTCATGCATTATTATTATTGTTTGCAATGGTGGTTGAGTTCTCCTCATGTTTTCTGAGAAAAAGATCGTATGGGAAGTGTGGAATAAGCATCAAGCCAGGAATTGGAAGACAATTGTAGTTCTGATTATACCACACACTAATTGTGTGACCTTAGACAAAATCACTTTTCACTGTGGGCCTCTTTTAACAATAATATGGATTGGACTAGGTATTTTCAGAATCCCTTCTAACTCTTAAAAAAAATCTTCTCTGAAACATTGTTAGCAATTTATTTACATTAATTTCTTCTTCCATTTTTGCCTTTACTCGTGTTGAGTGGGAAAAAAAAAAAAGAATGAACTTAAGAAATAGATTTATGTGAGAAATATGGTAATGTACTTCAAAAATGTTCCTAGGTGGAGAGGAGAAATCTGAGTGGCACGAGATTGACATAGAGTTCTGTTTGTACATAAAGGATTTTATAGTGTCCAAAGTGCTTTTTCATCTGTTACTTCTGTTGATCCTCTCTGCACACCAATGAGGTGTAGGTGTTGTCATATATCCCTTCCCTTGGCAGGATAAGCAGATATACTAGTGGGTGTGGGCGTCCTGGGTCCAGACCTTTTGTTCACAGTTCCCTGTGTAGATCTAGATAGCAAGACCCACATCCTGTCCATGAGTAGGGAGAGAAATAAACACAGTCAAGAATTAAGATGGCAAAGATGAATAGATCAGTAGGTCAAAATGGGTAGTTTGAATGAATACCAGAGATAGTGGATTCTCTCTAACCGGGCCTTTTGTGAGCATTCTTCAGATCCGTATTAAGGGTCTAGAAGTAAATCAACTGGAAGATCACTTTACAGGTGATAAATTGTGGCTGAAGTAGTCACTGGTAAGTAACAGAACTTACTCATATCAAAGGATTCTAGTCTCAAATTCCTTCATTTTTTTTTACTTGTTAAAGCTTCATAGCAGTGAGCACAGACTCAAATACTACCATGACTTTATCCCATTTACACTTGTTATTACAGCAGAAACCTCTTCCTTTCTATCCAAGAGAGAGACTTTACCCCGCCTGAGACTGCTAACATCAGCGCCTGGAACCTTGTCTGAGTGTGACAGTAGGAGTCCCCTAGTCTTCAGCCAGAAGATAAACTCATTTTCATTATTATGTTTTTTCATTCAGTTCTTGTCTTCATTTATCCTTCATTGTCCCAGCCTCCTCCTTTTATTACACTACGTACCTACCAACTTGTCTTTTAAAAACAGTAAGTCATATTACCCTACCCCCAGTGATGTGTATGGTATGTCTTTTTACACATCCTGTGCTCATATACTTGACGTTCATTTCTCATACGAAAGCACAGCAACATAGCACTCCTTATCTTCCCCATACTATACCCAGGTTTTCTCTTTGTCTTTGCTCCTTCAGTCCTACAACCCTAACACTTTTGTGACTTACATTGACTAGATTCCTGAGAGAGATTCTAGTTAGATTTGAAAGGGAGGTGGGTGGTGTCAAGGCATGGATGGATGATGGCTCTAGTTGGGTGGCATAACATGTGCTTATACGTCTGGTTCTCCTTACAGTGGTAAAATTCCAGCAGAGATTTGTGTTTCCGGTACAGTTTGGTGGCCCAATGATAGAACACTGGTGGAATTCCAACCTCGCTTTCCAAATTTACACAAAGAAAACCCCACAGAAAAAGGTAATTCAGGAGAGTTTTGACCCTTGTCTTACCATTTATACCAGGGATTTGGAGCATACTTAAAAAAATTAAAACTAGGAATTTCTCCAGACTTAACAATAATGTTTATGATTATTATTTTTAATCTCTGTTTGCTGTTTGTTATAGACCAGATATTATGCTAAAGGCTCTACACAAACACATTATCAAATTTAATCATTAAAACAACTCTGTGAATTAAGTATATTATCTTCATTTTACAGATGAAAAAACTGAGATTCAGTGAAGTAACTTGTATAAGGTCACCGAAGCCAATAAAAGACAAAGCCAGGACTCCATGCCAAGTCTTTTGACTTTAGATTCTAAGTTTCTAACCTCTCTGCTGTGGTCCCTATTATGGAGAATTGACTGTTTGGACTGATGTAGGCTATTATCCTTAATTTGAGACTGCTTCCTTTTTTCAGGCAGAATACATAAGGTATCCAGCCCATGTCCAAACAAATATAATGTGGGTAGCGGTTTTGATCAGCTTATTCCAAATTTATAGAATTCACTTGCAACTGGTACAACAGAAATGAATAAATTATGTCCTGAGCAGTTTTTACTTCCTTCAGTAAAAGACTAGCTTTTATAATCTTTGACCTCCTCTTTGGTATGGATAGCGTGAGGAATGCATCTTGTTTGTTTTTTCAGAGGATATAAATAATACAAGTTCTTTTTGGAAAATATAGCAAAATTAGGAAGAGGAGGAAAAACACATAATTCAGCAACCTCAAGACATCCTTTATAAACATTTCAGTATATTTACATTGAATCACCTGTTTAATGGCTTTTGTTCTAATAATAAAAGAATTGTACATATTTTTTATGGAAAACTTAAAAAATATTTTTAAAAAGCAAAAATTACCTATAATCCCATCCCCAAGAAGTAACTATTATTAATATTTATATGTATCTCCTTTATCTTTTTCAAATGAATACAATATATTATATACATAAATCTTTGACGGTATTAGGGTAATTTTATAGGAAATTTTTATCCTGCTTTTTTTTAAACTTAACATTGTCTTGAGGGTTTTTATTCTTTTTTTCAAAAATATATATTTAATCTTTTATAAATATTTGACGGTTTACTATACATATAATTTAATACTCTATTTTTACCAAACATTTTAACAAATATTGTTCATATTATTTCAAACTTTTAGTAAATATCATTTTAGTGGCTACATATTATTCCATTGTAGGAATGTGCTATAATTAATAATTCCTGATTATTGAACATCTAGTTATTTCTTATTAACTTTTGCAATATACATTTTATGTGTTGTTTATTGTTTCTTTTGTATAAATTTCCAGAAGTGAAATTACTAGGCCAAAGAGTATGAATATTTAAAGCTTTTTATATTCTTTGCCAAATTTCTTGTCCAAAAGTATGTTGCCAGTTTATATTCCCAACTTCAGGCATAGGACAGCCTCTGTTTTGTGATAACCTTGATGTATCATGTATATTGTTTTGTAATTTTCCTAGCTTTAATGGCAAAAATTTGTATCGTCTTAGTTTCATTTTTTATTTTTAAGAGTGAAGTTGAAAATTTTTCGTAAGGAACTAACTTTAAACACAGAAAAAGATAATCTTCCAACTTCTTTGTGACTTATGACACCCTCTGTAATCTTCCAGGGAGAAGATTGGAAGCCAAAATATGGCAGAATATGGGTTTCCACTTAGAGTTGTCTCAGTCAAATAATTCAGCTATTTACTTCATAAAGCATGGGTTCCTTTATAAGCTGTCGTATGTTGTCACTTCAGTTGAAGTCCCCTGTGGCTCCTCTTTAATTTAACCTAAACTTTTTATTTCCTTCTTCTCTCAGCCAGAAGTCGTTGGATCTGCATCATTGCCTTTGAGAGCTGTCATTCAGTCTGAGCTGCTTTCTTTCAGTGACCAGCTTCCAGTGCAACAGGAAGGTGGTCAGACTCCACTTGGCCCCCTCAAGGTATGTAGATATACATTTAAGGAGTCAAGTATTTACAGAGCATGTGTTACTGGCTGGCCCTGACAATACAGCAGTGAACAAGAAGATCAGGGTGTCTGCTCTTGCAGCTTATCTTAAGGAAATAAACGGTTAGGGCAGCAGAAGTGCTGTGAAGGAAATAAACGGTATGGTATAATAGTGAAGACGTGGGAGGAAGCAGGAGATAGTGGTCAGGGAAGGTCTCTCTAAGGGGGTGACATTTAAGGAGAGATTTGAAGAATGAGAGGAAGAGGCTGCCAGGTAAAAGGCACAGGGAAGATCATTCCAGGGAAAAGGAATAACACATGTAAAGGCCCTGAAGTGGGAATGGGCTTGGTGTTTTTCAAGGGACAGAATGTTGCCACAAGATAGTGAGCCAAAAGGGAGAGTGGTAGAAAGTAAGATTGGCTAGGCAGACAGGAGCCGTATCATGTAGGCCAGAATAAAGTGTTTAGATATTACACTAAGAGCCAAGAAAGAACATTGAAGCATGGGAGTGACAGCTGATTTACATTTTAGAAGATTTCCGTGTGAAGAGATTGTAGGGATAAAAGGGAAAATAGGGAGGCTGTTGCATTAATCCAGAAAGGAGATGATTGATGACTTGGACTTGAATAGTGGCAGTGAACAAGGAGAGATGTGACTGAGTTTGTGCCTAGTGGAATGAATTCTGATGTGTAATTCATTGGAGAGAGGGTTCTTTCCTTGTGTTCAGAAGCATCACAATTTCTTAAGTGGCAGAATTTGAATGTGTGGCTTCAGTATAGCTTTGTTGTATTGTCCTGGTGAGCTTTTAAAATCACAGCCATGCTGAAAACATTTCCATGGCTCCTCATCACCTAAAGGATAAAAATACAGGGCTCACTGTGTGACCCCAGCCCACCACCGCAGCCTTCTCCCTTGCAGTTTCCCTATCGGTAGCCTTGTCAAGCTGTATAAAGAATCGCTAAGGTATCATGCTGGTTTATGCCTCCATGCTTTTATTCTTGATTTTCGTGCTGTTTCCTCTTCTTGCAAGCCCTCTCTGCCCTCTTCATCATCTACTTAGTAATAACTACCATTTAGTTTTAAAAAAGACTTGTGCGGGAGTAATAAATAGACTCGATGAGCTAGGAATTATTCTACCCTGGCTCTGTTGAGAAAAGTACTGTTCTAGATAGTTTGCTGTCTGTATTCAATAGAGCAGAAGAACTTTGCTGTGGGTTTTAAATAAAAAGAACAGCAAGTCCCCTTTCTCTCTAATAATTCAGTCTAAAATAGTGACCACTTTGATTCTTCATCATTTATCCTGCATCCTTTTTTACTTTTTAACATTTTTAACATTTTAAAAATAATTTCAAACTTAGAGAAAAATTGAAAAAATACTACAAAGAACTCCCACACCCTTTACCTAAACTCACCAATTATTAACATTTGTCACATTTGTTTTACAGTTGTCTGTCTACCTCTTCTCTGTCTCTTTCTTCTGGCTCCCTCTCCTGCCCGCCCCAACACAGAATTTTTTTCTGAACTAATTGAGAATATGTTACAGACATCATGCCTCTTTCCCCCTAAATTCTTGGTGTATTTCCTAGGAAGAAAGACAGTATCATACATAAATAACACTTTACAGTTATAAAAATCAATTTAACAGTGACACTACGTTCTAACTATAGTCTATACTCAAATTTCTCCAATTGTGACAATACTTCCCTTGGTAGCAGTTTTTTTCCAGTCTAGAATCATCCTGTGCATTTTACTGTCATCTCTCTCTAATCTCCTTTAGTCTGAAACAGTTCTACAGCCCTTCTTTGTACTTTGATATTTTTGAAAAGTATGTCTAGTTATTTTGTAGAATATCCTCCACTGGGGTTTACCTGAATCACTTATTACTATGATGATTGAAAGATGATGATTTTCTAACTCCACAATTAACTCCATCATTCCCTGTGCATTTGTTAATTGGTATTCTACTATATGGAAGAGTTGTCCCTTCTCCCATGTTTATTTGTATTGGTACAGGCTCATGGATTCTTACATTATTCACTAGGTTATAATCCATTACTGTTATTCATTTTGATGCTAAAATTGCCCCAGATTTGGCCAGTGGGAGCCCCTTCAACTGGATTCTGTGTCCTTTCAATATGTCTCTATCCTTTTCTGAGCACGTCCTTCTTTTCTGGCACAAGGTGATGTTCCAGGCTCATCTTGTGCACACATGTGCTGCATAATGATATTTCAGTCAATGATGGATTGCATATACAACAGTGCTCCCATAAGATTGGTACCATATAGCCTAGGTGTGTAGTAGGCTATACCATCTAGATTAATGATGCATCTCTCAGAACATATCCCCATTGTTAAGCAATGCACAACTGTATTATTAATAAATTATCTGCGTAGCTTTCCTTAATCCTGGTAAAGTAATGTATGTGCAGTCTATTAGCATACTTAGTGTTGTGGTATTTGAGATTGAGTTAACTTATTTCCTAACAATCCAGTGCTGCTTCTAACTCCTAAATTCTGATTCTGATTCTAGAAGATATTCCTACTAACTCTCTTCCTTTTGTGTTCTGTAGGTAACTGTGGAGCTTGTTATAGATAACAAGGATTTCACTGGTGTTACTACGAAGTTAAGTAGCAGCACCCAACGTACTCCACTTTGTGCTTTTACAAGTCCAGATAAGACTCTGTCAGAACCTAGCCAACATGTTACCTGTACCAAAAACCCACAGAACCTAAATCAAGTTCATGAAGAAGCGGCAAAGAAAGCACAGAATTTGGTATTCCCCAACCCAAAGTCACCAAGCTCTGTTGCGCCAAATCCTTCAACCTTCATGGCTGTGCCAGCCTCTCATAATTTAGTGAGTCAGACAAATGGGTCCACAAAAGAGAGTGCTTTGCTGTTGCATGTGCTGTTGATGGTGCCAGATGGGAAAGATTTCATTACTGGAGAATCTGAGAAACAACCACCATGCAATGTTTATTTAAATTGCAAACTCTTCAGCACAGAGGAAGTCACCAGATCTGTCATCGCATGGGGCACAACACAACCAGTCTTTAACTTTTCTCAGGTAACTTTGTACATGTCTTAACATTCCATATCCATTAGGGTTGTACAGGCGTGGGAAACAAGAATGTTTCCCAAGTCATAATCCCATTGTAAAAGAATCTATAATGTTCAGACTGGGAGGGACCTTTGTAATTTTCTGGTGTACAGATCCAATTCCGGTATTGGATGGGAAGAGGAAAAGACATTGCCAAAATTTTAGAACTTTTTTCTTTCTTTCTTTCTGTTCTAACTTGGTTGATATGGTTCACTGCTATTTCTTTTGCCTGAATTCTGAGTTCTGTTCCTTTCTGCTTCCTCTGAAACTTTGATCAGTTAAACTTCCCCCTTTCTTTTCTGTTTCTCCAATCTCTCATTTATTTTTTAATTTATTTTTCCTCACTCTCATTTGTTCCTCCACTTATTTCAGTACTCACCTGATTTCTCTGTAGAAGTTGATGCTATTGCTTAAATTCTTTCCTTTCTTGATTTTTTAAACTCTGTTCTCTTATTTTCTTCCTGACTCAACAGCTGTTCTTTTTCGGTCGTTGGGCCAGTAGGAAAACTAAGAAAAGAATGGTGACCCCAGCACTTCTCCCTTTCTCTTAGCTTTAATTATCAGTGCTCCTTCTCAGTACTCTATAGTTTTGGCACTCTTCCAAACCAACCCTCTTTTCCCGGTAGCCACCACATCTATCCTCATAACTTCAGCTACTGTTTGTATGAAGATAGCTTCCAAACCCACACTTCTATGTAGGCCAGACATTTCCCTCTAGTTTCAGATCTCTACATCTAACTACCTGCTGGTCTTCACCACCTGGATGTCTCAAAAGCACTTTCCACTTGGCACCTAACACATCACCTGGCATATTGTTAGGTATTCAATAAAGATGTGTGAATGAAAGGACTTCAAATGTGTCCAAATCTGAATTTATTATTCCTTCCAAACCTGTTTCCCCCTCCTCATTTCTGCCCTAATTCATATTATAGTTTACTCAGAAACCCAAGCATAACCTAAAAGTTGTCCTTGACTCTTTCTTACATAATTATTCACCAAGTTCAATAAATGCCATAAACTTAATTGTCTCTGGAATAAATCCTCTTACCGCTACTCCATTGCCAGTGCTTTCATTCAGGCCCTCACTCTCATTCCAAATAGCCTTTGGACTGACCTACCTGCTTCTGGCCTCTCCCTTCACTCCTTCCTCTGTGTTCCAACAGGGATGATCTTTCTAAAACGCCAGCCTAAATATTTTACTCCCCTGCTTAAAACCTTTCAGTGATTTCCCATAGCCTTTAGGACAAAGTCTAAATACTTAGTTTGGACTACAAGACCCTTTAGTAACTGTCCATACTTCTCCAGTCTCGACTCCTGCCACTCTTCCCTTCACACTAGATAGTCCAGCTGTAGTCGGCTACTTGCAGCTTCCTGAATATTCCCTTTTCCTACCTCTGTGTCTTTACATGTGCTATTCTTTCTGCCTTGAATTTCCTCTTAGCCTTCATGACTCCTATCAGGCAGAGCTTAAGATTTAGGGTTACTTTCTCCTGGAAGCTCTCTCTGAATCTCCCTATTTGTAGGTCAGGTTGCTGTGTTTTACTTTTTTTTTGGTTTCAGGGAACAGAAGTGTGCTCAAGGTACTTTATGCAATTGGAGTTTCTTAGATGAATACAAAAGTAGCTGTGCTCCGGTTCTCTGCGCTTCTGGTGTCTTCCTCTTGTCATGCCTACATCATTTCTGGTTTCACCCTTTTTGCCTCTCGTTTTTTCTATTGGGGCATATCTCTCCTCTCCTGTTGTATTACAGCCAAAGTTCCTTCAAGTTGGTGGGCCTCGACTCTGCCATTAATTTAACTGACTCTGGTTTTCTTTGTGAGTTCTCTTTTCTCTTTCAACTACCAGCTGGCTGGCCAATTCTAGACTAATTTTACACTGAAAATCCAGATAAACAATTGGCCTTACTATTTATCAAGACACGTGTTGGGCAGTGATTTTTGCATTAGGCCATATTACCCAACCAGTGGATTGGCTGCCCTGTGATTAGGTGCTCAATCCTTGTCTATTCAGTAGCCATCTTTGTTTCAAAAACATCTATTTCTCAGCAGGGGTTTACAAATGGGTCAGTTTGCCTTAGAAAGGGTTAGATGAGCTTGGCAGGTACCATATTTGACATGTCTTACAACCTTCTCTGTGTCCTCAAAGCCCCGTCTTATATAAGCTTTGTCATCAGAGAACTCATACCATTTTGTCTTTGGCCTTTGTATGTTCGTCTCTAACACCAGACTGTGGCTTCAGACTGAGGATACAGAGTGGGTTTTATTTTAATGCCTTCAGCTCCTAGCACTGTGTGTGGCACACAGTAAGTGGGCTTTCAGGAAACAGTTGTTGAATAAAAGTGTAAATTAATTTATCTCAGGTGTGGGTTTTTGTTTTCTTTTGTTTGGTTGTTCCTCTCCCCAGGTGATTCCTGTCTCTCTGTCTTCCAAATACCTGGAAAGGCTTAAGAACAACGTGATGGTAATTGAAACTTGGAACAAGGTGCGGAGCCCAGGACAGGACAAGCTGCTCGGGCTGGTGAAACTCCCCCTCCATCAGTTTTACATGTCATTCAAGTAAATAGGATCTTTTGGAGTATTCTTTATTTTATATCTTTAACTTTGTATGGACTGAAAAGGAATTCTTTTGGTTTGCAAACATGACTAGCCCCAAACTTCCTTGGAGGACTTTTCTCAATTTCACCACAGTGGCTCCTCTTCCTCTTATGTTAAAGCGATCTTACAGACACTGGTTACCATGGTTCAGGCCTTATGCTAAGAACCTTACATATATCAAGTCATTTAATCCTCACAACAGTCCTCTGAGGCAGGTAACTTTTACTTCCCTGTTTCACAGATGAGCCAACAGAGGCACAGAGAAGTTAAATAACTTGTCATATCTATCGTAACTAGTAGAATCAGAGTTAGAACCCAGGGAGCCTGGCTCTAGGGTCCACTCTCCTCATCAAGAAGCTCTACTGCCAAAGGTTGTCACCTCATAAAACTAATGGTTTACCTCTTTGTCCCAAAGCATTAGTGTTGTTCACATCAACTGTTTGCAAGATTTCTGTACTGAGTGTTATCTTTTAGGCCTTCAGATTTGATTCCTGTACCTCCCTTATCACTACCCAACACCTAGATGGGGTATTGATTTACCTGAAGGTTAGTTCTACCCTCAGGACAGACTGTTCATTTTTCATTTTGATTCAAGGTGCTGATTTTTAATTATTTTAGCCCTGACTTCTTTCCTAACAGCCTTCTCATGGTTCTGTGTTTTAAATGCTATGTTTTACATTTTGCAAAGAGCACTTTTGTGGGCGCTATCTAATGTGAGCCTTTCTATAACCCCAAGAGGTATTATCATTATCCCCATTTTACAAATGACGAAACTTGTCCTTTGACTTGGAGAGGTCACCTCTCTGGTTTTCTTTTTGTCGTCTGTAAAATGAGGGTGCTGATAAATCCCTATCTCCCCCTTGAAGCAGTTGTGAGGATCCAGTGAGAAAATAAATGGGTAAGCTTTCTGTGAACAGTTAAATACTTATGATGGCAACCTTGGAAAGCAGCGTCAGGCTAAGGGGTACTGCTGGAATCATGGATGTCGCCATCAACATAGGCTTTTGGCTTTTTCCCCTTTTTTTAGTGATAATATTAGTCTGGTCTGGTAGTTCCCCCCCTTCTCATTTCATTAAATCACATTCTTTGCTGAGAGAGCATAAAACAATAGTAGCTACCAGTTACTGAGCACTTAACGGTATTTTATATTTATCATCTCACTTTAGTCCTAACAAGAGCCCTTTGATGGAAGTTTTATTAGTTCCATTTTACAGATAAGGAAACAGACTTAGAAAGGCTAAATTGATTATTTAGAGTCATACAGCAAGTAAATGGCTGAGCTAATTATTCAGCATGTGTGATGAAGAGCATTTGGACTTTTTCTCATCTGTTAATAGTGGATAATATCAATCTTTGCAGTGTTAGAAAGGTTATAGAAACTCTGTAAAGTGCTTACTACATAGTAAGCGCTCAATCGATGGCAGATATTATTAATGATATGATCCAAATCTTATCTGCCAGATTCCAAAGGCCATACTTTTTTCTAGTTGACACACTGTCTACCTGTAAAATAATGCAATTCAGCAAGCCTCTACTGAGATAGTGCTAAATCCCAGACACTGCGCTTGGGGCCATGATGGTACAGATAATCAGACACATTCTCTGCCCTCAGATTGCTATGTTTGGCACTTATCTGCCTGGTAATGTTAATTCAATGGATTATGGATAGAATCATGTTTTTTCAAACCACCATTACTTTTCTAGTTATTGATGCATTTTTAACAAACTAAGAAAATGAGCCAAGTAAGAAATGAAGCAAGTGTATGACACAATTGATGATTGTTATTTGCTCATCCACAATTTCTCTCCCTTTAGAGATCCCAAGATTTCTCACCTGCTGCTTGATGCTCAGTACCCAGTTGTTGCTGTTGACAGCTACATGCCTGTGATTGATGTGTTCTCAGGCCACCAAAATGGAAGTCTTCGGGTCTTTTTAGCAATGGGTTCTTCAGATCAAATAATAGCACTACAAAGATTAAAGAATGAAGAAGGAACGCTTCCTCCCTTCAGCCCTAGGCCACCCCATTTCCTGGACCAGCCATCTACAGCATCTGTTGCTCTGGTAATGACTAAACACTTGATTGTTTACAAAAACCGTAATCTCATTTTAAGTTGTACATTGTGATATTTTGATATATGTATATGTTGTAAAATGATTACCACAATCAAGCTAATTAACATATCACTTCACCTAGTTACCCTTTTTTTTATGGTGAGAACACTTAATATCTACTCTCTTAGCAAATTTCAAGTATCATAATCTCATTTCATCTTGCATCTTTTAGTGAAACCATTGCCCCACATCTTTATTTTAGTAGTGAAAGGATCAAAGAAAGAACTTAATTGCACTCCAGTACTTGCTATAGATCAAAGGAATCATTGGTATTTTTCTTTTATGGTTTAAACGGATATCTGTGTCCTCTGAGCTCTTTGGATTTATATAGAAAATCTAATTGGACAACCAGATCTTAACTCTCTAATTTACTATCTTACTTACCTTTAAAAAAATTGGAGTGAGGGACCGGCCCAGTGGCGCAGCAGTTAAGTTCACACTTTCTGCTTCGGCAGCCCAGGGTTCACCAGTTCAGATCCCGGGTGCAGACATGGCACCGCTTGGCAAGCCATGCTGCGGTAGGCATCCCACATATAAAGTAGAGGAAGATGGGCATGGATGTTAGCTCAGGGCCAGTCTTCCTCAGCAAAAAGAGGAGGATTGGCAGCAGATGTTAGCTTAGGGCTCATCTTCCTCAAAAAATAAAATAAAAATAAAAAAAATAAATAAAAATTAACAAACTGGAGTGAACCTAAAACTGCTTTAAAAAAAGTTTTAATTAAAAAAAAAAGATAATCTGGGGGAAGAAAATTGAGGGTACATGGTGGAGAGTGATCCCAAATGTAAGCGAGCAAAACTTTTCTTTTTTTTCAGGAAATTAGCCCTGAGCTAACTGCTGCCAATCCTCCTCTTTTTGCTGAGGAAGACTGGCCCTGAGCTAACATCGTGCCCATCTTCCTCTAGCCAGCAAAATCTTATTGTGTGTCTTGACCAAATCCATGTTGGAAAGTTATAGTACAGTTCCTTGCTTTTTTACTAATAACTTAAAAGTAATTTGGTTTGTATGGTGCTATACGATTGAGAAAGCACATTAACATACTTTATCATGTTTATTCCCCTAACTACATGAGGTGGATCATTGTCATTCTCTTTTATAAGTGATGAAACAGAGAATCAGAGAGGTTATGTTATTTTTCCAGGGTCACATAGCTAAGAATGGAAGAATTGGGGTTCAGACACAAGTCTTTTGACTCTAAGTCCACTATATCATTGCACTATATCATGTCCTGCTGTATCTTAACATTTGGTGTCTTTACCAGTATTGCCAAATCTCCGTCTCTACACCATTTAAGTATATTATGTTTTTGGGGGGGTGGGAAGGGTTTGTTTTTTTGTTTTTAAAGATTTTGTTTTTTTCCTTTTTCTCCCCAAAGCCCCCCAGTACATAGTTGTATATTCTTAGTTGTGGGTCCTTCTAGTTGTGGCATATGGGATGCCGCCTCAGCATGGCCTGATGAGTGGTGCCCTGTCTGTGTCCAGGATTCGAACTGGCGAAACCCCTGGGCCTCCGGAGCGGACCACACAAACTTAACCACTCAGCCACAGGGCCGGCTCCTACGTTATGTTTTTTAATCTGAGTCTGAATGACAAATTTAATGTCTCTAGCAAAGAAATAACTATTAGGAAAATAACTGTTAGTAGGTTATTGTTTATTAGTTATGAAGTCACTTTACTGTTTCTATAGTATATTAGTATCTATCAATAGATAATAGTGATTTTTTAAATTTAAAAATGACATAAAATTAAAATAAAAAATCATCTATAATATTCCCAAGTCTTATTTAGGTGTCATGGGGCTCTCATATTGCAGTGTAGACTCAGATTTTGTGGAAATTCCATACTAAAAGTTAGAAAATATTACTCACTGTGAGCACGAAAGAAGTCCTTGAAAGGTATGATATCTACAAATACAATTATTTTTCCTCCTACATTCATTTCCCTCATCCAGCTCAGCATCTGCAGAACTGAATTCTTAAATTACAGTACTATATAGCCAAATTAAACAGCTGCTGTAATTCTGAGACTTTCCCCCCCCCATATTTTTCTTCTCTGGGGAGTCAAATTGCAAATTAGAATGTTAAATCATGTCAACATATAAATCATAAAATCTGATCCTTATCTGAATCTTGAATTTCCCCTTTGAATAGTCCCAGTAATCAGTCATCTGGTGTCTGCTGAGACTGTATAGAATAGAGGTAAAGAACATTGGCTCTGGAGAAAGGTCAGACTACCTGAGTTCAAGCCCTGGTTCCAGTGTTATCATATATGCATATTAACTTAGCTAATATAGGTGAAGGGCTTAGTACAGTGCCTAGCTCATAATCAATAATAAATACGTTATTAATTGTTATTAGTAGAAGTACCTTTGGTAACAGTGTATCCACTACCTCCTCAAGTAGTCCTTACCATTATTGAACAGTCTCAGTGTTATTTCTAATCTCATTAAAAATAGTAAGTAAATTAATACCTATTTGCTTCAGATATATATTCTTTATCCTATTAAGGAACTAGCCTTCTATTCTTAGTGTACTAAGAATCAGGAACAGATGTTAAATTTTATTAGATGCCTTTTTAGCCTCATTGATATAGTCATGTTTTTTCCTTCATTCCATTAATGCACTGGATTACGTTTTTGGATTTCCTAATATTGACCCAGTCTCACAGTCTGGAGTAAATCCGGCTTGATCTGATTATAGTGAGCAATTGTGAGATTTATACACAATGAAAGTTAAGTATCTGTTTTAGTATCAGCTAATTAACTGAGCTTATTTCCTCATCTATACTCAGACTTCATAGAAAAGCAGGAATATTCTAAGCAAATTACCTTTTAAAGCTCACCAGTGTCTCTGTTTCGTTTAATAGGCAGAGGACCAAGGAAATGGTTTGATGGAGCACCACTTCGATCTCCACGTAGACAAGGTTAAAGGGCTCGCCCCTCTTCAGGCAACAGTCTGGGGAGAGGCGGATTGTTATGTCCAATACTACTTTCCAGTTCAAGACTCGCAATCCAGTGTGCTAAAAGGACCCGAGTTCCCTGAAAATGGTAGGTTTGGGAGAATTAGGTCTTCTCATTATCGTATGGTTCTTTTATTGGATATACTTAGGATTTTTTTTTCCTGAGCGAATTTTACATTGCTCAGTGTTTCTAGTCTTAACTGCATAGTATAAGAGATAGGCTAAGTTTTTATTTTTTTTTCTTAAATTGTTTTTTGTAAATTTTATTTTGATTTGATTTCAAATTTATGGAAAAGTTGCAAAAATAGTGCAAAGAATTCTGTATACCCTTTACCTAGCTCCATCAATTATTTACATTTTGTCCCATGTTATGTCATTTACATACCTACTCACTCTTATTATATATAAACATATAGTTAATTCTCATTGTCCATGGTAGTTAAATTCTATAAAGTTATCGAGAACACTAAATTGGAGAATACTGAACCATTGCTCCTGGGGGAAATAGGTACATATACATATCTCACATAGATCATAATCTTAAATCCTAAAAACAGCTTATCCTGGTAGATTCTATTTTATTTTACAAAAGAGAAAAAGAGGTTCAGAAGTGTTAAGTGACTGAGGCCACCCCCAACAAGTGCCATGGCTGGCATTCAAACCCCATCCAACTGGCCTCAGAGCCAGAGCTTCTTGCACTGCACTGCACTGCCCTGCGCTGCACTGCCCCCTCCCATCTCCATCTTCTGGTCGTCCCTGAGAGCTAAAGCAAGAAGGCAGAGTGTTGCCTCTTTTGATCTCAGCTGGGGATGAGTAAGTTGAGTGACTCAAATTTTTTGCCATTCTCAGCATGTCAGCAAGTAACCACAAAAGTTCTGCCGGTATTGGTTTTGGGGTTCAGATAAGGGACTTATACCCACAATATGTAAAGAACTCTTACATATCAATAATAAAAAGACTACTCAATTAAAAAATAGGCAAAGGATCTGAATAGGCATTTCTCCAAAGATATACAAATGGTCAATAAGCACATGAAAAAATACTCAGCATCACTAGTCATTTGGGGAATGAAAATCAAAACCACCATGAGATACTATTTCATGGTCACTAAGATGGCTGTAATTAAGAAAACAGAAAAAAACAAATGTTGGCAAGGATGTGGAGAAATTGGAATCCTCGTACATTGTCCACCAACAAAGGGATCCCTTTGTTCTGCATTATCATGGGACCTTAGGGGACCATAGCTACTAGTGATATGGGCATTGGTAGGAGTAATAAAGTCCAAAGATACAGATTCTGCTTCCAGGTCTGTGACCTACTAGCTCTAAGACCTTTGAGTTCTCCATGTAACCTCAAGGTGTCCATATCCCATCTGTGAAGTCGGAGTAATAACACCTGCTTTGTTTTCTTTATAAGAGTCTTGGAGGATAAAACTGAATAATACTGGATATTAACATACTGTCTTACTACATACAAAACACTAAATGATGTGTTGGATGATTCTGTATTCCTTTTCTTTCCCAAAGGAATCACTCTGAAGCCTTTCAGATCTGCAACCACACTCTGTATTCCAGATCCCATCTTTAATAGTGAGCACCATCATTCTCTCCTGTTGCCAACTGAAGTTCCAGTGCAAAGGCTCCTACTCAGTGCCTTCTCTGCACAGGGGCTTGTGCCTGGAGGTGGAGTCCAATTTGAAATCTGGTGCAGGTACAGTGTGGAGAACCCAATCCTGTGCCTAGGAGGGAAGTGCACCATCATAGAGCCTCCTTCCCTTAACCAGCCTAGACTGAACTGTAAGGAAGCTAAGCAGTCCCTTCTGCCTTGTTTTATATTATTTGGGTTTGATAGTGACTGTTCTCCAGAATTTACTGAAATCTGTTACTTTATTAGGCTCTTGGGAGCTATTCTGTCTTATGCTTCTAACCACTACTTACATTTGTAAGTGAAGTTATATCCATTTTATGCCCCAGTCACCTTTATTCTGCTGCTCTTACTGCCTTATTTAGTTCAGGCCCTCATCATATCATGCCTCAGTTACTGTGATAGCCTCCTAACTGGCCTCTCTACTTTTAGATTCATTTCTCATAATCTGTTCTTCCCACCACCAGAAAAGTAGACTTCATAAAATACAAATCCACTCATGTCACAGACTTTGGCAGATTTCCAGGAAAGATAGCATGAATACAGATGATCAGCCTCCTCCTTTGCATCCCCACCCCCAAGGACCAAATAAAATGACTAAATGAATATAAATATAAAAGGAGAGGAAACAGCATCAGGAACAGAACTAGGGAAGAGTACCATCTACTTGCCAGACACTTCCTAAATACAGTCAGGTGGAAATTAGGTTTTATTTACAACTTCGTGATCTAAGAATGGGATGTTTTGATAGGGGAAGGAAATAAAGTAGGTACTAAGAGATCCTCATTACCCCTTCAAATTTGAGGGGTATGGGCCTGAAGCTGTAGAAGATGGGACTGCTCCACTTAGAACCACTTGTGCTGCTGCAGGAGGGCAGCTTTCAGGAGGAGCTACTCCCAAATGGCCAGGCCAGATGCAGATACCTCAAACAAAGCCTGTGGGAAGCTGGCCATTGTCCTGAACACAGCATAATTTATAGACTTCCTCCTCCACATAATGGACAGTAGATCCAGCCAGACACAACCACAGCTATATACTACAAATACAGAGCAATAAGGCTCCAAAGATAACTTGATACTGAAAGCTGGTCCCTGGGGCAGACTGAATTATTGATCCATCTCATTCTTCCAACTGACAGTTTGTGCTTTTGTGGCTTACAGATACTATTATCCTAATGTGAGAGACCAGATGGTCGCCAAAGGAACCTTACCATTATCAAGGATCTGTGCCATGGTAACCATGCAACACCGTGAGGATGTGGGAATACAGACCTTTAATCTCCCTTTAACCCCCAGACTTGAGAACAGGAAAGAACTGAGGAACCAGTCATCAGGTAATTGAAGACTAGTTTGTCTTTCCTTTTCAGTCAGTATACATAAATATTCATTTTCTCTCTGAATTAGTAATTCTTCACATTTTGTGGTACTTAACCCTTTTAAAAATCTGAAAACTATGAGACTCCTCTTAGAAAAATGGGTGTGGAAAATGCACTGCAGATTTCACATAGAATTTTAGAAAATTCATAGTTCCATAGCATGTCTTATATAAATGTTGCTTGTGTCATTTCAGCTTTAACTTCAGCAAGTATTTAATAAACCCTCAGAGCATAAATCCTAAATATTGTATAGGTGTACTCAGAGAATTATTATTCCATGGCAACATAAGCAGATGTGGGATTGGTGGAATATAGTTTAGCATGAGCTGGGAATTCACTGTAATGGAGGAGGTTAGGATTTAAAGTTGGAGGGGATTGATTAGAATTTGGAGTTTTGAATTATATTCTGTGGTTCCAGCAGCGTGACCTACCCTCCAAGAACATCATAAGATAACTAGGATTAGCCTCCTAAATCAAGTTACTGTGACTGCTTGCTGGAGAGTATCTGCTAAAACAAAAGATTTTGTCTTGCCATGATGAAGATTGAGTTGTTCCTCCTTGCCCTCCTTGATCAGCTTGTTCTGTTTTCCCTTAAAGCTTCCCCTGAAATGTGATAGTGGGATGGTTAGAATTTTTATGAAAAAATGACATGAGAAGGATGTTTCAGGTGGTGGTGGTAAGAGGGTGATAGAAGTATAAAAGTGTGAAACCTTTAAAGTTTACAAAGAAGAAAGGCTAGAATCCATCTCAATTCTATAAAAATAACTGAGAGTTTAGAAAATATGGGATTAAAGTTCCACCTCCAATAACTGTGTGATCTTGGCAAGCAATTGAATCTCTGAGTCATTATTACTTAGATGTAAAGTGAAAATAGTAACTTCTGTTCTGCCTTTATTAATCCTAAAGTACAATAACATAATGTGATTTTGATCATGGACAGGTTCTCTAATGCTAAGGCCCCTTATTTTTCATTAGGATTGTAGTGTTTATCTTCTTCCTTCCTGACCAGGACTTGGGGTTTGGTAGGACAGAGATTCTTCCAACCAACCTTTTTATCTTTTTTCCTTTTGTCCTCATTCTTCAGGTTTATTGGATGTGGGCCTTAGGTACAGGCGTACTCCAAGGACAGCAGAGGGAGTTCTTGCTGCCCGAGCTGTCTCTATCTCAGTCCAGATTATCAGAGCCTGTGGTCTACAAGCAGCAGCCAAGTAAGTCCACCTTAGAAAAGCAACTCTCAAGTTTTTTCCACTGTAGTCCCTATGATAGATGATGCTCAGATACACAAAACTTTCTTGTGTACAATTTCCAGTTCATTAACCACAACTCTACTTTTTTCTTTTTCTCTTAAGAAAGCATATAAGAATATAAGTGAATAAATCACATGCAAACTTTGCTATTTTAATGTTATTAGGAACTTAGTTCCTTGACCTTGTCCAACAATTTTATCTTCTACCCTACTTAACCACCTATTCCCAAAGTCATACCCCACACCCTCAAACCACGCCAGGACCAATTATTAGAACTCCTCTAAAATCTCATGTTCGGTCTCTCAGTACCACTTCCTATTTTTTTTAGCTTGTTCTCTTTCAGTCTGTTCTGAATACAGAAACCAGTGATCCTATGAAAACTCAAGTCAGATCTTGACACACCTCCACTTAAAACTCACCAATAACTATCCATCTCATTTAAAGTAAAAGCTAGGGCGGAGCAAAATGGCAGGGTGAGCTGACCCAGGATTCTCTCCCCTCCAAAATACAGCAAAGGATTGGAAAAACTGAATTTCAGAGAATAAATCTAATGCCAACACATTAGAGACCTACAATACCAAGAAGGCAGAGAACATAAACCTTGCTAACGGCCTCAGAGGCACTGGAATGGGTAGGAGAGAACATCGCCCCCCTCCCCTAGAGTCTGTGATCCCTGCTGCCCCTGTCTGGGAAGGAGCGGGGGAGGGGCTGCACAACCGGGGGAATCATCCAGGACTCCCGCTGCTGGTTCAGTGGAAACCCTCTGACGGGGGAAAGCTTCCATGCACAGGGACCCCATAAACCCAGGGCCTCTGGAGACCAGAGAACGGAACTGATCTGAATCTAGATCCGCACGTGAGAATAGCAGCCCCTCCCTCATGGAAAAGTGCACTGGGCCCCCGCCATCTTGCCCGAAGGTGGAGAGCTCAGAACGTGGGGCACTCAACCCCATCTAGTGGCAACAGGCTGTAACTGCAACCGAATTCTACCACCATGCAAAAAAACCGCTCCTCTACCATCCAGCAATTTATAAAAGCCCCAGACCAGAAGGAAAACAATAAAAACATAGAATTAAATCCTGAGGACTTGGAATTAGGTAAACTAAGTGATAATGAGTTCAGAGCAGCTATAATCAAAAAACTCAATGAGGTAGAGAGAAAGATAGAGAAACAAGCCAATAAGTTCTGGAGTTACTTCACAAAAGAGATTGAAATTATAAAGAAGAATCAAACAGAATTACTAGAGATGAAAAACACAATGGACCAGATAAAACAGAATACGGATTCCCTGAATGCCTGTGTAGACACCATAGAAGAGCAAATTAACATAATTGACAATAGACAGGCTGAATGGCTCCAGACAGAGGAAGAAAGAGAACTAAGAATTAAAAAAAAACGAGGAAAATCTCCGAGAGATAGTGGATTCAATGAGGAGTAACAACTTAAGGATCATAGGAATTCCCAAGAACGTGGAAAAGGAAAATGGAGCAGAAGTGTGCTTAACGAAATTATTGACAAGAACTTTCCAAATCTAGGGATTGACGGAGAAATGTGTATAGAGGAAGATTTCAGATCTCCTAGATTTGTCAATGTAAAAAGACCTACTGCAAGGCACATAGTAGTACAATTGGCAAGAAGGAAAGATAAAGAAAGACTACTCAGGGAAGTAAGAAAAAAAAGGAGAATAACCTACAAAGGAGCCCCTATCAGACTTTCAGCGGATTTCTCTACAGAAACCTTACAAGCTAGGAGAGAATGGAGTGACATAGTCAAAGCTTTAAAAGATAAAAATCTTCAGCCAAGAATATTCTATCCAGCAAGAATTTCCTTCAGATATGAGGGAGAAATTAAATCTTTTACAGACAAAAGTTAAGGGAATTTGTAACTAAAAGCCCTCCACTACAAGAAATCCTCAAGAAAGCTTTCATACCTGAAAAAAGGGAGAAAGGGGTCACAATCCACAGACTAGGGAGACCGATGGATAGAACCAGAACAGGATAGCAAATATTCAACTATAGCATTAGAGTAAAGGTAAGGAAACTACCAAAGCAAGGACGATCTTATCACTCTAACTACAAATTTATAACGCGAGTTGGAATAAGAAATGAAAATAATTATTTAGGAGGGGAAGAGCAAAGGGTCTAAATCAGTATTGGCCAAGTAAGTAAGAGACCGCCAGAGAATAGACTATATTATACACAACATTCTAAATACAAACTTCGGGGTAGACACTAAAATAGAATACAGAACAGAGTCACAAATCATAAATAAGGAAAAATCTGAGAAACCCAGCATAAGAAACTGCAGTATTAAATGGGTAGGCTAAAGCACACAGGAAAAGAAACAAAGGAAAACAAGATAATGAGTGACAGATTGACAGCATTAAGTCCACATGCATCAGTAATCACTCTCAATGTAAACGGATTGAACTCTCCAATAAAAAGACACAGAGTGGCAAAATGGATTAAAGAACAAGATCCAACAATTTGTTGCCTCCAGGAAACACACCTCAGCCCCAAGGACAAACACAGGCTCAGAGTGAAGGGCTGGAGGACAATACTTCAAGCTAATAGCAAGCAAAAAAAGGCAGGTGTTGCAATTCTTATATCAGACTAAGTGGATTTCAAAATAAGACAGGTAAAGAGAGACACAGAGGGACAATATATAATGACAAAGGAACACTTCATCAAGAAGAAATAACGCTTGTAAATATCTATGCACCCAACACAGGAGCACCAAGATTCATAAAGCAACTATTAACAGACCTAAAGGAAGATGTTAAAAACATCACAATAATAGTAGGGGACCTAAACACCCCACTCACATCAATGGACAGATCATCCAGACAGAAAATCAACAGGGAAATAGTGGAGCTAAATGAAAAACTAAAACAATTGTACTTAATAGACATATATAGATCACTTCACCCTGAAAGAGCTGAATACACATTCTTCTCAAGTGCACATGGAACATTCTCAAGGATAGACCATATGTTGGGAAACAAGGTAAGCCTCTACAAATTTAAAAAAATTGAAATAATAACAAGCATCTTCTCCGATCACAGTGCTATAAGGCTAGAAATTAATTATAAGAAAAAAGCTGAGAAAGGCACAAAGATGTGGAGACTAAACAACACACTACTGAACAAGCAATGGATCATTGAACAAATTAAAGAAGAAATCAAAAAATACCTGGAAACAAATGAAAATGATAGCATGCCATACCAACTCATATGGGATACAGCAAAAGCTGTATTAAGAGGAAAATTCATCGCAATACAGGCACATCTTAACAAACAAGAAAAATCCCAAATAAGCAATCTTAAACTACACCTAACTGAACTAGAGAAAAAAGAACAAATGAAGCCCAAAGTCAGCAGAAGGAGAGAAATAATAAAAATCAGAGCAGAAATAAATACTATTGAAACGAAAAAGGCAGTAGAAATGAAACAAAGAGCTGGTTTTGTGAAACAAAGTAGATCAATGAAACAAAGAGCTGGTTTTGTGAGAAGATAAATAAAATTGACAAACCCCTAGCCAGACTTACAAAGAAAAAAAGGGAGAAAGCTCAAATAAACAAAATCAGAAATGAAAGAGGAGAAATAACAACAGACTCTGCAGAAATACAACGGATTATGAGAGAATACTACGAAAAACGCTATGCCAACGCAAGGGATAACCTAGAGGAAATGGATAAATTCTTGGACTGCTGCAATCTCCCAAAGCTCACTCAAGAAGAGGCAGACAATTTGAGCGGACCAATCACAAGGAAAGAGATTGAAACAGCAATCAAAAACATCCCAAAGAATAAAACCCCAGGACCAGATGGCTTTCCTGGGGAATTCTACCAAACTTTCAGAGAGGATTTAATACCTATCCTTTTCAAGCTATTCCAAAAAATTAGGGAAGTTGGAACACTTCCTAACACATTTTATGAGGCCAACATCACGCTGATACCAAAACCTGACAAGCACCCCACGAAAAAAGAGAACTACAGGCCAATATCACTGATGAACACAGATGCAAAAATTCTAAACAAAATTTGGGCAACCTGAATTCAGCAATACATCAAAAGGATCATACATCATGATCATGGGGGATTCATACCAGGGACACAGGGATGCTTCAGCATCCGCAAATCAATCAATGTGATACACCACATCAACAAACTGAGGAATAAAAACCACATGATCATCTCAATAGATGCAGAGAAGGCATTTGACAAGATCCAACAGCCATTTATGATAAAAACTCTGAACAAAATGGGCATAGAAGGGAACTACCTCAACATAATAAAGGCCATATATGACAAACCCATAGCCAACATCATACTCAATGGGCAAAAACTGAATGCCATCCCCCTGAAAATAGGAACAAGACAAGGATGCCCTCTATCACCACTCTTATTTAACATAGTGCTGGAGGTCCTGGCCAGAGCAATCAGGCAAGAAAAAGGAATAAAAGGAATCCAAATAGTGAGGGAAGAAGTGAAACACTTGCTGTTTGCAGACGACATGATCTGTATATATAGAAAACGCCAAAGAATCCATTGGAAAACTCTCAGAAGTAATCAACAACTACAGCAAAGTTGCAGGGTACAAAATCAATTTGCATAAATCAGTAGCATTTCTACACTCTAATAACGAACTAACAGAAAAAGAACTCAAGAACACAATACCATTCACAATCGCAACAAAAAGAATAAAATACCTCGGGGTAAATTTAACAAAGGAAGTGAAGGACCTATATAATGAAAATTACAAGGCCTTTCTGAGAGAATTGGATGACGACATAAGGAGGTGGAAAGACATTCCACGTACGTGGATTGGAAGAATAAACATAGTTAATATGTCCGTTCTACCTAAAGCAATCTACAGATTCAACGCCATCCCAATCAGAATCCCAATGACATTCTTTACAGAATTAGAACAAAGAATCCTAAAATTCATATGGGGCAACAAAAGACCCCGAATTTCTAAAGCAATCCTGAGAAAAAAGAACAAAACGGGAGGCATCACAATCCCTGACTTCAAAACATACTACAAAGCTACAGTAATCAAAACAGCATGGTACTGGTACAAAAACAGGTGCACAGATCAATGGAACAGAATTGAAAGCCCAGAAATAAAACCACACATCTATGGACAGCTTATCTTCAACAAAGGAGCTGAGGGGATACAATGGAGAAAAGCAAGTCTTTTCAACAAATGGTGCTGAGAAAACTGGAAAGCCACATGTAAAAGAATGAACAGTGACCGTTCTTTTTCACCATTCACAAAAATAAACTCAAAATGGATCAAAGACCTAAAGGTGAGACCTGAAACCATAAGGCTTCTAGAAGAAAACGTAGGCAGTACACTCTTTGACATCAGTATTAAAAGGATCTTTTCGGACACCATGTCTTCTCAGAGAAGGGAAACAATAGAAAGAATAAACAAATGGGACTTCATCAGACTAAAGAGCTTCTTCAAGGCAAATGAAAACAGGATTGAAACAAAAAAACAACCCACTAACTGGGAAAAAATATTTGCAAGTCATATATTTGACAAAGGCTTAATATCCATAATATATAAAGAACTCTCACAACTCAACAACAAAAAATCAAACAACCCAATCAAAAAATGGGCTGGAGACATGAACAGACATTTCTCCAAAGAAGATATACGGATGGCCAATAGGCACATGCAAAGATGCTCATCATCGCTGATCATCAGGGAAATGCAAATCAAAACTACACTAAGATATCACCTTACACCCATTAGAATGACAAAAATATCTAAAACTAATAGTAACAAATGTTGGAGAGGTGGAGAAAAAGGAACCCTCATACACTGCTGCTGGTGGGAATGCAAACTGGTGCAGCCACTATGGAAAACAGTATGGAGATTCCTCAAAAAATTAAAAATAGAACTACCATACGATCCAGCCATCCCACTACTGGGTATTTATCCAAAGAGCTTGAAGTCAGCAATCCCAAAAGTCCTGTGTACCCCAATGTTCATTGCAGCATTATTTACAATAGCCAAGACATGGAAGCAACCTAAGTGCCCATCAACAGATGAATGGATAAAGAAGATGTGGTACATATATACAATGGAATACTACTCAGCTGCAAAACAGAACAAAATCATTCCATTTGCAATAACATGGATGGACCTTGAGGGAGTTATGTTAAGTGAAATAAGCCAGCTAGAGAAGGATTATCTGTGTATGACTCCACTCATATGAGGAATTTAAAAATGTGGACTAAGAACAGTTTAGTGGATACCAGGGGAAAGGTGGGGTGGAAGGTGGGCACAAAGGGTGAAGTGGTGCACCTACAACACGAATGACAAACATTAATGTACAATTGAAGTTTCACAAGATTGTAACCTATCATTAACTCAATAAAAAGAAATTTTTAAAAATAAAGTAAAAGCTAGACCCCTTAAAATGGCTATAAGAACCCACGTGATCTGACCCTGATATCTTTCTGACCTCATCTCCTCCTGCTAGTCTCCCCTCTGCTGCTCCCTTCAGGGCACTGGCATTTTATTGCTTCTGAACACACCAAGCTCATGTCCCCCTCAGGGCCTTTGTCTTACTTTTTTCTCTGCCTGAAACACTGTTTCTGTATATAAACAACGTGCCCTTCCTTTACCTCCTTCAGTATCTTTGCTCATACTTCTCCCTACCTTGAATGTTCTTCTTTTTGTCTGCTAAACAAATGCCTATTTTCTTTCAAGAGTTTGCAGCTTCTTTGCAGCCTTCCTTAATCTCTCCCTATATGCAGACAGAATTGGTGCTTTGTCCTTTGTCTGTTAGCATCTTGGTTGCAGCACACATCACTCAGTTTCAATTATTTGCATACACGAGGTTCCCTCCACTAGGCTGTGAGTTCCTCTGGTCACAAGCACTGCCTGAACTTGTGTCTGCCCCCCAAACACATAGCATAGTTCTGGCACATAACACGTGCCCAGTGAGAAAGAGGACTAGGTCATGCTCCTGCTGTAGACTAGTTCACTTCAGACACGTTTGTTTTTTTAAGGATTGGCACCTGAGCTAACAACTGTTGCCAATCTTCTTTTTTCTTTTTTTTTCTGATTTTTCTCCTCAAATTCCCCAGTACATAGTTGTATATTTTTTTATAGTTGTAGCATGTGGGGCACCACCTCAGCATGGCCTGATGAGTGGTGCCATGTCTGCGCCCAGGATCTGAACCAGTGAAACCCTGGGCCGCCAAAGCGGAGCACGCGAACTTAACCACTTGGCCACAGGGCCGGCCCCAGACACAAGTTTAAGAAAGAAGAAGCAAGTGCTCCTTAACCTTTTCCCTTGTTGTAACTCAGAGTGGGATTGTTTGCCTTTAACTTCATGGTTTCTAAATGACTAATTGAATAACTGCCCATGTGAGATTTGACGCTGAAACAGCTGGTAAAATGTTCAGACTAGTTAATGTTTTTCTTCATTAAATTCTCCAAATAGACATTTTCAGTAATTGCCCGAGAACATTTTAGTGTTAGTGTAAGTGATACCAGGGTAGTTTTTTAATCATGTCACTCCCTCGTATTAAAACTTTTCATGTTTTCCCATTGTCAGTAGCAGTGGTCTCGTAATTATTTTTTTTCTTTTGGAGGGAGATTAGCCCTGACCTAACTGCTGCCAAGCCTCTTCTTTTTGCTGAGGAAGGCTGGCCCTGAGCTGACATCCGTGCCCATCTTCCTCTACTTTATATGTGAGACGCCTACCACAGCATGGCTTGCCAAGTGGTGCCATGTCTGTACCCAGGATCTGAACCAGCGAACCCCAGGCCACCAAAGCGGAATGTGCACACTTAAACACTGCATCACCGGGCCAGCCCTTGATCTTGTAATTTTAATTGTGCATTCCTATTAATAGAAAAATTAAAATTTAGCATACCCTCCAAATATGTCTATACTTATTCATGTATAAATCATCTTCACGTACTGCTATACTAATATATTAAATACATTATAAAGTATATCCTAGAGTTGTACAACTTTAATATATAAGAGAAAAAATAGAGAAATTTTAGGGGCTGGCCCCGTGGCCGAGTGGTTAAGTTCGCGCACTCCGCTGCAGGCAGCCCAGTGTTTCGTTGGTTCGAATCCTGGGCGTGGACATGGCGCTGCTCATCAGACCACGCTGAGGCAGCATCCCACATGCCACAACTAGAAGAACCCACAACGAAGAATATACAACTATGTACCGGGGGGCTTTGGGGAGAAAAAGAAAATAATAAAATCTTTAAAAAAAAAATAGAGAAATTTTAATATTTTCTTCCTATGCCCAAATAGTTTACTCTGTGAGCCCTCCAGGTTGTACACAATCTACTTTGAGGGACTACTGGGCCACAGGATAAGGTCCAACCTGCTCAACTTGACATTCAAGACCCTTCAAAATATCTTAATGTGAATCTTGAAAGACGAGTAGGAGTTATCAGAATGCCCAAGAGAGCTGGAAATTATTCTGGTTAAAGAGAAGAACATGTGCAAAGGCATGAAGGCATGAAACTTATGTATATGGAGTACCTGTTTTGTGTAAGAGGCAACCATTCTTAAATATGGCGTTAAATTAACTACTATTTAATTGGCAGAGAAGGACTTGGAATTTAGATACTCAGTAGATCTCAGAAAGACTGAATAGATGAGAAACTCAGTAGTTCCTCTCTCTGGGGACTCATGGGGAAAGTCAGATTGGATGGCAAGCAGTTTGTTGGAAGTTCTGCATTTGGTCAGTGTTTCAGTTTCAAGAAGGAAGGGCAAGAAGCCAGGCCAGTTCTAACACGGCATTCTTCTGGTAGGCTGAGGGAGTTCCACAGGATATAAGGCAAAGGATGGTATAATGGAAACAGAACTGCGCTAGAAATCAGACGCATTGGCTTCTAGTCCCACCTCCTTCTCCCAGTAGCTGTGCATGATCTTGGGCTAGTTTCTTTACCTTCTCTGGGTGTCAATTTCTTCCTCCTGGGAAAATGGAAGTTGTGAACACCTCCCCTGATTTTATAAGAATCAGAGTAAAAATGAACAAATATGAAGTCACTTAATAGATTACCAACTGCTATCCAAATGTACAGATTTTTATGATTACTTCCACTTATATAGATAATTAATGTTACCTTTATTAGTCAGTAGAATATAGTAAAATCAGAAATAAATTTTACATTACCTCTTATTGAAGAGAGGAATTCTTGGTGTTATAAACTTACCCCTCCTTTGAATCTTCACTCTGGTATCCAAATAGCAGGTGCTCTGAAGTTAGCCTTCTGTCATCAAGAAACACCAGCCCTCATTTTGTGTGCCAGTGGTCTTCCTGAAAGTACACTGTCACTGTCTGTGTAAAGAAGTCACTTCTTTCTTTCTCACTTGAGTCTTCTAACTCACCTGATCTTTAACTGAGAATGAGTAGAAGCTTCCTTGGACATAGCTAGTAGTTTTTAAGTTCAGCGAGGGTAGGAAATTGTAGCTATTTTACTGCTTTATATCTAGTGCTGAACCCAGTGCATGATTTACAGAGCAGATGCTCAGCAAATAATTATTGAATGGGGCCGGCCCAGCAGCGCAGTGGTTAAGTTTGCACATTCTGCTTTGGTGGCCCAGGGTTTGCCAGTTCAGATCCCGGGTGCGGACATGGCACTGCTTGGCACGCCATGCTGTGGTAGGAGTTCCACGTATAAAGCAGAGGAAGATGGGCATGGATGTTAGCTCAGGGTCAGTCTTCCTCAGCAAAAAGAGGAGGATTGGCAGCAGACGTTAGCTCAGGGCTAATCTTCCTCAAAAAATAAATAAATAATTATTGAATGAATGAATACACACCAGCTTGGGGCCTAGACTCTTTTGTCATTTCACTGCCATCTCTGAGATTTTCCTATTAAGAGTCCTTTCACTGCCCATAGGCAGGTTCTCTGCTTTGTATATGTTATCTAGTGTAATTTTTACAACATTCTGAGTATTTTATCATTTTTTAGCCACTGCTAACATTTGATTTATTTCCATCTCATTTTTCCTAGGCATAATATACACTTCATAGTATGCTGTTGTATGGATGTACACCAATCTACTATTGATCATTTTGGGTTAATTAATTTCATTAGAAATAAAATTGCAATAAGCTTCCAAATACGCATACATCTTTAGTATCTGTTGTATCCTTATGCTGTGCTCATTTTAGTGAAGAGGAAACTGAAACTTGGAAGAGGTTGAATAACTTGTCCAAGGTCACACATTTAAGTAAATGGTGGAACCAGGATTTAAACTCAGATCTGTATAACTCCAAATTATTAAGTACAGTAAGGAACTTAGGGGAAGCAACCCCTAAGTCTACTTTGGGGCTATCAGGGAAAGCTTTAAAAAGAGGTGACCTCTTTGCCTAAATGCAATTTTATACCCTTGGGGAATTTGGGATAAAGGAATTTGTCTCACACTATACCCACACACGAAAGATTTGACTACTCTTTATAAATGTGCAGAATGTACAGATTGTCTCTCTACATCTTGGAACATCTGTGCTGAGAAAGGGAAAAGCAGCCCCTGACATATGGGAACTGATCTAACACTCATAGCTAGGCTTTGGTGTTTTCCTGTTGAGAGTAAATAATCTCACAGAACACCAGCATCAGACAGGATTGCTCTGTGACCATTACAAATGAGACAAAAATAAGACTACTCCGTAATCTTGTCTAAGTACAAACCAAAACAAGGTGATTATGAAAACCACAAATATACCCAGCATCCCCTCATCCTAGCTAAAATGAGTGGCGGCTGCTGCTTTCCCAGTTACAGCTTTAGCCTTTTTCTAGTCTTTCCTCCTCCTACTTAAGATTACCAATCCAGAGCAAAGCCCTGCTTCCTTGAACATGCCTCCAAATCAGCTAACCTGAGCCCAGTGCTATCAGTCATTTCTGTTACCTTCTTACTAAAGTGCCCCATGATTCTCCACGGTGTGTGTTCTACCTCATTATGATGAACAGCAAACCCCACTTGTTCTACTACAGTTGGTTTCTGGTGGTCTTTGGCTGAGGAACGTTGACAATACAATGGAGCATCCTTGGAGTGTCACTCTGATAGGCAGATGAATGTTGTCTCCGCCCATCCTCATACACATACACTGTGATATCTAGATTACCAAGAAAGTACATTGTGGCACTGCCGAAAGCCCAGATAGGAAACTGGTCAGCTAATGTTCTTGATGGCCTCATAGTATAGTGGAGAGGTTTTTCTAGGCAGTCAAGCTGATTTCTGATATTACCTTCTTTTTGTTCCCATGCTTCTTCCCTGCAGGGCTTTGGCTGAGCAGGAACCAGCTCTACAGTTTAGCGCTACGGTCGGGGTCAATGCCTTTGTTACCACTCATCTCTCCTTCCTGCCCAAGGGAGAACAGCGCCGCACCCGCCCTGTGGCCTGTTCCTTCTGCCCTGAGTTCTCCCATCACATTGAGTTCTCATGCAACTTGGTGACTCAGCGCTGCAGTGGAGAGGCCTGTTTCCTGGCAGAGCTGTTGGAGTTTGCAGAGGTCACTTTTGCTATTTATCATGAAGATACTAAGTCAGGTAAGCACCAAATGACTCATCACAATCAAAATTAAAAGGGTCTCTGTTTTGAATGGTATAGCCCTCCCTAGGAGATACATGCTGAAGTGTTGAGGGGTGAGGGGTCATATTCTCTGCAACTTACTTCTGAAGCAAAATAAGTAGAATGTGTATTGAGTGCATGTGAGTATGTGTGTGTGAGAGAATGGAGAGAGAGAGAAAGCAAATGTGTCAAGATGTTAGTGCATGAATCCAAGTGAAGGGTATTAGGAGTTCATTGTAATATTCTTGTAACTTTTCTGTACACCTGAACTTTTTTCAAAATAAAGTGATTTAAATATCTCTCTCTATATATACATATAAATGATTAATGATCTAATTAAAAATTATTTAGAAAGCATTGAAGCTTTGACTGGAGTAAAATTATCTCTAATGTATCTTCCAACAGTGGTGATTTAGTGAGATTTAGTGAGTGTAAATGGAGGGTTATGTGGATATACTGTAAACACAAGCCCTTTGGTCAGTAGACTACCAAATAATTTCTCTTTTTTGTTTGATTTAACAGCTAGTAGTATAGCCAGTATCCACTCATTGAAAGAGTATCTGCTTGGAGTAGTAAAGGTTCCAATGAAAGAGCTGCTGGTCAAGAGATCTGGTAAGGATCCTGGATCGTCACTTTCTAATCCTACTCTTTTCATTCATTTCTCTTCAGAAGATCATCTTGTCTGGCTCCCTTGCAAGATATGCAAAAGAAAATATGACACCTTGTCACATGCTCTGGCTTCTCCCAGCTACCTCCAAAGTTTTCTCAAAAGCGTTTTAGGTCCTCTCCTAATCATTTTAGAGGCCTTCTAATAAAGCAGAGAAGCTCAAAACATTGTACTGTCATCTTACTCCAGGAAAGATGATGAGGATACTACTAATAATAAATATGGTGATACCTGTTACATTATATAGCGCTTTGTAAAATGTTTTATTAGATCTTATTTGAGACTCATGATAACCCTACTTGGCGGGGATACAGGATCTTGTTTTCATTTGACAGATGAGAAAACTGAGGCTCACAGAGGTTAAGTGATTTGCTAAAACCACACAGCTAGTGAGTGCAGTTCAGTCATGCCTTACTTAACAACGGGGATGCATTCTGAGAAATACATCGTTAGGCAATTTCATCATTTTGTGAACATCATAGAGTATAGTTACACTCATCTAGATGATATGGCCTACTATACACCTCGGCTATCTGGTACTAACCTAATGAGACCACTGTTGTATATGCAGCCTGTTGTTGACCAAAAAGTCGTTATGTGGTGCATGACTGGACTGAAAATCAAATCCAGATTCAGCCCTTCTTTTTCACTATACTCTTTTCTCTCACTGAAGAAGGAATAAGGGTATGGAGTAAAGACCCAAAAAAAGGCACAACCACCAAGGCAGTCTGGAAATATTGATCCCATCCTGCTTACTACTAGCTACTTATTACTATTGACAAAGTGACTTTGACCTCTCTGAGCACCAGTTTTCTTAGCTCGTGGATGGAGACGGTTATTACTGACAAGTCTACAAGCTAGGAATTGGTGAAATGGCATATATAAAGTACCTGATACATAGTAGGTACTCAGTAAATGTTAGCTTTCCTTCTCTTGCCCATCTTCCTCCTTAGGATTGTGTAATCTAGTTTCCAGAATTCTATCACACATCTCCCAAGTTTCAATGTGAATTGAAATTTGAGCAGTACTCGAATAAACAGATACTGTATGCCTGCCAGAGAGAAGTCTGTACAACTTAATATAGGGTTCAGAGCTCACTTCTGTCACTGGTTGTGATCTAGAACAAGTCACTTCATCTCTCAGATCCATAGTTTCCTCATCTATAAAAATGGAAATAGTAAGATCTCCTTTGCAAGATTATTGAAGCATTCAATGAAATTATACATCTGAAAGATCTTGGTATGGGGCTGGGCACACGGGACACCTCAGTTTCCTTCCTTCTGAACCTTACTACAGAGTTTGTCAGGGAACAGGCACCATCCAGGAAATCCTATCTCTACAAATTAAATTTAACCCCTTAGAAATAAACCTCTTAGACAGTATGGGATATGTCGTTTGTCTTTGTATTCAGCGTTATTCTGTTTTGTTTTCTCCAGCTAATAATCCCAATTATAGAATCACAGAGCAAAAGGAACCATCTAATCCAGCAGTTCTGAAGTGCTGAAATGGTGTGAAATTTTGTGTTTGTGCGTTTTTCTGGGGATAAATTTCATTAGAGCTAAAGGAGTCTGTGACCAAAAAATGTTAAGAACCACTAGGTTGTGGGGAAATCAGTACCCAGAGATGAGAAATTACTAAAGCCAAGGCCACAGGTTCTTAGACTGACCAAGCAAAGGAGTCTTAGAGACCAACGAGTGCAGCCTCCTCATTTTGCAGACAAAAACTGAGAAGGCCCAGAAAAATTAAATGCCTTTTTCATAAGTCATAAAACCTTACGTGACCTTTGGCATGTTAATCTCAATAAGTCCAAATCTTCTCATCTATGAAGTATAATTAATAAAACCTTCCCCAGAAAATTGCAGTGAATATTATTATACCAGTCCACAATCTGTTTCATAATTGTGACATCCACAAAGCTCAGAAAATCAAGTTTTTTATTAACTTAAGCAGCCAAATCTGACTCAGCTGACAGGAGACTATTTAATCTTCATTTTCTTTCTTTTTTTTTTTTTGAGGAAGATTAGCCCTGAGCTAACTGCTGCCAATCCTCCTCTTTTTGCTGAGGAAGACTGGCTCTGAGCTAACATCCATGCCCATCTTCCTCCACTTTATATGTAGGACGTCTACCACAGCATGGCGTGCCAAGTGGTGCCATGTCTGCACCCAGGATCCTAACTGGCAAATCCCGGGCCGCCAAAGCAGAACATGCACACTTAACCACTGCGCTGCCGGCTGGCCCCTAATCTTCATTTTCTGACTGAGGCCACTGCCTGATTATATAAGGTTTTCTTGGAACACATCATGTCTACTCATTTACGTATTGTCTGTAGCCACTTTCTCACTACAGCAGCATGGTTGAATAGTTGGAACAGAGACTGTATGGCCCAAAAGCCTGAAATTTTTACTATCCAGCCTTTTACAGAATAAGTTTACCAACCCCTGACTTATAGGACCACTGACTGTTACATAATATTCCGTTTATGTACAGTATTACCTTTCTGAAATCTGAAGAATTCTGAATTCAGAAACAGATCTGACGCTGAGGGTTTCAGATGAGATATTGTGAACCTGTGGTGGGTGGAGTATAGACTTTGGAGCCAGCTAGACCTGAGTTCAAATCCTAACTCTACCATTTGGCAACTATAGTAACTTGGGCAGGTCTCTGAACTTTCATTTTCTCATCTGTTAAAAAGGATTATTATCCCATTTAATCCTCAGAATTTCACAGGGTTATCAGGAGAATTAAATGAAGTAATATATATAAAGCTCTAGGGGAATTTCTGACACATAGTCGATACTCAATAATGAGTAGCTATTATTATTTTGAAATCTAGTCCTTAGTCTTTGGTGTGTTCACTAAGTGGCAGTTCCTTTGGTGGCAGATGCGGGGCTAGACCTCAGATCTCCTGACTTTTTGTCCCATGTCTTTTCCACTGTACTCATAGAACCATAATAGCATTTCATATTTTTTAAAACACCTCTTTTAAGCTCTTACAAAACCATTATTTCATTTGATGATCATTACAACTTTGGTAGGCAAAATCAGCATTTTCCCATTTGTCAGGTAAGGAAACCAAGGCTGAGAGAAATTCATGGCTTACCCAGACTGAACCACTAGTTTGGGGCTGAACCCAGGAGAGAGAACTCAGATTTTTCAATTCGTAGCCTTTGATCTTCCACCTGATCTCATTGCCTTTCAGTGGTCAGATGAAACAAACCGGTACACTGTGGGTGTGTTTTCTGTTCTGTCTTGGTCCTAGGTGATGGGGCTCTGGGGTGAGAAGTGGATAAGTCCTTTTACTTTTAAGACAGTAATTGAAAATCTTTTTTTTCTCCCATAAGGGATCACAGGATGGTATCCTATCATTTTACCAGAAGATGGGCCCCTGCTTCATGGCTTGGAGCTCATGCAGAAGATTGTGGGTGGTCTGGAGCTTTCGGTTTCCTTCACCCATCCTGGAGACAGAGAGCGGGTCTTGGAAGCTGCTGAGCTGTTGGGCTGGAGCTTTGAGAATAACCTGAAGGATCTTGTCAAGATGGATGAAACAGAGCCAGCCACTGTCACCGTCTCTACCCCAAGGCTCTGGCTGCCCATCCATTGTGTGCTCTTTGCTGGTCAGGAGCACATTCATAAGAATACATACTGCTACCTCCGCTACAAGTTGTATGATCATGAAGGCTTTTGGACCCCTCTCAAGAAGCCTAAGGAATCTACAAACAAAAAGCAGGTCATGGTTACTTTCAAGGCATCCAAAAGAGCAGAAGTCACTAGGGGCCCATCACTGCTTTGGTATTTCAGGGAGGAGAGATTAGAGATCCAAGTGTGGCGGGCTTTTGGCAATGACAGTGTGGAGAGGCCCCACCAGACAGACAGCTGGATTGGCTCAGCTTATGTGGACCTGGCCAGACTTGGGGAGAGGTCAACAAGGACACTAACTGTCAGTGGTAAGTGAAGAACCAGCCTCAACTCTTATAGTTTGAGCAGCAGCTCTGTGACACACCCTATGTGAGATACCCTCTCAGGCATTATTTTATTTGATCCTCTCAGCAATCCTGTGAGAGAGTGTTCCACCACACAGCCAGCTGGGTGAGAAGTGCAGGATAGGTTTCCCAGAGACCAAAGAAAAGACCCACAGACAGCAAACGAGACATATGGGTCTATTGGAAAGTTGCAGGGAAGGTCCAGTGGCAGCTGACTGGACAGGCAATGTGCATCCGCTGCCACCGCCTGAGAGAAGCTTTCTTAAGTAGGCAGAGGAACAAAGGCTGTCTGCTTGCCAAGGGGGACTGCCCCTGTATGACCTGCATTCCAACAACCAGAGCCTGTCCTCCCCAACCCCACCCTGGAGGGCCTCGAGGGTCTCTGCACTAACTCTCCCGCAAGGAAACAGCTGGGTTAACCTAGCCCAGGACTGTTAGCATCCTGAGTGCTGGCACGTAGCCCAGACAGGGTGCCTCAAGGACACGTGGTTTTCAAGGGGCACTAGCTGGTCTATCAGATCCATTTTACAGTCATGAAAATGGAGGCTCAGAGAGGTTGAGTAACTGCCCAGAGTCACAAGCTAGTAAGTGTTCTTTCCATTATTGCATGGTGAAAGATTAATGATAATTTAGTAATGCTTCTTGTAACTAAAGAGGTTTCAGAAAGAAAGTGATGCACTGGTTGCTTGGAAAAGAGCATTACCTAGTAACAGTAAACCTTGGTGGAGTGACTGCAGATCTGAGAACTGGCTCTGAACTTTGTAGCTTTAGAGTACATCCAAATTCATCATATTTTTGCTTCTAACATCATGCCTAGAACATTGTAAGCACTCAGTTAAATGAGTAAAATAGAAATGAGTGAATTTGGGGCACTACCTTTAACCACATGTATAAGAGTCTGTGTGATATCTAGAATGCTAGTTGTTTTTTTTTTCTTTTTTCTTTTCTTTTTGGTGAAGAAGATTGTCCCTGAGCTAACATCTGGTGCCAATCTTCCTCTTTTTGCTTAAGGAAGATTGTCACTGAGCTAACATCTGTGCCAGTCCTCCTCCATTTTGTATGTGGTACACCACCACAGTGTGGCTTGATCAGTGGTAGATCTGCGCCTGGGATCCAAACCTGGGAACCCTGGGCTGCCGAAGCAGAGCACGCAAACTTAACCACTTTGGCTGGCCCCTAGAATGGTAGTTTTTCAAATATACTGAAAAGCATGCCTGCTAATGAGACTAAGATATTGTTTCCTTCTGGTCAGCACATTTTAGAATTATTAAAAAGTCTACATGGTAATAAGCTGGTTCACAAGGCAGAAAGGAAAAAGGTAACTTGCAAGCAGCATCGTGTTAGATGCTTTTCTTTCAAACATTTGTTCAGTACTTGATACATCTACTGACTGTGGGAATTCACAGATGAGTAAGAAATAGTTAACAAGCTTAAAGTCTAATGGGGGAATACAATAGTAAATAAACCGTTACAATGAAGTGTAAGAACCATGAAAAAGGTATTATCAGTGGTGCTAAGGGGGGCTCAGTGATGCAGCATCTCTTTGGCTTAAGCATAACATCTCAGTGGAAGTAATGCTTGACCTGAGTTTCAAAGGATTTAGGAATAAGCAAAGAAAGGGGGAAAGAAGGGCATTCTAAACATGGGAACAACGTGTGTGAAGGCACAGAGGCATGAAGCAGTTTGATACATTTTAGGCACTGTAAGTAATTAGATACTGTTGGATCATAGGATACATATGTTGGGAAATGACAGCTGAAGCTAGAGAGGTGGGCAGGAGTACTATGTTCAAGGCCTCTGCTCAGCTGAAAATTTGGACTTTCTTCTGAGAGCTCTGGAAAGCTATTATAGGTGTTCTGAATAGAAGAGTGACGTAACTTTGCATTCTAGAAAAATAAGTCTAGCAACCATAATGCAGAATGAATTGGAGATGGCCAGACTAGATTGTTTACAAACTGGATATTTATTCATCTTAACACTCCTGTAAGGTTAGTTATTATTTCCCCCACTACACAGTTGAAGAAACTGGGTCACAATCCTGTCTTAGCTCTGTTCACCTTGTGCTCTGACCCTGTTGTTGAGCAGGTGGCCCAAGCTAAAGGAGGAGAACTGAGTGTCTGGGTGATCATCCCAGATTCTCTGGTTGTCTCTGCACCCAGAAGGTTTAGTTCTGGCTCTCTTGAACACCTCGTCAAATGCCATGTGCCCTATTTTATCTGGCCTGGCTTAGAGTCACTTCAAAGAGACTGCAGAAAAAGTCCTGGAAGTGAGCAAAGCTCACTTGAACTAAAGTTCGTAAAGACAGGCTTTAAACTTTACTCTGCTGAAGAAAGTAGTCTTGAGGCACTGAATATAGATTTAAGGATCAGACTCAAGCACAGATACCTCTTATTACTGAGGATACCAAAGGTGATATTTAACTTTTCAGATTGTCCATTTCCCTCATACTTCTCCATATCCCACCAGTCTAAGATTTTTATCCTCTTGTAAAAGGGCCTTGTACAAGGCGTGGCATTTGATGTATTGTTGAGTCAGTCACTCCATCTAATCATCCATCCACCCATCCTTCCAGGTACTGTTAAGTTTTATGAGCATAAGGATTTAAATGTGTTGCTTTTGGGTGTCTTCCCTCCTCAGACTTGCGCTTATTTTCTGTTTGTGATAATTATAATAATTTACATTTTACACTGGAAGAAAACAGCTTATCTAAAAACAGAAAAAGACAGAAGAGCTTCCATCTTATTACCATCTGTGAATCAGTTAACTCCATTTTCCTGAACTGAAATGAGTCTAATGAAGCAAACTTTGAGATTCTGAAGGAACTATTTGTGCCTTCTGCTTTATAAATAAAATCTCATTTTAATATCCAGCAAGCCAGTAAAACTCAAATTCCTGGGTTTAAATCTTCCACTTATTAGAAAAGTAATCTTACAGGTTACTTAACCCCGCTGAGATTCTGGCACATGAAAAACACTCAACAAGTATTAATTCCCTGACTTTCCTTTCTTGTCTCCTACTGCCACCACCTCTACTTCCCTTCCAGATGATCTTGAGGCCTCCTGCCAGAACATGTTTAGTGGGTGAGACAGGCTGAATTGAGCACCAGGGCAGCTTGCTAATAATGAGAAGCCCTAAGAACAAGAGCCAGTGGGACATGTGGAAGAGAAGACAGGCCACTCCTGATTCCATCCAATCTTAGACTTTCCAGAGGCTTCGAGAGTCATCCAAGCCTAGTTGCCCCTCAGCACGTGAATCCCTTCCACAGCGGCTCTGCCTCAGAGTCATTTGGCTTTGGCTTCAAATCAGAACTCTGACTGCTTTCCATTATTAGAGAGAGCCTGTGTGTTGAGGAGAGGGGAGTAAAAATTCTTACACTGTATGCTAACTTCACAGTTTCTTTTCTAAACTGGTGTCTTGGGGCCTGTAGGACTGCCAAAGGAGACAGGACCACAAGCACCGTCAGTGAGCATCTCCTCCAGGGTTAGACAACGTTCTTGGTTCCTGCTTATTCTTATAGGCTTATTCTCCTCCATCCTCTTACAGGAGTGTACCCTCTATTCGGACGAAATGCCTCCAACCTATTAGGAGCTGCCTTGCGAGTTCATGTGGTTCTTTCCTCTCTTTCTCGACATCCTGGGCCCACTCCTGAACTGGACTCCATGGACTGCAGCAGCCACAGTGAGTCTGAGCAGCTCCCCAGAAGGAATGTTGAGATCCAGCTCTCTCTATCACCTGGCCACCAGGAGTCTCCTGCCTCCGCCCAGGTCCCCTGCAACAGCACCACACCTGAAGTCTGCCCGGCCCAGGAGTGCCCTGCTGAGTTGGATGGAACTTTCGCAGTCAGTATCCTGGTAGAAAGAGCAATGCACTTGAGCTTGAAAGGTATGCTGTGTTCACTTATCCAGGAACATGTATCTGACTCTTCAGGCTATGGTCCTGTCTTCACAAATCTACCTTTTTTTTTTTTCTTGGTGAGGAAGATTGGCCCTGAGCTAGCATCTGTTGCCAGTCTTCCTCTTTTTGCTTCAGAAAGATTCTCACTGAGCTAACATCTATGTCAGTCTTCCTCTGTTTGGTATGTGGGATGCCACCACAGCATGGCTTGATGAGCGGTGTGCAGGTCCACGCCCAGGATCCAAACTGGTGAACCCCAGGCCACCGAAGCAGAGCACGCAAACTTAACCGCTACACCACTGGGCCAGCCCCTCAGAAATCTTTCAAATCATGGCTGGATCTATAAGAACTGTTAACCATCTTAGTCAATAATTATTATATTTCTCAAGCCTAAAGATTTAACCAACATGAAAGTGTTTCTGAACTTAAGTGGACCTAGTAAGTTATCCTAATTTTGTATATCATAAATTCCCGAGTCCAAAAACTGAGTATCAGCTTAAATACTTCTCTTTTCCTTATCCGCCATCAAATCATCAGATCCATTAAATTGTTCTAGCTCTTAAATTTCTCTTAGATCTCGTCCTTCTTTTCCATTGCTACCAACTCAGGCCCTCTTCATTATGCGCCTACAGCCAAGAGTTCCTAGCACTGGATCCATAAAACCCCCAAGGGATCCAAGGATAAAAGTCAGGGTTGGTGAACTTGCACAGGAAAATAATTACATCTGACTTTTATTAACCTCTGACTAAAATTTAACATTTCCTTCAATTGTGAATGTAGGCAGTAGACCGTAGTAATATTAACAGTACCTGTGATATTGTCAATAATAGAAATCACAGGTATTTTCATGTCACATTGTAATTATTGCACATATCTTGGAATATCATTTATACCTATCATTACTTCAAAATTAGAGTAGTTATTAAACCTACAGTTAGATCTTGTTATGCATCAATAAAGCACATACTTTACCATATCAGAAAGTGTTTTTAGTGTTTTGATAACTATGCCAATATAATTTGATTTTTATGTAATCCTGTGCATTTTACATTATGCATTTAAAAAAAAAAACACTATTAAAAGAAGAGGCCTGGGGTCGGCCCGGTGGTGCAGCGGTTAAGTTTGTACATTCCACTTCAGTGGCCCAGGGTTCTCCAATTTGGATCCTGGTGCGGACATGGCACCACTTGTCAAGCCATGCTGTGGCAGGCGTCCCACATATAAAGTAGAAGAAGATGGGCATGGATGTTAGCTCAGGGCCAGTCTTCCTCAGCAAAAAGAGGAGGATTGGCAGCAGATGTTAGCTCAGGGCTAATCTTCCTCAAAATAAAAAAAAAGAGGCCCGTAGACCTCAACAGACAGCCGAAGGAGTCCATGGCACAAAGAACCCTTGCTGTACCTTTATTCAGCTTTGTAATCTCTAAAATATTACCTTTGTCATCACCCTTCTCTTTTCCCTGGCTAATTCCAACTCCTCTCTTAAGAGTACGCTCAAGGATTACCATTTACCAGAAAGTCTGCCTGACATAAAGGCCCTGCTCCTGTTTGCTTTCCTAGCACCTTGTTATCATAGCATATATCACATGGTACTGAAGTTGTTTGTTTGCATGGTTTTCCTCTTCACTAGATAGAAGCTGTTTAAGAGCAGAGACCCTATTTCATTCGTTCATCATTCATTCATTCAACAGCAAAAATTAAGTAATATTTGCTTTGTGCAAGCACCACCCGTGTGCTAGGGATAAAGCAATGAGCAAAACAGACAAAAATCATGCCGTTGTGGAGCTTACATTCTAGTAGAGATGTGTTCCCAGGCAATAAGTTGTGTGTGTGTGTGACTTTGAGCAAGTTATTATACCTCTCTGTGTCTCGAATTTTCATCTGTTGAAAGGCTAGAATTAACAGTTTTGAGATGTGCGATGGCTATGAGAGCCAGACAACCACAGCCTTGAGTCCCGAGCTTTCAGTGTACATCTTTTGGTTTGGCCCCCCTACTTGGCTTGGCTCCTGTCATCTCTGTGTTGCCTTTGTCAGTTTGTGCTGTACGTCCTTATTGTTTTGGAGTAGAAACAAAACTCATGCTCACGGTAACTGTTGTTTATCTTTCACCTTATTTCTCCTGAAACACACCACCAATAGACATTACTTCTGGGATTGTAAGCTTCCGTAATGACACCTGAGGTTCTCATCCTTCTCATAACCTTTGTGTATGAGAGACCTTGAAATGTTTTATCTCGGGACAAAGTCTTCTCCAAGTACAGTCTTGCTTTGCTGTATTAAAGATACTGAGATCCCAGATGAATTACAAAATCGGGAAACAATTTTTGATTTTTTACTTTCAGACCAAAGCAGCCCACTTTTGACAAGTCTAATTTATAAAATCTGAATTTTTTAAAAGAGAAAAATCAATGGATAAATGAATTTAAGGATAGCACAAAATGCTTTGATTTTTGCAAAAGTTGCTTGGGTTTTTTTGTTATCTCATTGAAAATAAAATGTAATACAAAAATATGGTTTACATTCCATTTTAGGGGGTGCCCCCATATTGCAAAAACAAAATATGCTTGCAACTTTTCAATTAGACACAAGTTAACATTTTTTAAATGTGGCTTGTCAAGGTAATTGACAGTAATTTAGTGAGCATCTCCTTGTGCCAAGTTCTATTCTCATTTTTGTACATTAATTATCTTATTTAATTCTTACCACAAGTGATGTTATGGTATGAATAGATTACGTACATACTCATTTTACAAATGAGGAAACTGAAGCTCAGAAGGTAAAATGCCCTGAGTTACACAGTTAATAAGCTCGCAGAGCCAGAATTTGAATCCAGCTATGTCTGGATCTAAAGCCCATGCTCTTTCCTCTACACCATCCTTCCTCTGTGAGGTATGAAACACAGCTGTGTTTGTTGGTTAATCCTGTCTACACTCCATGTTTACCAGTCATTCAAGCCCAGGGTGGGTATGTATTGCACACCCAGTCCTGTGCTTACATAGCAAAAATGGTAGTTCAATTCCGCAAGTAGTAAATCTGTACCAAGCCCTTGCCAGGTACAGAAAGTGCAGAGCAAATGACATGTAGTTTCTGTCCAACAAGACCTGACAACCCAGCTAAGGGGATTCGCAGCTCTCTGTATATGAAGCAGAATGCTCTGAGGGCCCTAGTGTTCTGAGAGTTTAGAAATGGAGAAATCAGATTTGTCTAAGAAATTAGGAGAACTTTGTAGAATGAATAGGATTTCAGAAAGGTGGGAATTGGGGCCAGCCCTGTGGCCGAGTGGTTAAGTTTGCACGCTCCGCTTCAGCGGCCCAGGGTTTCGCTGGTTCGGATCCTGGGCATGGACATGGCACGGCTCATCAAGCCATGCTGAGGTGGCATCCCACATGCCACAACTAGAAGGACCCACAACTAAAAATACACAACTATGTACCAGGGGGCTTTGGGGCGAAAAAGAAAAAAGAAAAGAAAATCTTAAAAAAAAAAAAAAAAAAGGTGGGAATCAAAGTCCAGGTGGATATTTCAACTTGAACAAAGGTATTGAAGTGGGAACGTGCATGTTCCAGGCTTGCTTGAAGCAGGGATGGAGGATCATGATAGCAATTGATCCTCTTTGATTGGAAGTGATGGTCATTGCAAGGGAGCTAAAGGATGTCACAAAGAGATAAAGAAGAAAATTCCTGAGCCTTGGATGGCACAATGCTGGCTTTTCTCCAGCAGGGCTTGGCTTCCTTTCTCTTCCTACCTTAACAAACGACAAGTGATTCCCTTTGCTCATGCACCTTCTTTACCTGATTCCTTTCTCCCTTCCCCAGCTACGAAGCTCCACCTGGCAGTCCTGCTCTTCCCCTCATTTACCAGCCCTCTCTGCTTTTTCTTGGATATGTAGGCAGACTGTGGCCTCGGGGCCTTTGGATCTGATGTTCCTGTGCCTGGAGTATTTTTCACTTCTGGCATGACTTTGCTGAAATCGCTTTGTCTCAGTGAGGCCTTCCTTGGCCATTCATGTAAAATTGCAGCCCCTTCTCAACATTTTCTATCCCTCTTTCTGGCTTTATTTTTGTATGTAGCTTCAACAGTGTATTTTGTTTATTTTCTGTCTTTCCTAGGAGAATATAAGTCCTACAGAGACAGGAATTTTTTTATTTGTTTTATTTGCTGCTAGATTCCCAACACCTAGAACTGCATCTGACACATAATAAGCAGTAAATGTTTGTTATATGAGGAAGTGGATGAATCTGAGGCCTTGCTCAGATGCCCTCTTCTCCTTAATACCTTCTCTGATTTCTTGCTTTCCTCTCCTACAGAAATGTTGCTTATGGGGAATTTAATGGAGGATAAGTCAGAGGGATTAAGAGACTTAACACTTACTGAGTTTCCAATGTATCCAATACAGGGTACAGGATCATGGCCTGATACACAGAAAGTTTCTGTCGCCTTTTCTCCTTTCTTGCTGCCACCATGCTTGTTCAGGCCTCAGAAACTTGGAATAATGGGGTAGCCATCGGCATTGGTTGCTGCTTCCAGTACTCTCTTTCACTATCTTTTACATTCTGCCCCCAAGGTTTTACACTTAGTCAACAAGTCTGACCTCCTCTTTCCACTTAAAATACTTTGTTGGCTTTGTATCACCTGCAGTCTCGGTGACATAGCACACAAAGTGCTGCACCTGTGGCTTAATCAGTCTTTCCAGCCTCATCTCACCATTTCTTACATTCAACAATTTGCTTTTTGCCGATGTCCCATTCTCTCTTATACTACTGTTTGTCTAGAATGATAGAATTTTATTGTGGGAAGTGATTGGAGAATACATGTTTCAGATGAGGAAACTGATGCCCAAAGAGCCAGAATGAAGTATACGGTATGTCACACTAAATTAATGGCAGAATACACCGGAACCTGGGGGTCTGCCTCTCAGAACTGCACTTGGTCCCTCTGCTGATCTCTCTCAGAGCTTCCTGAGAAGATGTTGCTGTCCTCTGCTGATGAGCACTGCAAGCACACGAGGCAGTTTCTCTCTATTCTCCAACCCTGGCAACAATCTGTAGACAAAGGGCAGTGGGGAGTCTACAGACCTTTAATAAGAGCCTTGAATCTACTCTCTGCATTCATGGAGCTCTCAGTCTAGTAAGGGAAACACAGACCAAATTATTATAGATTACCATATAATATATAATATAATCTGCCAGCAAATAGGCAGATTATCTTTTTCTGGCTGTGAGGGTTTTTATAACACTTTATTGGAAGAAATCAATTGAGAAGCTTGAAACCTACTAAGGAAAGTGGGAGAAAGAGGGAGAGAGATGAAAGCTGTGTCAGGGAGTGTCCAATTACAGGAAACAACCCACTCCAGCCATTCTAAACAGAAAAGAGTTGAATATAGAATATTAAGGTACTTTAAGTCATTGGAAGGGGGCTGGCTAGAGAAGTGGGCACTGGGCTAAGCTCTCAGGAGAGAACCGCTAGATCTTTTAAGTTCAGAATACACTGCCCTGGGGCTGGCCCCGTGGCCGAGTGGTTAAGTTCGCACGCTCCACTGCGGTGGCCCAGGGTTTCATCGGTTCAAATCCTGGGCGCGGACATGGCACCGCTCATCAAGCCATGCTGAGGCAGCATCCCACATGCCACAACTAGAAGGACCCACAACTAAAAATACACAACTATGTACCAGGGGGCTTTGGGAAGAAAAAGGAAAAATAAAATCTTTAACAGAATACAATGCCAGAACTCTCATCATCACCGTCACTATAGGGCCTCTGGGCACCCAGGGGATCAAACCCTGCCGCAGAAAACTCAGTGTCATCCTTGCTAGTAGTAAAAGCAGGAAGAAAAAGAACATGTCCTCTGCCTCATGTCTGCCTTCTAAACCTGTTGTAATGATAGCTAATTGATAGATGCCAATTGTATCCATACTCTAGCCGCAAAAAAGTCTGGGAAATGTAGTTGTTGCCCTTTCAATCTTTACAATAGAGGAATACAATACAGTAAAGGTAGGTGGGGGTGGTTGCTGAGCAAGTCAGTCCACATAAATACTGTTTAATTTCACTAAAATAAAACTTTTAAAGAGAGAGCTCACTAGATAAAGGTACTATTAGGTACTGTAAGTGCTATTCTATACATTTTACATTAGTAATGATGAGTACTATGTTATTGATTTCCATTAACTATTCTTTGCTTACTACCATTTTATTAGAATCATTTTTTCCTACTCTCCAAGAATATGCTTGTAAAGTGGTTTTGCCATGTTGTAGCCAGTGTTTTTTTTTTTCGTTTTATTTTGTTCCTCCTATAGTTCTTCTTTGTATGTTTAATGCTTTTCCAATTCTACAGCTTTTCTGCCTCTAATTAAGCCTTTCTCCAGGTCCTGCTTTGTTGGCAACTCTTGCACATGCGTCAGCTCCCTCCTGCCTCGCAGATACCACCAGGTCTCACTTCTAAGACTAGCATTCCTCTTCCTCCTCTTCAGTTCTGTTTCCCAGGACCTCCTTGCAAAATCTCCACTCCCTTTTCTCTCCTCATCACCGTTTTCTTTCTTTATTAATTATTCCTAGTAAGACAAACTAAAAAGTAGTGCCATCTGGTCTGGTTGTGTGCTCTGAGGAGTTAGAAATCAGCAGAGTAAATAAATATGATATGCCAATTTTTTTGCCAAGATTTTGGGGTAAAATATTGTTTTTAGTTTAAACAAATAGGGCTATATTATGGAAGATAATATAAAATTCTCATGAATTTTTTAATAGAATACAGACTCGCGAATAAATGTCATACTTATTGTTGCTCTTTCAAGGCAGCAGGGAAACACTGCAGAGTTTAGTGTTTACTTTTCTCTGGATTGTTGTTACATTGGTGGGAAAGTTTGAAAAGAATTGATCTACTCTAATGGAAGTCTTTTGTTAAGGAAAATATAGCAAAACAAAGTTTCAGGTACTTCCGTTTCCCTAAAAGAAAGGTGAAATTGGAGAAATCTGACTAGGGATATAAAGTTAGTTATTCTGCCCAGAGAGTCAAGAGAGGCTTCTCAGAATAGATGGTGCTAGAATTTATCTTTTAAAGGCTACTTATTAGGGGCCAGCCCCGTGGCCAAGTGATTAAGTTCGCACGGTCCGCTGCGGCGGCCCATGATTTCGCCAGTTCAGATCCTGGGTGCGGACATGGCACCGCTCATCAAGCCATGCTGAGGCAGCATCCCACATAGCACAACCAGAGGGACCTACAACTAGAATATGCAACTACGTTCTGGGGAGCTTTGGGAAGAAAAAACAAAAAGATTGGCAACAGATGTTAGCTCAGGTGCCAATCTGAAAGGAAGGGAGGGAGGGAGGCTACTTATTAAGTGTCACACTGCTTACAGAGAGGAGTAAAATCAGCAGTTCCTGAGGATGAATTTGTTCATTAGATTGCTTTCTATCCTTGGGGACAGGCTGAGTTCATTGAAAGAGTAATTACTGAAAAGAGCAGCCAGATAGAGAAGGAGCCTCAAAGATTAACTTCACCTACAAGATGAAGTAGGAGTATGGATTTGGAGAAACCTTGAGCCAGACAGGTAGAAAGAAGACAAATCAGTTAGAATCCACATACAGAATTTGTTCCTCTGGATCACATAAATCGTGTTTAAGGCATACTCATCTTCTATTTTTTTTCTTTCTCTTTCCTTCATCTGTAATCCTGAGATTCGTAGCATTTTAGAGCTGAAAGGGATCTTGGGGAGTATATAGAGTCTGTATTAAATAGAATCTGTATTATTCAGCACTGTCCAAAAGAACTTTGTACCATGATGGAAGTGTTCTGTATCTTTACTGTCTAGTATGGTAGCCACTAGCCACATGTGGCTACTAGCACTTGAAATGTGGCTAGTGCAACGAAGGAACTGAATTCTTAATCTTCTTTAATTTTCATTAATTGAAAGTTAAATAGCCACATGTGGCTAGTGGTTATCTTATTGGACAGCTCAGTTAGACTAGTATCATCATCCATCTTCATTCTACATTGTTTGAAGAGAAAATAAATGATTCAGTCTCCCACGTTGGAAACCTGATCTTGTAAAAATTAACACCACACAGTTGTCAGTGTTTTATATTTGTTAACTCTATAGTAGAGAAAGTTTAGGAGATGGCTGAGAGCTTGGACTCTAGAGCCAGAATGCTGGAATTTGACTCTCAGTTCTACTATTTAATAAATATATGACCACTTAACTAATGTTTAATCTCTCTGCACCCCAATTTTTCATCTATATAATGGGAATAATAGTATCTACCTCATACTGTTGTTGTAGGATTAAAGGATTTAATACATGTATAGTACTTAGAACAGTACCTGACACACAATAAGTGATATTTACCTACTATTATTTATTTTTAATTCTTACACTATCTTAGGAGGTTTAAGTTTTGTATGCTCCATTCGAGGAAGCTGTGGCCTAGATAGGCCTTGCCCAAGGTTGCACAGAATCTGTATGGTGGAGTCGATAATGGGTCATCTGACTCTTAAGTCTCAGGCTCTTTGAAGTTCTATATATTCCTCTCAATGCAGTACTTTCCATCATTCCACAAAGTACAAGGAGATGGGAGAAATCATTTCTCACCTGGCAATATTTATGAACTGAGCCTTGAAATGATAGTTTCAGTAGCAGAAAGGACACTGGAAGCATTTCAGATACAGGAAATAGCTCGAGCAAAGACCCAAAGGTAGGAGAGGTCTAGAAGTGGTCCTCCTTGTACCTGTATAATCGGAGGCTTCCAACACATTCTTTTTAGTACCCTAAAGTATAATCACTCCACTCTGCTCTATTTCAGGGAGCCCCTTGACAGAGCGGAAAGTGTCAATACCCAGTTGTTGTGTATCCTTTACAACAGCTGATAAGCCATCTCCTGTCTACACCCAAGTGGTTGAAAACACAGATTCCCCCATTTGGAATTTTCAACAGCAATCAAGGTTTGTATTTTATGATGTTACATCAGCCTTCCAGAATCTGCGTTTTGTTCCAAGAGACAAACTCAGAGTAAAGAATATAACAGACAGAACAACATTGAGCAGACCTAGAAAATGCTTTTCTTATCAAGCAGTTATTTAGTCCTAGTGCTTATAAATTCACAACTAGCAATGGTTTAAAGGTTTCATTGTGGTAGTTTTTAACTCCACTTAGTCCAGCTCAAAAGTGATTCAGTGAGGACCTCTTATATGCCCTGCTCTGTTCTAGGCACTCGAAATTAAGTATGATTAAGATAGTCCCTGCTATTGAGGAGTTCATGGTCTGCATGGGAAAAAATACAAATAAAAAATTACAGTAGAGGGGCTGGCCCCGTGGCCGAGTGGTTAAGTTCGCGCGCTCCGCTGCAGGCGGCCCAGTGTTTCGTTAGTTCGAATCCTGGGCGCGGACATGGCACTGCTCATCAGACCACGCTGAGGCAGCGTCCCACGTGCCACAACTAGAAGAGCCCACAACGAAGGATACACAACTACGTACCGGGGGGCTTTGGGGAGAAAAAGGAAAAAATAAAATCTTTAAAAAAAAAATTACAGTAGAATGTGACAAGTGCTATAGGAGAAGTAAAAAGGATGCTAGCGGAGCTTAGAAAGATTATTTAGGCAATGGGAGTTCAGGGGAGGCTTCTTACATAAGACACCTCGCTAAGTATGGAAGAATATATACAAGTTATCTAGATGAAGAAGGCAGAGAGAACGAATCTCAGAAAAGCTGTGGATTGCACATCCTTGGAGAAGATTTCTTGTGCAGTGGAAAGAGCCTGGGCTTTGGAACAGAGAGACTTGGCCTCCAACCCCATCTCTGTCATTTACTAGCTTTGTGAACAAGTTAAATTGCATCTCTGAGCCTCAGCTTCCTCAGCTGTAAAGTGAAGTAAATCACAGGGTTATTGTGACATCAAAATTAGATGATATTGAGGAAAATTACCTCATGGTACATAGTAGGTATACAACAAATGTTGGGTCTCCTTTGGAAGGCTCAAAAAATTGGAGGTGGAGTCCTGTCAGTCATGTTGCAGTGCAGCCCAGAGTTAGGGGACTGGCAGAGAGGCCCACTCCTGGGGTGCAGAGCTCATACTGCCTTTTCTTCTGTTACCTGTTTCAACATCATTAAAAGTGTGAGTTCTGTTATTATTTATTGTTACTGTTATCTTTGCACTGCATCACCTTTTATAAAGTTTAATTCTTGTCCACCAACACTGGCCACACCATGTGGTGTCTGATCTGCTATTTGCTCACAGTGTTTATGTACCTAATTGAGTCTCAGCAGTTGCTCACATGTTCAGTGTTTTGAAGTTCGAGAGACTGACCTGAGACAGGAGCTAGAACTGCAGCGATGACAACTCAGTACTATCAATGGTGAGCTACTGGAAATTATAGAAATTCTGGCCATGGTGGCTGGGGTACTTTATCTAAAATATCAAATCTGCCTCAAAAGGCGGGAGACCAGAGCTGAGCTTCGAAGTGAAGGTAATTTGTTCATTCAGAACCTAACTTTATGAATTGATGAAGCGATATTAACAGTCTCCTAATTTCATCCCCTCACTTTACAGTTGAGAAGACTGTGGCCCACAGAGGTTACAGAGTCTGTTGGTAGTAGAGGCAAGATTAGAAGAAAAATGAGTAACAGTGCTGTTTATAGTTCCTTTATCATAAAATTGTTTCATTTGATCCTCCTAGCAACCTTGTAGGTAGATAATATCCCATTTAACAGGTAAGAAAACCAGGGCTCAAGGAGACTGTTTAGGGTCACTCAGGTGATAATATTGGAGCTGGAATTCAAAGGTAGGTGTTTTGACCTCAGAATTCAAAACTCTGACATGGTATTTGTTTCACTTTAGCACAGTGCCTCTCGTTGGTCTTGAAGTAGGCTCTCTTCAATTCCCCAGTGGTGTCTGGGGAAGGAAATTAAGTCTCTTGGTTTCCCTGGTTCTACGTCTTGCTAATCCTGGAGCAGTGGTACCTTGTTTGAAACTTCCCAAATCTTTGTAGTTTAAAACTGTGTAATTCACTTCATATAAAATATCTTAGAGGTGCTCAGTGAATTCCACATCGGCTTCTTTATCTGGTAGGAAAAGAAGTACTTTCTTATTTTGGTGCCTTGCCTCTCTGCACAGTATGGCTTTGGAGTCAGGCAAACTAGGGTTCAAATCCCAACTCTGCCATTTACTGACTCTTGTGTGACTTAGCAAATCACTTCACCTCTCTGAGCCCAGCTTCCTTGTCTGTAAAACAGGGATAATAATGCCCAAGTCATAAGTTTTTGTCCAGTTTACATGTATATGAGACATTTGGCACCATGCCTGGCCCAAGGAAGACACTTAATAAATGTTCCTTTTCCCCTCTTCCTCCCTTTCCACGCTTTCCCCACCCACATGGCACAAGAAAAATCTTTAGCTGCTGCAATAAAACTGTTCATTACATGTTGAGGAGCTCCCTTCTCACACCCCCTCCCTTGTCTTGAGAAACAGAGTTTGAATATTGCAGATACTATTGGGAGGGAAGTACTGCATCAGATGAGCCTGTTTTCACATCTTGGCAAGTTACTTCCCTCTCTGAGCTTCCATCCTCTCATTTTAACTGTGAAGATAAAAATACATCCTAAAGATGACCATGAAGATGAAATGAAAGTGTTAGGAAAGTGCTTTGCAATCTGTGAAATACTCTTCAAATCTAAGTTTCATACTGCAGAAGCTTCCTACACAGTTAATTTATGGTGGTTGTTTTTCTTAATAGGCTATCAAAAGAGCTTCTTTTGGACCCACAACAAACTCTGGTCTTCAAAGTCTGGCATAAAGGAGGTATGAACTCTCTTCTGTGAATATCTATCTAGTTGTACAAATAAGCTCACATCCTGTTGACAGATTGCTTTTCTTTTTTTAACCAAGTGAAACAATGGCACTGATAGTGCTGAGAATGCATATGTGTTAGAGGGAATCCCACAAAATGCAACTGGAATTTAAATCCTTAGAAATCATATCATTTTGTTTGATTACTTGCTTAGTGCAGAAATCCAAGTACATTTGAATCTTTCCAATGGTATCTCAACAATCATAATGTACGGCCTGCCATACACAAGTGATTTCTCCCCACCTTTGTGTGCTGTTGTGCCTTCTGTTGAGTCTGGCTTGTTAACAAAGACCCTAGCATTTTCAGGCAGTACACAAAACTAGAGTCTGACAGCTTGTTCTTCCTTGTTTTAAGAACCTCCCCAAGCCAGAGGTGCTGACCTCATGGTCCTTGAACCTAGTTTTACTCAGCTACCGTTTATTAAGAGGCATAATACAATAGCATTAAGAGCACAGACTCTGAAGCTACGCTCTCTGGATTCAAATGCCAGTTCTGCCCCTTACAAAGTAGTGTGACCTTGGGTGAATGACTTAACTACTCTGTGCTTCAATTTCCTTATCTACCAAAGAGGAATAATAATAGTACCTACCTCGTAGGGGTTTGGAAGAATTAAATGAGTTCCTGGTCATAAACACCATCTCAGTTTTTGTTGTTTTTATTAGTGAATGATGGTGTGCTAAGAGCTTTACAAACATCTCTAATACTGCAAGGTAAAAGTTAGTTCACTTTTATAGATGTAAAAGCCAAGGCCCAAGGAAGTTTAGTGACTTGACTAAGGTCATATATCTTTTAATTGCTGGACCTAGGATTTGAACCCAGTTATAAGTGGCTTTTCAGCCTTTACCGTTTGTACTCACACTGGTAAGATTGGATGACTGAAAAATAAAGTGGTGATGACATCCAACATCTCACAGCTCCTATACTTAGAAAATTTTGTCTCACTATATCCTTCCTGTAAATCTAGCTCCTTCCGGATTGCTGCTAGAGCCTGGTTTCCAAAACCTTCAGTTGTTTTGTCATCTACAGCATCACAGTGTTTGTTTGTCATTGGTAAGTTCCAGAGCTAACCCCAAAGCCTAATAAAGACCTGAGAGCAGTCAGGGTGTAAAGGAAATCAGCTTACCTGTGTCTCCTCCTGTGCTCCTGTTTGGGAGTGATGCTCTGGATCTGGGTTTGATGATTCACTTATGTCCCCCACCCCTGCCCAACCTCATAAAAGCGGCAGGAGCTGATCATAAATCGGTTTTCTCTGAATCAGCACAAGGAATTCCTGCTTTATTTAGCTAGGCTGTACACTCCTCTCTTGATTTCTATTCTTCTCTTCTCTCTAAAGTACTCCAGAGATTGTCAAGCAAACAAGGGTTCACCTTAATTCAATACTTACTTTAGCAGGAAAAAAAGAATAAGGTTTGGTTTTATGCAGACCTGGATTCAAATCTTGGCTCTACTGTTTACAAACTGTGTGACCTGAGATAAAGCACTTTACCTCTTTGAGCCTTTGTTTTCTTATTTATAAAATTAAGATAGTAGTATCTGCCCTACGGGGTTTTTGAAAGCATTAGAGATGACATATATAAAGTATTTGGCCCATAATTGGTGCTTAACAAATGGAGCTATTTCTATTATTTGCCCATTATGCATCAGGTACTGTGCTAGGGCTTTGGGGTATGGAGAAGAATAAAATACACTACCTTCCAGGATCCCCAACAAGTCCTGTAAGACCCTGTTGTAAATGGAGATGAGGAAAAGGCCCGTGCCTAACTGACCACTACTCATCTAGTTCTCTCAGTGTGTCAAGATACCTCTCTCCCCTTAGCTCTATCCTTTCCACCCAGACTCAGTGAACCTATTGCAAAAGAGACTCAAACCAGACCAAGCTGTATTCAGTAAATATTTGAGTTCCTACTCTGTGCCAGGCACTCTGCTAAGTGCTGGGGATACAAAGGTAACATAAGACAGTTGTGGTCCCTGTCCTCATGGAGCTTACAGTCTGACAGTATAGTATGATTAGGCAAATACAGGGTGCTCTGATAGGAGACATCTAACCCAGACTCAGGATGTCAGAGAAGGCTTCCTGGAGCATACCTTCGCTGAGAAATGAAGGAGCAGGACATATTATAGTCAGAGGGAACAGCATGGAATAAAGAAAGAGTATGAGGGAAGTTCAAGATCTCTAGAAGGTAAAACCGCAAAAGGAGTCGTCCTGCTAAATCTGATGTAAAATTTAACTCTTCAAAGCCATTGTTTTTCTCAGTGATCAGCTTAGCCAGATTTCTCTTCAAGTATGTGTAGGATGTAGTGCTTTCATGTTAGGCAGAACCCTCAAAGTGGGGTTACTTAAAGTTACAATATATCAAGATTACAGCTCCGATAACCAAATAAGGCAAGATTAGTTTTCTTTGCAAAGCTGTAACAAGTCTTTGGAGTGCAGATTAACGGCTCTAGCTATCATTTGCTCATCCCCAGTGAGTAAGAGTTATTTGACCCTACTCTGGGGAACACAACTTCAAGTGTTCCTAGAATCTAAGACTGTCCAAGTTGAAGGGGATCTTAAATCTGGTTTAGTACTTCTCATTATATAGTCATGCGTGGCTTAATGATGGGGATATGTTCTGAGAAATGCATCATTAGGCAATTTAATCATTGTGCAAACATCACAGAGTGTATTTACACAAAGCTAGATGGTATAGCCTACTAGCCATTTCAGCTATATGGCATTAATCTTATGGGACCACTGTTGTATATGTGGTCCGTCGTTGACTGAAACGTTGTTATGTGGCGCATCACCATATATGAGGCTCAGGGAGTTAGAGTGATGTGTTTTCAAGTCAAAGCCACACTTAGATTTGCTATTGTGGCACCTGCTTCTTTGTTCCACTCTACGTTGGCCAGTTCACTGGTACTCTCAGTGGATGTGTATCCAGTTCCTCATGATGTGGGAAGATTTTATGCCAGGTATGGAGAGTGTTGGGAACATAAAGTGAGTAATACCAGGTCCTGGCTTTTGGGTAAGTCCTAGTCTAAAGAAAAGCAAGCTGTGTAAGCAAATGTTAGACAGTGTGTGATGAGTTCACTGTCACCAGCAGTGTGCACAAGGAACTGAGAAACTCATGACCACTCCTCTTGAAAATTCACATTCCTTGATTTATTTAGCAAATTGAAAACTAAGAATTGGGTCTGTTTTTGATGGAGTCAGTATACTGATATTCAGTATAGGGGATGAAGCCTATACAAAATAGGAACTTGTGGAGTCGTGGGGGCCTGTTTGTCTCCAGCTGCTTTCATGTCAGAAATGAGAAATAAGAAGCAATGAGTCTAAGAACAAAGGTCATTGCATGGTAGCTTGTCCAACCAAGAAGGGCAGAGCCTTATGAGCTGGAGCCTAAGCTTATTTTGTACCCTATACTTTTCCAGGGGGTTATTTGTCTTTCTTTTATGATTTCTGTCACTTTTGTTCTTAATTAAATATAATAATATTTATGTTATAGAAAATCTGGAAAATACAGACAAGTATAAATGAGAAAAATGCAATTCCTCAGTATTCCAAGGGTGATGGTCTTTCAAATGATTTCTTTTAAGGCCCACTGCCCTAAGGAAAATCACTGAGACATAATAACCTAGGGAAAAGAACAAGTGTGTTTTATGTTTAAGGGATGTTTTCCAGTTGTCTGTATTGAGAGGACAAAACTCAACCCTGCTAGCTTTTCCCTGCCATACAGAAAGGGAATTCATGATCGTGAAAGCAGACTGTGGTTGCCAGTCTCTCTCAACCTCATTATCTGTCTTCTCTGTGGATCTTGGAGTTGCTGAACACCCCAGTCCCCTGAATCAGCTTCTCTGTGTGCAGCCTCTAATCTCAGTGGTAGGATGTGTCCAACCACGTTCCCCAGCTCTTCTCTTTCCCCAGCAGATGAGGAGAGGGTGATTGGCTTTGCCTCGGTGGACCTCTCGCCACTTCTCTCTGGCTTTCAGTTTGTCTGTGGCTGGTACAACATCACAGACTTCAGTGGAGAGTGCCAGGGGCAGATAAAAGTTGCTGTCTCCCCTTCGGAGAGTTTGATGCGCTTCAAAGAAGAGAGGCAAGCAAGACGTGGAGTGGAGACCCCAGGATCACTGGTATGTATCCTGATTCGCATCCTTAACCCATAAGAGTTCTACTTAGCAAAACCTATAAGAAGATCCTTTCCATGTGTTTGGTACCTTCCAGCTTACAGACCCATTATATATGTGTGTCTCATAACAACTTCATGACCTTTTGGGGATGATAAAAATGTTGTGGAATTATATAGTGGTGATGGATGTACAACTCTGAATATACTGAAAACCACTAATTGAACACTTTAAAGGGTGAATTTTATAATACATGAATTATGTGTCAGTTTTTAAATAAAATAAGATCAGTTTCAGTATGGAATCTGAAACAATATTGGTTGAACTTTTTAAAAACTCTCTTACATTAAAATTATTGCTCTATCATAAAAAAAATTAAAAGAGAAAGGGAAGAGGGGAATTAACAATAAGAAGTATAGATAACACTTTCAGGGAGTTTAACTGTAAAGGAAAGGAAAATTTTTCCAGACTCTCCCAGATAGGGGAGCTCTGTCAAGGCAAAGACTCTGTTTTATTCATCTCTTTATCACGCACGCCTGGCCCAGGGTCTGGCAGAGTGGACGTCAGTAGATATTGAATGAATGAATGAACGAGAAAATAACAGAGTTAAACAGTCCATATATACGAAGGTCTTTTCTTCACATCAACCCTGGTAGTCATGAGATAAGAAATATCACAGCCAGATTATCCTCACATGTAAAGTAAATGTAAGATGATGTCCAGCCAGGAGTTCACAAACTAGCTGGAAGAACAAGAGCATAAATAGACATAAAGTAACTAAAAAGCAATCTGATAGTATAGTCTGTAAAATGGGGATAATAATAGTACTTATCTCATAAGATTGTGAAGTTTAAATGAGAAAATGCATGTAAATTGCTTATACAGCGTTCCATGCATAGAAAATACTCAGTAAATTATATTTATACACATACAGTAAATTTTACAAACTTATTTATACTGCTTTGTTCCAAAAGGATTTGTGGCGACAGGTATACCATTTTTCTCATTGCTTCTGCAGATCCCAATGTACCGTCCCTTTTCCTTCCCTGCCTCTGATATGTATGCTGCATTCCCCAGCTGTGTTGCAAGACAGACTCTAGAACAACTTGCTCACACCTCGTCAAAGGAGCTTGATTTCTCCTCTCCTCGGAGGTGAGTGATTTCTTGATGATGGGAAGAAACGGAGTCAGAGAGTGAAAATGTATAAACGGGCTTGTCACTTCTCTTGCCTTTATTAGAGGAAGAAACTAGAGACAGGGAAAGAGCTTTGTTGACCTTCTGTCACAACCATTGGGAACCCCAGGATCCTATTAAAACAAACTTTTTACTAGAACTTTTACTACTATCAAAAGGATGGCCTCAGTACACGGGACACTTTTCTCTTTTCCTCAGAGGCCTTTAACCTTTATCTCTAGAATCAGTCATCAGCTATGTGAGAAACTATCCTGATCTTTCCCCTCCCAAACCTGTATGCCAGATTATTTTGTAAACAGCAACTGGCCTATCTTTTTCACCAAGCCAACCATGGATATGCGTATGGGTATCAGGGCTAGAGCATATTCTATCCTGTCAAAGTCAGGGTATAGAAATAAGATTACTTCTTTCCACCCCACTCTCTTCCAGGCCCTGGTACCATTTGGCGTCCCCCTGCCTCCACCAGTCTTTCCCATGTCTTTCTCTCCACCTCAGGGAGAAGACAAGGGATCTTCCCCTACAGCAGTCACTCCTATAGCAGCAGTTGCTGAGTAGACCCTCTATTCCAAGAAAGACACTCTCTAATACTGCTTAGCCCCTCAAAGGCACATGTCAGTGCTATGTGGCTTTCTACCTTGCTCACCACATGAAGAGAGCCTCTGCTCTCCACATAAAGGGAGCCCATGTGTCTGTCAAATCCTAGATCCCAGGTTTAGGTAATTTCTCTAACGCCTGTTAGAGAAATAGGTGTTACTTTGACCATAGCTAATCATGAGACATATGGGTAGGATAAGGGTACTGGTACAAGGCTAGAAATACAGAACAATAGTGAGGCCACTATTTAGTAATTGTAAAAGCTACAAGTTTAGTGGTTTGCTTTTTGTCCATATAAGAATGTTCTTGTTCTCACTTCAAAAGAGCCATGTCAAAATGATATATTCTAATCCAGCCATCCGTCCAAGACTAGCCAAATTGCGATATATTCATACAATGGAATAGTACTCAAAAATAAAAAGAAAGGCAACATTGATATATAACAAAATGAATCTCATAATTATGCTGAGAGAAGCTAGACAAAAGGGAATATATTGTATATGATTCCATTTATATAAAATTCTAGACAATACATATTAATCTATATTGACAGGAAGCAAATCAGTGGTTACACAGGGACAAGGCAGGATGAGTGGAGTAGGAAGGAGGGAAGAAATTACAGAGGACAGGAAGAAACTGTTAGAGGTGATGGATACATTCATTACCTTGTTGTGGTAATGGTTTTCTTAAATGTACACATATGTCGAAACTCATCATTTTGTACACTTTAAATATGTGAAATTTATTATATACCAGTTATACCTCAGTAAAGCAGTAGTTCTCAAACATTTCTACTTCAAAACCCCTTTATAGGGGCCAGCCCCATGGCCGAGTAGTTAAGTTAACACACTCCACTTCGGCGGCCCAGGATTTCGGCAGCCCAGGATTTCGCCAGTTTGAATCCTGGGCGTGGACCTGGCACTGCTCATCAAGCCATGCGGCGGCAGTGTCCCACATGCCACAACTAGAATATGCAACTATGTACTGGGGGCTTTGGGGAGAAGAAGAAAAAAAATTATTGATGACTCAAAGAAGTTTGTTTATGTAGGTTATATCTATCAGTTTTTACCATATAAGAAATTTAAATGAGAAACTCTTAAAACACAATACACAGAATCAATTGTATGTCTATACATCAGGAGTGGATAATCCAAAATCAAATTAAAAAAACAACAGTTTTATTTACAAAAGCATTAAAAAGAATAAAATACTTAAGAAAAAATTAACAAAAAAAGTACAAAATGTATTCTCTGAAAACTACGAAACATTATAGAAAGAAATTATTAGGTCTAAATAAATGGAAAAACCTCTCATGTTCACCAGTTGGAAGACTTAATATTGCTAAGATGGCAGTACTGTCCAAATTGATACACAGATTCAACACACTCTCCATCATAATCCCTGCTGGGCAAGCTAGTCCTAAACTTCCTATGGAAATTCAAGGGGCACAGAATAGGCAAAACAGTCTTGAAAAAGAAAAGCAAAGTTCCTGATTTCAAAACTTGCTGCAAAGCTACAGTAAACAACACAGTGTGGTACTGGTGTGGTACTGGTATAAGGATAGAAATAGAGATCAATGGAATAGAATTCACAGTTCAGAAATAGACACGTGTGCCAAGAATGCCAAGATGTCAAAGGTGCCAAAATGGTTTAATAAGGAAAAAATAGTCTTTCCAACTAATGGTACTGGAGCAACTGTATATCCACATGCAAAAGATTGAAGTTGGACCCCTTCCTCACACCATGTACAAACATTAACTCCAAATGGATCATATATCTAAACATGAGAGCTAAAACTGTAAAACTCTTAGAAGAAAAATAGGAGTAAATCTTCATGACCTTGGATTGGGCTGTGAATGCTTAGATATGACACCAAAAGTAGAAGCCACAAAAGAAAAAATAAATTGGATTCATTGAAATTAGAAACTTGCATCCTACAAACAATACCATCAAGAAAGTGAAAAGACAACCCATACAATGGGAGAAAAATTTGCAGATCGTAGATCTGATAAGAGACTTGTATCCAGAAGATATAAAGAATTCTTACAACTCAATAATAAAATGCAAATAACCCAATTAAAAATAGGTAAATGATATGAATAGACATATCTCCAAAGAAGATATACAGATAGCTAATAAGCACATGAAAAGATGCTTGACATCATTAGCCATCAGAGAAATATAAATGAAAGCTATAATGAGCTATCACTTCACACCTACTAGGATGACTATAATCAAAAAGACAAATATCACAAGTGTTGGGGAGGATGTAGAGAAACTGGAACCCTCAAACGTGGCTGGTGGGATTTCAGAATGGTGTGGCTGTTTGGGCAACAGTCTGGCAGTTCCTTAAAAGGTTAAACATAGAGAAATCATATGATCCAGTATGTCCACTCTTAGGTATATACCCAAGAGAAATCAAAATATAAGACCACACAGAGGCCAGCCCGGTGGTGCAGCGGTTCAGTTCACACGTTCGGTTTTGGCAGCCTGGGTTTCGCCTGTTCGGATCCCAGGTGCGGACATGGCACTGCTTGGCACGCCATGCTGTGGTAGGCATCCCACATATAAAGTAGAGGAAGGTGGGCATGGACGTTAGCTCAGGCCAGGCTTCCTCAGCGAAAAGAGGAGGATTGGCAGTAGTTAGCTCAGGGCTAATCTTCCTCAAAAAAAAAAAAAAAGACCACACAAAAACATGTACACAAATGTTTGTAGCAGCATTATTCCTAATAACTAGAAAATAGAAACAACCCAGTGTCCATCAACTGATGAGTAAACAAAATGTGATTTAGCTATACAATGGAAAATTGCTCAGCCGTGAGAAGGAATGAAGTACTGATATATGCTACAACATGAATGAAGCCTGAAAATATTACACTAAATGGAAGAAGTCAACTGCAAAAGATCACATATTTTATTATTCCATTTATATGAAATATCTAAATTAGGCAAATCTATAGAGACAGAAAGTATATTAATGGTTGCCTTGGGCTGGGATGTTTGGGTGGGGGTTGTAGAGGGAGGAAGAGATGTGGAATGATTATTGATGGGTATAGGATTCTTCTTGGGGTGATAAAAATGTTCTAAAATTGGTTGTGGTGATGGTTGCTCAACTGTGAATATACTAAAAACCATTGAATTGTACACTTTAAATGGATGAATTGTATAGTACGTGAATTATATCTCAATGACGTTGTTATTTAAAAAGAAGATTATTGCTGGGGTCAAGCTCTCTTTTTTTTTTTAAGAATTTTTTTTTTTAAAGATTTTATTTTTCATTTTTCTCCCCAAAGCCCCCCGGTACATAGTTGTATATTTTTAGTTGTGGGTCCTTCTAGTTGTGGCAGGTGGGATGCCACCTCAGCCTGGCTTGATGAGCGATGCCATGTCTGCAGCCAGGATCCAAACTGGATCCCAAGGGGCCGGCCCCTGGGGTCAAGTTCTTGAATATCATCCTAAGGAATTTAAAATTTGCTCTATAGATTAAAGAGAGGAACCAAAGCTAGAAAGGAATGGTGGTGATTACATAGGTTAATATAGATTGAATGCTTAGAACAGTGGTTGGCACATAATAAGGACTCCATAGTGGCCAGCCCCGCGGCTGAGTGGTTAAGTTTGCATGCTCTGCTTTGGCAGCCCAGGGTTTTGCCAGTTCGGTTCCTGGGCACCGACCTAGCACCACTCATCAAGCCATGCTGAGGTGGCGTCCCACATAGCAGAACTAGAAGGATCTATAACTAGAATATACAACTTTGTACTAGGGGGCTTTGGGGAGAAGAAGAAAAAGATTGGCAACAGATGTTAGCTCAGAGCCGATCTTTAAAGAAATAAAATTAAATAAATAAACAAGGACTCCATAAATATTGTTGTTCTTGTTATTCTTATTTCAGATCTGTGTTTTTAAGAATCACTCAGGCCATACTGTGGAGAATTTATTGGAGGGGAGTGGGTAACACTGAAGGCAAGGTTATTTGGGAGATAGCTGTAGTCCAAGCAAGAGTTAATGAAGCCGTAACTGTGGTAATGGGCGTGGATTTGCAATACCATTTCAGGAGGGTAATTTGTTTATTGTCACAGTAGTTTTCTCATTTCTTGGGAATTTATTTTGCCCCCATTTGTTCCTGACAGAAGCAGTGCTGCCAGAAGCCAGGCATCACGCCATGAGGAGCACGTGCAGAACATCCGCCGATTTCATGAATCCCTGCAGCAGGGAGAGGCAGTCTTGCCAAGTGATGACAAACTGAGCACCTCGCCCTTGTCCTCTCATAGTTCCATTCTGACTTCTCTCAGGTGAGGCCCTCCGCTGAGAAAAGGCACAGGAAACCATAGTGGAATGCGAGGTGAATGGGCAGTGGCAATCTGTGGTACTGCTTTTCCGTCAGCTGCAACCACTCTGGGAGGTTTAGTAGGGACTTGCATGCATGTTAGTGTCGAATTGGAGCCTGGAGCCTTGCAGGATTCCTCATAGGTGAATTTTTCTCAGCTTGGGGCCTTCCATTCCGTCAGGGGGCTGATCCACCTTTAAATACAGGAACTTTAGATTATTCACCAAACTTAATAACAACCACCCTCACATCTGCACAGCCTCACTTCCATTTACAATTTACAAAACCTCATCCTGCCCGTCATCTTTATCTTCACAACCACTGACTTCTTCCAGACCAGCATCTGTCCTATTAATGCTTCCGTGTCCCTTTCTTAGTTTAGGCAGCATCTGAGCCAGAGAAGCACTGTGAGCATTAAAAGGGCCATTATAGATCATCTGGATCCACCTCTGGATTATCTAGTAAGAAGTGTAGCACGGTGGAAAGGACTTGGCTTCAGAGTAAGAGAGACTTGACTTCCAGTCCTGGCTCTGCCACTCCCAGGGGAGGAGATAGCCATGTTGCCAGAGAATTATAATGATGTGTGATAAGTGCTGCAGGTTTCCTGGCCAAAGGTGAATGGAGGAGTAAGATTCTAGGTTGGTCATGGAAAGATGTAAAGAAATCACATTTGAACTGGTCTTTGAAGGAACAGGTAAACAAATGTGAAGAGCATTTTGTGCAGAAAAAACACCCTAAGGCCCAGGGGCATGAAAGAGCAAGTCAGCTTTGGGGAAATACCAGCAGTGCAGTTAGGATAAAGCTGAGCATAAGATGTAAGGAGCAGGGCGAGTTCTGTAGGAGTCAGATCTTGAAGGGCCTTGAATGTCAGGCTAAGAGTTTGGACTTTTAGAACAGTGATTCTCAAGTGGAAAGTGATGAGAAGAGGAGGAAGAGTGTGTGTCAAGTTTGAGGAAAAAGTACCTAAAAGATTTTATATTTGGAAAAAACCTATTATTTGTTTTAATAGAGCAAGCTCAAAAAAGAAAGATTGGCAAAATATTTTTGATTGGTGGGACATCGGTTAAAAAGGACTGAACAGTTGTGCTATAGACTATGGAAAACTGCTTAAACTTATATTACAAAGAAGTAACATGTTCAGATTCTCATTTTAGATTCTCAGCTGGAGACTGAGGGCTATTTAAGCTAAACCATCAATGGTGTGGCTGCATTTTATTGGGTAATTCACATAACCTATTTTAGAACCCCACAGAGAAAAGAGAAAGAGAAACTCTCCTTCACCCGAGAGCAGTTTCTCTTAACCTCAGCACTGCTGACATTTGGGTCAGATAGTTTGCTGTGGGGCCCTATCTGGTACATTGTAGGATATTTAACAGCATTCCTGGCCTCTATCCACTAGATAACAATAGCACCCCTCCCCCAGTTGTGACAACCAAAAATATCGCTACATGTTGCTGAATGTCCCCTTGGGGCCAAAATTGCCAAACTAAAACCACTGTCCTGTAGCAATCATTCCAAAAATTTGGTGTATATCAGAGTCACATGAAGGGCTTGTCAAAACAGTGATTGTGGGACCCACCCATACAGTTCGTGATTCAGTGGGCCTGGGATAGGGCCTAAGAATTTGCATTTCTAACAAATTCTCAGATGGCGCTGATGCTGCTAGTTCTAGAACCAGGTTTTGAGAAGCACTGCCATACACAAGTTCTCTACCAAATGGAGATGAAAAAAGATATATCACTTTTGCATTCCTTCCATGGGTTCATAGACCCCTAAAACAGTGTTTCATCTGAGTCACAGCAATCCTATGAGGTCTGCAGGACAAGTATTAATAAACTTTATTCACAGATGAGAAAATTGTAACTTGGTGTTATTAGTAGGTTTTACACCCAGAACCTCTGACAAGGCCAGTTGGATTTGCATATTTTCTAAAGCTTCGCCAAGTTTACATTAGTTTGCATGTTCCTGTGACAGGTATTTCTTTGTGTGCCATACACCCAGATATAGACACTTAAGTAAATCCACTGTGATTTGATAGAGTCGTGGCTTCTAGTAACAGAATAAAGATCAGCCTTGTCCTCTCATTTAATTTGGATTTGACTCTAAGACTTGCAGACTGTTCCTAATAAAAGGATAGAAAGACTTTGGGTTTACTTCACAGATATTTAGTGTCTGTGTTGTGCCACTTGTACTGGGGAGGAGTATACTGGAGAAATAGAGAAGTTTGAGATATTATCTTCTATTACCAGATGCTCATGGCCTACTTAGGGAAACTAAACTAACACATAATGAGAAAACTAAGGGAAAATCTAAGACAGAAGGTTGATGGAGATGCCAAAAGCAAAGGCATTTAAGGGAGAGGTGGCCCAATGATTTGGGGTGATGGACTTTGAAAAGGAGAAATGTGAGCACCTTGAAAGTTGAATGGAATAGGGATAAAGCAGGGGGAGTGGCTTGAATTCAGGTTCCAGCATTCAGGGGTGTGAGGCAGGAATGAGGAATGAACCCAGTTGGGAGAGGGCTTATCCCTTATCATGGAACAAGCACAAGACTTGGAGTCCCAAATTCTGAGTAGCTGCATACTACTACTCACCCTGGGCAAGTCACCTAAGTTCTCTGATCCTCACATTCCTTATTTGTAAAACAGGAATTATTGATCTCATCTGATTGGTTAAGAATTAAACAAGATAATATATTTCAAAGCATAAAACATAAAATCCTGTGCAAATGAAAGTGTTTGGTGTGATTTCTCATTGGAGAATGGTAAGAATGAACGTGGCCCCATTAAAGGTTTTTGAACAGAAGATTATTTAAAAGTCATTTATTCCTGTCTGTTTATCCATTGAACATTCATTCGTTCATTTATTTTGTGCCAAGCCCTATGCTAGGTGCAGTGGATATAAAGGAATCAGCACAGAGTTCATAGTGCTTCAGGGAAACACGTGTGAAACAAACAAGTGATGTGATTGAAGAGCACAGAAAGAACTGGGAGGCCCAGAAGAGAGGCCCTTAACCCAGTTTAGTGGCAGAGAAGGCTTGCTAAAAGAGGTCACTTGCTTGAAGGATGAAGAATGGTTATGAGGTAGCAAAGGTCAGTGTTACCCCAGAGTAAGGCCTTATTCTATCAGAGCAAGAGAATGTGAGGACTGGAATGATGGTAAAGAATGGCTCCCTACAAGAAGGTGGAATTTTTCTTTTTCTTTTGTTTTTGTTTTTTTTTTTGGTGAGGAATATTGGCCCTGAGCTAACATCTGTTGTCATCTTCCTCTTTTTACTTGAGGAAGATTTGCCCTGAGCTAACATCTGTGGCAATCTTTCTCTATTTTGTATGTGGGATACTGCCACAGCATGGCTTGATGAGCAGTGTGTAGGTCTGCACCTGGGATCTGAACCCACAAACCCCAGGCCGCCAAAGCGGAGCACATGAACTTAACCACTACACCACCAGGCCAGCCCCTAAGAAGGTGGAATTTCTACTGGACATCAGAACAGAAATTGGATTAACCAGACAGGAGAGGGAGAAAGTTGTCCCCAGCTGTGAGGTTGTAGTCAGAGAGGTGAAGGATGAATTGGTGGATTGGAGAGAGAGGGCTCTAGTATTAATAAATCAAGTGAGAGGTATTAAGGTCCTAGCACAAGTAGTAGAATGTCAGGGGAACATAAAAGATGCTTGTAATTCCAGTGAATGACCCTTTTGTCCTTTTCTCCCCTTTTTTTTAGGAGGAATCTGAATGAGCTTGATCAGATCCAGCGATACTTCAGCCAGAAGCTCACCAAGCCTTTACTTCCCCTCAGTCCTCAGACTCGTGCTGTGTTGCAGTGCCAGGAGAGCCATAGGGACCATCTCAGGCCAGGAGCCAGCAGCCTGGACCCTGAAAGCCAGTGCCTCCTGGAGAAATCCAATAACCTGGTATTGCAAGTCAGCTCTTTAATTACAGGTATGGCTCAGGGCCCCTCTTGTTGAGGAGTTATGGTCACTGGGTACCTATGCAAAAGCGTTTGAATGTCTGCCCTCAGACAAGCCCCTGTGACCAATAGAGACCAATAGCTTTTGCCATCTAACTTTTTTATTTACTGTCTTCCTTTTGCAATGAGAGACGTAGTAGCGTGGCACAGGAACATGTGCAATGAAAAGAGCATTGGACTGAGAGGCAGGAGACCTGGCTCAGGTCTTTGGTGGGACTCTGGCATGGACTTACTGTTTGACTCAGTTTACCCTTTCCCTTCTTGAGGTTCCCCCAGCCAAAAGGGGAGGTGGGGGATGGATTAGATGAGTTCTTCAGTAGCAGTTTTTGAACTTGTGCCACTCTGTTTTCAGAAATATCAACTTCAGACATATTTAAAATTCTATTTCTCAGAGCCCAGAAGTCTGCTTTTTTTTTTTGAGAAAGATTAGCCCTTAGCTAACATCCGTGCCCATCCTCCTCTACTTTATATGTGGGACGCCTACCACAGCATGGCTTTTTGCCAAGCGGTGCCATGTCCACACCCTGGATCCGAACCGGCGAACCCTGGGCCACCAAAGCAAAATGTGCGAACTTAACTGCTGCACCACCGGGCCGGCCCCTGGAAGTCTGCATTTTTTCAAGCAACCCACATGATTCAGGATGGTGGTGGTCCACAGTCCACCTTCTGAAAAACCCCTTAAAGCAGTGATCCTCACTTTGGCTACATGTTGGAATTACTAAGGGAGCTTTTAGAACTCCAGGTGCCCAGGCTGCACTGGAGGTCAGTTGCATCAGGATCCCTGAGAGTGGGATTCAGGCATCAGAACTCCCCAGGTAACTCCACTGTGCAGCCCAGACAGAGACTGCTCGAGAACAAGTATTTCCCAAACTTGCCTGAACATAAGGATCACCTGGGGTACTTGTTTTGAAATACAGATTCTTGGGTCATGCTCCATCCTACAGAATCAGAATCCAGAATTAGGGCCTGGAAACATATATCAGGCACGCTTTGGGGAATATTGAGAAATCAATTAGATCAGCACCTTTAGCCCTCACCTGGTGTCATTTTTGCTCAAGCAAAATGTGTAGATTTTACACAGGGATGAATAAGCTCAATAAAGCCACCATGGTTGGTATTAGGTACAAACCTTCCTACCCTCTTTTCCCAAATATCTAAGCTGTTGGTAGCCAGGGTCCCAGAGGTGTGCTCTGTATTTGGCTTCCACTTGCCTGGAAATATTCAGTCAGCTCCTGGTTGAGCACCAACCATGGCAGGCACTGTTGTGTTACTAGTTCCAGGAGGATACAGCAGTAGACAAGACAGGCATTGTCTCTGCTTTCATCAAGCATACATTCCATAGTCAACCAAAGAAACTGCCCCCCAGAAAGAAAGAATAAGAGCAAAACAGAGGGAGGCTTGTTTGGGGTAGAGGTGAGGGCAAATAGGGAATCCCTTTAGAGGGGTATATTAGAAGAGAAGAGAGGAGAGAACTGAAGGATTGAAGTGGAGAGCCTTGAAGCCAAATTTGGGAGTTTAATCTCTATCCTCGAAGAAATGGGGAGTTCTAAGCAGGGGGATGACTGGAGGAGAACTGATTTTCACAAGGAGAGGATGAATTTTGAAAGAGAGGTGATTGGATCAGGGAAACCAGTTTAAACAAACAAACTCCCCCTGCCTCCATCATGTCTCAGTACACTTTTTTTTTTGAGGAAGATAAGCCCTGAGCTAACATCTGCCACCAACCCTCCTGTTTTTGTTTTGTTTTGTTTTGTTTTGTTTTTGCTGAGCAAGACTGGCCTGAGCTAACATCCATGCTCGTCTTCCTCTGCTTTATATGTGGGACGCCTGCCACAGCATGGTGTGCCGAGCGGTGCATAGGTCCACCCGAGGATCCAAACCCGCGAACCCTGGGCCACTGAAGCAGAACTTGCAAACTTAACTGCTGTGCCACCAGGCCAGCCCCTCAGTACACTTTTGAAGAAGTCCTTAGACAAGTAGATATGAGTGAAGCTTGCGAGTGAGTTTCTGAGTAGGGGTTTCATTTATGCCACATCTGTATGCCAGGTCCTTTGCTGGGCCCTGAAAATGCAACAGAAATCAGACATATGGTCTCTGCCTTTGAGAAGCTCACAATCTGATGGGAGAGACATACAGACAGAAGATTACACAATAGTGTGTTCTTAAGTGCTTCCTTATAGAACAAAGCCATATAGCTATCCCATCCAACTGGTGCATCTGGGAAGGCTTCCTGGAGGAGATGCAGTAGAGCAGGGCCTTGAAGGATGGGCTGATATGTAAAAAGCAGGAAGACTGTTCCAAGACAGAAAGAGTAGTTCAGGCCAAAGGATCATGATCAATTAAGTCTGCTTCCCAGTTCCTGTTTTTATTGTCAGGTAGGGATGTTCCATTTTCATGTATCTACTCCCATTTGAGACCTAAAAATTATTCATGTATTAAACTCAGCCAGCACCTCCTGTAGGCTCAGCACTCCATTAGGTGCTTTGAGGGAGTTGTGACCCATACACCACGGGAGTCAAGTTTGCTTTCCAATTCCTTTCTCCTCTCGAATAATCATACAAACAAGTCATTTATTAGGCCTATTTATTAATTTATTTCCCCCATTTCATCCCCAAAACAACCTGAGGTGACTAGTAGCTTCCATTTATTAAGTGTTTATAGATGTGCTTCACAATGTTTGCCCATTTATCTCGTGTATTCTTTACCATGCCCCTGTGAAAAGGGTGGTGTTAATCACATTTTAAACATAAACAGGCTCAGAGAAAACTGTTTGCTTGTGACCACAAAGTGGCCAAGTGATGGTAGAGATTTGAACCCGATGACTGGCACCAAAGCCTCTGCTCGTTCCAACACTCTTCCCCTGCCTTATCATTTGGGTGATAGATATTTCCTTGCTTCTATTTTCTAAGTAAAATAGATAGTTCTAATAACTGTCATCAAACGGGTAAATAAGTGGCTTCTCATTTTGGTTTTTAATATAGGTATTTACTGAAGTAAATGGAAGCATGAACATACCCACCAGGACTCCCAGCACCCAAGAGTTCCTGAGCATGAGCAGATAGTCTCTGAAAGCGCTCCCACAGATGTAACCACAACTATACATAGATTAGATTTTGGTCCTGGGATGTTAGAATAAAGTGCTAGAAATTGTACTGCCTTGAATATAGTTTCACTGACTCTTGGGGGGATTAACTATCTTTAACATTTGTTCAAAGTCTGATTGTAAGAATACATCTGAAGCTAGAGGCTAATGTGGGAAAGTTGAGTGGTCTCTGGCCCTACCTTGTAGTAAGAGCGATATCTGTTGCTGTTCAGATCTGCAGACTATCACCAGGAATTCTCAAGCATCTTTGAGTTCTCACCAAGCCAGAAGTAGAAGCAGAGAGGTCAGCACCCTACCAGATGCTCAGGACACAGTGGCCACGCAGGAACGAAGCACAACTCCAGACCAGCCATTGGCAGGAGCTCCAGATGAGGGCAGAAACTCCCTGCCTCCCCCTGCTCTTGAAGACACTTCCAGTGGAGGAGGAATGCTCCGTGAGTCCCTGGGGCACACAATACCCATTACAAGGATGCAGAGCAGTGAGGACACTGAGGCAGGCCCAGCCTACAGTGATGAGGACTATGAAGAAGACATCATTGAGCCCAGGACTCTCAATGACATCACCACTGTGACAGACAAAACTAGCCCTTGGTCCAGTTTCATGTCAGACACAAGTGAGATCATCAGCCTTCAGCCTGGTGAGGTGCAGAAGGAAGGCCCCTCTTGTCCTTCAGAACCTTTCCCCAGAGAGGAGCTCAAGGGCAGAAGTAGCCCTCTGTCTAGCCCAGAAAGGACTGTCAGTCCCCACCTGCCTAGGCAGGGTTCTCCTAGCCAAAGTCTTGTTCTTTGTGAGGATAAATCCCCTAGGGCCAGGGTTGGAGAGCCTGCCTCAGCAGACCCTCAGCTCATCTCATCCATGACACTCTCAGGAGCCAAACAGAGCAATACCTTTGTTGATTGGAGCTCACCAAGGGTAGATCAGGACCAGGAACCCAAGCCAGAGGCCCAGGCTGGGAATGAAGCTGCCTCCAGTGAGCTAAGTGACTCTACTGATAGCTTCGAGAAATTCCCTCTACATCTAGCCTCCCAGAGCAGAAGAGAAAATAAGGGACCACCCATCAAACGCCCTGACAACAAGCAGAAGCAGGCGACATCTGGATCAGAGATGTCCACAAGGCAGAGCCTCCTGTATCCTTTGGTGTTTCTCACTAGTAGCCCCTTAAGCCATCACTAGGCATTTTGGATGGTAGTGCTTAGGCCAGCCTAGTGTAAGTGTGAGCGTGAGCAGTGGCCACCCTCGTGGAATGTGCTGCGCGGCACGGGAAGAGCCTGTTCCTTCAGAAGACTCGGCTCGCCCACACGGACAAGGTGCTGCAGTTCTACCACGAACGCCAGCCCTCTGAGGCCTAATGCTTTGAACTGGGTTGAGGTGTTGGTAGCACATTCATTAGCCTAGCATGGCCGGATTTATCTGGTCACTCTATTCGGTATTTTACACCTGAAGACAAGGCTCTGGATCTAGGAATGAGACCATTAATCTCAGTTGCAGTAGAGATGGAGGGTGTGGAGAGAGAGGGGACAGAAGAGTACTCCCACTACTGATGGAGCGTTTACTATGTGCCAGGCCCTTTACATACATTTTTCATTCAGTCATCACAAGCCTTTAAGGTCGATATCATCGTTTCCATTTTGCATGTAAGAAAACTGAAGCTCAGAGTTATAGTGACTTGCCTAATATTTAATTTTTTTTAAAAAAAGGCAAGTGATGGAGTCGGGGGGAGGGGAAGTGGGCGCAGTTGAAATGGACTTACCGAAGCACCCCCCCCAAGTATGGCAGCGTTGATAGGGAGAAAGGGCACCCCAACATTCCCCCTCTTCCTCCTTTGAAATGCAAATGAACATGTTATGGGGGAAAGAAACCACTTAGGACCATGCACAGCCTTCACATCTATAGCCTAACCAGCTGATCAGATCAGCTCACTTGGAATCCTGACAACAAGAAGGGGTTATTGCACGGCTGGTAGGGGAAGCAGGCTGCTTTACTGAATAGACCTTTCTCTACTCGAAGTCAGGGGGCCTGAATTTGACCCCGTCTAGACCCAGCTTCTTATTACTTGTGTGACTTTAACCTTTTAACTGAAGAGCCTCAGTTTCTTCACCTGTAAGATGGAGGCAGTAATCCCTTACCCACCAGACTGTACACTCCCATGTAGGTCAGGGGCCTTGTCTTTTTCTGTGTCAGCACCAGACATTGCACAGAGAAGGATCAGTGAATATAAACTGAACTGAACTATCCGGGTTTCACAGGATTCTTGAGAAGATCAAATGAGTGGAGACATTTGTACACACTAAACAGATGTGATTCTTGTTGAAGGGCAGAGTGACACCAAGGGTAGGGGGTTTGGGCTCAGGAAAGTCTTAACGCATGCAATGGCTGGAGGGGGAGCGCTGAAAGCAGACTGCCTCCTGGCCTCAGTCATCCTGGCTTCTGACACTGCTGCCTCTACAGTCAGTGTAGTTGTGTCAGAATGTGTGGTCTGTGGAGGAGCAGGCACGTGTGCCCAGGTCGTAAGGGTACTGCTTTAATTCAGACCTCGGCTATTGATTCTTTCCAAAAATGAGTATTGCCAGGCCCTGTGCTGCATATTGAGGACAGAGATTTGAATCAGACCATACCTTGAGCAGTTCCCATTATGAAGTAGGAGACAGGTAATGACAGTAACAGTAAACAGGCAGTGCCAGCTTGTTGTCCTAAGTGCTGTGATGAGACGTGGACACAATGCTAGGGAGCAAGAAGAGGAAGCTGCCATTACCGTCTTTGGAGGTATCCCAGGAAGAGCTGGACAGTAGAGCTGGACCTTAGTGATGAAGAGGCATTCTCTAGGCAGAGACAAGAGAAGTTCTAGTCATGGCAAACTTTGTGCAGAGGCATAGCCAAGTGAAAGGGCCTGGCCTGTGGACAGCAGTTCCCTGTGGTTAGAGCCCACGGGTAAGTGGGATGGTGAGAAATGAGTCTGGGCTAGATCTTAAGGGGCTTTTTATGCCTTGATGAGATGCTTGACTCTATCCTGTAAGCAAATTAAACTTCAGTTTCCTTATCTTTAAAATGGAGTTGGTAATAGTACTTCCCTTGTGGAAATTGAAATTAAAAGAAATTAATGATGTAAACTACTTAGCATAGTGCCTGGTACATAAATAGTGTTCATTAAATGTTAACTGGTAAGCAAGAGTATGATTGGTCAGATTTATATATTAAAAAAGTCCCCCAATAGGGGCCGGCCCGGTGGTGCCACGGGTAAGTTCACATGTTCCGCTTCTCGGTGGCCTGGGGTTCGCTGGTTCGGATCCCGGGTGTGGACATGGCACCGTTTGGCAAGCCATGCTGTGGTAGACGTCCCATGTATAAAATAGAGGAAGATGGGCGCGGATGTTAGCTCAGGACCAGGCTTCCTCAGCAAAAAGAGGAGGACTGGCAGTAGTTAGCTCAGGGCTAATCTTCCTCAAAAAGAAAAAAAAGAAAAAGTCCCCCAATACCTTGTAGAGGGTGGATTAGGTCAGAGGAGACTAGAAGCAAGGAGACCAGGTAAGAAATTTGCAATAATAATAAAAGGTGAAGAAAGTCCAACCTCAAGCATAGACTGCTTTACGATAAAGAGGAGGGAGAGATTTGAGAGGTTTGGATAGGGAGGGGCAGGGGATGAGAAAGAGGGAAATAGAAAGTATGGCTTAGAGATTTCTCTCAAAAGTTACTAGGTAGCTGACGTCCTTTACTGGATACGGAACAGCACATAAAGATAGACAGTCTGGGGGGAGGTGACAGATTTCCATTTTGAACATACGCCTGTAGGACATCCAGGAGGAGATGCAGGCCTGGAGGTTAGGAGTTCAGCTGTAGCAGTAGGTGTCTCTGGAAATAGAGAATGGCAGCAGGGAGAGCAGGGAAAGGAGACCCCCGCACACAAGGTGGAGCCCTGAGGATCACCCGTATGTGAGGGCAGGCAGAACAGACACACCCACAGAGGAGCCGGAGAAGAGCTGGTCAGAGAGGTGGGAGCAGAGTTCCAGGGAGAGGTGGTCAGTGCTCTGACACTTAAGACAGGCCCACTGGAATGTGGACTGATATGTATTCGCTAGCTTTAGCATTAAGGAGGACAGTGCAAAGATGGGAGTGGAAGGCAGACTTCAGTGGGTGACGGAACCTGTAGTAAGGACAGTGAGAACAGGCAACTTTTTCCCATAACCTGGGGAGATGAGAATAGCTGACATTTATTGAGCGCATGCTATGTCAGGCACCATTCTAAGCACTTTGCGTATATAAACTCATTTAATCCTCAAAACGAAGGTACTGTTATAGTATCCATTTTACAGGTGAAGAAACAGGCACGAAAAATGGACTTTCCTGAAGTTACCACCCAGTAAGTGACAGAGGTTGGAACAGGACCCTTAGGAAGGCAAGAGGTGATGGGCTGGGAAGGGGAGCTTTGGTGCTTCAGGCACCCCCATGACACCTCCCAGCAAAGCTGTCCCTTCCCCACAGCATCAGCTGACTTTCTGGCAGAGTCCCCAGCAGTCAGAGCAGCAGCAGCAAATAGGCCCAACCTCACCTGGGCCTCTGAAGAAGGCTTGGCTCAGGGGGTTTATGCCCTTCAGGGTCTTCAACTCCACTCCCACCTCGCAGTAGAAACATCAGGGCCTTGAAGCAAAGTAGGAAATGATGCACTTCATTCATACAGCAGATATTTATTGAACACTGTGTCCCAGGTACTATGCTAGGTGACAGGAATGTGGCTATGAAAAAGTGATCATCTTTGCCCTCTTGGAGTTCGAAGTCTACCATGAAAGAACAATGATAAACCAATCTGAATCAGAACCATACTTAGCTTAGAAACAAGAAGTTGGGACATTCAAATAGTCCCCTTCCTCCCCTCCCAAACTGAATTAGTGCTTCAATCAAACAAATGTTTGAGGAACACCATGTTCTCTACACAGTACTAGGTACCTCCAGAGGGTATGGAGAAGTACAGGATATGGTACCTGCCTTCTAGGGCTCACATCCAGACTGGGTGGACCAGCTGTGCCCACAGACAGCCCATTATGCGGAAGCCTCAGTTCTGGATGTGAGCTGAGAACAACCAGAAAGACAGGCCCTCCTTCAGTACCAAGCATCTCCCTCCAGCCTAAGATACTGCCCCTGGAGCCACCTTCCCACCCCAGCCTGTCTGACTGACTACTAACAGGTCAGACTTTGGCCAGCAGGCCCTCAGCAAGTATCATTCAGCACTTGCTACCTGCCAGCCTCGTGCAGGGCTGTAGGAGAGTAGTGAGGTAAATCAAGGGAAGGGCACTATGTGTGCCTTGAGAAGCTTAGGGAATACCGAGGGAAACAAACTGAGAATCGTATCAGACAGATAATCAAGCATTAGCCTGTGTTGCAGACTGTGTTCTAGACTCTGCAGAAGGAGGGGTCGCCGTCGGCTACACTTAGGAGAAGGCTTCCTGGAGGAGGCAGGATTTGAACTGACCCGTAAAGAAAGTGTAGACTATGATTTGTTAGGAGTAGGTAGGGCCCTCCAGGCAGTGGGAACCACTTGAGCAAAGGATTCTTAGGCCGGGATAAGTTGGGGGTAAAGATGAATAGGGATGACTGAGGTCAGTGGAGATGCTGTTCTAGCAAGGCGGTAGATTTCTAGGTATTTGTGTCCCTTAACTACGATTATAGCCCAGAGCCCATTGTCGTGCCCAACTTCTTTTTGCCTCCCCAGCAGTTGGAGGCCTCCCTGCGGATGCTCTCACTCTCTGCAGCTTTGCCACCACCTGCCACGACAGATCAGGTAAGATAATAGCTGTGTGGCCTCCTATCTCCTATAGAGACTTCATCTCTTCCATGAAGGTGTATACAGAATGTAGAGCTGCCATAGGCCAGCTTCCCAAAAAGGCAGCAGCAGTGGTCACTTTTCAAGCTTGTACTGAGCATATTCGGTGGCCCAACAGTGGGCAAGGAGCTCAGGAATGGCGAGGAAGAGCAAATGTGTTAAGAGCAGGGCATTGTCAGCTAAGACGACATATGGAAGAAACAGTGCAGAAGCCTAAAAGAAGGACACAGCTAAGAAATGCATACTGAGTGCTGTGGGAGCTCCAGAGAAGCAAAGGTGGACATGAGCAGAGGAAGCTTCAGACAGGAAATGCAACCACAGAGGACCTTGACTGAGGAGTACGGTCTGGATGAAGACAATAATATCAGTGGTATACCTATTTGTTGTTTACAAAACACCTCGTAACTAGTCATCATCCAGCTGAGTTAGGTGGTTGGAACCCTGATACAAACCCCAGCTCTCTTCTTTTCTGCCTTAGTACAGCACCTGACCTTTCTTGCAAAGGTGGCAAGAAAAAATAATAATAATAACCACTTTTTGGGGCCGGCCTGGTGGCACAGCAGTTAAGTTCTCACATTCTGCTTCAGCAGCCCGGGGTTCGCCAGTTCGAATTCTGGGTGCAGACCTGGCACCGCTTGGTAAGCCATGCTGTGGCAGGTGTCCCACATATAAAGTAGAGGAAGATGGGCATGGATGTTAGCTCAGGGCCAGTCTTCCTCAGCAAAAAGAGGAGGCTTGGCAGCAGTTAGGTCAGGGCTAATCTTCCTCAAAAACAAAAACATTTTTCTAATCATTCAGCATGTAGTTATTGAGTACCTACGCTGTATCAGGCATTGTGCTAGGCGCTGAGCATACAGTAGTTAACAAGACAAATTCCCCATCTTCATGGAACACAGAGAGTAAACAAAAAATAAAATGTTTACAGATTGCAATGAGTACTAGGTGCTCTGATAAAGAATAGGGTCTCTCTGAGTGGGCAGTGTTTATGCAGAAGGATGGTGATCATGGTGGTGCCTGCCAGGGTCAGGCACTATTCAAAGCACTTTATATTAATTCATTTAATTCAGCAACCTGAAGTCCGTATTTCTATCCCTATTTTAAGGTGAGAAAACTGAGGCCCAAAGAGGTCAGGAAACTTGCCTCACACAGGTGCTAAGTGGTACAGCTGGAATTGGAGCCCAGGCAGTCTGGTTTCAAAATCTAACTACTGCACTATCCTGAGAAGGAGCCAGCCCTGTAAGGAACTTGGAGAGGAATATTCCAGGCAGAGAGAAGAGCAAATGCAAAGACCCTGAGGCTGAAAGAGCTTAACATGACCTAGGAACTGAGACAAAGGCGGTGGCACTGGAACATAGAGATGGATCTAATGAGGTCAAAGGGCACCGATCATCCAGGATTTGGAAACCGTAGAAAAGAATTTAGATTTTATTCTAAATGCGAGGACAGCCATGGAAGTGTGTTAAGCAGGGGAGTGAGAGCAATTTAAATTGTGAAGAATTCACCCCAGGTGCTGAACGGAGAACAGGCGTCTTTCAGGGTGGGCCGCGTGATGGTGGTTGGTGATCCTGAAAGGGGGATTGCAGAGATGTAGTGGAGAAAGGAGCCATACAGTGCCGCCGTGTGCCGGGCACCGTTCTAGGTCCGGGCTGAACGAGTCACAAAGCCCCTGCCCTTGGAACTTTTTGAAAAACAAGATGATTTCAGAGAATAATACATACTACGAACAGAATACGTTAGCTTGTTTATTATTAATTGTAATAGCTAACCCCTATTTAACACTTGCTATGCACTAGACATTATTTTAAGTTCCTTACATGTGTAAACTCATCTCATTCTCCCCACAACCCAGTGAGATGGGTACCATTGTTATCCCCATTTAATAGATGAGAAAACTGAGGCTCTTTTCAGCCTGAAGACCTACAAGGTGTTATTATGTCTCTTTTCTATAAAAACTGAGACACACAAAGGTTAAGTCACTTGCCCAGGGTGTCCCAACCAGTGGCTCTGAACATGTGACTCCAAACTCCATGCTTCCCTTATACGGCTCTGAAGTCATGACGCGTGGCTTCTGGCATATTTTTCTAGCCAGTTTGCCTTCTTTTAAATAGACTTCATTTTGCAATTAACATTTAATATTTTTTATGCTTTTCTAGAGCCTACTTTGATGACAGATAGGGTCAGTCCAGAAGTACCCCCAGAGTTTGGGGTTATAGTCCTAAAGAGAAGCCATCAGACGTCTGATCCATTTCCCCATTTTCCTTCCCCCTCTGTCCCTCAGCTCCCCCAGCACCATTTTCAGGTCATGCCATTTGTTTGGCACATGGATCAGTCTCAGTTCCCACACATCGCAGTTTTTATCACATGCGCAAAGCCTTCCCTAGAGGAGGAGAGGTGCCAGTCCCCACCCAGGAGCTCTACGTTTTGTGGCCTTTATTGCTACTCTGGTTTGTGGTCACCAGCTCATCCTTTCTCTCTGCGTCTTCCCTGGCATGTCCCATACATACCCATCAGCATTTATGCTAGGGTCACAGGACTGTGTCCCGGCTCCAAGCACAAGCTTTTGAGTGAGACATCCATGAGGTGGAATACTCAATCTGCTGCTAGGTAGCTAAGTGACTTCGGGCAAGTGACTTGACCTTTCTGAGTCTCAGTTTCCTTACAAGTAACAGCAGGGTAACATACTTCTTACCTAATAGGATGATGGCAAGAATCACCCTAGAGGAAAGAAGTGGACACTCTTAGTTCCCTTTTCCTCTTCCCCTCCTAGCCAAGGGGGTGAAGTGTCAGTGAGCCATAGGAAGGGAGGTCTGTGAGCCACTTAGTCTGCGCTGTCATCCCTCACCTGCCAAGCAGAAGCACTGTTCCTGCTTTAGTGTTTCTACCTTCCTCATGTGCCAACTCCCAGGGGGACATACTGTCTTTGATCTGTTAAACATAACATACAAAGTGTGGGAGAAAGAGAAATAAGAATTTTCCCCTCAATGAAGGGGCAGGTCTAGTTTGAGAAGATAGGTCTCACACTTTTTAGCCTTTTTTCTTTCTTGCCCACAGCAAAACTCTGTTGTTTGTCTGCTGCTCTCAGGGCCACCTCTCTCCTTGAGACCTCCTTCTGGGTCCTAGTTAGGGTAACCAGTTGTCATGGTTCACCCCAGAGGGCAGAGGAAACCTCAGGAGGTTGGTCATCTTCACTGGTGCTGGGCCTCGCTCACTGCTTGAGGCATTTATAGCCGAGTCTCTTCTGAGTTTGATGCTCTAGACTGGCTGCCAACCAGTGCTGGATAACCTAGGAATCAAATCAAGTATGTGTTTAAGGTACTAGCAAGTAGAGGCCCCAAAAATTAAGAGAAAAAATATTTTAAGAATTACAGTTTTTTAAAGCATTGAAATAGTTACCATGGGATAAGTCAGAACTTAATTAACTTCCTTACATTCTTGGTTTATTTTAGATTTAATTGTGAATTATATTTGGGCAGGGGCACCATAATCCTCTCATCTTGGGGCCCCTGAATGTCTTAAAAGTGGCCTCACTTTGAAAAATTTAAGACAAAAAACAGTATTTTTTATTTACCCGTATGCTTAGTAGTTCTGGTGTTCTTGGTTCCTTCCTCACATCCCGGTTTCAGTCCAGCACCATTTCCCTGCAGGAGAAGAGCTTCCTTTAGAATTTCATGGAGTACAGACCTCCTGGTAACTGATGCTGTCAGCTTCATGTGTCTGAAAATATCTTTATTTTACCTTCATTTTTGAAAGATACTTTTTTCACTGGATATAGAATTCTAAGTTGAATTTTGTTTGTTTCTTTTAGCCTTTAGGAACTATCATTCCACACTCTACTGACTGCCATTGTTTCTGATGAGAAGCAGCCATTGTTTTTATTGTTGTTGCCCTGAATGTATTGTGACCTTTATTCTCTGGCTGCTTTTAAGATTTTTCTCCTTGGTTTTCAGAAGTTTGACTACAGTGGTCATAATTTTGGAGGCAGGGAATGGCGTAGGGGAGGAGGCGCACGTAGGTCTATTCAACACTGTTAACAAGGCTTTAGTTCTTAGATTGGGTTGTGGGTTTACAGATGTTCATTTCTATTATGCTTCATAATTTACATATGGTCCATAGGTTCTTTGGTATGTTACACAATGAAATCACAAAATCATGTGTAATTAAAATTTTAAGAATGATTGAATGGTGACAAAATGGAGACACCAACTCCTTCCCTAATTTGACTGTGATGTGGAGCAGAGTGATAGGATAGTGGCTGGAGTAGCATATGAGATCGAGGGAAGGTTTTTTGGGGTTTGTTTTTTAAATATGGCAACCGCTACAGCTTTCCGTATGCTACAGCAGTGATCCAGTAGAGAAAGGGAGAAGGGAAGATGCAGGAGAGGGAGACGGAATAGAAAGAACAGTCCCCGGGTCAGAGAAGGCATGGGATCCAGAGCACATGTGGGGGTATTGGCCTTTTTGGAGGAAAAAGAAAACTCACCCTATAGCATGAAGGAAGACAGAGAAGATGGAAAAGATGGGTGCTAAAGCAGGTAGGATTAGAGATTGGTGATGGAGTTTCCATTTGATGAAAGCTGCCATTTTCTCTTTTGTCTTCTATTTTCTGTAATGTGAGAGGTAGACAGGGGAGGGCAGGAGCCTGTCCTGTACCCCCATTTGAGGATTCCTTCCATTAAGATTCCATCTGTTCCATCTTTCTGCCTTGGCCCTGAAGGTTGAAGAAGAGCATTTTGAGGGCCTACTGGGCTCTTCTCAACCAGTGTCCTGAGACTGCTGTACTGGAGCTGACCTGCTTCAGGCCCAGGACAAACAACCCATCCCTGAAAAAGGAGAGCTTGTATGTACTGGCTCACCTGCTCTGGTTTCATCACAAGATCTAGGGAAGGCCTAATCCTTCGCTCCACACTGAAATCATGCGCCTCAGCCCAGGAGCCTCCCAGACAGTCTCCACTTGAAACGTCTGTGAAGCAGGTTTCTTCCTCTCCTTCCCTCACAGTATTGTGGATACAGGATTCTGTGTGACATTAACCTTCTGATCTTTCTGAGCCTGTCTCCTCAGCTGTCAGCTGGGGTTATCAGGCCTCGCAGGGTGAGTGTACTGTAGAATACAGATAGAGTACAGAGGCCAGGACTGCTGCACAGACATCCAGTCGCACAGTTTCCAATTGCTTGTGAATTGGTCGAGTTCTGCTGCCTCTGCTTTCTCTTCCCTCTTGTGGTGAAGTGCCTCTTCACTGGGGCAGCTTCCTGGTTTTATTTAAAGTTACTTCTGATTTTGTTTGCTTAGCTGCTATTGGCAAACTAGTTTTATCAACTTCCCTAAAGGGGAGAAAAGAGGTAGAAGGTGAAACAGCAATAATTTACATGTTGTTTTCCCCAGACTTATGTCTTCTGCTCTTAGACATGTTTCTTTGGGAAAATCTCAACCACTCCAATTACTTCGGTCATTATTTATAGTTTGATGACTCTCAAATCCTTGTCTTCAGTCTAGACTTCTCTCCTATGCTACAGATACCCATGGGTCCAGCTGTCTCCTAGATGTCTTTGCTTTGATGTGTTGCAAACAGTTCACTATACCCAAAACTTGAGCTTGTCATCTTCTGCATCCCCCTCTAACTCCTGCATTCCTTATCAGTAAACTCAACCACCGTCATGTAGTTACTCCTGCCAGAAGCATAGGTGTCATCTTTTCGTCCTTCTCCTTTATCCCTCATGACTCTCAGCCAATCTGTTACCAAGGCCTGTTAATTCCCACCTCCTAAATATCTTTTGAATCCCCTCACTTCTCAGCATTCCATTATCTAGTCCCAGTCATCTCCCCCATGATTATTTCTAACTATTTCTGACTGTTTCTGTTTCTAAATAGATCTGGAGATCTATTTGATCTCTCAGCAGCGTGTGACATAGTTGATCTCTCTTTTTTAAACACTTTCTTCCCTTGTTTCTGAGGCATCAGTCCTTCTTGGTTCTTTCTCCTCCCCTCCTCCCCTTCCCCGCCCCCACTGGCTGCTCCTGCTCAGCCTTCTTGGCTGGTTCTTCCTCATTTCCCCTACTTGTTAATATAGGGGTGACCCAGGGTGTAGTCTTCAGACTTCTCTATTTACCCTTACTTTCTAATGACCACATTCGATCTCAAAGCTTTAAATGCCCTCTGTATGCTGAAGATGCCTAATGGTTATCTTAGCTCATACCTCTCCTATAACTCTAGGCTTTAATGTCCAACTGTCTACTCAACATCTCCACCTAGATATCTAATTGGTATCTCAAATTCAATATGTCCAAAACTCCACTCCAGATTTTATTCCTCAAATCCGTTCCTCAGTCTTCCCCATCTCAGTTAATACTCTATCCTTTGAGTGTAGTTGTTCAGGCCACAACCCTTGGACTCTTCCCTGATGTCTCTTTTCCAATCCGCTAAATTATGGCAGCTCTACCTTTAAAATATATCCAAATCCAACCACTTCTCACCACCCCCACCATTACCACCCTGGTCTAAACCATCATCATCTCTTGCCTAGATTATTGCAGGAGCCTCCTAACTTGCCTCTCTGCTTTTGCCCTTGACCCTTGCAACCCATTCCTCATACAGCATTCTGTTAGCCTTAGATGTTAAATGTATCATTGAATAAATCATGTGACTTCTCTGCTCAGAACCCTCCAATAATTTCTCATCAGTGATTAGGACAGCCAGGGCTAGGCCTGAGGACAGGCAGGCCACAGAGTAGGAAGGTAGTTTGGGACTCAAACTTGAAATATACATCTTTCGGCAAATTTGCAAAGCCATAGTCCTAAGCTAGGTACAGGATAAGACAGAAAAAGGAACTATGCCCCTTCCCGCGGGAGCTCGCAGTTCCCCAGGGGAGCCAGCTTTATGTCTAAATCCACCAACTCCTACCAAGCGCCTGTCATGCTTAAAGAGCTGGGCCCAGGGGGCTGGCCCCATGGCTGAGTGGTTAAAGTTTCGTGAGCTCCGCTTCGGTAGCCCAGGTTCGTGGGTTCTGGTCCCGGGTGCAGACATACTCCACTCGTCAGTCATGCAGTGGAGGCATCCCACATACAAAATAGGGAAGACTGGCACAGATGTTAGCTCAGGGCAAGTCTTCCTCACCAAAAAAGGAAAAATTAAAAAAAAATTTTTAATCAATAAATAAAGAGCTGGACCTGGTGCCATGGACCCTGCCTTGAGGGAGCTCACAGTTCTTTGAGAGGCACTGGCCACCAAACCACTCACTAACTTTCTGAAATGACATCAGCCTATATTAGTACTTAAATAAAACAAAACAAAGAGAATGGGAATAGGGAAAGGAAGACAGCTACGTGGGGTGGCTGGAGTAGAATTCAGCAAAGATGAATGAAAGACTTTGAAGGCTGTGGATTTGGAGTAAAGAAAACTCTCAGACAATCAACAGAACTTAGTAACTGGGAGATAGAAGCAATATGTGCTAGGGAGGAGGTCAGAGGTGAGTAGAGATGGGCCTGGACCAAAATAGTCAGGACTGGATAAGAATCAGAAGCAAAGAGTAAGAAGCAACCTGTCTTCTGAACATTGGCCTTTCTGCCTGCTACGTGGCAGTTCCTTACCCTGAGGTGGTCCCTGTCTTGTTCTGTGCCTTCCTGCCTTGAGGCCCGTCTCTGCCTACATCATAATCGAGCCCCTGGATTAACCACAGGTGTGGGGCAAGATGCTGCTGTTCCTAAAGAGTGAGTGTAGGAGGCAGGAAGTCGGAGACAAGCCCAGAGTGCAAAGCCTTGAGCTGCCCATCCCCCTCCCTGCACCCCCCCCCCCCCCCCCCCCCCACCCCCAGCCCTAGTGTTCTCACCTCCACTCAGCAGACCACAGCACCTCAGGCCTCACTAGGGATGGAGGTGCTCCAGGCCAGCTGGGAAGCTGAGAGTCAGCAAACCTGGTTTCTTGCCTTGGCTCTGCTGCTGGCTTTCTGAGGTCTGAAGTCTGGTCTCTCTCTGGTCTCTGGGGAGGCAACACAGACTTAATCTCTCCTACCATGCAGTTTTGTATAGTAGTTAGAAGCAGGGCCTCAGAATCCAGACAGCCTAAGTTTAAAGTTCAGTTTTGCCACTTACTAGCTGTGTAACCTGGGGCAAGTTACCTAACTTTTCTGTGCTTCAGTTTCTTTATCTGAAAAATGGGTGTAATAGTACCTGCCTCCTAGAGTTTGTTTAGAATTAACTGAGTACGATATGTAAAGCACTTAGAATAGTTCTTGGCATGTAACATAGTAAGAATTATATGAGTGTTAGCTATGTTATTTTTATCATCATTATTATTGCCTTATATTGTCATATTATAAGACTTCTTCCCTCTTATGCTGTTACATTTTAGCAAGGACTGGTAGGAAGGAAATGCTAAGGGATAGGGACATGATTCAAAAGCTTAGCATCAGGAGTGGGGAGCTGGGAAGTTAGGCCCCACAGGGCACCCCAGAAGTGTGAAGAGAAGTTCTCAGGGCTGTAGCAGTTGACTCTGTGCTCAGTTCAGACCCTGAGTTAGAGACTCAGGATGACACACCACCCCACTTAAGGGCGATAGAACCCCAGCCTCAGAAGTCTGTGGCCTGTCTGTCTATGAGTCTTAAGGCTGCTGCTTTTCTCCCAGAAGCCCAAAGAATTTTTATGTCCCTTGGTTTCCCTCCCCCAAGCCCAGAGGCATCTAAGGGATACACAATCCTGGTTGAGAAACCCAGCCTCCACAAAATCACCAGATCGGGTCAGCAGAGTCCAACGGAACATCCTGAGCCCAGTGTCATCTGCCCTCAGCTTGTGGTCCAGGCCTGATGGCTCAGCTTCCCCTCTTGGGGCAGGAGGCCCTGACCTATTGCCTCATTTCTTTGAACCACCAAGTCCCTAGCCTTCTGCAGAGCCCCAGGAAGAGACCTAAAGGTCAAAGGGTTTCTGATAAAGGCCACACAAAGCTTTCAGGAGGAGATGAGCTCCCTGGCCAAAAACGTACAGAAGTCACGGGAAACAGCCGGAACTGGCTGGTACCCTGGCCCAGAATGCAGTTTGGCAGGTACTCAAGGGAAAGGTGCCACAGGCCTGCTGGGCAGGTGGAGCCAGGAGCTCTCCCAGGAGTGTCATGTTAACCCCTCCCCCTCAGGAATCTGGACTTTTGAGCCCTCGTACTGGCAGGGCATGAGTTCAAAAGGTTGAGAAGTGGTGATCTAGTCAGGCCTCTTCAGTGTGTAGCTGGGGAGTCTGAGGCCCGGGATGAGGAAGTGTCCCTAGGCCCTCTGGAATGGGCCTGTTGTCAGGGAAGGATACAGAGCTGTCAGGGGGTGGTGAGGAACGGAGGGAGCATGTACACAGTGAAAACCACATGACCTGAGCTCTAACACAGGAATGGAATGTGAGCCCAGAGTGCGGAGCCCAGCCATGCTGCAGCTGGTTGGGGTCAGATTTAGGATTTGCCTCTCAGGGCTGGGCCCTTGGTCTAAGTGTCTTGTCCCCACTTCCCTGCTGCTCCTGGCTGCAGCTGCTGAGTTTGCTACTCTCTTTAGCACCAAGGAAATCCTAGTCCTGGCCTAGAGAGGACTCTGGGAGCCGCCTCAGGGAAAGGCATCCGGCCAAGGGGGTGAAAGTTGAACGAGGCAGGCAGCTATACTGAGCCTCACAGCACACCGTTGGCAAGCCCACCTGGCCAGCCAGAACCAAGTGGCTGTTTACTTTCAGTTTTCAGCCCTTTGGAAAGTTTTCCTTCTAGCTCCTAAGTCAGAGCTGCTCTGGAAAAGAACAAAATTTCAGCCCTTTCCCCGGCTCACTGGGCAAGGGGCAGTACTGGGGGAGAGCTTGGCCAGGCCTGGCATAGCACTGGGCATGCCTTGAGAAGGCACTGTACCCCACTTCTACTCTGCCTAGGGTGAGGTCTGAGAACAGCAAGGCTTCGTTTTGCTCTCTGCAGCTGGGGTCAGCTCTAGCTCCAGCTTAGCCCCTGTGTTTGCAAGATGTCGTACCTGGCCAGAACCTTGGTCACATCTGAATTTTATTTCAGTTTCACTGTAGACTGGGGGAAAGAAGGCCAAACAGAAATTCTTTGCTCCATTTGGCAGTGAAGATACTGAGACCCAGAGAGAGAAAGTGGGACAGTTGTGCTGGGCCACAGGCCAGTGTTTCTTTCACTCCACCCCACTGCCTCCCCTCTGAGAAAGCCCCCACTTACTGAAGCAGGGGTAAGTGGGGGACCTGCACCCACCACTCTCCTAGGAGCACGTGGCCTGTTCAGAGGGATCCATCTGGGGACTGCAGTGGAGGGAACCCAGCACACAGTAGGTTGGATCAGATCACATTTCCGACTAAAGAAGAAGGCTGGACCCTCCCGAGAGAGCTTTTGGAGAAGGTGCTGCACCGCAGGGACCCGGCCAAAGAGAGAGCCACAGGCCAGGAGAAGTCCCTGGGTTATGCACACCTCCTCGTGCATTGTCTGCTCATCTTGATCTGGTTTCACATGGAGAAACCAAGGCCCAGAGAGAAAGTGACTTGCCCAAAGCCAGGGCAGAGCCAAACCCTGTCCCCGTCCTGGTCCCTGGGCCATGCAGATAAGGCCCCCTAGGTTACTGGGATCCAGGTCTGGGTGCTGGGAGGTTGGCTGAACCGGCCACCATCGATTCAACTCCAAGACAGATATTGGCCTGGCCTGCAGGTGCAGGCCTGTGCTCATGCTGTTCCCTCCAGTGGAACGACCTCACCTCACCCCCAGTTCTGCTGAAACCCTGCCCATCTCAGATCCCACCTCTGTGCTGAGCCTCCCCTGACATTCTCAGCTGTTATGAGTTGCTTCTTTGTCTATGCTCCCAAGCTCTAGGCCTCATCTCTGTGATTATTAGGTAGAATGTGTCTCCCCTCTAGCTTGAGCAGCCCCATGAGGATAGGAACCATGGCTGCCTATTGTCCTTAAGAATTGATCAGGTTGAATAGATCTTAGGCTGCTGAAAAGTTTGCTGAATCACTAATAAATGTCTTTTTTTTTTTATGATGAAGATTTGGCCCTGAGCTAACATCTGTGCCAGTCTTCCTCTATTTTGTATGTGGGACACTGCCACAGCATGGCTCGATCAGCAGAGTGTAGGTCTGCACACGGGATCGGAACCTGAAAACTCCAGGCCATGGAAGGGAGTGCACAAACTTAAACTACTATGCCACCAGGCCAGCCCCAGTAAAGGTCTTTTGATGGTCATATCACGAACTGAGGTACTTGGCCCTGCCCATCATGGAGAGCAAGACCCATTGGAGCCTCTCCAAAACAGAGAATGCTTCTCTTCTGACAGATGAGGACACAGTGGCCTGGTTTTAGGATTTGAGATAGGAGACTATGCTCTTAGGCCTGTTTTCCCATCTCGTTTATAGAACAGTTATCTCCCTGGTTCCCTTTCACTGTATCAGAGAAAGAAATGGAAAGTAAGATGCAGCAGGTGACCCAGAAGATCTGTCTACAGTACAGCCAGGGGACTGGAATGGGACTTGTGTCACCTCTAAATCCTAAATACCTCAAGAGACAGCAGTCTTGGATCTTGGGAGTATAGAGGAGTATATGGAGGCTTAAAGTGCTGCAGAGAGGGTTTGGCTTACCTGAAGGCCTGGCTCGTGGTAGGCCAACAACCACTGGTTCTAGAATGAATGAATGAGACGTTTGCTGCAAGAGGCAGTCTCCTCTCTACCCAGTTTAAGCCTCTGGTCACCATGGCTTCATCCACCCAGTCACTGGTCTAGCAGCCACCACTCTGCTATCTTGGACCCAGCCCAGTTGAGTCACAAGCATCAGACTCAGTCCATGCCCTGCAGGAGCACGCAGTCAGAAGGGGGAGGGCAATAGGCAGTGACTTGGCACTGGCCCCTGGCCTGAATCCTATGGGATGCAGGTGTCTCCCATATTTTGAAAGGAAGAACTGCAAACCTCAGCAAATGTGGGTTTCCTTTTCCCTGGTTGCCTAGACCTGCCTAGAAGACAGGGAGCTGGATTTTCTAGTCTCTGCTGGGCATGCCCAGACCCTAGCACCGCTTTGCTCTTGGTTCTCAGCCAACCCTGCCTGTGAGCTGTCAGTGCTGAGAGCTGGCTCAGATCATATGCACTCCTTGGCATTTAGAACTCCAGACTGGCAGGATCCTCAAGGTTGCTCACCTTCCCTTTCCCATGGGTGGTAAACTGACACCAGACAGTAGAGCTGCTCTTCTGATTCTTTGAGTGGCTCTCTCTATCTCCCCAGCTTAACTCTGAGCGATGGAGGTCAAGAAATGAGTTCTGTTCCTTTCTCTCTCCCTCTCACAGTAGACATTAAAAAGCTTAAAGAAATGAGGGAAAGAAGGGATTACTGAATGTTACTGATGCCAGAAACAACCCTAGCTGGGCCTCAATTTCCCACTAGCAGAACTGCAAGGGGCAGGGAGGAAGTCTCAATCTCTAGGGTCTCCGCCCGGCTGACTCTCAGTACCTGGGGAGTGCTGCAGTGTGCTCTCAGTGCCCCTTCAGCTTGTCAAGATCTCGGCTCATGGGATTTGGGGATGGAGAAGAGATATCCATCCACAGGGCTGGCTGCAAGTCTGCTGTGGTGGCGGCTCCCATCTCCTTTCAGCACTGCCTCTTCCCCTACCAGGCCTCCACCCCTTCCCCAGAGCCTTGCTCTCAGCCAGCTGCCTGGGGTGGCTTTCATATATAGCTTTGAGCTCCTTCGGGGCAGGAACCTGGCACAGAGTAAGCACACACACGAAAAAATGCTGAATGAGCAAATGAACAAGGAGTCATCAGAGGACCACCATGTCATAACCCAAATGCATGTGCCTTAAAGATGGAATTAGTGAAACCCTCTGAGCCCAAGGCAGGGAGATGTTTGGTAGCAGGGCCATAGGTATGTGCTTCATGTCACCCATCAGTTCTAGGAACTCCAAGGGGCTGTACAGAGAGGTATTATTCTCCAACATCTTCTCCCTGGCGGTTGGATATATTCCTAGGGTCACATGTGGGACAGTCACAACTTGGAGGACAAATGACTTGTCTTGACTCGTGCAGTAAGAGAAGGGATGAGGCTCAAACCTGTCCTGGAGGTGGCTGCCTCTCCTCCAGAGATATAGAAAGGGTCTGAGCTGTGATTCACGTCTTAGCTCTGCTCCTCCGAGCTGTGGGACCTTGCATTTATTTAATCTGAACTGTGGTTTCCTCACCCATGACATGGGAATGGTCTGCCACCTTATGGGGTCAAGGCGGGGTTAAACAAGATCAAGGATGGAGAGTGCTTTGTAACCAGTCAGCTCTGCATCAGTATTTGCCGAAGAACCAAAAGATGAGAGGAGTCAAAGTCATCTCTTGGTACCATATCCTCAGTGCTAACCTAGCTGACTTCTTCCTCTCCAGGACAAGAGTGAGGCCACCAGGGGTACCCAAAGGCCTTGTCGCCCCAGACTTAACTCGCTGCCTCCCAGCCTGCCTGAGGAAGAAACTCGCAGGATCGCACGGATATTTTCTTCCCAATACTCCCAGAAAGACTAACGCAGACAAGAGACTGAGGGAAGGACCCACATGCCCACCCTCTCTCAGCCTTATCTGGCTTGCAGGAAGCACCAGGTCTGCTTCCCTCAGGGCTGTTGGAGCCCTGAAACCACCACCAGCCTAGCCCGTGGGTACTTTGACCCAGTCAACCCAGACAGGAGGAGTGTCCCAAACCAGCCCAGTGTCCACCCACCAGGACTTCAGCTTCCTTCTATCATGACGCAAAGGCTAGAAAGAAAATGGAATCCAATGCCCAAGTGGCACACTCATCGTTTGACCAAGGGACCTCTGGCTTAGACTGTCAGGCTCCCAGCATTTCAGCAGCTGTGGGTTTGGGTTGAGAAACTCCTCCCAGTGTCCTTGACACAGCGCGCTGCTGACAACGAGCCCACCCCCAGCCTGGATATGATGGTCGTTTTTGCCTTAAAGGTTTGGAGGTGGGGGAGATTGTGTGCACCGTGCATAGCTGAGGAAATCCTAGGGCCACCGCCAGTTCATTTTCTTGGGAATAAGGGTATTTTATAGATATAAATTATTTTTATGCTTTGTTGAATTAATAGAAGAGGAGGGGGAAATCACCTCCTTCAAGCTTTTTATCTGATTGTCTGAAATTCTAACCATGCTTTTAACTTATTGTTTTTACCCAGCTCTGAAGGTTGTTGTCCCTACCTGTGTTTGAATAAAATCATATTGGTATTTGTAGTCTGTGCACAAGTGTTTCCTAGGTTGGCCACTAGACTGGGGTATTAGAAATTCATTTGTGCTCTAACGGCCAGAGAGAAAGCTTGACAACCATAGAGTCCCTCAGCAAAGCTCGTCTGGAACCAGAGGCCAGGGTCACCATGAGACTTCTGAGCTCCCCCAAAGATCAGGTTGGCCTAGATTAGGGTGACACCCAGTATTTCCTTTGCTCGTGCCTCAAATCTCTCAGCAAAGTGGAGGGGGCTCCAGGAGCAGGTCCCCTCAGAATCCCCCATCTCTTTGGAATGGGTAACTCTGGCTTAGACTGTCAGAATCCCAACATTTGAGCAGCTACCATAGGCAAGGGCCTGTGGGGAGGATAAGAAAGGGGCAAAGATGTGCAGAGTGGCTGAGAGAGGAAGTTGGAAGGGAACTAACACGGAGGGCCCTGCTTTCCACCACCAAGCACAAGTCATTTCACTTAGTCCCCAAAATAGCTCTGTAATCTACATATTATGATTTCTGCTTTATGGTTAAACTGAAGCTCAACAAATTTATTTGCTTCTGTTTATGTAGCTAGGAAGTGAATCACCAAGCAAGACATCTCCAGAGATGTTCCAAGGCTTTTGTTGCCAGGGTACAGCCAATAACTGCTCTGAATTTGGGGAATTCATGGGGAAAGACCTTGTGGGCTGGAGCAGTCTGGGAAGGCTTCCTAGAAAAGATACGTCTCGGGGTGAGCCCAGATGCAGAACCAGGAGGGCTCACAGGGCCACACCCTGCTGAGGATAGAGAAGAGACCAGTCTGGTTCTGCCACTTTCCTGATAGGTCCCTTCTGGCTTGATTCTGGCTCCGTCCAAGCCTCTGTTGCCTCATCTGTAAAACGGAGATAATAACCCAGGGTTGTTGTGAAGATTAAATGAGATGACATTTGTGAAAGTGCTTTGCCTGCACTTGGCACTTGGTGGAAGCCTAGGAAATGTCAGCCCCGCCCACTCCTCCCCCACTCTCCCGGAGCAAATCTCTAGCTAGGCAAGCACCCCAGTAACTATGAGACCGGCAGCACATGCCCTCACAGGGTGCAGTGTGATGCAAGAACCCCACAGAGGGACTGTGTACCCTCATCGGGGAAGTGCCCTCAGACCAGCCAGCCCCCTCATCTGTCTCGGCCCCCTGACCTTCAGCCTACCAGCTCACCCCCCCCCCCCAGCGCCTCCCTCTCAGGGTGATGACCAGAAGCTTTTGAGGCCGGGGATCCACCTCCCTTGAGGCTGCGGAGAACCTACAGAGGGGCATTCAGGGGCCCAGGCCTTAGGGGTTAGGCCTCAGGTGAAGAATAGTCCTTCCAAATCCTCCTCCAGGATCTGGGTGAATAACCTGGGTGAATAACCAGGATCGGGGTCAACTTAAGATAAGGCCACAGGAGGACACAGGCTCCTCCTACCTCAGGCCAAGGGCAGCCTCCAGGGCCACAGAGGCAGCCTGAGGGTCTGAAACCCACCGCCTACACTTACGAAGAGTGTGTTATTTACCACTAACTTCTCTGGAATTTGGATCTATTTCCAGTGACAGCTCAGAGGTGAAATGCCTTGTGGGGTCTTGCAGCACAGGTTAAGGGCATGAGGTACCTGTTTGTGCCCACCTCCACCAACTTGGGGACACTCCCTCTGCAGACACCTGTAAATGGGTGTTTCTGATCACCCGGAGGCTGACTGATCCCAGCCTAGCAGTGAACCTTGGAGCCTCTATTGTGGGCTGGATGCTGGGGACAGGGAGCCAAAGCAGACAGACCTGGCCCTGCCCTCAGGAAGCTCCCAGGCCTACATAAGCTTTCTCCAAGGCCTGCTGCCCCCTTGTTTGGGTTCCTACTGTTATCCCTCCCCACGTACTCACTGCAATTCACCCGCCGCCTCCAGGCCGACATTTCCAGGTGGAGCCCAGAACCTTCTTCCTGCGCCCTCCCAACCTCAGCAGCCCTAGCAGCCCTTCCCTCATAAACACAACTGCCTGTGCTGCTGACATTAGGGCAGCACCTGGTCCGAGGAGGAGGACAGGCACAGCCCAGGCTTTGCACTCGGGTCTGGCCTTGTGACCACCTGCCTCGTGGCCATGGCTCTGTGCCCAAGTCCAGAAATGGCCTCTGCCTACTCCTCTGCCCCACCCAGTTAACTCCCTTCTCTTCCCACCCCCTCCCTCTCCTCCCCTCCCCTCTCTTCCTTCCCTCCTCTGCCCGCTTCTCCTTCCCTCCTCTTTCCTCTGTCACCTGGGCCCCAGGTTCAGATGTGCCCAACCCTTACCCTCAGTGCCTACCCATGGAGCCTACAGTAGCTGCTGGAGGGGACCCTTCCCGCCCTGCCCCACGCCTTCTCCAGCACCCTTTGGCTCCAGCAGTGTCCATGCTGAAGCCTCCAAGCGTCATGTCACAGAGAATAGTGATCACAGCAGATAGGCCCAAAGTATGTGATAATTTACGGGCTGGAGGTCAGACCCTGCCACATACTGGGTAAGTCATTGTCCCTTCTTGAGACTGTTTTCTCCTCTATAAAATAAGCATTACAAATGTTAACATTCTCAGCAATAAAAAGGAATGAAGTACTGATCCATGCTACACCACAGGTGAACCTTAAAAATACTATGCTAAGTGAAAGAAGCCATTCACAAAAGGCTACATATGGTATGATTATATTTGCATGAAATGCTCAGAAATCTATAGACATAAGGTAGGTCAGTGATTGCCTGGGACTGGGCGGGAGGGGAGAATGGAAGGGATTGCTGATGTATACAGGGATGTTTTTGGGGGGGTGATGAAAATGTTCTAAAATTGTGATAATGGTTGCATAACTGAACACACAATAAACCATTGAACTGTACCCATTAAATAGATTAATTGTATGGTATATGAATTATGTCTCAATAAAGTTGTTATTAAAGAAAAAATTAGAATCCTAATAGTAGCTACCTCATAGGGTTGTGAGACATAGAAATAAAATATGTAAAGTAACTAGCACATAGTAGGCACCAAGAAATGACAGTTATTATCACTGTTATTAAGAGGAGGCCTGGGGCCAGCCTGGTGGCACAGCAGTTAAGTTCACACGTTCTGCTTTGGCAGCCCAGGGTTCACTGGTTCGGATCCCGGGTGCAGACATGGCACCACTTGGCACGCTATGCTGTGGTAGGCATCCCACATATAAAGTAGAGGAAGATGGGCACTGATGTGAGCTCAGGGCCAGTCTTCCTCAGCAAAAAGAGGAGGATTGGCAGCAGATGTTAGCTCAGGGCTAATCTTCCTCAAAAAAAAAAAAAGAGGAGGCCTGAGAGAGCCATGCCCAGCCTAGCATAAGATGACTTGACCTTTGGATTCTCAAAGGTCACAGGTCCAACACCTTAACCCCCATATGTAACTTTATCACCCAGGGTAGCTTTTCTTTCAGCAGTTAGAAAGAGCTGTTTTAAAGAACCCCAAGTTGAGGGAACTGAACCAGATCTGGGACTCTGCCTTTCCCCTCACCTCCCTGCCTCTCACCAGCCACTTCTTGTCAAGTGATCAGGCTGTCAACTACTTCTCTAGGGTAAGGTTTCAGGTCAGCTGGAGTCTATAAAGACAGATGCCAAGCCAGAGGCAGCAGAGAGAACAGTGAATGGCAAGGGGGCCATCAGATCCTTGCTGCCACCTCTGGGATGGAGCCCTAAGGAGCCCTAAGGAGCCCCTGTGCTTCCCTACCCTGGCTGGACTCAGGTAAGACCCCATTCTCCACCCCACTTCCTCCTCCATGTTCCCCCCTTCAGGGCAGCTTACAGAGAGCCGCCAGGAGCTGTCAGGGATCAGTAACCATAGCATGACAGCGCTGATATTCAGTCCAGCCCCGACCTTGTCAAGAGAGGGAACCACAGGCCTGATGAGGGCACTGCGGTAGGGCTGGGACTCGACCCCAACAGCTGTGTCACTCACCCAGGACTTACTTCCCCTTTGCTTTGCAGGCTGCCTCTGCTGTGACTTTGCAAATCTCCATAGATAACAAGTGGCTTTCTCCTTAGTCTGGCCCAAAATCCCCAGGATTCCTCCAGAGCATAAAGCCTTCTCCCCATGAGGGTCCTGGCTGGTGGCCTCTGAGTAGGAATGCTGGAAGTACCTCTGGCCTGAGGCCTGGCCCAGGTCGCATGCTGGGGGTTTACAGAGCCCATGAAGACTGTCAGCCAGGTCGCTTCCTCAGCGGGGTTGCTGTGGAGGCTTTGCCAGGAGGGTGGGGTCAGGCAGGGCATCTCAGGATGGGGTCCTCTGACCCCTGCTTTGCAGCCACCATGGGGAAATTGTTTCTAATGCAGATTCCTAGGCCCCAGGCCAGACCTGAATCGGGATCTCTGGGGCTGAGGGCCAAGAATCCATTCTGTAAACAAGTAGCTCCAGGGATCCTGAGCTCTCCCTGAAGTCTGAAATTCTGGGCAGGGTAACAGGCACCAGAGGTGTCAGAATTGGGCTCCAATCCCAGCTCCATCCCTTCAGCCTTATGACTAGTGAAGCCTTCGAAGCCTCAGGTCCCTTGTTTATAAAGTGGGAACAGTCACAGCAACTACCTCACAGCCTTATAAAGGGATTGAATTAGTCAACGCCTGTCAAGCCTCAGCACGGTGCCTGGTGCAGGAAGCACTCAGCAAACATTAATGGGGCACCACCACCCTGGGCTGTGCAGGCTAGAACATCTCGTCCCTCAGGTGTCCCGGCAGAGCTGCAGGGAGGAGGGTTCTGCTCTCTACTTCCTCCTCTAGCCTCCGCCAGTGGCAAAGGTCTGCTGGCTGCCAGGGCTCCTCGAGCGCCAATTCAGGATGCTGAAATAAAAGGGAAAGAGGGTTGGGGAGCGCTGGCCTCAGAGCAGCCCCTACCTGTGCCCACCATTGTGACCTCCTCCCACAGTTTAACCACTGAAAGTTCTAGAATCCTCCCCCAAGGTGTGGCTTTTCACCTGAGTCCATGCCCACCCACTCCACCTCCCGTTGGTCTCTCAGGACTGCCTCTGGAATAGGCTCCAGCTTCACCCCTGGCTGCTGCTCTTGACCAAATTCAGGCTTCAGCACCTCTTGCTGCATCATTCCAACAACCTCCTCACTGGTCTCTGAGCCTCCCATCTCTCCCTTCCAATCCATCCTCGACACCTGCACCAGCTTGCCCTGAACACAGGACGGACAGTGTCCTTCGCCTACTTGAGAACCACCAAGCACTCCCCATTCTTCTCTAGATTAAGTATAGCCCTGGCATACAAGGCCCTCCGCCAAAGGACGCTGTGGGCATCTTTGACCTCATTTCCCATTTCCCCACTTCAGCAAGTGGGGTTTCTTGATCAGCTGGTCCTCCATGTTGGTCCTCTGGCCCTGGCCCATCCCAGACTGCACAGAGAAGCAGGATAAGTAGACCCCGTCCCTGCCTTTGGGGCTCCCATCCAGGGGGAAATCATTGCTGTGAATGAGCTTAACCCTGCAAGAAGGTGTGAGAGCACAGGCAGCTGGGGACAAAGGAGTTTTAGAAGGGAAACCCTGCCTGACAGTTCAGCTCCCTGGCCAGGGGAAAACAGGCTCCCCCAGGGAGAGAGACCCAGCCCATGAGGCAAAGCCCAGGAAGTGCTCCCTGTGGGGCCTGGCACATGGAAAACACTCCACACCAGGGGACCAAAGGTGGAGAATGCACTAGAGTCACACAGCCGTGGGGGGAGTCCCACCTCTGCTTGTTGTGTGACCTCAGGTCATCTCATGTGTCTGGGCTTCAGTTTGATGAAAGTGGAGTAGAAATACCTGCCTTGAGGGTTCTTCTATTAGAGCATGGGTGGTCACCGAAGGTTTTGAAGAAGGGACACTGTACAACCAGTAAGAGACACTAGAGAACACAACCCCCGAGGGCCTTCCCAGCTCTGAGAGTCAGGCGCTAGATTCCTGATGCTGAGGTTCTGAGCAGCCCAGCTCACTTCAGAGGAAGGGAAGGGCAGGGGAAACGCCAGGGTGTGGGAGGAGAGAGGCTAACAGGATGGGAGAGGCAGCTGCCCCCACACACCGCGTTCATTCCAGCCGCAGGCAGAGGAGCCGGAGCCTCCCCGCGGGGGACTCAGCCACCTGGCAGCTGCTGGTCTTCTGTGGGGCAGAGGGGAGTGAGGAAGGAGGCAGGGGGAGGATGGAGTTCCCCTAGCACGCCTGCAGCACACCACCCTCCCAAGGAGCCAGATCCTTCTTGGACCCTCTCAGGGAGGCGACACAGAAAGGCAGGGAGGCAGGCTGTGGCAGGAGCACTGCAGACAGAGCCCAAGGCCTGGCTGTGTGACGGGCACAGGTCTCAGCCTCTCTGGACCCATTTTCTTCCTTTACCAAACTGGGCAGTGACGCCCACCCAGCCTTCCTTGCCAAGCTGTTGTTCCATATGCTTAGCATTTAACTCCCCACAGATGGGTTTGCATATAATTTAATAACTGCAAAGGGCTTTGTATGCCCTCAATAAAAAGCAAGATCATGGGTATCCACACTACGACATCGGCTGGGCCCCTGGGTAGAATGGTGAAGAGAGCCTTTTTGCCATCAGAAGCTGGTTGGAGTTCTGTGACTTTGAGCCAGTCCCTTTCCATCTTAAACTTCTATTTTCTCATCTGTAAAATGAATTTAAATGCTGCCCTGCCTTCTGCCCAGGGCTGTTTTGAGCCTAGGATATGTCGATGCAAATAATCCATAACCAACCTACAAATCAAGATTGGGGTGAGTTTATTATGAGCCAAAGTGAGGATTATAACCTGGGAAGTTTATAGAGAACTTCTCTGGGCGTTCCAGAGAAGCATGGGTTTCAGTACAGTCTTATATCTTTTTAGAACAAAGAAGATACATTTTCAAAGAGATATTCAGTTGCAAATTAGCAGGTCAACATGACCATGATGCCAGGAAAGGGACTAATCTGGGCGTTACCAATAGGGCCTTACCAACAGGGCAATAGGGCGTAGGAGGGGAAGGATTCATTCTTTATTGCAAGAGAGACTCCTTGCTTTAATGGATAAGCAGATGTACAATGTATGTTTGATAGGCCATAAGTCAGGCTTTCTAGTTCAAGCCCAATTAGTTTTGAACTCTAATAGTTACCCATATACCTCAATATGTGGAAATCTCTTGTCAGATAGCAGAGTGAACTGGGCTCTGACGCTGGTGGCTGGGAACACTGAGCAAGCTCATGTCTCTGAGCCTCAGTTTGCTCATTGGGAAGAAGAGGAAAAGAGCAGCTACCTGTCAGGAAGTTGTGAGATTTCAGTAAGATCATGTGTAAAGGTCCACCGGGAGGGCCTCATGGCCAGGTCCTTCCTCCTTCCCTAAGCCGTGCCCTAGGCTCTCGTTCATGCCTTTCTCCTACCTGGAACAACCTTCCCTCTTCTCCAGCTGCTGAATCCTGCCCATCTTTCCGGGCCTAACTCATGGGACCCTCCTCCCAAACCCCACCATGAAATGGCTCCTATTCTACATCACAAATGAGAGGGAGGGTCTCTCCCTCCTTTGAGTCACTCCTAGTTCCTTCCCTCTGACACTGGTCTAGTCCATCTTGCACTACAGTTATTTTTTTTCTTAAAGATTGGCACCTGAGCTAACATTTGTTGCCAATCTTTTTCTCCTCCTCCTCCCCCTCTCCCTCCCCCTCTCCCTCCCCCTCCTCCTCCTCCTCCTCCTCCTCCTCCGCAAAGCCCCCCAGTACATAGTCGTATATTCTAGTTGTAGGTCCTTCTGGTTGTGCTATGTGGGATGCCACCTCAGCGTGGCCTGATGAACGGTGCCACGTCCACGTCTAGAATCCAAACCAGTGAAACCCTGGGCCACCGAAGCAGAGAGTGCAAACTTAACCACTCGGCCCCGGGGGCCGGCCCAGCACTACAGTTATTTGTGGGCGTGTCTAATGCCCCACAAGACTCCTTGAGAGCTCCTTGTGGGCAGGCCACACAGACTGTTTTCATTCATCTCCGGATTTCCCTGAGTGCCAAGCACAGAACCTGGCATGGGGTGGTCTTATGGAGGGTCCATAGGCCATGGCAAGGATTTTGGACTTTGTTCTGAATAATAGGGAGGGGCCACTGGACAGTTTTAAAATGGGAGTGACATGATCTGATTTATGTATACTTAAACACTAGGTTAGGTCCCTGTCAGGAATATTTTCTCCTGCATCTGCTCTCCAGGCCTAACACTCCAAAATCAGTGTGTAATTTCCTTTACAGTGTAGTGGCCATTAAAATGCATACAATCATTATATCTAAGTTATACCTCAATTATAAAAGTTTAAAAAAGAAAAATAAAATTTTAAACTTCATGCTGGGAAGGATCAAAATAAAAACATCCCCTTCCTCAGGGCAGGATTTAAAAGCAGTCCCTCTAGGTGGCCCCGGGGCCGAGTGGTTAAGTTCCCACGCTCCACTTCCACGGCCCAGGGTTTCACAGGTTTGGATCATGGGCGCGGCCGTGGCACCACTCATCAGGCCATGCTGGGGTGGCATCCCACATAGCACAACCAGAGGCACTTACGACTAGGATATACAACTGTGTACTGGGGGCTTTAGGGAGAAGAAGAAGAAGAAGAAGAAAAAAAAAAAAAAGATTGGCAACTGATGTTAGCTCAGGTGCCAATCTTTAAAAAAACAGAGAGAGAAAGCAAGAAAAGAAAAGAAAAAATTAAAAGTAGTCCCTCCACACTATGATCCAGGCTTCTAGACTGGGATCCGGGAGCTGGTGAGTTCCAACCTCAGGTCATCCTCCCCATCTCACCTCCTTCATTCCCTTTGAATAATTCTACACTTACCTGTCTTCCTGAATGTAAGCTTCTTAAGGGTGTAGGGGAGGAAGACAAATCCTCTACCCTCTAGGTCCTTCTGGCTGGTCTAAGAATTAAATTGACATGAGACAGAACAACAGGAGAAAATCAAACAAAGTTTAATAACATGTAAACATGGGAGGAACCCAGGAAAACTGAGTAACTCGCTAGAATGGCGCAGGTCACTACCTTAAATACCATCATCAGCTAAAGACAAAAGAGGATGTTGGGGGTCGAGGGAGTCAGTTATGGGAGATTACCAGAAAAAGCACAGTAAACAAGAGTAAAGTTATTATGCAGATTTAAGTCCTTGCCTTCTGCACCAAGAGATTCTAGAGATAAGGACATCCCCTTCTTGCTGGTACAGAGAGGGGGACACATTTACAGATGGAGATTTCCCTTACAAATGTAAATATCTCTTACAAAGGACAACTTCTACTTGGTTTTCAGAGCTTCTCCCATGTCTGCAGTTTTTTAAAAATAGGCAGCCTAAAATAATCCTCATGCCAAGAGACACATCTTGAGGTGGCAAATTCTGCTTCCTTACAAGGGCAAGGGTCAAACACAATTCATTCCATATCTTTCCTTCCCCAGTGCCTACCACAGCGGTCAAGAATTATCTGACCATTGAGATAGTCACTTACACCTTACCATGAATTAGCACATCAGCTCCTTCTTTTTTTTTTTTTTAAAGATTGGCACCTGAGCTGACAGCTGTTGCCAATCTTTTTTTTTTTTCTTCCCAAAGTGCCCCAGTACATAGTTGTGTATTCTAGTTGTAGGTCCTTCTAGTTGTGGCATGTGGGATGCCACCTTAGCATGGCCTGACGAGCGGTGTCATGTCCGCACCCAGGATCCGAATTAGTGAAACCCCTCGACGAAGCAGAGCGTGCAAACTTCACCACTTGGCCACGGGGCCAGCCGCCAACTCCTTCTTAAGAATAGGCTTTTCCAGAGAGAAGTCGCAGCAAGCATAAGAGTCCAGAGTATTGTGTGGGTTGAGGAAACAGCACAGAAAGAACCAGAGTTATAGATTGCAGTCCTGAAAGAAGCCTCAGGAATTGTTACCCCTATCTTTTGGCATCCAATTTACCACTATTGAACAGGTAGCATATAATTCCCATTTATCCAAGAGATGTTAAATGACATACCCAAGGCCCCATCACCTATTAATAAGTCATGAGGACAGGACAGGAGCTCAGGTTTCCTCACCACAGGACCCAAGTTTTTCTATCGTCCTTGGAGGGACAAGGGCACACAACTTACAACTCTTTGGGACTGGCCCTGGTTCCAGGGGTGAGGACACTGAAGGGTCCAGGATACTACCACAAAATAATTATGTGTGAGTTGAGGTGCCAATGGGTGTGAACTCCTAAGCGATGACATCAGCACCAAAGGCCTGATACACAGAGGTCCAGGTTGTAAGAACACAGGGCTTTCCATGACAGGTATGCCAGCTTCCCAAGGAAACCAAGGCTAAACCAGGACCTTCAGATGCAAACATGCACCTGGTCAACCAGCAGTAAGATGGTGCAGGCACACATGTGTGTGAGGGGGGATGGGGCACATTGCCGTGACCCAAAACTGATCCTCCTCTGTCTGAGAAGTTTGTCCTCTTCAGCTGAGAAGGGACACCCTCAAAAGTATGAGGAAAGAAAGGGCATGTGCCAAGCCAGGCAGATCAGCAGACACCACCCTGGACATAAGCCGCAGGACCCCCTTCAGCCACACCTCCCTCCGCGCTCTGGGGGGCAGAGCAGCAGGGCAGCCCGGGGCCAGTCTCCCTCCCTCCTCCATGGCAGCACATCAGCCCTGGAATCTAGGAAATGGCACTAGTAACAGACTAAACATCTTTAGTGACAGAGAAGGCATCACAGGCTGAGAAGGACTTTGTTTAATAACAGTATATTCAGGCAGCCTGGCAAAAAAAAAAAGCTTTTGTCCAAGATGACTAGCAGTTTCATTAAGTCATAAGGCATGTTTGTTTCGCTGATTTGGGATAGAAAGACCCGAAGTGATAAGACTTGGCAGGCTCTCCGTGCACCTCAGGGAGCAGGCATTTCCCAGGAAGCAGCTTGATGCTGGGGAAAGAAAGCAGGGTTGTAGGGTAGAGGGAACCAGCTCTGGTCCCTGCCTGAGCCTCAGTTTCCTTCTCTATACAATGAAGATCCACCACCAGCTCTGCCTGCTCTTTGTTGGGGAGAGAGGGGAGGGTGAGGATTGCAAGAGAGAAGGGATGCAAAACTGACCTGATTTTATAAGCCAAATCCACATGGCTAATCATGGCAGTGCCCAGGCTTTTCACTTACTAAAGCCCCTCTGGGTGCTGAGGGGAGCCTGGGCACAGGCCCAGATGGCACAGGCTCCATCCGTGGCCTCTGGCCTGTCTCTTGAAGCCTCCTCCCTGCAATAAAGCCCAGGGCTGCAGAGCAGCCTCTCTCCTTGGACCTCTGCCGGACCCTGGAGAGACTGGGCAGAGCCTTCCGGGACCATGGTTGGACTGAAGCCTTCGGAGGTGCCTCCCACAACAGCTGTGAAGTTCCTGGGGGCGGGCACAGCAGCCTGTTTTGCTGACCTCTTCACTTTCCCACTGGACACAGCCAAGGTCCGCCTGCAGGTAGGTGCTCTTTGGCCAAAGGTCATTGTTCACATCAAAGGAGGGGCTCAGTTCACCACAGCATGCTCTTCCTCACACAGAACCCTGAGCAGGTCACTCACTCCGCTGCTTACCATCCTGCCTTGCTACCTCCCCATCACCATCGCGCAAGCCAAAATATCTTAATTCCTCGGCATGACATGACAGGGCCCCTCATGGCCTACCCCTATGTTGTAAAGTGTGAAGTCAAAATAAGTGATCTCGGGAAAGCCACTGACCATGTGTAGTGGGAAAAACAACCTGCCCTCTGTTTGCTCTGAGGATCAAACACCACCTGGTGAATAACAGTCTGTGGCATAAACGGCTGTGCAAACCTCAGTTACTCTCACTGGGATGTGATAGCTGTGGCCATGCTTGTTCTCAACGCCCAGCCCCAGCACGCCCAGCCCCAGCCAGGTCCTCTGCTCACAGACCCATCTGCCCCCTACCCAGCTCCTCATGCCTCTGTGGGGGTGCCCCTCAGATCCAGGGGGAGAACCAGGCGGCCCACGTGGCCCAGAGTATCCACTACCGCGGCGTGCTGGGCACCATCCTGACCATGGTGCGCACCGAGGGCCCCCGCAGCCCCTACAACGGGCTGGTCGCCGGCCTACAGCGCCAGATGAGCTTCGCCTCCATCCGCATTGGCCTCTACGACTCTGTCAAGCAGTTCTACACCCCCAAAGGATCAGACCGTGAGTGCCCGGTATCCCGTGGACACCAAGGAGGTGGGCAGAAACAGAATCTAGGCAGGGGTCAGGAGACCAGGGCAGTGCAGACTCAGAGGCAGAGCTGGGGCGTGAGGAACTGGTAACAGAAACTCACAAGGAGACTCAGATCCGCTAGACGTCATGGAAGCTCCAGAAACCTAACCCAGGAGAAGTGGCAGACATCACGCAGGGGCAGGAGCAGCATCAGGCCCAGAGAGGTGCCGAGTGGCAGGGCACTGGCCCACTCTGTCTCCTTCTCCCCAGACTCCAGCATCACTACCCGGATTTTGGCAGGCTGCACTACGGGGGCCATGGCAGTAACCTGTGCCCAGCCCACAGATGTGGTGAAGGTCCGATTTCAGGCCAGCGTGCAACTTGGGGCCAGGAGTGACAGGAAGTACAGCGGGACAATGGATGCCTACAGGACCATCGCCAGGGAGGAAGGGGTCAGGGGCCTATGGAAAGGTAGGTCTGGACTCCAGGCTCGGGGGGCCGTAGGCAGAGCTTTCCCTACCCTAGGGCTGGGGCAGGGAATTGAGCAAGGAGGGAACTCCCAACGTGATGTATTCTAGTGATGCCAAAAGAACATCCCAACCGAAAATCTCACTGACCTGTCACAGTGCTGCAAATTCAGTTCAATTTGCCACCCCTTCACCATGTGCAGGCTGCTGTGAGGGAGACAGAAATGAACAGAAGACACCTTCCACGCCCTCATGGCTTTCACAGACACGCAGGAGATGAGATGTGTCAAGGAGCAGCCATGTGACAGGGCAGGATGTGCTTGGTTCACGCTGAGGGACAGGTCCAGGGGCAGGAGAGGCCATGCGGGCTCTGGAAGGAAGGTGGCACTTAAGCAGGGCCTCAAAGGCTCAATGGGCTCTCGGTGCCTGGAGACGGGAGGCAAGGGCCTTCCAAGCAAAGATTTAAGAGAGGTGACTGCAGGGCATAGAGAAGAAACAGAGGCCACTGGAGGAGGCAGCTGTGAGAAGTAGGGCGCAAGGAGATGCTGTGAGGAGGGGACTTCCATGGGAGCAGGGCTTTAGGGTTCCCCACATGTCTAAATGGTGGCCACCTTGACAAATGCTGGAGTCTCTTCCACATGTGGACCAGGGGTCACATGAATTCTAGCAGAAGAAACAGTGACCCAGTGAAGGTTAAGGGCAGGACACCTAGGTCACAGCCTGACTTGCTGTGTGCCCTCCTGGAGCCTGGCCCTCATCTGTGAAACCAGGGGGTTGGTCCTAATGCTCTCCCCGGGCCCTGCCAGGGCCACATTCTGTCACTGATCCAAGAGCCCAGCCTCCCTCTTCCAAGGAAGACTTTCTTTTCTGGTTCTGGCCAGGACTCAGGGAGGCATATTTTAGTTTTGATAGATTTTGCAGATTATCCTCCAAAATGTGGGCCCAAACAAACACAAGAGATCCTCTCTATTTTCTGTCTCTAAGGCAGTCATGGATTCTCTGAGAATTGTTAACGCTGGAAAGGAAAGTGTGGAATCTGCTCAACTGAGGTGGGCTCCTCTGAGACCACTGGAACGGGGCACTATGCTCCCCAAACTGGGGCCTGTGGCCTTGCAGCCAAGGGGTCCACTGCTCCTATTCCTCATTCATCAGCCCCACCTCCCTTCCTAACAGGAACTTTGCCCAACGTCACAAGGAATGCCATCGTCAACTGTGGTGAGATGGTGACCTATGACATCATCAAGGAGAAGCTGCTAGACTATCACCTGTTCACCGGTGAGGCCCTGGGCTCCAGGCACACAGCCCTCCAACAGCAGGGAGGGAACCTGGAACTCCACAGAGTGGGCACCACCCAGAGGCAACTAGACTTTAAAAGGAGCAGAGGGAAGAGTGGCACCCAGGAAAAAGTGCCCAGTACATCATTGTGAAGAGTAGGAAAGAACCGTAAATGGGAGGACAGAGACCTGGGTTCCAGCCCAGCACCACTTCTCATCATGCGTCTTTAAGCAAGGGTCACCTTCTCTGACTGCAGTTTCCTAGACGAAGTGGTTGGGCTGATAACTTTCCAATTCTGGAATGGCCCAGTTCTGTCTCGAGTACTTACCAAGAGCTCTGTCTGGGCACTGTGAGAGATTTGGAAAACACTACCCTTACACTCAAGGAGTTCACAGTTTAGTCAGAGACGGACAATGACCACACAGAACAGAAAGTAAGTGCGTGCCCCCTCTCACAGCCCCGTATTTGCTCTTGCCTTCCCTGCTACAGACAACTTCCCCTGCCACTTTGTCTCTGCCTTTGGAGCCGGCTTCTGTGCCACGGTGGTGGCCTCCCCAGTGGACGTGGTGAAGACCCGGTATATGAACTCACCCTTAGGCCAGTACCGCAGCCCCCTGGACTGTATGCTGAAGATGGTGGCCCAGGAGGGCCCCACGGCCTTCTATAAGGGGTGAGCCTCCCCACGGCCTCCAGCACTCCCTCCCAGAGAACTCAGGCCTCCCCCTCTCCCCTCCCTCCCACCCTTCCTTCCATGTATAATGTGCCTACCATGGGTCCATCTGGGGATGCAGTGGTGAACAGCACAGATGTAAATGCCACAAAGGAAAAGTATAAAGAATGATGGAAGTAAAAAAAAAACAGTAGATTAAATCTGATTTGAAAAGTCAGGGAAGGCTTAGCTGAAAAAAGGAGTCTAGGCATGGGTCAAAGAGCTGTCTATCCCCAAACTTATTGGGCAGGGGAGAAGGAGAAAATGGTAGTTGGTAATCCTGAAACTTGTCCCCAGCCCGCTGCTACAACCATGGGTCACTGCACTTCACGGCAGCTGAGGTGCCCAACACATGTCACGTTTTCTTGCTTCTGTGTCTTGGCATTCCCTCTGCATGGAATGCCTTTCCCACACCATCCACATGCTCTAAATCTTAGCTGTCCTTCAAGACTCATTCAAATGCCCCCTCCTCCCCAACACTCCCATGTATAAATTTTCCCTCCTCCCTGTGAACTTTAGCAGTACTTGCTTGATACCATTTTTATGGTATTTACCATCTCCTGCTTTGTATTATGGTACTTGTAGGTTTAAATTAGCCCCCATGCTAGAGTGCAAGCTCCTTGAAGCCAAGGACTGGTGGCTCATACATCTTTCATCTCCCAGAGTCCCTAGCACGAAGCCAGCACTCAGCAACGTACGTTATTAACAGTCGTCATGATTGCCAAGTTACTATGATTAGGCCTTGTGCTAAGCACTTTATATATTATCTCACCAACCCCCTGAACTGGGCAGTATTCTGCACATTTACTGAGGGAGAGACTGAGACTCAGAAAGGTCAAGTAACTTGTCCAAGATCACAAAGTTTAAACGGCAGAGCCACGGCTCAAACCCAGATCTTCAGACCCCACCCAACAACATATTGTCGTCCATCCTACTGCTAAGCCCTTTGCTTGGCCCTCTCGCCTCCCACCACCAATGATCGTTTTCTGGCACCCGGTGTGAGATTGGACCCAACAAGCAAACAAGCTCTCACTCTGGGAATGACATAAAAAGCTGTGTTTCAATTGACAGACTGCTCTTTTCCTGTAAGTGCCTTTATCATTACAATCTTCAAGGGGCTGGCCCAGTGGCACAGCAGTTAAGTGCATATGTTCTGCTTCAGTAGCCCAGGGTTCACTAGTTCGGATCCCAGGTGGGGACGTGGCACTGCTTGGCAAGCCATGCTGTGGTAGGCATCCCACATTTAAAGTAGAGGAAGATAGGCACAGATATTAGCTCAGGGCCAGTCTTCCTCAGCAAAAAAAGAGGAGGATTGGCAGCAGATGTTAGCTCAAGGCTAATCTTCCTCAAAAAAAAATTAAGTTAAAAAAGATTTTTTAAAAATCTTCAGCTATATCCACTTGTCACAGTTTATTCTTTCACTTGGCAAATATTTACTGAGCATCTCATGGTGCTGGGCCTGTGCAATGCTTCCCTGAAAGAGCAGCAGACAAGTAGGTGACATTTATTGAGCATTTACTGATACTGGGCCCTATGCTGTGTGCTGAACATTAACTCATTTAATGCTCACAACTCTATGAGCTAAACACTGCTATTTTCCTCATTTTACAGGTAAGGAAACTGAGGCTCAGAGAGATTAACTTGTCCAAGGTCGTGAAGCTAGAAACTGGTAGAGGTAGGATTTGAACCCAGGTCTGACTCCAGAGCTCACATTCATTGCCACGGTGCTCCACTTCCTGTGAGGGACCTAGGCTGAGGGTTCAGGAGAGGCCTTGGCATGAGGTTGTAATGTCCAAGCTGAGTCCTACAGAGCCAAGAGCAACCAGCCAGGCAAGGAGGAGAGCAGGGGACATTCCAAGCAAAGGAGCAGCATGGACAAAGGCACAGAAGGAAGGGTCTGGCAGGAGCAGAGAGGACTAGGAGGGGAATAGCGGAGTGAGAGGCAAAGAGGAGGGCAGGGGCCACAGCTGTGAGGTAGGGACTCTCCCAGCCACTTTATCACAGGACAGGCAGGCTTTTTCGAGGTTAGCTAAATTTGGCGTTACACTGTCTTCGCCCTGCGGCACCCCAGCTTCTCGGCGCCCTGGCAGGGGCCTCCTCAGGGGTGGCCACTCAGGATGCAAATAAGCCCAGAAACCCGCAGCAGCAGGGCGGAATCAGGTCAGACGGCTCAGTTGAACCCGTCTCTGACATTTACTGTGTGGTTGTAGTTGAACTGCTTGACCTGCCTGGGCCTCAGCTTCTGAAAAAGAAAACTGGCAACAACCATAACTACGTTATAGGACATGAGAATTAACTACCTGACACAATAACCGGGCTCAAAACATCAGTTTTCTTTCCTTTTCTGACTCCAACTTCTGCCTAAATTCTTTCAGCAAGGAAGAAAAAGATGGAACAGATGTCAGAAAATGCCCATGACTAACAGAAGTCCAGGTCCTCTGGCACTAACACCGTGAATGGGGAAAGCACAGCGGATCTATTTGAGACCCTTAGTCCACTCCACCTGATGTTTTGGTTATTTCTCTCATCAGATTTACCCCCTCCTTTTTGCGTTTGGGATCCTGGAATGTGGTGATGTTCGTAACCTACGAGCAGCTGAAACGGGCCTTGATGAAAGTCCAGATGCTACGGGAATCTCCATTTTGAATAAGACAAGGCCACTTGGTACCTAACTGGAACAAAACCAGTTAAGAATGGAATAAAACAGTGAGTGGGTCCATGCACACATGGATACAGATGCACACATGTTTACAGAAGTGTTTCCTTGCTGCTGACTCAAGAAATAGATGCAGAAGAGGAAGAAGGATTCCGGTCTTCAGTGCGTTGTCTTAACACCTTTGTTTTGCACTGACAAGATGGAAAATAAATTACATTAATTTTTGAAGCCCATAGGGTTGGATGCCTAACATTTAGGCAAGAGAAAATAAACCAAAACAGATCCATTTAGATAAAATGGAAATTTGCAAACTTATGTCCCTTGAAAAAATCTGAATAGACGGTGAATTATAAACAGGAAAGGCTGAAGCATGGGACAGGAGTGGCACACGATACACTTGGAAATCAGCTAAGGAGTCCAGAGGGACACTGCCAAAGAACACAAGCTGTGACAGCACCTCCAATAACCATGGATCATGAGCCACATGTGTCATGTGTCTGCCAAGTAGAATTCATTGGGATTCTAGAAAATGTGAGAAAAAAAGAGAAAACCTAGAACCTGTGCCAAAGAAGCACTGCTGGGCCAGTGTGAGGCAGAGCCTTGTAAACGTCCCCTGACAACTCTGGAGAATTAAAAGGGCAGCCTCAGTCTCCTTTCCTGTAAAATGGGAGTACCAATGCCTTCTCTCCTACCTCACCAGGGGTTATGAGGATCAAGTGAGAAGCTGGGAAAAAGCACTTTATAAAAGCAAAAGCTCATACAAATGTAAAGGTAAGGACAATGCCTTGGGAAGGATTTTGTCAGGACAGTGTGGAACTGCCAGGGAAGAAGTGTTTGAAAGACACAGTTGTCTGGAAATGAGACCAAAGGAACCAGGGGCTCGAGGGCTGGGGGTGACAGGGGTGCTGTGCAGCCACAGGATCCCCACTCCCATGCACTCCCCACTCCCTGGCTGGCTTGTGCAGCACTTTGAAGGGCGCGGGACTTGGGGAAAAAGAGGTAAATGTCTGGTTGAGAGCCTAAAGTAGTAGGACTCAGAGTTTTTGGAAAATTATTATGACTCAATAAAGGAATCCACACCCTGGGTGTGGGAATAAGAACAGCCACTTTTCTGCCTTCTCTTTCTTGGATAGAATTTCCCTTTCTCACTTCAGGCTTCCTGTTTTTCGGGCTGGGCCAGATCTGGCCCCACACGCCCACACTGCCTTCTGCCCCCTCACAGGCTGGTTGCTCTGCCTTTCAGGGCTTCGGCTCCTGCATCTGTACAAGGCGGTCTTGAACCAGACAACCTCCTTCTGAACTTGAGACTGGACATCTCTCAGGTTGATAATGGGGACCCAGAATGCCAATGTCTCTTTCTGCTTCTTAGCAGCTTGTGTGGCTCTGATGACGGTTAGAACTGGGTTCAAACCTCACCCACCCCACCTGACTAGGAACCTAACCGCGGGGGCTCCTTGTGCCTCAGTGTCCTACCAGAGAAGTGGGAACAGCACTCCCTACCTGGCAGGAATGCTCGGCAGTGTCATCCCTCCTTCCCTGCCCTGATTCCTCCATACCTGGGAAAAAGCGAATATCCACTCAACCCTCAGTTGTTTCCTAAGTTTAATTTACAATTTTAGATCATCTACATATGAACCTGGAAAATCCAAACAAAAGCAAAAAAATAAAATTTATTTTGATTTAATGTCTGGTTTGCTTTCAAATAAAAACCATATTTAAAATGTTCTCTTTCTTTTGACTTAACTGACGTGCAAATAATTCTTAAACTCCTGGTCTCAGTTTGTAAGTTCCTACAGGCCAAGGACTATGTCTTCCAGTAATTTCTATATAGCAATATTAACACATCTTCTACCCAGAGCATACTATTTAGATGATGATGCTGAAAGAGAGGGATAAATGCCTCTAAGAGATATTTTGATTGGGATCAGAAGCCTAGTGACCTCCAAGTTTAGGCTTTGGGGGAAGGGAAAACAAGATTGGTGGGAGGTTTTCTGGGCAAAATCCTAGATCTCTTCCCCCACTTCTTAAGGCAGAGGTTGAACCAAATGGCCTAAGACTCTAAAGTTCTGTGATTCTAATGACTAAGAGACAGCTTCCTCCAAGCCACGTGTTCCCTTCCTAGTCCTGACCCCAATTTCTGCCACCAGGAACCCCAGGATGCAAACTCACAAAGAGGTCAGATCACCAGTTGAGGCCCACACAAGGAAGCCGGCTGCTTAGTTCTGTGCACCCATGCCCCCACCGCACACCCACAGACACCTATCTCCATCATGTCATTCAACTGAAATCTGCTCTTTCTCAGACTCTTCTAGTGTATTAGACTAAAATGAGATAGTTTGGGCCCTGACTCAGTCATATTGATGACATAATGGATAAGTGACTTCACAGAAATCTTGTAAGTAAAGGTAATATTTTATAGGAATATTTTATTGAGGAGGAATGAACGTTAAGTAAGGAAATATAATTATATGTCTATAGATAAGTTAATTTGTGTCAGGACACTTTGAAAACTGCAGAGTGCTAAACAACAAAAATATGCATTGTACATACAGTATAAGCCACTTATTATAATAGGTGCTAAGGTGAACGAAGCCAGTCCTGCCTTTAAAGAATTCATTGATGTGGAGGGTAGTGGGGCAGGAAAGACAAACCATACAGAGTGATAAAAGCCACAACAGAGATATGCACAAGGCACTCAAGGGTGGGAACACAGATGAAGGACACCTGACCTGGTTTGGGGGCCAGGAAGCTTCTTGGAGGAAGACATCTAAAGGACAAGTAGGAGTTATTCAGGTAAAAGAGGGAGGTGAAAGTCATTCTAGGCAGAGGGAATGGCTTGTGCAAAGGCCTAGAAACAAGGCAAGAACAAGGGGCATTCAAGTTTGGCCAGCTGTCAATATGGCCAGGTTGCAGACCTAAAGGGAGGCAGTGAGAGAGATGGGATGAAAATGGGGGCCCTGAAAGGCTGTAATAGCAACTCATTATGGACTGAATGCTTGTGTCCCCTTAAAATTCATATGCTGAAGCACTAACCCTCAATGTGATGGTATTTGGAGCTTGGACCTTTGGGAGGTCATTAGGTTTAGTTGAGGTCATGAGGGTGGGGTCCCCATGATAGGATTAGTGTCCTTATAAGAAGAGGAAAAGAAACTAGAGTTCCACCCCCCGCCCCACCCCCACACACATCGTCCTGCCATGTGAGGACACAGTGAGAAGTCTGTCTGCAAGTCAGGAAGAAGGCCCACACCAGGGAACCGAATCAACCGACACCTTGATCTTGGACTTCCCAGCCTCCAGAACAGTGAGAAACAAAATCCCTTTGTTAGAGCCGCCCAGTCTATGGTACTTTGTTATGGCAGCCCAAGCTGACTAAGACACCACATTAAGGAGTATGGAGAATTCTGAGGGTAATGTGGAGCAGCCGAAGTGTTGGAAGTAGGGATGACGGACTACAGCGTAAAGAATGAATTAGTGGAGTGGACTCTGGTCGTAGGAAGACGAGGCTGTTGTCGCAACCCAGGCAAGAGTACCAGAAGTGGGAGCTGAGTGAATGGAATAGTAATAAAGTCAATAGACTTTGGAAAGATTCCATTTGGAAGGAGTAGTGAGAGAAGGGTAATGCTCACATGTTTTAAATAACATATAAATATCCTCAGTAATATTCCCAGCAAATCATTTTCTGGCCTCTAAACCAAACCACTTGGGTAGTAACAGACTCACCATCTCCAGCTCTGCCTAGGAGAGAGCTTTCTGATAATGATCAACGGCACAGATCTTGTAGCATTTATTGCTTTATCCACTTCTGTTATTTCTTAGACATATGCATGGGGAACTTAGGAGCCCCTCTGACAGCTTCCCACAGCCTGGTCTAACTCTGTTTACCTGTCTGACAGCCCTACTAGCCTGTAAGTCCCTTGCAGGTATGCACAGGGCCATGTTTACAATTGTATCTCTCGCCCTTAGCAAAGTGCCTGAACATTGCAAAATGAATGAATGAATGAATGAATGGATTTTTTAGTCAATTTTTAAAATTGTAGTAAAATGCACATAACAGAATTTGCCATCTTAAGCCTTTTAACTGTGCAGTTCAGTGGTATTAAGTACATTCATATTGTTGTGCAGCCGTCCATCCCCAGAACTCTTGTCATCTTGCAAAACTGAACCTCTATACCCATTAAACAATAACTCCTCATTTCCCCTCCCCCACAGCCCCTGGTGACCACCATTACACCTGTCTCTATGAATTTACTACCCTAGGTACCTCACATAAGTGGAATCATGTAGTATTTATCTTTTTGTGACTGGCTTCTTTCACTTAGCATAACGTCCTCAAGGTTCATCTTTGCTGTAGCATGTGTCAGAATTTCCTTCCTTTTAAAGGCTGAAAAATATTCCATTATATGTATACACCATGTTTTGCTTATCCATTCATTTATCAATAGATGCTTAGGTTGCTCTGCCTTTTGGCTATTGCGAATAATGCTGCTGCAAACACGGGTGTACAAATGTCTCTTCAAGACCCTCTTTCCATTCTTTCGGGTATATACCCAGAAGGGGAATTGCTGGATCACATGGTAGTTCTATTTTTCAGTTTTTGAGGAACTTCCATTCTTCATTCCCACCAACAGTGCACAAGGGTTCCAATTTCTCCACAACCTCACCAACACATATTTTCCATTTTTAAAAATAACCATCCCAATGAGTACGAAGTGCCATCTCATTGTGGTTTTGATTTGCATTTACATAATGATTAGTGATTTTGAGCATCTTTTCATGTGCTTATTGGCCATTTCTATATCTTCTTTGGAGAAATGTCTATTCAAGTCATTTGCCCATTTTTGAATTGGGTTGGGTTTTCTTCCCCCACATTCTTTTTTTTTTGAGGAAGTTTAGCCCTGAGCAAAATCTGCCGCCAATCTTCCTCTTTTTTGTTGTTGTTGTTGAGGAAGAGTGGCCCTTAGCTAACATCCATGCCCATCTTCCTCTACTTTATATGTGGGATGCCTGCCACAGCTTAGCTTGACAAGTAGTGCGTAGGTCCACAACCAAACCAGCAAACCCCAGGCCACTGAAGTGGAACTTGTGAACTTAACCTCTGTGCCACCAGGCCAGCCCCTGAATTGGTTTTTTTGTTGTTATTGAGTTTTAGGAGTTCTCTATATATTCTGGATATTAATTCCTTATCAGATACGTGATTTGCAAATATTTTACCCCATTCTGTAGGTTGCCCTTTTACTCTGTTGATTGTGTCCTTTGATGCGCAGAAGTTATTAATTTTCATGAACTCCAATTTGTCGATGTTTTCTTTTGTTGCCTGTGCCTTTGGGGTCACAGCCAAGAAATCAATGCCAAATCTCATATTGTGAAGCTTTTGCCCTGTGTTTTCTTCTAAGACTTTTATAGTTTTGTCTCTTATATTTAGGTCTTTGATCCATTTTGAGTTAGTTTTTGTATATATTATTAGGTAAGGGTGCAAGTTCATTGTAAAATGAATAAATTTTTAAAAGATAAAGAAAATCCCCTTCCTTGGGGCCGGCCCTGCGGCCCAGTGGTTAAGTTTGCATTGCTCCACTTCCCGGGCCCGGGGTTTTGCCAGTTTGGATCCCAGGCGCAGACATGTCACCCCTTGTCAGGCCATGCTGAGGCAGCATCCCACATAGCACCAGAGGCACTCACAACTAGAATATACAACTATATACTGGAGGGCTTTGGGGAGAAGAAAAGAAGAAAGAAGAAGATTGGCAACAGTTGTTAGCTCAGGGGCCAATCTTTAAAAAAAAAAAAAAACCCTTCCTAAAATATAGCTTTGCTGTTGGGAGCCCAAAATACTGACATCTATTTTTGCAGGGGTGGAAATCTCTTGAGTATATGAATATACGTCTGAATTCACGTAAAGGGAATGAGTATGGACCTTATAACAAATACCAAAATAAGAATCCCAGCTCTGATACTTACCAGCTATGTGACAAAGGTCAAATTCTTGGTCTCCCTGAGCCTCAGTTTCTTTATCTATAAAATATGGGTAATAATTTGGCAGACAGCAGAAGTCCACAGCTTTGTCAGCTAAAAGTAGTGAAATTTGTAGAAAAGAAACTGGATTTCCCATGCACTGTTGGTGGCAATGTAAGATAGTACTGCCACTTCAGAAAAATTTGATTTCTTAAAATGTTAAATATACATCTACCATCTGATCCAGCCATCCTACTCCTAGATATATACCGAAATGAAAGTATATGTCCACAAAAAATCTTGTACATGAATTCCCGTAACAGCTTGATTCATAATTCAAAAAATGGAAATAATCCAAATGCCGATCAACTGGGGAGTAGACAGACAAAATGTTCTCTATCACTATGATGGAATACTGTTCAGCAATAAAAAAGGAGCAAACTACTGACACAAGCATTAACATGAATGAACCTCAAAAAACATTATGTTAAGTAAAAGAAGCCAGACACCAAAGACTACATTAATGTGAAAATTGTAGAAAATGCAAAACTGTAAAGACAAAAAGATCAGTGCTTATCTAGGGCTGGAGGTGAGAGAAGAAAATGACTGCAAACAAACACAATAGAACTTCTGCGGGTGGTGGAAGTATTTTAAAACTGGATTGTGGTAATTGTTGCACAATTATATAAATTTACTAAGAATTAATTAAAATGCACACTTACCAATAGGTGAATTGTGTGGTATTTAAGTTGTACCTCAATAAGACTGTTGAAAGTGAAAAAGGGACTGTCCTACTTCATAGCAGTACTATTGGAATAGACAAAAACTGGAAACAACTCAAACACCTATTGATAGTACAATGGATAAACTGGATATGTTCATACAATAGAATACTATAGAGCAATGAGAATTAAAGAACTACAACTTCATGTAACTTGGATGAATCTCACAAATACAATCTTGAGTGAAAGAAACAAAATAGTACTACTGTATAATTCCATTTATATAATGTTGAAGAACAGGTAAAACAAATGGTGTTAGAAATCAAAATAGTGGTTATTCTCTGAGTGGGACTATTGACTGGGAGGGAGCATGAAGGGTTGTTTCTGGGGTGTTAATAATGTTTCTTTTTTTTTAAATTTTCTAATTTTATTTCTTCAGCTTTATTGAAGTATAATTGACAAATAATGTTAATAATGTTTCTTGATGTGTGGTTATTACATGAGGATGTTCACTTTATGAAAGTTTATCAGGCTGTGCACTTAGGATTTATGCACTGTTCTATATGTATTTTATACTTCAATAAAAAGTTAGCTTTAAAAGTGCACTTATGGGCCAGCCCTGTGGCCTAGTAGTTAAGTTGGGAGCGCTCTGCTTCAGTGGCCCAGGTTTGGTTCCTGGGCACGTACCTACACCACTCGTCAGCTGCCATGCTCTGGCAGTGACCCACCTACAAAATAGAGGAAGACTGGCACAGATGTTAACTCAGACCAAATCTTACTCAGAAAAAAAAAAGTGCACTTAACTTGAAGAAGAGATCACTGGCGATCTCCAAGTAGTATGTGTGCGTGTCTGTGCACCTGTGTGTGTGTGTGTGTATGTGTATAGGGATGATGAGAGGAACTTGCCAGGCAGAGATCTGAGGAAGACCGTTCCAGAAAAAGGGAGCAAGTAGTCCACAGGCCCTACGGGAATGAGCTTAGCATGTTCAAAGAACAAAAAGAAGGTTTGTGTGGCTGGTGTAAAGTGAATGAGGAGAGGAATGTGAGATCATTCGTTTATTCATTCATTAGATATGTAAGAGGTGTGCCAGAAGCTGAGAAGATAGTCAATTGTTTGGAAAGTTTGGCAGAAAAAGGAAGGAGAAAAAATAGCCTTTGTATAAGGTGTAGGAAAGTCTTGAGGGTTCCTTTGAATTTATACACACACACACACACAGTAAAAGGACGGAAATATTGAAGATGGGGGGAAAAGACTGCAGAAGCAAGGTCCTGGAGAAAACAGAAGAGTGTAGAATAATGAATACAGGTGGGAGGGATCGCTCTGGAAAGGATATGGGAAACCTAGAAATAAAATAGACGCATACAGGCAAAAATTTAGAAATGGAGAAAAGTAAAATGGAGGCATTCTCCAATCTTTTCATTGAAATTGGGAAATGGTCACATATGAGAGTAGGTTAGTGGGTCTGGAGAGTTATTTATAAGAAAGATGAATTTAAAAGCTCTTTTTTTCCTTAAAACGTAATTTAATGCAGAAACTTGGATCCTCTGATGCACCCCTGACCCTGTTAGCTGTTCTCTGCCCTGCTGAGCTCTCCAGAGGGCAGCCCAGGCATTCTAAAGTGTAAGGTGCCAGGCCTCTAGCAGGCTCCCCAGCACTGTCCCAGGGCCCTCGCACCATAGACATGCAGTTCCACATCAGGCACAGCCACCCACAGAGCAAGCTGCCCGCCAACACGGGTCTTGGAAATTCACAGAGAAAATATGCAAAGCAGGTTGTCCTCTACGTAGCTACAATCAGTTATGATACACAAAATATGACTTAAACATGTCAAGAAAGATGAACGCAAATACTTTGAGGAACTATTACAGCCAAGATTATTTCATGCTGTACCTTTACCATTTATTGGATATTACAGTAAGGGGCCTGAAGATAACACCATTTTCACCTTGTGGAGATTATGGAGGACATTATGAACAATAAGAAAATTCATGCTTCATTGCCCAATTTTACTAGGGCTGACTGTCTAAGTTTTTTTTGGCATAAAAAGATACCAGTATGTTGATATTACAAATCAGTATAGATTATCAAATTTTTTCTTTTTGAAATTTGAGGAATGGTCACATCTTCTAACAATAAAACCAGTGGAAACGGCCATAGAGGCATGATGGGTGGCGTAGGCTGGTCAGATCACAAAAATGACATACAGATATACATTTTACCTGATAAATATACTATAGATAACATCACTGATTCAGGTCCTCAACTCCCTGGATCACCAGATGACAATGTGGTATGCAGTTTATATAACAAAGAATTTATTTATTTGACTGTATCAATATCTAATAACAATTTTATTCTCTGAAAGATTTTGTAATGAATTGAATGCAAGATGACTGGGTGATTCCTTTGAAATTCTATATTTCTTTCAATAGATGAGCACAACAATGTTGCAGAGCTTGCAAATATCCTTGAGATGGACTTTTTTCTGGTTAAGAATAATATCTTCGTGTATAACTGATTAGTCTTTGCCCATGAGGAGAGACACGTAATAAATGTGAATCCACTTCATTCATCATGGTGGAATGTTCCATCTGTAAACAGACTTAAAAATACTTTTGATCCTATTGATAAGGAGATCTGATCGGTGGTTACCAGGGAAAGGGGGGGGTGGGGGGAGGGCACAGAGGGGGAAGTGGTGTACCCACAACATGACTAACAAAAATGTACAACTGAAATCTCACAAGGTTGTAATCTATTATAACATTAATAAAAAAAAAAAATCAGTTCACTACTGCTTAACCTAAAAAAAAAAAAAAAAAAAAAACTTTTGATCCACAAAAGATATTTCTATCACAGGATGGTGAGGAAAGTAGTTCCTGAACAAGAAGCTTTGTCAGCTCTGATACTCATACAAATAGTCAAGATCCAGCGGACACAGCCAGGATAAGCAGTTTGGATCCGTCTACAGGACACACAAAGCATATTGCTTTCCTATTTGACTCAATTCTTACCTTTTTAATGATGGGAAATCTTTCATCGAACGTTGGCAAACTCTCACCTAAGTTTCTGGACAGCTTCCTTACAGGACTAGAAAAGGTTCAAAACACTGAAGAAGAAGTGAATACTGCAGAGATATTTTGATCAGGCACTTACTCTGAGAAACACAAAACTGTCTCTGCATCATAATAATGATATAGTTGCACAACTGCCTAGCCAGAACAACCCAATTATGGTTTTCTTCTGAATCTCTTACACTGTGAGAGCCGCCTTTTTGTTGTTGTTGTTGGGAAAGATTTGCCCTGAGCTAACATCTGTGCCAATCTTCCTCTATTTTGCCTGTGGGTCGCCACAACATGGCCACCAAGGAGTGGTGTAGGTCCACACCTGAGAACTGAACCCAGGCTGTCCAAGAGCATGCCCAACTTAACCACTAGGCCACAGGGCCAGCCCTCATGTGAAAGCCTTCTTGATTTGGACCCTGCGACTTGCAGCAGAGTTCTAAACAAAAATTACACATTGCTTGTTTCCGTGCCTCCTCTCACTAACAAATTCAGTCCATTGGCAATAGTACTCCTCAGAATATTAGGCCAGTTATCCAGAAGTCACTGCCCAGAAGTCAGATGCTCATTTCTTTTACTGTCCAAAGGTACAAGACTTTAAAAACCATCAGATATATTTCAGGGTTATTATTGAGCATTAGTAATGTTTTGAATTCATAATCCTGAAGTGATTCTTACTCCAGATTAGCTCATGATGTTGAATGATGGGATGAAACCTTTTCCATTTGGCAAAACAGAACAAGGAGAGTTTGCCTGTGTCAATATGCGTGTTGACAAAACACTGCAAATATCAAGGAGCAAAGTGGGCTTGCAGAGATTTCTGTGGATACGTCCCCATGTCTACGCTTCTAGTCAACAAACAAACAGAAAACTTGGTGGTGCTTCTGATGAGAAAGAACCTGCTTTAACTTCCGGCTCAGAGCAAATGAAAGTATAGAATCATTTGAAATGGTCATTGAGGAAGTAACGGCAGATTCAACAACAAAACAGAACTCATGTTGCCACAACAGAAGCCAACCAGTTTCCTCTTGAGCTGTGCTTTCAAATTCCACTGTTTAGCTCTGACTTAAATTAGAAAGTTTGTAGAAAAACTGCTACCCACAACATAATTGAAGAAAGCCTTCAAAACTGTGACATTTCAGTAGAAAACTCTCCAGACGTCCTTTGTTCACTCATTCTAGGAAGGTGCTTCAATGCTGAATATTCACCCTGAGGCCAGATTTTTCAAGTTTGCTTAACTATCTTATACTGATATGGAAGTTCCATTTCTTGCAAAGAATGTAATAGAGATGGCATCTTATCAGAATGGAGTAGAGTGTCATCTTTCTCGCTTCTCGCTGCTAATCTTTATTTGCAATAACTTACTTGCATCATTTGTTATTCACCCTTGGTGTCTTTTTATCTTTCTTAAAATTAGCTTTATAGTGCCAGTCACTGAAAAGCATACTGCTGGTGCAGTATAATTTATACTTAAATGATGTTAAAATTATGTTGTGTTGTAGTTTGGAAAACATTGAATATTGTCTGGAGTCTTGCTCATTATAGCATGCCCTAATGCAACAAGAAGCTGCTTTTTTTTTAATTGGCCCGCAGGTTGTTTCTTTCTTTCTTTTTTTTTAACAAAGAGCTTTTCAGCACTGTATTTGTGTCTTGAAGCAATCTGCACTTCATTTTATAAATCTAACGATAAACTTTATAGGCTTTATGATGACTGTTAACATTTATAAGCAGTCACTATGAATATTGTAATGGTGATTTTATGTGTTAGTTTATCAAACATAAATCTTGTTTAATTTTATGTTTTGTTCCTTACACTTTCGGGGATAACGGAAAGCAATTTAACTCTTCCTGTGACAAGACTTCTTAGTATTTAGAATAAAAAGAGCATAAAACAATAAACATCCAGTATTGAGAGACAGTATGATGAGGCATTAAGAATTCCTATGGGTATCTATAAATTATGTCTATCAGTTGAACCCTGTTGAAGGTATGCAAATGAGCATAGCTATATATAATTTAACCTTGTTTTATAAAGTCTTAACTCATAAAGATTCACTGATATTTCATGAGAAGTTTTGGAAAACACTCTTTTTTTTAATCCATTTAGAATTTATTCAAAGTGCAATAAGCAGCCCTTGATGTTATCATAGTCCAATTTGCATTTTGTTTTTATTTTTTTATAACAGCTTTATAGAAATATAACACACATACCATACAATTCATCCATTTAAAGAATACAATTTAATGGTTTTTAGTATACACAGAGTTGTGCAACCATCACCACAATCAATTTTGGAACATTTTTACCACCACCCCTTACCCTTTAGCTGTCATGTCCCATAGCCCCCATCCTCCCCAGCCCTCCTTTTTGTCTCCATAGATTTGCCTATTCTGGACATTTCAAAGAAATGGAAACATACAATATGTGGTGTTTTGTGACTGGCTTCTTTCACTTAGCACAATGTTTTCAAGATTCATTCATGTTGTGACATATATCAGTACTTCATTCCTTTTTATTACTGAATAATATTCCATGGTTTGGGTATACTATGTTTTATTTATTCATTCAACAACTGATGGACATTTGGGGTTATTTCCATTTTTGACAAACATCCTATTTTTAAACAATGTTTATTTGTAGACTTTCTCACTCAGTTTGGGTTTTTCTTTTCATAGAATCTTTATGGAAAAATAGAATTTTTCTATTTTGGTAGCAATGATTGTTGCATGCTATCACCTTGATTTAAGAATTTTTCTGTAGTTGCTATACCAACTGATATAAAGTCGAATATGGTTGGAAACCAAGGATAGTGATCTCAGGTTAGAAGTACACATTACAAGCAGTAAGGCTGTGTCGGGTGATCTCTACTTCTCCCTTTTAAGTGTCCACACATCATCCTTTTAACAGTCCCTTGAATTTTGCTAGGGGTGAACAAACATCTCAAGGGTGTGTGGTCTTTGAAGTCCAGATTCTTTCCTATTTTGGCAATCAGGGTGACACTTCCACTTCTAGGACTTTGCTTCCACACTGTTCTTCGTGTCTCCTCAAAGATCACTGACAAGTTCAGCAGTCTTACCCCAGATTTGCTGAGCACTCTAGGAATCCGTCATCACAGCGGGACATGGAAGCTCACGTGCAAAAACTAGACCAGCAGCGGATGGGAGACTCCGCCGTGTCAGAAATACTTTTCTGGCTTGACTTCTCAGTTTCGCTTTGCTACTGCTTCTCCCAGAACCATGTGCTCAGTGAGTTTTTCTTTCCTGCTGTAATCATCCAGTCCCATTCCAGCTATAGTCTGCAACTGACGACTTCTGCTTGTGGACAACACGCAAAACAAAGGCATGGAGCCTGGCTGACCAGGGTTCCAGTCTCGGCCCACCACTTCCTGGCCGTGTGACCTTGGGCAGGTGATTCACCTCTTTGGGACTCATCTGTGAAACAGAGGTCACCACTGGCCTCGCAGGGTGTTGTGAAGTATCCACGCTGAACCTGACACATAGGAATTGCACTCAGCAAACGTTCGTCTCCCGGATCCTGCCAGGACACCTCTCAAGGCGCCTTCAACGGCAGCCCACGCAGCAGGGATTGGGCCTCGGCTATATGTCGGCCCGGGAGTGCTGTCATACTAACAACATAGGAAATAGCTGCCTGCTCTCGAAGAGCTTGCAAGGTATTCGGGGGGGCCTGCTTCCGCCGCCTCAACTGTCCTCACGGCGGTCCTGGGAGGCCGACAGGGAGGGAAAAGGGAAGAAAGGGACAGAGGCTCCATGGGCGAACAGAGACCTATCTCCTCCTCCTCCCCAAAGGCACGTGCTCGTCCTGACCACAGGACCCAAGGTTGGTTGTTCACGTGTCTGTCACCCCCACAAGACCGCAGGCTACCTGACGACCCCCCAGGTCGGGTTCTTCTCCAGGGGCTGGGCACGCAGTGGGCCCGGGGCCTGTTGGGCCTTCTCACTCGCGGGGCGCCGGCCCGCTCGCTCGTCTATAAATGGGAGCGGGAGCGTCACACTCGGTGCCCCTGCCCGCCAGGGCCGCAAGTCCCCCAGGTCCCCAAGGAAAAGGCCGGTGGGCGGCAGGAGAAGGCGGGAAGCCCAGCCGCACCCAACGGCCGTTGGCGCTTGCCCGCCACCTGCCGCGGCAGCCCAGATTGGCTCCTTCCTTTGCCAACGCGGCGGCTTTAGCCAATCGCCAGCGAGGCCGGTCGGGAGGCCCCGCCCCGCAGGAGCCAGCCCGCGCGCTCTAGGCGGTGGGGTGGTTTGCGGAGCCTGGGGTCGCGGACCCGCCGCGTGAAAGGAGGGAGTGTCCTTACACTCGAGACCCTGGGCCGCTGTTAGAAAGAGCGCTGGCGGGGCGGGGACAGGGGGGACAGAGGCTTGTGTGACCCTGGGACCCTCTTCTTTCCGAGCGTCTGTCTTGCCATTTCCACAATGAGGTTGGCAGACCCGAGGCGGTGTGTGAGGCGGGGCGCAGGAGTAACCCTGGTGGGGAACAAAGAGGTAGACGCGGGGATCCGCCCGCCCGGCATGGGAGTGGAGGGAGGCGCGCGGAGAACTCTAGGCGTGACGGTCCCCGCGGAAAGGCAGCGGTTGGGAGGTCGCCACCCTCCTCGGAGCCCTGGGCCCCCCAAGCTCCGCCCCCTTCCCGCAGGCCACGCCCCCGAGACCTAAGTCGCGCCGCAGCCCGCGCAGAGCCCACTGCACGCCCGGCCCGCCGCGCCTTCCGACAGTCTGTCTGTGCTCGCTCGACGCGCCGTCCGCCCGCGCACCGACAGCCGCCCGCGCTCGTGTTCTCCTTGCGGCCCGGTGAGCCCGCGCCGGCCCGCCCCAGCCCTGCGCCCGCTACCCCGGCCACGCTCTGCCCTCTCTCATTTCCCTCCTCTCCTCCCAGCCTATTTTGTGTTTTTCCTGTCTGTTCTCTGTTCTTTTTCTTTCTTTATCTCTCTCTCACCTTTTTTCTATCTCCTTTTTGTTCTTTACCTCGCGTTCAACTGGCTGTAATTTAAGCCTACTCCCTCCCCTCGGCCAGGGGGCCCAGCCCTGCCTTGGCTGGGGGCCCCTCTGCACGTGTACGATGACCGGAACGACCGCTCCCTCCGCGGGCGGCTCCAGGCCATTCCCGGGGCTGTTCTTGCTGGGAGGAGGACTTGAGCTGCTTTGCCCGCCGCTGCAGGGCGCGCTCCCAGCCCCTCTTAACATCCGCGCAGCTCGGGTCTGGGTCCTAGTCGGGTCTGGGTCCTAGTCGACTCAGCGAGTCTCTGACCTATCGGGACCCGCTCACAACACTCCCACGGACCAGAATCTGCTGACTCTGTTGGGGGATGCTTCTCCAGAGCCCCGAGGGCACTAAAGCAGAACTCTGGAAGAGAACTGATGTGGGATACTAAGAGAGGAAGCAGATGGGGGAGGGAGGACTCCTGGCTTCCTGTCCCCCCTCCAGTGTGGTCACTTAATCAGTCCCGGCTGCCCTTGGTGAAATGGACCCTGTTCCCTCCCGCCACCCCCTCCCCACGCAAGGACTGAGTAGGCTTGTGTGCCTTGGGCAGGTGGCCCTTTCCTTGCTGATATGTGGTCCTTTAAGGCGAATTTCATTTTCTAAACTCTCCTCCTTTGCTTTCACCCACAGGACACATAGTATGACCATTAGGTGTTTCGTCTCCCAGCCATTTTCTATGGAAAACCAAGGAGATCGGGCCATGATAGCCACTGGCAGCTTTGAAGAAAGGGATGCCTTTAGAGAAGCTTGATCTTGGAGAACTCAGCGTGAGACCTTACTAAGCCAGGTAAGAGTCCAGTCTACGGGAGACGTCTCGTGCTGCCTCCTAGCCCTTTGGTCTAGGGGCCGGGGTCAGGAAGACATTAGCACCACCACCCCAGTGAAGTCGCTCTTCAGAGTTCGCAAAGAACTTTCATATATCCCTGGTCTCATTCTGGCCATTAAACTGACTCTGACAAACCAAGGAGGGTGGTCTCCATTATACAAAGGAGGAAATTGAAGCCCAGATGGTCCAGTGATTGGCCCTGTGTCACCCTGGGAGTCAGTGGCAGAGCTAGGACAGGAACCTATTGTTCTAACTACATATTATTGAGTCCAGCTTTGACTATCTCTGAGACTGAGATTAGTAATCAGGTGTATTTTTTTAACACTGAAACTGGTTATTTGCTGGGGACTGTAAAATATGATTAACTCTTTCTAGGCCTGTTTTACTTACTTTTCTTAGTAGGGTCTTTAGCTCAGGTGACTGTTGTCCCCATACCCACATCTCTGAAGGACCAGGGCAAACCCAAAGCAACATTCACAATGGCAGCTGAACCTCTATACATTCATCTTTGAGGTGGAGGAGGGCCAGGTCTTACTCTTCTCTGGCCTTCACAACACTCTGCAACCCAGCTCAAGGTCAGGACATAATAGACTCATGTCATCATGTCTGACGGCCAGAAAAGGGACACCATTTGCCTGAACCCTCTCAGAACTATCATAGTGACAGAAGAGAACTGGGTTGGGTGTTGGACTTCCTCATGAGAGCCTTGCCTGTGCCTGGGGCTAAGAAAACAGGAGAGAAATGTTCTGGGCAGCAATACAAAGCAAATAGCATAAGCTTGGGAGCCTAAAAGATGTGGCTCTTACTAAGTTCCCTCATCTGTAACATGGAAGTAAGAGCAGCCACCTCAAAGGGCTGCTCTGAGGAGTAAGTGAGCTGATTGAGTGCCCCAGGCAGTGGAGTAGGGGAAGGTGTGGAACACTTCCTGGGAGATGGATGTGTCAGAGCAGGGAAGCTGGGGAGTCTAGAGCACCTTCATCAACCCATTCTGCCATTTGAATGCCAGTCTTCACTGAGCCTCCTGTGGGCCAGGTTCCAGGGAAACAATAAGGCTAGGCCCCACCCTTTAGGAGCTCTTGATGCAACTGAGTAGTAAGTAGCCTCTGGATTTTCCTGGTTGCCCCAGTCACCTGGGTGAGAAGCCCAGGAGGAAGAAGCTGGGTGAGCTGTTTGTTTCCATGGGTCTCTGTGTTCACAGCTGACTCCCACCACATCCTCCCTCTGCCAGCCAGCTCTGTCTTCCTGGCCCCAATGACAGGGGCAGCCAATCAGGCTGGGCTCAGAGCAGCTGCTCCTATGAAGTCAGAGAAGTGATCTCAGGGGAGAGAGAAGCAGGTCACCCTCCCCCATTGGGGTGCTGGGCTCACTTCCTCCTGAGGCAGCAGAGGAGGGCGTTGTTCCAACTCTGAGAACAAAATGGAGCTTTTGGTTTCCTCTGTCACTCTTCATAGCTCTGACCTGGACTTCCCCATCCCCACCGCTTTTACGGTGAAGATATAGATCCCCTATGTTGGAGGAGAAACTGTCCAGACAGGGAGACAGTTTTCCCTGCATCACACAGTAGGCCAGGCGGAGAGAGTCCAGTGACTATGCACTTACTCTCAGCCCCAAGAATTGTCCAGTGTCCTTCAAGCCACAGCTAAATTTTACCTTTTCTGATTACCCACTCTTCCTTACCTCTCTCCCGATGGAGTTAGTTGTTCCCTCCTCTGCATTTTGAGAGTACGTCCTGCAAGCCTGGAGTGCAGCTTGAATCACCTGCCTACCCCCTGTGCCTGGACAATAAGCCCCCTCTAGAGTAGACAACATTGTCTCCTGTGTCTGAACCAGTGCCCAGCAAAGCTGTCGTGTTGAGTGACTAGCAAGCCCAAGCTGTGTGGGGGCTGGGGAAGAAAATTAGACTGATGGGCTGGGAGGGGACTGAATTGGACTTTTCTTTCCTTTTCTTCTAGACTTAGATAATTCCAGACCCATAGGGATCTCTCCTGCTTAAGAAATCCAGGGCATAAGCTTGTGGTTTTGTGCCTGTCAGGGCTTGATCTGGCTGAAACTTTTTCCCCACTTTGGCCTGTCCTCCAGACAGATCTGCAGAAGTAGGAATGTGGGTATGATCACTGAAATCTCTGCACTCAGCAGACAGGGCTGGGCCAGTGCCTGTTTGTGAGGCAGCACTGGATAGCCCTGATCCAGACTCTCCCTGAGTGAAAGGGAGGGAACTCCGCACAAGATATGGACTCCTCTGGCAGGAGTTGCCTCTCCAGCCCCTATTTGGGTTCCTCCAGGGAACTCACTCCTATTCCCCCTCACAGGGCTGCTCTGGTCCTTGCTTAGGGAGGTGGTGCTGTCAGGGAAGGTAAGGGTGAGGGGGTGAGCAGGGGTGCCTGGGGATACTGCTCCTCATCGGGCTTCTCTCTCCTTGGCTTAGATTCCGGCAGAGTTCCTCTATCTCGTCTTGTTGCTGATTGAAGGTGCCCCCTTCTCCAGTTTTTCTCCATCTCCTGGGAAATCGGCATCATGGTTGGGTTCAAGGCCACAGATGTGCCCCCTACTGCCACTGTGAAGTTCCTGGGGGCTGGCACAGCTGCCTGCATTGCAGATCTCATCACCTTTCCCCTGGATACTGCTAAAGTCCGGCTGCAGGTAAGGGGGGGAAGCCTGGGGGTCCTGATGGTGTCTGATCTGCTCCCTTCCCAAGACACAGACTTCTCAAGGGCCAGTGGGGTGTTTGAGACTGTAAACTTTGGAGCATAGGGATGGCAGGAGATGGGGAGGGCAACCTTCCTATCCCTGTAACCACCGTGTCTTTGCCTTGTAGATCCAAGGAGAAAAGCAGGGGCCAGTGCGGGCTGCGGCCAGCGCCCAGTACCGCGGTGTGCTGGGCACCATCCTGACCATGGTGCGCACCGAGGGCCCCTGCAGCCTCTACAACGGGCTGGTCGCCGGCCTGCAGCGCCAGATGAGCTTTGCCTCTGTCCGCATTGGCCTCTATGACTCCGTCAAGCAGTTCTACACCAAGGGCTCTGAGCGTGAGTGTGGAGCTGGCCCATAGTCCCCTTGGCCTTTTCTTCTCAGTGATTGATCCTAGTTTACTATGCTGCAAAGCTCCTTTAGTCCCCAAGATCCCTAGGAGAATCAGAACTGAGAACTAGAAGGGGCCCTGATTCTCCTAACGATTCCTGAGCACCTGGGCTGTGCCAGGCTCTGAGCAGGGCATCATCCCATGAAGTCCTCACCACCACCTTGAGAAGAGTAGGTGGTGCCATCCTCATGTTAGAGATGAAGAGACTGAGGCTTGCCGCGGGGAGCAGACTTGGCCAAGGGCACACAATGGTGAGCTAGAAAACACACCCAGGACTTTTGCCTCCAAGGCCAGCACTCCTCCATTTCATCTCCTCGGCATGCCATGCCCACCCGCCATTTTACACATGTGGAAACAGAACCCAGATCAAAAGGTCACCTTTTTCCAAGATCACATGGCAGGGGGAAGAGATCTGGGATGAGAATCCAAGTCTTATGAGTCCCAGTCCTTGGGAAAGCCACTTCTCTCTGAGCCTTGTTTTGCAGATTTGTCACGTGGAAATGATTCTCATTTCTCAGTGGTGTCGAGCAGATTAAATGAAGTGAATGAAAATGCTTTATGAAGAAATCACTAACTCTCATTCTGTCCTACTCCTTGCTGTGTCCCAGTGCCTAGCAAGTAGTAGACACAGTGATACTTTGATGCAAGGAGTTATTAGAGCAAGAGCTAGTCTGGATCCTATTCCCAAAAAGCAAGAGGTTACAGTGACATGGTGGTTTTGGTGGAGAGGCATGCCCAGCTGGCCGCTGACCCCCATGGTTCTCCCACAGATGCCGGCATTGGGAGCCGCCTCCTGGCAGGCAGTACCACAGGTGCCCTGGCTGTGGCTGTGGCCCAGCCCACAGATGTGGTAAAGGTCCGGTTCCAGGCTCAGGCCCGGGCTGGTGGTGGCCGGAGATATCAAAGCACCGTTGATGCCTACAAGACCATTGCCCGAGAGGAGGGGTTCCGGGGACTCTGGAAAGGTCTGTACCAGGTGTTTCTTTCTCCCCATCTTCCTCTCCCCCCATTCCCTGGTCTCACATAGACACTGCTTCCTCCTGTAGGGACCTCTCCCAACGTTGCTCGTAATGCCATTGTCAACTGTGCCGAGCTCGTGACCTACGACCTCATCAAGGACACCCTCCTGAAGGCCAACCTCATGACAGGTGAGTTAGGGTAGATGATGCTGGGTCTCGCCCTTCCTCCAACCAGAAATCAGGTGTAGGAATCTGTTTGCCTGAAGACCACATCTTTTCATCCTGTTTCCCCTCTGCTTGTGGAGCGAGTTTCTCTCTCCCATTTGCCATATTGAAGCCAACTGCGGCAAAGCTCTCATTTTGCACATTGAGGCACTGAGGCTAGATTGGCAAAATGACTCCTGTGTCCTCAGGAGAGCTAGCTGGAGTCTCCGGCTCTCTAAAACCACGAGACCCCTAGCTACTTAAATAATCTCTCCCCTTATGGAATGATGGGGCAAGGAGTCCTGACTGCCTTGCCTACTTCTCCTCCTTGGCAGATGACCTTCCTTGCCACTTCACTTCCGCCTTCGGGGCAGGCTTCTGCACCACCATCATCGCCTCCCCTGTCGACGTGGTCAAGACGAGATATATGAACTCTGCCCTGGGCCAGTACAGCAGCGCTGGCCACTGTGCCCTTACCATGCTCCAGAAGGAGGGTCCCCGAGCCTTCTACAAAGGGTGAGCCTCTGACCCACCCCGCCCAATTCCAGGCCTCCTATCACTCAGTTGGGAGAGAACCACCTGGGACTGAGCAGCAACCAAGTATCAAACTATTTTTGATCCTGGCCCTGGTATTTCACTGGCATTCTCTCATGCTCTTAACTCCTTCCCAGAGTTGCTATCATCCCTACTTTATGGAGGTTTAAATGGAAGGGATTCTTGCTCACAGCCACACAGCTGTGAGGCTATTACCTGGGCCTTCCCAACCTCCTTTGAGACGAGCAGCTGGGTTGGATTGGATGCCAGGGCCCAGCAGGGTAAGTGGGAGGTGCCCCCTGTGACCTGTGTTTTCTCCCCTCTAGGTTCATGCCCTCCTTTCTCCGTTTGGGTTCCTGGAACGTGGTGATGTTCGTCACCTATGAGCAGCTGAAACGGGCCCTCATGGCTGCCTGCACTTCCCAGGAAGCTCCCTTTTGAGCCTCTCCTGCTGCTGACCTGACCACCGCTGGCTTTGCTTTGGCTTCAGCCAGGCCCTGCTTCCCTTTTCCTCCTCCTCTCCTTCCCTTCTCTCTCCCCCCACCCCTTCCTTCCTCTCCCTTTCCCACCACCTCCCTTCCCTCTCCCCACATTCTCATCCCTCTTCCGTACCCCATCTTCCATTGCCTCTCAGTCCTGGTGGAGTTGACCCCAACTGACCCTGTGGGAGGCCTGGCAACAGCCAGGATTCCAAGCCCTCAGTGCCCTGAAAAGTTCAGCCCAACTCTTCATCCTGCTCCCAGCCCAGCCCCACCAGCACATCACCCATAAAGCAACCTCAACCTTGGTGTCTCCTCCCTCTCTTGTAGCTGTTACCAGAGGTCTTGGTCGAATGGGCCCTTTTGATACCTGGTAGACAAGGGAGGAGCCACTTTGAAAGGAGTATGTGGGCTACCTTCTACCCCTAGCACCCAGCCTGGGACCCATGGAGGTCATCTAGTCCATTTTGTTTTCCAGACCAGGCCTGGGGCTGAGGTGGCAAGTGAAGGAGCATCCCACAGTCACAGCAGTGGCCTCGCCTCCCCTTCCCCTGCCAGGCCACTTGAGCTTTCCCTCACTCAGTGCCTGGTGCTCCAGCACCAACCTTTCCAACCTCCCAGCTGGCCCCAGGCCTGTTTATCTGCAAAGTGAAAGTGTTCCCATCTGCCCTGCATTTCCTGTGCTTCCTGGAAGATTTAGAGGAACTTCGGAATCTTAGGTGCTGTGGGCTTATTTTATCCCGTTTTACAAATGGGAAACGAACCTCCCCAAAGTCCCGGACTCAGTGGGGACAAGTCAGGCTGCTTCCCATCCTCCAGAGTCACACCCTCAGGAGGGGGCCTGGGTGCACCTGCACTGGGTGGAGCGGGCTGCAGGGCAAACATTGGCTGCAGCCTGAGGATACTTTCCACTTCGAGTCTCGCCCTCTCCCTGGGCTAGAGATCCCAAGGAGATGGTGACAAGCCATGGCTTAGCCTGCACAGGGATGTCAGCCTTCCTGCCTGCCTGTCCTCAGCGGCAGTAAAGCAGGTAGGCAGGGCTGCTTCTGTTTCAAGGGTTAGGGGACTCTGAGGTCCCGGAATACCCGAGGCCTCTCCTGCAAGGCTGGGCCCTCAGAATTAAGTCACCCAGGACCATTTTATAGATGTCTGCAGAAGCTGAGGGCTGCGACAGGTCACACAGGCAAGGACACAGGAAGACGGCAGCTGAACTGGGACTCTGACTCAGACTCCTCCCCGACCCTGTGGACTCGTCCCCCAGGGGCCAGTGCTGGGGTCCTACCAGAATCCTGTTGGGCAGCTGTGGAGCCAGGCCCAGAAAATAATGACCTCCCACTTCCCACAGCCTAAAGCAGCTCATGCTGCTGCTCCTTCCCTGCTGGTCATTCCTGGAGGCTAGGCCCTTCAGTGCTTGGGCAAGGAGGCCCGGAGAAGGAAGGAGGGCCCAGGATTTGTCACCTTACTTCCTTCTTCTCACAGGCTGAGCTGAAGCCTCGTAGTCTCCAAGAGGGACAGGGTTGGGTGCCATGAGTTGAACCTGGTTGAAGGTGGCAGGCAGCCCAGCCAGGCTCTTCTCTGCTGGGCTACAGGGAGTCAGCATAAGTGGAGGTGCCGGTCAACGCACCTTAATTCTCACATTAATCCTGTGGGGCAGGCTGTCACTGTTTTGCACCAGAGGAAACAGGTGCAGTTTGTTGCCCTAGGCATGTCTGTCAGCTGGTTCATTCACCAGCCTTGTGTCCCAGACACTGGACTGGACGTAGGCCACCAGGCTTCATCCTGGTTCTGAGCATGATCCTGGGACAATGAGGAGCTGGGAACAGTGGTAGGAACCACGGCAGTGTACCGGTAGGCCTGACTCAGTCACTGGTCCTCAACCTTTAGTGCCTATGAAATGAGCCTCTGGTGAGCCCTGCTTTGCCTGACTCAAGGTAGCACTGAGGATCACAGAGGTAATCTTCATAAAGGTCTCGTCAGGCTTCCTTCAGAGCTTCACCATGAGGCAGGTTAGGAGCAGGCTCCTGCTGGCCCAGAGGAGACCTAGAGTCACAACCCAGGCCCCACACTCCCTCACCCACTTGCTTGCTCTCTGAGCAGGGCAGCTACCACCACCCCTCTCAACCTGGGTTCTGCCTTAGAGGGCAGAGTTTGCTTCACTCATCTGGTTTCCACAAGGCCTGCAAGATAGGAGTTGTAGTCTTTGCTGTAAAAAACTGAGGCTCAAAGAGGTGAAGCGACTTGCCCAAGGGCACACAGCTGGTAAGTAGCATACCTGAGGTGTATCTAACTCCAAAGCCTACATTGTTTAATGACTATGGAGATGCTTCCTAGAACCATGGTCCAGATTCTACCTCAAATTCTGCTGCTGCCTTCTCCCTGATGGTTTAAAATGACTGATTAGTGCTACTGAGTCCCCATTTAGGAAGAAAACCTTAAGCTAATATGGTGCTTTGAATGGTGGAATCCAAGCAATATGGAAAATATGGGGGCCTTTTCTGGCACCTCTGAAGTCACTCCACAAAAGTGGCCACCTCCTGTCAAGCTTGGACCTATCACAGCCCAAACCTAGACTCAAATGTGGGGAGTCTCCCCTGGCACAGGAGAGGTGCCTGACACACCGTTGTTGGCTGATGGTAGGCAACAGGAAGCAGATGTGGTCTGCACAGGCCCAGCTGGGCCTAGAGGCAGGGACTCCCACAGGCCACGGTGGCAGCAATGCTGTCACCCTGAAATCTAAGCAAGTTCACCAAGCACTTTCACACCAATGACTTAATCCTCGCAAGCACCCTGAGGCAGGGTATGAGCTCTGCTTTATGGATAAGACAGGGACCCTAACGCCTAAGGGGTGAGGGGCAGGGCTGGGAGCAGAACCCAGGTCTGCCTAGAGGCAGCCCAGGACCCACCGCACAGACAAGGGACTTAAGGCTGGCGAGGGAGAAACCAAAGCCATTCCAGCATGTGTGTCCTTTGTGCTGCCTCTAATCTAAGCTGGGTGAGTTTGTGGGAAGCGACCCTCGAGATTCTGATGACAGTTTTGCCACTGAGCCGTGTGAGGCCTGGGACAAGTATTTTCTTCTCTGCTTCAGTTTTCCTGAGTACAGTGTCACCATATCACACTAGAGACAGCCCCTTGTAAAGATCGTGTGTTATGAGAAATCAGCAGAGCTGGGGACCCTCAGGCTACACAGCACTGCCCCGTGCTATCACAGTGGGAGCACAGAGGCTCTGAACCCTCAGGGACCCGGCCATGCCCACAAAGCCAGGACAGGGACCCAAGTCCTTGGCTACTTGGGCCCTGCCCTTCCCTCTGCTCCACAGAAGGGCTACATGATGCTCCTCTGCCTCCCACACACACTCTCCTGGGTGTAGCTGGAGGACAGGAAATAAATCTTTATTGCGTCAGTTTAAAAAGTCCCGTGGCATCCCAGCCTCCCGTCATGTCGGCACAGGGGGCTGGCTCCCTTGCACACCCTGAGGCCGTGGGGGTAGGAGTGGCATGAGGCTCAGCTAGCCTTCCCCTTCTCCTGTTCCTGCCCCCAGCCCACCAGAGTTATGTCAGCAATGCCTGGCGCAGCATCTGCTTCTTCTGGGGTGTGAGGCGGGTGGGGAACTGGATGTCGAAGAAAATGAAGAGGTCCCCCTTCTTGGTGGGGTCCTCAGGCAATGGCATCCCCTCACCTGGCACCTTCTTGAAGTACTTGGGACTGGGACAGGGGAGGATGAAACAAGGGAGCTTAGAGGGCCCCCCAGAGCAGCACTTCAACTCATCCCAGGCCTCCCCTGCTCCCATAACCTCAGGCGTGGGGCAGTCACTACAGCTGCTGCCGTGAGATGGCCCTTTCCAGCCAGAACTGGTGGGAGGGGAGAGGGGTGGCTTGTTCCAGACAGCTTGCTCCCTGAAAACCCATTTACACTGAGTCTCTGGTGGAGGCTTCCAGGGGTCTTGTTTTAGATATGGGAAACAGGAGAAGGAAGGGAGGAAGGTGAGCAGACCCTGGGCTGGAGGTGGGGAGTATGGGCTACTGAGCAAAGTTTCCCAAGCCAAGGGCCTTTCTTGGAAAGGGACCTAAGGGTTCCAACTCAGAACCCTGATGAGATGTTTTGGAGGATGAAGGCAGCAATAGTTGTCCAGCACTGGAGGCCTCCAGCCTCCACACTGGCTTCATGCAAGTTAGAAAAAGGCACTCCATTTGCCAGGTGAATGCAACCCATAGCTTGGCCAAAGTAGGGGCTGGACTGCAGTCCTCTCGTGCCCCCTTGTGCTGGGTGCAACCTGCACAACTGTACCAGGCTGTGTCTAACACTACCCTCTCCTAGGTAGTGAGGTCCAGGCCAGCCCTTCTCCTGCCTACCAGGACTCAAGCAGATGGACTTACTGGATGATGTCATTGATGGGAATGTTGAGCAGACGGTCATCTAGGGTCTTCACTTCCACGGTGCAACAGGTCAGAGCCTATGGGACATTCGAGCCAAAGGTGAGAGTGGGGAAGGTCCCCATGGTCATTCTGTCTAGAAGGTACTTTATCAGCCTATTCAGTGTCAGACTCTGAGCAGTCCGGGATGTTCAAGGACTAACAGGTGAGTGACCCACGCGATTACCTGTCCTCAAGGAGTTCACAGTCTGGTAGGTAAGATTGATGTTGTGTTATGATAGAGGGAAGTAAAGGGGTCTGTGGGAGCCAAGGAGAGGCCCCCAAACCATTCCAGGGTGGGACATGAAGGTACATAGTCGTGGTAGTAGTTGATGCGGGCCTTAAAGGATGAGGAAGAGCTTGCCAGTTAGACAAGGTGGGTAGACCACATTCCGAGGAGAGGGCACAACATAAACAAGAGAGTGAAGGTCTGAAAAGGCACCAAATGGGCAGGAGCTCTAAGTGGCACAGTGGCTGGACTGCGGGCGATGAGACCAGCCAGATGGTAGAGGCCTCGAATGCCGTGCAAAGATGTTTAGACAATGAGGAATGTGGCACAGTCCCATGAGTATGTGAAAAGACCGCTTTGGGGAAGAGCCTGGAGGAGATGAGAAGGGAGGCAGGAGGGCCCCCGAGGAGGCTGCTGCACAGATCCAGATGCACAGACACAGACAGTGGGGATGAACAGAAGGGGACGAAGTGGAGAGATTTGAGGGTGGAATTGACAGGACTGAGTGACTGACTGCAGATTGGGTGGGGGAGGGGAGGCAAAGTCTAGGCCAGTGCCCAGGTTCTTGCTGGGGCTGTGAGGGCGTGGAGGAGCCACTCACACTGGCGAGTGAAGACAGCCGCAAAGATTGTGCGGCACTCATCACATTCTGAAGGCCTGCAACATGCTCTGAGGTGAATGGAGAGTGAGGCCCACTTGCCTTGGGGCCTCTGACGGGGCAGGGGGTGTTCACTCTGATCCGCCCACCCCCTGCTCCTCCTCTTTGCCCACTCACCTTTCCCAAGGGGATGGGCTTCACAAAAAAGAGGTTGTCATTCTCCCTGCGGAAACGAGGGTGTAGCTTCTCCTTTACGATGAAGATGATGTCGGCTGGGATGATGTTGGGGCCCTGGGCAAGGGAGACCAAGGACTAATTGACTGTGTGCCCTTGGCCAAGTTCCTGCCTCTACTGGTCTCTATATCTTTGTCTGAACAATGAACAGATTAGACCAGTTTTTCTGGAAGGGCCTTTTCAGTTTGGCCCCATAGCCCCTCCTGTGAGAAGCCTACCGGATGACTCCTGCCCCAGCCGCCACCCCCCCACTTCTCCCCTACTGAGCATGCCCAAAGAGATGCACTCAGTTGGAGGGAGACAGAGGCTTCCTCAGATGGTGGGCAGAACACTGGGCTGGGGTTCAGAGGAATACCCATAAATCTCTGTCCTGCCAAGCTTCATTAAGTCACCAAAACTCTGCTGAGGTCTCTTCTGGGCACAGGGCATGGAGGAATAGACCGGCCCCTACGCCCAAGGAGATCCCAGTCTAGTAGGGGAAACAGACACGTGGTGAGTCCTCAGCATGCTCAAGACTGTGATAAAGGGAACCCAGAAGCGGAGAGGCGTTGACCCCGGTGGGGAGGTCAGAGGAGTCTGCCCAGAGGGGTGAGCCCTGGGGCTGGGTCTTGAAGGGGGTTTTTGGAAGGAGATGGTTCATGGGTGAGAAAGTGGGCAAGAACTAGGGGCAGAGGAATTCATCTCTCTCGGCTCTGAAGACACCATCGCTCTGCCTCTTCTAGGGACTTAAGGCCTCAGCATGCCTTGGACAATAATTTTATATTTTTATTTAAATAAATATTTAATTTAAAATTATTATTAATAAATGGCTTCTGAGTAGCTCCTATAGTTGGGCTTCACTCAGAGAAACACTGAAGAAAATGAAGACAAGCACTAGAGCTGGGACTGTGTTCTCCTTTCAGTTCTTGTGCTCTTGCCCTGGGAAAGTCCCTTCCTTCTCTGAGCCTCAGTTTCCCACTCGGCAAAGTGGGGAGAAGCCCTGGGCTGCTCGTTCACAGAAGTGTCGTGAGGCTCTGTCCCTTGGAAGGGACATTAGGGATCGTCTCACCCACTCTGCAGACTGCTGTCCCTGTCAGACCAGGGCTCAAAGGGCAGGAAAAATCATCGCCTCCTTCCCCCTCAGTCTTCCACCACATGAGCCCAGGTGACTGACCCTAGTCAGCTTCCCTCCCTCTCACCTGGTCCCCTTCCTTCTCGAAGGTGATGCGTGTGCCCTGCCTCCAGCCAGGCTTCACGTCAATGGTGAGGATCTTGTCCTTGATGGTAGAGGAGTAGCCATCCTCGTTCAGCACCTGCAGCGGGATGGCATGGGGGGAGGTTGCTCAGGATTTCCCAGGTGGCCTTTACACACATGAAAGATGCCCCGTGGGATCTGTGTTCAGCTTAATCCTTTAGCAATGGGGAGAACCTGCCCCAAGCCATTCCTACTCCACCCCTTCCATTGGAACTGACAAGAGATTTTCGCATACTGAGGTATATGGGGTGGCATTCTGGCCCAAAACTCTTTTGGCTTGAACTAAAGAAGTCAGACGTGCATTGTACCCCTACTTTGACTATTAAATTAAAGAATGCATTAAACATTATCTCAAAGTAAAAGAATGCACTCTTTTAAGATAAGAACGCATACTTCCCCTCCTACACCCACCAGCATCAGTAACACCTGTATCAGTACTCTTGAAGATAAGTTTCCTTTCCTGGACGTCAGGGTCATGTTGACTTACTAATTTGCAACTGAATACCTCTCTGAAACGTTGATGAATATGGATCCTAGGTGTGTGTAATGTATGTTCTTTGTTCTGAAAATGTATCAAACTGTTCTGAAAACCATGCTTCTCAGAATGCTTTCTTCCTTTGTGGAAGTTGCCTTCCGGGTTATAATCCTCATCTTGACTCAAGTAAAACTCACCTTATCCCTCTTATCTATAGAATGGTTATTGGTTATTTTGCATCAACAGAACCAAGAATTTATGATTCCAGGATGGCAGTGCACGTCATGGGGCTGAGGCCTGAGAAGTCAAGCAGTCACCATGAGCTGATCAAGCCCACAGCTCCAGTCCCAGAAATCACGCGGCCTTGGCCACTAACTGATACACAGCGAACATTTACCAGTTCCTCTTCCACCCAGAGGTTCTGGCCCTGAGCCTCTGGCAGGTCTCTTAGTCCCAAAGAGGGAAAGATCATGAGATCAACATATCTGAGGCATTTTCTTACTATGTCATCCATCCATTCCCTAATCACATGCCCAGAGAGGTGCCATCTATGGAAAGCATGAGCACAGTTGGCTTCTCCTCTGCTGGGCAAAGGTGTGAGAGGGCCTTGCTCTTGTGCCTAGCACTGGGCCATGGGACTGAGGATCTTCCTTAACCAGTCCCCTTGGGGACTATCTCCCAGCCCACCCTCCATGCGCACACTGCTACCTCGTAAGCATGAAGCATACACTTTGATGAAACCCTGGGGGTCTGGTCTGCCAAAGAATAATGCCCAGAGGGCAGAATTTGCAGGAGACTCCTCCCACTCAGAGCCCAAACTTCTCCCAGGGCTGCGGCTGAACTGAGAAGAAGAGAAAGAACCCATTCCAGTCAGGAACGCTGCAGAGGGGATTCCTGCACTAGGAAAGAAACGGGCTAATACCCTCAGTTGTACCTTCCAAACTTCAGATTCTAGAAATCTACAATCCTAGGTCTCCAAGTCTAAGATTCCACGGTTCTATCAGAGATCGTGCCTGAGGTCCCCAGTTAGGGTCAGGGAGGAAGTGACAGGCAGGTTGGATGGGATACATGGTGGCTCCCAGTAGGACCAAGGCAAGTACTCACCCTTCGGGAGATCTTAATTTTCTTGGTGCAGCCGAAGAATAAGTCCTCCAGGGATAGGTAGAGGTCTCGTTCGATTGGGGCATCCTGTTTCTTAACCCCTCGGCCCCGGAGCCCCCCAAAGTTCAAATCTGTCTCATTTCCTTCTTCATCAAAAAACTCTGCAGGAGGTGGGGAGAGGAGAGGAGTAAGAGAAATGATGTTCAAAGACTCGGATTCATAGACATCCTCCGCTCTCCCTTCTTCAGTCCCCAAGAGTAATACCCAGCATCCCGTTCCCACCTCGCAGACTCAAACTGTTTGGTCAGGCCAAGAAGCTGTCCTCAATTGCAGATCCAATGATTATCATCCCTTGCCACTCCTCACTGCTTCATCCCCCGCTTTGGACATCCCCCCACTTTCCTCACTCCCTGTCCCCTCAACTTGGGGATGTGCCCCTCAATGCTGGCTGCCTCAGGAGAGAGAGGAGTGCCCTCTGGTGGCAGTACCTGGTAATGCCAGAAATGACGCACTGTTAGCTTTTGTGGGGGAGTGTCATAGCATGCCAGTCCTCCCTACCCTTGCCCCTCACTGTCCGGCCCAGCCCAAGACCAGCAGAGACCCCAGACTCAAGTTTCTATGAAGTCAGCAGCTTAGATGGCAGTGGGGCAGGGTTGGTCCCTAACAAATTTGAGGTCACCAGCATATTCCCAAACTCCTCTTTTGCCCCTGCCCAGCTTTACCCCCATGACCCCTCTTGCTGCCCTGCCCTTCCATCCTAGAGAGCCCCTGTGCCTTGATGTGCTGTGCAATCATTTGGGCTTCAGTTTCTCCATCTGTGGGATGGGGTAATAATGCCTGGCCTGCCTTCCACCATTGGATTAGACAACAAGATGGTGGAGAAGAAGAGCTAAAACTTGCTGAGAGCTCCCTGTGCATCAGGTGCTGTTTTCGGCTCTTTGCATTATTATCTCATTGGGTCAAGAGGCCAAACAAAACGCCCACAGCCCCACATCTGATACGTAGAAGAGTTGGGATCTGAACCCAGATGATTTGACCACAGAACCTGGGCCCTTAATCACCATGCTTATTGCTAGATGTGAAGCCCTTTGTAAACTGCAGAGCCAGGGGTCATATCATGATTAAAATTGTTTGTACTCTGCCTCTCATGGTTAGTGCCGTGGAATGAACTTCACAGGCTAGAATGGTGCAATGACCTTAGGCTGGAGAGGGCAAGTGGGGTCACACTATGTCCCCTCTAAGATATGATGGGTAATCGAGAGGCCTGTGAATTACCTGGTCCCCTCTTGCATTGCTGAATTCATTTGTTCACTCGGCAGCTATGGCGTGCCAGGTCTTAGACACTCCGGTAGCCAGGAAGCCCAGCCCCTTGACTCTGCAGGGAGATGGGACACAGGAACCCCTGGGGTGAAGCACTGTGGCAGTATAGCTCCTGGGCACTGCTTGAGGGACCCCCTACTCTGAGCTTGACCTTCCCTGATGAGCGATGCCTGTGTAAGCTCTGGTTTGGCTCCCCTGAACTGCCTCTTTTCCATGCACCTGTCCCTGGGAGAGACAGGTCCATAACATGGCATTTTTCTGACTGCGAAGCCCATTTTCATAAACATTATCTCATCTGATAATGACCTGTGAGGCACGGACTATCACAGCCATTTAACAGTGAGGAGGCTGAGGTTTCAGAGAGGGGAAGAAATTTGCTCAGAGTCACACAGTTCATAAGTGGCAGAACATGGATTTGAAGCAGACCTACTGACCCAAGTCCTTGCTTTTTCCAGTCTCACATGGAGTTCATACCTCAGCTTCCTCTGGCAGACAGGAGAGGCCAATGCACAGTGGGTGGGGTCTCTGAGGTGGAGGGGCAGTGGGCTGTCACCCACTTGTTAACATGGAGAAAAGGAAGAAAGAACTTTTGAAATGCAGACAGGCTGTAGTATAGCCGGGGAGAAGGGGCTAGAGGGATAGGCTGTGAAAATCTAGACTCTGTGAGTCGCATAACTGGAGCCAAGAAGACAAGTCTGAATGTTAACTGTCCTTGCAAGATGATTCTGAGCCTGAGAAATCAACTCTTTGTCAGCTTGCCTGGGACCCGGGATCATCCACTCATCCATCCACATGCTCGTATAACACACACCTGCACAATGAAATCTTATGCAGCCATTAAAATGAATAAAGTAGGTCTGTATATAATATAGTATATAATAAAATAATCTCCAAGACATAATAAGTGCAAAAAATCAGTGTGTACAATGTGGTTCCATTTCCTTAATGAAATAAAATGCTTATATAAAAATAAATATATGCTCATCAATGCATAGAAAATTTCTGGAAGGACACACAAAGTGTTAACAGTGAGTGGCTGCTTCTGGAGAAGGAATGGAGAGCTGCAATTTATTTTGTCTTCAATAATTTTTTTTTTACCACGTACTATATATATTTCCTAAAGTAAACAAAACAAAACTACTCAAAGCAAAGTATCTTTCACAGCTTTGTCCTTTCTCTGTAAGGCAAGGGGTAGGGAGGATCTCTTACCACTAAAGGGGTTGTCTCCTCCGAAGAACTCATGGAAAACCTTTTCGGGGTTGCCGTGGAAGACGTAACCAGTTGTCCATGGGGTCTGGGATCCAAACTCCAGAGGAATCCCGCCCTTCAGGCCCTCTTCTCCGAACTTGTCATAGATGCTTCTCTTCACAGCTGTGGATAAGTGTCACCTTGACGAGGGGTCCAGCCTTGGGTGCTGATAGCTGGAGGGCTGGGAAGCAGGAGGATATGGGGCCAAGAGGAAGGGGCAAAAACAGCCTGGCAGTCTTTGGAGGGAGATTCTAGAAGTTATGGGTTTCATTTTATTGTGAGTGGTCCTGGTGTGGTCTCATAGCCCAGAGGAGAGAGGGGCAAAACTGAGACTTACTGGGGAGGAGGAATCAAGAGGCTAAAGGTCAGGCTATTGTCCTGGGATTTTGCTTAACTCAGTCATTATAGCTACTGTCTCCTCTGGGGTAAATAAAATCCTAGAACCTTGAAATTCTAGAATCTAAGAATTCTAGAGCTTCCAAATTCTAGAGCTTCCAAATTCTAGAGCTTTAAAATCCTAGAGTCTAAGGCTTCTACAATCCTGAAAACTCAGGGCCGGAGACACCTTAGTGATCTGGCCTTTCTTCTCCAGTCTCTGGGATTACAGTCTTCAGGACAAGCCCTTAGCGAAACCCAGTGGGCACGGCCCCGGGCAGAGGTGGGAGTCACACTTTCTCCACTGTTCTGGTTTCCATAGGAGAGAGATTTCCTAATTACTGGCCTCTCTCTGCCCTTTTATACACACTCTGTTCTTGGGGAGATGGAGATTTAGCCCTTGGAAATCTGGGAAGAATAACTGGGTGTGCCTGCCTCAGCCTTAGCCTTCCTCCCGTGGCAGCAGCCATCTCTCCATCCCTGCAGGGACAGGTGAGGCCTGGGGGACGTGGGAGAGCTTCCCCAGGCCCTGCCCTGAGACTGAGTGAGCACGTCAGCCTAATCCAGGGGCTTTCCACGTCATGGCCTCAGCCTTAGCTTGTGTCTACTGAGAAAGGTAATACTTCAGTCTGCTTTCTTTCTCAGTTTGTTTAGATTCTGGGAGGGAAGAGGAATGCTTAGTCTCTATTGGGCCCCCTCAAAAGCCCAACACTCAGAGAATAATCTTAAAGGAGAAGTGGGACAGCAGGTGTCCCGGGGTCCCTCCTCCGTGCTCAGCCCCAGTCACTCACGGTCGCTCAGCACATCGTAGGCCTCTGCTATTTGCCTGAACGTTTCTACTGAGGATGGTCCAATGGAATTCAATGGGTGGTTCTTAAGGGCAAGTTTCCGGTACCTGGAAGAGAGGGGGTTCATACAAGTCACAGCAGCTGATGTGTCGCTGAGGTGCAGACCATCGTTCAGAGCTAGTTCTGCTGTCTACTGCTTGGTGGCCTCTCAGGGCTTTGATGTTTCCAGCCATAAATCAACCCAGCCCTTTCTTCTCTCTCTCCTTTCCCAGCTATCAGACCTGCTCTGTGGTCTGAAGATTCTTCCTGCGTGCTCCTGCTCCCCCTGCACCCTCAGGAGTGTTTCCCCCAATACCTTTCTTGCATATTTAATTCCATCTTGGTGTCTGAACTGACACGCAGGCTTCTTGGAAATATTAGATAAAATAAGGTGTCAGAGGGCCTGGTGCAGAGGCACTCAGTGCATGTCAGGACCCTTCACTGTCTCCCATCTCTGTGCTCCTTCTTTTCCCTGTTCTGTATCCACCCGATCAGTGATGGGATTCCTGCAGCATCTGAGAATCTGATGTGTCCCAAGAGGAAAGAGATGGCATGAAGTGGGTGATTTGTGGAGAGTTTAATTAGGAACCACTTGCCAACGTGCAGGAAGTGGGGAGGGAAACCATGGAATGGTGCAGTACTCCTGAGGCCAGGATCCCTCAGACACCCTGGCCACCCCTGAGCCTATAGGAGTGAGGGCAGGGAGAAATCCCTCAGGACAGCGTGTGTGGACAGGGCCCTTGGCAGGAGCTGTGACCTTCAGTTAAGGGACATAGCCGACCTGAAGAAACCCCATAGGAGGGGAGCTGAGAATAAATACCCCGGCCCCTTCCACCTCCTGCCTTGTGGTCCCTTTAGCGGAGGCATCGGGAAGCCAGAGGGCCAGGAAGTCTATTGATGCAGTTCAGACGGGCCAGCCTCCAGAGCAGAAGGCAGGGTGGGGAAAGGCGGGGAGTGGGTCTAGCGGAGCCAAAGGAGGGCATCAGCAGCCCCTAAGTCACTCAGTTCAAATTCGAGCCCATTTACCCTCCGCTGGGTCAGAGACCAGCTCCTCTGCCCTGCTCACACCGTCCGTGCTGGTGACTCCAGAGTTCTGCTGCCGCTCTTTCACTCTAGACGCTCACCGTGGACAAGCTCCTCTACCTCATGGCTTTGAGTACAACCTGCTTGCTGATAACTCCCAAATCTCTGTCTCAAACCGGGCCACTGCCCTGAACTCCAGGCTTCTGTATCCAGCTGTCTACTTGGTGTCTCCTCCTCCATGTCCCGCAGGCTCCACAAACTCAATGAGCCCAAACGTGAACCCATTTTCATTCCTCATTTGCCCCCATTTGTGCAGACACTGCCGCGGGAAAGCTGAGCGTTATCTTTGCCTCCAAGTTCCCCTTCGTCCCCTCCACCCCATCCCATCGGGGACATTTCTTTCTAACTAATGTTCTGTTCCTGCCTCTTCCTCCCTCTCACTACTGCAGAACCAGGTCCTCTGGTTCCAGTTTCCCCCTCCAGGCCATTCTGTGTGCTGCCGCCGGTTTGATCTCTCTCCCTTTTGTTAATCTGATGCTTCTAAAATGCTCCCTACCCAAGTCACTCTCCTGCCTAAATCCTTCACAGGTTCCCCCTTTGTCTTCAGCACAAAATCCAGATGTCTCTGCGATTCAAGGCCCTGCTTTGCTCTCTCTCACAGCTCTCCCTCCCTGCTCCCATGGCCTCTCCTGCCCTTCTTGCCATGCTCCAAACTCCCCACACTTCATCACTCGTGCCTTTGACCTTCTACTCTCTCTACCTGTAAGGCTCACCCCTCTCCAGCCCCTCCCATCTCCTCCTGGCAAATTTTTATTCATCCTTCAACATTCAGCTCAGGGGTCAGCTCCTCCAGGACACTTTCCCTGACTGCAGCCTCCACTCTAGATTAGAGTCCCCCTCCCACGTCCCCAGTGCCTTTGATCCCAGCACTCAGCAGGGGGTGCTCCAGTTGCTGGGTGACTGGTCTGTCTCTCCCATTAGACTGAGTCCCTTGAGTTGCTGTGTCCAGTTCTCCGTGTCCCCACTGCCTCACACAGAGCAGCAGTGAGAACGAATGATGTGAACTGACTGCCCCACAGGCAGCCCATCTCGCTGGGCGGCGGCCCTGACTTTCAGGCAACGCTTCCTCTTGCTGAGCCGGGCCTGCTGTCCTGTGACTCCGCCTCCATCCACGAGGGTCCTGGCTCTGCCCTCAGAGGCCTTACAGAGACCCTGCTCTGTCCACCTTCAGAGACTTGATGACAGTTGTCAGACCTCCCTTACATGTCTAAACCAGCCCTTCTCAGTTACAAAGGTCACAGTTAGGAGGAGAATTGCAAGTAAATTCTATCAGTGAGTAAAAGCAATGAAGAGCTCAGTTTTTCATACAAACTGGAGTGGTTTTAGGATTATCCTCACAGTAACATCACTCTCCTTCACCTGCCTTCCTGAGTGGGAGAGGGGGTGGGGTCACAGCTCCGACGTGGCAGCCTGGAGAGGATGAGTGACACTGAGAAGGTTAATCGCTGGGTGATTATGAACATTGTGGTGCTTCTCTTCATTATAAGTTTAGCTTTTTTTCTTTTTTGGATCAAAAAAGTCTAGGTACTCCCATGGGAGAGTGTGTTATACACGTGACTCAGCCCTAAGAGCTGTTGCAGGGAAGAGGGGTTCAGGACTGTTGTTTGAAACATACGCAGTTCTTTTAATCACTCTTTATATGACATGGTTACAGATGCAAATGATTGCTGGGCATTCTCATGTTTATTGTCTCATATAATCCCATTTCAATATCACAACAACTCATTTTTTTTTTTATAGATGAGAAAACTGAGGCTCAGAGAGGTTAAGTAATTTGCCCAGGTCACACAGCTAGCAGGTAGGAGAACCTGGATGCAGACCTGGGTCTTTTCAATGCTTAAGTTGGGCTTATCCTTCTGCATTCCAACTGCCCTCCCTCCTGGTGACCTTTCCCTAGACAGGTCCCACTGACCAATGAGATGCCCTGAACAGTGGGTGATATCACACACTGTCCTGAATTGTTCTCTACTTGTTTCGTGCTTTTGTGTCTTGTTTCTCCAACCACACTGTAGACGCTGTCCACTTACTGCCACAGGACCTGGCCCACAGCAGGCAACTAGAGTAGACATGGTGTCTGATTACTGGTTCCACTGTTTCCTAGGTGCCTGGCCTTGGCATAATCATAGCACCTACTACTCAGGGTCATTGTGAGGATTAAATGAAATAATGGTGAAGGTTCTCAGAACAGCATCTGCACAATTCAATAAATGTACCTATTATCACTACCCAACCTTAAGTGATTGAATTATCCTAGATTCCTCCCGTTTTCTTCACCCTCCAGTGATCCAATTAATAGCCAAGTCCATTCCCTCTCCTCTCTCCATCCCACTGCCCTGCTTCGAGCCTCATCTTTTGCCTTGATTATCATGAGCCTCCAAGGGGGTCTCTCTCCTTCCAGGATAAGCTTCCAGGACACCCTGTACTTCCTTTTTTGTAACGCTCATCACACTTGTGACTTTTTCAACATCTGTATTCACCAACAAAATTAAGTTGCATATCTGTCTGATTCGTGATTATAACTCTAGTTGCTACCATTGCACCTAATCCATATGGTAGGCACTCAATAAATATTCGTGAAAAAGACTTTTTTTTCCAGAAAAATGTGCTGACTCCTGTCCTAGACTTTCTTAGAAATGGGCCACAAAGTCCCCAAGATTTGATGGAAGTATTCAGAGATGCAGTTTATTCAAGGCCAAAACCCCACGTGACGGCCAGAATGAAATTTGTAATGCATCCATCTGGCCAGGTCACCCTCCTGTTCACAATCCTTTGGTTCTCCATAAAATTCAAGATAAAGTTCAAATGTCTCCTTTGTCCCTATTTTATTGCTAGGAAAACCAAGACACCCAGGAGAGGAGACAGGGCATAGAGGGTAAAGAATGATGGGTTGGGGACCCTGACCCGGCCCAAAGCCAGGATGTAAGTGTGTAAGAAGCAAGAGAAGGAACCACCCTAAGCTGTGCAGGAAAGCTCAGTTTGGAAGAGAGGAGGGTGGGGCCTGCCCTAGCACACCCCTAAAGCCTCGCTTCCGCCCCAACTTACGCCTTCTTGATCTGGGCATCCTCTGCATTTCTAGTGATGTGGAGTAGAGCGTAATAATCCTGGCCCATGGCTGGCTGGCAGTCAGTCAGTGGCTAGTCCTGGCTCCGGCAGGGCTGTTGGTCTGCATTCCTTGGTTGCTCCTGACAACCACACAGGGGCACTCTGGGAGTTGTAGTCCTTCCTGCCAAAGCAAACTGCCTTCTCAGCTCAGCCTCATAGAAGAACAAATGAACAGATTGCAAGAACCAGGGCTGATTCTTTGAGCCTGATAAAGGTCACTCAACTCAGAAGCCACAGTGTTTAAAGAGAGTAGCAATTACTTTTAGTTAAAAGTTTTCAGAACAAATGCATTTGGCTGTATTTTAAAATAAATTTTTATTTTAGATTTTCAAAAAAGTTGTGAAGATAGTACAGAGTTCCTGTATACCCCACACCCAGTTTCCTCTATTATTAACATCTTACGTGAGTACTGTACATTTGTCACAATAATTACCAATTGATACATCCTTTATAAGGGAAGCCCATACTTTATTCAGATTTCCTAGTTTTTAACCTAATGTCTTTTTTTGTTCCAGGATCCCATCCAGGATTCCACGTTATACTTAGTTGTCATGTCTCCTTAGGCTCCTCTTGGTTACAATTGTTTCTAAAATTTTCCTTGTTTTTTTCTTTTTGAGGAAGATTAGCCCTGAGCTAACTGCTGCCAATCCTCCTCCTTTTGCTGAGGAAGACTGGCCCTGAGCCAGTCTGTGCCCATCTTCCTCTATTTTAAGTGGGACACCTGCCACAGCATGGCTTGACAAGCAGTGCCATGTCTGCACCTGGGATCCAAACTGGCGAACCTCAGGCCACCAAAGCACAACGTGCGAACTTAACCGCTGTGCCACCGGGCCGGCGCCCAAGTTGTCCTTGTTTTTGATGACTTCAACAGTTTAAGGAGTACTGATCAGGTATCTTGTAGAATGTCTCTCAACTGGGGTTTGTTTGATGTTTTTCTTATGATTAAACTGGGCTTGTGGGGTTTGGGAAGGAAGACCACAGAGGTAAAGTGCCGTCCACATACCACAGATCAAAGGTACATACCATCAACGTGACTTTTCCCTGGTGATGCTGGCCTTGAGCCTGCTGCAGTCGTGTTGGTCAGCGTTCTCCACTGTAAAGGGACTTTCGTTTCCCCCTTTCTGGATTGTACTCTTTGGAAGGAAGTCATTTTGCAGCCCACCTCAAAGAGTGGGGAGCTCTGCGCCACCTCCTTGCGGGCAGCAGCGCCCTGTCATCCACTTACATCCCACATCCAGTCAGTCACCAAGTTCAGTCCATTGTACCTCCTAGATGCCTCTCAAGCCCTTCCTCTGCTCATCCTCCTCCACCATGGTCTTGCTTTGGCTTTCATCTTTCAGCAAGGCCACTACAACATCCTCACTGTCCTGCTTGCTTCGTCTCTACCCTGCCAAGACCACACTGCACACCGCCCAGAGTTGATGCACTACAGCACTTGTACTGCTCAGACTAACCCTCCTCTCTCACATTCACCTAAGCTGCCACCTCACCCGTCCCACCACACCCACCACCGACGCTGGCTTCAACCAAACTCCTACTTGGTTTCTTCCCCCATGAAATAGCTTATATGCACAAAAGAACAGCATTAGAACATTCCTTATTGAAGGAATGTTGCCTCTGTGTGCCCCTCCCTAACTGTTTATTCTCCTCTTGCTTTTCTTTATTGTTTTACTATTGTGCACACATCCAGTGGTGTACTGGTAGGTATTTAACAACTAGCTCACCAGAAAGAAAAAAATAGCCCTGATTTGTAGCATTTGCCAATTTCTCCCAAGCTGGTACAAGCCAGCTCCAGGACACCACGGCATGTATCCCTAACAACATACTTATCTTTTCATGTTTTTGAACTTTACATAAATGGTATCGCTTATGCAAACGGCACGCCTTTGTGTGTGTGTGACCTATTTTCAAGGAGGCTGTATAGCATTCTCTGCTGATGCTGAACATCCGGGTATGTGTCAACTCTGCGAGGTGAGGTCACACAGTTTTCTGACGCGGTTATTCTAATTTATGTGGTCAGAACAGCACTGTGGGAGAGTTCCTTTCTGCTCCACATCCTCACCAATTCTTGATGTCAAGTTTTTAAATACTTGCCAATATAGGCGTTAAATAGCATCTCATTGTGGATTTTAGTTTGCATTTCTTGGTTGAGCATCTTTTCGTGGTTATTGGCCATTTGTTTTTCCTCATTGTGAAATGTCTATTTAGGTTTTTTGCCCATTTTTCTGCTGGGCTATCCTTTTTTAAAAATATTGATTTTTGACTCGTTATGTTTTCTTTTACGTTCTTTGTATAAAATACAAATCCCTTTCACTTTTTTAGCGTTTTTTAAAAATGGGATCAAATTTATCAATCTTTTCCCTTTTGGTTATACTTTTTGTGTCTAGTGTAAGAAATATTCCCTATGCAAGGTCATAAAGATCTTCCCCTAAATGTTCTTCCAAAAGTCCACTTCACTTTTAAATCTTTAATCCACCTAGAACTTCTTTTTTCTTGTATATCGTACAAGGTAGGTATCATTTTTTCTTTTAGATTCCCCACTGTCTCAGAACCATTTAACAGTCCATCGTTTCCCCACCAATCTGTACTGACTGCTGTGGTATAGATAAAGTGTCCACATATGCATGGCTTCAATCTGGACTCTTGTTCCTTTGGCCTATGCCTGGGCCAGTACCACACTATCCCCCTTCCTCTCCACCTCTTAGGGAGTATCTTCTCTAAGTACTGCTCTTTCACTCAGTCTTTCACTCCTCCCGAATGGGAACATGTTCTTAAGAAAGGATCTAATAGCAATCACGTGGGGAAAGAGGAGGGCTGCATTTTAACCTCGTCTCTATTGTGGACGGAAAAGCTTGGTCCCCTGATGGTGTTTCAGATGCCAGCGACTGAGATATGTAAGAACTTTCCTGGGTCTTCTGAAACTACACTGTTACAGAGAGGGCCTGCCTTAAAGTAGTTCTTTCACAGTATTTGACGCAAAGGGTCTACTTTAGGTATATTTGGAGAAGGTAAAACACACTTTAGGAGTTGGGCCAAAGGACAGAGAAATCAATTAAAGAACTAGGAAGGAAAGGATCTGGGTGAGTTGAGTGGTCAGAAAGTGACCAAATGTTGATGCTGCTGCGCTCACTCGCCATCTGTGTGACCTGCGCAAGTTTACTTAATGGCCCCAAGTGTAAGTTTCCTTGAGTAAACGAGATTATTAACATGAACTCCACCACAGAGTTGGTGTGAAAATACTAGATAAAATTATACAAAAGCATGTATCTCAGAGAAGATGCTCTCTCCACACTGAGGCAGTAGAGTCAGAGGCCAAGTTCCGAATCCTGTCCGTTAGCTACTAGTTTTATGTCCTTAAACAATGATTTCTTTTTTTTTTCCTAAAGATTGGCACCTAGGCTAACAACTGTTGCTAATCTTCCTTTTTTTTTTTTTTAAGGATTGGCACCTGGGCTAACAACTGTTGCCAATCTTTTTTTTTTCTGATTTCCCGCCGCCCCCCCCCCCCCCCCCCGCCCCCATACATAGTTGTATATCTTAGTTGAAGGTCCGTCTAGTTGTGGGATGTGGGACGCCACCTCAACGTGGCCTGACGAGTGGTGCCATGCCTGCACCCAGGATCCGAACCCTGGGCCGCCGCAGCAGAGCGCACGAACTTAACCACTTGGCCATGGAGCCGGCCCCCTAAACAATGATTTCTTAGCCACAGTTGCCTGGTTGTAAAATGAAAATGTGGAATTACTCTTTTTATTTTTTGCATTTCTGAGCTTTCTTGTGGATTTTGTGTTTATTTAACTACTGAAATTGAGCATCTTTTCATGTGTACTGGTTATTTGTTTTACTCTTTTTTGTTGTTTTCTTTTGGTTTTTTTTTTTTAAGTTTTTTACTTTTTTATTTATTTTTTCTTCTCCCTAAAGCCCCCCAGTACATAGTTGTATATTCTAGTTATAGGTCCTTCTGGCTCTGCTATGTGGGACACTGGCTCAGCATGGCCTGACAAGCAGCCCAAGGTCCACGGCCAGGATCTTAACTGGCGAAACCTCAGGCCCCTGAAGTGGAGCACATGAACTCACCCACTCAGCCACGGGCCAGCCCCCTGTTTCACTCTTATCAGAAAAAAATGCTATTAAAAATTAAACCCAGAGGGTTGGAGGAAGGCCTTGCCCAGCCTGGGACTGTGAATGGAGGGGAAGAAGGAGACTCTGCGGGTGCCATGTGTGCAGGGGCTGCAGAGAAAGCGGAGGAGACGGCCTGCGTGGTTGGCGGATCGGTTACTCATAGAGGTATTAAGCAAATAAGTGAATATATTGAGAACTAGGAAAGACAAGCTTCTCCTTGTTGGAGAAAGGAGGCATATATGTAGAAGGCTAGAATAAACCCTGTGCAGTTGGATTGGAATTGCAGACATCAGTGTGAACTCATGATTTTTAATGTATATATGGAATGATGGATGTAGAAATAGAGAGGTATGTATGTATTGTCCACTGATAGGGCCTAGAAACAATAATATGCCAGCAGTAAAGAGCACATTAGTGCCCAGATCTTGGTTTCTGAATACCATTCTCCACTAAAAGGAACCAGGGCTATTTGGACAAATGACTGTTTCCAGGCCTGGGGTGGGAAAGTGGAAGATAAGGCTTGAATATTTGTGGTACCAGAAAATATGGAAGTGCTCAAAGAATGATGGAAACATGTCAAAAGGACATAGGATCCAGCTTGAAGGAGGTCCCACTGGCCCAACTGGGACAATTTAAACATCAAAATAAATTAGTAATAATGGCTTATGATCTACAGAGTATGAATTCATGAGTAGTCCATACTAATATATCTATGATGAATGAACAAGTGAATGAATAAATACTTGGAGAAGGGGAAGTTCTACCTTATAGTAAGAATGCCAATTATAAATGTAAAAAGAATGATGGGATTAGAAAACCACCATTTGGCAATTATCATAGAACAACTGATTCAGAGAAATCATCCAGGATGCTAAAACTAGTTGGTGGAAGTTTTATGAGGAATAGGATATTTATATAGTTTCAAAGTAGCTCCCCACAAAAAAACTTACTAACTTTGCTGTGGAGAAACCTGGTAGACATCATGTTACCAATTTAACATCACCTGACTATAATAAAAAAGATGGACAAAAAGAAGTGTTGGCAAGGACACGAAGAAATCAGAACCCTTATACACTGCTAGTGAGAATGAAAGGTGGGCAGCCACTTTGGAAAACAGTTGGCAGTCTCTCAAAACATTAAACATAGAGTTACCGTACGACCAAGCAGCTCCATTGCTAAGTCTATACCCAAGAGAACTAAGACTTATGTTCACACAAAAACTTGTACATGAATGTTCGTAGAAGCATTATTCATAATAGCTAAAAAGTGGAAACAACCCAAATGTCCATCAATTGATGAATGGATTAAAAAACTTGGCATATCCATACAATGGTGTATTACTCAGGATTCTCCAGAGAAACATAGTCAACAGGATGGGTGTGTGTATATAAAGAGAGAGATTTATTTTAAGGAATTGGCACAATTCCTTATGTACCACAATTATGGAGGCCTGAAGAGTCCAAAGTCACAGGGTAGGCCTGCAGGCTGGGGACCCAGGGAAGAGTCGCAGTTCAAGTCCAAAGGCAACCCTCTGACGCAATCCCTTCTTGCTTGGGGGAGGTCAGTCTTTTTCTATGAAGGCCTTCAACTCACTGGATGAGGCCCACTCACATTACGGAGGGTAATCTGCTTTACTCCAAATCCACCGATGTAAACGTTAATCTTGTCCAAAAAACACCTTCACAGAAACATCAGAATGTTTGACCAAATATCTGGGCACCATGGCCCAGCCAAGTTGACACATAAAATTAACCATCACGAGTGTAATGTTGCTTGGAAACAAAAAGAAATTAAGTACTGATGCATGCCACAACATGGAAGAACCTTGAAAACATTATGCTAAGTGAAAGAAAAGATTATGCTAAGTCAAAGAAGCCAGACACAAAAGGCCACATATTGTATGATTCCATTCACATGAAATGTCCAGAACAGGCAAATCTAGAGAGAGAGAGTTGATTAGAGGTTTCCAGGGCTGGAGGGATGGGGAGTGACTGCTGAAAAGTATGTTTGTTTTTGGGGTGATGAAATGTTCTGGAATTAGTGGTGATGGCTGGACTACCTTGTGAATATGCTAAAAGCCACGAAATTGTATACTTTAAAAGGGTGAATTTTATGGTTTGTGAATTATATCTCCAAAAAAACCTTAACATTACCAGTAATAGGACAAAAAATATATCATAAGGCTCTTAGCATATATCATATGCAGCTCTTAGGACAGAGAATCACTTTTGGGGTATTCTTGCCAAAATGATAACCTGAATCTAACCATGAGGAAACATCAGACAAACCCAAACTAAGGGTTCTTCTACAAACTGGCCTATATTCCAAAAACATCACATTTATGAAAGACAAGGAAAAACTGAGGAACTACTCCAGACAGAAGGTAAATAAATGCCATATGTCATCCTAGATTAGGTCCTGGACCACAGCGGAAAGAGTGATTATAAAGGACATTGTCGGAGCAACTGGTGAAACTTGAATGGGCTCTGCAGATTGGATGATAGTACGGGTCAGTGCTGGTTTCCTTGTTTCACAGATGAACTGTGGTTACGCAGCAGTGTTCTTGGTTTTAGCAAGTGCATAGTGAAGTGTTTAAAGGTAAAAGGACATAACATTTGTATATTACTCTCAACTGATTCAGAAAAAATATATATAGCATATTTAACCTGTGTAATATATATATATATGTGAGATAAATATATACAGAGAGAGAGAGGGAGTGGGGGGGAGAGAGAGAGAATGATAAAGCAAACATAATAAAAAGTTAACAACTGGGAGATCTGTATGGGGTATACCAGAATCCTTTGTACTATTCTTGCAACTTTTGTGCAAGTTTGAAATGATTTCAAAATAAAAAGTAAATTAGAAAAAATATATATATATCCACAAAGAGACTTGTTCAAGAAAAAGAACAGGGGCCGGCCTGGTGGCGCAGCAGTTAAGTTCGCACGTTCGGCTTTGGAGGCCCAGGGTTCGCCGGTTTGGAGCCTGGGTGCGGACATGGCACCACTTGGCAAGCCATGCCGTGGCAGGTGTCCCACATATAAAGTAGAGGAAGATGGGCACGGATGTTAGCCCAGGGCCAGTCTTCCTCAGCAAAAAGAGGAAGATTGGCGGCAGATGTTAGCTCAGGGCTAATCTTCCTCAAAGAAAAAGAAAAAGATCACTTACTTCACAAGGCTACTGTGAGGACTGTGCCTGGCACAGAGTGCATGCTCAATAGCTGATGCCACTGCCAGCTCTTCAGGGCTGAGAAACAGACACACTTCTCACAAGGAGTCACAAGGGGGCATCTGAAAGCCAGGAAACAAGGTCCAGCAGAGAGCTTCACTGGGCTTGTAGCGCTGCAGATGGGGCTTGGCCACACTTCTTTACCCAGAATGCAATCCTCAACCCAAAAGAACAAAAACCTTTGCTGCAAACCGAGGATTATTCCATCCATAGTAGACAAGGCCTTGGGGCACCTGAGAGCTGGCCTCTGCTCTTTCTGTTTGGGTCCGGATTTCAGGGTGGCTGTGAAGTGTCACTGCATCCATCACAACCAGGATAGCAACTCTGGAGATCTGTGAAAATGGGCTCGTGAAGGTGACGGCAGTGGAGAAGAGCAAGTCCTGGCACGGGAACGCTGAGACACGCTTATGTGAAGTCAGCCATATCCTCCCTCATCCTGCTTTCTTTTTTTTTTTTCTTTTTCTAAAGATTTTATTTTTCCTTTTTCTCTCCAAAGCCCCCCAGTACATAGTTGTATATTTTAGTTGTGGGTCCTTCTAGTTGTGGCATGTGGGATGCTGCCTCAGCATGGCTTGACGAGCCGTGCCATGTCCGTGCCCAGGATCCAAACCAGCGAAACCCTGGGCCGCCAAAGCAGAGCCAGCGAACTTAACCACTCGGCCACGGGGCTGGCCCCATCATCCTGTTTACTTAATCTGACTTCTTAGGGTTTCCCTGTGGACCTCCTAGGATTCCAAATTTTCTGAACTTTGGAATATGCCCCTTCCAGTTTACCTAACCCTGTCACAAATCACTCCTTAAATGAAACTGCTCTAGTCCCAGAGGTCTCATGACCACATGGTGTAGTGGAAGAAGGCAGACTGAGTAAGGTCCAAATCAGGGCTCTGGTACTTAATTTCTCGAGCCTCAGTTTCCTTATCTGTAAAACAGGAATAATATCATTTCCTTTTTAAGAGTGTTGTGAGGATTAAATATATATATACAGTACCTAGAACAGAGTAGATACTAATAGATACTCAAGGAATTGTAGTGCTTTATTTTCACAATTTGGTTTCGGCATAAGCAACAAGTAGGAAAAAATGGGAATTTAATTTATTTTATTTTATTTTTTGCTGAGGAAGATTTGCCCTGAGTTAACATCTGCTGCAATCTTCCTCTTTTTGTATGTGAGCTGTCACCACAGCATGGCCACTGACAGACGAATGGTATAGGTCTGCACCCAGGAACTGAACCTGGGCCGCCAAAGCACAGTGTGCCGAACTTAACCACTAGGCCACTGGGGCTGGCCCAAAAATGGGATTTAAAGTTATGATAAACTGTACAAGTTTCTGCTCTCTAAGACTCTTGGCAAATCTCTTCATCTCTTTTGAGTCTCACTACCTGCATGTCACAGTTAGTTATAAAGATTACGTGAGACTATACCTTTAAGAACCCTGTGAACCATACTATTACCCCAGCCAAGAATGACTTTCTTCCCTTAAATAAATCCAGATCTTAGCCTACATGGCCCAGCTCAAGTGTTGCATCCTCTAAGAAACCTTTTCTCTAATAGTCTCTAAAAATGTAAATGATAAGGTATTCACACTCTGAAAATTGATAAAAAGAATGAGAAAGGTCTGAGATGGGAAGAACTCAGAGATACTAAGAGATAATAAAGCGTGGAATACATACAGTATGATTCCATTTTTATGTTTAGGGAAAAAAAGAGGTGACCACGTCATACCCTTGCTTAAAACGATTTCATGGTTCCCCACTGCCAACCAAGTGAAGTTCAAACTCCTGAGCTGGCATTCAAGCCCCTGTGCTGTTTGGACCCTGCCAACCTCTCCAGCCTCATCTCCTATAAACCAGCCTCTGAGCCCTGGGTTCCATCTGTGACTAAGGTGCTCTCCACCATCTCTTCCTCTAGGTCTCAAACCTCAGCGTGCATCAGAATCACCTGGAAGCCTTGTTAAAAATACTGACTGTGAGCCCCACCAATAGAATTTCTGACTTAGGTCTGAGGTGGGACCCCAAAATTTCTACTTCTAACAAGCTCCTGTGTGATACTGCTGCAGCTCTTCCAGGGACTGCACTTTGACAGCCACTGCCTTTCCAATGATATGATTCCACTTCATCACCTGTATACAGGCCAACCAACCACGTCAGTTTGCCTGGGACTGAAAGTCTCGTGTAACAGAAAACCCTTCAGTCCAGGGAAAATTGGCTGGTTACTCTAACTGTATAAGAATCTTTCCCAGGTTGCTGCTTATGGGCTATTTGCTGCTACTCTCAGGCAGTCCTTCTCTATGGCCAGGCAAACAGGAAGTGCCTGAGAAAGGAGTTCCATCAGCTTGACTGACTTTTTGCTGGAGTAAGAGTATTTAACAAAGTTTTTCAAATTCAGATTCCTCCAAACATATTCTCTTTATTTCCTTCAGAGAACAGGCTTTAGTCCTCTGGTCCCTGTAAATATTTAACACAATTGGTGTGAGATCGCATTGTAAGCATCTGTATTTGCCCTGTGTTGCGGGGTAAGTTTATACAAGAAGTTGGGGCAAATGCAGTGAGCACATGTGAGCTTCTTACTCATTCAAAGTAGGTCTTGTCAGGGAATGATGGTTCCACATGGGCCGATGTAGCTGCCTTTCTGCGACTTCCAAAGGAAGCCCAAGACAACCAAGGGCCCTGATCCTTGGGAAGGACTGATGCTGTTTCTGCTCATTGTTGGTCAGGGTCAATCTTCATTAACTGGGACTCCTCTTTCCAGGGGGTCAGAGGTCAGAGAGCTGATAGCGTCGCACAAGACCATCTCGACAGCAGGTATAGATCTGCTTTTCCCACGTGGCTACCTAGAATACAAGAGTTTGCAGCTCAAAGGAGGCCTGGGATTCTTCCATTTTAAAAAGAAAGAGCATTCTCATCGACCTCCACTAGTATAAGGAAGTCTGAAAAGCTTTAGCGACTCCAAAGACAAGAGAAGAATTACATCCATGATATGTATTTAAAAAATGACCGGCCAGAGTCAAGGGCACTTATGACTACAGAACAGAGAAACTAATTGCCTAAGCAGAGAGCAAACCATTAGTGTTGTACATGGTTTAGTGCAGAGGGTCTGTACCTGGGGAGGAGATGGTCCATAGATACGCCTGAGTATCTCTGAAACTCATAAAATTGTATGCAAAGAAGTTCTCAATATGTGCCCTTTTTTTTGAGAAGGATTTCACTGACTTCCCAAAGAAGTCTGAGAATCAAAGAAGATTAAGAACCATGAATTTAGTAGAAGGAGCTTGAATTCTGGAGTTAGCTTAATCTCAGGTTTGCTAATATGTAATCTGTACGACCTAGGGCAATTTTCTCAACCCCTAAGGGTCTCAGTTTCCTCATTTGCAAAATGAAAATAATATGTTAAAATTCACAATATAGAACACTAAGCAAGAATTTTAAAAAATGAAGTGGATCTGTATGCATTTGTCTGGGAAGAGCTCCGAGACATTAAGTAAAAAAAAAAAAGAAAGTCATAGGGCAATAAATATAGAATGATCCCAATTACGTACAAACTAAAGATAAAACTATATTATTTACATAAATATATAAACAAAAGATGTAAGTGCAAATTCTCCAAAAACAATCTTGAAAAATATATGCCAATGGGGCCGGCCCGGTGGCGCAGCGGTTAAGTTCACACGTTCTGCTACTTGGCAGCCCAGGGTTCGCCGGTTGGGATCCCGGGTGCGGACATGGCACTGCTTGGCACACCATGCTCTGGTAGGCATCTCATGTATAAAGGAGAGGAAGATGGGCACGATGTTAGCTCAGGGCCAGTCTTCCTCAGCAAAAAGAGGAGGATTGGCAGAAGTTAGCTCAGGGCTAATCTTCAAAAAAAGAAAAATATATGCCAAACTATTAATGCTAGTTACTTCTAGAAAGAAGAATGAAACTGAAAAGGTCTTTAATGGGACTTTTAAGTCTCTATTATTCTATATTGTTTGAATTTTTATAGGTATGTATTGTATAACGTTTTTAAAAATATAAGAAAAAATAGGAATAATAATACCTATACTTCAATGAATGAGTTCAATGATTAAATGAGATAATATATGTAAAACAACATCTGATCAATAAATACTATTTCCCTTTTCCCCTCTAATAAAATGAGATAATCAATCTCGAACTAGAAATAATAATAATGATGGCTAATAATCATAGAATCTTTTAAATTTACAAAGAGCTTTCCTATGCATTATCTCACTATAATCTTCATTTTAAGATAAATTGACAGATGGGGGGTGAGGTTATTTTTTAAGTTTCTAGAGGCAGTAAGTGATGAAGTCACTTCTGATTCAAAATTATGATTTCCTTCTATCCCACTCATAAGTATCTGATCACCCCTAAGACCACAAAGTAGCCAGATTCAGTCCGTTCAAAAGTCCTAGATCCCAGGTGAGAATCGCCTAGGCCTGGTCTCCTCTCAGGCGTGTACCTTGTACACGGGGTCACAGTCAGCCCCAGTGAGCTCAATGACATAGTCTAAGTCTTGCTGGACAATGAAACAGCTTCCATCACCTAAAAGGCAGAAAGAAAATTTAGATAATTGAAGAGAAAGCTGCATGCAGAGGAATTAAAAAACTATTTTAGTTTATTTCTGTACATCACTAGCCTAAAGAAGATTGTCCTGAGACCCAGAACAGCAAACAGGTCTCATTATGTAGGCCAAATACGAGGCCCTGTAGTGGCTGCCTAGAATGCTGGGCTGGAGAGGGTTTGAAGGTTAAGTGCAAGCTCGGTGGGAAGAAAGGTTGTCTTTAGCCAAGGGCACAGACCAAGCAACTTCAGGTTTATATATCTGTTTGCAAACTTATCCTAGGAAATTATTTTTAACAGGGAATTCACCTATATAAATGTTTTCTTTAAGAAAAATCTATGCTCCCAAATTATTCTTCAATCTATAAACTTGAGCATATATATTAGGCAAAGGAGGAAAGTTAGACCAAGAAAATAAAAACCCATCTAATTTCTAAACTTAATTTTCTCAGAAGAGCATGAACAAATGAAACTTGAGATCATCTATAAACTGCTGACTAAGGTGATTTTTGTTGTTGTTGTTATTTTACTTAATATAAAAGTAATACATGCTAGGGACTGCCCGGTGGTGCAGTGGTTAAGTTCGCACGTTCCACTTCGGAGGCCCAGGGTTCGCCAGTTTGGATCCCGGGTGCGGATATGGCATCGCTTGGCAAGCCATGCTGTGGTAGGCATCCCACATATAAAGTAGAGGAGGAAGGGCACAGATGTTAGCTCAGGGCCAGTCTTCCTCAGCAAAAAGAGGAGGATTGGCAGCAGTTAGCTCAGGGCTAATCTTCCTCAAAAAAAAAAAAGTAGTACATGCTCATTGAAGAAAACTTTAAAAATAAACAGAGAAGTAAAAAATCACCCATAATCTACCACAAAGATAATTACTGTTAACATTTTAATGTACTTTCCCAATCTTTTTTGTGCAAATTTTTATTTTACATGGTTGAGAGCATAACCGCATAAAAGAAGATTTTTATGCATAAAGTTTTTTCTGTATTAAGATTATAACTTTGTATAAAATCCTGAAAAAGAATCAAAAGATATTAATTAACCTTCTCAAACTTTTTGGAAATCTAAAAAACTGCTTTCCAAAATTATCTGTCAATCAATTTTATTTTATCTGTTAATCAATCTATCCTCCAACCAGCAGCATACAGGAGGACATTATCCTTCCTTGCACTATTAATATTAAAAATAATCTTTTCCAAAAAAGAATATTTATCTTTTAAAGATATAGAAATACTGACAGATAAAATAATATGATGTTTTTGATATATTTCAAAATATGATAAAGGCTGGGGATTATAAAGGAATGGGTAAAACATGATGAAAGAAGATTAGCCATAAATTAGTAATAGTTGAAGCTAGATGATGGGTGCACCAGGTTTATTTCTCTATCTTTGTATCGGTTTACCAAGTTCTATAATAAAGTTTAAAAAATTGTTTAATCTGGCAATTTCAATCTCCTCTCTAGTAAATCAAAGAGTTCAAAAGGACCTCAAAGATCATCTACCTCCACCTTCTAACTAGTACAGAATTCCCTCTACAGCACCTGGCAGCGTAGCCAACCAGCCTATGCTTGTCCATCCCCAGAGTTAGTGGTGCTCACTACCTCAATGCCAGCTTCTTTCTTACAAAACAGATGGCTTTTCCTTATACAGTCGCACATCGCTTAACAACAGGGTATGTTCTGAAAAATGCGTTGTTAGGTGGTTTTGTCGTTGTGCAAACATCATAGAGTGTACTTTCACAAACCTAGATGGTATGGCCTACCACACACCTAGGCTCTATGGTACTAATCTCATGGGACCACCATGGTATACGCAGTCGGTCGACTGAAACATCGCTATGCAGCACATGACTGTATTGAACTGAAATGTGGCTCCTGATAACTTTCTTTTATTGATCTTAGTTTTGTCCTCTGAAAACAGAGTTATAATTTTACTCTCTTTGCCTTTTTGTTTGTTTTGTTTTGTTTGTTTGTTTTTGAGGAAGATTAGCCCTGAGCTAACATCTGCTGCCAATCCTCCTCTTTTTGCTGAGGAAGACTGGCCCTGAGCTAACATCCATGCCCATCCTCCCCTACTTTATATGTGGGACGCCTACTACAGCATGGCTTGCCAAGCAGTGTCATGTCCGCACCCAGGATCCGAACTGACGAACCATGGGCTGCCGAAGCAGAATGTGTGAACTTAACTGCTGCACCACCAGGCCAGCCTCTGCCTTTAATAGTAATATACTAATATTAATATAAGATGTTAATAACAGAATTTATGCCTTTCCTTCTTTCCAGCAGAAAAGAGTTACAAACAGTAGAAGGGCCACAAGTTAGCTCTTCTCCACGTTACCTCCACTTTACTCACACATCCCTTTGCAAGGGAGATGTTAATATTCAACAAAATGGCCTAAAGGTAGGACAGAGGAGTTAAGAAATGCAGAAGCCCTGAGTGGCCTACATGTGGTTCTCCAGGATACCAAACTCTCTTACTTCAGAACTGCCACCAAAGCAACAGAAGCTTCCCATGTGCTGCATCATGGCTCTGTGTTTGAAGTTTACATTTCTTGAGTCTCAAAATCTCATTTTAAGCCAGAGTGGGAAACCAACCATAATCTTTTTTCAGTTTCTCATTGTTATTACTTCAGCAAAAAAAAAGTGACATCTATTATTGAGTTTCTTTTCTCTCCTCTCAAAAAAGTATGATTACCATAGGTCTTCTTCTGCACTCAAGTTTCTATATGCAAATCTTATCTACTTGATAAGTCCCAGCTCTATTCCCATTCCCTCTAGGAAGCCATTTCTAACACCCCATACAGTAAACACTTTCTCCATCAATCTCCTGTAACGTTTATTATTCCTTTGATACTTCAACATATCTTGCCCTGTAGCATAATTCTACTTTTTGCGGCTCTGTGCCTTGTCACTGGATCATGATGATAAGGAATATGTTTTAGGAAGGCTTATAGGGCAAGGGGTAGTAACAAGAGTAAGAAGAAACTTATCATTTATAAAATGTCTACTTTATGTCGATTACTTTACATATTTTATCTCTAAGAAAATTGAGACTTAGAAAAGCAGAGTGGCTTACCAAAGGTCATAGGACTATTAGATTAAACCATATAAATCTGCCATTTTAAATCAAAATGGTCATATATTAGGAATTTCATATGGTTGAATCTAATAGTAAGTGGTGGAGTAAGGATTTAAACTCATTGATTAGGTTGTCAGTTTGGATCCAAAATCTAGGCTTTTTCTACATAACGCTGCTGCCCAATAAAACAAGGGTTAAGTAGGAGTCAGGGCTAGAGCTATGGATTCCAATCATTAACAGCTAAAACCATGAGAACAGTCAGTCCTTGAGGAAGAATGGAGAGGAAAAAGTAGAAGGACAAAGGCTGAACTCAGGAAATAGCTCTGTTTTACGGATGGCAACAATAATAGGAATAGCAAAAGGATTCAAGCTCAACAATTTGAGAAGCTACAGTATACCATGAATCAGGCTAGGCACTTATAAACATAGGCTATTGAAACCAAGGAAAGGAGAAGTAACTGGAGAAAGAGAATAACCAGGAGATTAATTAGTATCAACAGAGTAAAAGGAGCTAACAATTTTAAGAAGCAAATAACAGTAACAGAATTAATTGCCATTAAGAGTCACGGAAGATGAAAAATATGTACTCACTCATTCAACAAACATTTGTTTAGATTCTTCAGTCCTGTGCAAGAGCTGGGGATACAGAAATGAAGAAGATGTGGTAGCTGCCTTCAAGAAAACTTAGGGACTAGTAGACAAGACAGGGCTGTATACTTAAAAGGCCACTGGATGTAGCAAGAAGCTCATCACCGGTGGCCTTCAAGGGCAGTTTGAGCAGAGGGATGGGGAAGGAGCCCAGACTGCAGAGATCTCAAGGGAAGAATGTGGCATGGCAGCAAAGGGAATCAAAGAAAAAGGATCACAGTGAATGGCAGCAGCAGCGTCAAGGGAAGCTGTCACAAGCTTATGCCAGCTGTTCTCCTGTTAAGGTTCTATAAAGCATCACCAAACTGATGCCAAGACATGGGGAAGAAAGAGAGATTAAGAGAGAGTGAGTGCAGAGAGCTAGAAGATTAGGTCTACAGATTCCTGATTGCTCTTTGCTATGGTCCGGAAATCCTGAAGGAGAAGGGCTAGGGGAACAAGGCGCCAGTTCCGACAGGGATGAAGGCTATCGACTTGTATCAGAGAGCTGGCCATGGAAATCCAGACACTGCTAGCTCCCTACTCATCTATTTCCTTGCCCTTCTCCTAACTGATGGAATCCCAAATAGTCTCCAGTAACTGGTGACACAGGGGGTGAATCCTGATTAACCCAACCCAATTATGGTGATTCCATTCCCTTTGTTGGTTACTGCTTAGGCAGGAGCATGTATTATAATTCTGGTCAATGAGGTATGACAGTAAGTCTGCTGTGCTACTCCTGAGGAAATTTTCCTCATTCATAGAAAGGATAGCAGTATCCACTGCTACGTGAGGATAAGAGCTGCTGCAGCTATCTTGTGCTGTGACCATGAGGGAACAAGCTTGAAGACAAAAGCCAGCATGCTAGGGAGGAGAGCATCAAAGGATGGAAAAAAGCTGGGTCCTTGATTTTACTTCTTTTTCCTTGCTAAAGCTTTTATTTATTTCTTTATTGTTATTATTTGTTTCTGCTGGAAAAGATTCGCCCTGAGCTAACATTTGTTGTCAATCTTCCTTTTTTTCCTCCCTCCCCAAAGCCCCAGTACATAGTTGTATATTCTAGTTGTAAGTCCTTTTAGTTCGTCTATGTGAGCCACCACCACAGCATGGCTACTGACAGATGAGTGGTGTTGTTCCATGCCCAAAACAGCCAAAATATCCTAACTCCCACACTGAAATACTCAGGTAAGGTGGTCCCTCCAGGTCGTCCAGTCCAGTCCTCTTCACTTACATCATTCCTGTGAGGACTCACAGTGTCCCTTAATGGGCACCTTGTTCCATGCATTTCCCCCAACTCCACTCCCAAACTCCATTCCAAATATTTTGTCCTGGCTACACCAAGGTACTCACTTTAGCTAGACTACATATGTAAAGCATCACACACAGTATCTACCCCATAGTAGGCACCTAGTAAATGATAGATCCCTTCTTTTTGCCCCTCTACCCTCATCTAAGACTTTGCACACACTATGACTTTGGCCTTCAATGTTCGTCTTTACAAAACAGTCATTGGCTTATATGTTACCTAGTCCATGAAGATGTCCCTGTAGCATTCCTACCACTAGAGTTAGCTTTACTCCATGTTCTCATATAGTTTTCTGCTGCAATACTTATCAAACTGTACTTAATCACATGTCTATATGCCTGTCTGCCTCACTAACAGCTCATTTAGGGCAGAGACTGTAACTGATTCATTATTGAATCCTCAACATTTTGCAATAAAGGCCAATACATTTACTCTACCAATGTTTATTGAGCACCAACCATATAGTGGGCACTGAGCTAAATGCTGGGGTTGACACAATGAAAAAGGCACAGTCATTACTCTCAAGGAGCCTAGACTGGAGGGGGACATAGACAATTACACTTTCCACATAGTGTTTATACAATATACAATATACCAAAGAATCACGGAGGTCCATACCCCTAGCCCAGCTATAGACCAGACACTTAAATCCATGTTTAATTGAACTACATGGAACCATCTCTCTTAAATGGCCCCTAAACCCACCTTGGCTAGCAATGAATCCGTCTCTGAAACTCAGCAAGGACAGAACTGGTGCTCCTGATCTGTGCATGACTTGCACTGGAGTCCTAGGATTCAGGGTAAAAGGAGCAATTTTACTTTTTTTTTCTTCAAAAGCAACACTAAACTATATTCAACATATAGTACTTAGCATATAAAAGCAAACAGGACAAATGTGGACAGAGATTAGACCCTTATACGGTTTCTTTCCCGGCAAGATCTTTAAATAGTAGATTAAGGCAATTCAAAATCACCTTGGAGTTGGGACCAGCCCCGTGGCTGAGTGGTTAAGTTCGTGTGCTCCACTTCAGCCGCCCAGGGTTTCACTGGTTCGGAACACGGGTGCAGACCTAGTGCCACTCATCAAGCCACGGTGAGGCGGCACCCCACGTAGCAGAACTAGAAGGACCTACAACTACAATATACAACTATGTACTGGGGGGCTTTGGGTAGAAGAAGAAGAAAAAAAATGATCGGCAACAGATGTTAGCTCAGCGCCAAGCTTTAAAAAAAAATAGTAAAATTACCTTGGAGTGAATCTAAACGTGTCATTGAACTGAATGAACTAAGTCACTACCAATATTTCCAGTTTTATGGGAACGTCTGGCAAGCTTTTAAGATACCAATGTTAATAATACGTTAATCTTTTTTACTTATAGACAGAATTAAGACAGTTATGAAATATTAAAATTGTCAGGACTCTGTAAAACGAAAAGAAAGATGAGTGAGAATTAATTTAAAAATATGTAAGAGTGATTTTATTTTTTTGGTGAGGAAGATTCACCCTGAGCTAACATCCATTGCCCATCTTCCTCTTTTTTTTGCTTGAGGAAGACTAGCCTTGAGCTAATATCCATGGCAATCTTCCTCTATTTTGTATGCAGGATGCCTCCACAGCATGGGTGATGAGTAGAGTAGGTCCATGCCCAAGATCCGAACCCGCAAACCTGGGCTGCAGAAGCGGAATGCATGGAACTTTAACACTCAGCCATGGGGCCAGCCAAATCACCCAAGGGTGATTTTACAATAGGGGCCAGAGATTCCCTATCTCCATGGAGGCAAAAACAAGTACAAAAGTAAAGAAACAGATTATAGAAGAAAAGGCACAAGCTAGTCACTCTGTAGCTGGAATTTCTTCACTGCTCTTGGAACAAAGTCGAAACTCCTGAGAGCAGTCTGAAAGTTCTTTCTAAGCAAACTCCTGTTTTCCTGTCTGGGATCACTTCTCCCCACTGCCCCGCCCGAAGGGTATATACTTGTCAGACAGGGCAGCAGTGAGGAGTGTTCCATGTTTCTCTCTATGCTGTGCTACTGAGGGCAGGTCCTTTTCCTCTTTACTCGGTAACTTCCACTGGACAAGAGCCAATTAAAGCCCCATTTCCTTGGAGAAGCAGTCTCACCTTCTTCCCTCTCCTTGTCAGTGCTTCTTCAAATTCCTGTGTATAGTCCTGTCAGACCACTTGATCACACTGCATCACAACAGTCTTTTACTTGTCTGTCTTTACTGTTAGATTCCAAGGGCCCCAAAGGCAGAGTCTGTATCTTTTATTTCTGTTTTTCAGTGCCCTGTACAAAGCCTGGTGCCCACAGAAGTCATTCAATAAATATCAGGTGAACAAAGGAAAGAAATAGAAGGAGGAAGGGACAGAGTTGTAGAAATTGTTAAATCCTAGGACAGAGAGGTTGTATGATTCTCTCTGGGTATCTTTAAGATCAGCGTAAGGCCTGTTTTAGACAGGTATGAAAAGCTAAATAAACAGAGCTGCTTACTTGAACTAAAAATGATTGATCTTAGGTCAACCCAGACCTAATATCATAGAGAAAATTACTGAGCTCCTTAAGATTAAAAGTTCCACACAATCATTTTAAGTGAAATGTTAGTTCATTATTTAAGCTTAATTTCCAAAGCAATCACTAAGATAGGACAATCATGACAGTATAAATCAAATTATCTTTTATTTACTTATTTTTTCCCCTCTTTTAAAAAATTTTATTGAGGTTATATTGGTATAAAATATTGTGTAATTTCAGGTGTACATTATTACATATCAGCTTCTGTATAGACTACATCGTGCTCACCAGCAATAGTCTAGTTTTTATTCATCACCATACATATGTGCCCCTTCACCCCTTGTGCCCATGCCCCGACTCTCTCCCCCTCTGGTAACCACTAAACTGTTCTCTTTATCCATGTGTTTGTTTATCAAATTACCTTTTAATACGATTCCAGGAACAATAAGATCAGACAATTCACACTGGAAAATGCTTATAAATGGAAAAATATACCCTTGATTCAATAGTCATCTATACGCTAGGCTAATCAATGTTAACACCAATAAAAATTTCCACTCTGCAGAAGACCTGCATCATGCAAATGAATGGTGACTCACCTTGGATTCCGCACATCCAGCTGATAAATGTTTCCATCTTGTGTCCCAGCCAATAGCAAGAAGCCAGAGAGAAAAGTACAGCAGTTGAAGGCATCTGAGCCAATAAAGAGGAAGACCTGAGAACAAGTAGAGACAAAAATGCTGTTTAAAGATTAATTTGTTTCCAGGAATAGAAAGGCACCAAGAAAAGGAAAATTTTTACCATTTTTAGAGATATTTTTTTCTTCCCCCTTGAAGTACTCTCAATCTAAACTAAGCATTCACCAACAATTGAGGAGGAAGCAGTCCCAAGATTTCAGGAACCTAGGTTGGCTGAGGACTTAAGCAGTTTACATAACACCATACTCTGAGGTAGTAATTTTCAAACTATTATCCTTCAATACACTGACTCATAGGATCCTCAACACCAAAAATCCCTTTTTCCCCTCTTTTCATTACAACCCCCGTTTGAGAAACACTTGCAATTCACACATTTAAGTTTTGCTTCATGTCACTTGTAACAACCTTTTGAAGGGAGATACTTTGTAGGAAAAGAAACAAGCTTAAATAAAGTGGCAATTTAAAGAATCATAATTCTCCCTATGTACCTGAAAAAATAAATTATCAGATTTGTATTTAATGTTAGCTCAAACTGATTATTTCTCCATCAAATGTTCTAAAAAGGAAAGAAAAGAACAAAACAAAACAAACTCCTGATTTTCCTTTGGAAATAAAAGCCAGCATGGAAATTCAGAGTGCAAAGGCAATATGATCAACAATAATGATGTTCCTGGAACAAACTTGGAAAATGGAAACATTACCAGCACAATGAAGTAAAGAGATGAAATGAAAATACAAAGCCTGTGGCCAAACCAAATCATTAAAGTTGTCTGGCTGATGATGACATGAGCTGGAAATAAATTTTAAAAAATCTAATCCCAGAGACCATAGAGTTTAATTAAGAGCACAGTCTGCCCAGCAAAACCTCAGAAGATGAAGGAAGAAAATTCAACTAATTCTTCTGTAAAAGACAGGTCATTAATTGATCCAGAGCCCTGAAGCATGAGTCCTTTACTCAGAATTTCTTCACGTTGCCTTAGAGGTAGAAGGAAATTTATGAAACCTGATCATTCTACATACTGCACACTGAGGCCCAGGAGAGTAACTTATCAAAGATCACAAAGCAGCAGAGCATTTAATCCTCATCACAAAACCATACAAGGTAAGTCCTACTATGCCCAGTTTAGTGAGGAGGAAACTGAGGCTCAGAGAGGTTAAGAACCCATCCAAGGTCATAGCCATTAAGTGGGAGAGCTGGCATTTAGATGTTGCCCTTATCCCAACTTGATGTTCTTAATCACTACTCTGTACTGCCTGTTATGCAGCTTCCTCAAAAGGTAACCACAGGGAGCAAGCAGAAATGTTTCCAAAACAGCTTTCTAAGAATCAGCGTGACCCAGGTTGCCCTAGAATTCAAAGGTCTTAGAGGAACCACTTGCCGGCTGCCTGCTCTGTAGTCCCAAGCACTGAAGTTTCTTGTCTTCCCGGGCCAACAGCAGCATTTTCGACTCTGTTCCAACCTCCCGTTCACCTGCATGACAGATGAGCTATGTCAATAACAGGCTGGGCTGATCAGCTGGCAATACCCAGAAAGCACAGATACCGATGGCTGTTTACTGAATTACTGTTAATGATTCACTTATTAATTTAAAAAAGCACTTATTATGTTCTATATCTTGACTGTGGTATTTCTTTACATGACTGTACACATCTGCCAAAACTCACAGAACTATGCAATTTAAAAAGGTGACTTTTACTATATGTAAAATATATCTCAATAATTATGTTAAGAGAAATAAGCCAGACAGAGAAAGACGAACTCTGTATGACTCCACTCATAGGTGGAAGTTAACATATAGACAAAGAGAACTGATCGGTGGTTACCAGGGGAAAGGCTGGGTGGGGGGAGGGCACAAAGGGTGAAGTGGTGTACCTACAACATGACTAACAATAATGTACAAGTGAAATTTCACAAGGGTGTAAACTATCATAATCTTAATTAAAAAAACCTTCTGCCATAAAAAAACAAAAACAAAAACAAACAAACAAAAAATATATCTCAATAAACCCAACTTAACATGACAAGATACCATACTAGGAACAGTGGTACAATGTTGAACAAAATAGTCTCTGCCCTCAAGGTTCTTATGGTCTAGAAGTATTCATTCACTAAACAAATACTTATTAAGAGTCTACTATCAGGGCCAGCCCTGTGGCCAAGTGGTTAAGTTCGCACGCTCCATCTTCGGCAGCCCAGGGTTTTGCCAGTTCAGATCCTGGGCACGGACATGGCACTGCTCATTAGGTCACGTTGAGGCGGCATCCCACATGCCACAACTAGAAGGACCCACAACTAAAAATATATACAACTATGTTTTGGGGGGATTGGGGGAGAAAAAGCAGGGGAAAAAAGAAAAAGAAGATTGGCCACAGTTGTTAGCTCAGGTGCCAATCTTTAGGGGAAAAAAAAAAAGAGTCTACTATGTATCAGACATTCTGCTAGGTGCTGAGGAAATAGTGATGTACAAACAAGGGTCCTTACTCTCAAAAATTCTAGTGGAAATATGAAATAGTGGAATAGGTAAATAAACAGGTAGGATATTTTCAGACCGTGGTAAGTTCTACAGTGGGAATAAAACAGGAAAATATGATCAAAAGTGAGTAGATAGTGGGAAGACAGGTGGGGGAAGGTAACTTTAAATTTCAACTTTAAAAAGCCTCCAGGGAGGCCACTTTTCAACTGAGCCCTGAATGGTAAACAAGAAGCCAGTCATGTGAAGAGTTTCAGGAAGGACATTCCAGTCTAAGGGAAAAACAAAGCAAAGGCCAGGAGGCTGGCAGAGGCTGTGCTGAAAGAACAAACAGAAGGCCTGTACTGGAATACAGTGGGCCTGGCAGAAGGCAGTATGACACGAGGCTGGAGAGGAACGCAGGGGTCAGAAAGTGTAAAGGTTTGCAATAAGCCACGGTAAGGGGTTAGGATTTTCTTTCTTTTTTTCGCTGAGGAAGATTTGCTCTGAGCTAACATCTGTGCCAACCTTCCTGTATTTTGTATGTGGGTTGCTGCCACGGTGTGGCTGCTGGCGAGTGGTGTAGGTCTGTACCCAGGCACCAAACTTGGGCTGCTGAAGTGGAGTACACTGAACTTAACCACTAGGCCACTGGGCCGGCCCCCTAGAATTTTAATCAATGTATAGAAGGAGGCCACTGAGGACACCAGGGACAAAGGAGAGTGACATGAATGGATGTTTTTTTTAATGACCACACTGGTTGCTCTGAGGAGAACAGATTATAGGAGAACAGTACAGGCAACAGATGGTGACAGACTGGACCAGCAAGCTGACAAGAGGAAGAGTAGGAGGGAGAGGGCAAGGTGGAAACATTAGAAACACTCTGAAGGTAGAGATGACCGACTTTGCTGATGTGGGACATGAGGAAAGGCAGAGGTAGATGGTGAATAAATCTCAGGCTTTGGGCTTGAGCAAACGGGTAGATTGTGGTGCCATTTACTGAGATGGGAAAAAACAGATTTGGGGTAGGGGTAAATCAAACACACCATGTTAGACAAGGTAAATTCAAGCTAACTATTAGATATCTAAATAGAGTCTGAAACTCAGGAGAGAGGTCTATATTTTAGATACACTTTTGGAAATCACCAGCTTAAATACAGTATTTAAAGCCATGGAACTGATGAGAACACCTAGGGAGAAACTGTAGTTAGAGCGGAGGGCCTTCCAATATTTAAAGGTAGAAGGGCTGGCCTGATGGCCTAGTGGTTAGGTTTTATGCACTCAGCTCTGGCGGCCCAGGTTTGGTTTCCGGGCACAAACCTCCGCCACTCACTGGCGACCATGTTGTGGCAGCAACTCACAAATTGGTAGAACACAGAGGATTTTCGGGGCAGTAAAACTTCTGTATGATAGTATAATTACAGACACGTCATTATACATTTGTCCAAAACCATCAAATGTACAACACCAAGAGTGAATCCTAATGTAAACTATGGACTTTGAGTGATAATGATGTGTCAATGTAGTTTATCAACTGTAATAAATGTATCACTCTGGTGGAGATGTTGATAATGGGGGAGGCTGTGTGGGTGCGGGAGTAGAGGGTATATGAGAACTCTGTGTTTTCTGCTCAATTTTGCTGTGAACTTAAAACTGCTCTAACATATAAAGTATATTTTTAAAAAAATGTGAGAGGCAAAGATGATGGTAGAAAATAGTCCTATGGAAACAGAGAAGCAAGTATTAGTTATAAGCATGGGAAAATAAGAAAAGATTGCAAGGTGCCTTATTAGGACCTTTATCATTCTGACTCACCAGAGCCAGCATTCTACTCACCTATTTCCCATTACTACTACTCTTAATCCAACTCTGGCCCAGCCAAGCACATCTTTTTACCCAATAGTCAATTTCACCTCCAAGCTGTTTTCATGTGAACTGCCCCATCCCCTGCCCCAGCCCCCATTCTCCTATCCTTCCCATTCTTGTCTGATCAACTCAAATCCATCCTTCAAGGTTCAAGTCATCTTCTTTTGTGACATCCTTCTCATCTATACTAACCTAAAACACTCACTTCTTCCAAAAAACTATATTTGTGTTAAGAATCACTAAGTTACTTCAGCCAAAATCTTAGTGTTCTCTGTTTTACAGGCATTAGTTTCATCTGCTAAATTAGACTGCACTTACTCAAACGCAGTAACTATGACATACACTTCCTTTGTAGATTCCAAAGCAACAGAAACATAATAGGTATGCAATAAGTATTAATCTTATGGTGAAAAATAGAAATACCAGCTACAGAGCAGGAAACGACAAGGAAGAAAAGGAGAAACTAAAACAAACCCTGAAGGGGCCTAAGGAAACAAAATAAGCTCACATATCATTATCAACTTACTGGGCATCTGCTCAGGGGAGCCGAGGTTTATAGAATTGTCAGCAGCACCCACAGCCACTCCATTGATGGAAGAACCACAGTCTGCAATGACTCCCAGGCAGGCTGAGCGCCCACAATCCCAAAGTCGTGCTGTCCCATCTCGAGAACTAGATACCACATTCCTCCCCCGGTCAACAATGGCTGTATCTAGGACACCTGGCAAGCAAAAAAAAAGACCGTAAGACGGAGTAGGTAGCAAAAGAACTACAAGGGCAGGGCTGGCCCCGTGGCCGAGCAGTTAAGATTGCACACTCCACTTCAGTGGTCCAGGGTTTCATGGGTTCAGATCTTAGGCATGGACATGGCACCACTCATCAGGCCACACTGAGGCGGCATCCCACATAGCACAACCAGAAGGACCTACAACTAGAATATATAACTAGGTACTGGGAGGCTTTAGGAAGAAGAACAAAGGTAAAAAAAAAAAAAAAAGAAGAAGAAGAAGATTGGCAACAGATGTTACCTCAGGTGCCAATCTTTTAAGGGGAAAAAAAAGAACTACAAGGGCAGAGAAAATGGAGCTGCATAAATAACTCCATTCCTTCAAAAACATGTACTGGGTATGTACTACATGCTGGGCATGTTCAAGTGCTAGAAAACCAGAAATAAACAGAAGAGAGTCCCTGCTTCCCTACGGTTCAAAGACTAGCTGTGAGAAACAGCCATGGAAAAAGAAGCTTTGGATTTAAGTTTTAGTGGGGTGTTCTACAGCAGTGGTTTTCAATTTTTTTTTTTTTTTGAGGAAGGTTAGCCCTGAACTAACTACTGTCAATCTTCCTATTTTTGCTGAGGAAGACTGGCCCTGAGCTAACATCCATGCCCATCTTCCTCTATTTTATACATGGGACACCTACCACAGCATGGCTTTTGCCAAGTGGTGCCATGTCCACACCTGGGATCTGAACCGGCGAACCCCGGGCCACTGAGAAGCGGAATGTGTGAACTTAACTGCTGCGCCGCCAGGCCGGCCCCCAAGTTTTATTTTTTAAAACCTGTTTTTTAAGTAAAAATTAAGCAGACATCTTAGAGAGTTCAGTTTGAAAATCACTGTCTTACAAGATCCATTGAGAACTAATTGAATGGGTTAATTTCCCCATCTTAAAAAAGGATGCGACTTCTGCTCTGGCCAAGATGGAGTAGCCCTATTCCTCCCAGGTCTTTCCCCTCACAACTAAAAAACCTGGACATAACACAACAAACAAGCATAGGAGGCTGGAAAATGAAAAAAGAAGGCAGACCACCTAGGAACCTCAGGACTGGAAGAGCAACAGGGCAATGAGTTCCCTGGATTTCCCCAACATTCCCATATATCCTGGACAGGACACTGCGGAAGCCTCCAACATGGAACTGATAAAGACAGGCACAGATGAAGAAAACAAACAAAAAAACACCAGGAAAGTCTATTGCCCCTAGGCAAAAGACTGGGAAATGGGTGGCCTAACAGAACAGAAAATTTTTTTGGTAATATTCACCTTACTCAAACAGTTACAGAAAAACTGCTACCTCCCCTCCCCTAAGGTTTCAGCGGGGCTGAAGAGGAAGTAATCTTCTACTTCACCCCCCATGGAAGCAGGAGGCAGCACTCCAACTCCTCCCCACTCCAGTGACTTGACCAGCATTGACCAGAACGAGGTGGTGGGAGGTAGTACTCCACTTCTTCCAGCTCCCACCACTGGTGTCAAGTCAGCCAGGAACTGAGCCTACACTTCCTTCATCCCCTCCCCTGCTGTCAGCAGGAAACTGAGCTTACAAGTCCACCTGAAGGCAAGAAGGTGGTGCAAGTTGAGGTGGTACAAGTCAGTGCCCCACTTTCACCAGGAGGGGGTCAGCGGTGCCAAGAGGGAAGCTGAGGTCACATCTCATCAGTTTGCAGAGGCAGTGTGAGCCAGTGCTCCCCTTTCACCAGAGTAGTGTTAGAGGAGCCCAGCAGGAAGCTGAGCACACACATCTATCAGGCCCCTGTACCATACCTTGACAAATAAGATCCAGAGTGTTACAATATCCAAAATGTCCACAGACTTTATAATTTTTTTTAAAGATTTTATTTTTTCCTTTTTCTCCCCAAAGCCCTCCGGTACATAGTTGTAAATTCTTCGTTGTGGGTCCTTCTAGTTGTGGCATGTGGGATGCTGCCTCAGCGTGGCTTGATGAGCAGTGCCATGTCCGCACCCAGGATTCGAACCAACGAAACTCTGGGCTGCCTGCAGCAGAGCGCGCGAACTTAACCACTCGGCCATGGGGCCAGCCCCTTTGAAGCCCTTTATTACCTGTTATCTGAATATATGCTATGGGCTCTAGCCTCAGAAGCACACAGCATTAAAAGGTAGAGATAGTCATGGACATAAAGAGTTAGAATAAAGTGGCAAATATGTGCTAACACAGGACTGTACAGAGTAAAAGGTATTCCGACCCTATGGTGTCACAGGCAGGGCTAGCACTTGTTTTCTTAAAACCCACTTACTGATTCTATTATAGGCACCCCATAAACACTTGCAGATTGAGAATAAGAGTACCTGACTGAAGGTCAGGTTAGTGATCTGTGGCTTGCTCCCATTCCTCTCAAGGTAAGGATGACTTGAGATATACAAATCTTGACAAAAACTCTACAGGATAACTCAACATAAGGAATAGATGATGGATGACCCACGCAAGTAACCACATGCCTCAATTCTTAGTGGAAATTTCACTTTGAAAATTTTTTTCAGAAAAAGATGAGTTTATGAAAATGCCACAAACTGAAAAAGTAGCCAACTTAGGGCCTGTCAGCAAATACGATTAGAGACAACTCAGGTGGGACCTAATCAAGTGTCAATTTCTAAATACATCCAACTTAAAATAAAAACTAAATCCCATTTATACAGCTAACTATAGTTTTTGGAAAAATAAAATGTAATCCTTGCAATTATATATCCACTGGATAAAAGCCACTTTAGACAAGGTTTTTAAGGTAACCTTCCTCTCAGAAACAGATCTAACGAGGCAATATGTTTTGCTGCTATTTTATGTTTCTTATTTACAACATATTTCGTAACGGCAAAGTATTCTGAGTTTGGAAAATCCACCTTTCCACTCTATCTCCACAACACATTCAGCATAAACCAGCTAGAAAAAGATTTTAGATTTTTTAAGAATCTCAAGGAATCACCAATAGGAACATTAGGAAGGGCCTTCAGCTCTTATTAAGCAATCAAAGATCTGTTTATCTCTTTATTGGCAAGTTCTAACTGCTATTTAAAAATGTTATTGAGTTCCATGGAAGTAACGCAAACTTTTTAAAAAAATAGTTCTGAAAAGTATCCAAGGCAGGATGCTATGGCTGTGGCTAGGGAGCTATGAATGGTATTAACTATGTACAAATTTCAAGTAACACTTAGCAAAGAGCTGCCATCTAGAAAGTTTCCTTTTTCTATAAAAGTAGAGTAGAAAATTATCACCCTCTCTCTAATAAAATGTCACTCACAATATATTGGCATCTAGTGTGGGTCTCTTCACTCTTAGATGACAAGAATAAAAGAAAGAGGAGTCCTACAGGAGCAGGAACTTATGAGGAATTACTTTAGAAAAAAGCTATGAAAGTAGCAGGAATGCCTTTGTAACAGAAGCAGCCACAGCTAAGACCTACCAGAAGCTGCAAAGACTTTAGATACCAAACCAAACAGATACAAGTCCTCAACAAAGAAACAAGATCAAAAAGTATTTGCCTTCAAGAAAAGATTCAGCTGCATCACATATAAACATCCTAGCTAAAGTCTGGGAAATAAGAACAACGTTAGACGAAACTATGACTGAGATCAATATTAGGAAGAAACAGAGCAAATTTCATATTTCTAGACATGTTTTTTAACACATTTCCTCTGTTAAAATTATCTAGTTTTACTATTAAGCTGTTTTAATGTTGCTAGGGAGCAAGATACATATGTGTACATGGGAAAACTAACGACTGTTTCTCAGATCTCAGAAAAAAATGAACCTTGAAGCACCTAGTATTACTTGGAGGCAGCATATCCTATTTCAAAGAAAGTATATAAGAGCTTGAAGGGGCTGGCCCCATGGCCAAGTGGTTAAGTTTGCACGCTCTGCTTTGGTGGCCCAGGGTTTCACTGTTTTGGATCCTGGGTACAGACCTCACACCATTTGTTGGGCCATGCTGAGGGGGCGTCCCACATAGCACAACCAGAGGGACCTACAACTAGAATATACAACTATGTAGGGGGCAGGGTAGGGGGAGGACTTTGGGGAGAAAAGGAAAAAAAAGAAGAAGAAGATTGGCAACAGATGTTAGCTCTGGTGCCAATCTTCAAGAAAAAAAAAAGCTGGAAAATAATAGCCCAAGTGCTGAAAATGCAACCTAGTTTCTTAAAATTATTCTACAAATGTAAGCATCTTTCCTACTCTAGTGAGCCAAAAAACCCTCAACCAATCAACTGAAATGGTGTTTCATTTGGTCTAAAAGTTTTCAGATTATGAAAGATCTGGTCCTTATTACAAAGAATTAGTATTATGAATATATACCTCCAAATCCACCAACCTTAATTTGAAAATTTCAAACTGGTTAAAGTACACTTTAGAGCTACTTAGTAAACTCATATATTACAAACACAAAACTACTTTTAGTTCAACTTTTCATTGGAAAGATTTAGAAACATACACAAATCTTACCTCTGCATGTTAATTAAGTAAAAAACACACTAATCCTTTAATTATATATAAAATATGTATCCAAAAGTATTAGGGAAGATCAGTTACATATTATCTAGGGTCATATTTGTTTCCACTGGAAAATGTCTACTCTATCAGAAATAACAATTTCCGCTTTTCACATTTGACAAGTATGTTAAAACATAAGGCTCACCTTTCCTGGCAGAAATTAAAATTTAGTTTTATATTTTATATGAACAATAATAATATTTACTGTGCACTTATTATATACCAGGGATTATGTTAAATCCTTCATATGCATCATCTCATTTAATACTACTATCTCCATTTTACATCTGAGGAAATTAAGGTTCAGAAAAGTTAAGCAACTTTCCAAGGTCACACAGATTGTAAGTGGAAGAATTAAAATTTAAACCAAGATTTGTATGTCTCCAAATCCCAGTCTACTGTATCATTATGTTTTCTTTTTTTTTCTTTTTCTGTTTTTTCTCCCCAAATCTCCCCCAGTACCTAGTTGTATATTTTAGCTGTGGGTCCTTCTAGTTGTGGTATGTGGGACGCCACCTCAAGATGGCCTAATGAGCGGTGCCATGTCCATGCCCAGGATCTGAACCAGCGAAACCCTGGGCCGCCAAAGCAGAGTGTGTGAACTCAACCACTCGGCCAGAGGCCGGCCCCATTATCATGTTTTCATATACTAGAAGCTGTAAGCAAGCCAGGGACTTAATTAAGCTAACAAAAGGTTATCCTTTACAACAGATCTTCATACAGAGCTACTTTATTAGTGTCCTAATGCAATAAGCATCAGACTAGGTTCAGTGCAGTCTTCCTGGTGTTTTCTTTTATATCTTGCTTGCCAAGACTTACTCTAGGCAATAAAAGGCCATGTTCGCTTTCAACACTTATTATCTTCTGCTTCTCTTATTTAGTCACCACTTGTGAAACCACTAAGGATCACAAATGCAGGTAATAATTCTTTACTCTGTTTTTATGTGGTTCATGGCTTTCGTTAATAAAATGCTTCAAAATCTCATAACTAAAGATATTGTAAAACAGGAGACACAAAGCAACTTGGAAGTCATTTGGCCAGAGTGACAGAAATGCTGCTAAGCTATTGGAGATTAATCTTGATTTTTGCTTTGTACTGTAGAAGAATGGGCAGCCCCAAACCCAGGGCTACTTTACAGAACTAACTGGAGAGGAGCATCCAAGACCTGACAAATGTCAGCCTGGATCTGACTTCATGTCATTTCTCCTAAAGTTTATCATTTTTGTTCAATATAATAAAAACTCTCCTCCTTATACTCTGGAGAAGCCCCCACCCCTCTCCCAGGACTTTCTCACAAGGCCAAAAGAATGGAACAACTATATGAATAAAAGCTTAAATCTGGGGCTGGCCCCGTGGCCGAGTGGTTAAGTTTGCGTGCTCCGCTGCAGGTGGCCCAGTGTTTCGTCGGTTTGAATCCTGGGAGTGGACATGGCACCACTCATCAAACCACAACTAGAAGGACCCACAACTAAGAATATACAACTATGTACCGGGGGGCTTTGGGGAGAAAAAGCAAAAAAAAAAAAATCTTTAAAAGCTTAAATCAGATTAACAAACACTGTGTAATTCACTCTAAGCTAAGTGACACGTGTTCTTAAGAAGCAGGGAAGAAGGCTGGGAGAATTAGGATTTATGTGGAGGGCACACTCAGTATCTGCAGTAATCCAAAGGTATTCCTAAGCTGATTGTGCACTGACGTTGAATATGCATCTTATTAAGTTCAACATGCACAGTCATGCCTTGTTCCATTGGAAAGTTTCCCCATGCCTCACACACTCAGAAGGATGGCCAGATCTGAGGTGAATCCTTCAGTGTTCCTCTAGACTCCTTTGGCTCCTGGACTCCCCAACTGTGCAGGACGCTTTGACTCCTTAGACCTGTCAGTTCTTCATGCTGAACGTGAGGAAGGCTCCAAATGTCCTTTCTATTCCTTCTCAGTGCACCTACATACTCACAGTTTTAGAAGTAAGGCATTCATTTGCTAAGGTTAACACATGCGTTTGCTAGATGATCTGTATGTAATATGGCAAATCAATATAAAGAAATATTAAAACTTAAAACTGAATTTCTATATGCAAGTTATTTATAATATAGTCAGGTACACAAGGCAAATACCATAAGTACACAACAATACATAATTTCCAAATGAGTAATATAGATGATATGCGTTATGGTTCCAAGGGAGGGATCAAGGTAAGGAATTACCTAGGAATGTTATTAGATTTTCAAAAATATCCAAACTTGTAAAATAAGAATAACATATTTATCACCTTTTTAACATTCCAATTAAGGATAAAATATCTTCAGATTATAGTTCTTTCCCAAAAAACCAACCAATCAGTTACAAGGGGAAGATGTTCTCATTCTGTCCCTATAGTCTGCTATCAATTGGTTACATGGTTAATCCTTTTTTTCGGTGAGGAAGATTAGCCCTGAGCTAACATCTGCCACCAATCCTCCTCTTTTTCCTGAGGAAGACTGGCCCTGGGCTAACATCTGTGCAAATCTTCCTCTATTTTATATGTGGAACGCCTGCCACAGCATGACTTGATAAGCAGTGCGTAGGTCCATCCGGGCCCAGGATCCGAACCTGCGAACCCCGGGCCACCAAAGCAGAGCGTGCAAACTTACCACTATGCCACTGTGCTGGCCCCTGTCTAATCCACTTTTAAAATCTGAACTGTGATTTAAAGCCATGGGAATCAACAGTCAGTAGTAAGCTCTATCTCTGATGTCTGATGATGCAGCCATTTGCTACCCAGCTTCTACTGTCACCTCAGCCAAAGGACTAATAATGAGAAACTGTGGGCATACCTCTCCTCTCTTTTTTCCCCAGCACACAAGTAGATGATCTCCTAGGGAGGACTTTTTCCTTTATCAATTGTGGAAAACAACTTCTGTGTAAGGCAGTTAGTTTTAGACAGCAATAACAAGACTGAGTAACAAAGGAATTTCTAATCCTTGGAGAAATAGCAGCTCATTTAAATGGCCAGTTGGATGAATGATTTGTGTTTTTGTGGATAAGTGGCTTCTGTTTCTGTCTTCCTGGTGATTTGTCTCTGGGGCTGATTAGAGAAGTCTTTTGGCGAAATCACCACTCATACCTCCTTTGTGACCTTTGAAAGTCACTACGCAGCTAGCATCTTCAGCTGACCAGATCTTCAGTTGGGCATCCATACCCCCACTCAGAACCACAAGGCCTGATGGGAAAAACCTGCAACAATTCACATCAAACACATGTCCTTCCAATACTCTCTGGAAAAACAAAAGAAAATTTCACGCTAGTTCTCTTGTCCATCCCTTGAGTTCTCTTACCTCCCATATCCTTAGTGCCTTAAATGAAATATCTACATGCTACACCCACATGCTGGGTTTTAAAATTAAAGAGGTCCGAAGGATCTCTTTAGCTCATCTGTCTACAAGGTAGTATTCTAAGATTGTTGGTTCCCTTTCCTGGGTTTTGGCTACAAATGTTGTGGATTGGAACTCCACAGCTTTCACAGCCATCCCTAAGCCTAGTTCTATACATAAGGAGCTGAGGAGGCTTGAGGACTCTTTTACTTACCTCTTAAAATCCTCTGTACAGGCTGGGGGCCTCAGCCATAGAATCAGTGTAATAGCCTAGCTACTCTCTCCTAGAAACTGATAACTGAAGGCAGCTCATACAAAGGGATCACCAGTTAAGACATTCACTGGCCTGCCTCCTCCACAGTTCCAGCCCCAATTTATTCTGGCAAATCACCAAGCTTGAGGATGGTTCTTACATTAACAAATGGGAGAGCAAAGATCAACTGAAGTGCAGTGGTCCTACATTTTTAGAATGGGCCACTCTTCTTTTCACGACCCAGTCTAAAGTTTCTCCGACCACCCTTCAAGCATAAGACCTAAAGTATAATCAAAGTCTTTACTCTGAGCTCTCCATTGGAAGCTTGCCAGATCTTCATGCTCCCATCAGAACTAGAAGATACACCAAGGCCTCCTCCACTAGAAATGTCCAGGCATGTCACCTGTTCAAAAGACAAAACAATCAGTGTTACAAACAGTGAAACGCTCTTCTTCCCTTGAAATATGTCACAACCCCCCCACCCCCCACTTCACACTTCTCTAAGACTTCTTCAAGTCCCAACACAAAGGACATGTGTTTCCTGTGAAGGCTGAGTTATCTCACCAATCTCCCAACAAGGCTAGAGCCAACATCTTCTATTTCTCAAAACAAAAAGATATTCTTGTATTCATCTATAGTCTCCTGCCTTAACTAAAAAGTTTTCCCTATCCTCATATCATTTCCATAGTTTCCATCTTTTGCTATTTTATTTTAAAATTAAGATACCTCTCCTAATTCTTATGAACCCACTTACACAAAAGACAGTCTTCCAAGATGCACCAGAAGAATTCATGGAAGCAAAGATGCTTCCAACTGACTGCTTTACATTCCCTCTGTAAAATCCTAAGAGTGTGTGTGTTCGTATTTCAGAATATGTAACAGAGAATTCTCAGATTCTCTTACACAATTTCAATGCTAACAATCACTCCACGCATAAGCCATGATCAGAATGCCAAGTCTCCTTCATACACAGGCATACATACACTTATTAAAAAACATCCAGTTACAAATATTCCAGAAATGCAAGACTGAGATATATAATCCCAGACATATTCCCAGCAACAATGATTCCCATATGACCTAAATTATTATAGAAAAAGTAGGGATTTTTGCTTTAATTATCAAGCCTCCATTTTACTTTGTTCTATGCCAATTATACCATAATCAATAGGTTTGGCAAGAACTAAAGGGATAAGTGGGTCAACTCAAACACTTTCTAAGACTTTTTCTTTAATTTGGTTCCTCAGAATAAAAAGACTGTTAATTATAGATCCTTTAATTTTAAGGATTATGACAACAATTAACATTTTTTATCATGTTTTATCATTCATAAAACATTTCCAAATACATTATATCATTTGATCTCATAATAATCCCATTCTGCTCCTAGCTTCCCATCACTGGGTGGTGAGGTAAATTTGACATAGCCCTGCCTTCACATTCTAGTGTAGGAAACATCTCTCTCAGATCTATTTCTTCTTCAACACTACTGCTACCACCCTAATCCTGGACCTTAACTCTGACGGCTGGTACTGTCAATTAACTTCTTTCAACTCTATATCTGGCTCCCCAACTACATGATGAGCTCTTAAGTGTCAGAACTATGTTCAGGAATTTCTTCCACAAATCACAGGCTATGTACATAGTAACTATTCAACAAATACCAAATGATAGCAGTTTGAGAACAGAGATGAAGTATCTCATCAACACTAGGTAGGAAAGTAAAGTCATCTGACTTGTATCAACAAGACCAACTACTGTCTCTATTAGCAGGACCCCAGAAACAAGACATATTTAAACACTTTCCTACTCACTCTGAAATCAATTTAATCCCTAAAACAACATGGTTCAACCTCTTTCCTGACTCAGGTGGCATTTATCTGACCGTCTGCTAAGCAGACTTTTGGCTTTATACCAGACACCTCAAACTTAACATGTAAGAAACAGAACTTGTAAGTCCCATTACTCCATACCAATACTACTACTTGTCCCCCAATTAATAAATGGCACCACAATTTGCCCGATTCTCAGGCCATGATTTTAGGCATCATCCCAACTCATTTTCTCTCACATCTCACATCCAAGTCACTAGCAAATCCTGTCTGGCCCCACACTGCCAGAATGTAAGCTCTACACCACAGATTTATTCATTGCTACAGCTCCAGTGCCCAGAATACCAGGAACATAGCAGGTGATCAATAAATTGATGAATCACCTAATAATGAGCTCGAATAAGAAATAGAAAAGGGGCACAATTAATGATTTATAAAAAAAGACCCACTTCTCAAAAGGTGAGTGGTTTTCCCAACTCTCCCAAGGAGTTCATCACTTTCTCCCCCAGTGGTTTTCAGCACTATGTTCATATATTGTAGCTGTCGTCAACTAGGGGTGAATTTGTTCCTGAGGGGATATTTGGCAATGTCTGGAAACATTTTCAGTTGACACAGCTGGGGGTAATGTCCCACTGGCAACTCGTAGGTAGAGGCCAAGGTTGCTGCTAAACATCCTGCAGTGCATAAAACAGACCCCTACAATAAAGAATTATCCAGCTCACGATGTCAATAGTGCCAAGGCTGAGAAACTGACGTATCGTACTATATCCTCTCAGTTAATATGCTGTCCCTGGAGGGGACAGGGATATTATGTTATTTATCTGTGTTACATATCTCTGGGGCCCTAGGTCCCAGACCTAAAAAGTAATTAAGTCAGAACTATCCATTTCTTTCAAAGTGATAGGACACTGAAGAGCAGATTATAGGTCATACCAGCTGTCTCCTTCCTCCAAACTTTTATTTAAGAAAAAGAGGAAAGGGAACTAACATTTATTGAATAGTTATTATGTGCCAGACATGTAACAGACACTACTCTCCTATAATCCCCCCAAAAATCTATAAGATAGGTATTATTCCTATTTTTCAGATGAGGAATCTGAGGTTTAAGAGGTGATTAAGTAATTTCCCCAAGGTGACATAGCAGAGCCAGGATACAAACCTAGGTCAGAGTTTAAAGCTAAAGATGTATTCCCTAGTCACAGCAAAAAAACAGACAGATCAATGGGACAACCCTACATAAAGATGACAATTCAAGTCAGTGAGATAAAGGATGGATTACCTCCTAAGGTTGCAACTTACTAATCATTTCAAAAAGAATTGTTATATCCCTACTTCAAACCAAATAACAAAAATAAAGCTTGAAATGTAAAAAAAAAAACAAACAAAAAAAACAAAGAAAATATTGTATGTATAATTTTATTTAACAGTTATATTGTGCTTACTATGTTCCAAATTCAATTCTCACTGCTTGAATCCTCATAACAACCCTAAGAGATAAATATTAAATATTAATTTTACAGATAAGGAACCTGCAGCACAGGGAAGTCAAGTTCCTGGCCCAAAGTCACACAGTCAGTAAATGGCAGAACCACCGAAATTTGAATCCAAGAAGTCAAATCCAATGAGTTTGTCTTTAGAATCTGCTCTTATACATTATGCTATACAATTAAAAGTGAATATATATAAACTCATGGACTACTTTATGCAGGACCCCAAAGGCAGTTACCATAAAGGAATAAACTGATAGGTCTTATTATCCAGAAATATTAAATATTTGTGTGTCAAAAGACACTATAAACAAATTTAACAGTAAAAAATAAGCTAGAAAAAACTATCTGAAAAATACAGGGCAAGGGATCAATGCCCTTAATACAAGAAGAGCTCCCACCAATAAAGAAAACATCCACACTTAGAAAAATCAGCAAATGACATGAAGAGCAGCCAAAAAATATATGAAAAAGTGGTCAACCCTTGATTAAGCAAAGGAACGTAAATTAAACTAACAAAGAAATACCATTTCTCAAATTGGTAAAACTTAAGAAAAAATTCTAATATCCAGTATTGGCAGAGTGTATGAAGTCAGGCTGGCAGAAAAGCAATACAGTAAAAAGCCCTTTTAGTCAATTGATAGGGCCCAGTGGTAGGTCAAATAATCAAAAAATTCAGTTAAAAAAAATTAAAAAAAGTAGAAAATAATAAAAAATGATACACAAATACCTACATTTTACTTTAACTCAAATAAATAAATGTACATTAAAATTCACTAATCTTTTCATTAGTCCACTGATTACTACAAAGAAGCTTCACCTTGACTTTCTTATAATAAACTATAACCAAAAGGCACAATTTACAACTTCCAGTTTCTTTAAAGGCAAATCTTTACTCACACTTACAAAGCAGTTTAAGAGCAAAACTTCATCTAGTGCTTCTTTCAATCTTTTCCCTAACATTTTGCATTTATCTTGCCTACACATAATATAATAGCAGCCCATGTTTACCAAGTCTTTACAAAGAAATTAAGTTAGTTTTCAAATAATCACTCTCTGCCTTTTCACACTCATATTTCATTGGTTTAACATATTTAATTAATTAACATAATTTCAAAAATAATATAACTGGCATTGTAACTGATCCTCGGTAAGCATTCGACTTAACCGGCAGTGTCAGAGTATTCAGACCTCCGGGAAGAGCTTGAGCTGCAAACATGCTGTGGCATCAGTCAGTACCTTTTACAGAGGAAATGCAGAGCAGTGGGTGACTCAACAAATCAGGTAAATGAAGGTCAGTTAGAACACACCAAAAGCCTTATAATTTGCATTACCTGTGACTCAGCAATTCTACTTTTATAAATGCATTCTAACCTCTTCCTATTTTTGTGAGCAAAGGGTTAGCTATAAGTATATCATCAAAATATGAAATCAGAAACACCCGAATGTCCAGTAATATGAGACTGGAGAAACTAATTATAGTAAAGTCATAGGGTGGAACACTATACAGCTCCTAAAAGAATACAGAGAAAGATGACATAAAATGAGGTACATAATATATTATTAAGGAATAAAAAGCAAGTTATAAAACAGCATGTACTGTAAAAACCTATTTCAGTAAAATATTTACATATATTTTGGTAAAATATTTTTTAAAAAAATATTGAGAGGTTCAAGCAAAACGATATGTAAAGCTCAGCACAGTGCTGGCACATAGTAGGGCAATGAATAAATATTAGCTATTACCACTATGATTATTATTAATAAAGGCTATATAACAAAAGTTCACAACAGTTATCTTTAGGTTGTAGAAGTATGACTGATTTTCACTTTCTTTTATATTTCCTAAATTTTCATCACTAAACATATATTTGTTTTGCAATAAGGGTAAAAAATAGCTATTTTTAAAAATAATACCACACAATAAGAAGTGGAAGGCTTTAATATAATCAGTTTATCCACCTCTTTCTCACTTTTGCTTACAAAAACATCATGGTAGTAGAAAGGTCTTTATCACAAAGTCTTTTCAAAATTATTCTTCGGGGGCCAGCCCCATGGCAGAGTGGTTAAGTTCTCATGCTCCGCTTCGGTGGCCCAGGGTTTCACCAGGTCAGATCTTGGGTGCAGACCTAGCACCACTCATCAGCCCATGCTGAGGCAGCGTCCCACATCGTAGAGCCAGAAGGACCTACAACTAGAATATACAACTACGCACTGGGGGGCTTTGGGGGGAAGAAGCAAAAAAAGAAGACTGGCAACAGATGTTAGCTCAGGTGTCAATCTTTTTTTTAAAAAAAGGAAAGAAAATTATTCTTCAATATGTTGTACCTGGAATTTTGAGAAAACGTCCTGTTGGCAAAAAGGAACAGAAATACGACAGTGGCAAATTATGCAAACATCAGCTACTATCATCACTATCCAAAAGGTGGTAAGTAGTTCTGCTATAATATGTACAAGGAAATTTCACACAATTCCTTTCTCTAAGATTACTAGTGAGCATATACACATTCTATGTAGACCCAAGTACCAATTTTGCCAAACGTTTCACACTTCATCAGCTGTATTATCTTACAATGCAAAGTAAATGGAAGACATTAATTATGAAAACATTCATAGCACTAGACAAGCAGATAAAATGAAAAATTAACATGCTATTACATTTTCTCAAAATACTTACACTCTTTGCATGAATTCTGGGAAAAGTAGTACATGGTGCCAAAAACTTCGAAGATGCATTTTCCTTTGGACATGAAATATGAATGCTTTTCTAAACAGAGGGGGAAAGATGAAATTCATCAGTAAAGCTACTCCAGTGGAATCAAGGCCTCTTAAAGAAAATATTAGGATGACAAGAAATTCTCATCTTTTAAGTGTACCTTCTCTAATCCTCCTTCCCCAGCCCATAAAACTATCACGCCTCACAGACGAACAGTTCTTTTACTGCAGAGGGCTGCAATATGATTTGGTACCGATGAGCTGCCATTATCTTTTTCTGTTGAAGTAAACTGTACCATAGAAGACAGACCAACAATAAGATACAGTTGACAAAGGTGAGACCATTAATTTTTAGAAGAAAATCTAACACCAGTACTCTCAATTAGCACCAGAGCAAGGAATAGGACCAACAGAAGAGTTCATAAAGAGATGTGAGAAAACAGCACTAGCCTCCAAGCCTGGGGCCTCACAGATTAGTTTACAAGTAAACTTGCTGCCTGTAAGACTTGCAGAGAAAAGCTTAGGCTACTGACATCTACAGGTACCAGAGAAAAGTGGTAAAGTAAATTACGGTACACTCATACAATGTGTAGGCCCTGGTCAAGCTTGTGGGGCCCATTCCACCTAGGACTTCAACTGACTGTACATGTTTGTAGATAGGTCACTGTCAGAGAGCTGTATTATGATTGCCCAGGTGTTTTGCCTAGTCATTATCACATCTTTCAGCTACTGTAGCAAGACAACACTGGTGACACAGTAGGAAATTGCACCTAGAATCAGATGTTAGATTCAGGCTATATGACTTGCTAAAGGCAGCCTTTGTAACCATTTAAGGTAGAACGTGTTGATGCATAAAAGGCTAGATAAACGTTTTTCAAGTATTCTTGCAAAATGACAGTCCCTTACTCTAACCAGTAGAATACCACCACCACCACCTAAGGATATATTGTCTCATATAGAGAGCTGAGGAGCTGCACTCACTAAACAGCCCTTAATCTGCTATTTCTTCTGTAGCAGCACTCCAAAGTTTCTGGAAATTCTACTGGACAATGAAAATGTCTTCAGTAATCAAGATTTTCTGAACCTCTTTATAAGGTTAATCTATGTACAATAAGCACGGGTTCTCACAGTTCATTAGTTTTGAAATCATAATATTCTCATCACTAAAAATCAATATGCTCTTATTACAGGTCTTCCACTCCTTTAAAAAGAAAATCAGAATATTCATATAAACAGTACTTTCTTAGCTAGTATACGCACGCCTGGCTGCCTGCAGGCCTTTCATTAAATGAGTTTTTGCTTCTAACACATGACAAAGCCCATATAGCTGCAAGAGAGCTGACCTGGATTTGGAATTGCCTCCTGTACCCAAAACTATAGTGTCAGCTAAAGTCTACTGGCTAAATATTCCTGCTAGCAAGGGTGCAAGGAGCTCCAAGAGCTTAGTGTTCAGGATTCTGTAAGAATTGGGTTTTCTCTCGGAAGACTTAATTTCTTTGGGGCTGATTACAGGAAAGATTTCAAGAATCAGTGGTTTTCTTGTGCTTATCAATCCTGCAAATCAATCTTTAATCCATAACCAGGCTATGGAGGAAGATAAATGTGGAACTACCTTCCAATGTAAGCAGTGGAGAATCGTGCTGTTAATGAAAATATTTTAAAGAAAAGTTGCAGGAGACATCAAAACAGGCAAAATTCTGGGGATAGGGGCGGGGATGTGAGTATTCCACACTAAGATAAAATTCAAAGTTAAACTTTTTTATTCTTTGGGGTTAAGTATTTAAACATAATGACAGATCTTCTGTTTAACAGAACAATGTAGCAACATCAAATAGCAAAGTGACTCATGGCAGTTAGGAATTGAATGCTCAACCATAAGCACTTACTGTCTGACCCAGCAGGTACACAGCAGAAATTAGCAATGATGCTGGAAGAGATAGGATTGCATCAGGGCCTGAGTACAAAGGGAAGAAAGGAAGTCAGCACCCAGGCTGTGGATGCAAAACACCTGGGAAAAATGTAGGCTGGCAAAGTGGTGTTATACTTGAAGTTATTAGAACTGGGTTTCAATTCTGGTATACAGTCTAACTAGCTTTGATTATTAGGGTTAATTAACCTCTCTGAGTCTGTTTGCTTATCTGGGTGGAAATTTAAAATGCCAATCACCTAGAATGTTATGATAAACAACAACTCACTTTTGTAATATCTTAGTTTCATTCATATGCACTCTCACTCCCCACTAACTAGCCAGCCTATGAAGTAGAATACTATCTCCATTTTATAGATGAGGAAACTGAGGCTCAGGGAACTAAGTTATTTATCCAAAACCATATTGCTAGTAAGTGTCAGTTAATAAGACTTGGACTCAGATCTTCTGACACCTTCTACAATACCATGGCTGTTTATGAAAAGTATATATAAAATATATAACAATATGTTGCCTATTACCTTGCACAGAGAGTAATAAATGAACATTTGCTAAAAACTTTATGTAAAAAACAAAGTATTCTCTATTCTTATCAGTATACCCAAAATATTTTACAACTAAAAAAGTTTAATTACACAAAAAATGGGGAAAAATAAAAGGCTGGTTTACCCTTTGGGAATCATCTCACCAAGCACACTGACTGCAGCCATCAGAAAGAGTAAGGAAGGTCAGATCATGGGTTCTGCAACACTTAGTTTGGCCATCTACTCACTTTAAAGACCAATGAGAAAAACCATTAAATACTATTAATGTAGGTCTTCACCAAGGTCAGGCACATTATAAGGTTATGCTATCCAATACGGTAGGTACTAGCCACATGAGGCTACTGTGCACTTGAAATGTAGCCAATGCAAATAAGGAACTGAATATTTTATTTTATTAACTTAAAGTTTAATTTAAAAACTAATACTTGATTTATTGGAAAACTTTTTAAGTATGTTTAGAACTACTTGGGTTTGTGAATCTATGTTCTCAACTATAAATTTTATGAAATCTACATACATATCAAGTATTTTCAATAAAAATTAGAGTCTGAATTGAGATGAGCTGTAAGTATAAAATATATGCAGGATCTCAAAGACAATAAGAAAAAAATGAACGTAAAATATCTCATTAATATTTTTTTAATATTAATTAGAGGTTGAAATATTTTAGACAGACTGGGTTAAATAAAATATATTATTAAAATTAATTTCACTCATTTCTTTTTTCCTTTTTCATGTGGCTACTAAAAAATTTAAAATTACCTATGTGGCTCATATTATTTATCTATTGTACAGTGTGGGGATAAGGGAAGTATTAGGAAGTTTGATTGCATCTAAAAATATATGTAACTACAAAAATAAACCTCTTGATATTCAAGGCAATAAAAACTATGATTATGGTACAAATGAAATGGAGATGACACTGACACATAGATAATAGTACAAATATTTAAAGTAGATATATAGGTACAATCACAGTTTTGGACATGGTGTCTTCTAGAAGACATAAAAACCTACCTTGTTTATTTCATTCACAATAAATCCTTCTGAAGCTGTAACTTCTGGGATGCCATCTTGGCCAATTCCTTGACAAGTTAGGTTGCCATACAGAGTTGGTTTCCCTATAAGCACAAAAGAAGCATGTCTCAAAAAAGAAGAAGAATTTAACATTTTTCTCCTTGAAGACCCAATTTAGGCATCTGTATAGACAGCAGAAAATTGGCTCATGAAAGAAAAGCAGGTATTCATATTAAAAGTGAGGTGAAGTGGAAAGAGCACTAGCCTAGGCGAACCTAATTTGGGAGAGAATACACTCAAGGGCTAAAAGCTAGGAACAAAGATTTAGAGATATAACGTAATATTTGTAGAGAAAGCTAGTGGCGTGATCTCAATCTCAGTTTTGCTGGCTGTGAAATGGAATTTTCCCAGGATGAAAGGTGAAGATCAACATGCATATACATCCACAGGATATACGCAAAATACACGGCAAAGAGTTAAGCGTCAGTAATCTGGAAAATGTGCTTAAGTAGAACATTGCTTTCTCAGTAATATGGGCTAAACACAATATTACCCCATCTACATATAAACATATGTAGATGGTAGAATGAAATTTAAAACTTTCTATTCTTCTTCTGCACTTTATATATATACTTCTGTAACAGCCCATAACACAGTTTACATGTCTGACCTCCCCCCTAGACTGTGCACACCTGGACTGCAGAAACTAGCAGGGTGCTACAAATTATTCAGTAAATAACTGTTGCACCAAACTGAAATTCTAGGAGTAAGAGGGAAGTAGAAACCACCCATCATGGATTGACACAGAGTTGGAGGGCTTCCCAGAGAGGGTGGAACTTGAGTAGGACCTTGAAAGATAGGACTGGGCTAGGCAGAAGATAAGCAAAGGAAACTCCAAGTCAGGCAGGGGCATGTAAAGAATAAAAGAAAGTCAGAAAGAACAGGGGGAAGGAGGCATCAAAGAATATACCAGGTTTGCTTACAACAGTCATGGAAAAGGTAGATGGAGGATATTAATGGAGGGCCTCACAATCTAGGGTAGAAGTTTGGACAAGAGAAGATCTAGTGAAGAAGCTTTTGGCAGAAAACTAGCGTGAAGCGATAGTTCAGAAAGATGCCACAAAAATAGGATTGAGGGAACTCGGCTTTTTGTCCCACTCTGATTCCCTCTTGGCTTCACCAACTGCCCTATGAAGTCTGGCCCTCATGGTACATCACTGCAAACTATCTCCTATCTGCACCCTCAGTGGTCTCTTTGTAAAGTCACCGAAATGATCTCAGTGTTGGTTTTTCATCTATATAACAGACCTGGGATTAATCCAAATACTCACCTTCTACATTCCTACATGCAGGCTGCTAACTGCCGCTAGAGAAAAGGACCCAACTGTGCAGACTGGCACCACTCAAACTCTGCATAGTTTTGCAGTCCTTTTGCCCCTGCTGTTCCCCACAGCAGCCAATTCTCATGACACCTATCCTGCCATAAAAACCTTCTTTCTTAATAGCTAAGAAGTAGAAACAACTCAAATGTCCATCAAATGATGAATGGATAAAAAAATGTGGTGTATCTATGTAACGGACTATTACTTGGCCACAAAAGGAACAAAGTATTGACAAAAATGGATGAAACTTGGAAATGTTATGCTAAAGGAAAGAAGTCAGAAGACCATATATTTCATGATTCCATTTATATGAAATGTCCAGAATAGGCAAATCCATAGAGACAGAAAGTTTATTAGTGGCTGCTAGGGGCTGGGGGGGGGGGGGAATGGGGAATGACTGCTAAAGAGTATAGTTTCTTTTAGGGGTGATGAAAATGGTTGGCATTAGATAGTCATGATAGATACACAACTCTGTGAACATACTAAAGTCTACTGAATTATATACTTTATTTATTTTATTTATTTATTTTTTTGTGAGGAAGATTGTCGCTACCATCTGTCGCTAATTGTCCTCTTTTTGCTTAAGAAAGGTTGTTACTGAGCTAACATCTCTGCCAATCTTCCTCTATTTTATGTGGTATGCCGCCACAGCATGGCTTGATGAGAGATGCCAGGTCCATGCCCAGGATCTGAACCTGTGAACCCCAGGCTGCCAAAGCAGAGTGCGTGAACTTAACCACAATGCCACCAGGCCAGCCCTATATACTTTAAAAAGGTGAACCTTATGGTATGTAAATTATATCTCAATAAAGCTGTTACTTAAAAAAAATTAAGATCCTAATAGTACCTACCTCATAGGGTTGTGAGAAATAGAAATAATGTATGTAAAGTAAGTAGGACTCATTCTACTTCAATAAAACTGCTATTTAAAAACAAACAAAATCTGGGGCTGGCCCCATGGCATAGTGGTTAAGTTTGAGCACTCTGTGTCAGTGGCCTGGTGTTTGCAGGTTCAGATCCTGGGCGTGGACCTAGCACTGCTCTTTAAGCCACACTGTGGCAGCGTCCCACATAAAATAGAGGAAGACTGGCACAGATGTTAGCTCAGGACAATCTTCCTCAAGCAAAAACAGAAAGATTGGTAAGAGATGTTAGCTCAGGGACAATCTTCCTCACAAAAAAACAAATCAAAACAAAAAACCTCTTCCTTAGGAGCTGACACTATTTTCAACATCACAAAGAGAACTGAGGCATTAAGACACTCTCAAATTTCCATGTCCACGCCTATGCATTTATCTACATCTGCACTTACCCTCACCTTCTTTCATCTTACTCTTTTAGACTTAATTCTATCTCCTTCTATCTCTTCTAAGACATTGGCTTTTTAGTCAGTCCTCTCTGCTACCTACAACCTATATTTTAATTGCTCTGCAATTAGTTCCCATCTTTAAAAACAAAACCCTTGACCTTCCAGCTACCATTCTCTCTTCTTCTATGCAGTACCAATTTGCTCAAAAGAAGACTCTGATTAAAACTCTATTTCTGGGCCAGACCTGGTGGCCTAGGGGTTAAGTTCAGCACACTCCACTTCAGCCGCCCAGGTTCAGTTCCCAGGCAGGGACCTACACCACTCATCTGTCAGTGGTCATGCTGTGGTGGCGGTTCACATACAAAAAGAGGAAGATTGGCAGTGGACGTTAGCTCAGGGCAAATCTTCCTCAGCAAAAAAAACCAAACCAAACCAAAGCAAAAAACCCTCTATTTCTCCTAGAAATAGAATATATTATTATACAAAGACATCAAAGGTATCTGAAATGAAAAATAATCAGTAAAACAAAACTTTCTGATAAATTTAGAAGGAAATTTGATTTTTTTTTAATGTCACCACACTAACTGCAAACAAATAGAGAAGAATAACACAGGAGTGTCAGTCAAAGGAAAAATTGATAAGATTTGGGAACTATCTGGATATGGCAGAGTAAAGTGACTAGGTTTTTCACTCTGATGCCTAGAATGATAGTAACTTAGGAAATAAGGGGGCCAGCCCAGTGGCATGGCGGTTAAGTTCATGTGCTCTGCTTCGGCAGCTGGGGGTTTGCCACTTCGAATGCTGGGCACAGATCTACACACTGCTTATCAAGCCATGCTGTGGCAGGCATCTCACATATTAAAAAACAATGGAGGAAGATGGGCATAGATATTAGCTCAGGGCCTATCTTCCTCAGCAAAAAGAGGAGGAGTGGCAGTGGATGTTAGCTCAGGGCTAATCTTCCTCAAAAGAAAAAAAGAAATGAGAAAATCTAGAAAGATAACCTGTTTGACAACAGAAGTGCTCAGCTTGGTTCTGGATTTGATAAATTCAAGATGACAGTGAATGTCTAGTAGACAAGTGTTCTAGCAGAAATGTCTAGCAGACAACTGTTCAATCTCTACTTGAATTCAAAGAGAGGTCAGGGCTAGAGTGCTGGGAGCCGTCAGCCTACAAGTTAAGCCTCTGCCTTGTGACACCGTCCAGGAGAGAGATGAGGGGACGCACGGCGACCCTCAAGGGAATCTACCAGGCTGCTCCTGCAATAAGTCTCCCTGGCACTTTTGACTTTCCTGCTTCTGCTTACTCTGTTCTGCACCTGGGGTTATTTCAGGGGAAGTCAGCTCGGCCCAGGGAATGAAAATGAAACAATACAATATTCTAGGGAAAGTTCTGGGAAAAAACATCTTCTAGGGAAAGAACATTCTGACCCGTCCTTTGGTCTGGTGAAGCGATGGGAGTGGAGAAGGAACAAAGAAATCTGCAGCCCCCACAGATCTCTCTGGGAGGACGGTGGTTGCCAAAGCCCATTGAGTCAGGAGGCCGCTGGGGGTAGCCTCCTTGAAGTAAAGAATTACAGAAGCTTAACTCCCCCTGGGCCTACACACAATCACTTACTCTTGGGCAGAAGCTTGACTCCCCCCCGGCCTACACACAATCAATTGCTCTTAGGACTATTGTCTACCTTACAATCAATTACTCTTAGGACTATTGTCTACCTTGCAAAAACCCGCTTACGCAAGCCAAAAGCATGTACTGGGATTGTTTCATGAAATCATCCTTGCATACCCTGAGCCCTATATAAATCATACATACACAAAATAAAGTTAGACTTGGACACCAAACTCCTTGTCTCACCGCCTCCTCCCTCGCCAACGCCGTCCATCCCTCAGGAGACCCTGTTCAGCTGGGGCTGGACCCCGGCACTAGAGCTCTAGATCTAGAAATCATCATCAGGAAGGTCACAATTGAAGCTATAGAACTGTTTAGAATACAATAATAAATGGCTAAGAAACTGATTAAGATGCATCAGCAATGTGTCCATGAGTAAGTCTGTGGCTTCTAAATGGGAAATCAATCTGAAGGCCTTTCCCCGGAATGGAGAAGTTGGGGTGATGTGAGTACAGCACAGACTGGTCAAGAACATTTGAAGATTATGAGCATTGCACAAGGAGTCTGGGCCAGGAGAAAGTAGGACACTCTCTTCTAAGGATGGTAAATCCTCCTTCTCTAAAGGGAAGGCATATAGATTTATGGACATTACCTGGGGGGTGACAGCTCAGCCAGGCCTCCCCTTCATCCTTCCTATGAAGAGAGACAAAAGCCTAATTAGGCTCACTCAACGTTGAAAAGGATGCCACTGGTGCAAGGGGAGAAAAAAGATCATATAATTTCCAGTTTGGCCATAGTACTTAAACACGTCTAATATAACATCTTATCCAGGTATAGATTATTCTAAGACAAACTTGGTTTATTTGTTGAAGAAATAGTTGTCGATTAAGTGTTTAATACCCAGATATCTGTTGGTTAAAGAAAGCGCAAATATTTCAATACGGAGTTCACTATTCATTTATAGCTCTATAGCTTTGAACAATCACAAATATTTTATATTTAGATATTTATTGAGACTATTGTAAGCCAGGCCCTATGCCAGCACTTTGCATATAACATCATTAATCCTCACAACTTAACAAGATACCTTTTATTATCCCCATGTTAAAGATAAAAAACCAGGGGCCAGCCCCGTGGCCAAGTGGTTAAGTTTGCAAGCTTTGCTGCGAAGGCCCAGGGTTTTTTTGGTTCGGATCCTGGGCACGGACATGGCACCACTCATCAGGCCATGCCAAGGCAGTGTCCCACATGCCTAAATAGAAGGACCCACAACTAAGAATATATGACTATGTACCAGGGAGCTTTGGGGAGAAAAAGGAAAAAATAAAATCTTTAAAAAAAAGATAAAAATCTGAAGCTCAGAGAGAAGTGACTTGCCCAAGGTCACCTAGCTATGAAGCAGGAATTGAAACCGAGGACTATATATGATGTCTATGTTCTACCACCTCACAGACTTTTTACATGTTTTAGAATGCACCTCTAATCCTTATCTCCTCACTCTAACACTTTTAAGGTATAGTGGAAAGGGCTTAGGCCTTTAAGGAGGAAGACGTAGGTTGACAGCAACTCTCTATCACTTACTAGCTGCATGATCTTGGGCAAGTTACTTTCTCTGATTGTGATTCTGATTCTGCCTTCTCTCATAGGCGCCTGGTGGCCCTCAATAAATGTTAGTGTTCTTCCTTTATTACTTATCACACTTTCTCTGTTGTAGCAAGTGATGTGTATTTCGTTTTGGCCTATCTAGTAAGGTATTAAGTTTAAATTTCTTAAATGCAGGAGGCTATGTTTTATTCATCTTCACCATTGTTTCAACTTGAAAAACCCTTATCAGTAATAATAGTTGCCATTCATGGCACTGCTGTACTTATCCTGGTATCTAGAGTAATGACTTGCACAGTATATGATCAAAAGTATATTTTAAATGGATGAATGGTTTCCTGTGCCTTCCCAATTAAGTTGTCAGCTTCTTGAGGGCAGGAACCAACCCTTAAGTTTAGAGTACACATCCGAACTCTACCAAGCATCTACCTAGGTCAGAGTCTGGACATGGTAGTATCATATCACATGGTTTCCTGAACAGAATTGTCCAATATGACTAACAGAGCACTACAGGCCGAGGAAGATACAAAGATTTCATCATACACTCAAAGACAATGTGGTGGTGGTGAGGACAGGGACTTTTGCAAACAGCTGGCGACCAATAAATATTTGCTAAACAACTATGACTCCTCAGCCAAGAGTCTTTCTTCAACTCATCGATCCTAGTTCTCACGCTGGGATCACACAGGACCTATGTGTTCCCTTGGCCTCATGGCAGCTCTTCTAAAAATGAAAAACAATGACCATGTAGATTTGAGACTTTTTCTAGACCTAGTGCTCCCTCAACAACTGATGAGGTAACCCCTATTGATATCCTGGGCCGGGCAAGGTTATCCTTAACGCAAAGGCAACATCCGTTACCCGCCTCCTTTGTCCCGGTTCCGGGCTTGGATTCACCTGAGGGCTTGCGCCCAGTCGCTCTGAATCCTCAAAGGCGCCGCCATCTTGAACCCGCCTCCACTAGCCCGCCTCTTCCGCTCTTTCCCGGAAGTGGGTCCCCTGAAGGGTCTGAGGCGAGGACGGAGGGCGGGATCTACACCGAGAGGCCACCAATGAAAATGCGCGGTGGGTCCTTCCCCTCACCCACATCCGCGCGCGCGCTCCCCATAGAGGCTGGTTCCTGGCAGGAGAGTCGGAAGCGTTCCAACTGCGTGCAAAGCCGACGCTGCTGTGCAGGAGCGCGCGTTCGGGTGTCCTGTTCCGGTGAGCGTCTCGTGCGGCGCCTTTGTGCGGTGAAGCGTAGCGGGCACAACCGAGGTGTGCTCAGCCATTGCGCGCGCGCATGCGTCCTCTCCTGAAGTTGGAAGAGGAACCTCAGGTGACTTGGCCACCTGATTTTCTCTGCTTTCCCGTCCTTTCCAAACGTCAGTCCAGGCCGGCCTCCGCCATCCAGCTGCCGACCATCTCGCTTGCCCACATCTCTGAGCAAGGGTCCTCCTCTTTTTACTCCAGGGGGCACGGAAGGCGGGATTTGGCGGGGGAAGAGTACGGTAGCATTTACTGAATCCGGTTGTAGCCCATGCACTTTTCACTTATTATCATATTAATCCTGACAGTAATTCTGCGAGTTAAATATTACTTTAAGGAGGAAACTTAAACAGATTGCATGCTAGGGTAAACAGATTGCATGGTAAGGCGTGGTGCCTGTATTCGAACTCGGATTTCTAGGTTTAGGAACCAAGGCACTTTTCTTTCCACCGTGCTTGCTCTAAGAGGTTTGCCTTTAAAGAGCTCACGGTGTATTTAGAAAGAGGAAACGTACAGTAATACGAACTATCGTTATTGAACTCTGGACGTGCCAGTCTCCTTACATGCATTCTCTCATTTAGTCTTCGACAATCGTGTGAGGTAGATATTATCTCTTTTTTTCAAGATAGATTATGAATTGATTTGCTCAAGGTCACCCAATGAGTCAGTTGACAAAGCCAGGCTTCCAATCCAAGCCTGTTGTGAAGGCCCATTTCCCCCCTCCTCCCTTAGGTTATGCTTCCTCCAAAGCAAATGAGTTTTGTGTCGGGCTGTGGAGTGCTTAGATCCTTCTTGTGACTTCCATTGCCCTCTAAATGCCTTCACAGGGCTAACAAGGCCTTGCTATGATCAGATATTTTCTCGTCTTGCCAATTTCACTTGTTTTCCTGTTCTCATACTTTATTCTCCAGTCATACGGAACTTTCACTTCCTCTCCGTGTTGCATTTTGTCTCAACCCCCTCCGTGCTCTTCCATTGACCAGGAACATTCTTCCTCCCCATCTCTGGCTAACTCCTATTCATCCTTCAAGTCTCAGTTTAGAAATCACTTTCCCAGGAAGCCTTCCCTGCCTATTCCTGCCCTTGTCTGGTATCCCTCCACTGTGTTCCCAGTTTTAACTGTCTGGACACACTGTATAGTAAACTGTTTACTTGTTTAGATTGTAAACTCCATGAAGGCAGGAACTGTGTCTTGGTCACTCCTGTATCCTCAACTCTAGCATGATAGGTACTCAGTGATCCTTTGCTGAGTGAATCAGAGACACAGGCATTAAGGAATCTTCGCTCCTTTATAGCATGTTATGGTGAAATTTGTGCAAAGGCCAGGGTCATTTCTCTTCAAACCTTCCTTAAGGTCCTTCTCTGTGCTACTTTCTGCTGGGTGTTCTGAAGCAGATGATCTTGGGAAGAGAGTCTGGGCAAATACACCTCACATTAAGCACTCTTGCTTACCTCACAGACTCATCTCTTGCCCTGACCCTTGCACACTGTATGCTACTGCCACTCAGCTGTCTCCATTCCTCCCATATGTCAAACCCTATGCATAATTGGGTACTCTCCCAAGTGTTTAACTTTGTTCTTCTCCAGCCATAGAATAAGGCCAATAGGAGAAAAGAAGAGAGATTAATTCTTTTGGGGTGGATCAGAGATAGCTTCTCCAAAAAGGTGACATTTCACCTAATTCAGATTCCATTAGCAGAGTCCATTGAAGCTTATTTAGTGCTGTGCTAAGCATTCTCACATACTTTGTCTCATTCCATTCAGTTCAAACCATTTTGTAGGCATGCACTCTGCCACGCCTAGTGCTGGGGGCACAAAGGTGAATCAGGTCCAATATCTGTCCTCAAATAGCTTACAGTCTCCAAGGGAAAACATATGCATAAATAGGCTATAACAGTGCAGTGGTCAGTGGTATTTATAGTAGAGGAACCTCATTTATAATCATGTCCCTATTCTAACCTTGCCTCCATTGATGTTCTAGAGACTCCCAAAGATGTCAACTCAAGGCCATACCTGGGTCCGACAGGTGAAGAAGGAGGATGAGGAAGAGGACCCTCTGGACCAGCTGATCTCCCGATCTGGCTGTGCTGCTTCCCACTATGCAGTGCAGGAGTGCATGGCCCAGTACCAGGACTGGCGACAGTGCCAGGCACAGGTGCAGGCCTTCAGGGACTGCATGAGTGAACAGCAGGCAAGGCGGCGGGAGGAGCTGCAGAGGAGGAAAGAGCAAGGCAGTGCACACCACTGAGACCCCAAACCACCTATCCCCAGAGGATGGCCCTGCAGAAACTAGCACTGAGAGATCATGGGAGGAAGAAATCCTAAATGGTGGAAGTGTGGGCCAAGAAGTGTAAAACTAGCAGATAGTCTTTGGGACTGGGGTTAAGAGCGAAGCAGCAATGGGTTTGGACAGGACTGCCATAAAGAGCTGTCATATTTTCATGATGAGATCCCATACATTGTTGTCCATCTTTTCCCACCAATATTAAATATTGACCAATATTTGCCAAGTAAAACAAAGAGTGGGGTTGAGGGATGCTCTTCTACCCTACATCTTGGGTTAGTGTGCCAAGTACTGAGCTGATTACATGGACATTCAGTTTTAAAAATAAATTCACAATCTGAAGGTAAATTGGTTCCCTAATCAAGCCTTCATTTATTCAGTCATTGGTTCTACAGGTTTTTCTGATACCTTCTCATGTGCCAGACACTTTTGGAAACTGATGTGATGAATAATATGATCTCTGCCTTCATGTTGCTTAGTCTAGTTTGAGAGAGAGAAACAAAACAACGCTGGAATAACAATCATATAAGTGGGGCCGGCCCCGTGGCTGAGTGGTTAAGTTTGCACACTCTACTTGGGCGGCCCAGGGTTTCACCACTTTGGATCCTGGTTGCAGACCTAGCACTGCTCATCAAGCCATGCTGAGGTGGCATCCCACATAGCAAAGCCAGAATGACCTACAACTAGAACATACAACTATGCATTGGGGGGCTTTGGGGAGAAGAAGGAAAAACGATTGGCAACAGATGTTAGCTCAGGGCCAATCTTTAAAAACAAAAAAAACGAATCTTAAGCGAGTTAAAGTTGAACCTTTAAAGATGAAGTAGACATTACCTATTTGTAACATAACAGAAAGGATTATTATCTGCAACAAATAAAAGTTACCTAAAAATCAGTAAGAAAAAACAAACAGCCCAAATGAAAAGTGAACAAAGTTAAAGTATTATTAACTGATTCTGTTGGAAAAATCAAAAGTATTTATAATGAGCAGTATTGGTGGGAATGGAGAGAAACACATTCACACTATTGAAGGGATCATAAATTAGTAAAGCTTTTGGAGGGCAATTTGGTGGGATCTACAAATATTTTAAATATTTAAACAGCAGTTCCTCTTTTAAGAATCTTAAACAATATTTTTGCAAGATGTATCTACTATTCTGTTCATTGCAGCATCGTTTATAATTGTGAATAGTCACAATGTAAAATTCCATCAATAAGGACTATATTTGCTTATATATCCAAATCTTTTATAACAGGAATGTATCTATGGGTTAATTTGTGTAATTAAAATAGAAATAATAAGGCATGAGATTCTAGCAGAGAGGAAAGGCAGAAGGACCTCCTTAGCAAGAGGAATGCCTTTCAGACTGGCTAAGTGGAGGGAGCAGTTTCTGAGGACTCGGGCTCTAACAGGGAGCTAATACATTCTGTGACTGGGTGGGTCACGGAATGTATTTGGGCAAAGAGGGCTTTATTGCCACCCCAGCCTGTTTCCTCAAGTAAATGGGATAATTCCTGTTTAATAGGCATCCTAAGAATTAAATGAGAGATATAAATAACCAGTAATAAAAATTGTGAGCATTTATTTTTCTTTTCCTTTTACTCCCCAAATCCCCCCAGTACATAGTTGTATATTTTAGTTGTGGGTCCTTCTAGTTGTGGCATGTGGGACGCCACCTCAGCATGGCTTGACAAGCGGTGCCATGTCCATGCCCAGGATCTGAACCGGCGAAACCCTGGGCCACCAAAGCAAAGCGCGTGAACTTAACCATTCGGCCATGGGGCCAGCCCCAATTGTGAGCATTTATTAAACTGTTATAACTAATATTTATGGAGCATTTAACCCAGGCTGTCTGTGCTCTCAATCCCTATGATAGGCTGCTTTCAAATCCTACTATGCAACTTACTAGCTGTGTGATTTGCAGCAAATTACTTAACATCTAAGGATCTGTTTTTTCTTCTGTAAAAATGCAGTTATAATACCTTCCTCATAAGCTTCAAAACTAGTAAAGGTAGACCTTTCTCATAGGGTTGTTGAAGAATGAGTTAATATTGGTAAAGAGCTTAGAAACAGTGTCTGGCACATAGTAAGCATTCACTAAATGTTAGCTGTTATCATCATTATTGTATGCCAGTCACTGTCCTGAGTTACATGATCTCACTTAAGCCTTCACTAACACTTCACTAACTTCCCTTTACAGAGGAGGAAATAAAGGTCAGACTGGGGATCAGACTCCAAGTATGTCTTGTTCTAAAGCCTATGCCGTTCTCTGCTCCGTGCTCTCTCACAAACATCCAGTGCCTAGTACAGTGCTTGACACACTGTAAGTAACCATATTTACTATGTAAATGTTACTTTTTTTTTTAGTGCTTTACAGAAAGGAAATTAACCAGTGCAAGTTGTGCAGTGTTCTAGATTGGTATGGTTTTTTGGGGTTTTTTTTTGTCTCTCAGCTCTGCAGCATACAGCAATGGAGCTGGAGTATAAGGTGGTCCATGCTTATCCCTATGCAATCTACATCTACCTTTGCAGAAAGGCTTCAGCCAGAGATGAGTGGAGAGACCTCTTGGCTGGGTGCCCCCCTTGGCTAGGCCTAGGGCAGACTCATGATTTGGCTCTTACCTGCAAGGTCCTTGGCTGAGGGACTTGGCCTGTGCTCAGTACAAAGGTGCACTGTAATGTGTTTTACTAGATGAGTAATAAGACACTCCTCCCATTCTCCTTCCCTCAGGTAAAGTTGCCAGACTGAGTCCTGGGCTGCTGACTTTAGAAATCCAAAGAGAACTGGAGCATGTCCAGGTTGAAACCTTATACTTTGCTGCTGTACAGAATGCTAGGGCTCCCGGTTCTGCTCCAGCAGGGACTTAAAGCAGGCAGAGGAAGTAGGAGGGATTCTTTCCTTCTCTAGCAGCTATCTTCTGAAGAGTTTTCATTCTTCAGAGCCTGGGCATGTTTCAGAGCCTGGATATTCTGTCTAAATGGTGCTGATTCCCTAAACCTGAAATGGATGAGAATAAAAGTTATTCCAGGGGAATTATAAAAACTAAATGAATCATTTCAGATTCTCCAGGGAGACCAGACATTTGAAGACAAAAACAGTACATAGAGATGAAAGTACAGATTAAACAAGCAGAAGACACGTTGGCTGCCTCTGTCTGCAGTGCCTTTCCGGCAGGTCTAGTTCTAGACACGCCCAATGCTTTCCTTCCTTAAGTACACTTTACGTCCTAGAAACAGTGGGCATAAGGGGTCTCTGAACATTGCTGTACTATCTGAATGGCCAAAATATCCAGATTCCATTTCTTCCTCTGCAGCTAAAACATACCCTTTCAGAATCCATGATTGGCAATTTCCAGGCTCCATGGTGGAGGAAAAAGGCATCCTCAGCCAGAGGAAAGGGAGTAATACAGGAAGCTGAGGAATCTACTGGCCTTAAGTAGGAAAACTGCCCATTTGACCTAGGCATTTGGTTCTTCTTGAAAGTTACTGATCTACACAAAAATCCATTTCTAAAAATCTCAGTAATATGCACTGAACCAAGAATTGTGTGACCTGGAGCTATCCCTGGCTGTCACTGGCTAACTAGGTGACCTTGGACAAGTCTTTTTCCCTTCTGGGCCAGTTAACTTATGTGTAAAATGAAGACCAAACAGATTATCCCAAAGGTTATGTATTGATAAAGCCCAAACTGGAACCCAACTATTCTGATTCCTAATCCCTTGACCTTCCCTCTCTTCTCTCCTGCCTCTCTCTTATGTTTTTACAGCAGTACTAGGCATAGTTTAACCCTAGCTGGGGTATTGAAAACAAAGTATGCTAGAGGGATGAACTACTGACACCTGCGCCAACCTGGATAAAACATCAGGGTAAATGAATGAAGTCAGACACAAAAACTAATCTATGGCAATAGAAATGGGATTAGTGGTTGCTTCTGGGGAAGAATGACTGTGAAAGAATATAAGGGAACTTTCTGGGGTGATGGAAATGTTCTTTATCTTGAGAGAGTATAAGTTACGTGGGTGACTGCATTTTCAAAACTGATCAAATATACACTTAAGATCTGTGTTTCACTATATATAAATTATACCTCAATGAAAAATAAATCTTTTTAAAAAGTATGCTGAAGGGACTGGCCCAGTGGTGCAGCAGTTAAGTGTGCACGTTCCGCTTCGGCGGCCTGGGGTTCGCTGGTTCAGATCCTGGGTGTGGACGTATGCACCACTTGTCAAGCCATGCTGTGGTAGGCGTCCCACATATAAAGTAGAGGAAGATGGGCACGGATGTTAGCTCAGGGCCAGTCTTCCTCAGCAAAAAGAGGAAGATTGTCGGCCGATGTTAGCTCAGGGCTAATCTTCCTCAAAAAAAATTAAAAGTATGCTGAAGAAGTTTAGAAGGGAAAGTAATCTAACATTTACTGAGCATTTGCTAGCCCATAATATACATTATCTCCATCTCAAACTCCAAAAAGGATTGTCCCCATTTTACAGATCAGAAAAGTCAGGTTTAATGAGGTTAAAATAACTCACCAGAGGCCTCAAAACTAAAAAATGTAGAACCAGGTACAGCCCAGGTTTGTTTGCTGCTTTTCTTTATAATAGGTTGTCTCAGAGAGAGGGAAAGGTATTTTCAACCTAGAGCCAGGAGACTTGAATTCCATTTGATTTCACTGCTGTGTGATCCTAGGGTCCCGCCCAGCCTCACTCTAGAGAGTCAAATGAAGCTTTATAATTGTTTCGTAACTCTGAGGTTCTAGCAATCAGAATATCTCCTGTCCCCTTACCAGGGTAAGGCATTACAAATTTGCATTTGTCTCAGGGCAGACTAATCATGAGCAACAAAAGCGCTTCGACTCTGGTGAGAGGATAAATCATCAACTAGGTCAGTGACACAAGAGCGCCAAGGTGACAGAACCCAGCTGCCTCCTGTTTAGACCTAAGCTTGACTCATCCCTCAGTGATGTAATCAAAAGAGATGGACTGAGAACCAAGAGATCTGAATCCTGCTCCCAGCTCAGCCAATGAGGTGTCCTGTGACCTTGAGTAAAGCTCTGCCCTTCCTGGGCCACTAAACTGCACTTGCTAAAAGAAACGGTTAGGCTAGCTGGGTTCCCAAGTCCTTCAGCTCTAATATCTTGTCAATTTATGAAATTCTGCATCCTTTCACAAATTGCTGTATTCCAGGTTCCTAAATGGGGTCCACGTGACACTGCCCATTGCCCATGTGATATGAGGGCGTGTGTGTATGCAAACATTTGTTTATTCACCTTTTTTTCCCTAAAGATTGGCACCTGAACTAACAACTGTTGCCAATCTTTTTTTTTCCCCTGCATTTTCCCCCCAGTCCCCCCAGTATATAGTTGTATATTTTAGTTGTGGGTCCTTCTAGTTGTGGCACGTGGAACACTGCCTCACGGTGGCCTGACGAGTGGCGTCATGTCCGCGCCCAGGATCCAAACCAGTGAAACCCTGGGCGGCAGAAGTGTAGCACACAAACTTAACCACTCAGCCATGGGGCCCACCCCTTTATTCACCTTTGTATCTTCATGTCACTACACCTCCCCCAACTTTACACTCACCCATTAGCTGCTGCTTTTATCTTCCCTAAAGAGATTCAGCAATAAGCAATTCTATAACCAAAAGATCAGGGGGCCGGGCCGTGGCCAAGTGGTTGAGTTCGCTTGCCCTGCCTGGGTGGCCCAGGGTTTCGCTGGTTCGAGTCCTGGGCACAGACATGGCGCTGCTCATCGAGCCATGCTGGGGAGGCGTCCCACATGCCACAACGGGAAGGACCCATAAGTAAAAGATACACAACTATGTACTGGGGGGCTTTGGGAGAAAAAGGAAAAAAAAAAGATCAGTCTTCACCTGGAAAATTCCCCCCACACTCCCAATGGGGTTCACTTGGAAGTCCTGGCCTGCTCAGTCTTCAGTGTGAACTCAGAGAAGCATTTTAACTGAGGGCCCCTGCTATCTTGATAGCCCTCCCTAGTGTTACACCTTGGGAGGAAATCTGAGTTTCCTCGTTGCCTTTGGAGATCAAGGCAAAGAAACCAAAATAACCTCAGGACTGAAACTGATGAGTTTCAGAAAGCTACTTGAAATGTTAAGAATGCTCTGAGCTCCCACAGACCTCTGTGTAGGGGTATCCCAGAGAAGCAGTGGGGTACAGAGGAGAGAGGTCTGCCACTTATTACTTGTGTGACCCTAGGAAGTCACTTCATCTCTCCAAACCTCAGTTTATCCATCTGTAAAATCGGGATAATACCAGCAACCTCAAGGATAATGTGTATAAAGTACATAGCATAATGAGGTCTCAATAAATGTGAGTGAGATGTACTCACACACATTTTCACACACAGAGATACCCATCCACATGCACACACTAAAAGACTGGTGTGAGGATTAGAGCTAATGTAGTACCTGGCACAGGGTCTAGCTCAGTAAATGATAGCTATTATGTACAAAAGTATCAATGCACTAATGCCCCAAAGAGGAAAAACATTTGAGGTCACTTAGAGGTTCTCAAAGAGGTAACCCCGGACCAGCAGCATCAGCATCACCTGGGAACTTGTAAGAAAGGCAAATTCTAGGCCCTTACTCAAGATCAAGTAAATCAGAAAATCTGGTGGTGGAGTCTAGCAATTTGTGTTTTAAAAAGCCCTCCAGGTGATCCTGATACATGCTTAAGTTTGAGAACCACTGACTTAGATCAGGGTTGGACAAACTTTTCATGAAGGACCACATAATAACTGTTTTAGGTTTACAGTCTCTGTGACAACTACTCAACTCTGCCATTGTAGCATGCGAGCAGTCATGGACAATATGTAAATGAAGGAGCATGGCTCTGTGCCAATAAACCTTTATTCACAAAAACAGGCAATGGAGTTTTGGAACTAGATAGAGGTGGAGGTTGCACAACATTGTGAGTGTATTAAATACCACTGAATTGTTCGCTTTAATATGGTTAATTTTGTGGTATGTAAATTTCACCTCAATAAATTACTTTTAAAAAAACAAACAGGCAGTCAGTAGGATTTGGCTCACAAGTAGTAGTTTTCTGACCCCTGACGAAGATCAACCTTTAATTCTTTGCTTAAACTCATTCCAGGCAACCCTAATTAGCAGTTTATGTAACACCTACCTGAATACTTAGGACAAGTCACTCACTACCTCACAAAGCAATTTTTTTCACTTATGGACATACCCTGATTCCATCTGGAGAGTTTTTTCATATTCAAAGCCAAAATCTCCCTCCTTATGCCTTCTACCCACAGAGAGTTTACTCATGTTATGATCCTCTGTTTCACTGAAGGACTCCATGCCAGATTGCTTTAAAGGATGAGTTCACTCTAATTGGAGAAAATACTGAAGGGGAACATACTTCTGTGCTAAAGCACCAGGCAAAGAGAAAATAGAATCCCTTAGCTAAAGATGCTCCACAGGATGACCGTCTTCTCCCACACACACACACACCCATCATCAGCAGATCTTTATTAGATGGAGGATACCTAGGGTTGGCTCAGAGGAAAGTGGTGACAATTGGTAAGCACTCCTCCATAGAGAAGAGGAGGCATTCCTGCCTGTGGGGATGGGTACTTATGATATCTAAGGGTGAGAGACTCCTGCTTAACTTTGGCCACCCAGGAAGCTCTTCCCCTTGGCACTCAATGTCACCGGTGCTGGCAGGAAAGGGTCGGGAATGAGCTAGTTCAACTTGGCTAACAGTTCTTCCAGTTCTGGCCGAGCTTTGAACCTTCCCTTGAAGTCCTCTTCAGTGTGCTGGAGAGAAGAAGAAAAAAGTTGGAATTACTGCAGCACTTTCAGTGACTCACATATGCACAGCCTCCAAAAAGGATCCGTCAGCAAGCTCTGTAGAGAATGGTTCAGGTTCAACTAACTTCTATTGAGTATCTGCTATGCACCAGACTTGTTTTAGGTCCCAGGGACTCAAAGTGTAATTAGACTTCCTCCCTGCCTTAAATGAACTTATAGTTCAGTGAGAGAAGACAGACATATAAAGAACTAATGTCAAAATGCTATAAGTATCACAACAGAAGCACTTAGAGAGAGAGAATGCCAAAATTCTCCATTTACAATAGGAAAAAACAGACATAGGAACTGGAATATTTCAAGTCAGCATGACCAGCACATTTTCTCCCTGTAGACAGATCTATGTGAAACCCAAATAACAAGAAGCTTAACAAGCATGGACAGAACAAGGGGAGTGGATGAAGCAAATGGCATCAGTCAGTCTAAGATGACCTGAGTGTCTGTCATAAGGATCATTTTGGCAAGTGGACTCAAATACTCAGTATTTAGGCTAAGGTTCCAAATGTATTTGAAGTTTTCCATGCCAAACTTCCTTCTGACTGGCATTCTTTACTGAATATATTCAGTCAGGCTACAGTCAAGCCTTGAAGATCCAGGAACCTTCTCTCTAAAGTACATTTCCCTATTTGCGTTCTGATTAATTATACTGTATGTGATCTTAAATCATGTTCTTTCTGCTATACAACTGCCTGATGGGAGTGAATTTGGGGTGTAATGGGCTCATCCCTAACATCAGGATGCTGTGATGGAGTTCAGCTCCTATGGTCCATAAAGCATCATCCCTGATGCACTGGAAGAGCCAGAAAACCGACCATGGTAATACCAGCCTGCACACCTTTCCTGAGTATTATCTGGGCTAAATTATCCACATTTCTCTGTTATTTCTAACACCAGGCAGTCTGAATGCTCTTTTCCATATTTTGAGCACAGGTGGCCACCAGGGGGCCTCTTCTCAAACTAACACCTACCTCTCTCACTGACAGTTTGACTCCTTCAGGAAGATTGCTTTGGATTATTTCCAAGAAAATCTCTGCAAATGTAGCACTCAAACCGCTGATCTGCAAAAGGAAAGAAGAAGCTTTAAGAGAGGCACTGCAAGCTGGGTAACTGGGCAAACATGGCATGGACTCAAATGTCAGTCCAGCAGAACTAGAGGGCTCTTGGGTGGAGGATTAACACCCAGAGCTAGTTTCAGAGCCCAGCCTCTACAGGATTTCTCTTGCTATCTGCCAAGGTGTCCGCTTGCTGAGATGGTCATGGCCAATATCTGCTCCTGTAGGCAATGGATGTCATAACTGGACCAAGAGGTTATGAAGTCCAGGATGACGTTCTGATTCAACTCAGGTTTACCCACATAGACCAGGACCTGATTGATGTCAGACCTTGTGCTAGAATCCAGAGGTGAATCAGATGTGTGTAGAGGGGCATGCAGGGGGCTGTGGGAACCCACAAGAGAATACCTACCTAACTTAATCAGAGGAGGTCAAAGAAAGCTTCCAAAAGAGGTAACGTCTGGGTGGAGTCTTGAAGAAAAACGAGAGTACACTGGAAGACTTCAACAGCAGTGTGTGTGTGGTGGGGGGGGAGTGGGGGGGGAGGGTTTCAAGGCAGAGAAAACAATATTCAGTAAAATGTGAAGCATAGCACAGTACTAGGGAATTACAACTAGTTCCATGTGTGGCTGGAATGAATGGGATGTGAAGAGGAAAAGCAGGAGGAGAATCATGAAGGCACTTAGGTGCTAATCTAAAGAGTTCAAGTTTTATCCTATGGGTCTCAGTAGCATGTTAGATCTGTCATAAGATTATATCAAATACTTTATTCCTGATAATATTTAAAGAACCAAAGATTGCAAGTACTTTAATTATTTTAAAAATTAACATAGATTTAAGGTTTAACATTAACATTTAACATTAACATAGATTTAACATTCCTCTCATTACTTTGCTGATATGTTTCTTGAGTGGATCAAAAAAGGGTGATGTCCACACATTGGACTGTTATTTGGCAATAAAAAGGGATGAAGTATTGATACATATTACAACATGGATGAGCCTTGAAAACATCACACTAAGTAAAAAAAGCTAGACATAAAAAGCCATATGTTGTACAATTCCATTTAAATAGAATGTCCAGAAAAGGTAAAACCATAGAGACAGAAAGTAGATTAATGGTTGCCAGGGGCTGGGGGAATGGGGAAAGAGGAGTGACTGCCAACAGATACAGAGTTCCTCTTTGGGGTGATGAAAATGTTCTAAAATTAATTGTGATGATGCTTGGATAACTGTAAATTTTCTAAAACCTTTTAATTGTGCATTAAATAGGTAAATTGTATGTGACTAAAACTCTCAATAAAGCTGTTCTACATAAGGGGGGTGATGTTAAGTATGAATTTTTAATAAATCTGGGCACCCTCATGATGGTATGGTTGTCAACCACCTGTCTGCAGTAAAAAGATAGAGAACCATGGCTAGAGCTAAAGGGAAGCCACTAAGGGGTTCCAGGCAGGAAAATGACATGATCACATTGATATGAAGGTAAAGAAAAGTGGATGGATCTGAAAGATTTTTAGGGGTAGAAACTATAGAATTTGGTGAAAGAATGGATATCCGAGGGCAAAGAAGGGTCAAGCATTAGGCTCAAAGGTGGGAAGGATTATAGAAAAAAGAGGAACATCAGTACCTCTCCAATTAGTTTTGTATACATTGAGTGTAGGACACCTGTGGAACATCTCAGTGGAGAAGTCCAGTAGTTAACTAGACATCAGGTTTGAAGCTCAACCAAGAGATCTGAACTGGATATACATATACCTGGGGTTCTGGGGTTTATCAGTATTAAATGATGATCACTGAGGCCAGGGGAATGAATGAGATTGCACAGAGGGAAGGTATTACATCAAGAGAGATGGAGGGATCAAGAAATGAACCCTGGAGAACACCATCATTCAAAGGGCAGGCAAGAGGCATGAAAGGAGAAAAAATGGATAGAAAGAAGAACCAGGAAAGGCAAACACATTTCAAGTTTCTCCCAGAATACCTACCTGAACTACTCGCTCATGGGTGGTAAGAACTGAGTCCAAGAACATTTTGCTGCCTTGGTCTTGCAGCTGCAACACCTCCATGGTTTTGGTGGGCATCGCATAACTGTGGGAAGAAGAGTCGGCTATTGGGAGGGTTCCCTTAAGACAGCACACCACTTCAATCAGGGTAGTCCCTGAGTACAGCCCCTCCAACATGCAGTAGCTCCTGGAATCTAGAGCTGTTTATCTGCAGCCAGGAGCAAAGTTACCAGATCTTCTGAAACCTCCTCCAGAGGTCTCTCAACTCCCTGAGGGGACAGACCATGTCTAATGCTTTTCTGCATCCCCAATCAGGCCTAATATAACACTCTGAATAAAATCTGGTGACTAATAACTATTTGCTGCTACTAAAGAATAGCCAATTCTAAAAGGATCAAGCTCATCACTGGGTATGCTTTGGAGGCTAACCTTGGGTATTTCATCTCTTCTGGAGAAATGAGGCATGAAACCCAATTGTTCTAGAGCAGGATTTCTCAACCTCAGCACTATTGACATTTTAGACCAGATAATTCTTTGCTGTGGTGGTCTGGCCTATCCATCCCTAACCTCTATGCCCACCAGATGCCAGTAGTACCTCCGGAAGTGGTGACAATCAAAATTATCTCCAGACATTGTTAAATGTCCCCAGGTTGAGAACCATTGTTGCAGAGTTTATGCTTCCCATAATTGGCTTCAGCAGATCTACACGCTACAATGAAAAGAATGCTGGACTTGGGGTCAAGTCTTGGCCCTGCCACTTACTAGTAATATTTACTTAGGCAAGTGACTTCCCTCCCGGGCCTCAATTTCTTCATGTATAAAGGGGATTACAATCTAGGCCTATATCAATAGACCGTTGTGAGGATGAGGTGTGATGATAAGATAGGACTGATGGCTGCACATAAATATGATATTAGTGTTGTGTACATCTTATCAAAAATTTACCAAACTGGGGGCTGGCCCCGTGGCCAAGTGGTTAAGTTCGCGCGCTCCGCTGCAGGCAGCCCAGTGTTTCGTTGGTTCGAATCCTGGGCACAGACATGGCACTGCTCATCAGACCACGCTGAGGCAGCGTCCCACATGCCACAACTAGAAGGACCCACAACGAAAAACATACAACTATGTACCAGGGGGCTTTGGGGAGAAAAAGGAAAAAACTAAAAAATAAAAAATAAAAAATAAAAAATATCTAAAAAAAAAAATTTACCAAACTGAAGAGAAATGGAAAAAGAATAACAACAGTAGGAATGTGGAATTTTCATGCCACACAAAGATTCATCAGTTAATATCAGGGACCATGGCCCTCTACACATGGACTTCTACAAAAGGATGTTTGGGTTAATGGAAAATGGATTAGAGACATGATAGTCAGTCCTGGATTTAAATGTTGGCCCTGCCACTGATTACCTATTTAACCCTGAAGAAATTAATTCACTTCTCTGAGTCTCAGTTTCTTCAGCTATAAATTGAGGATAATAATACCCAGTTCATAGGGTTGTTGCAATTATGATTAAATGAGATTACATAAGTAATTTGCCTGGCACACTATGCCTAAAAATGCCAGTTCCCTTGCCCTTATAAACAGTGAGTAAATGCTAGGTATTGCAAACTCTTCTAGGTAGCCTCCCTAAATAATATCCATTCCCATTTTTCAACAAAATCTCTGATCTCCACTTCTAATTCAAATTTGGTAATAACTTCCCTATATAAAAAAAATTGGGACACATCCATAGACTTGTTATGGAAGATCAAATAAAACATGTAAAAGCTTTCAGAAAAGTAAAAAGCACTCTAAAATGCTATTTTTCCTTTTTGACATTCTGCAGATAAGACTGACTGACTGAAGTGGGAATTGTCCATTCCTGCCAATGAGTATGCACTTTATTCTTCAACACTTACTTCAGCAAGATTTCATTGATTTTTTTTGTTCATCTTTCATTCATTCAACAAACATTTACTGACAGCCTGTTCTGTGCTAGGCAGTCTGCTGGGCACTATGCAATCTATGCTTTCAAGGATCTCACTAGGAGTGTTTTGAAGAGACAGGTAAGTACACAAACATCTATACTACAGTAAGACACAGGCAATAATAAGTATGTACCAAAAATTATAGGGACGAGAGGGGGAGAACGGGGGCCTCCGGGAATGTTTCATAGGTGAAGTAGTGCTTTATCAAGATGTAAAGAATGAACATAGGTGTTTGCCTGGAAGGCATTCAAAAAAGGGACATTTTACAAAGGCAAGGAGGCTGAGAGGCCCTCAAAGAGAACCTACAGAGAAACCAGACATAGTTTGATAAAGAAATACTGGGAACTCTTGTCATATCAAAGTAGAGTAGGTCTTTGAGCAGTAAGAGTATAGATAATTTTTCTTTAGTATCTACACTTTTCTGTACTTTCCAAATTTTCTGCAATAAACGTTACTTGGATGATCAGATAGTAAAAACAGAAGGGAAGAAATGAAATAAATGCATTTCAAGAGTCAATATAACATGACAAAATAGCTCTACCTTTGGGAGTACTGCCTGGGATGGGACACAAGGGTGCCTGCTGGGGTGCTAGGGAACTTAGAGTCTGTGGATTCTACTATATATAAGTTATACCTTTACTTTAAAAAGTATAACTGGATTAAAAAAAAAAAAAGGAAAGAGTAGCCTTAGAAAATGATGCTGAGTGATGCTTTGACTCTCCAGAGCATTGGGGCCGGGTCAGCTTCAGGCTTGGAAGCTGCTTTCAGATGAGTAAGATTTCCCTCTCTCCAGACAGCTGCTCAGCAAAGGATGCAGCAAATTAAGGGACCCACAGGAGAGGCCTCTTGCTCTTCTCTCCTGGGTGAGCTGCAGCTGCAGCAATGCAGACCATTTATAGAACAAAAGCCAGCATACGGCTCCCCTGCCCAATTCCATCTCAAGGTCAAAGCCCTACCCCCACTCCCAGAGGAAAAATGGATCAAGATGAAATGACAATCAGAAGAAAAGAACATCATTTCATCTCTGAAAAGCTCGGCAGCGAGAATGTCTAATATGACGGTCTGAAAACCTCAATCAATGCAGAGAAGTGAGCTGCTGAAAATGAACATCTCTTTATGCTCTGCACTATTCAGAGCAAAGAACCAAGCAAGAGGCAAAAAGCAGCACATCATTCATTCTGTTATTCCAGGAAACACGTTCATGCCTACTGGAACTCAACTCAAGTCAATAAATATTCATTCAGTGCCTACTATGCGTCAGGTACGGGGCCAGATCTTAGGGTTAGACTGCTGATGAAAACAAAAACAGTCCTTGCTTCACAGATTTTAGAGTCTAATAAGGTAGACCAATAATAGTTAAGTAATTAAAAAGGTAAGGGATGAGTGTTATGAAAGGGAAGTTATATACCCTTTACTTCTCCTAAATATATAACATAAGGACCTAACTTAATGAGGTTCTCTTAAGAAGTGACATTCAAGATGAAGCCTAAAAAGAAAAGTAGGGGTTAGTTAGGTGAAGGGAAAAGAATACTCTAAGCCTTAGTTAGCATAAGCAAAGGTCCTGAGGTGGGAAGGGACCAAAACAAAGCCAGTGTAACTGGAAGTAGAGGGAGAGAGAGAGAAGTGTAAATTAAGGCAAGAGAGGCAAGCCCAGGCCATGGAGTACCTAGTAAGGCATGTGAGGAACTTTTATTTTGATCCTAAAGGAATGGGAAGCCACGGAAAGGAATTTGAGCACAGGAGTGACATAATCTCATATTTCCATTCTAGAAAGATCACACTAAAAGTTGTGTGGAGAACCAGTTAGAGGGAAATGAAAATTGGGGGGAAAAAAGTGGTTTCAAATCCAGACCTTGCCACTTATCAGATAGATGACTATAGGCAAGCTTATATTATATTAATAACAAAAATTAATAATAATAATAGCAGCCAACAGTTTCTGGACATGGTTGTAAGCACTTACAATATATCAACTCCCTTAATTTTCACTATAGCCTTTTTAGGTGGGTACTTTTATTAACCCTACTTTACAGATGAGGAAACCAAGACACAAAGAGCTTAAGTAAACTACCCAATGTCGCATGACAAGAATGCAGCAGAGCAAGAATAAAACTCAGGCAGTCTGCCTCCAGAGTCAATGCTTTGATCCACTATGGGCAAGGTGCTTGTTTCAATTACGCAGAATAATATACCAAAAAAGTACCTAACAGAGTGGCTGGCTGACAGTAGGTGCTCAACAAATCTTCCTGCCTTCCTGCCTTCCTTCCTACCACCCAAATGCAGCCAGAGCTTTTCACAGCAGGGTTTTAAAAACAGAATCTTTTAAAAAGTCTTGAAAATTTTAAACACTATTCCAGGGAGATGATCTCCTGTAGGTATGACAACATTCTGTAAGAAAACATTTAATGCCTCTTTGCCACCACAACCTCTGAGAAGCTACCCCTAATCCCTGCCAGCTGAAAAAAATCTCTTCATTAATTATTAATAACAATAATGCTATTTACAGTGTTTACAATGTGCCAATCTCTCTGCTAAGTTTTATCATATGTTATATTTTTTAATTTACAGAACCCAAAGAAATAGGAAAATTACCATCCCATTATATAGATAAGGAAACTGAGGTTCAGAATTTCTCAAGGTCATATTGCTAATAAGTGGGAGAACTAGAATGTGAGTGCAGGCAGTGTGATTCCAGAGCTTGGACGCTTAATCACTTGTTACTCAGTGTGGTCTGTAGACAAGCTGCTGGTGAACAGACAGCTTGTGATCAGTCATGACAAGATGAGAAATGTGCAACAGTCACTAAACACACTGTTTAATTCAGTTAACATTTTTTTTTAATAGCAAGACTTTCTTGATGAAGGAAGCAAACTTAATATGCATTCTGGCATAAGCTCCTGGTATCTTCATGGAGCGGTACTTTGAGAAGCACCACTCTAAATTATTATGCTACTCTGCCTCCTTGAACTGCCATTGCACTCTATCTTTCACTTACCGCCTTCCACATTATAATTATTCTCCATGTGTGTGTGTATATACACACTGTGTGTATACACATACACACTCCCTGAAATCAGGGACATTCTCCTTTGTATCCTCCAGTCAGAATGTCTAGTACAATGCCTACCACAGAGCAAGATGAGGCTCAATCAACGGTTTTTTAATTAATGAATGAAAGCACTTTCATTAACCTTTAAGAAATGTATACCACACAACTGGATTGTGTAGTCATACTTAAGAAGCTTTCATTCCTTCAACAAGGGCTAAGTGTCCCCCATGTGGCAGGCCTTATGCTAGGTGCTGAAGAAATAAAGAACACAGTCCCCATCTAGTCAGGGGGAGGGGAGCTGACACAGGAATAGATCATTATGTGCTGCCCCCCCAACCCCCCCAGCCCTGAGCACTAAGTGACATGATAGAGGTGTATGTCAAGTGCTGAAAGAGCAACCAACTCTCTGGGGCATCAGAAAAAGATAAAGCACATCTTTAGGCCTAAAACAATTGAAGTTCTATCAGCTGAGAGAGCTAAAGTCACAGCTTATTATCCAGTCTTCTAAAGAGCACTTTTAGCACACTTATACTCTAAGTTATAAAGGTTTAAAAGTTCAAATTTGGCTTAAGGACTTAAAATAAGACCCTAAATAATGAAAAATACTTGAGTCAGGCAGAAATGGGTCAAATCCAGGCAACTTACCGGTTCTGTGATTTTTGGCCTTTGTGAGCTTTGCTTCCTCATTTGTAAAATGGGAATATACTAATATCTAGTGAGTAAGAAAGGATAATTTTTGCCATATCCACATACTGTGCCATGTATTACCTTGCCACAACAGCAAACCACTCAAACTATTATTTATTAAATATTTTTCTTTAAATCAACACACTTTACAACATTTATTTTAAAAAGAAACTTGAGATGTGGAAGAACTGGAACTTATGTTGCTGATAAGAAAGCAAAATGGTACAGCCACTTTGGAAAGAGTTTGGCAGTTGCCTGTAAATTTAAACATACGCTACACTTACCATTCGACCCACAGTTACACTCCTAGAGAAATGAAAACATATTTTCACAAAAACCTGTGCATGTTTACAGTGGCTTTCTTCATTACTGCCCCAAAGTGGAAACACTAATGTCCTTCAAATGGATAAACAAACTATGGTACATCCATTCAGTGAAACGCTGCTCAGCAACAAAAAGGAACAAACTACTTCATACAGGCAAAAACATGGATGAATCTCAAATACATTATCCTAAATGAAAGAAGCCAGACTCAAAAGGAAAAATATTGTATGATTCCATTCATGTGACATTCTGGAAAAGGCAAAACCATAGGGACAGAAAATAGATCAGTAGTTGCCAGGGACTGCGAGTCGGGGAAGGGAGTGAGACTATAAAGGCAGGAGGGGACTTCTTGGGATGATGGAAATGTTCTATATCTTGATTATGATGGTATTTACTGCAAGCATTTGTCAAAACTCACAGAAACTTCGCTAAAAGGATGAATTTTACTGAATGTAGCTTATACCTCAATAAGCCTGATTTTATATCAGCATTGTAAATGGAAAACCAGTATCAGCTGGCATAAATAGAAAGTAAGTTAAAAATAAATACAAAGAAAACAAGACAATGTTATAAAATTCCAACTAGATACGAGTGCTTGCCAAAGACTCTGAGCCTGAGGTCCCCTCTGTGTTATAAAGATTAGAAAGTGCTAGAGTGGTGTTAAGGACATACCAGCACCACACTAGGAATTTCTCCTTGACATAATTAGGTTGGATGAGAATTAAAAAGGGAAGAAATTTCTCACCATGTGATTTAATGTTATTTAAGGCAAACCACAGGGCATGCCACACTTGCGGGAACACTGAGATAAGATATGTAAAGTGCCTGGCCTGGAGTAGGTAGCCAGTAAATGTTAGTTCTCCTCCCCCCCAGTTTTCTAACAAATCCAAAGAGTAAATGAAAAGAAGAGAAGGCAAAGAATACCCAAATAAATGGGGAGACATACCATGTTAATGGATCAGAGGATTCAAAATAGATAAGATGTCAATTCTCCTCAAATTCATCTACAGAGTCAACACAACCCCAACGAATTTCCATTAGGCTCCTTTCTGTAGAAATCAACAAGCTAATTCTAAAATTTTTACGGAAAACCAAAGGACCTAGAAGAGCCAAAATAATTTGGAAAAAGAAGAACAAAGTTTCAGTAATCAAGTTACAGTAGTTAAGATAATGTGGTATTGTAAGCATAGATATAGATCAATGTAATGGAATAGAGTCCAGAAATACACAGACATATATATGGTTAACTGACTTTCAACAAAGGCGCTAAGACAATTCAGTGAAGAAAGACAATCTTTTCAACAAATGGCACTGGAACAATTGGATATCTATATGCAAAAAAAAGAAGAAGAAAAGAAAAGAAAAAAAATTTCAAGATATATCTCACACCACATACCAAAATAAATCAAAATGGATCACAGACCTAAATCTAACACTTAAAGCTATAGAACTTCCAGGAGAAAATGTGATCTTGAGTTAGGCCAAGATTTCTTAGACATGACACTAAAAGCACAAACAATAAAAGAAAAAAAGGATAAATTGAACTTCATGAAACTTAAAAAACCTTCTGCTCTTCAAAAGACACAGATAAGAAGATAATTCAGAGACTGGGAGAAAATATTTGTAAAACACACACTGAAAAAGAACTGGTATCTAAAACTAGATAAAGAACCTCCGTTACCCAATGATAAGAAAACAACCCAATTTCAAAAATGGACAAAAGATTTGAACATGTCGTCAAAGAACATGTAAGAAGGTACGTCAGCACATGAGTAAAGCACATCAAATAAAGAAATAAGCACATAAAAAGATGCTCAACATCATTATTTACTAGGGTAGTGAAGATTAAAACCACTATGAAATACCACTATATATCTATTAGAATAGCTTTAAAAAAACCTGACAGTACAAAGTGCTGACCAGGATAAGGAGTTACAAGAACTCTCATACACTGCTGGTGAGACTACAAATTGTGGAGTCACTTTGGAAAACAGTTTGGCAGTTTCTTATAAAGTTAACCATACATTCACCATAAAACCCAACAATCCCAGTCTTAGGTAGTTATCCAAGAGCAAAGAAGACATATGCCCACACAAAACCTGTACAAGAATGCTTATGGCAGCATTCATAATCACCAATAAACTGGAAACAATCCAAACGTACATCAACTGGTGAATGGATAAGCCAATTAAAGTTCACCATTTAATGGAATACTACTCAGCAATAAACTACTTAGAAAAACACAAATGAATCTTAAACGCATTATGCTAAATGAAAGAGTCCAGACACAAACAGCTGCATACTGTATGATTCCATTTACTTGATGTTCTGGAGAACTTAAAACAATAGGGACAGAAAATCAATCAGCGGTTGCCAGGGACTTGAGGGAGAAAGAGGAAGAGATTGACTACACCTGGGCACTGGGGAACTTTTTGGGTTAATGGAAGTTCTACATTTTGATTATGGCAAACTATATACCTAAAAGGGGTGAATTTTACTACATGTAAATTATATCTCAAAACCTCATTTAACAACAACAAAGCAGAGCATGCCACCCACACCAAGAACATCCCATGCGAAGGCATCTTTCATACCTTTCCTCGACTTTAATGGAGAGATGGTTACAGAGGTTGTGAACATATTGGGCATAACTCTCCGCCACGGCCATGTCGTATGCAGTCACGTGAATGTTTAAAGCCCCATATTCATAATCTGTCCCCAAATTAATGGGTCTCACTTCCACTTTTGCCCTCTTCTTCTTGGGCTAAACAGAAAACAGAAAGAGAGAGAAAATAAACCAAAGTATTGTAAAAGAAATTCTAATCATACCATCTTCACATTAAAAAAAAAAAAATCAATGTTTCAAATGAATTTGTTTACCATTTTTCTCTCAGGTTACCCTACTTACAAATGAAAAATCTCCTGGGAAGGAATGGGCAGCTTCCCTTGCCACTCGGGGCTGTGACATCAGCCAACGAACGGAGAATGGAGAGGGAATACTGCTGGCATTATTATTATTTTTTTCTTTTCTAAAGATTGGCACCTGGGCTAACAACTGTTGCCAATCTTTTTTTTTTTTTTTTCCTGCTTTATCTCCCCAACCCACCCGCCCCCCCCCCATACACAGTTGTATATCTTAGTTGCATGTCCTTCTAGTTGTGGGATGTGGGACGCTGCCTCAACGTGGCCTGACGAGCGGCGCCACGTCCGCGCCCAGGATCCGAACCCTGGGCCGCCGCAGCGGAGCGCGGGAACTTAACCTCTCGGCCACGGAGCCGGCCGTGTGCTGGCATTATTTTAACATGAATGCATGTGACTGTCTTCTGCCATTGACTAGTTTTGAGACCCACCTCCCATCTCTAGACCTCAGTTTCTCAATTTTTAAATTGATGGGAATATGCTAGATAACAGATTCTTAATCTAGAACCCAGAGAGAAATTTCAAGGGGTCTCTCAACACCCAAACTTACATGCAAAATTTTACGTGTGCACATTTTTCTGAGGAGAATCTTTAGCTTTCATCAGAATCTTAAAGAAATCAATCACAAAGAAGCTCAGCATTAGCTCTCTTCCAGCCCTCCCAGCTTTGAAATTCTGTAGTCTAATTATTTAGACAGTTTAGAAAATTTAGCAAAAATTATTTTCTTTCTCTTTCATATAAAATATTGCTTCACTACATATCAACCTGCGCAAGCTGTTGTGAAAAATTAAAATGAAGCCTGGGAAAACAGACGTTTAACACAACATAGATCAAGATCAAGAAAGCTTTTCAACTGGAAATAATCTAACCTAAATGCCCATCAAGAGAGGACATGCTAAATAAATCATGGCACATCCATTCAATAGTCATTATGCAGCTGTAAGAAGGAACAAGGAACTTCTTTATGTACTGATATGGAAGGCTTTTAAGATAAATTAAATGACAAAAGCAAACTGTAGAATAATGTGTTCAGGATATTGCCATATAAATAAAAAGGGTGGGTGAGGAGAATAGGTGTGTGTGTGTGTTTAATTACATACATATTTATTTGCTTGCATATCCCAAAAATATCTCTGGAAGGATGTACAGAAATACCATATCATTGGTTGTCTGTGAGGGAACTGAGTGGCTGGGGCATAGGGGTAGGAAGGAGATTTTTAAATCATTTCTCTTCTATATTTTTTGAAGTTTTAATAATGTGAATCTTTTATCAATTCAAAGTTAGAATCTTAAAACCTACTGTTTTAAGAAATTTTTTCAGTAAAACTTTTATTGCAATATAATATTTATACTGAAGAATGCATAAATAAGTACACAGCTCAATGAATTTTCAAAGTGAAAATATCTGTATAATCAGTATCCTGAATAAGAAATAGACCAGGACCAGCATCCCAAAAGTCTCCTGCCCCAAAATTGGTAACCACTACTCTGACTTGTAAAACCATAGGGTTATTTTGCCTGTTTCTGAAATTCGTGAAAATGGAGAGATACACTATGTTCTCTTTTGTGTCTGGCTTCTTTAATTCATTATGTTTATAAGATTCATTATGTATTAGGCAAAACAGTGGTTCTTTCCTTCTCATTGCTCTAGCAGTTTATTATACAAATATGCTACAGTATTCTAGTTTGTTTGTTTTAGCCATTCTGATTAGTATAAAGTAGAAACGCACTGAGATTTTAACTTCCATTTCCTTTAAATCTACTAAGCTTGAGCACCTTCCCATATGTCCACTGGCCATTGGAATATTCTCTTCTGTAACCTGCCTATTCAAATATTTTGCCCATTTTTAAAATTGGGTTGTCTGCCTTTCTCTTACTGATTTGTAGATGTTCTTTCTATATTCTAGACATGATCCTTTGTTAAAATGTACATGGGCTGGAAATATCTTCTCCCTCTCTGTAGCTTCCCTTTTCACTTTTTAATGGTGCATTTTCATGAGCAGAAGTTCTTATTTTTAATGTAGTCCAATTTACTCATTTTTTCTTTTATGGTTATAGTCATTTTTGTGTCCTGTTTAAGAAATCATTGCCTACCTTAAGATCATGAAGACATTCTTGTATATCTTCTAGCAGTTTGATTATTTTAACATTTACATATAGATCTACAATCCATTTTTAAGTGATTTTTGTGTACAGTGTAAAATAGGAGTCAAGAGTCATTTTTTCTCACATGAGCACCTGGTCCAACTGACCCAGCACCATTGCGTTGCAGTGGAACCTTTGTCATATAAGTGTCCATTAGATACACAGATCTGTTCCTATTCTCCTTATCCTGTTCCATTGGACTATTTGTCTATCCTTGAGCCAATACCACACTGTCCTAATTACTGGAGATTTATAATGTCTTGCTAATTGGTAGAAATAGTTTTGTTTTTTTAAGAAAAGGAGGGGGACTCTCTCTCTATTTACAGGTCTTAACTTGCCCCTATCTAACAGCTAACAGCCTAATGGCTGTCCCAGCAGGGTTGTTCCTGGCAGAGTACCTGGAATGGTTCTCGCACATCGCTGCTCTCCAGTTCAACCTAAGAGAGCAGGGGCTCAGTCTGGGGAAGTGGGGGGAGGACCAAGAAATGGTCCTTTCCCAACGCCAGTAATAATGATGACAGACCTGACCTCACAGGGATGTTCTAAGAACTGAACAAAACACTGTATGTAAAGGGGTTAATACAACCTGTGGCATATATTTAAACACTCAATAAATATTAACTTTTATTACTATTTTTATTCTTATATTCTTCATATCTAGCACAGGGCCTGACAGAGAGAAAACATGCAATGAATCACAATTTTAGAATTTTGGAACAGGATGGCATTTAGAGATGATTTTGTCCCAGTTTTTCATCCTTGCAGGGGAAGAATATGAAGCCCAGAAAGATTAAATATGTCACGCAGAGTCACACAGCCAGACAGGACAGATCCTAGGAACGAACACCCAGACCTCCCGACCCCCACTGCAGGGATTTTTCCACTGCAGCCTCTGCATTATTAAAGTTCTTAACAGTGGGGGCCACCCCAGGGTCCTAGACTTTGCCGTGAGTGAGAAGCCAGCCTCTAGAGAACAACCACCAAGGTGCAGGGGCTTGGCTCTCTCTCCTTCAGAGCCCACCACGCTGGAAGCCAAATGCAGTGATCCAGACTTCTCATCATGACAGCACTGCAGTCAGAGCTGTGAAGAATGCTAAAGCTGGAATGCAATGGGGAGCGGCTGAAATTTTCCAGCAGAGAGGGGAGGAGCTCCTCTGAAGCCTGCAGGAGGCTTTTCTTAACCAGGGAAAATGCCAGGGCTCTTCAAAGGTGTTGCTTTAGGGGAACAAAAAAAGAAAGCTGATTCCAGTATCCCTCTTGGCATCTCGCTTGCTTTTCCGTGTTGGCCTAGATCTGTCTGGACCGATCCACACCATCAGGAGCCCATTGTGATATTATATTTCAGTTCTGAGCCAGGGCACAGCAAAGCCAGCAAGAACTTGACTGCAAATAATAACAGACACCAGTTCCTATAATTTTACCTGCACAATCTTTCTCATATCCATCCCTGCCTTTCTATTCCTAATGTCTGAGTTCAGGTCTTCATGACTGTCATGGGGAGCCATGAAAGATGTTTGTGCAAGGAATGTACATGACTAGAGCTGTATTTTGGCAAGGCCACCCTGACTGCATATGGAGGAGAGCCAGGCAGGAAAGGAAAGGAGGCTAGAAGAAAGGTGGCAGGGAAGACGGACTTCTGTCCACCATCAAACTTTGGCATCTGTGGCTGACCTGGATTCACTGTGGGATGGCCCAGGGTGGCCATTCTTAAGATCCCTGTAGGATTGCACTGTGATGCCCAAAATGGGCCAGGGGATAAATTACTAAACCATTTTTGTGCAGAAATGTCCATATTAACCCTATTCTGCAGACAGAAAAATGAAGTCCTCTGAAGGCACGATACTTGCCCAAGTTTATAGGGAAACTTTGCTGGGAAAGAGCAGATAGAGAAAGGAGTCAGATTAGAACCACAGGATGCTATAGCTGGAAGGGATCTTAGAGAGAATTTAGTCTCTCCTCCCTTTCCTCCTTAATTTTACATACGGGGGAAGTTGAGGCCCAGAAAGGGGAAATGACATGTGTAAGGTTACAAGAGTAAGGAAATGGCAAAGGTAACCACTCTACGTTTAGCCATAGCTAGAAGCTGGGTCTGTGGCCTCAAGCCCAGGCTCTCTCCTCCAGCTTCTGTGAAAGTGAGAATATCTGCCTATCACTATAGGTGGTATTCTCTAGCGTGGGAAAGTTGGAAAGAAATTGTATCATCCTAATCCTCAAATGAAAAGGCTGATAGGTCTATAACATATTCAGCTTCCAGAAATTCTGGTGATGGAAATTTAAAACATTTACACCCGGGGACTTGAAAGACAGAAGGCCTGGCCATGAGAGGGATGGCAAAGAGGCACAACCTGGTGCTGCATGAAGAGTACTAGACTAAGATGGAAGCCAAAGAAAATATGGACTCAAGTTCTATCTGCTTAGTCACTATATGACATTGAGTGACCTCTCTAGGTGTCAGTTTCTTCATCTGTAACACCTAAAGTTCTTGTGAAGCTCAGAATAGTGAATATATGAAATGGAAATAGCACAGACATTAGATGGATTCTGACCATCCTCAGTTCAAATATTGGCTCTAGAAATGACTAGCCACTTGGGCAAGTGATTTAATCTAAGTCTTAGATTCCTCATACAAGGTCTTTAATAACCACAGGATATCTGAGGATTAAATAAAATATGCCATTTGTAATACTATAAAATAAAATAATGCTTTTAAAGCCTGACACATAGCAGTTACAGCATTTGGTATATAGTAGTTACTCAATAAATAGTATCTTTAAAAAAGGTTGAGTAAGCTACACAGATGGAACACTATTATTACTATAAATTGTTGGTAAGCATGTTCCTGGTATCCTAGTGGTATGCCTTACAGAATGAAGCACTTATTAAACATCTGCTGTGTGTAAAGTGCTGATTCAACCAGTCTAAGGAAAGATACTAAAGAAATAGAAAACACAGTCCCAGCTCTAAAGGAGCTTACAGTTCAGAGAGAGAGAGAAAAGACACACACGAAAGAACAGTCCCTCTCAATTTAGTCATAAAGAGCAGCCCATGTCTCATGGCAAGTTCAACACAAGCTACCTAGCTGCACCATGCCCATTAGATCTCTAAGGGCAACCAAGAGCAACCACCTCAGGTGGGGTGCAGCTGAAAGGGCCATGAGTAGAGTCAGTACCCCTAGGTATTTAGCATGACATATAAGGGTAATATAGTAGTTATTCACAAATGGTATCTTTTACAAAGGTTGATCTAGACCCTGCCTACTTCTCACGTCTCATGTCCCTGCATCCCCTGCTGCCCGCTTGAGACTCCAGGATCAACAAACTACTAAAGGTTTCCCAACTGCATCTCCTGGATTAATGTCTTCCCACCTTTGCTCAGAATGTTTCCCCTCCCTGCAAAGTGCTTGACTCCTCACCCCAGACCTTTAATGTGAGCAACTCCCTCTCATTTTTTACGACCCAGCTTATGCTCTACCAGGAAGCCTTCCCTGATTGCCTCAGGCTGAGTTAGATACTACTCCCATGTGCTCCCATAGCAACCCCCCCTTCTATACCACTATCACTTATCACATGTATTCATTATTCAACAAATATTTTCTGACTACTAGTGATGAGCCAGACCAGGGTTACTATTAGGGATAGGACAGTAAATAAGACAGCCATAGTCTCTGCTCACTGAAGCTTACAATCTGTCAGGGAAGGCATATACAGAACAAGAAATTATAAGGAGATGCATGTTTTGAGGGAGGAAAGGAGAGTGCTGTATGACTATAAAAAGAAAGACTAATACTATCACCATCATCATCATCATCACCACCAGCACTTACGGGCTCTATGTTTCAGACACTGTGCTAAATACTTCAACTTTCTCACTTAATTTACTCCTCACAACAACATTTAAAACGTTCACCAATTTTTTTCTTATAACGATTGGCACCTGAGCTAACAACTATTGCCAATCTTCTTTTTTTTTCTCTTCTCCCCAAAGCCCCCCAGTACATAGTTGTATATTGTAGTTGTGAGTGCCTGTGGTTGTGCTATGTGGGACGCCACCTCAACGTGGCCTGATGAGCGGTGCCATGTCCGCACCCAGGATCCAAACTGGCAAAACCCTGGGCTGCTGAGGCGGGAGCGCGCCAACTTAACCACTCAGCCACGGGGCCGGCCCCTCACAACAACATTTAAATAGCATGGTTACTTAACACCAAGGACACTGTGGCTTGGAAAAGTTAAGTAACATACCCAAGAACACACAACTAGTAAGCCCCAGAGCTGAAGCTTTAAAGCAGGCCTGCCTAATTCCAATACATTCCTCTTAACCTCTGTCTTTCCCTTTAGGGAAGGTGGGCAGAGCCACCTGCCAGTTTCCTCAATATCTACTCTCTCTTTTGCTTTAATAACAGAACTGTTGAATTTTAGCTGGCACATGACCATTCACAATAAAAATTACATTTCCCAACCAATCTTGCAGCTAGGTATGGTTATGTGACTAAGTCTGGCCAGTGGGACATAAGCCCATGCACACTGCTTTCTTTTTCTGCTGATTGGAATGCTTTCTGTTGGTTATGCCCTATCTACCTCACAGGATAGTTGGTGAATCAAAAGACATGGTTTTCAAATTTGTTGGTTGCAAAGGGCCTAAAAAAATCATGTTTCTCTTTGTGAAACCCCATGAAATACTCATCAGTGTACTTTCATCATATACAACAAGAACAACTTAACTAGCAGAAAATATGGTTATATTATTATTATTTTTTAAGATTTTATTTTTCCTTTTTTTCTCCCAAAGCCCCCCAGTACATAGTTGTGTATTTTTAGTTGTGGGTCTTTCTAGTTGTGGCATGTGGGATGCCGCCTCAGCATGGCTTGATGAGCGGTGCCATGTCTGTGCCCAGGTTTCGAACCAGCGAAACCCTGGGCCACTGAAGCAGAGCGCAAGAACTTAACCACTCGGCCACGGGGCCGGCCCCAAAAATATGGTTACACTAAATAAATGGAATTCTCTGCATCTCAAAAAAATTATGAAAACATATCTGAATTTCTCTGTTAAAACTTGTTTTCATAAAGTAAAATTGATGGGAGGAAAACTGGAAATTTAGAAAATTCTATCCATTAACTTAATGTCTTTCTAAAACATGCAAGAATGCCATTATTAAACCTGAGAAGGGGCTCCCCTCTAAGATCACCAGTGTTCCAGGGGCATATGGTTTGCGAGGCACTGAGATAATGGATGTGAAAGCACTCTGAAGATGGAAAGGGATTATTACTTTTATTCACATCGATTATGAATCCCTCTAAAACTGACACTTGTCATTTAGCAGAACAGGCAAGGCAGGATGAGACTCCAGTGGGCTGGTGCTCTAATGGCACAGGCTGAGAGTCAGGTCTCCACAGGAGTCGCTCTTTGTGCCTGGAAAAGCTCCAGGAAACTCTTTTAAGTTCTTTATGGCCCCAGTGTTTCCAGCTACTCCAAGCAACTGGATGCTCTTAGAGGAATGTCAGCGTGTTTTACATACTCAGTGCAAGAATACGGGTGGCATTTAATGAATGTTTGTTGAGCTGAGCTCCATAACACCTTCACTGACCCTTTCAGGGAGAACTGCTTCTTCATCTTTATTCTCTTAATATTTGGTTCATTCCCCTAGCAGCACTTTCCACATGTATTTGGTTACATTTTTTAGCACTATATTTCCTAGCCCACTGTGTGCTTTTTGTAGGAAGAGACTGTGTCCAGTGTCTGGCACATAGAAGGTACTCAATGATGTCTTTTCTTTTCAATGAGTTATGAAAGGTAGACCTGAGGGAAAACATGGACGCTAGTTTAAAACAACTGTCCCCAAGCCAGTCCTCTAATCCATGTCTAGCCGTACAATCACTAGACTGGCAAAACCATTCTTTCAATTTCCAGGAAGCCGGGACTGTCACCATAAAGTGATTCTGATCTGCTGATTTTTCTGGGAACGATGCCACAGTCTCCTCACAGACTTGAGGCTGTGAGAGCTGATCTCTCTGGGCGCTACAACAAAATAAATAGGTGTCACAAACGGCAGACACCTCCTCTATGTCAACAGTAAAAACAGCATGAAGTTTCCAAGAGAAAAGGTATCTTGAATCCTAGACGCCATTCTATAAAGAAGTAAATTGCCTAAGTTACAAGATATACCTTACACTCTTGCCCCAGGGCCTAGAAAATAGAACATATAACTACTACAAAATGACAGCAATTTATGTTGCCCCCATTTCATCCTCCCACCGCTTCCTCTTGGCAATTCTCTGATTCTTAGGCTGCTATTACCCCAATGTGGGAGGCTGGACAGCAGCTGAGGGCAAGCAAGTAAGTGGTCTTGGGAGAGATGACCTATCACTCTACAAATGTGAAGGACTACATTATTTTTATTTCTACCAAACAAAAATCACTCCAAACAATCTGAAGCCTTTTAAATTCAACAAAATGATGCAGGGCCCTTGAGGGAAAAATGAGACATTGAGACACAGTGCTAGGTCTGAAGATATGGTCTGAAATGTGATCCCTCACTGCCACAAGTCAAGCTGTGTCTTACAGGAAAGGTACCATCCCATGAAGAGGAAAGAGCATGGGCAAAGGCACAGAGGCATGAGAGAGCACGGGCGTATGAGAAAATGTGCTGAAGCAGAGGGTGCAAAAAGGGAGATCACTGAGAAGGAGGCTGGGCTGTGCTACGAGAGACCTGGAATCCCATGGTTTGCTGCCACCCGAGAGGAAGCTTCCCTCCTCTCACTAACTCCTCAGAGAAGCATCAAGGACAGGAGCACAGGATGGAGGGATGGGAACAAACCTAGAGTTATAAACAGACCAAGCAAGGAAGAAAGAGGTAAAACCAGATTGACAAGGAAAGCTGAGATGAGGTAGATGTCCCTTTTCCTTCCCAAGGTTCAGGAGTCATAAGACAGAGTGTGGAACCTTTGGAAGGAGGAATGAAGAGATTATGCCAGGAGAAATGGGACAAGGGCTGTGCACTTCGAGTTTGTCTCAGGGATATGGGCTCAAGAGAGGAGAGGGGCAGCCTGAGATCCAGAGAGGAAAAAGTGGGAATCTGGCTGCTTATTGTTTTTTATAGATTCTAGATTTAGGGAGAGAAAGGGGGCCACAAGATGCCTTCTAGCTTATCCAGTCCAGTTCCCCAGGGGAATAAAAGAGACAGGGACTTGGGACAGAGCTTCTGTAAGCTGGAAGATGACAGCTATCATTATTCTGTCCCAGGCAGGAAGTGAGGAGGCTGAAGCAGCTTCCACCACTATCCAGCACTATTGTGCTAGCCACTGAGGGACAATGAACGACATTAGAGAAAAGCCTATAACTCTAACCAAAAGGAGCATCACTCCCTTCAAGCAACCAAGGTCATCTGCAGCCTGCTGTTTGCAGATAGTGTGTTGTGTTTGTTTGGTAGCTCTGATTTACAAAACCTCAGGGCAGTTCGAATAACCACATTTCAGTTCAGTTCAGTTAATATTTACTGTACTTGATGCCAGGCCCTGTGCTGGACAGTGACAGTACAGAGAAAAATGAGACATGGCCTCTACCCTTAGAGAGCTCACCATCTAGAAGGGGAGATGGTCATCAAAACAGTTGGCTAAAACATCAAGCAGTAAGTCCTAGCACAGAGGAAGCACAAGGAAATCCGGCAGCTCAAGGTAGGACAAGTAACCCAGTGCAGGGAATCCAGGAAGGTTCCTCCGAAGGGGAGACTCGTTTTTTCCCTCCTCACCCTGCTTCCTCACGGGGATCTAAAGGTTGAGGATATATTAGCCAAGTGACGAAGGGGGAAGTTCTTCCAAGTAAACAGAACAGCATGTGAGAGGCCTTCAAACACTATGATGATTTGGATGAAAAGCAAGAGGCCCAGTGCAGTAAAAGCATGATATCCACGAGACGGATGAAGAGGCTGGAGAGAAAGATGGGGACAGATGGCATCAAACATGGCATTAAGCTTTTTCACCAAACTAAGGAGCAGGTCAGAGGTCGGCATATGCAGAAAATTATCTTAGAGGGAGGATCCCAAGAAATCTAAAAAAAACCCAAAAAAACACACCCCAAACAAAACTAATTCTATTTCCCATAAATTTATGTGGGTCTTTTAGGAGGAAGATGTCCCAAAATAAAACAACACCAACAACTTACTGTAAGGTGCCACAATTCGGAAAGTGTGTGAATCACTCTTTCTTCTGAATTTTAATAGCCCTTTGTATCTTCCCTTTAGCCCTTGGCACTTTCTGCCTGGAGCATGATTATCTGTGTCTTATCTCTAATGGTTTACCAGCTCCCTCGGAGCAGGAACCAGGTCTTGTTCACTCATCCTGTAGAATTTTATTGCAACTCAGTCTGAAGAGGCAAGATACCCCCAACATTAGACCTAGAACATAACAGATGTTTGATAAATATTTCATAGCATCACGGAGTTACATGATACCAGGCTGAAAGACTTAAAGATATTCCAATCCAGAGTTTCTCAACCTTTGTGAAGAGTCTGATAAAAGCTACAGACTCTCTTCCCAGAAAAATTCACACATAGAAAACATTTTACGTATAATTGCAGGGCCCACCATGTCCAGAGGGGTAAGATTAACCTACCCAAAGTCACAAAGCTAATAATTGGCAGAACCAAGCCTAGAATACAAGTTTCCTGTTCCCAATTTAGTACTCTTCCCACTACAAAGAAACAACTTTAGTCGGGCTGTTTCCTCCTGGGAGCTTGCCTGATACAAGTCTCAGATACGGCATTGTTCCTCCCATGAATTCCTTGTTTTAAGGATGGTGCTCAGGAGAAAATGACAAGTTTAGTGGCTTCTGAGGCCCAAATACAGGGGCACTGGACCTCTGCCAAGGAGAGAGAGGCAATGGGAGATGTGCATGGTTGCGTAGGAGCATTAAAAAAAGCCAGAGAACCAAAAGTGATCTTGAAGTCTCCCCAAGTAGAACAGCAAAATTTTCCTAACTGTATTGTTTACAGGAAGTGATAGAATCGTGACTCAAAGCCAGACCTTTTGACTTTCAGCACAGTGCTATGGCCCCCTCACTATAAAATCCTCTGCACAAGCACAGAATCTAACCATGACAGAAGCAATCCTGCAGCCAGGACCAGAAAAATAGACTAAATTATCTTATAATGCTTAGGACTAACTTCTAGTTATCTATAATAATGGATTCAAGGAACACACACATTTTAAATCCATAAATACTATAAAAATCAGCTATTTGGCTGAAAATGTCAATCCACCTCTACTTGCCACAAACCATTCATTCAACTAAACTAAATGTATCATTTCCACTGTGAGGTCCATACCGAACAAGAAGATACCAAAAAAAAAAAAAGTATCACAAATAATAAAACCAAATCATTTGCTTGTCACTGTGATAACCTGGCCTAGAGACAAGATTGGAAGCTGGTAGAAACATCTCCAGTCTGGATAATATCCAAACTAAATAACTAGAGAGGACTGAAGGGCAACCCCTATCCTTGCTAGCTCCAATACTACCCAATCTACGCAGATCTGACCTTCAGGTCTTTGCAAAAGCTGCACACTATCCTTTTCTAAAGGGCCCCTGCCCCCTTTACCTCTTGTGTTTTAACTAGGTGCTTGTATCTTCCAATGCCATGGGTTGGCTTTGTCTTGTAGTGACGACTAGTATTCAGCAGAATGCCACCTAGAAGAGAAAATAAGACAAAACCTGTTTCAAAGCCTTCCAGAGACAGACAGATCATATGTGAAGAGACAAATTCTCCACTGTAAGACTGGGAATATTGGCCAGGAGTGGGCCTCTTGTTGGTTTAAAGAACCAGAGCTATTTCTCAATCCTGAGCTGACTCTCAGTTTACCCCCTTTTTCTCTCCTTTTGGTGCCTGGACCATATCCAATCCCTACTACCCATCTTTCTTTGAAAAATTCTCTCCTAGAGCCAATGGTGGTAGAGGGACAAAATCCATTCTCACAGGGCTCCTGTTTTCTTTTGTTCCACAACAGGCAATAATCCTTTTTTAAGTGTTCTAACGGGGATTGTATAGAGAAAGGGACACGTGGCAAATACAATCAGGAAAGAGGACAACCACAGATTTCCACAAAGTCTTAAAAACTATCTAATTTGATTTATTTGTGCTGATATGGAACAATCTCTAACACACACTGTTAAGTGAATAACAGTAAAAACAAAAACCTAAGGTACAGAACAGTGTGTATGTACACTACCACTAGGATCTCTATATACACATTCATTGTGGTACGTCCAGAAATGCACCACTGCGATCCTCCTTCAAGGAAGGACTTCCTAATATATACATATTCTTCTTTAATCCTCATTATTTTTATCTTCATTTACAAATAAAGAAACTGCAGCTCAAAAAATATGGTAAATTGGCCAAGGTCATCCAGCAAGTAAAAGGCAGAACTGCAATTTAGACCCAGGTCTATCTGATGTGTTTTAACATCTGAATTTCTGGAATACAAAATCTGGCTAGAGTTGGTCTTTGCTAGCTCTCATCTCAGTTCCTTATCTCTACCCTTTTGCTGGAAACAGCCCTACATAGCTCTGCTACGTCTGTCTGTGTTTCCTGCTTGCTCTCCACCTTCTGGAGAAGGACTAGTCCCAGGTTCCACTCCCTTTCCTCCCAGCTCCTGCCCTCAACTACCCAGGGCCACCACTCTGTGGGGGCTAGACACAAAGTGGTGTGGAGAAGTCTAATGACATCAAGGGAAATGTTTCTTAGGCTTTTCTTTTCTAAAATGGGCTTCCAAGCAGGTCTGCTCGGCCAGGCCAATCAGACAGTCGTGGCTTCAGAGACTTTCTCTGCACTTACATTCCACACTACTTCATCACGACAACCCTGGGATAGCATGGATCCCTCCCATAATATGCATTAGTCCACATTTACTATTACATGCCAAAAACTGTACAGATACTGGGACAGTTCCAAAGATGAGTAAAATATGCTACTTTCCCTGGAAACACTCAAAATGTACTAGGGGAGGATGATGGGAAAGCAGATAATTACCTTACGGTATACAAAATACTTTAATGGAGGTGACAGCAAGGTTGTGAGAGCCTAGAGGAAGGAACAACTAACTCTGCCTTGGCGAGGGCTGGGGGAGGGTGCAGGGAAATAGGTTCAGAAGAGGTACAGGTGTATTCTTGAAAGAGGAGTGAGAGTTTACCATGCAAGGAAGGAGGTATTTTTTGGCAGAGGTTCTCAAAGAGCACTGAATATAACTGAGGTGTCTTCTTGGCCACTGCCACAATTAGTTTTTTTTTAAGTTTTTTTGTTAAATTTTTCCTTCTCCCCAAAGCCCCCCAGTACATAGTTGCATATTTTTAGTTGTGGGTCCTTCTAGTTGTGGCATGTGGGACGCTGCCTCAGTATGGCCTGACAAGTGGTGCCATGTCCGTGCCCAGGATCCGAACCAGCGACACCCTGGGCCGCAGAAGTGGAGCGCGCGAACTTAACCACTCATCCATGGGGCTGGCCCCTACTGCCACAATTCTGTCTCTCTGAATCTAAGACCTTAGACTCTTTGAGCCTTTGGGTTCCAGACTCTGCAACCTGGGGCCCAACCCAAGTTGCTGATATCCATTCCCCTTGTTGGGTAAACAATGATCCTCAGAACAGAGCCTTGCAAATGAATCTTATCCAACAAGATTTCATTATGACCTCAAAACAGGACCTCTAAAAGCACTGAACTCTCCAAAGCATGTTCACTCATTCAACAAATATTTATTATTACCCATTAGGGTAGTGAGTGACAATTATACCCTCACAACCACGTGAATGGCACATACTAGACTTGTGCGGTGTACAACCCAATATCCATGGCAGGCCTGACTGGCACCACACAATGCTCTAGAAGCCGTGGCTATAACAATAAACAAAGACAAAGTCTCTGCAATACAGAACCTACAGTCTAGAGGGGAGACAGTAATATTAATGTAGGCTGATAAGGGCTGTACATGGGAGGGACACTTAGGCTAGACTTGAGGTGTTGGGAAAAGATTTTTAGAGCAAGTGGCTTCTTTTTTTTTGCTGAGGAAGATTTGCCCTGAGCTAACATCTATGGCCAATCTTCCTCTATTTAGTGGGTCACCACCACAACATGGCTGCTGACAAATGGTGCAGGTCTACACCCAGGAACCAAACCCGGGCCACAGAAGTGGAGGGCACCAAACTTAACCCTTAGGCCACGGGATTGGCCCCAGAGCAAGTGGCTTTTAAATAAAACTTGAAAGCTGAAAAAAAGAAAAACAAAAAAAACTTGAAGGAGTTAGTGAGTTAGTGAGGAGTTAGTGAGGAGTGAGGAGTTAGTGAGTTAGTGAGGAGTTAGTGAGGAGTTAGTGAGGAGAAAACATGGTATGGAGAAGGGAAGAGCCAGAGAGAATTTCAAGGCAGAGCATGAGGAACAGAGTGGCAAAAGATGAGCTTACAGAAACAGGCAAAGTTCAGGAAGGGCTTGGGACTGGCCAGTGGCATAGTGGTTAAGTTCACACACTCCACTTCACCAGCCTTGGGTTTGGGTTCATGGGTTTGGATCCCAGGTGCGGACCTACACACCATTCATCAAGCCATGCTGTGGCAGCATCCCACATACAAAATAGAGGAAGACTGGCACAGATGTTAGCTCAGCAATAATCTTCCTCAAGCAAAAAGAGGAAGATTGGCAATAGATGTTAACTCAGGGCCAATCTTCCTCACCAAAAAAAAAAAAAAAAAAAAAAAAAGTTCAGGAAGGGCCTAATAATAATTAGTACTTATGCTGTGCCAGGCAGTGTACAAAGAGTTGGGGATATAACAGTGGATAAGGCCAACAAAAGTCTACTTATGGAGCTTACAGTCCAGTGGGAGAAGGGAATCATTAATGGAATAATCACAAAAGGTAAAATTACAAATTGTGATAAATTATCAAAGAAAAAGCATGGAGGACTATGACAATACAATAGGTAGATTTACTTTAGATTGAAGTATCAGGGAAGGTCTCTCTGAAAAAAATGACATGTGAACTGAATTTAGAGGAAAATGGTAATAATGATTATCCTCAGGGAGAAGTGGCTAGAAGGCAGGAGAGAGAGGGAGACTTACTTTTTACTTTACGCTCTTTTGTATCTTTTAAAACTTGTTCCATGTACATGTATAATCTATTCAAAAAATAAATAAAATGAATTGAAACCTGGAAGGCAAATGGGAGTTTATTAGGTGACAAGATAGAGGACAAGTGTTCCAGGCAGAGGGAACAGCATGTGCAAAGGCCCTAACGTGGGACACAGCTTGGCACATTCAAGGACCAGAAAGGCTGTCAGCTGAAGCAAAGTGAGAGGGGCAGAGTGCACTAGAGACCACACTAGGCCTTGTTAAAGGTTTGGATTTCATGCTGAATAGCCATACATGGGGAAATTATATGTCTGATATGTTTTTAAAAGATCACTTTGGTTGTTGGTGGGTCAAAGTTCAAGCAGAGATTCAAGCAGTAGCCTTGGTTAAGTTAGTGGTGGTGGTCTCCCAGTATCCACACCCGCCTCTCTATTCCATCCTTTAGAGCTGACAAATTAATCCTTCTGAAATGCAGCCCTAATCACATTATTCTCTTTCATTAATTCAATGCCCACACACAATTTTTTTAAAGCACTTAGTAGGTGCCAGGCACTGTACCGGGCACTATGAGACAAGGAAGGTCTTTGCCATATCTCAAAATGTTTGATGGTTTTCCCCCTGCCCAAAGTTCACACTCCTTAGGTAAGCGTTTAAGAACCTTGACTTCATAATCTAGTTCCAACTACTTCATCTCCTCACTCTCCTACTCTCCAGGCCTTTAAAGCTTTGCTCCTCAGCCACAGAGCTGCACTGGCCATTCTGTCTAAGCCATGTAGTTTTCACACCTCTGTGCTGTGGGGGGCTGTCGCCCTCCTGGGACTGCACCTCTCTGACTGGCGAAATCCTACACAGCCTCCTGGGCCTGCTCAAATGCCACCGTCTCTGTGAAACTCTTCTGCTGCCCTAAACACAGAAAGATCAAGTGTTTACTTCACGGTTATAGCTCTCCCATGCCTCCATTATATAGTAAAATTTTTTGTGTAAATACAAAAAGAAAACTCAGATGTCAATCACCATCTTTAAGTACACAGAAACTCAACCACCACCAGTGGTTTCAAACAGCAGAACCAAAAGTGACCTCTGAGAAGATGACACGTCTTAGGTGAAAGTGCCACAGATGCTCGCCTCAGCCTCTCATCTACCGAATTCCTTGGCAAGGAGGCATTTTCAAATTCAGTTTAGGGCAATTCCTATAATTAGAGCAGCTGGTTAATTAAGAAAGTGGATCAAACTACTGTTAAATTAACCGTTTTCCCCCTTAGATGAAAGGTTTTGGTCAAATTATCAGTGGTTAAACTGCTTAATTAGCCAGTTGTTTTAATTACAAAATTTACAAGTTTGAAAGCCTCTGATTCCCAATAAGTTTAACTGATTCTTCCCCCCTGCTCAGTGGCATTAAGCCGAGTTTCCTGCTGTCACATTAACATTGCAGCCTCCTGAGAGAAAAGGCAACTCTTTTCACTGAAGAAGACACAAAACCCCAGGGTTTCAAAAGGAGGCTTTGAAAATCTTTCAGTTAGCACCATGATAGGATGTAATCACATATTGACTTCTCCCACATCATGCCTCTTTTCTTTGTATACGCCAGAGCCAACATCCTTGTTTAATAAACTGGGAACTAAACCCATCAATCCAAAATGGGGGTAAACAACTTCATTTTAATTATTTCTCCTTCAAAATTGGAACAAGCATTTTTAGCAAGGCTATGCAGGAGGGAAAGAGGAAAAAATTGGGGTAGGCCCAGTCAAGAATCTAATTACAGGATATTTTCTCCATTCAATAGACAGAAAAACCCTGAAGGGCAGATGCATCCCAGCACCTGGCAAAACAGTATGCGCTCAGTAAGTGTGTGTGTGTATATATATATATATATATATATATATATATATATATATATATATATTTTTTTTTTTTTTTTTTTTTTTTTAAGTTCTTGAGATATTTTACCAAGACAATCTGCAATGATTTGGCCCTGGCAGCTACCCATGTTTTTCAACATCTCTTTTCAAACTTCTTTCAGTTTTTCTAATTACACTGAACTACTCAGACTTGAAAGTACCATGTTTCTCTGACTCCACCTTTTCCCTCAAGCTGAAACAAGAGGACTCTGAGTTCCCTTCATTTAACCTCTTTAGACTTCTTTATATATATTTACTTCTGCCTTTCCAGGTATGTTTAAATCAGGAAGAAAAAAAAAGATGGTCACTACGATCAGGCCCTTGGAGAGAGCAGGTGGGATGGTACCCAGGGCCCACAGAGAGGGTATGATGCGTGAAGGTGGGAATGGGACACTGCTCCCTACTCTGCTTTTCTGAACATCATTATAATTCAATTTTGAAATTTCTGGCTTTGAAGATATCTCAAAGAATCCATTAAAAATGCCAACAAAGCTGTGTCCTTTCAAGTAGAATTATTTTGGCATGCTGATGTGGGGGATCAGAATTGGCCACCCCAAAATGCGTCTCTTTGGCTTGATTATTTTTAAGGAGAAAAGACTCTAAAGGAAACTTTGACCTTCCCCCTAACTCCCTAAAAGAATTCAAAGTAGAAGGCTTGTCCCAGGACAGGCCATCCGCACAGACAACTCTGTGTATTGGTAGACTGGGACGATCATTGCTAAGCCCATTTTTCTCTCTCTCAGGTCACATTGTCTACAGATGGTGCAGCAAACATTTGCTTGCCAAACATTTGCTTTTCCATCTCCACATAAATTGCCTTCCTCCCCTTTGAATTCCAGAACCACTACCCCAATATCCTCCTTTGTCTTTAGCTGAAGATGATATTAAGGTAGGGGCTTCTGCCATTTTAGCGAGTTATTCAGTTTTCCTGGGTTTCTCCCATGTATACATGTTATTAAACTTTGATTTTCTCCTGTTATTCTGTCTCATGTCAATTTAATTCCTAGGCCAGCCAGAAGGACCTGGAGGGAAGAGGAATAATTCTTCCACCCTACACTGACACTGGTGGGTTACCCTGGGCCTTGGAACCTTCTAGGCACTGGGATTCCCTCACCACAACTGAAAAATAGGCAAAGGAAAGTACAACTTGTCAGTAAATATATAAAAATATGTTCAACCAACTAGTAATCAAAGACATGCAAATTACAAATACAAGGAATGGCATTTTTAAACTTATAATATTAGCAAGTACTAAAAAAATAATAGTATGTTGATGAGTGTATAAAAAGGGATTCTCAAATACCAAAAAAGTATAAAATGGCACAATTTTTCTGGAGCGCACTTTGGTAATACATATGAATAGCTTTAAAAATGTGCATTTCCTTTGACCCAAGAGTTTGACTTTTAGAATGTACCCTAACTAACTAATCAGACAAGGTAGAAATGCTCATGCACAAGGATGCTTATCATAGTGTTGTTTACATTGCAACACGTTGGAGACAAGTTAAAGTTCTCCAGATAGGAAACTGTTTGAGTAAAGTGTGTTATTATCCTCCATTTCTCTTTTCAGAAAGATCCCTACTGGATCTCTTTCAACAGCATTAACATACCCTATTTGATTCCAGTTGTTTTTTTTTTTAAAGATTTTATTTTTTTCCTTTTTCTCCCCAAAGCCCCCCGGTACATAGCTGTATATTCTTCGTTGTGGGTCCTTCTAGTTGTGGCATGTGGGACGCTGCCTCAGCGTGGTTTGACGAGCAGCGCCATGTCCGCGCCCAGGATTCGAACCAACGAAACACTGGGCTGCCTGCAGCGGAGCGCGCGAACTTAACCACTGGGCCAGAGGGCAAGCCCCTGATTCCAGTTTTAAAAACAAAATAAAACAAAAAAGTACCCCATAATTAGGTAGCTGTCAGATACCAAAACCCAATAGTATTAAAACAGGTTGGTACTGGCATCAAATATACAGACAGATCAATGAAACAAAACAAGGCTAAAATAGTTCCAGATCTCTACAGAAACTTAGTATATCATAAAGGTGACATTCTCAAATCTACAGGAAAAAGATGTATGCTTCAATAAATGTTGAAACAACTGACTATTCATTTGGAGGGAAAAAACTGCACCCCTATCCCCTTCTAATTTCAGATGGACAACATATTTAAAGGAAAAAAAATATCAGAAGATAACATGAAGAATTTTAAAAAATACTCTTGGAGTAAAGAAGACCTTTCTAAGCATGAAACAAAATCTAGAAATCAAAGATTAATGAATTTAGCTGTATAAAAATTTAAAACTTCTATTCAGCAAAAACACAAAAACAAAGTTAAGGGATAGATGACTGGAAATAATACAAAGCACAGATGACAGGAAAATGTTAATTTCCTCAATATATAAAAACTATCTAAAAGGTTCTTACAAGTCAGAAAGGAAACAACCCAATAGAAAAATAGGCAAAAAATACAAACAGGCAGTTCACAAGGAAACAAATGGTCAATAAAAATATGACAAGATGACAAACTTTCTCAAGAAATGCAGATTAAAACAATGACACACAATTTTTCACCAGCAAAAAAATAAGATACTTTATAAAACCCAGTTTGGGCCAGAAAATAGAAATGTAAATTAATACAACTTCTCTGAAGGGCAATCTGACAATATTCACCAAAATGTTCAGCTCACAATCCCTTGACTCAGCAGTTTCAATTCCAGGAATTTATCTTACAAACGTACGGGAACAAGTTTACTAAGATGTATAAAAATGGTTGCCGCAGCATTTTTTGAAATAGCAAAAACTAAAAACAACCTAAATGTCCAGCTTTAAGATACAGTCATACACACACATAATATATATGTTCATATATGCATAAAACTTTCCTGAAAAATATACAAGAACTTGCTGTCAGTGCATAGCACTGGGGAGTAAGACTGGAAAATAGAAGAAAATTCAACTTCTCATCATACACTCTTTTGTACAGTTTAAATCTATTTTTACCATTTGCATCTATATGCATGCATTTAAAATTTTTAACAGTTGATAAATTAAGGGACAAGACCAAGGCTAGGGAATACAGGGGACTTGAACATAATCTTTTTTTTAATATACACACAAGGGGAAAAACAATGCAAGTCTAACAAAACGTTAATAATTGCCACATCTGGGTTTATTTGACATAGTACCGTCTTTACTTTTCTGTATGTTTTTATCTCTTGCAAAATTAAAAGTGTAATTGAGAGAAAAATAACCACTAAAAATAAACCTTTCCTTGACCCCCATAGCCCTCTCCAGCTCCTGCCAATTCTCTCTCCTCTCATTCAAAGTCAACTTCTTAAAAGCAATGTTTATAATAGCTTTCTCTAACTCCTGAACTCAAATTCACTCGTCAACTCAGTGGATTTCCACAACCAAACCCCACCCCACCACGACAGACATTATTCTCCCTAAGGTCACCAGTGACCTCTATGTTCCTAAAGCCAAGGAATGTTGTTAAGTTCATATCTTTCGTGATCTCTCAGCAGCACATAGTTGAAATGGTTAACCACTCTTTCCCACTTGAAACACTCTCCTTTTGGCCACCATGAAACTATACTAGCCTGGTTTTCTCCTAACACTTTGGCTTCCGTTTTTCAAGTTCATTAGCCATCTCTTTCACCCTCTAATTCCTCAGGGCCTGATCCATGGGCCTCTTCTCTACTTGTTCTTCTCAGTGGTCTCATTTTTTCCCATGGCTTCAATTAAAATGGACAATATAATGATTTTCAAATTTAAAGTTTCAACTCAGACCTATATTTTGAGCTCAAGATCAGTGTATCCAATGGGCTACTTAATATATCCTCCCCACAGGCACTCCAACTCAACATGTTCAAAACTAGACTCAGAATCTTCCCCTACAAATTGTTCCATTTAAGGGAATATATTAAAAATAATTATATAGATATTTAGATATAGACATTTATTTATAAATATATAAATAATATATATAAATAATATATAAGATATATAAATATATATTTATAATATATATTAAAATATACATATAAATACTTAGATATGCATAAAATCTAAAGATATAGATACTATACAGATATAGATATTACATATTTATTTATTTATTGTAGTAGGAACATGTTTACCATAGATTAAGTTAAAAAAGGCAGATTATAATGGAGTACATATTATTTGTCCCCATTACTGCATGACAAAAAAATACATATACCTAGAGAGAGAGAGAGAGAAATGCCTAGAAAAAGACCTAGTAGGATACACATCAAAATGTTAAGCAAAATCTCTGGATGGTAGGATTGTAGGTGATTTTTATTTTCTTCAGCTTCTTCATGTATGTGTGTGTTTTCTATATTCTTTAAAATGGATGCTTTTCACTTTTATGATTAGATATTCTTAGTGGTTTTTTTTTTTAATCTCCTGTTAGGATGCAATATGAAGTTCAAAGGATCAGTTATGAAGTTTTCTTGGTAAACTGTTTAACTTAAATCTAAGCTTTTAGATCTAACTTCCAGATTTTAGGAAGGAGGCAGAATAATATGTTATATAACACCACAAAGAAATAATCAGACAAATCAAGAAGGAAGGACATGCTATAAGACAAATGGCCGGCCTAATCAAAAAGTCACTGTTGTAGAAATAAAACAGTGGCAGAACTGTTCTATATTAAAGGTGACATAATAGTGAAATGCAAAGCACGAACCTTCGTTGGCTCTTGGTTATAATATAATAATACCCATAAAATATATTTTGGGAACAATTTAGGAAATGCATAGAATGTTAGATAATATTGGGACATTATTATTAATTTTCTTGAATGACATAATGGTGTTGCATATGGTTCTTGAACAGAATGTAAAGAATGTCTTTATTTCTAGAAATGCATGCTGAATATTTAGGGTGAAGTATCACAACATCTGACAGAGAAAGCTAACATAACGAAATGTTAGCAACAGCTGAATCTAAGTGGTGGGTATAGAAGTGTTCTTTAGGGGCCAGCTCTGTGGCCGAGTGGTTAAGTTCGTGCGCTCCACTGCAGTGGCCCAGGGTTTGGATCCTGGGAGCAGACATGGCACCGCTCGTCAGGCCACGTTGAGGCAGCATCCCATATCCCACAACTAGAAGGACCTGCAACTAGGATATACAACTATGTACCGGGGCGGGGGGGTTGGGAAATAAAGCAGTAGGAAAAAAAGAAGTGTTCTTTATATTATTCTTGGGGAAAAAATTATTTCTTACAACACTGTAAGCTTCCAAATGGCAAGGACTGTATCATCTTAATTTTGTACCCCCAGCACCTAAAACAGAGCCTGCTACAATAAATGTTTGTTGAGAAAATTAACAAATAAAAAGAAGCCCGTATTTTGAGATGCTGCGCTTTAGGCCTGGTAGAAATGGTGATTCTCTACATATAGCTGCTATCTTCTGAAATAATTAATGGAGGTAAAACCTCTTACATGCTGCCTGGTACATATTAGGCACTCAATAAATGTTAGTTCCCTTTCTTACTCCCATTCCTTTGCCTCTGATACTCTTTAGTCAAATGACAGATGTCATTAATATCCAACAGTTGCTTTGAAATTTGTCACATTAATAGGCAAAGCAAAAATGGCAAGTAATTGGGTTGAAACAGAGATTGAAATTCATTGAGTTAATCAGATTGAACGGACATTCATTTTGGATAAAATACTGAAAGAGAAGCCTTAGCCTGGTAGATGACGGACATGAAAGACAGCTCTGGAATAGTAGCAATAATAATTATAATAGCTAACTCTTTCGAGCACTTTATGCGTTTTATCTCACTGAATCTTCAAATCATTCACTGCAGTTTATAGCATAATTATCCCCATTTTTTTCAGTGAGGAAACCAAGCTATGGAGACACAGTCCAAGATGACAGAGCAAGTATGTGGCAGAGTTGGATTCCACACTTCCTCCAGAGCTCTTGCTCCTGACCACTCCTTCATGGTTTCACTGCTGTCCTGTTCCATGTGAGGGGCAGGACTTGGTCCCAGCCACTCTTCTTAAAGATATGCTAGGCATCCTTCCAGACAAAATTATTAGAGTGTTAGAGGATCACTTGAAGCAGTTAGACTACATCAGGAAATAACTGCTTACCTGCAGAACAGACAGGATTCTCTCCTGAAGTTCTGAACCTAAAAAGAGGGAGAAAGTATGTTGAATACAGTTAGAGACGCACATTTTATTTGTATAGTTACCAAAGCTATATGCTTCTCATTAAGGATATACCAATGCTAGATATTTCTTTAGTCCCTCCTTCCTTTCTTTATATAAACACTATTAAGTACCTACTATGTGCCAGACAATGTGCTAGGTCCTGAGGATGCAAAAGTAAGTAAAATATCTCTATCTATGGTCTAGTTGGGAGGGAGATATGTAGAGAAATGAGAGTCATTGGGGGGGAGGACAAAAGGGGTGATTAGGCTCGCATGTGAGGGGATGGACTATAATTAGTTTTTGGGTGGTGAACATGATGTAACCTACACAGAATTCAAAATATATTACACTGTACATCTGAAAGCTATATAATGTTATGATCCAATGTTACTGCAATTAAAAATATAATAATAAAAAGAAATAAATAATAAATAAAAAGAAATGCGAGCCACGATAGAGTGATCATCCAGAACAAAAACATGTACAAGATTTGATGGAACACCAAGGAAAATGTGGTCATTTCCACCACACAGGTGAAATTATTTGAGGTGAGTTTTAAGAAATGAAGAACTGTTCTCGATTATTTAGCCCTACGGGGAAAGCATTCTAGGCAGAGGTATGAAAGTGGTATATTTGGGGAAGGACAGGCAGCTGGACATGAGTGGCACTTAAGCAGCAGGGAAGGGGGCAGGGTAAAAGAGGTAATTGGGGTCCAGTTTATGAAGAACCTCGTACGCTGTGCTAAGGAGTTTGGTCTCTACTCTGTGGAGGCAGTGGGAAGCTTCTGGCAGAGTTTAAGCAAAGAAGTGAAATAATTAAGTTTAAGTCTTGGAAAGGTAACCCTGGCAGCAGGTGAGCAATGAATGGGAAAAGGTGAGACTGAGGCAAGAGAACCAGTGAGGTGGTTCTTGCAATAGCCTTGCGTTATTAGAACATGCTCAGGGAGGATGGAGAGGAAGGAACAGCAAAGAGAGCCAGACTGGATACAGAAGCCAAAGAACATGGAGGAAAATAAAATGGCTGTGTTCGGCTGACTAGGTAATCAGAGTATTTTAGTTCAGAAGCTTTAGAAGTTTACTTTTTTTTTTTTTTTTTTGAGGAAGATGAGCCCTGAGCTAACATCTGCCGCCAATCCTTCTCTTTTTGCCCATGAAGATTGGCCTGAGCTAACATCCTTGCCCATCTTCCTCTATTTTGTATGTGGGACGCCTACCACAGCACGGCTTACAAGCGGTGCATACATCCGCACCCGGGATTTGAACCGGCCAACCCTGGGCCACCAAAGCGGAACGTGTGAACTTAACCACCGTGCCACCGAGCCGGCCCAAGTTCAGAAGCTTTGAAACTAAACTGTGGAACAAGCTAGAGACAAGCAGATCTGTGATTAAAGGCTGACTCTACCGTTTCCAAACTGCAACCTTAGGCAAGTTGTTTTACATCTCTGTATCTTGGTTATCTCATCTTTAAAACACAGGTAATAATAGTATAACCTCATGGAACTGAAAGCCTATCCTAAACTCTCTGAGCCAGGTTCCTCTCTTGTAAAATGATGATATTTATATTTGTCCTGTAGTGTTTTTGTGAAGATTAAGGAGAACATGTAAAATACCTAGCATGGTGCCACAGTAGGTGCTTATTGAATAGCTGACTGACTAACGATGGAAAAACAGATTAAGATGGAAAGGGGGTGAAAGGAGAAAGGCTTCAACAAACGTAAAGGATTAAACAAATCATCCAGGCAGTGAGTGCCATGTGGTCCAGGAAGATATACAATTCATTGTTTTATATCATGTGGCTGCCACACATAAGACACTCAGTGAATATCTGCTGAACAGAGAAACATAAACTACTAAATGCTGTTCATTACCATCTAGAGAAAAACAATGGGAGGCAGCATACTGTACATGCAGAATGGTGAAAAAAAAACTTGGCTTTGAATCCTAACTCTAACTCATATTAGCTATGTCATCCTAGAGCAATCAATTAACCTCTCTGGACCTCAGTTATTTATGTATAAAATTGAGATAATATCACCTGTTTCACCAGGTCACTATGAGGATATATTCATCAAACAAATATTTATTAAATGCCTACTATGAGTCAGACACCATATGTGCCAGACACCATTTATATATATAAATTTATATAAATATATAACTATATGTATAATGCGTCAGATAGTGATACCCACTATGAAGAAAAATAAAGCAGGGTAAGGAAACAAAGATTGATAGAGGGGGGCTATTTTATATAAAATAGGGTAGTCAGGGAAGGCCTTTCTGATGAGATGACATTTGGGCACAAACCTGAATAAAGTAAAAGAACAAGCCATATGGATATCTGTGGGAAGAATGTGCAAAGATCCTGGAGTGGTAGAGTGCTTAGATCATCAAGGAATAGAAAGGGAGCCAGTGTGGCTAATGCTGAGTACGTAGTAGTATAGATTGAGGGAGCACAGTATATAAGCCTTGTAGGCCATGGTAAGAACTATAGATTTTATTGTGAGTGAGATGGACACCACTGGAGAGTTCTGAGAGAGGAATGATGTGAGCTAACATGATTTTATAAGAATCGCTCTGGTTTTAGTGCAAAGGATAGAATACAAAAGTAAAAGCAGGGAGACCAGTTAGGAGGCAGGATGAAGGTAGTAAAGAAGAGAAGAGGAGCTGCTCCCTAGCAGTTTAGCAAAACAGAAAGCATGAGACCTGAAACTGGAGGTGAGAAATGGTTTGATTATGTACATATTTCAAAAGTAGAGCTGACAGGATTTGCTAAGGAATTGTATGTAGAGTGAGAGAAATGACAGTGTCAAGGATGACTCCAAGGATTTTGGCCTGAGCAACTAGATGAATGGAGTTGTCATTTACTGAGAATGGGGAAGGAGCAAGCCGGTGGGGAGTTAATGCCTGAGATCCTTAGTAGACATGCTATTGGAGATGATGAAAGAAGAATGTTGTGATCTGCCTAGCAGAATGCAAATATCGGCTCTGTGTAATTGCTGTTATTAATGTCCTTACTGATGTGGATTAAGGCTGCCCCAGCTAGAGAAGCCCAAGGTGACCTGGCCTACATGCCAAACTATACGACCCAGTGGACTTTTTTTATGGTATAAATTAGGACTGCCCCAGGGAGAGAAGCCTGGGGCATCCTCACCTGCATGCCGATCTATATGGCCAGATTCGTATCTAAAGTTATATGACCGCACAATAACCAGACCCCATCTGCACTGAAATCATTTAATGACTTTTTACATCATCTTTTTCTTTTTCTTTTTTTTCCAGTAAAAATAAGTCACATACCCATGCCTTATAAAATTAGCCCTAACCCTCAACTCGGGGCAGCAGCAGGAGCTCTGACTGCTCGTGGGTCTTGTCCCCACGCACCAGCTCTGCCTGCCCATGGGTCCTGTCCCCATGCCAGCGGGGGCAGCAGCAGGAGCTCTGACTGCCCGTGGGTCCTGTCCCCACGCACCAGCTCTGACTGCCCATGGGTCCTGTCCCCATGCGGCAGCAGCAGGAGCTCTGACTGCCCGTGGGTCTTGTCCCCACACACCAGCTCTGCCTGCCCATGGGTCCTGTCCCCATGCCAGCGGGGGCAGCAGCAGCGGCAGCAGCAGGAGCTCTGACTGCCCGTGGGTCTTGTCCCCACACACCAGCTCTGCCTGCCCATGGGTCCTGTCCCCATGCCAGCGGGGGCAGCAGCAGCGGCAGCAGCAGGAGCTCTGACCGCCCGTGGGTCCTGTCCCCAGGCACCAGCTCTGCCTGCCCATGGGTCCTGTCCCCATGCCAGCAGGGGCAGCAGCAGCTGCTCTGCCTATCCATGGGCCCTGTCCCCATGCCAGTGGGGGCAGCAGAAGCGGCGGCAGCAGAAGCTCTTACTGCCCATGGGTCCTGTCCCCATGCTATTCTACACTATTCTCTAAATAAAAGAGCACTACTGCCAGATCTTGAGAGTCTAAGAAATCTTTCTTTAGACTCCTTGGCTCACCGACCCCGCATCACTTACCTTAAGAGGGAAAAGGCTTGCGTAAAAATGATGTTGTTCCTCAGACACAGCACCTACAGCAAAACAGCCATGTTAGAACAATCTTAAGCATTCACAGATCTCCAAGCACCTCTTCACAAAGAGGCTAGAAACCCACAGTACACAAACCAAAAAGGACTCAAACACTCTTATCTAGCAAGGAAGCTGTCCTACAGTTAATCAGTTAATACCAAACATGCCAGCAAACCAAGGTCATCTTCTTTCTTATTTTACCCACTACAGAAAATGCTCAAAAAACAAAAGCTTCCCTTCCATGCTGCTTTTTTTTTTTTTTTTTTTTTTTTTACCCTATTTCCTCTTTCCAGTTTGACCTATTTGTTCTACTATCAATCAACACCTATTAGGCATCTGCCAAGTAGAGGTACCAGGTGAGGGACTTTCTTAACTGTTCCCTAATTCTCAAAACCCTGCAAGGCAATTCTACCGCTGAGGTGACTGAAGACCCATAGAAGTTATATTCCAGGAAATTATAGCTAAGTGGCTAAGAGGGCTGTTTCACTTCAAAGGCAATGCCTTTCTCAATAACGCCTTTCTCAATGTCTTTCTCAATAATAATAACAATGATACCAACATCAACAAAACAATAATAATGAGAGGAGGCAGTTGCAGGGGCAGCTTCCCCTCCTAAGCTTCCCCCCAACCCAGTTATTTCACTCTCACTCTGCCCTGGGGCCACCCAGCCAAAAGGTCAGTGGTGTAGCTTTACTAAGGGCACGTTTAACACAGGAAGTCTTTTTACAAAGTAACTAGATGATAAATACTAAATGTCCTTAAGGTCCCATAACATAAAGAGAAAATCCTGTCCACTATGGGTAACAATTTCAATTGTTGCAACATATATATGTTAGAGGCTATTATGTAGAAACAAGGAAAAGTCTGAGAAGCTATCACAGACAAGAGGAGCCTAAGGAGACAAGACGTCTAAACATAATATAACATCCTGGAGGGGATCTTATAACAGAAAAAGGACATTACATTAAAAAAATGAAAGAAATATGAATAAAGTTTGGACTTTAATAATAATATATCAATATCGGTTCATTATTATGAAAAAATGCACCATATTAATGTAAGATAATAAGAGGACATATGGGAATTCTTTGTACTATCTTTGCAACTCTCTTGTAATTCTAAAACTATTCTAAAATAGTTTATTTTTAAAAAGCCTTTTATGTGCCAGCTACTGTGCTGAATATTAAAGGAAATATAAAAACAAAATGTAACAACATGGATAAACTTTGAAAACATTATGCTAAGTGAAAGAAGCCAGTCACAAAGGGCCAAATATTGTGAAATACCCAGACTAGGCAAATCTATAGAGAAAGAAAGTAGATTAGTGGTTGCCTAGGGCTGGAGGGTCTGGGGAGCTGGGGATGATAGCTAAGGGACATGGGGTTTCTTTTTGGGGTGATGAAAATGTTCTAAAATTGATTGTAGTGATGGTTGCACAACTATGAACATATTAAAAGCCACTGAATAGTACACTTTAAATGGGTGAATTGTACAGTATATGAATTGTATCTCAATAAAGCTATTAAAAAATGTAAGCAGAATCCCCGTCTTATAGGAGTTTGAATGGCTGGAGATATGAACATATATTTGCATTAAACAGCTGAGCAACACAGCAAGTATTATAAGATTAAGTCAGGGGCTGGCCCTGTGGCCGAGTGGTTAAGTTCTCGCACTCCGCTTCAGCGGCCCGGGGTTTCGCCAGTTCAAATCCTGGGCACGGACATGGCACCGCTCGTCAGGCCACGCTGAGTCAGCATCCCACATGCCACAACTAGAAAGACCCACAACTAAAAAATATATATACAACTATGTACCAGGGGGTTTTGGAGAGAAAGGAAAAATAAAATCTTTAAAAAAAAAAAAAGAAGATTAAGTCAAAATAGACAGTATGAACAACAAGCACCTCTGGCAGGAAAGCCAGGTGGAGATGGCCAGCAGGAGAAGGTTTGAGCTTTTAGGGTGTAGTGACATTGCTGAGAATCTGCTCAGTCATGAACCTTCTCCCCAGACAAATACATATCGGCATGGATATCCAAAAGTTTACATACTACTTCAAGAGATTCACTGAAACTCTTAAGATCACCCATAGACTACTATACTAAACCAAGAGGTCCTCAGGGGCAAGGGCCATGTCATATTCCTCTCAGGCACATTGTAGACGTTGTCAATCAAAGTTTGTTTTGATGAATAAATAAATGATTAGAAAGAAGTAAATTAGTGATAATCATTGTTACCATTTATTACCACCCACATCTATTTTGTTCAGTTACCTACCATGTGTTTAAATCATAATTCCCTTACAGGATAAGTATTATTATCCCATTTTACAGTTGAGGAAACTGAGATTAAGTAACTTACCCAAAGTCAAACAGCTACTATAAGAACTAGTATAGGATCTTAGGTTTCTCTCTAAAGCCCATAATTTCCCCACTATTTTACACCCTCTCTCACATAAATGAATGTGTTAATGTTTAGGAAATCAAGGGGAAAAATGATCAAATTTAGGAAAAGTCTCCCAGAGAATGTGAGGTCATGAAGATTTGGAAGGATATGAATAGAAAGAAGGAAGGGCAAAGTGCATAGACGATTCTAAAAATCACAATTAAAGCAGATACTAATATAATACTTTGTAAAGTATGTGTGCAATATGCTTAACCTAACATTGGCCAGCATAAAAGAATAGGCAACTGGGAGCCCTGGGAGACAGGAGCTCCGGGCAGCTTCCTCCACCACTGGCCACCATACCTTGCCTAGTAATTCTCCTCTCTGGAGTTAGAGCAGATGACTCAAAGGTCCCTCTAGGCCCAAGATCTATCAACCAAGACAAACAGAATAGAAATCAGAGTGAACAGAATGTATTCTTAAATGGGTCACTTCATACAGAAGAGGTATGGATGGGAAGAAAAATCTAGACGAGACTGATTTTTCCTCACTTTAATTGTTCCGATTTCTGAGGCTCTACAACAGCTAGGAATTTAATTATCTAAAACCGAGGCTTAAGGGTTGGCAACTTTCTGGAAGACATTCAAATTGTGGTGCGAACTCTCCCTCTCAGCTCTGGGAAACGTGCTTCCTCTCCCCTGCAATGCTCGGCATTATTTAGCAGGACAAAAGTAATCTATTTTGGGACTGTATCCACAAATACCCCCTCCCCACAGTCAGCAAATGAGGAGCAGCTCCAGCTCTGGTGCAAATGAAAGAGGAGGGCTGTGATGCTAGTGAATGAATGAATGAGGACACAGCTGCTGCAGTGGATTACAAAAATACTTGTCCCACGAGCTAGGCAGCCAGGAATTGAGAAAGGCCTGAATAGCAACCTGACAACTGAAGTCACAGGGCAAAATCTATAGTGTGTGAGGAGTTTCGGACACCAAGGCCCTAGGGTGGGTGGTGACAGTGGTGAGTCAGGGGCCCGTGAGACAAACAACTGAGAGCTGTTTTATGAATATTAACAGAATATATTTGTATATTAACAAATATTACTTAAAATAGCATTGTTATTATCACTTATTGAGTACATCCTTTGTGCTAAGCACTTTACATGTACTATTTCAATTAATATTTACACCAGTCCTCTGACTGAAACATTATGAGATAATTGCCGCCATTGTATAGAGGAAAAAACACCAGCTTAGGTAAATTGCCCAGTTGGTAAGAGGTGCCAGGAATTCAAAGCCAAGTCTGACTGAACTCAAAGGCCATCTTTTCCATTCTGCCACACTGCCTTGCAAAAGAGTAATACCAATTTATATTAGTGAAACTCATATGGTAATAAAAATAGCCTTAATAATCGTACCTTTCTTGAGCACCTGCTATATGCCAAACATCATTTCCTTCAATCTACAACCGTTCTGTGTGGTAGATATTTCTACCTCCATTTACTGTGAGGAAACCAAAGCACAGATGGGTGAATTAATATGTCCAACGCACAGAGCTAATAAGTGGTGTTCTAGCTGACCTTTTCCTAAGTTTTTTCAAAATTGCTTTTGTTTGTAGTTTTTCCTTTGGCCATTCTCTCCTAAATATACTGAATAGGTTGACTGTCAAAGTCTGTCTTTGCACGGAGTCTTTACAGCAGTTAGGAGCCCAGGTTATAGGTTCACACAGACCTGGGTTTGACTATCAGCACTTCTATTTTACTAGCTGTATGATCTCTGGCAAACCACTGAAGAAATACTTGGCCTCACATTCAGTATGATTTCATTTATAAGAAATGGCCACAGCAGACAAATCCATAGAGACAGAAAGTAGCTAAGTGGTTATCAGGGGATGAGCAGAGTAGGGAATGACGAGTGACTGCTTATCGGGTGCAGGGTTTCTTTTTGGAGTGATGAAAAAGTTCTGGAATTAGATAGTTGTGATGGCTGAACAACTTTGTGAATAAACTAAAAACCACTGCACTGTCCACTATCGAGGGGTGAATGTTATGGTATATGAATTATATCTCAATTTTTTAAAAAAGAAGTGAAAGAAATATCTGGCTTCACACTATAAGTGCTGGATGGCACTTCCAGGCCACTGCTGAGCTCTGTTAAGCCCAATTCCCTAACTTCCTCCAGGCCTAAATTCAGTTAGGTTTCTTTGTGTGTTTTTGGTGAAGAAGATTGTCCCTGAGCCAACGTCTGTGCCAGTCTTCCTCCACTTTGTTTGTGGGATGCCGCCACATAATGGCTTGATGAGTGGCGTAGGTCCATACCCAGGATCCAAACCCACAAACCCTGGGCCGCAGAAGCAGAGAGTGCAAACTTAACCACTACACTGGTGCCTAAATTCAGTTTTAAAATACCTCTGGTTACCTGAAATGTAAATCCAATGCCTGACCATCTCCCCAGCTCTCATCCCCATACTTCTCTACACACTCTCTCTCGATCCAAGCCCCACTGCTTCTCTCCCTCCCAACTTCCTCTGGGCCCTCTGGAACTCTGAGCGTGTTCTCATTTCAGAGCCTTTGCACATGCTCTCACTGTTTAAATTCTATCATTCTTCTTTTCTTTTGAGGAAGATTAGCCCTGAGCTAACTGCTACCAATCCTCCTCTTTTTGCTGAGGAAGACTGGCCCTGAGCTAACATCTGTGCCCATCTTCCCCTACTTTATATGTGGGACACCTACCACAGCATGGCTTGCTGAGTGGGATCTGAACCGGTGAACCCCAGATCGCCAAAGCCGAACGTGCGCACTTAACTGCTGCACCACCAGGCTGGACCCTAAATTCTATCATTCTTTTAGTCATGGAACATCCTCAAGAAAACTTTCTGACTGCTCAGACTTTATACACTCATATAGCACCCAGAATCTTTCTTTTGTGGCATTTACCACAATTAGTTAACTATTTATATGTTTAAGTCATCTGTATCTTTTGCTAGGAATATGATCTCCATGAAGACAGGAAACTGCTACATTTCAGCATCTAGCATACTCCCTGGCACAGAGAAGCAGCTCAATAAATACTTGCTGATTGAATTAATAAACCCTTCCAAACCTCACTTCCTTATCCCTAAAGACGTTATAAAAAACTTACCTCATAGAGTTGTTGATCTGATTAAATTAGATAAGATATGAAAAGGGCTTAGCAAGTGCAAGGAACATTGTTAATGGTCAAATTGGTAGGAGTGATGATAACGGGGGTGATTGTTCAGCTCCTCATTTACTAAACGATATGTACTTTAGTGTGTGACAGATGCCGAAGATAAAACCACAAACAACATAGAAAAATGTCCCTGTGCTTCAGAATTTACAGTCTCACAGTAACCAGGAAACAGCCAACTTCTTGACCATTTTCCCGGGCTTTTGGACTCCCTTTCTAGGCACCCTGAAATTTGTCTGCTCCAAATTTCATATCTTCTTATGTTCTCCTAATTCATGTCTCTTAGCTTGTCATTTGCTTCAATCCTCGCTGCTATTTGTTCATATGAACTCTGCTCCATATGAGACCAATCCCCAAGGTTGCTCCTTCTGGGCTGGGGAGACTCAATCTGGCACACATTTTGTGATCACCACCCCTCCCCTAACCATATCCTTCTGGTTCAGGAGTATGGTAATCCTGAGAGATGAACGGTAACCTCAGGGTGAGTGACATCCAGACCTGAGCTTGACACTCCAGGCCCATCCATTTTCTGTGCAAAGTAACTGAGCAGGTGAGCCACCCATTCCCTGGTGCATTCTGACTTCCACAGACACGATCCTGCCACCTTAAACAATCAATACATTTTCTGGGGGTCTTGGGAATATCAGCATTAGTGTCCTAATTGGATCTACCCTGCTCTACCACTTCTGTTGACCAAAAGATGTGTGTGATTCCACCCAGTTTTATTCCAGTAAAGCTGGCTTTCTCACTCATCTAAAATTTGAGATGACTATAAGCTAAAAACTTCTTAGGGTCCCAAGGAAAGAGCAATGAGCTAAGAGTTTGAAGTTCTAGTCCCAGCTCCACCATGTACTTACCATGTAATGTCAACATTTGTTCATTTACTTATTCATTCAATATTTATCAGGTACCTACTTTAGGCCAAGCACACTGTAGGCTGGGCACATACAGACATGAAGAAAATACAGTTGACTACCCTCAGATCTTTCTAGTGAGGAAAGCAGATGTACAAATTATTTATTACATTGCAATGTGAGATCAGTATAATGGGCTGTATAGATCACAAAGAAGAGAAGGACTGACATCTAGGAAGGTCAAGGAAAGTTTTCATTCCTCATTTCACAGATGAAGAAAACGTAGATTTTATCAAATTAGGGAGATGTGAAATACTGAGAAACGGAAAGGCAGTGGGGTCTTAGGAGGGGTAGAAAATCTAGGCTCCAGTCTCAGTATTAAGCACTTAAGAAGTAGGCAAGGCATTCATTCATTCAGGCATTCAGTAGAACATTTGAGAACCTATTATGTATCAGACATTGTGCCAGTAGCTTCCATTTCCTCATCTGTTGTGCCTGCCAGGATTATCTCATAATATTGTGAAGATCAAATGAAATTATGCAAATGAAAGTAGTTTATTAACTGTAGAATAATATCAATATATCTACTTGTATAGTCTTTCACACCTTACAAAGTACTCTTACTTCCATTATCTTCCATAATCTTTACAACAACTCCATATGGTGGGCATCATCATCTGCATTTTACAGATATGAAACTGAAGCACAAAGAGGTCAAATACCCCACCTAAGGTCGTATAGCTAGCAAGAGATAGAACCCAGGTCTGATGCAAATGCCATGGTTTTTCCTTATAAGTGTAAAATATTAACTAACACTTCCAGACAGGCTGACACAAGGATGGTCACAAGACTGCATATGATTAGGTGCCAAAAGATAATACCAGCTAGGAGTCCAGAAAATAAACAGGCACTTTAGACAGAGTGGTCAGAAAGGTTTTATGGAAAAGATGAGAACTGAGCTGTGTCTTGAAGGATGGAGCACTGGAATAGGTGATGAGAAGGGTGAGGGCACTCCAAGTGAGAAGTCTCCACAGATGAAGGATCAGGAATTCAGTATTTGTTAAGTCAAGAAGAGACTCTCTGGCCAAAGCCGCAGGGCAGAAAGGAAGAGTAAAGTCAGCAGCAAAGGAGTCTGAAAGGGAACAGTACCATCAGACGTGTAGGGCCCTCTCTGCCCTTGTATGTTTAGGTGATGGACTATTGACAGACTTCCATAGGCTCTCCTGGAGTATACAATGGTGGAAAACAGTATTCCTTGAAATATGATCCCTCTCATTCAGCATTCCTCAGAATCAGGGCAAAGAGAGCAGGAGAGTGGAGTCATGGATCAATCTGACCATCTTTAACAACGGAATTTCAGAACTTTGATTTTTTTTTTCTATTATCATTTCACCAGATCTAGCCAAATTCTCACAATTTGGCTATGATGAACAACAGTGAGTTATTTCATAAAGGATGAAGTGAGGTTGGGCCCTTAAAAAAACACATCTAGAGACAGTCGGGGCTGCCCCAAGGTAAATACTAGTAGGACCATGAGCAGCAATGATCATGCTGATCTATGCAGCATGGAGACATAGTCTGTACAATTAATGCCTAAAATAAAATTTTAACATAAACTGCTAAAAATAAGATTATTCTAAATAGCATGATACAACCGGAAGAGCATAACTGAAATCAGTTAACTCTGTTCAGAGGACAAGGGAAGGCCAAAGAACGCATTTATGGTGGTTCACACGGTTTTACTGTGGTTACTTAAGCTTCTGTAAGTAAATATGAAGTTTATTATTACCCTTCCTTTATCGTCAAGCAGCCTCCCAGCCCAATCAGTTCAGCAAGTCAAAATGGTTTTCTTCGAAGAAATTCCGTAAGTTAACGACAATGCAAAAATGAAATGACCTAGTCAAGGTCATTCAAGTTATCTGGACCCATCCCAGCCTCGTGATTCTCATTGTGGCTCCGTTCTCTTTCCAGGCCAAAGGGCGGCGAGAGAAGCGAGCGCAGGGGGCGTGGCGCGCGGGTCAGCGCGAGCGAGGACGCCCGGCGCGGAGAGGAGGGAGCGCCTTTGACTAAAAGGCGCCGCGTGTGCTGCCGGGAAGAGCCGTGTTCTCGCCAGAGCCTCATACCCGGATGTCCGCAGAGGCGGCAATAGCCGCGCGGCCGCCTCCCACCTCTGCGCTCCCTACCACGTCCCCCGCGCCCAGCGTGAGTGGGACCTACGTTACCTTTTCTAGAGCTCCGTTCATCCTTTTGCTGCAGCCTGTAATTGTGGAAGCTGAGGACTGCCCCAAGCAGCTGCGATCCCTGGGCGTCTGACAACACTGACGGAACGGCCTCGATCGCGTCCAGTAATGATATCCGACCGAGACTCACTCAACTCCCGCAGCATCTTGGTTCCGGCAGCTTCTAAGGCTGTCTAGAAATGCCCCCAGACTCCGCCCTCACTACAGCTCGAGTGTCACCTTCACTGCTGTTTCTCCAGGCAGAATTAATTGCCATCTCTTTGTTGCCCCAATACTTTGCACATAATTCTGCCATTTCATCGACCATATCATGTATTAATTATTTGTTACTCTTTCCCATATTTGTGGCTTCCTCAAGAACTGAGATCCTGTCTGATTAATTCATTCCACTGTCTAGCACAGGACGTGATCTGACTTCTAACTTCGATTTAAAAGCTAAATGACCCTAAGAGAACCTTCCTGACATTCAACTGCCTCATAATAATTGGTAATAACTACCTTATATTGCGCGATCACTCTATGCAATGCATTGTGCTCAGAGCATCACTTAATTTATTCCTTATAACAAGCCTGTTAGTGAGATATTATCACTCGATTTTACATATAAGGATATTGCAAGAGGTTAAAACACTTGTCCGGGGCCAACCTACCGAGGCAGAACTGAGTTTCAAACTCAGTCTCTATGCAAAGTGTTTTCGTCATGACACATCCCTTCTCACATGAGATAAAGGTCACTGCACACATTCGTTTACTTACCTTACACACATCAACCTTTTACTTAGCATGACTTTGTGCCAGTCCTTTGATTGAACCCTGGGAACATGGAGATGAATATTACATGGTCCCTTCCCTTAAGTGACTCATAGAAGATTGCATCAAACTAAAAGCCTTCTGTGCAACAAAAGAAACAATCAACAGAGAGAAGAGACAACCTACAGAATGGCAGAAAGTATTTGCAAATCATTCATCTGATATCCAAATATCCAAAATATATAAGGAACTCAATTCAATAGCAAGAAAACAACCCAATTTAAAAGTGGGCAAAGGTCCTGAATAGACATTTCTCAAAAGAAGACATACAAATGGCCAACAAGTATATGAAAAGATGTTCAACATTGCTACTCATCAGGGAAATGCAAAACAAAACCACAATGAGATATCACCTCACACTTGTTAGAATGGCTATTATCAAAAAGGCAAAAGATAACAAGTGTTGGCAAGGACGTAGAAAAAAGGGAACACTTGCGTACTGTTGGTGGGAATGTAAATTGGTACAGCCATTATGGAAAACAGTATAAACAGTATATATACATAATGGAATATTACACCAGACTTTAAAAAAAAGGAAATCCTGTCATTTGTGACAACATAGATGAACCTGTAGGACATAATGCTAAATGAAATAAGTCAGGCACAGAAAGACAAATACTCCGTGATCTCATTTATATGTGGAATCTAAAATAGTCGAACTGATAGAAGCGGAGTATATAATGGTGGTAACCAAGGGTTGGGGCGAGAGGCTGGGGAGGATGAGATGTTGGTCAAAGGATACAAAGTTCCAGTTATGTAGGATGAATAAATCTAGAGATCTACTGTACAGCATGATGATTATAGTTAATAATAGTGTATTGAGTATTGGAAATATGCTAAGACAGTAGATTTTAGGTGCTCTCATCACACACAAGAAACGTAACTATGTGAGGAGATATGTTAACTAGTTTGACTGTAGTAATCATTTCACTATGTATATGTATATCAAACCATCCTATTAGACACTTTAAATATATACAGTTTTTTTTAAGTGGCTCATAGGGACTAGTAGGGAGATCAAGTTATAAGCAGACAGTTATAAAGTATGAGGAATTCCAAATACAGAGATATAAACTCTGTGTATGACAGGAGTACATGGTCACATAAAATCAACATCAAGTGAAATAACAAATGTGCAATTATTTTTATTGTCGCCATTATTATTATTGCTGCTGCTACTGTTTTTGTTATTATTGTTCTAAGCAAGGAAAAGGTGTAACAACTGGTAAATATGAATGGGGCTTCAACAATAGGGAGTTTACTTTGTTGTCAGAAACTCTACCAGGATCCCTTATCCTATTGTTTTATCAATCCCTTCTATGATGAAATTCCAAAGAACAAAGGGCTATGTTGGTAAATCTATGTCCCCCAAAAGTAGCATTTAACTCCTTTGGGGTAGAGTTGCTAAGAGACCATTTAAAGAGACAAATTCACAGTTAAGTGATGCACTGTGCATAATACATTGCACGTAGTGGTCACTCAGTAAAACATACTCATTATCAATTATTATGAGACAACTGAATGTCAGAAAAGTTCACTTAGCTTCAATCAGCTTATAAATCGAGGTTAGAAGTCAGATCGCTGTGTCCTGTGCTAGACCCTGGAATGAATCAATCAGACAGGATCTCAGTCCTTGAGGAACCGACAACTGAATATGGGAAAGAGATAGTAACAAATAATTAACACATGGTAGATGAAATAGCAGAATCGTATGCAAAGTTCTGGGGCAACAAGAGATGACAATTTATTCTGCCTGGAGAAATAGCAGACAAGTCACACCTCCTCCACCACAGTGACTGGTTATTGCCTGCAAGGGTATCTAAAAGCTGCTGGGATTTTAGGAGTGAATTTTTAAATAGGAAAAAAACATCTATAAAGTTCTTAGATTGTGCCGGGTCAGCTTGTTTCAGGTGTATAGCTTCATTCAATCTTCCCTATAACCTTGTGAAGCTCAGAATCATTACAATTATTTCATAGATGAGGAACAGAGGCACCAAGAAGTTACCTGGTTGACATAAGTCACATTGTAAGTGATGAGCTGTCTGATTTCAGCACCTGCGCTCCATCTGCTCCATAGGACTTTGTCTATAGGTTGCCAAAAGGGCAGGTTGCTAGGCCAGGGAGTTTCTTTCCTTGTTTAGTCCAGGTAAATACAATCTGGTGAGATACAAATTGCATCTTTGTGTTGTTCATACACTCTGAGGAGGGAGCAAGCTGAAAGGAAGGAGCAAAAGAAGGAAGAAGGAGACAATTAGTTCTGTGTATCAAAGTACAAGGATTCCCAAAACAACTAGAATACTTTAAAAGGTCAGGCATCTAGCACCCAAAAGGGAGGTGAAGTCAGCATATATTGTTGTAAAGATACCTGAGCAATATTCATGAATGTCTTGGATTGGATGTTATTGTTGCCAAGCTCTGCTGATGATATCATGTGTGATAAAGGAATATAAACTTCCTAAGCTTCCCAGAAGGACGTTTTCATACAATGTGACCAGAAATCCTTGTGTATCCGTTATTCTTTAGTTTCTCTGACTTATTTTTCCCCCAGCTTCTAAAAACTAAGACTCTGTTGGGGAATCCAAGACAGCTCAACACAGGGCAATGTCCAAGTACCAAGGCTCCTGCCTTCTTGCTTCATCTTTTTATAGACTATGAGCTGCCCAAGGTAGAAGATGTACCTTACTTATCTTCGTATCTTCAGCATCTAGTCCAGGGCCTGGACCATGGTAATATGCACCTGGTGAACTGAACTGAAAGCTTCTTCTTCTTTCTCTTTTTTCTCCTACCCATGACTCATCTCTACAATGGCATTTCTTGTCTGCCCTTTCACAAGTGGCATCGTAGAGACATAAGGATAGGAATATGGGCTCAGATCCAATCCTGCCTCTACCCATTACACACTGTGTAGTTTTGAAAAAGAGAGAGTGGTGAATGTTTGGGGGACTTCAAGTTTGGTCGAAATGTAGATATAGAGAAAAAAGTGATGAGAAAAGAGACTAGAGAGGCAGAATAGAGTCAAATTTTTAAATTCCAGGCCAAAGGGTTTGGGAGGCTTTGACCAGTCAGGAAGCAGTGAGGAGCGGAATAGTGGAGGAGAGAATGGAGCCAAGGAGTCCAGCCAGAAGACTATGGGAGTAATTTAAGTGAGAAAGAGGAGGGCCTAAGTTAAGGCACTGATAAAAATGGAGAGGAATCAGTATGAGAGATTTTAAGGACGTATAATGGGCAGGATTTGGTGACTGGTTAAATATGGGAAGTAAAGACCATTTTCAGTTATAATCTAAGGTGGTATTGGTCTGAGTATCAGTCTACAAATAGGTGGCAGATAAGCCAGTTTCCCATTCTCCCAGGCACATGACCTGTTCCTGCCCCTCTCTTTAATTCCCAGAAGTACCTTTGGCCATCAGCATAGAGTGGGAAATAGATTGAGGCTCACCAAATCCTTCCTGACCTCCCCAGTGGGAGAAATAGAAGAAAAGGGGTGGAATATTTGAATGCCACCTGTAAAGGCTGCCTGAAGTAAATCCTTTCGGCCTAAATTCTGGATAGTTTTGCCTTCGTGATGAGTGTATGTTGGAAGAGAGGCAGTGAAGACAGTAGGGCTAAGGAAGACAGAACCAAATAACAATTTGTGATCACTTAACTTTAAAAATGATTTGTGGGGCCAGCCCTGTGGCCAAGTGGTTAAAGGTTCGGCACACTCTGCTTTGGTGACCCAGGTTCTCAGGTTCAGATCCTTGCTGCAGACCTACCCCACTGTCAACCATGCTGTGGCGGTGACCCACATGCGAAAAATAGAGGAAGATTGGCACACATGTTAGCTCAGAGGTAGTCTTCCTCAAGCAAAAAAGGGAAGATTGGCAACAGATGTTAGCTTAGGGCAAATCTTCCTCAACAAAACAAAACAAAACAAAACAAAAGACTTGCAAATCCCTCTCTCCCTCTCCTCCATGCCATTCTTTTTTTTGAGGATGATTAGCCCTGAGCTAACATCTGCCACCAATTCTCCTCTTTTTGGTGAGGAAGACTGGCCCTGAGCTAACATCTGTGCCCATCTTCCTCTACTTTATATGTGGGACACCTACTACAGCATGGCTTGCCAAGCGGTGCCATGTCCTCACCCGGGATCTGAACCGGTGAACCCCGGGCTACCGAAGCAGAACATGCGAACTTAACCACTGAGCCACTAGCCCAGCCCCTGCAAGCCGTTCTTAATGCTGCCATCCGAGTGATATTTCCGAACACAAATATGACCATGTCACTTCCCTGCCCAAAGACATTTTATGCTCCCTACACGATGCCTATAGCAGTGCTGTCCAATAGAACTTTCTGCAAATGTGTAAATGTTCTGTATCTGCTCTGTCTAATCTGGTAGCTACCAAACACAAGTAGCTATTGAGCACTTGAAATGTGACTATCGCAACCTAGGAATTGGATTATAACTTACTTTAATTTTAATTAATTTAAAAGTAAATAGCCACATGTGGCTGGTGTCTCTCTATAATAGCCTATAGGAGCAGGTCCAAACTCCTGAATACGACAAACCGGGTTCTTCACACTCCAGCTCCTGCCCACTTATCTAAACATCTTTCCTACCCTTTTCAACACAAATATTACTCCCCAGTCAAAATAAATTTCTATGATTCTTCAATCATAATATACTCTATTACACCTCCCTGCCTTCATACCTGCAATTTCCTCTGCTGAAATGACGTTCACCTGGAAAACTCTTTCTCCTCTTTCAAGACACAAGTCAAATGTTACCTTTCCTTTTAGCCTCTTGTATCCATTTCACAGGAATGGTATGGCCTCTCCACGGTACTCGCACAGCCTATTTTTCATGCCCTCAACTATTGTAACTATTTGTCCATGTGTATATCTTTCCCAATATATTGGGAGCATTTTTAAAGGAGTATTCTTTTTTTCCACCTCAAAGATTACCACATATGTTATTGTGTTTATTGTTTTGTTCTTTCCAAACCACTTCCATGAACATTATGCAATCTTACCAAAGGTAGGATGATGGGTATGTTTTCTCAGTCTGTAGATGACAAAACTGAAAGGAAGAAGAAAAGTGGCTTGCCTAAGCTTAAAAAGCTTGTACATGACAAAAACAGAGTAACAACAATTAATTTTTAGCTCTGAAAGTCCCCTCTGTGGTCAAGAACAGCAAAAGCAAACTAGAAGCTCTGAGATCCTCCCATTGCCAACCCTAATCCTCAAACCAACATTTGGTGAATTGATACTTAGATAGCACAGGTGAATTTGGGCCACAAGCAACCTAACTGAGGAAGTAACAATGAAGCCAGTCATTTCCCAGGTAATAATGGAGGCTAAATGCAATGGAGCACCAACTTCTTCTTCAGCCCTATACATTTCTCCTCCCCCTCCAGACAGATGTCAACCGATTTTTGTCCACTTCATCTTTTACTTAGTCCTGTGCAGCAGATTCTTAAAGGCATATTCTTCATTTTTCTTTGTATCCCCAGCATTTGGCACAGGTCATAGAACATAATGAGGCTCCAATAAATGTTGAATGAAATAATGAATGAGTGAATATATCAGCATTCCTAGATGTAATTATGGATCTTAGATTTCCCCAAGATCTTGAAGCACAAAAAATAAGGATGGAAGAACTTTGCCTTTCTGGCTTTATTTTTACAAGCCAGCCTTCTTTAAAAGCTTTAAAAAAAAAAAAAAAAAAAACTGCTCTAGTTCTCAGCACAGCCACATCAGAGAAAGCCTTAGGGAACAAGAGAGAATAAAGGGAGGCCCTTCAGAAGAATATGTCTGAGCTCAGGTTAAACTTCCTTCAAAGTAATAATTCTGTGGTACCTATTATAAAAAGTTCCCCAAGGGTGCCAAATAGCTCTAATTTATAGCTTAAGTAAAAATATATGCATTAAGCTACCTCCAATTGAAAAGTATTTTAGCTTCAGTAGGACTTTTCTGCTTCTATTTTTTGGTATGGTTTTGGTACAAAGAAAATCATACTTAAAAGGAAAAAAAAAAAAAAGACAAAAGGCTAGAGGTGAAAGAGAGCTGCCTACCCAGGAAAAACCAGAAAGGGATGGTGCTGACTCCCCTGGCTGTACTTTACCAGGAGTCTTCTGCTTGTGCAGGGCTGGGCCAAGTGAGTAGGGATTACCTAACCCTGGAGAGAGGGAGAAAGGATGATGAAAGAGGCTGCAAGAGGGATACTCAAGATGTTAGTGAGATCATAGAAGCTTTAAGAAAAGAGGCAGAGGGTGCAAAGAATCACTCACCAAGCCGCTAGGTGTGTAACTCAGTCGAGAATCTTTCTAGAAGCCCAGAACCTGTGTTCAGGTGGTCCAGCCCAGCCTTCAGCACGGGCATGCCAAGTTGGACAAAGCTCCTCCAGCTTAGGGATACTGGGATACTTGGACACCTGAGAGGCTATCCTCTCCCCATCCTTCCATGCCTTTCAAGTTTGCTTGCACTAAGCCACCTTTTATAGTTTACAGCATTACTCCATATGAGAAAAACTTTTCTTATGGACTAGGAAGAATCCTTTATGTTTCTGCTGCCCAAGCCCCAGATATCAAAGATACTGAAAAACAGAACCCAAGAAACCATAATTTCACTCTAGCAAACTACTCATAGCCTCTAGAGTAATTCTCCTGCCTGGCATCTTGGGATTAGAAGACACAGGTGCAGATTTTACAAAATCATGATGTGGAGGTTGATTGTGAAATAAATTCCTCAGAAGACAGTAACATCTCCTTGACCTACTGAGATAGGAGCTTCTAATCTTCATCTCCAACTATCCTCTCCATGTCTTTATTTGAATGCCTCCTCCTCTTTACCTCCACATCTACTTCCCAAGGTCCACTTTCACTGGCTCTCACATGAACTATTGTGCTGGCTTCTGAATTGACCTACCAGCCCTCAGTCTCATGACCCCATTCCAGTTTATTTCAAAAATCAGCCGTCTTGAAGCACGTATCATGGAGATCATGATTTCTAAAACAAAATAAATCCAAACAAGACAAAACAAAACAAAGCCTTCAATTTTACTTACAGCCCTCCAATTTAACAACATATTCCTTACCATATCATTCATAGCTCTAGTGATCTATCTCCAATTTACCATTCCAACCTCTCCTATTCATGTACCCATTGCTTCTATTACACTGAGACTCTGTTCAACATATTTTCCTATACCTCTCTTATGGACTTTATCATTTGTGTTATAGTTATTTACAGATGTGTTTCTTCTGACCATCAGACTGTACTTCTTGATTTTAGAATCCTTGTCTGATTCAGCATTGTGTTTCTCTCAGCATCTTTATAGTCTGTACGCATCAGAGGCACCAGAAAATATTTGTGGACAAACATTGGGCTTGCTGAAGAATACTAACGCCTTTGGCCCCAAAGTGTGCTAATCAAAATATAAATGGTTCTCATGATAAGCTACTCCTATTTGAGTCTCTGAGAGCCTTTCCTCAGAAAAAAGTGGTGGGGACATACTTACTATAAAACATTTGGACAGAACAAAAAAGTAAAAATTAAAAAATTGACACCGCACAAAGACAGCAAGTATGTTAGCATTTCATTATATTTCTCTTTTATCTATGTCTTTTAAAAATAGTTTTAATACAGTCTGCATCCAATTTTAGAGGCAGTTTTGTTTCCAGTATATTATGACAAACTATTCCCTGGTTTATTAAAAACTTGACACAAATACCATTTTGTAGCTGCATAGCATCCTATTATAAAGACATATCATTGGATCTCAAATTGTTTACTTTTATTTTTTATTTTATTTTATTTTTTATTTTTATTTTTTTAAGATTTTATTTTTCCTTTTTCTCCCCAAAGCCCCCTGGTACATAGTTGTGTATTTTTAGTTGGGGGTCCTTCTAGATGTGGCATGTGGGATGCCGCCTCAGCATGGCTTGATGAGCAGTGCAGTGTCCGCGCCCAGGACTCGAACTGGTGAAACCCTGGGCCGCCGAAGCAGAGTGTGTGAACTTAACCACTCAGTCAGAGTGCCAGCCCCTATTTTGTATTTTTTTGCTAAGGAAGATTCTCCCTGAGCTAAAATCTGTTACTAGTCTTCCTCTATTTTGTATGTGGGTTGCCACCACTGCATGGGCAATGACGAGTGGTGCAGGTCCATGCCCAGAAACCGAACCCAGGTTACTGAAGTGGAACACGCTGAACTTAACCACTAGGCCATGGAGCCAGCCCCTCAAATTGTTTACTTTTAATATTACGAATTATACTAAATTTTCATGTTAAAGTTACTTTCGTATAATAGCTATTATGAGAAGCAGAATTAGTTCTAGACAGATTCATTTTGAGCCTTTTGATATATTTTGCCAAATTGCTATCACTGTATTTCTCTGTATTTCCTGTTTTACCACACCTTCATAAGCATTAAATATTAAATATTTGAAAACTTTCCAAGTTTGGTAAGTAAAAAAATTTCATATCAAAAATCTTCACAAATTTGATAGTTTTCATTTTTATTTTCTGTTGTCAGTATGATTGAATCTTTTTCGCATGCTTTGCTATCCAATTGTATTTCCTGTATTGCTTGTTCATATCTGTTATTTATCCTTTGGAGTCTTAATATTTTTATTCCTGACAATCTCAGCCTTTTATACACACTCTCATCGTATTTTAGGAAGCAGCTTTTATTCAGGGAAAGAACAGTATACTGGGATTCAAGAAATCTGGCTTCAAGTCCCAGCCCTGCTATTACGTGACCTGGAGCAAGTCACCTCTTCTCTCTAGGCCTCAGTATCCAAATCTGTACCATGAGAATGGTGGACCAGGAGCTCTAAGATCAAGGGAAAGGCCAAGTGGATGGGGCTACCCTCCCAAACTCCTAACTTCTGGGTTTTTTAAAGATTGGCACCTGAGTTAACATCTATTGCCAATCTTTTTTTTTCTTCTCCTCCCCAAAGGCCCCCAGCACATAGTTGTATATTCTAGTTGCAGGTCCTTCAAGTTGTGGCATGTGGGACACCGCCTCAGCATGGCTTAACCAGCAGTGCCATGACCGCACCTAGGATCTAAACCAACAAAACCCTGGACTGCTGAAGTGCAGTGCACAAACCAAACCACTTGGCCACAGGGCCAGCCCTTCCTAACTTCTGCTCTAATTAAAACAACTCCCCTTTTATCTATTTATATATAGATAGATAAATTATAAATTATATATATATCCATTGGATATATGTATTCCTAATGGATTCCATTATTCTGCCACACTTAGGCAGTAATCCAGTTAGAGAACAATTCTATTGTTGTCATTTGTATTTTACAGATGAGGAAACTAAGGTTCAATCCAAATGAACAGATTTTTCTTGAAGTCTGGCTAAGAGGAAGCCAGACCTCCTAACTCTATTGTGGTCCCTAGCCCCTTCCTGAATCCAGAATTACCCTCTTTCTGAATCCCAACTCTTCCTGAAACTGCATTGCTCAGCCTTTCACGGTCCTCCAGCATGTACATGCTTACAATGAATGCTCAACAAATCTCCACCCAAAACCACTGAGATAACTCTGTTCCTTCCAAGCCAAAGAAGCAACTTCTTCACAGTAACTCAGAAGTCACTCTGAGTTGATAATGCTGTCATGGCATAAGAAGTGGTCACTGACCTCATGAAAGACTCCCCTACGTGCTCAGCCATAGAGGCTTAGGGGAGTTACTATACCACTTGACTTTTGCTTCATCTTTCTCCCAATTTTCTGAATTGTAATAATTCTTCAAAAGTTTCAAAACTTTATTTCAAAAAATTGTATGCCATTTGGGAATAATAACAGCAACACAGTGCCTTCTTTTTTCCTAAACACCTTCACAGACATTTTCTCAACTGCTCTTCACCACAGTCTTATGAAGCAAGTAAAGAAGGACTTACATCCTCATCAGGGGATGAGGAAATCAAGGCTCAGAGAGTTGAAGTGACTTGCTCAACATCACACAGTCAGAAAGTAAACCCAGGTTTTTAGTCTCCTAGCTCAGTGCCCCGTTCATCCAACCACTGCCACTCAACATTATCTCATTTGATAATCGTTTGTTGGAGGCCCACATTCAGGCCAATTTATCATTATTACAGAGCTCCTGAGCAGTCAGTCCCTCTATCCCCAGGGTCTCATGGAAGGGACCAAAAGAGACCAAAATTTATTTCTCTCCCATCAAATAAATAAGTAAATAAATCCATGGAAAACTCCCCCTTGCCTATCCTGCTTATCTGCCTAATTAGAAACTGTGGTGCAAGACAAACAGCTTTAGATACCTAGGAAAGTTCCTAGAAAGGAAGAAGTTGTGGCTGGAAGTCCTAACATTTCTTGACCAGTCTGTGAAGACCTGTTAGAGCTATTTTGACACAGGAGAGAGATTGTGTACATCAGGAAAGAGGTGACAGTCTAAATGTAAAGGACCCAAATTTTGAGAAGGCTCTGATTGTTACATACTCCTACATTTGGTGAGAGATTGGACTTGTTTCTTCAGAGATCCTTACCCCAAGATATTACGATTGTGAGTTTCTCAAGATTGTTATACTCTGGAACCCTAAGACCTAATGTCTCTAAGGCTCTAAAGTAATTCTTTTTTTTTTTTTTGAGGAAGATTAGCCGTGAGCTAACTACTGCCAATCCTCCTCTTTTTTTTTTTTCCTTCTGAGGAAGGCTGGCCCTGAGCTAACATCCGTGCTCATCTTCCTCTACTTTGTATATGGGATGGCTATCACAGCTTGACTTGCCAAGTGGTGCCATGCCGGCACCCGGGATCCAAACCAGCGAACCCCGGGTCCTGAGAACCAGAATGGGCGAACTTAACCGCTGTGCTACCAGGCCGGCCCCACTAAAGTATTGTGGAACAGCTTTACAAAGAGGAGATGAAGTTGTGGACTAGCCAGTTCTTAGCTCTCTCCTCTACCTGCCCCACCTGTAATCGGCTATTCACTTACTATTCCAAATGTTTAAATGCCCGTTGGAGAAATACGAAAATTATGGCACATTTATCCATGGAATACTTTATACTATACATTCGATTAAAACGACAAAGAAAAATACTTAGTATGTAGCAAACAACACATAACCTTATACAGCATTGTCCCGGTTGTGTTAGAAACACAGGGAAAAAAAAACAAAAACAAAGAAGAATGACAAAAGTTAATCACGGTTGTTCCTGGTTGGTGGGATAATAAACCATTTTTATTTTCATTATGCTTTTCTCAACTTCCTAAATTATGTATGTATTTTTGTAATAAAAATACGTTTTAAGTTCAAAGGTGTCAGGCCACACCTGACGCCGCCAATCTGACTCGGAGCTGGGACACAGAGATGAGTCATCATCTCAACCGAGAGGGAGGGGCCCGCGGGGCTTTGATTTGGGCTGGCTTTGAAGGGGAGGGACATGCACTGGATAGGATGGGGACTGATGGGCTCAGTTTGAGTTCAACCCGGAAGTGCTGCCGGCCGCACGCTACCGGGCAAAATCCAGCCACAAAAACTGGGAATAACGTGGCAGCCGCAACACGCCAGCAGGGCCGCTCGGCCCAAGCCACCCTCGCCGCCCTCCGGCCGACGCCCCTGGCGAGCCCCGCCCCATGCCGCTCCCCATTGGCCCGCGGAAGCTCGCTGGGCTCCGGGGTCGGCGAGTGGTGGGGCGGTCCCTCCCCCACCTCAAAACGGGCCGCCGTGCTGAGTGTGGTCAGATTTAGCAGGGTCGGGGTCCTTGGCTCTTTCGGCTTCCGCTGTAGCCTCCCAGCTTTTCTCCTTTGTTGCAGGCTATCGAGACCCAGTGGAAAGAGCGGTTTGCCACTTGGGAGCGGGGCGTTTGTGTGTTGTGCAGACGTCTCGGCGCAGTCTCCAGTTCCCTGGAGGCCGGTGGGTTTTAGTGTTCCAGAGGTGATGTCATCACAAAACCTTTCCAAGGTCCTAATGCCGCTGGTTAGGATCTCAGAACCACTGAAAATCAGAGATCCTTAGAGATAGGGTGACCATATAATTTATTGTTCAAACTGGGACAGCTTTGAGAGCCTAAGGGGATACTATTAATAATTATGATTGGCACAACAGTCATAAAGGTGGACTGTTCTGGAACTTATATCCACCCTACTTAGAGATCACCGGGTCCTAGGCCCATCTCTCTCTCTCTCTCTCTCTCTCTCTCTCTCTCTCTCTCTCTCGTTTTTTTTTTTTTTTTTTACTTTTTAAAAATAGCAGGCGCGAGCCCTTGGCCTGATGGTTAAGTTTGGTGCACTGGACTTCTGGGGAGGTTTGCTTCCTGGCACGTCTGTGGTGGTGACCCACATACCGAATAGAGGAAGATTGGCATAGATGTTAGCTCAGAGTGAATCTTGCTCAGAAAAAAAAGATAAAAGTTGCAGAGCCAGTCCTGACGGCCTAGAGGTTAAAGTTTGGCCACTCTGCTTTGGCCAGGGTTGGGTTCACTGGGCAGAACCACACCACTAGTCTTGGCAGTAGCCGTGCTGTGGTGGTGCTCACATAGAAGAACTAGAAGAATTTACATCTATACACAGCTATGTACTGGGGCTTTGGGGGATTGGGGGAAGGAAGAAAAAGGAAGAAGATTGCCAACAGATGTTAGCTTAGGGTGAATCTTCCCCTGGAAAAAAAAATTGTAGTAAAATGTATATAACAAAACTTTACATTTTAACCATTTTAAAGTGTACAATTCAGTGACATTAACTACATTTACAGTGTTCTGCACTATCACCATTATCTGTTTCCAAAAATTTTCGTCACCCCAAACAGAAACTTTACCCATTAAGCAATAGCTCTCCATTAACCCCTCCCAGGAGCCCCTGATAATCTCTAATCTACTTTCAGTCTCTTTGAATTTGCTTATTCTAGCTATTTCATGTAAGTGGAATCATGCAATATTTGTCCTTTTGTGTCTGGTTTATTTCACTTAGCATAATGTTTTCAAGGTTCATCTATATCATAGAATGCATCAGTACTTCATTCTGTCTTATGGCTGAATAATATTCTATTGGATGGATATACCATAATTTGTTTATTCATTCATGACTTGATGGACGCTTGGGTCTTTTCCACCTTTTGTCTATTGTGACTAATGCTAGTATGAACACTCCCATACAAGCATTTATTTGATTCCCTACTTTTAATTCTTTTGAGTATATACTTAGGAGTGGAATTGCTGGGTCATATGGTAGTTCTGTGTTTTAACTTTTTGAGGAACTGTCATAGTATTTTCCACAGCGGCTGCACCATTTTACATTCCCACCAGCAAAGTATGAGGGTTCCAATTTCTCTACATCCTCACCAACACTTATTTTCCTATTTTTACTTTTTATACCATCATCATAGGTGTGAAATGGTATCTCGTTGTAGTTTTGGTTTGCATTTCCTAATGGCTAATGATGTCGAGCATCTTTTCATGTGCTTTTGGTCATTTGAATATCTTCTCCAAAGAAATTTCTGTTCAAGTCCTTTGCTCATATTTGAACTGTTTTTTTAATGAGTTCTTTTTATATTCTGAATATTAAACACTTATCAGATATACAATTAGCAAATATTTTCTCCAATTCTGTGAATTACCTTTTCACCCCCTTGATAGTATCCTTTGATGTACAAGTTTTTAATTTTGACCAAGTCCAATTTGTCTATTTTTTCTTTTGTTGCCTGTGCTTTTGGTGTCATATTTAAGAAACCATTGCTAAATCCAAGGTCGTGTGGCCCATCTCATTTTACAGATGGAGAAATTGAAGCCTACAGGGGAAAAAATCCTGAGGGCTCAAGGTCACTGGAAGTTAATGGCCGCTGGGACCAAAACCCAGAATTCTATTCATGACCAGTGATTAAAACACACACACACACACACTTTTTTAAATCATTGAGTGGAGTTTTACCTTCAATAATAAAACAAAGATAATAGAGTAGAACCTTCAGAACGATGTTGCTCCTAGAATAAGCAGAGAAGGTTGTGTATATAGTTCAAATTATTACGGCAACTCTAATTGGATAATTTGGGCGTTGGTATTAAACAAACAAACAAACGAAAATTGATGTCTGTGATGAAGAAACAAACGGGATCCTGGCTTACTTCAGGACATAAAGTTTACAGAAAGGCTTAATTCATGGCCTGGGATACTAGGATTTTAGAAATCTGAGTCTTTACTGGCTGAGTTACCTAAATGGCTCCCTATTGAAGCCAAGACCCAAAATGTCAATTTCACTCAAAATCTTTTTTTCACCAGTGTACATTAATAGAAATGCCCTTGCAAAATTTGGCTCTTTTAAAAAACTGAGCACATATGTCTGAAGTTTAAAATCACTTTATTCAACAAATATCTACAGAGAACGTTAGGTCTGTTAGGGTCTTTATTCTTATTTTATCCCTTAATTTGTAAAGTAAATATTAAGAAATTCTCTTTCTCTGAGGTTTACATGGTTCACTCTGTTAGGACTTGAACAAGGCTAGTCCTTCTATTGTGTATCCAAGTGAAGATGAATGTAGTGTATATTTAATACCAATGCTTCCCCATTACATTCATTTCTGGACATTTTTAAATAGCATAATTTGCTTTTCCTTCAAGACTATAAGGTTTTGGATGGAAGGCAATTAATTAGAAATCACAAGAATAGGAGGGAGAAATTCTTAGACTATGTCTTAATCAGAGTAGGTGGTACTGATGGTGGGGTCATTCATGTATTAAGCTGTGCTTTAAAAAAGAATTTGGAAGCTTTTACTTTTGGAAATTTTTTAAATTTTCTTCCAAAATAGCAGCTACATTCACTCAGCATTTAATCTTATACTTGGAGAAATTGCCAATTATAATATCTCCCTCTTTCAAATCTTTCCACCAACCTTCCCACCTCTTGAGCCAATTGTCTATCAGAATTGGCTTTAAAAATAAACAAACCTGAAAGAAAAGTATATAAATATGACCTTTGTACCTGCAGGGCATATCACTTCTCAGGAACATAAAAAGGAATAATAATTCCCAAAATTTCTGCAAAGAATTGTAGAGCGTATTTTACTTTATCCTCCCTATAAAACCAGACCATTATAAATATGTTGTTTACTTCAGTCTCTCAGTTGAGCACGTGAGATCACTTGGTTCTAAAGTTTTCAGATTAGGAGCCTGTGGGACGGCAAGATCTGATTTCTTACTAAAGGTTACTCATAATTAGAGTTGCCAGATTTAGCAAATAAAAACAAGGATGCCCAGTTAAATTTGAATACAAAATTTTAAATTCAAATTTAATTGGACATCCTGTATTTTATCTGGCAACAAAATCCATAATACACCAATATTATGCATTAATTATTTCAATTTAATATGTATTTGTTGAACACCACTAGAGTAAAACCTTGGGCTAGGCTTTGTAGGTCAAACTGAAGGTAAAATGTATAACCTCAAAAAATTTATAATATTGGAAGATACAAGGCAGGACACTGAAACTATATGTAAGCAAACAAAAACTACGTGTATAATGATGTTACTATATGGAGCTGTCAATCTCTGTGTAGTTTGTTTCTTTGAATCTTGAGTATTGGTGTCTTCCAGGTATTTGTATTTGTGAGAACAGTCTTCTCTCTCTACTAGAGCTCTGTCTCGGAATCAGCATGGTTTTTGCCTGTTCATTGCTACCAAAGCATAAATATCTGCTATTGAACAAGACTGTCCAATATTTTAACTCTCTCTACAGTCAAGCAAAGAATTAGAAAACTAGACGCTTAAATGCTTTTTCATTATAATTTCAAACTTGCTTTATCTTTTTTTTTTTAAGATTTTAGTTTTCCTTTTTCTCCCCAAAGCCCCCCGGTACGTAGTTGTACCTTTTAGTTGTGGGTCCCTGAAGCCTTGGCATGCGGGATGCCACCTCAGCATGTCCCAACAAGTTATGCCATGTCCGTGCCCAGGATCTGAACCAGCAAAACCCTGGGTCACTGAAGTGGAGCGTGCGAACTCAACCACTCAGCCATGGGGCCACCCGGAAACTTGCTTTACCTTAATTTGTGATAGGCATTTAAACAATATTGGTTTGTTATACTTGAGCTTTTGGTTTTGCGTTCTGTTAAGAATTTAATGAAATTTAATGATCCCTAAATAAACACTTAAGCAAATGGTACTTAAAAGAATCCTGTGACCCCTTTGCCACTGATGAGTTGTTTTGCTATGTGAGTAGTTTCATTCTCTAATACATGAGTTTAAGTAAAATGGGTTAGTAGTTCAGATACTAATGTTAAGTTTTCTATCAAATAATATAAAAGCGACGATATCCCAAGGGGTGGGGGGAGAGTGACATCTCTACAGAAATGTTTCTTTTTCGTCTCTCTGTCTCTCCAAATGATAATAACTATTTATTAGGTTCTTTCTCTGTGCAGACACTGTGCTAAATGCTTTGCAGACATCATTTAATTCTAATGGGGAAATCAAGGCTAGAGGGGTCAGAGATGTGGTCCAATATTTTCGGAGGCTGTCTGGTGACCTTGTGAACACTAACAGCAGAAAACACAACAGCACACAACATTTTTTCTTAAATGAAGAGTTTATTGCACTCAATTATGAAAAGAGAGATTTGAGTTAAATATTAGGGGAAAAAATTCCTGATAATAAAGAACTGGAAAAGGGAGATTGGAGAGATTTATTTACTATATATACTGAGGAATCAGTTGGTATTTAATATGCCTAGAAGCTGATAGAGATGAATAAGCCCTACAGACATTCTCTGAGCTCAGTAATTCGGGGAAAAGGACTTTGCCTAGAGACCAAGGAGGGGACTTTTATCAGCTGTATGTTGCTCTGTTTCCAGCTGCAACCTCACATCTACCTATTGTGGAAGTTTGTACTAAGTAATCTGCTGCAATTCCTAATTCTAAAACCAAAAATACTAATTACCTACCTCTAGCTGTTTGGTTTCTTACTTCAAATGGAATACGTCTAAAACTGAACTCACTAGCATCCTCTCTTTCTTGACCTTTTATGCCTTTTCAGTTGCTACATTTTTTTTCTTTCCTTCTCTTCAGAACCAAATTCCTTAAATGAAAGAGTCTTCACTTCTTGCCTCCATTTCTTAATCTCCTATTTCCTCCTAAACCCAAATCTGGCTTCTGTTCTCCTCACTCCGTTGAAATTTCTCTGACTCGGACCACAAAGGACCCTGTAAAAAAACTTTGTTGCGATATAATTTATTTATGATAAAAGTCACTCATTTTAAGTCTACAGTTCAGCGGTTTTTAGTAAGTTTACAGAATTTTACAGTCATAATCACAATTCAGTTTTAGGACATTTCTATTGCCTCAAAAGATCCCTGTGCCCCTTTGCAGTCACTCACCTTTGGAGAACAGATTCAAAGATCTATTTTCAGTCCAGAATTTATGTAACTGCTCTGATGTATTTGGCACTGCTGACCACATCTTTCCTTTTGAAACTTTTTCTTCCCTTCTTCCTGGTCACCACTTTCTCCTGATTTTCCTCCTAACTTTCTGGTGTTTCTTCACAGATTAGTTTCTCTGCCTGACTTTAAATATTGCCCTTCCAGAGGTTCTGTCCTGACCTCTCAGCCTATACTCTACTTAGGTCATCACATTCATCCTCCTGATTACAACTGCCACCTGTAAGCTGATGACTCCAAAATCTCTATTTCCAGCTCAGACTTGTGCCCTGAGCTGCAGACCGGTATAGTATACTAGTAAAAATACTCATCAACAGTGGTTCTTCTCCTGGGCTGTGGCTATAGTAAAATGAAAGTAGAAAACTCATCAAATTAGCAGATAAATCCTTTTCTTCTTGAAGGAGGGAATTAAGTTTCACCCATACCGTATTAAGTTTCGAAGTGGTGGGTGAAATATAAAATACATACATGATCTCTGAAGTCTGTAGATCATATTGTTCTCTTCTTAGCAGATCTTGTAAGTTAGAGTTTTAATGTACCTGCATCTTTATTACTTACCCTATTGTGACTTACCTGTTGTTTTGTTTTGTTTTCTTTTATGTATCTGTCTCATCAGGAGATCCATGTAAACTCAAGAGCAGGGACCAAATCTTTTTCTGCTTTGTCTTTCCAGTAGGAAAGCACAGTGCTGGGTACACCAGAGGCAAACGTGTTTGTAGAATGAATTAAATGAACAGATGAATGTATGGGGCAAAGCATACTTGAAACTGAACTGGTATATTAGTGTAGTGGACAGTGGTAGAGGGCTGCCAAATGTCATTTTCCATCTTTTCCTCCTTATAACAAAATTACAATTTTATTATAATAATCCATCTCCCTCCACACAGCCATAAACTTTTGTATTCGTCCTAGTAATCCCATTTCTCTTGCCAGTGACAGATTTAGGATGGGTATATGAAGAAATTCTGGCCAATGAGATATAATGGAGAGTCTACTGGGGAGATTTTGGGAAAAATTTTTCACTCATAAATATAGATACATAGAAGGAACTTCTGGTTTTGGACTTCATAGTGTCTAGATGTGTCAACTTGAACTATGACAGATATCTTGTCGTTATTGGGGAAGCTAGTATCTCAGGGCAAAGTCAATGAGGAAAGCGGAGCAGAAAGACAGAAGAACCTGGTCCTTGCAGACATTGCTAAGTGGAAATTAACTAACTGAAGCTATCATAGCTTGGGACTTCTTTATGTGATTTGTCCTATTGTTTAAACTATTTAGAGTTGGGTTTTCTTTTTTTTTTTCCTAAAGATTGGCACCTGTGCTAACAACTGTTGCCAATCTTTTTTTTTTTCTTTTTTTTTCTGCTTTATTTCCCAAACCACCCCCGCCCCCTCCCCCCGCCCCCCGCCCCTCGCCCGTACATAGTTGTACATCTTAGTTGCAGGTCCTTCTAGTTGTGGGATGTGGGACGCCGCCTCAACATGGCCTGACAAGCGGTGCTGTGTCCGCGCCCGGGATCCGAACCCTGGGCCGCCGAAGCGGAGTGCGTGAACTTAACCCCTCGGCCGCAGAGCCGGCTCCTAGAGTTGGGTTTTCTGTTTCTTCCAGCTGAAAGATTCCTAACTGATAATGTTAGTAAATGGATAACACAGCAAACAACCTACGTCTACATCTTTTTTTTTTTTTTCTCATCAGACTACAGTGGAGTATGGACAAAGGGGACGTGTCAACCCTATTGTCATCTCTGTTGACTGTATTGGACTCCAGCTGCAACGTAGATGTTCTTGCAAGCCTCCTCTGTAAAGACTTTTTGCACACTAACCTTGATAGTCTCAGATCTGGACAACAAACCAACAATTAGTATGTCAGGTGAAGCCAGGAAGACAGATTTTAGGATCAGTGATATGGAAACTTCTTACTTTTACTGATAATAATAATGAGAATTTTCAGCCTGACTCTACCACCCAATTCTGGCATTTTCAACCCAAGAGAGAGTCCTAATAGTAATAATTTTCAGGAAACTTGAAGAAATATATCGACACTGATTCTTTGTAGTTATTACAATATTTTTATACAAGTTTTAGTACCTTTACCTTTTTCTCCTCCCCTTCCATCTACTCAAATTCTGCCAGTAGGCAAAGATGCAGCTGAGATTTCACCCTTATTGTAAACATAATGCACCATGACGTAACCTCTCTCCTTTAATCTCTGACAGCAGTAGTCGCCTTTGTACTTTATTTGGCAATTGGTTATGCAATGCTTTGTGCTATCTCTATTGTTTTGAAATGTTGTTCGAATGTTTATTATTTAACTTTTCATATGTCTTTCCTCTTCAACTTCATTATAAGCTCCTCAATGGCAGAATAAATGTCAAGGTATCCCCACACGAGCACCTCATTAATTGGATAATAAATTGTCAATTTATTATCAAATAAACAAATAATTGCTTATTTGTGTATTGTACATTTTTAATATACAATGTTAAGGGTGCGTAGAAGGAAGAGATTTAGCAAAGGAGTTAGAAATCTCACTAGAAATTTTCTTTGTATTTTGTTGCTGAGAGCTAAACAGATTTTTGAGATTGCAAAAGTATCCTTACTTTACCTCCTAAAGTGTACAGTAATTCAGTGATAATAGGTATGGCGAATCAAATAAGACAGAATTTGTAAGTGTTTGTATGAAGTTGACCCACATGCTTTATTTTCTTTCCACTCTCTTCAGCACAAAGCACATTGCCTTGTGTTTCATTTGTCTGTAATAAATGTTGAAACACATTAAACAATGTATAAAGAATTGGCAATAGGTTCATGAGTATTTGTTGTACTGTTTTTTGTTTGTTTATCTGTTTGGTTTTTGCTGAGGAAGATTTGCCCTGAGCTAACATCTGTGCCAATCTTCCCCCCTTTTTTTTTTAAGATTTTATTTTTCCTTTTTCTCCCCAAAGCCCCAGTATTAGTTGTATATCATAGTTGTAAGTCATTCTAGTTCTTCTATGTGGGATGCCACCACAGCATGGCTTGATGAGTGGTGTGTAGGTCCATGCCCAGGATCTGAACTGGTGAACCCCAGGCCCTAAAGCAGAGCATGTGAACTTAACCATGATGCCACCTTGCCTGCCCCTCTTTTGATGTCTTTGTGTAGTTTCAGTATCAGGTTAATTTTTGCCTCATAGAGTGAGTGGGGAAGTGTTACCTCATCTTCTACTTTTTGGAAGAATTTGTGAAGGATTAGTATTAATTCAAATTTAAATGCTGGGTAGAATTCATCAGTGTAGCCATCTGGTCCTTGGAAAGTTTTTTGATTACTAGTTTTCTTTCCTTGTTATAGGAGTATTTGGATTTCTTCTTGGGTCAGTTTTGGTAGTTTGTGTCTTTCTTGGAATCTGATCATCTGATCTAGGTTTTCTAATTTGTAGGCATATAATTGTTCATGGTACTCCTGTATAATCATTTTTATTTCTGTATTTTTGGTAATAATGTCCCCTCTTTCACTCCTGATTTTAGTAATGAGCTTTTTCTTTCTTTTTTCTTGATCAATCTAGCTGAAGTTTTGTAAATTTTGTTAATCTTTTCAAAGATTAACTTTTGGTTTCATAGATTTTCTCTGTTTTTCTCTATTCTTTATTTCATATATTTCTGCTCTAATCTTTACTATATCCTTCCTTCTGGTTCCTTGTTTGTTCTTCTTTTTTCAGTTTGTTAAGGTGGAAGTTTAGGTTACTGATTTGAGGTTTTCTTTCTTGTTAATAGGCATTTACACCTATAAATTTCTCTCTAAATACTTCTTTTGCTGCATCCCATAAGTTTAGGTATGTTGTGTTTTCATTCATCTCAAAGTATTTTCTAATTTTCCTTCTGCTTTCTTCTTTGATATGTTGATTACTTAGGAGTGTGTTGTTTAATTTTCCCATATGTGTGGGTTTCCTAAATTTCCTTGTTATGATTTCTAATTTAATTCCACTGTGGTTAGAGAACATACTTTGTATGATTCAATACTTTTAAATTTACTGAGGCTTGTTTTATGGCCTAAGATACAGTCTATCCTGAAGAATATTCCATGCACACTTCAGTTATTACACATTTTTCTGTTATTGAATGGCATGTTCTATAGATGTCTGTTGAGTCTAGTTGGTGTACAGTGTTGTTCAAGTCCTCTCTTTCTTTGTTGATCTTTTGTCTAGTAGTTCTATCCATGATTAAAGTCGGGTATTAAAGTCTCCAACTATTATTATTGAATTGTCTATTTCTCCCTTCAATTCTGTCAGGTTTTGCTTCATGTATTTTGAAGTCTTCATGTATTATTAGGTCCATATATCCTTGTTAGTGTTATATCTTCTTGATGGGTTGATGCTTTTACCATTATAAAATGCCCTTGTCTCTAGTAATAATTTTTGTCTTAATGAGTAATTATTTATGTAAATATTTAATATTGGCTCGACTCCACATCTAAAAGTATGCCCTTTTAATTTAAGAGTAAGTGATGTGGGCAAGTAAGATTATAAATTCCAAAGAATGAAGATGGTATTTGCTTAACTTATTTTATGCATATGTCCACACGCACAGATTCAGTATTCCATTCTTAGCATATATTTCTGAGGACCAAATACCTATAAGACTCTGGAGGTACGTTATATACATAACACACAACTTTACCTTGAATAGCTTACAATTTAATTGACAAACTAGGACACAAAGAAAGTGTGGAGTAACAGACTGATTCTGAGACTTAGGATGCATAAAAATCCACTTGTTAAACCTGTTGAGAATCAATTTCCTAGGCCATAACTTCAGAGATTTTTGACTCAGTAGTTTTAGTGTGGGCCTCCATAATCTTTATTTTTGACAAGTTCCTCAGATTTATTCTGACTGTAGGTGTAATGAGACTCTCTATTTGAGACCATTGTGCAGTGGAGAGGGTGACATTTTTTTATTTCTTTGGACTGTGGCACCATGCTGAAATGGGCATGTAGTAGGAGCATGAAGGCCCACAATCATTCAGATTATCCTGATAGTGGTAATGGTGAAGATGGAGATAATTAAATAGAGAGAGGTTAAAGAGGTAGCTTTCACAGAGTTCGGTGACTGATTAGGTATGAATGATATGAAAGAAGAAAAAGTCAAGGATGACAGTGAATTTCCTGCTTTAAGTGATTCTCATCTTTTGTTAGCTCTACGACTGATTCTCTTATTTCCTCATCTTTAATAGTATCTACGTAATAGCATTGTTATGAAGTGTAAATAAACTGGGGTGCCTAATAGAGGCTCAATAAATATTTGGTTTTCTAAAAGAGGATTAATAACAATAGAGGGTAATGTATGATTAGTGCTTAATGAGGGATTGGCACAAACTTTGAACTAAAGGAGCTGTGGAGTAGAAAAAATCATTGTGGCCTGGCATGAAGCTTCTCAGTACTCAAAAAAATTCAATTACATTTAATCAAAGTGATACATAAGCCCTAATTTTAAAAAGTCTAATAATGCTAAAATGCTGTTTTCATTTGCCCAGTTTTTATTGCCCTTGTTGGCAAGTTTCCCTTCAACTCCACTTTCTATATGGTCAAATTTAAGTTTCATCCTTCTGCTCCATCTCGACTGGTTACTCTCTTGGCCTGCTATAGAACTGTTGCCCTGTGACCTTTTTTTTTTTTTTTTTTTGCCTTTCCTAGGAATACCTTTTACTTCTTTCCTATATAAGATTTACCGTTCCTAGATCTATAACTTCCTTTTCTTTTGTTTAACTCCTTGTTTGGCTCCTCCAATAACTTTTTGGAAAAGAGTGAATTTTTGACACATTGTATATCTGGAAATATTTTACTCTATCCACACATTTAAGTGATAGTTTTCCTGGGAATAGATTTCTAGGTTGAAAATCCTTTTCACTTAGAAGAAGTTTCTTCATTATTCCCCAATTTCCAATGTTATTATTTAAAAAGTTAATGCCATTCTGGTTTTCAACATGTCCTGTTTTCAATTTCTGGGAGCTTTCAAGATCTTCTTTTGTCTTTGATGTTGTGGAATTTCATGATAATGTAACATGATGTGGTCTTCTTTTGCTTTTGCTGAGCATCTGACATAACCTTTCAATCTGGACACTCATGTCCTCCAGGTGCGGGAAATTTATTTATAGAATTTCTTTTATAATTTTCTCTGCACTAAAGTTTTCTTTGTTTTCTCTCTATAATTATTATTTGTATGCTGAGTCCTCTGGATTAATCCTAGATACTCCTCAAATTATCTAGTGTCCAGTTCTTGCTTTTTGATCTGCCTTCTGGAACATTTCCCTAATATATATATTTTTTTAAGATTTTTTTTTTCCTTTTTCTTCCCAAAGCCCCCCGGTACATAGTTGTATATTCTTCGTTGTGGCTCCTTCTAGTTGTGGTATGTGGGAAGCTGTGTCAGCGTGGTTTGATGAGCAATGCTGTGTCCGCACCCAGGATTCAAACCAACGAAACACTGGGCCGCCTGCAGCGGAGCGCGCGAACTTAACCACTCGGCCACGGGGCCAACCCCCTCCCTAATATTATCTACCAATTCTTCTATTTTATTTTTAAACTTTGGCTGTCATAATTTTAATTTCCAAGAAAGTCTATTTTTGTCTCAATGTTTCTTTTTAAAAAATAACATCTTGGGGCCAGCCTGGTGGCGCAGCAGTTAATTTCGCACGTTCTGCTTCGGTGGCCTGGGGTTCGCTGTTTTGGATCCCGGGTGTGGACCTACGCCCTGCTTGTCAAGCCATGCTGTGGCTGGCGTCCCACATATAAAGCAGAGGAAGTTGGGCATGGATGTTAGCTCAAGGCCAGTCTTCCTCAGCAAAAAGGGGAGGATTGGCAGCAGATGTTAGCTCAGGGTTAATCTTCCTCAGAAAACAAAAAACCAAAAAACCTCAAAATAATAGTATCTCGCTCTTCCTTCATAAATGCAATAGCTTTTCTCTTGTCATAGACTTTCCTATTTTTTTTTCTTGTGGTTTATTTGTTTTATTTTCTTTATTTTATATTGGAGACTTTTATAAAATATATTGCAAACCTTTACAGTTTGTTTGTATTTAAGAGAAGGTATCAAACTAATTGGAATCTCAGTGTGAGAAGGTGGCATTTATTGATTAGAAGGTTATTGATTATAGGATGATTTTGTGGTGAACTGGTTTATTAATTCAAGTTACCTCTATATTCAGAATTTACAGGTAGTTTCTCTGCGATATTTCAGCTTATCTAGAGAAGGATCTTTCAGTATTTTCAGGCATATAAAGATACTGCAATGTTATGGAAGGGGCTCAGGGAGAGATCACTGGTTACTAGTCCCCCTTATCTTCTGGCAGCACCTCACCCTAGTACTCAACTATGCCTGGCTATCTGAACCTAGAGCCTCTTGTGTTCAATTCCTCCATAGGTAGAAAAGGATTTATATAGTCTTTGATACAATTCCCTTGTTTTTGGCCCCTTTTCTTATCCCTACCTTCTGTGGTACCTGGTGCTTCACGTTCCTGAGCCTTTCTGGGATTCTGCTTGGCTGCTTGGCTTGCTTGTTGTTACTCTCCCCTTCAGTAAGTAAGCATTTTCTATGCTCTGTTTAGTCAGTTACCACTGCTCTTTCTTTGTTTCCCATCTTAAAATATTATGGCTTTGGATTAGAGATGTCAAAGCCAGAGTTTTCATTTTTAGTTTTTATTCTTGTTTTGGGACAATTTCAGAAAAGGAAGGAGGCAAAAACATCTTTAATCTATCATCCTAAAACCAGAAGTTTGTTCAATTTTTCCAAATGATCTTGTGGCTTATTATCTCACTGGATAGTTTCAGCTACAAACTACCGTAATGATTTTGATATCTTTTGATTTTTATATAAAATAAAGTCCTAGTCACTTAACGCTATTCAAAAATCTGAAGAAATGTTCACAAAAAGGTAGTTTCTCTTGGCATCTTAGGCAAGTTACAATTTGGTTGTACAGTCTGTTGGCATTTCAGTGCAAACAGTGTTGGTCTCACTTTTCCGTCCTAAAATGCTCTGTTCTTTACAGAAACAGCAGCAGAGGCAGTTGTTCTCTTCTTCTCTGATAGTGATCATCTCTTAGTAGCAGGTGGAGTGATTCATTCTCTTGTACATCTTAGAAGAAATTTTATTATTTGTGGGGGATAGAGTGCAAGGAGAGGAGAGCTCCAGCAATGTGTCAGGTATTACACATTCTGGACTAGCATAAAAAGAAGCAACCTCTTCCCCCACTGCAATTTCAAAGCCTGGAAGTAACACTCCACATCTAAGCCTCTGAGAAATCACCTTATTCATAACAAGGACCATGATTCATATGAACAGAACAAAATGGAATTATTAAAAATAGATTCTGTAGATCAAACTGTAGCAAAGATATTCTCTGACTTAGCTTATGAATTGGCTATAATCACAGGAAGGACTATTCCATTGAAGTTCTACTGCCTTCTCCTCCATCTTGAATAAATAACCTTTATACTTCTCCCATGGCACATCATTGTAGGTCAATGTATTTGGAAAACAGGTTTTGACATAAGCCCTTCTCCCTCTTTTTTTTTCTTGTAGTCCTTTTAAAATGAGACTTGCTTAAACATACCTTGTGTTAATTGTGCTCATTTAATTGGTCACCTTGAATTATTGAGCATTTGTCATTTTTATGCTTTGTATATTGACCTACTATTATTTTTAGTAGCAATTATTATAATAACCTGCAGAGTGGGTTAGAAGGTCTTCACATTTGATGGAATTTGAGTTCCTGCCAGAGCTATTATTTGTTTCAGATATGAGCACTATGATTTCAGTCCTTTTACCTGGGCAGTTTTTCTCCTTCTATTGATTTCCTGCCTCTCCAAGAGTAATAAATCCTTTTAGGGAGTAGTAAACAGAAAAGGGCCGTTCCAGTTTGATAACTACTACTGTATTATATATAAATACACACACACACACACACACACACACACACACACGCACACAGAGTATTGAGTGCCTAATGTTCAAGGAACTGTGTGAGGTGTTTTAAGGGATCTAAAGATAAGAATGTCAGATGCTTTCCACTGCAAGGAACAATGACAAAGACATATTATAAAGACATTATTAAATATAAACACATTTATTATTTTGCTAAAAAGAAATCCAGAGGAAGGCCAGTTACAGGGTTGGTACAGTGGCTCAATGATTCCTTTTAGCTTTCTGCTTAGCCATCATCAAGGGGTTGGCTTTTTTCTTCAGGATTATATACTAATGTTCTCAAGATGTCTTAGCTCTAGATATCACGTTCTTAAATAACCACATCCTATGGCAGGGTTGTTTCGCTCCAAAACAAACCCTTAGAACTAGAGTGATTAAGTCTCTATGCCTAGACACGGAGACAATGTATGCAATTAAAGGCAGTGAACCATCCAAGAAACATGCGCTGACCAATGGTTTTAGGTTATCCATCCAAAATTAGTTCAAACCTGACAAACTGAAAGCTAGCTTTTTAAAGAGTTTTCCTTTAGATCTTCTCCTAGCAGTAACAATACAAATAAGAAGAGATTTTTCTTTGTATAGCTAACGGAGATGTAGAAGAACAATGTAACCTGGGAAAAGGCAGTGGATGATCCTTAAAGGCCTCAGAGGCATTGCCTTACGGAATTTACAACTATTTATAATATGGCCAAAAATCTCAGAAGTCTCTGGCACATTTCCTTCATCTCCCACTGGCTCAGATCAAGTTAGGTGCTTATAGCTTAGCTGAAGGGAAGCTGGAAAAGTATCTGTCATTTCCAATATATATTGTGGAAGTATGTGTGTGTTTTGTGTGTGTATTGTTGGATAGGTAACCAATAATATCTGAAACAAGGAATAAGATGAAATCCCAGTCCTTCCTCAAGAAGCTTTTTGTCTCTCAGGGCAGAAAGAAAAGCTGTAATTATATTATAATTTCTGTGTGGTAGATTCCCAGACACACTCAAAGGCTTCAAATTAACATCTGTTTTAAACTGATCAAAGAAAACTGCTCGAGGTATTTTCGATTTGGAGCTGCCAAAGCTGTCCTCTCCCATTGTTTCCGATTTTTAGTGATGAGATCTGTTCTGGACATCTTTTTCATAAGTGATGCTAAGGAATGTAGTATCAACTTACATAACATGATTTTAAGCAATGTTCTCTTTCTCTCAAATGCTCTTGCCCTTCCATCTCCACATGCCCAAATCCCATTCATCCTTTGAAGAAAGCTAAAAATAATCCCTCTCACTTATTTCATTTATTCAGCAAATATCTATTGCATGCTTACTATGTAGCAAGCACTCTGCAGTTGTTGGGGATACAAGACATGAACTCTGACCTCATGGAGCTTACAGTCAGGCGTAGAAGACTGACAATTAATAACACTTTAGTGACGGGGAAGAATAGAGTACAATGGGAGGACAGGTATTACATTGTTGGTGGGGAAGGGAGCAGACAGAGAAGTCTTCTTGAAGACTTTTTAAAGATGATACCTAAAAGATGAGTAGGAACTGGGGAGAAGGTGAGGGGAAAGTATTCAAGGTAAAGATAATAGTACGTAGGAAATCATGGACGTGAAGATGTTGGTGAAAGTGTCCTTGAAAAGGGCCTCTTTAATTCCTCCTTCTCCCAAGTAATTTCTCCATTTGAGGAACCACATAGCACTTAATATGCAACTTTTAGACCATAAGATCTCTGACGGTAAAACATGATTTACACAGAGTACTTGATAGATATGAATGCGGCTTCAGAGGAGAATGAGGCTGTATATGTGTCAATGTAAAATGCTAGCTTAAAACATTAAAACATCTGAGGTAAGAGGTGGATTATCCCACACCTCTCTTCGAAATGATAAGAATAGCATCACTTGTCTAGGTGACTACAGAGACCAAAGCAGCAGGGAAGAATTGATTCATAAAGTTCTGGAGGAAGTACAAAGTAATTATAGTTCCAATCCTCAGATGTTACTTTAAAGGTTATTTCAGGAAGCATAATGAAAACCTGGTATCCATCAGAAAGAAAAAATAGCCACTCACTTTTGTTTGCAAGAGCTTTTCTTTTTAAATAGTCTCTTGGTTTTGGTTTCTCTTTGTGTGTACCAGGGTTGTGGGTTACTGGTGGGGAGGGCCTTACCAGACTTGACAAGCTACTTTTAAAATCAAATATTAAAAAAAAAAAATCAAATGTTTGTGTCAGAACTCAGGTTTTTACCATTTCATTTTAGATGCATGTTCCAAAATCCATCTGCTATTTGGCTGAGAGGAACCAGGAGTGAGTAAATTTTGATGGAGAAGGAGGTTTGAGGATACAGCTGTTGTCTTGATGGGCCAGAATAGATGATATTCTGAGATCCTCTATTTCTTCCCTCAATTTATTCTAGTTCAGCAATTCATTCCTGGGTTTCAGAAGGCACTGGTTTGATCCTGCCATTTTTACAGCTAAGTAAATAATGACCCCCAAATAATGAGAAAATGTATATAAATGTATTTCGTGAATGGCAAGACACTATGTATAAATGTAAGGACTTATTTTTTATTATTAACTTGGGAAATATTTTTGATACCAGTGTTTAAAAGTATCCTCTTCAAAGGCAGGGATTACTTTTTTTGGATGCTGTCCCATAGTATGGTTAGGTGTGGCTGAAGTATAGTGAGGTGTGGATGCCAAATTCTCTAATTCGGTGATTCTTAACCTTTTATTTAGTTATCTTTTATTAATAGACTTAATTTTTTTAAAGTTTTAGATTTACGGAAAAATTGAGCAGACAGTACAGAAACTCCCCATATCCCTCACCCTCCCCCCGTTTCCTCTATTATTAATATCTTACCTTAGTATGATACATTTATTATACTTAATGGGCTAATATTGATACATTATAATGAACTAAAGCCCATGTTTATTCAGATTTCCTTAGTTTTCACCTAATGTCCTTTTCCTGTTCCAGGATCCCATTCAGCTTAAAACTTATGTTCAGTTGTCATATTAGTTAACATGTCATGTTAGTTATATCCACACTACACTTTGTTGTCATGTCTCCTTCAGCTCTTCTTGGCTGTGACATTAACCTTCATTTTTTGATTCATGAACTGGGTTGAAAGCTACAGATTCTCTCTACAGAAAAATGCACATGCTTCAGATGTCTAAGTAAGGGAGGTCCGCCCACAGCAGATACAGAAGCCCTACTTTATGAGGCACTGGTGATCTTTAAAATATCCCTTTCCCCACATTTGGGCTGAAGTTCAGGCTCTACCTCTAATTTGTTGTGTGACTTTTTTTGCAAAGCTGTTTTCCTACATGGGCCTCAGTTTCACCATCTGTGAAATGAGGGGTTTGGTTTACATGATGTCTAAATCCTTTTCTAGCACAGTAGAAGGTGGGCGTCACATAGAGTTGTCAATAGCTGAGGAACAAAGGCTGGTCACAGAAGATGGAGCCAAGTCAGGGCAGGGAAGTGGATGGGTTCATCAATAGGAGGTTGCAGAGGTTCAGTGGGGGAGAAAGACAAAACCTGGGTTCCACTTCATGGCTTTGGGGATTTTGTAAGTCATTTCCTTCCTCTGAACATCAGTTTCCTCATCTGCAAAAATGTGGAGGCCCTGCTCTGGTAGTTATGAAACTCCTGCGAGCAAGAGTGGAGAATGTACCGAGCAAGATATCGTGTGAGTAATTATGATAAGAAGGAAGATGGAGAAGGTGGGCAGGTGAACCGGTGAAGGGCAGATCCGAGGAATATGAGTCTGGGTTGAGGGCTCAGGAAAGAGGAACCTAGTAACACACCTTTGGGTTCTCCGTTCACACCCGCACATTGCTGGGGTCAATTCCGTCTCCATCCCGGCCCCGCCTCCGTCCGACCTTCCCTCCCCTCCCCTCACACTGCGACGCGCCTCACTTTGCATGGCAGCCGCCACACTTTGCATGGCAGCCGCCGTGCGACACTTTGCACCACGCTAGAGCCGAGCGCGCTCTCGCGCCGCCACCTCACTCCCATCCCTCCCCGCCCTTGGCCTCTTCCGATTGGCTTATCACGTCAGTGACGTAAGCACTCCTATTCCACCCCTCACTTCCCGCGGGCTCCGCCCCACCTCTTCCGTACTTCTCCCGACGCGAGTGGAAAGCCGACCTGCCCTCGATTACGGGAGAGCAGGCTAAACTGGAGAGGCGCCGGCTGGGGCGCGCACGCGCACGCACGCACGCACGCTCGCACGCCGGCGGCCGGCGAGGCGGCAGGCTCGCGCCCGGGCTCGCCCCGCGCCGCGCCAGAGGCTCGCGCACTCAGCAGGTTGGGCTGCGGCGGCGGCAGCTGTGGGAGCTGAGGCGCTGCGCGTGAGAGGTCCCAGACGCGTCTGCGGCTCCGGCTCCGCCACGCTCCGCCTTTCTCAGCCCAGTCTCCCTGCCGGGTGCTGAGAAGGGAACGGTGCTAGCCTTGGGGATCCCAAGCACACCCCTGGCTGCTTCCGACACCACCGTCCTTCTCTTCCTATCCGCGGGCCTCGCTCGGTGCTAGGCGATTCGCGAGGAGGCGGCGGCGACGGCGACGGCTGCCGGTCTGTGGAGAGGAGTCCTGCCCTCCCTCCTTGCTCCGCCGCCGGGCCCTGCAGGGGCCGAGAGAGCTCGGCGCCAGCCCTTCCTCTCGCCTTTTTCGTCACCCGGTCGGAGCCGCGTCGGTCCGGGAGGTCTCTGGGCTGAGGCGGCGGCACCTCCTCCGGCTCCATCATGTCCGCGGGCGGAGACTTCGGGAATCCGCTGAGGAAATTCAAGCTGGTGTTCCTGGGGGAGCAGAGCGGTGAGTGCGCGGCTCCCCCACTCCTGGCAGCCGGCCGGCTTCCCCGCACCGCCCCCAGTGCGGCCCTGCCGGCCGCCGAGGCTCCGCGCCGGCCTCGCGTTCGCGGGGCGGGCCGCCCCCAGCTCTTCCCCGCGTTCGCCCGCCCCTCGGAGTCGCCGGCTCCGCTTCGCCTTGACCCGTCGGTCGCATTTTGAGCCCTCCGTCCCCGACTTCGCCGCCTCCTTTCCCCGCGGCCCGGCTCTCTCCGGTCGCTCTGCCCTCCCCAGTCGTCACCCCGCCCAGCCCCAGCCTCCTGTCCATCCCTTTCTTCCTCCCCTCTCCGCCGTCTCACCATCCCAGCCCCCTTCCCTGAGCCCCACCCTTCTCCCTCGCCCTTCGCCCGGTTCCTCAGCTCTAGGAGGCCCACCCCGGGAAGCCCCAGTTTGGAGAACGGGCCCTCTTCAACCTTGGGCAAGGAGGGTGGGATCTGGGTGGTGTTTTCCCCAGAGGCTTGGCCCTGAGAAGTGCGGATCTTATGCCAGGTGTGTGGGGGGGGGGTGGTCCTAGAAAATTCTGGGGAGATTTTCACTTGGGTGGGGAATTAGTTTGTTACGGAGAATATATATATGAATTGGAGGCGACTTGAGGGTGGAGTGGGTGGGGGGTGAGAGGGTGGCGGCGGCAGTGGCGATTTTTGCCCCTTGGATTAGGCTGTGCTTGTTGGAAAACCTCCTTTTCTTCTCTTGACTTTCATTCCTGAGAATTCTTTGGGCAGAGTTGATGCTTTTCCGATCTCTGCCAGATGCTATGTCATGATCATTTTACTTAGAATTTTTCATATCTCACCTCTCCTTTTCTCGTTTCAACATGAATCAGTGTCTGGTTCTCCTCATGGTGGTGCAAACAGGAATTACTGGGGAAATGTTAATTATTCCATTTCTTCTTGAGTATTTTCCAGTTAGATATTTAGGATTCATGTGAGAGAAGGCTTGAGAATAACGAACATCTTTGTTTTGTAGGATTTCCTTGGGGATTAGGGAGTAATGGAGTAGAGTAGGAATAAATTTGTCATCCAGTTATCTAAATTAGATTTAAATGTGTAATACCATTTCGGCTAAATGACTCTTTTATGCTTAATATTCCATAGTCTCTAATGAGTGAAATTGTTATCTCACTTATCTGGTCAGGCTTCTGCTGTCGCTGTACTTTGTATTAGATGCAAGATCCTAATTTTGTGATGACTGTCTCTAAAATTACTTCTTGTGGTAATTCCGATTTTATGCTATATTGTGCAGAGGACACTCGACAATTTAGAGATTAGCATCCTCCTCTGTTTTTCTCATACATTCATGACCATCTTTAAAATTTAGACACTGAGAGGTTAGTTCCTCTCAAGTCATCAAACATAGAGTTATCTACTATGTGTCTTAGGTTAGGTTATAGAAAACATTCCTTATTTATTTTGATTGGAAAGAAGATAAGTGATATAAATTGAGAGCTTTTATTAGTATCTTGAACTATTTGTATTAATTTGAATGGCATTAAAGTAGGTTAATACTAGTTGCAAAATTGCTTCCAGTTGGATCTGAGAAATTATTTTTCTCCTTCCATATATAATCTTTCCCCCACCCCCTTACCAAGGAAAAATATAGTCTCTTCTTTGCTTATGAATTTTCCTGAAGTAAGTATAAGCTTGTTTCTTTAAGTGAGTTGGTAAGACCTATGAAGTTGATTCTGGTCCAGATATTTTATGGCAATTTCAGGACAGTGCCATACATGAAATATACCCTATTGGTCATTATTTGTAAGTAGGATCTGAAGTGCTTATTGTGCACTCTAGGGATGTTATTGCCTGCGTTATGTTGTGATGCAGAGCTATTTAGTTTGCATGAAAAAAATCCATTAATCTGTGTCTTAGGAAAATTTTAGTGTGAATAGAGATCATAACTTAAGTATCTGTAGGTTTCCTTTGCATTTCTTGAGCATTTATGGTCTAATTCACATTTCAGAGTTTTATGGCTTCTCATTTCTCACTTTAAGTCTTTAAGAACCCCTCCTCCCCCCATAATTTCTAAAGCCATCTTAGATTTTTTTTTTAATAGACTTTATTTTTTAGAGCAGTTTTAGATTTACAGAAAAACTGAGAAGATTGTGTAGGGAGTTCCCATATAGCGCTACCCGGTTTCCCCAATTATTATCTTTCATTAGTATGTTACATTTGTTACAATTAATGAACCAGTATTAACAAAAGTCCATAGTTTATTCAGATTTCCTTAGTTTTTATCTTTTTCTGTTTCTGCATTCAGTTCAGGATACCACATTGCATTTAGTTGTCAAGTCTCCTTAGGCTCCTCTTAAGTGTTTTTTTAGGATTGTATTTACATGCTTTTTAACTCTGTGGAACTGTAAGGTTAATTATCTTTTGAGGCTGCTATATTGCTAAGTAATGCCATCCAGTAGCTTTGACAATGAAAAATTGATCTCTGTTTTCAGGGCAGTGTCTGTAGTTTTCTTAGGCATTAGCAAAGGTCTGTAGAATTCCATGTCATCTTGATGTAACTCTTCATGAATTATTTATTTTTTGGTTTTAGAATTCCACAATTCAGCTTTCAAAGACTAATCTGTGGCAAAGCCCTGTTTGTCTCCTTAATAGTATTTACCACATTTATTATTCTTATTTTGTGTGTGTTTTTTCTATTTCCCACAGCAGAATGCAAGTGCCATGAAGATTAAAAACTGTTATTCTTTTGTTCATTGTATCCCCATTGCCCAGCATAGTATCAGGCTCGTAGTATGTACTCAAGTTTTGGTGAATGAATGATGGTTGACTCTAATAGTAACCTACTAGCCTATATTAATTTTTGCTAGGGTAGAGTCTGTATTTTTTCCTTATGCAATTAGTAGTTTAGCAACAACATTCCATACTTACATTGTGTGCAGGGATATTCCAGATACTGGGGGTAGGGGCAGGGAACCCAATAATTTATAGCCCTCACCATTTCACTAAAAAAATAATAAGACTGACCAGGATTTTGCACTTTTTTTTTGAGTTGAGTAAAATTAGTCTTGTCTTGTTAAAGCTATCATTAAATTATTTGTTATTGGTATAGCACCTAAAAGTCTGTCAAATTATATTAAAGACATGTTCCTGGAACTGATTTGAAGTTAGGTAGACTGCTTTATTTAGCATATCAAAAATTTAAGGTTCTGTGCTCTATAATGAAGATGGGTTGTTCAGTACAGGAAGCTTCAGACTGAGTTAATGACATCAGTCTTGGTAATTTTCCTATAAATTTATGGTTTCTTTACGTTTCAGTAGTATTCATGGTTTAACAAAGGAATGTTGAAACACAATTTGAATCTGGTGTTTCTTTGAGGAATCTCTTTTGTAACTACCTTGGGCTATTGTCCTGAAATGCAGAGGCACTTTTAGGAATGTCATTCATGGTTTACAGTAAAAAATATTACAAACAAATGTTATGGATTAGAAATGTAATCTCAGGGAGGTGCAAATATTGGCCTATTATGGCTTATTTTTTCACTTTATATCACCTTTTTCACGTCGCTTCTTTTGAATTATAACATGCTAGGTTGGGAAAGAATGTCTTACTGTCAGAGAGCAGGAGTACTGAACAGTTTTAGATTGGCCAGCTCAGTGATCTTAAACTTTTTCTTCTCAAGATCCTGTTATGGTCTTACAAATTGTTGAGGCTCCTAAAGAGCTCTGTTGATGTGGTTTACATCAGTATTTACTGTAATTGAAAGTTAACAGAAAATTTTAAAATACTTAATTCATTTAAAATAATAGTATTAAACCCATGTACATGTTAATATCATTAGTTTTAATGAAAAATATCTATTTTCCAAACAAAAATTTAGGCAGAGAGAGTGACATTGTTTTACATGTTTGCAACTCTCTTTAATGTCTGACGACTTAGAAGACATCTGGATTCTCATAGCTGCTTCTGCATTCAGTCTGTTCTTTTTTTTTTTTTTTCTGCTTTATCTCCCCAAACCCCCCCCCTACACAGTTGTATATCTTAGTTGCAGGTCCTTCTAGTTGTGGGATGTGGGATGCCGCCTCAACGTGGCCTGACGAGTGGTGCCATGTCCGCGCCCAGGATCAGAACCCTGGGCCGCAGCAGCGGAGCGTGTGAACTTAACCACTCCGCCACGGAGCCGGCCCCGAGTCTGTTCTAATATCACACATTGTGTAGGCTCTGGGAAACTCCACTGCACACTCATGGGAGAATGAGAGTGGAAAAAGCAAAACAACATCTTAATATTATGAAAATGGTTTTGACCCCCAAGAGGGTAGTGGACACCGCCCCCCTTAGCCCAGCTGAGCGGTCTTGGGGATCCTGAGGGTTGATGGACCACACTTTGAGAACTGCAGGGTTAGAGGATATAAAGCCATTTGTACTTGCAGCTTCATACTGCAAGTTTGGACAATCGGGGAATGTTGTCGGTATCTTGCCTTGAAGCCTTAAAACTAAACAGAGCTAATGATTAAGAGCAGAGTCTAGGTTTCATATGGTAGCACTGGCTACTGACCTTGAACAAATTATTTGACCACCTTATGGTTCAATTTCCTTATATATAAATAAAGATTATAGGACCTATCATATAGAATTATTGTGAAGATTAAATGAGTTAATAAATATGAAGCATTTAGAAGAGTGCCTGTCACATGGGAAGTGCTCAGTAAATATTTTAAATTAACAAATGTTTACTGGAAACTGCTACTCTGTCAAATGGATTGCTAGTGCCTACTCTTAAGAAATTTACATTTCATCAGGGAAGAAATATGTAATACCTAATACAATATAATGTGATGAGTGCAGCTGCTTTGAAAAGTAGAGTTAAAAGATACAAAGAAGTGATGGGAGCATGGAGTTTCAGGGGAGGTACATTATAAATATGATTAATAGTTTAAGCATCATTTAGTTGAAATTCTTGAATTAGAGCATTCTGAAGTTGGAGCAGACTTTGAGAAGTCTAATTCATCTCTTAGGGCTTTAAACTGGATCACTCCCCCCTGCCCAACTTTAGTTTTAATACATAATACAATCACATTTCACAAATCAAAATTATGTTAAAAGGTATACTCTGGCACCAGACCTGGTGGCCTAATGGTTAAATTCAGTGTGCTCTGCTTCAGCGGCCTGGGTTTGGTTCCTGGGAGTGGACCTATACCTTTCATCAGTGGCCATGCTGTGGTGGGGGCTCACAAACAAAAAGAGGAAGATTGGCAACAGCTCAGGGCAAATCTTCCTCAGGGTAAAAAAAAAGGTATACTCTCAGAAAACTTACTACAATCCCTGTCTCTGTGACCCCATTCCCCACCCCAACTCCTCCTCTGTTAGTAATTATATATATATTCTTTTCTTGTGTATATTCAGGGATTTCTTTATGCACACATAAGCAAATATGAATATAATTTTTTATTCTCCCTTACATAAGGTGTATCAGACTTTATTCCACTCCTTGCTTTTTTCACTTAACAGTATATCCTAGAGATCTTTAGAGCTTTCCCATTCTATTTTTTTTTTGTTTTTAAATAAAATTTTTGTTTTAAAATAGTTTTAGATTTACAGAAAAATTGTGAATACAGGGAGTTCCCATATACCCTATACCCACTTTTCTCTGTAATTAACATCTCACATGTACACTTTTCACAATTCATGAACCAATATTGATACAGTAATATTAACTAAAGTCCATATTTTATTTAGATTTCTTTAGTTTTATCCAATGTCTTTTTTCTGTTCGGGGATCCCGTCTAGGATTCTGCATTTGATTTAGTTCTTGGGTTTCCTTAGTCTCTTGGCTGTTAATAGTTAAACTGGATCATTCTTTTTTTTTTAAAGATTGGCATCTGAGCTAACATCTGTTGCCTATCTTCTTTTTTTTCCCTTCTTCTTCTCCCCAAAGCTCCCCAGCAGATGGTTGTATACTCTAGTTGCAGGTCTTTCTGGTTGTGCTATGTGGGATGCCACCTCAACATGGCCTGATGAGCGGTGCCATGTCTGCGCCAGGATTTGAACCAGCGAAACCCTGGGCCACCAAGGCAGAGTGCTCAAACCTAACCACTTGGCAAGAGGGGCAGCTCCTGGATCGTTCTTAAGTTTATCTTACTGTTAGAAATCTCCAGGAAAACACATTTTGTAATTTTTTTTTTTAAGATTTTATTTTTTTCCTTTTTCTCCCCAAAGCCCCCCAGTACATAGTTGTATATTCTTCATTGTGGGTCCTTCTAGTTGTGGCATGTGGGACACTGCCTCAGCGTGGTTTGATGAGCAGTGCCATGTCCGCGCCCAGGATTCAAACCAACGAAACACTGGGCCGCCTGCAGTGGAGCGTGCGAACCTAACCACTCGGCCACAGGGCCAGCCCCTCATTTTGTAATTTTTAATATCAAACTTCCCTATTCTGAAATTCTCAAATCTATTCCTATGCCATATAGTTAAGCTTTTCTTCCTGGGGAGGTAATATATAGTGATAAGACAGCTCTAGAGACAATTAGGTTTTGATTCTAATCCTGACCCCAATGTTTACAATGTGATCTTGGACCGTTTATTTAACCTTTCTATAAATTCTTTTCATTTCTGATATGGCAGTACTAACCTGGCAGTGATGTTTCCCCCATCCTTTAAATATAGCTATCATACATTTTGGTTAGATCAGTATTTTAATCTTCACATTATTGTTATCAGGTAAATGATCTTCACAGCTGAGCCATGTAATATACAGATTACTTGTACTCTCTTGTCTATTTATGTTTTTTCCTTTGTGTCATTATTTGACTTGCTTTTTTCCTTTGTTTAATGTATATGCATATCATTGACTTATTCCCATACCTCTTAGCAATGATATAAATCACCTCTTGGTATATAAGAATGTGTCAGGTTTTCCCTCAGTTTGATCTCCTTGGGACATCTCTCTCAGAACCTTCTGACCTATTCTAATTTATTCTAGTTACTCTCCATGATTGGTGTACAGCTGTCATCCTGGAATCTGTCTTTACCATCATTTTGAGGATTTTCTTCTCTCTTGTGTTGGATGGATCCCTTGTTTCCCCGATTACATTTTTTCTTCTTTATTGGTTTACCCTCTCGTTATATTGAACGTATCCCATAGTACGTAGCTTCCTAATAAGGAGAACATGGGAGGAAGTTTTTTGAGACCTTGTGTGTCTGAAAATGTATTTGTACAATACTTACAGTCGAAGTTTGGTGGGGTTTAGAATTCTGGGTTGGATATATTCTTCCTTCAGAAGTTTGAAGTCATTAATGTACTGCCTTGTAGATTCTGGTGTTGCCATTATGACTCTTGGTCTTTTGATCTTTCGTAATGATGTGTCTGTTTTCTTTTATGTCCTAGATATATAAGTCCTTTCAAACTGGATGTTCTTAAGTTTCAGGAGATTTTCTTGACTTAACTAGTGTGATACCCTCTTCTCCATTTTCACTTCTCTCTGGAATTCTTGTTAGACCTTGTGGATTGATCCTCTAATTTTATCTTGCCTCTTTTTCATTTCTTTATGTTTCTGTTTTAATTCTCAAAAGATTTTCTCAACTTTCTTCCATCCTTTTGAGTTTTATTTCTGCTATCATTCTAATTTCAAAGAGCTCTTCTGTGTTTTCTTAATGTTCCTTGTCTGTAGCATCTTTTTGATTCCAGTATCTTCTCGTCATTTTGAGGGTATCAATGAGATGTATGCCTTTCTTCTTCTCAATGTTCAGTTTTTTGTAAATTGCTTTTCACCTTTGTTTATTTTAGTTTCTCTATTTCTTGTTTGATGTGATCCTCAAAAAACTAGTAATTCTTGACCATCTTCTGTTTAAGAGTTGAGCACTAAATATTTGATTATAAGCTCTTATGTGGGTTTATGGGGCTTCTCTGTGGGATGATCTGACTGAGTTCTTTTTGAACAAGTCTCTGATGTTAGGTCTTTTAAGTCTTTCTGCCAGTCAGATTTCCTAAAGAAGAATTATCCAGTGTCCTGCTGGAGAGGATAAGCTTGGTTGCCAGCTTTCTTGGAGTTGGAGAGAAGGTTCTTGGAGTTGAATGGAGAGAGGGTTTGAAGATAACGTAAGAGTAAAGGGATTTAATTTCCTTGTTTTTAATACTGTTTGTACTCTAGCCTTCATTTGTACCTTGTAGTCTCATCTAGAAACCTTTTGTTTTCCTTTCTTATAGCATAATCATGTAGTCTTCTGATGAGATAAGAGAGGGACCTGGCTGTGTGGAATAGAAGAGGGGATGTGAAAGGGTGCCAGTCTACCTTTTAAACAGACTTTCATCCCTTCCTTCCTTTTATAGCACCACCTTTACCCTTATTTCTAGATGTACTTGGTGCCAACAATTCCTGAGCCATTTGGGGGTTCTCTGGCACAAATTAGACTGTTTCTCAGCTTTCCTCATTGACAGATCTTTATAGACTCTGTTAGGTCAATCACCACTTTTCCATTTGCTTTCTAGCTTCTAACGTGAATAATTTAGATTTTCTGAGAACCAGCATTTAATTTAGACGTTCAGAGTTGCTTAGGGTTTTTAGTTTTTGTTCTTTTTTTCCTCTTTTTTTTTTTGAGAAAGATTAGCCCTGAACTAACATCTGCTGCCAATCCTCCTGTTTTTGCCGAGGAAGACTGGCCCTGAGCTAACATCCATGCCCATCTTCCTCTACTTTATATATGGGACGCCTACCACAGCATGGCTTGCCAAGCAGTGCCATGTCCACACCCGGGATCCAAATGGGTGAACCCCAGGCTGCCAAAGTAGAATGCGCACTTAACTGCTGAGCCATCGGGCTGGCCCTTCCTCTTCTTTTTTTAAAAGAACATTTTATATAATTAAAACCAATTCATTTATACCCATGTTTATAGTAGCATTATTCACAGTAGCCAAAAGGTAGAAGCAACCCAAGTGTCCATTGGCAGATGAATGGATAAACAAAATATAATATAGACATAGAATGAAATATTATTCAGCCCTAAAAAAGAAGGAAATTCTGACACATGCTGCAACAGGGATGAATCTTGATGACTTTATGCTAAGTGAAATAGGTGGTCACAAAAGGACAAATACTGTATGATTTTTTAAATTAACTGATAATAAGTATCACTGTTGTCCTGTCCTGCCATTGTGAGATTGCTTAAAACCTTACCCAGACACCCCATGTAGACTTCTCTTTGAGATGAAGTCCAAACTCTTCTGCCCGAGTTAAAGTCTTTCATAGTCTGACTTCTACTCTTCTATCTCTAATCTTATTTTTCGCACTCATCTTTTCCTGTTATTGATAGGCAGATCTTTTTTTAAGTTTTTAAAAAAATCATTAAGGTGTTACCTGCTGTCTTTGTGTTAAGGCACATCTTTGCTTTTTGAAGCTTCCATTCTAAGAATCATGGAATGTTATAGGTCATTTATCTATTTAACAGATGCCCACCATGGGCCAGGGTTAGAGCTACATCCCAGGGGATATAGTCATTAATGAATCAGATATAAGCTCTATCCTCTTATTGCTTACAGTCTAGCAGGGAGCAATAAGGTAGATTTAAGTCTTTTACATTGCTCTGTACTTTCCAACGTCAGTTCTTGGACCTCCCCTCCAATCCATCCTCCACGTTGATATCAGAGCGAACTTTATAAAAGTGTCAATCAGGGTAACTTGCTTACCTTAAAAACAAAAACATTGTGAATGTACTTAGTGCCACTGAATTGTACACTGAAAAATGGTTAAAATGGCAAATTTTATATGTATAGTTTATCGCAGTAAAAATTTTTTTTAAATTCAATAAAGCCGCACCTTCGTAGGGTTTTTTTCGTTCTTTAATCACTCTTAGAATAAAGTCTAAAATCTTTCCAAATAGTCTACCTGACTCACGCTGCATTATATGGCTCCTCTCTGTCTGTTCATTCTTATCTTGAACATATCTCCCGCCATCTCTCTGTTTTAGCCATATTGGCCTTTTTTCAAGTAGTCGTAACTCTTCACTGATCTCCATCTTGTTACATACTCCCTCTTCCCCTTTGCCTGGTTAACTCCAGCTTATCCTTTAGGTTTCCACTTCAAGTCACTTTTTCAAAGAAGCCTGTGCTGACTTCCTCAGATTAGTTTAGGTTCCTATTCTTTATACTCTCAGCACCGGGTACTTCCTGCTGCCTTTAATAGAGTTGTAATTTGTCTATCTTAAAATTTCTGTTTTCTATTTGATCTGTAAGTTCCACTAGGATAATGTTCATGGATTTCTTGTTTGTTCCTGTATTCTAAGCACATTACACAGTGCCTGGTAAACGATTTATGCTTTTTACCCTACTTAGTTTCAGAAAGGCATTGAGATTGCTTACGATAATAAATACGTACACATAAAAGAAGATAATTTAAAGGAAAAAAAGAATAAAACAAAACAAAAACCTAACCTAGGAGGAAAAAGGTTTGATATACCCAGTATCTGGGATGAATCTGAAAAGTCAGTGGCTTAAGTTGAGGAAAATGATGACTCAGAAAAAGCCATTGAATTTATCAAGAGCTAATCGATAATTTTTAAAAAGTAATTTCAGTAGAATTTTGGAGAGTCAAGAGGGATTCAGAAGTAGGCAATAGGTATAAATGACATATTTGAAAAGTGAATTTGTGATTTAACCAAATGTGTTTCTGGGTTTTTAAAATATTATTTTAACCCCTCTATTATGGAAAATTTTAAACATACAAAAAAATGCAGAGACTATCATCATGAACCCCCATAGAGTGTTACTCAGCTTCAATAATTGTCAACTCGTGACTTGTTTCATCTATAGCATACATCCGTCCCCCTATCCCGCTCCCCACACCAAAGTGGGTTGAAGCAAATCCCATTTCTCCTCTCATTACAGATATTTTGGTATGACTGCTAAAAGGCAGGACCTTCTTATGTGGGTATAGTTGACCACAGAGGCCTTTATTTGGGGGATACTTTCCATTACATGTTTTTGAGACTGACTTAATATTTCAGGATCTCTAGATCATTGCTATCCAGTTGAACTTCCTGTGATGATGGAACTGTTCTACATTTGTGCTGTTTAATATGGCGATGGCTAGTGCAACTGGAAAACTGATTTCTAAATTTTATTTCATTTTAATTTCAGTATCCTCATGTGGCTAATTGACCCTTTATCTGGCCTTAACCCTTCTCTTAAAACTGAAGAATATTCCTTCAGAAATTTATGCACATGCACTTTAAATTATTGACATAATCAAGGTGAATTAAGTTGATTATAATAGGGAAATAGAGAATATGATGACTCATAGATTTAGATGGATTTTCAGCCGCCTCTGGTCTAGATATTTTGATCTGTAGTATTTAAGGCCGCACAAAATCCACTCAGGTCATTTAGAGCTCTGTCCTTGGTGTCTAGCATAAAGTCCTTCATATAGGTGACCATAAAGAATATTGAATCTATCTGATTATTAGGAAGCTAGATAAATAGGTCTTTCTTCTTTAAGAAGGTGACAGAAGTATCATCATATTGACATTAAGTAAATTGGAAGAAACTAGATGACTACTGAAGTTACTACCCATTTGTAAACCTTTATGTTTGTTTGTCAAGTTGTTTAATATGGAACATTTCTTTCCTTTGGCCAATGAAACTTTCATAGTTAATGTGATATGGGGAAAAGTCCTGGAGCGAGAATTAGGAAAACAACGATGGTCTTTGCTCTGCCACCTTATAAATTAATGTGCTCTGGAAGAGTTCACTTTACCCTCTCTGTGCCTCAGTTTCCTCATAGGTAAAATGAGAAGAATTTCCCAACCCTCCCCCCACTTAGAGTGTGGCCTGCAAAGATAGTCTTCTGTAGGCTTCATCCAGGGACTGACTGTCAGCACCCTCTTATATATTCCTATCTATTTAATACTCATAAAGCTTCCAGAAATTGAAAATAGTTCCTCTTCACAAAGAGACTGAGTACATTTAGTTTTAAATAAAGCATTCCTTTTGTACTTTCAGAATTCTTTAGTTGAAGTTACTTTCCTCTCCAGTACTGCAATAATTACAGTCTTTTATGTAAAACAGTTGAAATAGTTATTTCAACCTGTCTGATTGATATTATTCTAAATACTGTGATAATTTATTATTTTTCAGAATTTTTACCTTTGTACTTTGTTATGGGTTGAGTTGTGTCCTTCCCAAATTCATATCTTGAAGTTTAACATCTAGTACCTCAGATACAATTAATCAGATACAATTAAAGTTGAGGTCATTCTGGGGTGGGATGGCCCCTATACAGTAGGACTGGTGTCCTTATAAAAAGGGGAAATTTGGACACAGATGTACACAGAGAGAATACCGTGTGAAGATGAAGGCAGAGATGAGGGTCATGCTTCTACACACCAAGGATTGCCATCAAAACATCAGAAGCTAGGGAAGAGACTTGGAACAGATTCTTCTTACAGGTCTCGGAAGGAACTAACTGACAACACCTTGATTTTGGATTTGTAGCCCCCAGAATTGTGAGACAATAAATTTCTGTTGTTTAAGCCATTCAGTTTGTGGTACATTTGTTATAGCAGCCCTAGCAAACTAATGCAGTGCTTGATATTCCTTTGCAATCAAATATAAAACTCCATATACACCTCCTGACAACTGTAATGGATAATATATATTTCCTGTCAAACTAATACATTTTTTTAAATAATCAGACTACCTTAATTTTGTGAGTAAATCCATGTTTAGTGGTTTCCTGACATTAGTATATTTGTTTGCATACATAATAATATCAACTGACATTTGATTACTTGTTACCTGTCTGACTTACATTTACTACCTTTCAGCTTAAGTCTTTCTCTTCTTGTTCAGATCTTAAAACTGCAAAGTAACAAGCTATTATCTTTCCTGTAGGATATCATCACAAATCTAAAGACTTTTTTCGGTTGTACTTTTGCCTTCTTGATGAGACTGAACAATTCTCATTTGAATATCACATTTTAATTCCATGATTAAATAAACTTATGTTTTCCCTTGTGCATAAAAAGCATTTTGAAATGATTCTGATAACTCAGTAGCAGAGTCAGTAACACAGTCATTAACACAGCAAATTTTATCAAAGCCATTGAACTTTACTGAAAACTAATTTGTTTCTCACCTTACTCTCTTCTTAACTACAAGTAATATGTGTTAAGAATTTCATCATAGAAACTACAGAAGTCCACTACTGCAGAATACCTGAGAAACACTTAATCTTATCTAACAGATTTAGTTCATATAGCTCAACTTTCCAGAGATTACAGTTTTTTCACTTTTACGGTTTGGTAAACACCTAAGTATCCTGTACATTCTGCACATATTCCACCTATATGAAATTTATCAAGGAAAGGTAGTATAGTTTAGTGCCTTAGTACTGGAGCTCTAGAACCAGACTGCTGAGTTGAAATCCTCGCTTGGCCACTTAGTGTGTATACGATTGGGACAAGTTACTTAATCACTCTGTGCCTCAATTTGCTCATGGGAATAACAGGAGTACCTGTCTCATAGGACTGTTTTAACTTTTCATTTGGAAATAATTTTAAGCCTACAGAAAAGCTACAAAAAGAGTACAGAGAATTCCAGTATACCTTTCACTCAGCTTCCCCTAAAAATATCTTACATAATAGCACTATTATCAAAACTATGAAATTAACAGTGATAGAATGCTATTAACTACAGAACAGAAAGTTTCTCTACCAATTCCCTTTTTCTGTTCCAAGATCCAACCGAGGATCCCACATTGCATTTAGTTTCACGCCTCCTTAGTCTCCTCTCTGTGACATTTCCTCTGTCTGTCTTTGTTTTCATGACCTTGACACTTGAAGAATACTGGTCAGTTGTTTTGTAAAACGATTCCTCAATTTAGATTTGTCTAATGTTTTGTCATTAGATTGAGATCATACATTTTTGGCAAGACAACCATAGAAGTGATGTGCCTTTCCCGGTGCATCGTAACAGGGAGAATATGATGTCATATTAATGTCTTATTCCTAGTAATGTTAACCTTGATTCACTTGGTTATGGTGATCTCTACAGAGTTTCTCTACCATAAAGTTACTGTTTTTCCCTTTGTAAATAATTAGTATCTTAAGGGAGATAGTTTGAGACTATACAAACATCCTGTATCTTCTCAAACTTTTGCCCACTAATTTTAGCATTCATCAAATGGATCTTGCCTGGGTGATTTTATATTTTCCTCATTCCATCTACATTCATTTATTCATTCATTCATTCATTCATTCATTTTGAGGAAGATTAGCCCTGAGCTAACATCTGCTGCCAGTCCTCTTCGTTTTGCTGAGGAAGGCTGGCCCTGAGCTAACATCCATGGCCATCTTCCTCTACTTTATATGTGGGACGCCTACCACAGCATGGCTTGCCAAGCAGTGCCATGTCTGCACCCGGGATCCAAACCCGTGAACCCTGGGCCATCAAAGTGGAATGTGCGCACTTAACCGCTGCACCACTGGGCCAACCGCCCATCTACATTTATTAATTGGAATTCTATAAGGAACAGCAGTCCTTTCTTATTTATTTACTTATGGATTCATGAATATCTTAATTCTGTGGGTAATAAACCCAATATCATCATCATTCTGTTGCTCAAGATTATTGTAACTTTTACTATTGGGCGTCCTTTTAACATGCCTCCACCCTCTGTTAAACACTTCCTTACTTTCTGGCACCACAAGATGCTCAAGGCTCATTTTCTATTTTCCCCGACCCAGCTCTGAAATCAACCACTTCTCCAAGGAGCTCATAGAGTTGGTTCTAAGAATTAAATTAGTTAAGACTGCAAAGTACTTACCATAACAGGGCTTGATATGTAACAAGTAATCAAATGTCAGTTGATATTATTATGTATGTAAACAAATATACTAATGTCAGGAAACTACTAAACATGGATTTACTCACAATTGGGTGTATGCAAATTTGGAGTTGTTTTGTGTTCTTGATGAGTTGAACCTTTTATCATCATCAAGGGCTCCACTTTATTTCTAGTAATACTTTTTGCCCTAAAGTTTATTTTGATGTTAGTATGAGTATTCCATCTTTCTTTAGGCTAATGTTTTCATAGTATTTATATTTTTTTATCTTTTTACTTTCAATGTTGTTATATTCTTAGGTTTCAGATGTGTGTTAGTAGTCATCTGGTTAGGTTTTGTGTTCATCCAGTCTGATTATTTTTAAAATTGGAGTATTAGTACGTTTAGATTTCATATAATTGCTAGAGTATTTGGATTTAAAATAAATCTACCATCTTCTTAATGTGCTTTCTTTTTGTCCTAGATATTTCTTTTGCTCTTCTTGTATTATTTGAATTTATAATCTTTTAAAAATCATTCCATATTCTTTACTAATTGAGAAGTTATACATTTTTTTCCTTTTATTTAGTGATTACTCTAGAAGTTGTGGCATGCAGTCATGGCTTATAAAAGTCTACAGTTAATTGATTCCTTTACCTTTCTGGACAATGCAGGGACCTCAGAAGTCTAACTCTACTTATCCCTTCTCTTGACTTTACTTACTATGTATATTTTAATTGTGTGAGTGTGCGTGTGTGTGTGTATAAAACTTCATAAGATGTTATTGTTTTAAACGTTGCTTATATAGATTTTTTATAAGGAGAACTTTTTACTGCAGTATAACACATAGAAAAGCATACAAATCATAAGTGTACAGCTTGAGTGAGAGAATTTGCTAGTCATATTGACTTGAATATTCCCATCTTTATGAAAGTTAATTCTTTGTGTAAATTAGGCCTTCTGGTTTTTGGGTTTTTTATTTTTTGAGGAAGATTAGCCCTGAGCTGACATCTGTGCCCATCTTCCTCTACTTTTTATATGTGGGACAACTGCCACAGCATGGCTTGACAAGTGGTGCCATGTCCACACCCGGGATCCGAACTGGCGAACCCCAGGCCACCGAAGCAGAATGTGCGCACTTAACCGCTGCGCCACTGGACCGGCCCCTGGCCTTCTGGTTTTAAAACCTCAGTTTCCTGAGCATTATTATAAGTATGTTCTCTGAGCTATATCTACTTTCATTTTTCCAAGAATGCAAGGTGGTTGTCTGCCAGATTCTGGACTACGTTAGTAGTGAATGCTGTCTACTTGGTGAAGTTTCCTTTCATTCATTAATTCATTCAGTGCCAGGCAGGGACTGACACTACGAGTATAGCCATGTACAAGATAGATGAGATTGCTCTTCTGCAGCTTATTATTTGTAAGTTGGGAGAGAGAAACTAGTAAATAAATGCACGAACAACATAATTTGAGGTAAGTGTTTCTTATATTGCCAGTTTTTCTTATTTTTCCCCCTAAGAAAAAGTGGATTGTGCTTTTCCTTATGTTAAATTTCTACCCTTAGACTTAAAGTTTCTGAATAAAGTTAATGCTGGTAAAGTGATTCTTACACTAGTACTTATATTGAATTTTCCTCTGGACTGTTCTTTGAGGGTGCAGATTATTTTCAATTTGCCTTTTTATCCTTAAATACATTCATAGATGGATGTTGACTTTCTCGTAGGAATAAAATCAAAGCCCTGCTGCCATCTAAAATACTTGCAGAAAAATACAATCCTAGGCTGAAAGTAATTTTGAAAGGTAATTTAGCTTTTGTTTCCTTTGGGCAGAATCATATCTGATATTGAATTTATAAGTTCATAATGTAACCAGGAAAGAAAAGTTCCACAAAATTAGGTTACATGAGCAAAATCTCAGAGGCTCCAAGGTACATGTTATGCCTGGAGGATAACTAATAGCTTTCCCTCATTGTCAGATGAAGTTTGTGTTTGGCAAGGGTAGGGGATGAGGCTAGAGGGCTAGGCTGCTTGAATCCTTGAATGCCTGCTAAGAATTTTTGACTTTCACCTTATGGAATGTATGGAGCCTTGGAATGTTTTAAATTGAGGAAAGATACCTCTGGTAGTATGGAGGCTGGACACTTTGCACAGTGCTTTCTTCTCTTGTTCACTGTCTTATATGTGTGTGTGTGTTGTCTCTTCAGTGGATTGTAAAATCTTTTGCAGTCAGGGCCTTTTTCTTATTTGTTTCTCATTCTCTTCCCTCAACCTCCTTGTTCCCTAGCACTTAGTACTTTTGGAAAGAAGTGAAAAATAAATAGTAGCCATTAAAGCATTAAAATACTTGTTTACTTTTTATTTATCTTTGGTAAGAGTAGCCATGTGTCTTTACCTTTATGTGAGTATCTTTCTTGTCTTCATCTCTTAGGCAGGTAAATATTTTTTTGTTTTTGCTTTGGATGTCTCCATTTCATCATCCTGGAAACTCATACTATAGGTCTAATGCCTTTAACATAATTAGTATAGTAGAGAAATAAAGCACCTTTATTAAAAACAGCTTTTGAGCCATAGATGTGAAATTGCTTATTTCAACAAATATTCTATACAACCAAACTCATCCTTCCTATTTTTGAATATGATTGTAAAGGGGAGTTGTAGTTCTCTTTTTTTTTTTTTAACTTTAGGAGAAACAAAATCTTTATTCAATTTAGGTCTTTAGAGAAAGGCTGCTAGATTTATTGATCTTTAATGTTGATTAGGTTAGCCACATCAAAGTAGCGTTAGCATGGTTTAATAGATTTTCTGTTTTGCTTTAGAATTGCATCACCTAGGTGAGATATCTTGGATGTGATACTGCATTGAATTTTGCTTGCATCTGAGCTTTTCTGCTCTGGTCCCTAGATACCTTTTTCAGCTGTCTTTGTTATCATGATGGAATATAGGTAGTGTGTTTTTTTTACTTAGCTCTTTTACTAAAATCATAGCATCTGATTTGAGTTACTGTTATTTTCATAGCACATTAATCTTTTATAGTGGCTTATTTTTGTGGGAAAAAGAAAATATAAATATCTAGTTGGTTTGTTTTAGTGTTATCTGACCAATATAAATAAATAAGCATTATGAAGCAGTTCATAAATTTTCGTATAGTCATGCACCACATAAATAATGTTTCAGTCAGTGATGGACCTCTCATACAACAGTGGTCTCATAAGATTAGTACCCAGGTAGCCTAGGTGTGTAATAGGCTATACCATCTAGGTTTGTGTAAGTGCATGCTGTGATGTTTGCACAATGACAAAATTGCCTGATGATGTATTTCTCAAAACATATCCCCATCGTTAAGTGGCATGTGACTGTATTAAATATCTTCCTTAATTTCTCTCAGTGGTGTTTTTCAATTTTCGTTGTGGAGTTCTTGCACATTTCTTGTTAGGTACTTAGGTATCTTGTTTTTTGGGGTTTTTTTTTTAGGAAGATTAGCCCTGAGCTAACATCCGTGCCCATCTTCTTCTCCTTTATATGTGGGACACCTGCCATAGCGTGGCTTCATAAGTGATGCGTAGGTCCACACCTGGGATCCGAACCAGTGAACTCCAGGCCACTGAAGCAGAACACATGAACCTAACTGCTGTGCCACTAGGCCAGCCCCAATATTTTGCTTTTGATACTGTTATAAACAGTATTTTTTTTAAATTTCAGTTTCCAGTTGTTGCTAGTATATAGAATTACAGTTGATTTTTGTATATTGAGTTTTTATTCAAAGGCCTTACTAAACTTACTCATTAATTCAAAAATTTCGTGGATTCTTTTGCATCTTTGGTCATGAGTGATATTGACCTATAATTTTCCCTTTTTATAATTTTGTCAGATTTTTTAAAAAATCAGTTATACATGCAAGATTGATTCGACATTTGAAAGTTAGTCATTCTAATTCACTGCATTAACAGAAAGGAGGAAAACCATATAATCATTTTAATAGATGCAAGAAAGGCGTTTCGCAAAATTCAAAACCTGTTTGTAGTTAGCTCTAAACTTTTAATTAAGAATAGAAGTGAACATTCTAAATCTGATAAAGGATATTTACCAGCAACCTCCCCTCTCCCAAATTACAAAGTAACATCATACTTGATGAAATAATGACCTCTTTTCCTTTGAGTTTGGGAAATAGACTGTAATGTCCATAGGGATATTTTAAAGCCAGTCCCAGAAATCTTATTCTATCAGTAACTATTTTAGCAATTAGCCTATAAAACAATGGAAGAGAAAATATCCGAGTGCATAGTCTTTAGCAAGTTGTTTCGTAAAACTTTTATTTCAGTTATGTAATTATGTACTGAGTTGGAATTTAAAATGTATTTCTCACTGTGGTGGTATAGTCAGAACACCTAGGAGACCACTGTCCTAGCGGTTGAGTCTTTTAGGAGTTTAAATACTGGTCACTTGAAACTTCACTTAAAACCTTTGTGATGTTTTATTAAGGGACAGATTATTTTTCTTTATTAGTTTTATTGAGGATTAATTTACAGACAATGAACTGAATCTAGTTAAAGTGTACAATTCAGTGAGTTTTGACAGTGTAATCATCACCACAAAATAAGGAATATTTCTATCATCCCTAAAAGATTCCTCTCTTTGCCTACTACCCCAGGAAACCACTTACCTGCCTTTTTTATTTGCTTTATTTTGTTTAAGGGTATATGAATATTGAATAAAACTTTTTAAATAAGCTTTTTTGGAATAATTGTAGATTTGTGGGAAAACTGAGAAGATAGTAGAGAGAGTTCCTATAAACCCATACCCGTTTTTCTCCTACTATTGACGTCTTTTATTAATATGGTACATTTTTCGTAGTTAATGAACTAGTATTATACATTATTAAGTAAAATCCATACTTTATTCAGGTTTTCTTAGCTTTATCTAATGTTCTTTCTCTGTTCCAGGATCCTCTCAGATATCATATTACATTTAGTTGTCCTGTCTCCTTAGGTTCTCCTTGGCTGTGACAGGTTCTCACACTTTCAATCTTAATGACCTTGAGAGTTTGAGGAGTGCTGGTCAAGTATTTGGTAGAATGCTCATCTACTGGAATTTGTCTGATGTTTTTTCTCATGGTTAGACCCAGGTTATGGGTTTTTGGAACTCATCTGCTCTTCATAAGGAAGAATATCTTAAAAAGTGGAGTAGCCTTACTTCGTAAGGATACAGTGGCTCTTGAGTGACTGTGAAATCGAAAACATGATCCTCAAAAACTATTTGTGCAGTGTCTGGCATAGTATAAATAACAAAGTGAAAAAAGCCCTGGACTAAGCATAAATGCCCTTTTTTACTATGTATTCAAAGGACTTTTTGATTTTTGCTTGCTTCTTAGAGACCCCTCATTAAAGTTTTTAAACTTTTTGTAAACAAAATAAAGACATTTTACTTAAACTTTACTAAGTTCGTCTTAAATACTTCTATAAAATAAAATTTAGGCCTTAGATCTTATTACACTTTTAGAGGCGAACTCCCAGAATTAGGATATAATCTTTGATTCTGGATGCTACTTTCATCAATGAAGAGAGTATTTTTAAAAGCATTGTCAGGGGCTGGCCTGGTGGCGTAATGATGAAGTTGGCATGCTCTGCTCCAATGGCCCACATTTTGGAGGTTCAAATCCTAGGTGCAGACTTAGTACCGCTCATCAAGCCACACTGTGGTGGCATCCCACATAAAATAGAGGAAGATTGGCATGGATGTCAGTTCAGTGACAGTCTTCCTCACACACACAAAAAAAGTCAATTTAAGGGGTCAGGCCTGTGACATAGCAGTTAAGTTCTCACATTCCACTTTGGTGGCCCGAGGTTCGCTGGTTTGGATCCAGGGTGCAAGACATGGCACCGCTTGTCAAGCCATGCTGTGGCAGGCGTCCCACACATAAAAAGTAGAAGATGGGCATGGATGTTAGCTCAGGGCCAGTCTTCCTCAGCAAAAAGAGGAGGATTGGCTGCAGATATTAGCTCAGGGCTAATCTTCCTCAAAAAAAAAAAAAGTCAATTTAAATAAGGGTTGGCAATAGGGAAAAAAGCCACCTTGAGATTTCTCTGAAGTCTTCTTTCCTACTGTATCACTTAGAAAATTTCACTTGTTCAGATTAACTGTTGCATTAATCCCATCCCATTGCTACTTTTCTCTATTATTAACAAAGTTAAAGCTTTTCCTTAAACAAAAGTTGGCAGAAAAGAATACCATATGACCCAGCTATCCCTCTACTGGGTATATATCCACAGAACTTGAAATGAACAATAAAAAGAAACTTATGCACCCCTATGTTCATTGCAGCATTATTCACAATAGCCAAGATGTGGAAGCAACCCAAGTACCCATCGACTGATGATTGGATAAGGAAGATGTGGTATATATACACAATGGAATACTACTCAGACATAAAAAAGACAAAATTGTCCCATTTGCAGCCACATGGATGGACCTCGAGGGTATTATGTTAAGCGAAATAAACCAGACAGAGAAAGACAAACACCATATAATTTCACTTATTTGTGGAACATAAACAAACTTACGGACAAAGAGAACAGTTTAGTGGTTACCAGGGGAGTGAGGGGTGGGCACAAGGGGTGAAGGGGCACATTTATATGGTGTCTGACAAATAATAATGTACAACTGAAATTTCACAATGTTATAAACTATTATGACTACAATTTTTTAAAAAGTTTGTTGACAAAAAAAGGTAGAAAAGAATTAGATTGCTACTTCCTTAATTTGGAAAGGTTAAGGATTAGGATGAAAGCATGTTATTACCTAAAATTCCTTCTGATATTAACAACAGCATCATTATTGTGAAGATGTTTGCTGAGAATAAAATGTCGATTTCGTATTGGGAAAATTGTTTAAGGTTTTAAAATATATTTGTAGCTCATTTTCTTACAGTATTCTTGAGATGCTAGTGTGGAAGAAAAGATGAGAATTATCTGTTTTATGGCCCTTTTGGGTAGGGGGGTAGGGTTGAGGAAATAGCGATTTGGTCTTACAGGGATAGAGATGTTTATTCAACAGCCTAGAGACTTTTGTCTGTTTCTATGCTTTGTTCTGTCCCATTGATCTGTTTATCTGTCTGTAAATCAGTATCGTGCTGTCTGGATTACTGTAGTTTTATGGTACAATTTGACATTGAATACTATAGGTTCTGCAGAATTGTTCACTGTTTTCAAGATTGTTTTAACTGTTCTAGATCCTTTTCATTTCCATTTAAACTTTAGAATTGCTTTGTCAATTGCTATTTTTTAAAAGGCTATTGGGATTATGATTGAGATTGTTTTGAATGTATAATTTGGAGAAAATTGACATCTTAGTATAGATTCTTATATGGTATATCTTTGTATTTATTTAAATTTTATTGATGTTCCCTCAGCAGAGTGTTTTGTTTTCAATGTTGCGGCCTTAACACATCTTGTTAAATTTATTCCTAATTATTGTTATTTTTTTTGATGTTACTATATATGAAGTTTAAAAATTTTTGGTTTTCTCTTTGCTTCTGATATTTAGAAATGCAATTGATTTTTGTATATCGACCTTCTGTACTGAGACCTTGCCAAATTTACTGGTTCTAGTAGATTTTAAAAATTAATCTTTTGGGATTCTTCTACATAAGCAATCTTGTCATCAGTGAATGAGAACAGTATTAATTTGTATGCCTTTTCTTTTTCTTAGCATCATTGCACTGGCTAAGACTGCCAGTAATATGCTGAATAGAAGTGGTAGGATTGGACATCCTTGCCTTTTTCTTATTCTTTGGAGGAAAGCATTTGGAGTTTACTGTTACATTTAAAAAAATTATTATCATTATTATTATCATTATTTATGCTTTTTGGTGAGGAAGATTAACCCTGAGCTAACATCTGTTGCCAATCTTCCTCTTTTTATTTTTCCTCCCCAAAGCCCCAGTACATAGCTGTATATGGTAATTGTAAGTCATTCTAGTTCTTCTATGTGGGATGCCACCACAGCATGGCTTGATGAGTAGTGTGTAGGTCTGTGCCCAGGATCTGGACCGGTGAACCCTGGGCCGCCAAAGCAGAGCATGCAAACTTTACCACTTGGCCACAGGCTGGACCCTGCCATTACATTTGATATTAGCTGTAGGTTCTTTTGTAAATGCTGTTTATTTGATTGACGCAGCTTTCTTCCATTCCTGGCTTGCTAGTTTGCTTGGATGTTTCATCATGAATCAACATTGAATTTTGTCATATACTTCATCTGTATTTATTGAGATGATCTTATAGGTTTTCTTCTTTATTCTGTTAATATTCTTGATTACATTCATTGATTTGTTTTGTATGATTAACCTTTTATTATTCCTGGGATAATCCCTACCTACTTATGAGGTGTCTTTTTTTTATATATGGGTGGATTTGATCTGCTATTATTTTGTTAAGGAATTTTGAGTCTGTGTTGATGAGAGACATTGGTCCATAATTTTCCCTTTTTTGTCTTTGTCAGGTTTTTATATTAGAGTTATGCTGGTCTCATGTCATAAGTTAGAAAGTGTTCTTTCTCTTTTTTTTCTAAAAGAGTTTATGTAAGATTGGTCTTAGTCCCTTACATGTTTAATTGGAATTCAGTAGGGAAACCATGTAAGGAGTTTTCTTTGTTGGAATACTTTTATGTCCTTCTATTTTAAATTTCTTTATTTCTAAAGTGTGTCTCTTATGGATAGCAAATATTTGTGTCTTGTTTTCTTATCCAGCCTGACAATCTTTGTCTTTTAATTGGAGTTTTAAAATCTACTTTTCATATACTTTGCATGTTGATAGGACTGGATTTGGGTCTGTCATTTTGCTCTTTGTTTTTTGTCTCATTTGATTTTTGTTCTTACTTTACTATTCCATTTTGATTCCTTTATTGACTCATTAGCTGTTCCTTTTTGCATGTATTTTTAGTGGTTGTGCTAGGGTTTACAATATGCATCATTAACCTCTCACAGTCTGTACTGTACTATTCACCAAACTATAGAAACCTTGCAATAGTATAATTGTTTTTATTTACTCCTGTCCATTGTGTTATAGTTGTCATATATTACATCTATGTATGTTATAAACTTTATAATACATTACAATTTTTACTTTAAATACATCTTTTAAGTGAATTAAAAGAAAAACACATAATCTTCTGTGTTTATCCACATCTTTACCACCTACTTTATGATGTCCTTTCCCTTCAGCCTGAACAAATTCCTTAAGCTGTTTTGTAGTACAGATCTCCTGTCAAGGAATTCTCTCAATTTGTTTATCTGCAAGGATCTTTATTTAACCTTCACTTTTGAAAGGTTGTTTCATGGGATATAGTATTTTGGGGTTGAAAATTTTTTATTCTTTCAGAAATTTAAGCATATAACTCCATTGTCTTCTGCTCTCATTTTCTCTTGGAGAAGTTAGTGAAAATTTGTACTCATTCTCCCCCTTGCCTCCTCCCCAATTTACCCCCATGTGTAATGTGTTTTCCTCTGGCTGTTTTCAAGGTTTTTTTCTTTATCCTTGGATTTTAGTAGTTTGCCAAAGTATGATTTTCTTTGTATTTATCTTGCTTGGAGTTCATTGAGTTTCTTGGATCTGAAAGTTCTTGTCTTTTACTATATTTGAGAAGTTTTCAGCTATTATTTCTACAAATATTTTCCCCTATTTTCTTCTCTCTTACCTCCCAGGAACTTCAGTAAACATGTTAGACTAGTTGATCTGCATTCAGCTTCAGTTATTCTTTCCTCTGCCGTTTCCATCTGCTGTTAATTCTAAACAGTCACTTTTTCTTATCAGTTATTGTAATTACCTGCAGCTTACATTTGGTTATTTTTTCTCATTTCTATTTCTCTGTGGAGATTTTTCTTCTCTTCATTTCTTATGTGTATATCTTCCTTTAAATGCTAGAATATATCTATGATAGCTGCTTTAAATCCTGTTTGCTAACTGCAACATCTGTGTCATCTTAGAGCCTGTTTTTTTACTTCTTTTTTGAGTATGAATTATCTTTTTTTAAATTCTTTGCATGTCTACTATTTTTTTTATTGGATACTGGACATGGTGAAGACTGTGTATACAGAGGCTCTGGAATTTGTTGTTCTTCCAAAGAGTTGTTTTTGCCTTAGAAGGCAGTTACCTTGGCTGGATTCAAACTCTAAATTCTCCTGTTTTGAACAGCAACATCCAGCAGCTACTTTCTCACTGGGAAACATGAAGTCTCCCTATCAAGTCCTCATAGGTAGTTTAGGAAGTCAGCCAAGGATTTGGACGTTTTAAATGCAGATTTTGTAGTTCACTCTCTTTGCAAGCTCCCTCCCTTCCAGGATTGCCCTCTCAGTCTTTCTCACTGTTCTGTGACCCCTGAACTTTGTCCTTTCTGACTTTTCAAGTCAATTAGTTTGGAGGCTTCTGCTGCCAGGAACACACAGATTGGGTAGTGTTTCAGGCAAAAAGTTACAGACTGGAAAATCTCATTCATTGCTGTTTTTCTTTCAACGATATGCCCTCTTTCATTTTCTATTTTCTTCTGGTCTGTGTTCAGGTTCTTTAAAACCTAGAGACTAGGTAGGTAGTGCAGCATAGCTCTTCTGCCATTATGACCATGTTACTTTTTTTCTTTAATAGCAAAAGAAAGTATATTGGGAAGAACATGCTCTTTGGTTAGAAATGGAATAGAATCATATTTTAGCAGAGAACAAATGGATTAACCTTGGGAAATTTACTAAACTTCTGAGCTTGTTACCTTTTCTTGGAAAATGGAAATAAAGTTTCCTCCTTGTAAAATTAATGTCAAAATTACCATTGTCCTATAAAATACCCAGTATAGGATCTAAGGCAGGCACTAAAAAAAAAAAGCTTACATTTTTTTTACATTATTGTATATGGAGGCAAACCTATTACCTTGGCCTTACAAGTCATAGAGACTTAATATGTAGTCCTTGTATTGAACAGAGGTTATTCTCATTGGACATCTTTAAAAATATAAAGTATATTATTTATTGTGTTTTGTAGTACAAGTATTTATAATGAAATCTGTTTGTTTCATTAAAAATAAGATTTACTTTGAATACCCTGGATGTGTATTTTTTACCGTCTGAAAAAGTACTGGATATCAATGCAACAAACGTGTGTTGTTTGCTTGGTATTATGTGCCAACCATTGTGTTAAGCTCTGATGATGTAGAGTAAACCAGACCAATATGGAGCTTCTAATCTGTTAGGGAAAACAGACACTAAGCAAATCATTATAAGTTTGCATACCATTCTACAGGAGGTTTTGGGGTAAACAAGAACAATAAATTTACAAGGACCCTGTATTGAAGAATCATATTTAAAATGCTTAATAATGAATTTTTAATCCTTTAAATAAAAACTGTTTTAACAAACAAGCTATTTTGTATTTCTTCATTATATATTTTATATGATCCTTTGCTTTTCTCCACCACTGTTTTTTCCCTCTGTAAAATGTATCATGCCTTTTATCTCTTCAGTTTTTTAGATTTAATTTTTACAGATTCTGATCACTGTTAAATAATAGTAGTATATATATTATTCCTGACTTTACTATGAATGGGCTAGAGTTTTGCCTTTAAGTACATATTCTTATTATACCAAAGTTTTAACAGTTATATATGGGTGATAAGATATACATAATTTTTTAATCTTTTCTGTACTGCCTGCTTTACAACATGAGTTTTGCTCTTTAATGTAAAGGGCAGGGGGGCACTTTTCAAAACAAAATAAAAGCTATATGTACTGTTTATTAGTGAAGAAGTGCATAGGTCAGCTCATTGCTCTGTAAAGAGGCTTCTTCCCAGACATCAATTTGCTTTTGACTGGGGTCTAGGGAAATTAGATATAGCTCTTCTCTTCAGCCTATTTTAAGCTATCTGGAATAAGACATTTGGGAGTAGGTGATTTTGTGGGATTCTTCCCTCTTTGGCCCAGTTTTTACCTCAGGTTTTCATATCGCATATGATTGGAGGGTATAATGTAGAGGCCAGGATGAGGTCTCTAAAAATTGAATTGAAATCAAAAGTTACTTTAAGTTCATACTAAAATATGAATGACTAGATATCGTTTTTTCTTCCCCAAAGTGTTTACATTTTGGGGAGCATTTGAGATGTTTCTTTACCCAGTTCTTTTCTATTTGATATAAATACAGTTTCTTATATTCATTTAGTATTTATTGAGTCTGCACCAAGCTGCTGGAGAAATAGGAAAATTAGATATGGTTCTTGCCCTTGGAGAGCGTGCCCATTGGTAAAGATATTGCCAGTATTCTACTGTTTTTGATCTAGTGGCACTTTTTTTTTTTTTAAAGATTTTATTTTTCTCCTTTTTCTCCCCAAAGCCCCCCGGTACATAGTTGTATATTTCGTTGTGGGTCCTTCTAGTTGTGGCACGTGGGACGCTGCCTCAGCGTGGTCTGATGAGCAGTGCCATGTCCGCGCCCAGGATTCGAACCAACGAAACACCGGGCCGCCTGCAGCGGAGCGCGCAAACCCAACCACTCGGCCACGGGGCCAGCCCTGATCTAGTGGCACTTTTATATGGATTAACCTAACAATGCCAATACAAAAGTAGTATTATAGGGGCCAGCCCCATGGCCCAGTGGTTAAGTTCGTGGGCTCCGCTTCAGCGGCCCAGGGTTTCTCTGGTTCGGATCCTGGGTGCAGACATGGCACCACTCATCAGGCCTTGCTGAGGCAGCGTCCCACATAGCACAACCAGAGGGACCTACAACTAGAATATACAACTATGTACTGCGGGGCTTTGGGGAGAAGAAAGAGAAAAAAAAGAAGGTTGGCAACAGATGTTAGCTCAGGTACCAATCTTTTTGTAAAAAAAAGTGTTGTAAATCTTTGGGATATGCCCTGCTAGAGAAGTAGAGAGGTCTGATCCTGAGATAAGTTTCAAAACAGTTTTCCATGTCACTTCTTTCTCACTCTTAAACAGTCTAGTTCTTAACAGCCCTCGTGCTCCTCATAGGACTCTATCTTTAGTCTGTACTTCCAGGGGTTATGTTTTGATTCACTGAATGAAGTAGACCTGGACCTCAGTTTCCTGGCCAGGAAGTTAACTATAATTTCTTCACAGTCTAATTCTAGTTCTTTTTGTTAGGGCCCAAATAAATATCTGCCTGACCTTTTGTGAATTAGAGATGTCAACATAATTGATTGTTTTCCTCCATCTTTTCTCTTCATTTTCCTCAGCTCTTCAGTAAATAAATACTCTTTACCCGTGCTCTTAATTTGAGAGGTGATCTGTTATTAGAAAAAGGTATTTCAATAAAGTCGGGGCTATTTTCTTTTTAATTATTGTTAGTAGAACCATTTCAGTTATTTCCCATTGAATTTAATTGCAGTTCTCTGTAGAAGAATTGCTTGAGAACCCAGTGTAATGTGTTAAGTGAATCTTTTTTCCTTTTATTTCAGTTGGAAAGACATCTTTGATCACCAGATTCATGTATGACAGTTTCGACAACACCTATCAGGTATTTTGCTTCTGCCAACTTACTAGTTGTCTCTATTTGTGTTACAAGTAATATTCAAGGTCTTTTTAAAAATTCATTTATTTACGTGCAGTCATGGATATAAAAGCACTTTCTGTAATCTGTAAAATGCTTATAAATACAGAGTATAATGGATTTTGCTTATAGTCCTCAACTTTTTCATTTGATTTCTTTGTCTCCTCTTCCAAAGTCTATTGAAAGATTATCTCTGATACCAACTGAGATAGAAGTTGATCTGATTGTAGATATTCTGTTACAGAGATTTTGTCCAAGTATAGGATTCCGTGCCATTCTGACCTACACTTAAAGTCAAGAATAAATGAATAATGTAATTAGACATCATTGACAGAAGGAGATTTGGGAAATTCACAAATATGTGGAAGTTAAACAGCATATTCCTAAATAACTGATGGGTCAAAGACAAAATCACAAAGGAAATTAGAAAATACTTTGAGACAAACAAAGAAGAAAATACAACGTACCAAAACTTACAGCTAAAGCAGTACTATAAGAAAAAGAAGAAATACATCAATAATTTAACCTTCTACCTTAAGAAACTAGAAAAAGAAAAGCAAACTAAACCTAAAGCAAGGAGAAAGAAGAAACTTTCAAAATGTAGATTTTATTATTCAGGTATGGTGAGGCCAACAGATCAGGAGATGATTGCCATTAAAGATAGTTTGTTACACTCACAGATCGCAAGAGGAGGGGGACACTCCATGCCATGGAAGGGAGGCATATGGGGAAGCACTGGTGTTGGTCAGGAGTCAGGGAGCGGGAGACGGGAAACAAGGGCAAGAACCTTTATTGTGGTTGCTGTGGGCAGGCTGGGTGAGACCAGGTAAGCAGATTTAAGATTCCCTAGTTTGAATGATTTCAACAGTCTCTGGAGTGTGGGTCCGTTACTGGCTGTCTGGTACCTGATCCTGGTATGATTAGGGCAAGGGAATAGTGTCCCTGAATGTGATAGAGAAGGTAGTTGGGGTATGGGCTGTGGATTGGTTGGTTTGCATATGAAAGATGCTCTCACAGACAAGTTTACTATATCTCTAAGAACTGGCAAACCCAGGAAGGGCCAGTCACTCCAGTGCCAGCAAGGCCCCAGGTGTCAAAGCAACAAAAATAGAGACAATAAAGACATGCTTAATTCAGAAGCAGATAAAGATTAGAGCAGAAATATATGAAAGAGAGAATAAAAAAACAGTAGAAAAATTCAATGAAACCAAAAGTGGTCCTTAGAAAAGATCAACAAAATTGACAAACCTTTAGCTAGACTAGCAAGAAAAAGAGAGAGAAGACTCAAATTACTAAAATCATGAGTGAAAGAAAGGACATTACTACCAACTATACAGAGATAAAAAGAATTATAAGGGAATACTCTGAACAATTACATGTCAACAAATTAGATAATCTAGATGAAATGGACAAATTGCAAGAAAGATACAAACTACTGAAACTAACTCAAAAAGAAATAGAAACTTTGAATGTACTTGTAAGTAGAGAGAGAGAATTAGTGATCAAGAAACTTTCCACAAAGAAAATCCCAGGACTACATGGCTTCACTGGTCAGTTCTATGAAATGTTTTAAAGAACAGCATCGGTATCATTGACTTAGAAAAAATAAACGAGAAGGGAACACTTCTCAACTCATTCTGTGAGGTCAGTATTAGTCTGATACTCAAACCAGACAAAAACATCACTATTAAAACTACAGGCTAATATCTTATGAATATAAACACAACAGTCTTTGGCAAAATACTATCAAACTGAAGTCAGCAACGTGCAGAAAGGATTATATACCATTTACAACTGAGATTGGTAGGTTGGTACCAGGATTGCAAGGTTGGTCCAACATACAGAAAGTAATGTAATACTTAGTACATATTAATGTAATATGAGTAGAATAAAGGACAAAATCACATGATCGTTTCAATAGACACAGAAAAAGCATTTGACAAAATCCAGTAGCTTTTCATGATAAAAACACTCAACAAACTAGGAATACAAGGAAACTTCCTAAACACGATAAAGGGCATCTATGAAAAACCGACAGCTAACATACTTAATGTTAAAAGTCTGAATTGAATGTTTTCTCTTTAAGATCAGGAAAAAGACAAGGATGTCTGCTCTCAGTTATATATCTTATTTATATGTATCTTAGTTTAAATTGCTTTTTTGTAAAACAAAAAGAAAAAAGAAATTAGTAATCTTAAAACCAAGTACTTTCACTGAGGCTGTAAGCATATTGTAAATCTTTTCTGTATTAACTTTTGAAATGTTCTTGTTAAAATAAAAAAATAAAAAGACCCATTTAATCTAATTATTTATTGGGGTCCAGCCCTGTGGCCGAGTGGTTAAGGTCATACGCTCTGCTTCGGCGGCCCAGGGTTTTGCCGGTTCAGATCCTGGGTACAGACATGGCACCACTCATCAGGCCATGCTGATATGGCGTCCCACACAGCACAGCCAGAGGCACTCAACTAGAATATACAACTGAGCGGTTGATGAGCGGTGCCATGTCTGCGCCCAGGATTCAAACTGGCGAAACCCTGGGCTGCTGAAGCAGAGCGTGTGAACTTCACCACTCAGCCACAGGGCCGGCTCCTCCTTTCGCTCTTATCACTTAGGAAATTACAGGGATTTTAGGCCAGGAGACTGGGATGAAAATCAAAATTTATGTTTCTTATTATATGACAGTATCACACCAGTGAACCCCCATTGGTAAATGCAGTGGTCCTTTCTCAGTCCTCATCTTACGTGACCTGTTAGCAGCATTTAACATAGTTTAACACAACGTCTTAAAACCTTTCACTTGGCTTTCAGGATACCACACTTGACTCATTTTTCTCCTACCTTTCTGTGTTTTCTTTCTCAGTTTATTTTGTTAGTTCTTCCTGTTTCTCCCGTCTATAAATGTTGGTTGCTTCAGGCATCTGTCTTGGGTCTACATTCACTCCCTAGTAGTCTTATACAAAGTCTCATGGCTTTAAATGCTATGTATAATGATTCTCAAATTTATATATTTAGTCTGGACCTCTTTCTTCCCAATTCCAGATCCGTATATTCAACTGCCTACCTGACACCTCCATTTGGGTATCAGTTGGCATCTCAAACTTGATGTAGTCAAAACTGAGTTCTTAATACTCTCCCTCAAACCTGATTTTCCTGTAATGTTTCCCATTTCAGTTAACAACAACACAGGCTTTCAGTAAACTCAGGTTACCTTCGTGTCACACTCAATTTCTTTTTCTTTCATATCCCACTTCTAGTCTATCAGCAAATCCTATTGGCACTGCTTTTTAAAATGTATCTGAATTCTTTCCCTTCTTCCACCCCAACTAAAACCACACTGGTCCAAGTCACCAAAAATAGCCTCCTAAATGAGCTCTCTGCTTCCCTTGCCCACCATTGGGTTAATTTCAACAGGATGGCCAGAATGATTCTCCTATAAGTTAAAAGTCAGTGGTGAAAATATTCCAAAATTGATTGTGGTGATAGCTGTGTAATTCTGTGAATATAATAAAAACCATTGAATTGTGGAAGTGAAAGACCTATACAACGAAAACTACAGGACTTTCCTGAAAGAAATTGATGACGACATAAAGAGAGGGAAAGACATTCCATGCACGTGGATTGGAAGAATAAACATAGTTAAAATGTCCATACTACCTAAAGCAATCTACAGTTTCAGTGCAATCCCAATCAGAATCCCAATGACATTCTTTACAGAATTAGAAGAAAGAACCCTAAAATTCATATGGGGCAACAAAAGACCCCGAATTGCTAAAGCAATCCTGAGAAAAAAGAACAAAGCTGGAGGCATCACAATCCCTGACCTCAAAACATACTACAAAGCTACGGTAATCAAAACAGCATGGTACTGGTACAAAAACAGGTGCACAGATCAATGGAACAGAATTGAAAGCCCAGAAATACAACCACACATCTATGGACAGCTAATCTTCGACAAAGGAGCTGAGGACCTACAATGGAGAAAAGAAAGTCTCTTCAACAAATGGTGCTGGGGAAACTGGAAAGCCGCATGTAAAAGAATGAAAATTGACCATTCTTTTTCACCATTCACAAAAATAAACTCAAAATGGATCAAAGACCTAAAGGTAAGACCTGAAACCATAAGGCTTCCAGAAGAAAATATAGGCAGTACACTCTTTGACATCAGTGTTAAAAGGATCTTTTTGGACACCATGTCTTCTCAGATGAGGGAAACAATAGAAAGAATAAACAAATGGGACTTCATCAGACTAAAGAGCTTCTTCAAGACAAGGGAAAACAGGATTGAAACAAAAAAACAACTCACTAATTGGGAAAAAATATTTGCAAGTCATATACCTGACACAGGGTTGATCTCCATAATATATAAAGAACTCACACAACTCAACAACAAAAAATCAAACAACCCGCTCAAAAAATGGGCAGGAGATGTGAACAGACATTTCTCCAAAGAAGATAGATGGATGGCCAATAGGCACATGAAAAGATGGTCATCATCACTGATCATCAGGGAAATGCAAATCAAAACTACACTAAGATATCACCTTACGCCCATTAGAATGGCAAAAACAACCAAAACAAAAAGTAACAAATGTTGGAGAGGTTGTGGAGAAGAAGGAACCCTCACACACTGCTGGTGGGAATGCAAACTGGTGCAGCCACTATGAAAAACAGTATGGAGATTTCTCAAAAAATTGAAAATACAAATCCCATATGATCTGGCCATCCCACTACTGGGTATCTGTTCAAAGAACTTGAAATCAGCAATTCCAAAAGTCGCATGCACCCCCATGTTCATTGCAGCATTATTTACAGTAGCCAAGATGTGGAAGCAACCTAAGTGCCCATCAGCTGATGATTGGATAAAGAAGATATGGTATATATACACAATGGAATGCTACTCAGCCATGAAAAGGAATAAAATCGTCCCATTCACAACAACATGGATGGACCTTGAGGGTATTATGTTAAGTGAAATAAGCCCGATAGAGAAGGACAATCTCTCTGTGACTCCACTCACATGTGGAAGTTAAACATGTAGACAAAGAGAACAGATTAGTGGCTTCCAGGGGAAAGAGGGGGTGAGGGGTGGGCACAGAGGGTGAAGTGGTACACCTGCAACACAACTGACAAACAATTATTTACAACTGATGTTTCACAAAATTGTAAACTATCATAATCTCAATAAAAATTTTTTTAAAAACCATTGAATTGTATTACTTTAAATGGTTGAATTGTATGGTATGTGAATTTTATCTCTATAAAGCTGTGAAAAAAAGTCATATCAGGTCATTCTTCTGAATATTCCATCTTATTTATAGTACCTTGCTGTGGACTGGTAACAGTTGGGGCTAGCATCAGTCATTGGACTACTCTTTGAATAGTACTAGCCTGTTAAGACCCTGTTGTCCTCCCTACTTCATTACCTTTGTGATCTCATCTCTACTACTTTCCCCGCATTCTCAAATCTCCAGCTGCAGAAACCTCTTTGCTGTTCCTTGAACTCGTTAGGGGCCCCTCTTATCTCACAGCCTTTGCACCTTGTGGAAAGCTTTAAACCTAAATGTCTAGATGGGTATTCTTGTTTGATAATTCTGGAAATTTGAGGACAGATATATGGGGTTCAGTTTATTATTGCCACTTTTTTACTTGAAAATTCTTCATAAACATTTTTATACATTTTCAAAAGTCGTAAGTTGATCATATCAGTAGATGCAGAAAAAGTATTTGACAAAATGCAACGCTCATTCATGATAAAAACTTCCAGTAAACTAGGAATAGAGAGGAACTTGCTCAACTTGATAAAGAATATCTTTTAAAAAGCCTGTATCTGACATCATACTTAATGGTAAGAAGCTCAAAACTTTCCCACTAAGATCAGGAACAAAGCAAGGATGTCCCCTCTCACCTCTGCTTTTGAGCATTGTACTGGAAATCCTCACTAATGCAGTAAGGCAAAAAACAGGAAATAGACAGTATACAGATTGGGAAGGAAGAAATAAAACTGTCTTTGTTTGCAAATGATCATGACTGTCTTTGTAGAAAATCCCAGAGAATCAACAAAAAAACTCCTGGAACTAGTAAGTGATTGTATAGCAAGATTGTAGGATACAAGGTTAATATATAAAGTCAGTTGCTTTCCTGTATATTAGCAACAAGCGAATGGAATTTAAGATTAAAAAAACAATACCATTTACATTAGCATCATGCAAAATGAAATACTTAGGCATAAATCTGACAAAATATGTACCAGATCTCTATGTGGAAAAAACTATGAAACGCTAGTGAAAGATATCAAAGAAGGGGTTGGCCCAGTGGTGCAGCAGTTAAGTGTGCACGTTCTGCTTCGGTGGCCCAGGGTTCACCGGTTCGGATCCTGGGTGGGGACATGGCACCGCTTGGCAAACCATGCTGTGGTAGGCATCCCACATATAAAGTAGAGGAAGAAGAATACGGATGTTAGCTCAGGGCCAGTCTTCCCCAGCAAAAAGAGGAAGATTGGCAGCAGATGTTAGCTCAGGGCTAATCTTCCTCAAAAAAACAAAAAGATATCAAAGAAGAAATAAATGGAGAGATATTCTGTGTTCTTCAATAGGAATACTCAATATTGTCAAGTTGTCAGTTGTTCCCAGCTAGGTCCATAGATTCAACACAATCCAATCAAAATCCCAGCAAGTTGTTTGTAGATATTGACAAGCTGATTCTAAAATTTATATAGAGAGGCAAAAGACCTAGAATAGCCAACACAATATTGAAGGAGAAGAACAAAGTCAGAGGACTGATGCTACCCAACTTCAGGGCATACTATAAAGCAACAGTAATCAAGACAGTGTGATATTGGCAAAAGAACAGATAAATAGATCAGTGGAACAAGGTTTGGAAAAAACCTCGTTTTCCAAACCTGTGTTTCTCCTTTACTGTCATACTGCCACCACACTCACATCATTCCTGACACCAGATGAGTGGGGACTTTCCCACACCAAACAATTCTGTGACACCAGCTGGGTGTCCTGCAATTTAACTCAATTCTGACATTCTCTACATGGTGATAGCATCAGATCCCACAGTGTCACAAGACTGCCCCCCAATTCAGATGCCAATTGCAAGTGGTAGCTCCCCAGGTTACCCACAACTTCTGTCCTATATGGCTACAAATCAGGTTCCTATGAGCTCCTCCCCCTTCAATTTGATGATTTGCTAGAACAGCTCACAGAAGTCAGGGAAACACTTACTTATGTTTACCTGTTTATTAAAGGATATGATAAAGGATATAGATGAACAGTCTGATGAAAAGATACATAGGGCGAGGTCTGGGAGGGTCCAGAGTACAAGAGCTTCTATCCGCATGTAGTTGAGGTGCATCACCTTCCCAGCTTATGGATGTGTCCACAACCTGGAAGCTCTCTGAACCCTGTAGTTTTGGGATTTTTAAGGAGGCTTCGTCACAGAGGCATGGTCAATTATTAAGTCCATTTCCACCCCTCTGCCCTCTCTAGAGAACAGGGAGTGGGGCTGAAAATTCCAAAGTTCTAATCATGGCTTGGTCTTTCTGGTGACTAGCCCCCATCTAGGAGGCACCCAGAGTTGCCTCATTAGAACAAGAGATGCTCCTAGTGCTCTTTTTTAAAATTTTATTTATTTTATTTATTTTTATTTTTCCTTTTCCTCCTCAAAGCCCCCTGCTACATAGTTGTGTATTTTTAGTTATGAGTCCTTCTAGTTGTGGCATTTGGAATGCTACCTCAGTATGGCTTGATGAGCGGTGGGTGCCATGTCCACGCCCGGGATCCGAACAGGCAAAACTCTGGGCTGCCAAAGTGGAGCGTGCAAACTTAACCACTCCCACTCGGCCACGGGTCCGGCCCCCACTCCTAGTGCTCTTATCACTTAGGAATTTACAAAGGTTTCAGGAGCCCTGTGTGAGAAATTGGGGACAGAGACCAATATATATTTCTTATTATTTCACAAACAGAATAGAGAGTTCAGAAATAGACCCACATGAATGTAGTCAACTGATCTTTGACAAAGGAGCAAAAGCAATACAATAGAGCAAAGATAGTCTCTTCGGCAGTGGTGCTGGAACAACTGGATATCCACATGCAAAGTAATAAATCTGAACATAGAGGTTACACCTTTCACAAAAATTAACTCAAAATGCATCACAGACCTCAATGTGAAACGTAAAAGTATAAAACTCCTAGAAGATAACATTGGAGAAAACCTAGATGGCCTTGGATATGGCGGTGACTTTTTACATACAACAACAAAGGCAAAATCCATAAAAGAAACCATTGATAAGCTAGACTTTATTAAAATTAAAAAACTTCTGCTCTGCAGAAGACAGTTTCAAGAGAATGAGAAGACAAGCCACAAACTGGGATAAAATATTTGCATAAGACACTATGACAAAAGACTATTATCCAAAATAGACAAAGCGCTCTTAAATTGATGTGTTGACAGATATATACCTATGAAACTACCACCAGAATCAAGATTAAGAACATTTCCATCATCCCAAAAGGAATTTGCTTTTAATTAAGCCATTTATTAAAAACCATAAAGATCACGGAACAGAGATGACTAAAATATAAATCTGCCATTTACAGAAAGTCATTTAAATAAAAAGCTAATGAATATGAACTGTATGTATTTTATTATCATTCTTTTGAATATTTCAGAAATGGTTTAGCCACCTCTTAAGACATGAAAAAAGCAAGTTTAGAAGTGAAAAATAGTTAATGAGCAAGAGTGCTTCTTTTTCTTTTGGATCCCTTTAGATCATGTATCCCCAATTTTCTAGGTCCCTGCAACTCGACAGCTTATAGGCTTCACCTAGATGACCTGCTCTGTATACAGTATTTTGATTCTGAGCAATGTTTCTATCTATCCTCAGCAGAGAAGCTACAAATACCAGTCTCAGGGACTGAAAAAAGTATTTATGTCATTGAGCCATATGTGGCAAATGACTGAGAGTGTAAGCTCAAATCTTTGGGAGTAGAACCAAATACCATAAACTAAAAAATCTAAACTAGGGTCAGAATCTTAGGCTAAAGAATTATGAACTAGAGCCTGTATTTAGGGTTCTCTGGGTGTTTCTAAAGAATTTTGTTATACCCAAGTTGTGAAATTAAAGAGGCATATTTGAAAGTCCCGTTGCTGTTTTTTCAATGCAGAGACTATTGCTGCTGTTCAGTCGGACATTTATAAGGGCAGTGATGTTGATGGGGTGAAGTTATATAGAATTTGACAAATATGGAAAGATTTACTCTTTGTGAAAAAGTTGTGACTAATGAAGCCAAAATATCATTGTACTTTGGCAGTAGTAGAAGACGCTAGTTAACAATATGAGCTACAAGTTTTTGTAAGAATTAGGTACACTGCTAGATATGTCTTAGTTTAGCTGTAACAAGAAAATTGGGATGATATAGCACCCTACATCCTTACTTAGGGAAATTGGCTTGATAGTATATCAGGTATTGTCTTTGAATATGAAGAATTGACCGAATGTGCTTAGCTGGCAACTTTGTTATTAGGTGAAGAGTGCTTCAGTGAATCATTTGAAGATAGCCTTCTCCCACCCCAACCACACACACAACAGGAAGACTTCTGAAATGAATAACTAAAGAGCTAGTCTCATTGCTAGAAATTTATTTGGCTAATGTAAGCTAAATGTAATGTATATCTGAAACTTAGTTTAAGTTCAGTTTCATTTCACACAAAAAAATGAATTTTAGGTGCTGGCCCAATGGCATAGTGGTTGAGTTTGGTGCACTCTGCTTTGGCAGCCGGGGTTTGCATGTTCCGATTCCAGGCGTGGACCTCTGCCACTCATCAGCCATGCTGTGGCAGTGACCCACATATAAAGTGGAGGAAAATCAGCAACACATGTTAACTCAGGGCCAGTCTTCCTCAGAGGGAAAAAAAAAAATTTATGTAATTCTTAATTCATGCTCTATGTATGATTTCTTGGCACTGAATTGATTTCATTTACAGAAGAGGAAACTGGTTGGCCAGAAGAGTCCTTAATTGACCAAAATTTAGGCATTATGTCAAAGTGAAAGCAAAAAACTGTTACCTGGGAAACTGTTCTTTTTAGCTAGAGTCTGGAAGTGATTCTTCTAAGTTATTCTTGTTTTTCACCCTCTACCTGAGTCAACGCCATTTATTTAAAACTTAGAGAAGGCTGGAAAATATAGTCTTTTTAATGGGAAAAGTATGGATTTAAATAAGGGCAAGATGGATATTTATGTAGGCAATTAGCTGCCTCTGCCACACTGTCTGAGTAAACGAGGTTCTACTGGTGACATTTCTTAAAGGTAACCATATACCATTCCTGTACATTCCTCAGGTTTGTCAATTAGATGCTCTTGTGTAGTAATTCAACTTTTTAAACCTTATGGCAGAGTAGGATATACATTATCAGGTTGAATGTCATAAAATGGAATTAGTACTTAAGTTGATGTATTTAAGCCCTAAATTTAGGAACATAATTGAAATACATAGTCACATAGTTTAGATAAAGGAGGAAGCTTCTTTCTTTCTTTTTTTTTTTTAATAAAAGCCTGTGTGTAACTGAAATTTACAAAACTGCTCAAAAAAATTAAGACCTAAATAAAGGGAGAGACATCTCAGGTAAATGGATTGGAAGACTTAATATTGTTAAGATATCAATACTAACTCCCCAAAGCAATCTACAGATTCAATGCAATCTCTATCAAAATTCCTACTGCCGTTTTTTTTAGAAATGAAAGAGCCGATCCCGATGTGCAATAGCCAAAACAGCTTTGAAAAAGAAAAATAAAGTTGGAGAACTTACACTTCCTTATTTCAGAACTTACTACAAAAGTACAATAATCAAAGCAGTGTGGTACTGGCACAGGGGTAGACATATAGACCAATGGAATAGAATTGAGAGCCCATAAATAAACCTATAGGTCTATTGACAGTTTATTTTCGATAAAGATGCCAGGCCCAACCTACAGAATGAGACGAAATATTTTAAAATTACATATTTGATAAGAGTTTAATATCCAGAATGTATTAAAAACTCCTACAAATCAGTGACAAAACGACAAACTCAAATTTAAAAATGAGTAAAGGACTTGAATAGAAATTTCTCCAGAGAGGATATACAAATGGCCAATAAGCACATGAAAAGATGTTCAACATCATTAGTCATTAGAGAACTGCAAGTCAAAACTACAATAAGATTCCACTTCTCACCTACTAGGGTGGCTATTATTTATAAAAAAAGGAAAATAACAAATGTTGGCAAGGATCTGGAAAAATTGGAACCTTCATGCATCACTAGTGGGAATTTAAAATGGTACAGCCACTGTTGAAAAGTCTGACGTTTCCTCACGAAGTTGAATGGAGTAACCATATGGCCTAGCAGTTCCACTCCTAGATATCTGCTGAAAAGAATTGAGAACAGGAATTCACAGTAGCCAAAAGGTGGAAACAATCCAAATGTCCAATCACTAGATGAATGGATAAACAATTTGTGGTATATCCATTATAAGTTATTGCTTAATTGGCACAGTGTTTCTGTTTGGAGTAATGAAAAAGTTTTGGAAATAGTGTTGACAGTTGTACATCATTGTGAATGTAATTAATGCCATTGAATTGTACACTTAAAATGGGTAAAATGTTAAATTTTATGATATGTATTTTTTTAGCACAATTTAAAAATAAAACCTCTTAAAAAACTGTATCAGTGTCAGTGTAGATTTATCAGTTTTAACAAATGTACCACTCTGGTAGGGGATGTTGGTAATAGGGGATGCTATGCATATGCAGGGGCAAGGAGTATATGGGAAATCTCTGTACCTTCCTCTCAGTTTTGCTATGAACCTAAAACTGCTCTTAAAAAAATAGTCTTTTAGGGGCCGGCCCCGTGGCCGAGTGGTTAAGTTCGTGTGCTCTGCCTTGGTGGCCCAGGGTTTGGATTCTGGGGGTGGACATGGCACCACTCATCAAGCCACACTGAGGTGGCGTCCCACGTGCCACAACTAGAAGGACCCACAACTAAAATACACAACTATGTACTGGGGGGCTTTGGGGAGAAAAAGGAAAAATAAAGTCTTTAAAAAAAAATCTTTTAAAAAAATCGTTAAGATGGTTCATTTTCTATGTGATTTACCACAGTTTTAAAATGTTTAAATGTATATATCAATGTATATTGGAAAGATCTGGACTCTTACTCCAAACTCTACAGCAGAAGATTTCTGTCCTTTGGCAAGTTATTTTATTTCTCTGAACCTCAATACTGTTATCTATAAAATGAGAAAAATAGGGATGATAATAGCTACCTTGCAGAGATGTATAAAGTTTAGAGATGGCATAAAGGGCTTAAAAGAATCCCCAATACACGGCAAGTCCTAAATGTGGAAGCCATTATCACTGAAAATTTTGTTCATTCTTACTTGGCTGTGATATTTATTTATTATTTCTTCCGCAATCATAATTCCCATTTGAACCCTAAATTGCTGGCTGCCATTAAGCTGTTATTGTTTTTTAACTTTGTTTTGTTTTATTTTACAGGCAACAATTGGTATTGACTTTTTATCAAAAACAATGTATTTGGAGGATCGAACAGTGAGTAATGTTTTCAGTGTGCAATTTTCTGCAACACTCCAGGATAGAAAACTATGATCAAAGCTATAATCAATGATGTCACTGTAAGAAGTGTTTAGCAAAGTTGCCAAAGTTAGTTTATAGGCGTTTAGAAAAAAAACTTATTATGGGTGAGTAGTACTTAGCATTCTGACTTCTTATCCCCAAGTGAAATCCAAAGGGGAGAGAAAGCCAAAGTATTTGTAAAACTTGATGGCCATAGGCTTGTTAAACAAAATTTGTCATCTTGATTTGGAAAAATGATGACAACTAGTATTGAGATGATAGAGTATTTTCATGAAGAAATGACAGCTGCTAAAGACCTTTGGAATGCCAGCCACTCTTGAGACATTCAGAAAGATTTCGTTTGAATATCACACAGTTTGTGAACTCCAAGATTTTGTTTGTCAGAATATGATGTACACCAAAGTGACGTGTATTTACTTGTTGGATTTTTGTCTTCCATCTTTTGGAACGCTCCCTTTAAGTACAATGTAAATTCTGTATTCTAGCCCACTATCCCTTGAAGAGATTTCTGTCACTTAAACAGTGACTATCTGAAATGCAGTATTTTGGGACCTATACTCAAAAAAACATTATCTCTAATGCTGTTTCTTAAAAGTGTGTGAGTTTTTTCTTTGGATGTTCTCTTTTATGTTCTAATATATAGCATGCTATTTCTTAACATTTGAAAGCTTGGAAACTGTTTTATAATTATAGAAGAACTTAATGCTGGTTTTCAGGCTTTTCTTCCTTGAATGTAGATGTGAAAAAGTAAGAAAGTAAAGAAACTTTACAAGTATTGTAGGGTTACAAAAAGATGTTTCTCCTTTGTTATGAGATTATATACAGTGTTCTGGGAAGAAATGTGTGGAAGAAACAGAAGCACAGTAGTCAGAGACTCAATTTCAAAGTGTTCTGGATGCAATGAAAAGGGGCATTTTAGCTTCAGGGAAGCATTAATTCCTTTACTCTGATAGCCTGGGCTGCTCGTTGACATTTACTTTCATTTTTCCTTTTATGCTCACTGTTTAAACATCAGCATCTTGTACCTTTTGCTGTCTAGAAGGCATAGAATTCAAAGAGAAGTTATAGGGAGGGGAAAAAAGGAAACTGTATTTCTGATTCTGTGAAATCTTTCTCATTGTCATTTATAAGTCATGTACCTTCAGAGCAAGCAAATTTTTAATATTACTCTCTGTTGAAAAAGCAAAGAAGTTTTATGTTACTTCCATTCCTCACATCCCTGCAACTTTCTGCATGAGTCTCCTTTTTACCTCTTTCCCACCTTCCTCCTTTTAAAAACATTATTTCTTTTTTCTTTTTAGTATAAGTTTGGTTTTTTTTTTTTTATTTACTTTTTCCCATCCCACAGATCAGGCTGCAGCTGTGGGATACTGCGGGTCAGGAACGTTTCCGTAGCCTCATTCCCAGTTACATCCGTGATTCTGCTGCAGCCGTAGTAGTTTACGATATCACAAGTAGGTATTTTGCAATGGGTTGACCTTTCTTACTTTTTTTGCTTGTTTGACTGATTTTATTGTTAGGTACGATTGCAATTATGGGACACAGCAGGTCAAGAGCGGTTCAGGAGCTTGATTCCTAGCTACATTCGTGACTCCACTGTGGCAGTTGTTGTTTATGATATCACAAGTGAGTGGGGGGAATTACGCATTTCTAATCTTCTTTCATCCTTTAGCTTAGCTGCATGCATGTTCTTGTCTTGTGCTTGTTTTCCATACTGGCATGTAAAAATGAGTTTTGTCATAGCAAAACTTATCACAGACCACCTAGGTCGGAGATATCTGCTTTGGTGTTTGTACCAATATGCTTTATTTCTACTTGCCAGGGTTTTTTTGCCTGAAAATTTTCCTTCAGGTCCCATTATGAATCCTCTCCAAGGCTTTCTTAGTATCCTGTTATCCCTAAGCCACACCATAATTATGGTTGGAAGAATGTTTCCTTCTTCATTTAACTTGATCTCAGATTTCTCTAAAATAAAATAATCTGCATTTAAGCCTCTTGCCAAGTTTTCCAAATCCTCCAAGGCTTCTGTTGAGCCTGTTAAAAGCTTCCGCTAGCCAGCTTTTCTCTGCTTTCCCCTTCCAGCCATCCTCTGTCTATAGAGGAAGGCAGAGAAAACACAATGTGCAATTTTCTACTAATCATTTTCATTTGAATCATATCTGGATTCTGTGACTGTGTTACTTGGTTGCTAACAAATTACACTTTCGTTTCTCTCTGAGAAAAAAATTTTAAATGGGAAACTAAAACAAGTAATAGTCTTCTCTTTTTCTTTTCCTTAAAGACTGAAGAATGCCTTTGGCATTTTAAGTGACTGTGAATTTTCCATGGAGCGTTGGTGACTGACAGGGAAATGCTCTCTGATTAAAATTCTTTGTAAATTGGTTTATGATATATATTAGGCAATATTAAACATCATTCTATGTAGTGGTCCATAATTTATAGAAAAACCAAGAGAGTACTGTATGTTGGACTTCTTTAAAAACATCTTATATAAACAAACTATTGATTTGAACTAGTAATACTGCTACTTTTTTTTTCTTCATATCTGTTCAACCAGAAGTCGTATCTACTTAAGAATTGCCATGGCGGAATTCTAAGTTAGAAGTTTGCCTTCAGAGACTTTTTTTTTCTTTTTTTCTTTTCGGTTAGGTGCTATATGCCATCTTTCTTTCCTTGAAGCTTTACTTTGGGTTGCTACTTGTTTAAGATAATGTATGTTCATTATTGTGCATTGACAAGTTTTGCAGCTTTAAAATGTTTGTGCTTACTTTAACCAAATCAAATGAAACCTAGTGTATTTTTCTTTAAAAATTGTGTATATGAGGTTAAAATATTAGTGAACTGTTTTCTTTAGCTGATGTAAAAAGTGTTGAAGTACTCTACTTAGAATCCAGTTCTAGAAAGGATGGATTTTGTTATAAGTGATTCTGATGCATAAAACTAATAAACTTCAAGTTAAAGTGATCACAAACTGAATAAGCAATGCAAATAGAGTGGTGTTGAAAGCTATTTAAAGGCTTTACAAATTTTCTGGATGTGTTGGGACTTACTGGCTGACATACTTTGGAGATGCTTTCTTTGTCATGTTTGGTATGTGTAAGTAATCAAAAAAGCGTTGTGGCAATGTAACACCATATTATCTGCCATAGCTGTCCTTACATTTTAAAAGTTTTTTTTCAATTGCATATAGTACACTGCACTCATTTGGTCACATCCAAAAATTTTAAACTGCTATAAAAGGAATCTAAACGATTTTATTCTTGTGATTTGTTTAGATCACTGACAGTTGCACTCAGATAAAATGGAGTTATGTTGCAGGCACATTAAAAGTGAGTCCTAATGTGCCAGTCCCCTTCCAACTTCCAGGGCTTTTTTTTTCTTTCTTTTTTTGGTCCATGACTTGGGGAGGCATTTGCAGTAACACTAATCTCTCTGTCCACCCTCCCATACCAGATGTTAACTCATTCCAGCAAACTACGAAATGGATTGATGATGTCAGAACAGAAAGAGGAAGTGATGTTATCATCATGCTAGTAGGAAATAAAACAGACCTTGCTGACAAGAGGTATGGAGTGATTTTGTACGTGTATGGAATGTTTGATTTCTTTGTTAAACAGCCTAATAGTTTTGTTACCGGAGAATTGTTTTGAAAGGAGACATGTTTAATCCTTAAGTTTATATCCCCGTTTTCTTTAGTGTGGCAACCTAAAATATAAATGTAAACATTAAACTCAGTCCTTAAAGGAAAATTAGTGTTTTTGTTTTGTGTAACTACGTGTGTGAATAACTCTCATGCAAGATTATTTAAATTTGGAAAAAAGATTGTTTACACATGAAGTGGATAGCTGTTTTGCTTGTTTTAGGCCTCATAAACACGAGCAGTGTTCAGTTAAAGAACAAAATGTTTTAAAAAATAAATCTTATCTTTAAAAATTATTTATAATGATTAAATGCACACTTTCTTGGTAGTCTTCTTATAAATATTCATTGTAATTCAGTGGTGTAGTGTTTTCTTTTCTTTGTTTTTTTTTTTTTTCCCTTAAATTGTATGATTGAGCCAGACTGTGTGGTTGAACTGAATAGCCTGATTGTGATACCTTAGTCAAATGAGCAAAGCCATATTCAAGTCACAGGATCCAAAATGTATTAACATCACTTTAGAACCCATGGCTTGAATATCTGCCTTCAGCATTCCTAAGTGACCTACTAGATATTCTTTCTGCTTTAAATAGTCTTGACCATTTTACTTAACAGTTGAAGCTTTTACTATTTATTATTTGTTTATTCACGAGTTGAATATTGAAATTCGGGTAGTGAACTTGTGCTATTAATTAAAATGTTGCAAGGAAATCCAGTATGTTCAAAGGATTGTGGAAAAGTTAAGCCCATTTCTGCCCTTGGTACCTCATTTGGAATTGGCACTTTGGTGACAAAAAATGTCTTTCTTAATTTAGAAGTAATTTAAAAGTATGATTTTGTCTTTTCTTTATGAAAATCATTTTTTGGACATCAATTTGCCATCATATAAATCTTTACTACTTTATTTATCTCCAGTATGAGAATTTGAAGATCACATAGGTATATATTCTACTAGAGAGTCCCTGGATACCTTCATTTTTAGATAGAAAAATTGTAAATCTGAATTGTTTCCCTTTATAGCCAGAGTTTTCTAAAAGGATGCTGATAAGCATCTGTTCTTTTATTGCGTAATGTTTCAGTTGAGTACACAAATGCTAGAAACTTATCTAAATTATATTTACAATAATTTTTCTTTAAGGTAGTATTTGTTCATTGCTCTGGAATTACCATGTTTCTCAGTGATTTTTGCCAGACTCTCACCCTTCAGCTATTCACATTTAAAAAAATTATAGCCTTGTTCATTCCACTAAAATAATTTTAAAATGAGTAAAAGATTTAAATGCTTTTTAAAAAAGCATCAAAGGAAAATCTTTTGGTAGTGGGTGGTCTTTTATAAGCATGACATGAAACCCTGAAGCCATAATGGGAAAGATTGATAAGTTTGAATACACAAATATAAAGATCATATTCATCTATTAGATCAGCCATTATTCAGAAGGTTGATAATGCACAGTATCATCTAGAGTCTGAATAAACAAAAAGCCTCATACACTGAAAATGTAGCTAATACAATTTGGAGGGGGAAACGGTTTAACAACATTGGAATTTAAAATACTCATTGACTCAAATCCACTTCCACTAATTTATTCCACAGATATTCCCACAGAAATGTGAGAAGATGAACATATAAGAATGTTTATTACAATATTATTTGTAATAGTAAAAAATTAAAATCAATCTGAATGTTCATCAGTAGCAGTAGCATTTTATAAGTGAAATACTTGTAGCCACTTAAAAGAATGAGAGGAATTTATTGCTAACACATGAAGCTTACAAAACTATTTAATCACTGTGTATAGCATGATACTCTTTCTGTTAAAAAAAATTGAAAGATGGTAGATTTATATATGCTTTTGCTTAGAACAAATTTGCATAAACATTTATGGAACTTAACTGTAGCTATCTTAGGGAAGGGAGTGAGATTATGGAGGACTTTATTGTGATGATTGGTCTTTTAAAATTGATTACTTTTGGAGTCAGAAGAAAAGTTTTAATAACTATTCAAGTTAAATGTCATTATCACTTTCTTTGAGAATTAAATACTTTTTGTGATAAAACGTGGAGGAAAGACCAGAATATATCTGTTGTGTCTCAGTATAAACACCCAAATGCTCAGTACTCTTTCCGTCCCCTGTAGTCCACTGACTCCCAGATGTTTCAAACCTGAGAATCACTTGGTAAATATGGCTTATTAGACCCTCTTTTAAGATTCTGGCTAGAAAGGTCAACTTTTTAAATTTGTGGGGTTTTGATCCTGCTTCTACATATTGTTATTCAATCAGTCTAGAGTGGGGCCCTTGACTCCATATTTTAAAGAGTCTTCCTAAGTGAGTGACAAAATCAAACCCTGATTGGGATCATTGCTATAGCTAACCTTCAGCCGTTTTATTAGGGTGACTTACGGTTCTGACATGAGGAAAGATTTCTGCCTGGAATCTTTCATGTGTAGGGTTTACAGACTAATAATCATTCATTCAAGAAGTATTTATCGAGTATCACTTACGTTTCAGAGGATGCTACTCTAGGATAGAGTAGGGAACAAAAAGACAAGTCTTCAAGGAACGTTTTATTGAACCAGACAACAAATAAGTAAAAAAAATACATAAGATGTTTGATAGTGATATATGCTATGGGTAAAAAATAAAGCAGGGAAAGAGAATATGAAATGTTAAGAGTGAGTTTGAAATATTATATGAGAAGATTACTGGTGACTTGAGTAGAGAGGCTAAGGAAGTAAGAGTTAACTATGCAGATATCTTGAGGAAGGAAAGGTCCTAGGCAGATAGCTCAGAAAACGCAAAAAGCCCTGAGTTGGAAATATACTTAGCTTATTTGAGGAACAACAAGGAGGCCTATATAGCTGGTGAGAGTGATGAAAAGAGCAGTAGGCAATGAGGTTTAAAAGAAATGATAACAAAGGCCAGGTCACGTAGGGCAAAAAGCAAAGTCTCTTTCTAAATGAGTTTGGAGGTTTTGAGCAGAGGAGTAACTTTTCATAGATCATCGTTTGCTCTCTTGAAAATATATAAGAGTAGAAGTGAGGGGCCAATCCAAACAAGAAATGGTTATGGACCAGGATAGTGGTAGCTTGTGTGGTGATCAGTGGTCACATTCAGATATATTTTCAAGGTAGAACTGTCAGGATATACAGAGGCAATGGATAGAATACACACTGATAGAGGGAATTTGCTGTGTGGGAGAAGGAGGAGTCAAAGATGACACCTAGATTCTTGGCCTGAATAAGTGCCATTAACTGAGTAGAAGAGACTGCATAAAGAGCTGATTTGGGATGGAATATCATGGCTTCAGTTTGGGTCATTTAAAGTTTAGAATGGCTGTTAGATATCCTAATATCTAATTAGATGTCAGGTAGGCAGCTGGCTATATGAGTCTGGAATTCAGAGTAGTGGTCCAGGCTAGATAGATAAGTTTGGGAGTCATCAGCATATAGATGGAATTCCAAACTATGAGACTGCATGGGATCACCAAGTGAGTAACTATAGATAGAGAAGAGGTCCAAGAAGTAAGTTTTAGGGCATCTGACAGAATTGTTTTTAGGAAATTTACACATTTAGAACTAAAGTTCTACAGATTGTCAACTTAATCTCAAATAGTTAAGAAAAGAAATGTGTGGTTTTAAAAATTTATACACACACATAAATACATAGAGAATAAGAAGATAAAACAAGCAGATGTAGTAAAACATTAACAATTGGATTGTTATGTAAGAGAATGTCCTTGTTTTTAGAGCATGGAGAATTTCTGGAATAATATCTTCTTGTAGACAAGAAGCGAGTGGAATCTAGAACATAAATCTTAAGTTTGGGGAGAAAGTTCCTCCATAGTAACAGGACTAGAGGTAGAATGTAAGGGCACACACACAAGTAGATCAGTAGATAGACGTAGTGTGGGAGCTTGTGAAAATTCTCTTGCATTGCTTCAGTTTTCTGTGTGTGTGTGACAAAGCAGAGTTTATCAGCTGATAGTTTAGATTCATTTCATTGGAATACTTGCATATTTATTAAAGACCTATGTGCCAGCTAGGTACTAGGAACATGAAGATAAATGAGATAACCTTGCACTTGAGGAGCTCCTAATTTGAGACACACTGCTAATTATAATGCATTACAAAATGCCCTCTAAAAGAAGTATTAAAATATCAATACTGTGTATTAAGACATTTTAACATACATGTCTTTTGACTCACTTGTTCTAATTTTACAAATCCACAAAATCCAACCTAAGGAATTAATCCACAGTGCACAAAATATTAAGCACAAAGAAGTTTATAGCAATAGCTTTCACAATAGTGTTAAATTTGAAAACAACTTACACTTTTAACAGTTTGGGAATGGTTATATAAATTATAGTAGCAAATTGACAAATTAGCCATAAAAAATTATTCTACACAAAGTTTTTAATCACAGGATAAATACTTATGATCAGAGAAAATAGCAGACTATTAAGTTTGTTGTTTTGTTGTTATTGTTGTTGTTGTTTTTGAGGAAGATTAGCCCTGAGCCGACGTCCACCACCAATCCCCCTCTTTTTGCTGAGGAAGATTGGCCCTGAGGCATGCCCATCTTCCTCTATTTTATATGTGGGACATCTGCCACAGCATGACTCGCTAAGGGTCCACGCCTGGGATCCAAACTGGCGAAACCTGGGCCGCTGAAGCGAAGTGCATGAACTTAACCACTGCGCCACCAGGCTGGCCCCCAGACTATTAAGTTCATTTGTTTGTTTTAATTTTTTTTTTTTTGAGATTGGCACCTGAGCTAACATCTGTTGCCAATCTTCTTTTTTCTTCTTTTTCTCCCCAAAACCCCCAGTACATAGTTGTATGTTCTAGTTGTAGGTCCTTCTGGCTCTGCTATGTGGGATGCCACCTCCGCATGGCTTGAAGACTGTTGCTAGATCCATGCCCAGGATCCACACTGGTGAAACCCTGGGCCACTGAAGCGGAGCGTGCAAACTTAACTACTTGGCCACGGGGCCAGCCCCCAGACTATTAAGTTTTTAAAAATAAAAATATTACAGATGAGCTCAGCCAAGTAAAAGCAAATCAATGAAAAGGTCCCTTTAAAAAAAATAGGTATAACATAAACACAGAAGTGCAAATTTTTATGTGTACTGCAGCCTGATGAATTTTCAAACTAGTTTTGCCTGTGTGACCAGCACCCATATCAAGAAAAATTATTTTCAGAACCTTGTTTATAATCTTTATATCTTTCAAAAAGAAGAATTTGCTTATATTTTTTATTTTTCTACAGACAAGTGTCAATTGAGGAAGGAGAAAGGAAAGCCAAAGAGCTGAATGTTATGTTTATTGAAACTAGTGCAAAAGCAGGATACAATGTAAAGCAGGTAAGTGTTCTTTGAGTATGGGTTGAGGTTATCAAATTGAACAAACATTATGAAATAATTGTGTGATTATTCTATTCTCTAGTGTAAGATTTTCTTCCAGTTAGCAACAGGAGGCCTCATGAACTAGCAACATATTATTAAACAGTGAAAAAATATAAATGTGGCAGTTTTTAGAAAAAGAGAAAAGACTTGTCAAACTTTTCAGATTGTGCACAGGACAGCTATTTTATTATGATTGCAAGATTATGTGAGTGCAAGGTAGTAAAGTCACCATTCTTTCACTGCATCCCTACTGCATTGTTTCAAGGTAAATTTTCTTTATTTTAGAGGTTGATGGTAAGATTATGATAAAAGAAAGCAAGTATTTGCTGTCAGCAATGGTGTTTTGATCGTTGTGAAAGTACATTGTGGTTACTTTATCCTTAATAAACTGCTGGTGTGTTAACAGTGTTTATAACATGAGTGTTTGGGGAGGTGGAAAATATGAGGAGACCTCACATTATCAAACTGTTTTCTAAAAGTTACGATAGCCAAAAACTCACCTGCTTAATTCTTCAGGGCTGCATATCATATACAGCAGTGGTCCAAGATTTGTAGGATTTATAGACCAATAAATTATTTTTTTAATTCTAAGTGATCAACAGAAGGTTAAAGTAATATCCTTTAAACTGAATAAGTAGAACTTTATGAAAAATTCTCTATATTGTTTCCATTTTTGGCACTTTATTTCCCATCTCTCCTTCCCTTGAAACATGTGTAAGTAATATTGAATTGTCACTGATTCCCTCCTTAGAGATACTGTTTCATGCTTCCACATCTTTGTTCATGCTGTTGTTCTCTTTGGTTAGAATACTGATTTTCTTTCCTGAATGATACCTACTGATCCTTTTAAGTTTCAGTTTAGATGTTAGCTCTTCAGAGACTTTTTCTCTGGCATTCTCCACCATCCCCCCAGGCTATTTCACTTGGTGATAAATGACCCTATTCTGTGTTTTCACAGACCCCTGGCCCCTTTGAAACCACTGTCATAGAACTTACCACATTATTACCACCATATTATCATATGTCACTGTCCTAGGACAAAGCAGTGAGTAGCTTCATCTAGCTTTCTCTATTATAGTCATTTTGATAAGGATGTGAGCTAGTTTCCTACATGTCAAAGTATTGCCTTCTCCAAGACATCTTTCAGTCTGGGTTAATGTCTAAAGGGATTGCTGTGGCCCCCTAGTCCTGACCCCAAGTAGTCTCATAGGTTTGGAAGCTCTAAAATCATCAGCATGTAATGAGTGCTAGTGATAGCTACTGTCTTCATAACATTTAATTGCTTACAAGTTTAGATAACTTGTAGGATGTGGAGAAGATGGGGTATGTCATTCATTTGCTATTTTATAAGCACATAGTGTTTTAACAGCTATATTGAATTATAATTTACATACCACAAAATTCAGTTGTTTTAAGTGTACAATTCAATTAATTTTAGTGAATTTACAGTATTGTACAACCATCACCACAATCTGATTTTGACATAATTTTTTCCAAAAGCCTGACCTAGGCAGACAGATATAGCTAACTTGTGATAATGAGGAGAGACTTCTTTTACAAAACAATCTTATCCTGAATTCAAAACCTATTTGCTACTTTATTATTTCTCCTTATTTAGAGAGCATGTGATTTTGCTGAAGTTCCTGATTCTATTGTGACTAGATTTTATCTTTTAAATATAAATATATTAAATATGACCAAAATTACCATTTTCAAATTTTGGAATAGAGCTGCCTTTTAATTTTTTTGTAGCTTCCTTCTTAACTCACAAAAACCATTACTTTTTGTTTTATAGGGAGGACCACAATATTAGAAGTTTATTTCAAAATTTAGAGACCCATGCTTTGTCAGCTTGTATATTTAGTTAAGGAAGAAAAAATTCCTTGGAACCCCCCCGAGTGAGAGAGTGAAACCAAAAAAGAATTAAAATCTTATTTTAATAAGTACATTTAAATAAAGGTTTAAATCCTCGCCTTTTAACTGTCAGTGATTAATCATGTAGAATATATTTCTGTCATGTGGGAAAATTACTGGCTGATTTTAAGTATTAGCTAAGAAATATATCACATTATTTTTTATGGATTGTCTATTCCCTGAATTAGTTTTTAATAAAGGAGCTGAACGACTACTCTAAGTATCATTTTAAAAACTTAGCCAATTAAATGACTAGAAATGGAAGTCTTTTCTTTTAGTTGCACTACAAATCACATCAATGTTAAAAAAAAAAATCCCAAAAGCATAACCTTTGATATCAATTGATATATTAGCTGTATAGAAAAATGCAAATTCAAAATGTAAATCAAATCTGCCAAATAACCATTGTCCAATTCCTGGAGTGAGAAAAGTTTTCTCTAAGACAGATATTTTTGAAACCCATACAGCTTACGGTTGAGGCTAGGAATGCATTTTTCCTCCACCTTACTGTCTTTGGCAGAGAGTAGAATACCTGATATCCAAACAAAGGTAACAAAGGACAGAGGTTTTAGAATCGCAGTTTGTCCCTATGAAGGGATCCTCGGATTAGAGAATTGTTTAATGGTTCTAACCTTTAATGTGCATAATAGTTACCTGGAAACTTATGTAAAATACAGGTTCCTGGGGCACTACTTCTAGACATCAATTCAGTAAATCTAGAGTAGTGTCATAAAATCTACATTTTTAACAAGAATCCCAGGAGATTTCTCATGCAAGCTATAATTTGTAAAAAGACATATAAAGCCATAGAGATGATTTAGCAAGTATGTCCAATTTATTCAGTTTGCTAGTTGTTTGAACAAGTATTGATCCCCTAATCCCTGCTAGATACAGAAGACAGGCCTCCTACATTCAGGTGCCTCCATATTCTGTTGAAGCCAAATTAGTACATAAGGAATTAAATATGTACCCAAGTGCCAAAATGTGTCTTTATGAAGTAGAACAAACCTAGTGAAACCCAGAAGCTCTTTTGACTCATTTGTATTCTCACCTTAGAACCAGTCATTTGGATACCTAGTCTTGTTGCTTCTGCTTTTCCCAGTGCTGTGTTAAGGCCCTTGTTTTCTGTTGCCTTGTCTATTACCAGAGTTTATTAGCCGATACCTGCCTCTAATCTTGCCCCTCTTTAGTTTATTCTCCACCATGCTATCCCAGAGTAATTGTTTTAAAATGCAGATCTGATCAGGTTACTTCTGTGAATTTTACTGTGAATTTTAAGCAAACTCCTTAGTATGTTATGCCCTGCTGTTCAAAAATCTTTGATCTAGCCCCTGTATAACGTCACTATCCTGATCTTTGGTCATTGTATACCCGTATGACGCTGCTTAAAGTGTCCCAAGTTTACTGTATTCTCATAGTTACATTGTATGTTATTGTCCCTCTTACTAAAATACTGGTTTCTTCACTGTCTGCTATTTGTAATTAAAAACTCAATTCAAGCATAATCAAATTTAGATTAAGTGCCTTTCCTAATTATTGCTGTAGTACCCTTTCTTACTTTTAATATAGAAGTTTTTCATCAATTCTGCCTCCCACTAGACTGAATTCAATAAATGTTCACTGGAAGATACACAGAGGTCTGTCTGTGTATAAGATGTGTTTATCAGTACTAAAATACTGCCTAGTTGTACTTTTCCATGTACACAGATAATTTCTAGCTTTCTGCTAATTGGATTCCCTTGTCCCCACTCCCTCTTTACTGGATCATAATGCATATAATAAAAGCTTAAAATGGGCTTTCTCTGTTGCTCTTTTTCCTTTTTAAAGAATTCAGAGAGATTTTATTAATGCATCATTTAATGTTTGACCATTTAATGTCTGGTTCAAGGGATTGGGCCTTAGTGCCTAAGAACTTTGGCTTAAAATAAAATAGATTTATTCCTACCCAATACTGCTACTTGTTCTTCTTATTTAAAAATGTTCTGTACTTAACCCTTGTGCTCTTTAGTCTGGTTTAAGCACTTAACCCTAAAACCCTGTTCTATCTTAAAGAATATTGTTGTAGTTTTTAAATAAAAACTATCAAAGCTAGAACTAGAATAAATATCTAACTTGATCATTTGTATTATATAGGTTATTTAAGTAATGTTTTTCATTCCACTCAATATTTCATAAAAAGACAGCCTGGGGCTGGCCCCGTGGCCGAGTGGTTAAGTTTGCGCGCTCCGCTGCAGGCGGCCCAGTGTTTCGTTGGTTCGAATCCTGGGCGCGGACATGGCACTGCTCATCAGACCACGCTGAGGCAGCGTCCCGCATGCCACAACTAGAAGGACCCACAACGAAATATACAACTGTGTACCGGGGGGCTTTGGGGAGAAAAAGGAGAAAAAAAAAAAAATCTAAAAAAAAAAAAAAAAGACAGCCTAAGGAAAAAATTGTACCCCTTATTTTTCTAATTTTCTTTTTAAAAATGCAGTAATAGTGCTTTCTTTGTGAAAGTGGTATGGTATTTAAATTGCTGAAGGAAATGGTTATGATAAGGTGATTATTTAAGGCTCCACCTGACTTTTCATCTGAGAATTAGTACATTCTTTTAATGAAGTATTAAGTGTATGGGTGTCAACTTTTCTTATTATGTTCTCTAATTTTACAGTAGTGGGAAATGGAAAAAGAACAGACCTTTAACTTCTAAAATCATCAGTGCTTGTCAGAAGAAAAAGATTTCTTTGAAAGAGAAGGAAGGACTTTGTGAGAAATTCGTGATAGCTGCTGGGCATCAGGGCTAATACATCAATGAACGCTTGTGTACATATTCACAGTGGAGTTGTGTGTGTGTGTGTATGAGACAGTTATTTTATACCTGCTGCGAAAACATGTGTACTTTAAGCATTAGTAGAGATGGTGTCTTTTCCACCCCACTGTATCCTGTGTCTACCATAGTTCTTGACTCATAGCAGGTCTTAACCTTGTACTTTTATCATGTACCTTGATCCACAGGGTTCAAAGACCCACAGTATGCATGACCACTGTAAGTTCTTTGGAGAATATAAAGTTATGTAAAATACCATTCTTGATTTTGTTTTTTTAAAGATTTTATTTTTCCTTTCTCTCCCCCAAGTCCCCCAGTACATAGTTGTGTATTTTTAGTTGTGGGTCCTTCTAGTTGTAGCATGTGGGATGCCGCCTCAGCATGGCTTGATGAGTGGTGCCATGTCTGCGCCCAGGATCCGAACCAATGAAACCCTGGGCTGCTGAAGCACAGCATGCGGGCTTAACCACTCGGCCATGGTGCTGGCCCCCATTCTTGATTTTTAAAATCTTAGGATATAGATTGAGAAGAAGAGTCACATTCTTATGAAAACTATGCAGTAAAGGGTAGATAACACATGATAAATGCCTAATGAATGCTATGGATAGTAAGATCCACAGTAAGAGAAATAAAATGAATACTGATACTGGGAGGTATATTTATTGAAGAAATGAAGAATATCACATACAGTTAGGATCAAGGAAGGCTTTGTTTAAAAACACCACAATCTGAGCTAAACCCCTAAGGAGTTTATTTGATTTGCATAGATAAAAGGCAGGGGATACTCAAAGGAAGAAGAGAAATTAATGTATAGTATAAGATCACTTAGCACATATTGTATAAATATTATGCCATATATATTAACTTTAAAATATTTCTTTATTGCCTTCCTAACAAGCACTTTACATACAATGTGTAAGTGCTTAGATACTTGCTGAATACAAGAAAGAATCCAAGTAATAGTCTTCTAAATCAGCTGCTATTGTTGCTCTGATTTTAGAGAGAAAATTTGAAGCATAGTTGTATAACTTTCCCAGAATTACCTAAATACTATATGTTAGAGTCAGTTAATGTACCAAGTATTTATCTCACTTAATTCTCACAGTATTCCTATGAAGTAGATAGGTATATCCATTTCACTGATAGGAAACCAAAGTTTTAGAGGCTAAGTAACTTGCTTTAAGGTTATATAGCTGAAACTAGATTTTGAACCTGGGTCCATTTAGTCCCAAAATCTATATTCTTAATCCTACCACTATTCTGCCTCTCTCATATATTTTTTTTTTAATTAAGATTATGATAGATTACAACCTTGTGAGATTTCAGTTGTACATTATTGTTAGTCATGTTGTGGGTACACCACTTCACCCTTTGTGCCCTCCCTCCACCCCACCCACCCCCTTTTCGCTGGTAACCACCGGTCAGTTCTCCTTGTCTATATGTTAACTTCCACCTATGAGTGGAGTCATATAGAGTTCGTCTTTCTCTGTCTGGCTTATTTCCCTTAACATAATACCCTCAAGGTCCATCCATGTTGATGCGAATGGGACGATTATGTCCTTTTTTATGGCTGAGTAAAATTCCATTGTGTATATATACCATATCTTCTTTATCCAGTCATCAGTTGCTGGGCACTTAGGTTGGTTCCATGTCTTGACTATTGTAAATAATGCTATGATGAACATAGGGGTGCATGGGACTCTTGGAATTGCTGATTTCAGGTTCTTAGGATAGATACCCAGTAGTGGGATGGCTGGGTCATAAGGTATTTCTATTTTTAACTTTTTTTTTTTTGTATGTTTGAAATTATTTATTTGAAATTCAGCATCAGAATTTCCTCCATGTCAACAATAAATTTTCATGGAAAAATTTTCTCAAGTTTATATATTAATGACTTAAGTGTCCTTTTATTTTTTTTAAGAAACTAGAGCTACTATATGTTCTAAGATTCTGTTTCTCTTTCTGTAAAGTGAATTCAATTTGCCGATCTCTGAGGATTCATGATATGCTAAGATTGTGGAATTTTATAATCACCTTACCAGCCTGTGAGGTTGTGTGTCCTTTTTTTTTTTTTTTAACATAGTTTGATACCTGGAAGAAATGATAAGGGGTGCTGTGGCTCTCTCCTATGAGCTTTTTGAACGGATTTCAAAAACTGATTAAGTTACAGACATGAGATTAAGTTCTCACATTATTTTTTTTTTATTTTTTTCCAGGTTTTTTTTTATTGAGTTATTGATAGGTTACAATCTTGTGAAATTTCAATTGTACATTAATGTTTGTCAGTCATGTTGTAGGTGCACCACTTCACCCTTTGTGCCCGCCCCCCACCCCACCTTTCCCCTGGTATCCACTAATCTGTTCTCTTTGTCCACATTTTTAAATTCCTCATATGAGTGGAGTCATACACAGATTATCTTTCTCTTGCTGGCTTATTTCACTTAACATAATTCTCTCAAGGTCCATTCATCTTATTGCAAATGGAATGATTTTGTTCTGTTTTGCAGCTGAGTAGTATTCCATTGTATATATGTACCACATCTTCTTTATCCATTCGTCTGTTGATGGGCACTTAGGTTGCTTCCACGTCTTGGCTATTGTAAACAGTGCTGCAATAAACATTGGGGTGCATAGGACTTTTGGGATTGCTGACTTCAGGCTCTTTGGATAAATACCCAGTAGTGGGATGGCTGGATCGTATGGTAGTTCTATTTTTAGTTTTTTGAGGAATCTCCATACTGTTTTCCATAGTGGCTGCACCAGTTTGCATTCCCACCAGCAGTGTATGAGGGTTCCTTTTTCTCCGCAACCTCTCCAACATTTGTTGCTATTAGTTTTAGATATTTTTGTCATTCTAATGGGTGTAAGGTGATATCTTAGTGTAGTTTTGATTTGCATTTCCCTGATGATCAGCGATGATGAGCATCTTTTCATGTGCCTATTGGCCATCCGTATATCTTCTTTGGAGAAATGTCTGTTCATGTCTCCAGCCCATTTTTTGATTGGGTTGTTTGATGTTTTGTGATTGAGTTGCGACAGTTCTTTATATATTAAGGATATTAAGCCTTTGTCAGATATATGACTTGCAAATATTTTTTCCCAGTTAGTGGGTTGTTTTTTTGTTTCAATCCTGTTTTCATTTGCCTTGAAGAAGCTCTTTAATCTGATGAAGTCCCATTTGTTTATTCTTTCTATTGTTTCCCTTCTCTGAGAAGACATGGTGTCCGAAAAGATCCTTTTAATACTGATGTCAAAGAGTGTACTGCCTACGTTTTCTTCCAGAAGCCTTATGGTTTCAGGTCTCACCTTTAGGTCTTTAATCCATTTTGAGTTTATTTTGGTGAATGGTCAATTTTCATTCTTTTACATGTGGCTTTCCAGTTTTCCCAGCACCATTTGTTGAAAAGACTTTCTTTTCTCCATTGTATGCCCTCAGCTCCTTTGTCAAAGATAAGCTGTCCATAGATGTGTGGTTTTATTTCTGGGCTTTCAATTTTGTTCCATTGATCTATGCACCTGTTTTTGTACCAGTACCATGCTGTTTTGATTACTGTAGCTTTGTAGTATGTTTTGAAGTCAGGGATTGTGATGCCTCCCGTTTTGTTCCTTTTTCTCAGGATTGCTTTAGCAATTCGGGGTCTTTTGTTGCCCCATATGAATTTTAGGATTCTTTGTTCTAATTCTGTAAAGAATGTCATTGGGATTCTGATTGGGATGGCGTTGAATCTGTAGATTGCTTTAGGTAGAATGGACATTTTAACTATGTTTATTCTTCCAATCCATGTTCATGGAATGTCTTTCCATCTCTTTATGTCGTCATCAGTTTCTTTCAAGAAAGTCTTGTAGTTTTCATTGTATAAATCTTTCACTTCCTTGGTTAAATTTATCCCAATGTATTTTATTCTTTTCGTTGCGATCATGAATGGGATTGAGTTCTTGAGTTCTTTTTCTGTTAGTTTATTGTTAGTGTATAGAAATGCTACTGATTTTTGAGAAATCTCCGTACTGTTTTCCATAGTGGCTGCACCAGTTTGCATTCCCACCAATAGTGTATGAGGGTTCCTTTTTCTCTACAACCTCTCCAACATTTGTCACTTTTGGTTTTGGATATTTTTGCCAATCTAACGGGTATAAGGTGATATCTTAGTATAGTTTTGATTTGCATTTCCCTGATGATCAGCGATGATGAGCATCTTTTCCTGTGTCTATTGGCCATCCTTATATCTTCTTTGGAGAAATGTCTGTTCACGTCTCCTGCCCATTTTTTGAGCAGGTTGTTTGTTTTTTTGTTGTTGAGCTGTGTGAGTTCTTTATAGAGATGAACGCTTTGTCGGATAAGTAGCTTGTAAATATTTTTTCCCAATTAGTGGGCTGTTTTTTTGTTTCAATGCTGTTCTCTCTTGCCTTGAAGAAGCTCTTTAGTCTGATGAAGTCCCATTTTTTAATTCTGTTTATTCTTTCTATTGTTTCCCTCATCTGAGGAGTTATGGTGTCCGAAAAGATTCTTTGAAACTCATGTCAAAGAGTGTACTGCCTATATTTTCTTCTAGAAGACTTATTGTTTCAGGCCTAATCTTTAGGTCTTTGATCCATTTTGAGTTTATTTTTGTGAATGGTGAAAAAGAATGGTCAATTTTCAGTCTTTTACATGTGGCTGTCCAGTTTTCCCAGCACCATTTGTTAAAGAGACTTTCTTTTCTCCATTGTACGCCCTCAGCTCCTTTGTCAAAGATTAGCTGTCCATAGATGTGTGGTTTTATTTCTGGGCTTTCAATTCTGTTCCATTGATCTGTGCACCTGTTTTTGTACCAGTACCATGCTGTTTTGATCACTGTAGCTTTGTATGTTTTGAAATCAGGGATTGTGATGCCTCCGGCTTTGTTTTTCTTATTCAGGATTGCTTTAGCAATTCGGGGTCTTTTGTTGCCCCATATGAATTTTAGGATTCTTTGTTCTAATTCTGTAAAGAATGTTATTGGGATTCTGATTGGGATTGCACTGCATCTGTAGATTGCTTTAGGTAGAATGGACATTTTAACTATGTTTATTCTTCCAGTCCATGTTCATGGAATGTCTTTCCATCTCTTTATGTCGTCATCAGTTTCTTTCAAGAAAGTCTTGTAGTTTTCATTGTATAAATCTTTCACTTCCTTGGTTAAATTTATCCCAATGTATTTTATTCTTTTCGTTGCGATCATGAATGGGATTGAGTTCTTGAGTTCTTTTTCTGTTAGTTTATTGTTAGTGTATAGAAATGCTACTGATTTGTGTATGTTGATTTTATACCCTGCAACTTTGCTGTAGCTGTTGATTGTTTCTAATAGTTTTCCTATGGATTCTTTGGTGTTTTCTATATATAAGATCATGTCGTCTGCAAACAGTGAGAGTTTTACTTCTTCATTGCCTATTTGGATTCCTTTTATTTCTTTTTCCTGCCGAATTGCTCTGGCCAACACCTCCAGTACTATGCTGAATAGGAGTGGTGAAAGTGGGCACCCTTCTCTTGTTCCTGTTCTCAGAGGGATGGCTTTCAGTTTTTGTCTGTTGAGTATGATCTTGGCTGTGGGTTTGTCATATATTTATTATGTTGAGGTACTTTCCTTCTATACCCATTTTATTGAGGGTTTTTATCATAAATGGGTGTTGGATCTTGTCGAATGCTTTCTCTGCATCTATTGAGATGATCATGTGGTTTTTGTTTCTCATTTTGTTAATGTAGTGTATCACGTTGATTGACTTGCGGATGTTGAACCATCCCTGTGTCCCTGGTATAAATCCCACTTGATCATGGTGTATAATCTTTTTGATGTATTGCTGTATTCGGTTTGCTAGAACTATGTTCATCAGTGATATTGGCCTGTAGTTTTCCTTCTTTGTGTTGTCCTTGTCAGGTTTGGGGATCAGCGTGATGTTGGCTTCATAGAATGTGTTAGGGAGTGCTCCATCTTGCTCGATTTTCTGAAATAGTTTGAGAAGGATAGGTATTAAATCTTCTTTGAATGTTTGATAGAATTCTCCAGAGAAGCCATCTGGTCCTGGACTCTTATTTGTGGGGAGGTTTTTGATTACTGTTTCTATTTCTTTACTTGTGATTGGTCTATTCAGATTCTCTATTTCTTCCTGATTCAGTTTTGGGAGGTTGTAAGAGTCTAGGAATTTGTCCATTTCTTCTAGGTTGTTCAATTTGTTGGCATATAGTTTTTCATAGTATTCTCTTATGATCCCTTGTACTTCTTCGGTATTTGTTGTGATTTCTCCTCTCTCATTCCTAATCTTATTTATTTGAGATTTCTCTCTTCTTTTCTTAGTGAGTCTGGCTAAGGGTTTGTCGATTTTGTTAATCTTTTTGAAGAACCAACTCTTTGTTTCATTGATCCTTTGTACTGTCTTTTTTGTTTCAATATCGTATATTTCTGCTCTAATTTTTATTATTTCCCCCCTTCTACTGACCTTGGGCTTTGTTTGTTCTTCTTTTTCTAATTCTGTTAGGTGTCATTTGAGGTTGCTTATATGAGATTTTTCTTGTTTAGTGAGGTGAGCCTGTATTGCAATGAATTTCCCTCTTAGGACTGCTTTTGCTGCATCCCAAATGAGTTGGTATGGCGTATTTTCATTTTAATTTGTCTCCAGATAGTATTTGATTTCTTCTTTAATTTCTTCAATAATCCATTGTTTGTTCAGTAGCGTGTTGTTTAGTCTCGACGTTTTTGCACCTTTCCCTGCTTTATTCTTGTAGTTGATTTCTAGTTTCATAGCATTATGATCAGAAAAGATGCTTGATATTATTTCAACCTTGAACTTATTGATGCTTGCTTTGTTTCCCAAGATATGGTCTATCCTTGAGAATGTGCCATGCGCGCTTGAGAAGAATGTGTAATCTGCTGTTTTTGGATGAAGTGTCCTATATATATCTATTAGGTCCATCTGATCTAAGTTTTCATTTAATTCTATAATTTCCTTGTTGATTTTCTGTCTGGATGATCTATCCATTGGTGTTAATGGGGTGTTGAGGTCCCCTACTATTATTGTATTGTTGTTGATGTCTTCTTTTAGTTCTATTAAGAGTTGCTTTACAAATTTTGGTGCTCCTGTGTTGGGTGCATATATATTTATAAGTGTTATGTCTTCTTGGTGGAGAGTCCCTTTTATCATTAAATACTGTCCCTCTTTGTCTTTCTTTATCTGTTTTGCTTTGAAGTCTACTTTGTCTGATATTAGTATAGTGACACCTGCTTTCTTTTGTTCATTATTAGCTTGTCTTCCATCCTTTCACTCTGAGTCTGTGTTTGTCTTTGGGGCTGAGGTGTGTTTCCTGGAGGCAGCATATTGTTGGGTCTTGTTCTTTGATTCATCTTGCCACTCTGTGTCTTTTGATTGGAGAGTTCAATCTATTTACATTTAAAGTGATTATTGAAATGTGGGGGCCTACTGCTGCCATTTTATCTCTTGTTTTCTGGTTCTCTTGTATTTCCTTTGTTTCTCGTCCCATGGTGTTTGGATTACTAATTCAGGTATGTAAATTTCTGTATTGGGTGTCGTCTTATTTGTAATTTGTGTCTTTATTCTTGTTATTTGTTTACTGGTTACCATATGGTTAGTATAAAACATCTCAGAGATGTGATAGTCCATTTTCTGATAGCCTCTTATTTCCTTAAATTAAAACCTTCCATCCCTTTTCTCTTCCCCTTCTAGGTTGTTATTGTCAGATTTCTTTTTTTCCCCCTTCTTTCTTGTGTTGTGAGTTTGTGGTTAAAATGACAGGGTTATATTTATTCTTGGTGTTTCCCTTCCTTTTATCTTTAATGTTTTATTTAACTTTTGCTAACCTGTTCTGATGTAGAGCTGCTACTTTCTGTCATTGTCCTTCTACTTATCTCCTTTGCTCTTGGTTTTCTAACCCCTTTCCTTTTTTTGATTTTTCAGGAATGAGGGTTTTCCTGAGCATTTCTTGAAGAGGAGGTTTTGTGGCAATGAACTCCCTTAATTTTTGTTTATCTGGGAAAGTTTTTATTTCTCCATCGTATTTGAAGGATATTTCGCTGGGTAGAGTATTCTTGGCTTCAGGTTTTTGTCCTTCAGAGTTTTGAATATATCATTCCACTCTCTTCTAGCCTGTAAAGTTTCTGCTGAGAAATCTGCTCATAACCTTATGGGGGTTCCTTTGTATGCTATTTTCTTCTGCCTGGCTGCCCTTAGTATTCTCTCCTTGTCATTGACTTTTGCTAGCTTCACTACTATATGCCTTGGGGTTGGTCGTCTTGCATTGATAAAGTTTGGAAATCTATTGGCTTCTGTCACATAAAGTTCCGTCTCTCTCCCCAGGTTTGGGAAGTTCTCAGCCATTATTTCTTTGAACAGGCTTTCTGCCCGCTTCTCCTTGTCTTCTCCCTCTGGTATACCTATAATCCTTACGTCGCATCTCCTAATTGAGTCAGATAATTCTCAGAGAGTTTCTTCATTTCTTTTTAGTCTTAGTTCTCTCTCCTCCTCTGCCTGCAGCATTTCTATATTCCTATCTTCCAAATTGCTAATTCTGTCCTCCATATTATCGGCCCTACAGTTCAGTGCATCTAGATTTTTCTTAATCTCCTCTGTTGTGTTCTTCCTTTCCAGTATTTCTGTTTGGGTCTTCTTTATAGTATCAAACTCTTTTGTGTCATAGCTCCTGAAATCGTTGAGTTGTCTATCTGAGTTCTCTTTTAACTCATTGAGTTTTTTAATGATGGCTGTTTTGAAGTCATCGTCATTTAGGTTATATATTTCATTGTCTTTGTGATTGTTTTCTGGGTATTTGTCATCTTCCTTCTGTTCTGGAGATTTAATATATTTTTTCATATTGCTTGATGGTGTAGATTTGTGCCTCCGCATAGAGATAGAGTTTAGTTACTGCTTCCACTTGTTTCTACTGGTGTGGTGGGGGAACAGCTGTTTATACTGCACCGACCAGGAACCCTATCAGCTGTTGCTAACTGGGCCTGGGCCCCTCCTCGTAGTCACAGTGGTCCTGTGGGGTCCCTCTTCAGCTGTGGGGGCTGTGACAAGGGGGCTTCAGGCTGCTGGTGCCTACTGTTGCAGACCACCTAGACGTGCTCCCTCCTTAGGGTCTGCAGCGGTGTTATGGGCTTTCCCAGCGGCCAGGGGCAGGATCACTTATATTTGCAGCTCTGTCACTGTCGGCGCCCACAAAATCTTACTTGTCCACTATAGGTCACAGCAGAGGTATGGGCATCTTCTGCAGTCTGTGGTTAGCTCACCTAGCTATGCTACTTTTGTCCCAGGGTCTTCCAGCCTTGTGGTTGCCGGGCAGGGGCTCTCTACTAGTGCTGTGCAGAGGCTTTCACTGAGGCTGCTGTGAGACTGTAGGGTTTCCCCCTGGGCCACGGAGGCGGGCTGCTGGAACTCCACCCAGCCCCAGTCCTCTCCCCTAGGATCTTGGGGAGCCCCTTGCCCTGTCTGGAGGACAGCCAGAGACCGTGAGTTCAGTGGCGGCTGGCTGGCTGCTGCCCTGCCTGGGATTCTCCTCTTCGGGACCCTCCCGGCATTCTGAATGCTGGGCGGAGCCTCTCCACTAATGGCAAGTAAAGGCTTTCCGTGCTGCCACAACGGAACCCCAGAGTTTCACCCTGGACCACGGAGCCAGCCACTGGAACTCCATCCAGCACCAGTCCTCTCCCAGGAGATCTCCGGTAGCCCCATGCCCCGACCGGGCGACAGCCGCAGTCTGTGAGACTGGCAGCGGCAGCTGGCGGGCTGCTGCCCCGTTTGGGATTTTCTCCGGGAGCCTCCCGGCGTTTTGGATGCTGGGAGGGGCCTCTCCACTAATGACAGGTAGAGGCTTTGCCTGCTGCCAGGACGGAACCCTGGAGTTTCCTCCTGGGCCGCGGAGCCGGCCGCTGGAACTCCACCCAACCCCAGTCCTCTCCCAGGAGATCTCCAGTAGCCCCGTTCCCTGACCGGGCGACAGCCGCAGTCTGTGAGACCAGCGGCGGCAGCTGGCGGGTTGCTGCCCCATTCAGGATTCTCTCCGGGAGCCTCCCGGCGTTGTGGATGCTAGGATGCTAGGCGGGGCCTCTCCCTAATGGGGAGTAGAGGTTTTTCCTGCTGCCTCTGGTGTGACATTCTGGAGTTTCCCCCTGGGCTTAGGTGTAATCTCGGTGGGCTTGGGTATGGCTGTGGTCACCTGTTTCCACCATTGCTCCTCTGGTGTGCGCACCCTCCTGCCCTTGGTGTGTGGTGATGTTTTGGGGGTGTCCTCTGGAAGAAAGCCGCTTGCAGGTACTAGGCTGTTTGGGGGTCGGGGTCAGAGAGTTTTCACCTATCTCCTCCTCCTCCCGGGGGGAAGTCCGTCCACCTTCTGATGTATAGCAGCACGGGTCTCTCAGGCGTCCTGAGATGCTATATGGATATCCTTTGTTAAGCGATGAATGTCCAGTTAGTTGTAGATTCGAAGGGGTAGAGACAAAGAAGACTACTCACGCCACCATCTTGGTGACCTATCCTGCCTCTCTCGTATTTAACCTTATGCCTATATCCTTTTGTGCTTCACATCCCTAACACAGGAGGATTTAATATCACTGAATGGTCAGGAATCTAAACATGATGAATATGAACTGGTGGAAAGAAATTATTTTATTGAACTTGCTCTTATTCAGTCATTAATTCACTCATCAGATATTTACTGATCACCTCCTACTGTCTAGTTCTGTTATATTATAGGCACTGGAGATACAGTAGTGAGCAAAACATCCTAAGTCTGTACCATTATGGAGTTTACATTCTAGTTGGGGAGTTAGGCTATAAATTAAAATATAATACTTGATGAGGTTGTAAGTGCTGTGGAGAAAAATAAGGTCAGGGAGATAAACACTACTGGTAAAAGGGTGAGATAGTGATGTTTTATAAAGGGTAATCAAGGAAAGCTGCTCTCATAAGGTGATATTTGAGCAGAGACCAAAAGGAAGAGGAAGTGAGTCATTTATATATCTGGGGAAGAACATTCCAAGCTTCAAGTACAATGACACGTTCAAAGGTGCTCGGCATGTTTAAGAAATAGTAAGGAGTTCAGTAAAGTTAGAGTGGAATGAGGGAAGGGGCAAGTGATAGGAATTGAGCTCACAGAGGGATAATTCTAGGGAACAAATGTCTAAGTCCATGTAGGCTATAGCAAGGATTTGGGCTTTTATTCCAAGTAAGATAGGAAGCTGTTGGAAGGTTTTAATCAGAGATTTGACATGATCTGATTGAAGATTTAAAGGAATCACTGGTGGCTCTGTCAAAAATAGACTGTAGAGGGTAAGGGTGGAAGCAAGAAGACCTGTTAAGAGTTAATTGTTAAAAAGGCGGGGGGGATAATAAAACAATCTTTCATTTAAGAAATGCTGGACTACCAAAATTAAAATGGAGATCTAGCAAAAAATCAAATCAGTCACTATGGAGCACTCATCATATGAGAATTACAGTGGTGTATAAAACACTCCTTTATGAAGTTTACTTTTATAATGGAAATTTGTAAGTTGATGGAACTGATTAGTTTAGCTTGCTCTTTGAAGGATGAAATGTCCTCTTATAAAATACTTAGTTAATTTCATAATAAAGGTAAGAATTGGTAGCAACAGTGATTTTAAAATCAGTTATCTGTGCAGTATTGCCGTGAATCTACACACATTTTAAATATATTCACATATTTTGTATATCACAATAAAGTCTTTTAACTTTGTTATTCATTTTTCATGTTTCATTATTTTATCTTTTATGGCAGAATTGCCTTATGGCAAATTAGTTATCCAGCAAAGATGTCTATGGCGAAAATACCAGACACAGATTTTGGAATGTCCTGAGTTGAGTATAGGTTAGTAGCATTGATTCTTTAAAACTAATTGAAATATTTTGAGGGAGTGCCAAATTTTTCAAATATATTGGTTAAAACTATAGATAATTTTTTTTTCTCCTCCTTCTTCTCCCCAAAGCCCCCCAGTATATAGTTGTATATTTTAGTTGTGGGTCTTTCTAGTTGTGGTATGAGGGATGCTGCTTCAGCATGGCCTGATGAGCCGTGCCATGTCCACGCCCAGGATCTGAATCGGCGAAACCCTGGGCCGCTGAAGCAGAGCACGTGAACTTAACCACTTAGCCACAGGGCTGGCCCCTATAGATAAATTTTTTAAATCATAGAAAATGGATCAAGTTTTTATGTCAGTGATTTGTGCATAATAATAGTTTCACAAAGCAAATTCCTCTTAAAAAGGATTATTAGCTATTTCTTCATACAGTCCTTCCCACAGTGCTTTCCATATAGAAAGAACTTCCATTTATACTAGGCAGCATAAGGTAGTAGAAAAAATAGAAACTTTGGAATCTCAGCTCTGCTATTTTATTGGTGTATAGCAAAATACTACTCTCTTTAGCTTTAGATTTCTGCAAAATGGAGATATTAATATCTTCCTCTCAAGTTACTTTGAGGATTAAAATGAGAAAATATGTAAAGATTCTGACAAAGGAAAGACTCAGTATTAGCTCCTGTCTTGCCTTAGTTGACTTGATTACTTCATACTCTTCATAAATTATTGTTACAGCATTAGTTGTTAGCTCTGGCTGCATGTTAGAATCATCCAGAGATCTTTGAATGAAACACTAAAGGCTCAGCCCCACCCCAAATCAGTTGAATCTGTCTTTGGGGGTGAGCCCCAAGCATCTGGTGTGTTTTTCGTTTTAAGTTTCCCAGGTAATTCTGATGCAATATAGGTATTGAGAACCACTCGTTTAGAGGGAAGGAGTTGATACATAACCTTTCAAGAAAGCTTTCCTGAAGTATTTCTTTCTAATTACTTTCAAAGGTAAAAATGAGGGGGTGGCGGGGTACGTGTGGGGCTACTTTAACCTATTTACTCTTCTGTGTCTAATATATTTAACTTTTTAGATAATAGAGGCTTGTTGCTTTCTTTAAGTGTATGTTTTTTCTGACTAATGGATCTACCAGTTAATCTCTGGTCTCTTTTTTTTTTTCTGGATGTAACAAACAATTTTAATAAGGTTACAGGATACAAGATCAACATACAAAAATTAATTGCGTTTCTATATACTACCAACGAACAATCTAAAAATGAAATTAAGAGAACAACTCCATTTACAATAGCATCAAAAACAAAACCTTTTATATGAAGCACCCATATAGGTAAATCCATATGGATGGAAAGTAGATTGGAGGTTGCCACAGGGTAGGGGCATGGAGAATGACTGCTAACGGGTATATGGTTTCTTTTTGGGTTGAAGAAAATATTCTGGAATTAGATAGTGGTGATGGTTCCACAACTTTGTGAATATACTAAAAACCAATGAATTATACACTTTAAAAATGTGGGTGTTGGGGCTGGCCCCGTGGTCGAGTGGTTAAGTTAGCGCGCTCTGCTGCAGGCGGCCCAGTGTTTCGTTGGTTCGAATCCTGGGCGCAGACATGCCACAGCTCATCAAACCACGCTGAGGCAGCGTCCCACATACCACAACTAGAAGGACCCACAGCGAAGAATATACAACTATGTACCAGAGGGGCTTTGGGGAGAAAAAGGAAAAAATAAAATGTTTAAAAAAAAAAAAGTGGGTGTTATACTGTGTGAATTATATCTCATTTTTTTTTATTGAGTTGATGATAGGTTACAATCTTGTGTGATTTCAGTTGTATGTTAATGTTTGTCATTCGTGTTGTAGGTGCACCATTTCACCCTTTGTGCCCCACCCCCCACCCCACCTTTCCCCTGGTAGCCACTAATCTGTTCTCTTTGTCCACATTTTTAAATTCCTCATATGAGTGGAGTCATACACAGATTATCCTTCTCTAACTGGCTTATTTCACTTAACACAATTCCCTCAAGGTCCATCCATGTTGCAAATGGGATGATTTTGTTCTGTTTTACAGCTGAGTAGTATTCCATTGTATATATATACCACAACTTCTTTATACATTCGTCTGTTGATGGGCACTTAGGTTGCTTCCATGTCTTGGCTATTGTAAATAATGCTGCAGTGAACATTGGGGTACATAGGACTTTTGGGATTGCTGACTTCAAGCTCTTTGGATAAATACCCAGTAGTGGGATGGCTGGATCGTATGGTAGTTCTATTTTTAATTTTTTGAGGAGTCTCCATAGTGTTTTCCATAGTGGCTGCACTAGTTTGCATTCCCATCAGCAGTGTATGAGGGTTCCATTCTCTCCACAACCTCTCCAACATTTGTTACTATTAGTTTTAGATATTTTTGTCATTCTAATGGGCGTAAGGTGATAGTGTAGTTTTGATTTGCATTTCCCTGATGATGAGCGATGATGAGCATCTTTTCATGTGCCTGTTGGCCATCCGTATATCTTCTTTGGAGAAATGTCTGTTCATGTCTCCAGCCCATTTTTTGATCGAGTTGTTCAATTTTTTGTTGTTGAGTTGTGAGAGTTCTTTATATATTAGGGATATTAAGCCTTTGTCAGATATATGACTTGCAAATATTTTTTCCCAGTTAGTGGGTTGTTTTTTTGTTTCAATCCTGTTTTCATTTGCCTTGAAGAAGCTGTTTAGTCTGATGAAGTCCCATTTGTTTATTCTTTCTGTTGTTTCCCTTCTCTGAGAAGACATGGTGTCCGAAAAGGTCCTTTTAATAGTGATGTCAAAGACTGTACTGCCTATGTTTTCTTCTAGAAGCCTTATGGTTTCAGGTCTCACCTTTAGGTCTTTGATCCATTTTGAGTTTATTTTGGTGAATGGTGAAAAAGAATGGTCAATTTTCATTCTTTCACATGCGGCTTTCCAGTTTTCCTAGCACCATTTGTTGAAAAGACTCTTTTCTCCATTGTATGCCCTCAGCTCCTTTTTCAAAGATTAGCTGTCCATAGATGTGCGGTTTTATTTCTGGGCTTTCAATTCTGTTCCATTGATCTGTGCACCTGTTTTTGTACCAGTACCATGCTGTTTTGATTACTGTAGCTTTGTAGTAAGTTTTGAAGTCAGGGATTGTGATGCCTCCCCGTTTTGTTCTTTTTTCTCAGGATTGCTTTAGCAATTCGGGGTCTTTTGTTGCCCCATATAAATTTTAGGATTCTTTGTTCTAATTCTGTAAAGAATGTCATTGGGATTCTGATTGGGATGGCGTTGAATCTGTAGATTGCTTTAGGTAGAATGGACATTTTAACTATGTTTATTCTTCTAATCCATGTACATGGAATGTCTTTCCATCTCCTTATGTCGTCATCCAGTTCTCTCAGAAAGGCCTTGTAATTTTCATTATATAGGTCCTTCACTACCTTAGTTAAATTTACCCCGAGGTATTTTATTCTTTTTGTTGCGATTGTGAATGGTATTGTGTTCTTGAGTTCTTTTTCTGTTAGTTCATTGATAGAATATAGAAACGCTACCAACTTATGCAAATTGATTTTACACCCTGCAACTTTGCTGTAGTTGTTGATTACTTCTAAGAGTTTTCCAATGGATTCTTTGGGGTTTTCTATATATAAGATCATGTTGTCTGCAAACAGCGAGAGTTTCACTTCTTCCCTCCCTATTTGGATTCCTTTTATTCCTTTTTCTTGCCTGATTGCTCTGGCCAGGACCTCCAGTACTATGTTCAATAAGAGTGGTGATAGAGGGCATCCTTGTCTCATTCCTGTTTTCAGGGGGATGGCACTCAGTTTTTGCCCATTGAGTATGATGTTCGCTGTGGGCTTGTCATATGTGGCCTTTATTATGTTGAGGTAGTTTCCTTCTATGCCCATTTTGTTCAGAGTTTTTATCATAAATGGCTGTTGGATCTTGTCAAATGCTTTCTCTGCATCTGTTGAGATGATCATGTGGTTTTTATTCCTCAGTTTGTTGATGTGGTGTATCACATTGATTGATTTGCGGATGTTGAACCATCCCTGTGTCCCTGGTATGAATCCCACCTGATCATGATGTATTATCCTTTTGATGTACTGCTGAATTCTGGTGGCTAAAATTTTGTTTAGAATTTTTGCATCTATGTTCATCAGTGATGTTGGCCTGTAGTTCTCTTTTTTCATGCTGTCTTTGTCTGGCTTTGGTATCAGCGTGATGTTGGCTTCATAGAATGTGTTAGGAAGTGGTCCATCCTCCTTAATTTTTTTGAATAGCTTGAAAAGGATAGGTATTAAATCCTCCCTGAAAGTTTGGTAGAATTCCCCAGGAAAGCCATCTGGTCCTGGGGTTTTATTCTTTGGGATGTTTTTGATTGCTGTTTCAATCTCTTTCCTTGTGATTGGTCTGTTCAAATTGTCTGCTTGTTCTTGAGTGAGCTTTGGGAGATAGTAGGAGTCTAAGAATTTATCCATTTCCTCTAGGTTATCCATTGCGTTGGCATAGAGTTTTTCGTAGTATTCTCTTATAATCTGTTGTATTTCTGCAGAGTCTGTTATTTCTCCTCTTTCATTTCTGATTTTGTTTATTTGAGCTTTCTCCCTTTTTTTCTTTGCAAGTCTGGCTAGGGGTTTGTCAATTTTATTTATCTTCTCAAAGAACCAGCTCTTTGTTTCATTGATCCTTTCTACTGCCTTTTTCGTTTCAATAGTGTTTATTTCTGCTCTGATTTTTATTATTTCTCTCCTTCTGCTGACTTTGGGCTTTATTTGTTGTTCTTTCTCTAGTTCAGTTAGGTGTAGTTTAAGATTGCTTATTTGGGATTTTTCTTGTTTGTTAAGATGTGCCTGTATTGCAATGAATTTTCCTCTTAATACAGCTTTTGCTGTATCCCATATGAGTTGGTATGGCATGTTATCATTTTCATTAGTATTTTTTGATTTGTTCTTTAATTTCTTCAATGATCCATTGCTTGTTCAGTAGTATATTGTTTCATCTCCACATCTTTGTGCCTTTTTCAGCTTTTTTCTTGTAATTAATTTCTAGCCTTATAGCACTATGATCGGAGAAGATGCTTGTTATTATTTCAATTTTTTTAAATTTGTAGAGGCTTGCCTTGTTTCCCAACATATGGTCTATCCTTGAGAATGTTCCATGTGCACTTCAGAAGAGGATGAAGTGATCTATATGTGTCTATTAAGTCCAATTGTTTTAGTTTTTCGTTTAGCTCCACTATTTCTTTGTTGATTTTCTGTCTGGATGATCTGTCCATTGATGTGAGTGGGGTGTTGAGGTCCCCTACTATTATTGTGTTTTTTTTTAACATCTTCCTTTAGGTCTGTTAATAGTTGCTTTATTAACCTTGGTGCTCCTATGTTGGGTGCATAGATATTTATAAGCGTTATTTCTTCTTGATGAAGTGTCCCTTTGATCATTATATATTGTCCCTGTGTGTCTCTCTTTACCTGTCTTATTTTGAAATCCAGTTTGTCTGATATAAGAATTGCAACACCTGCTTTATTTTCCTTGCTATTAGCTTGAAGTATTGTCCTCCAGCCCTTCACTCTGAGCCTGTGTTTGTCCTTGGGGCTGAGGTGTGTTTCCTGGTGGCAACAAATTGTTGGATCTTGTTCTTTAATCCGTTTTGCCACTCTGTGTCTTTTTATTGGAGAGTTCAGTCCGTTTACATTGAGAGTGATTATTGATGCATGTGGATTTAAAGCTGTCAATCTGTTGCTCATTATCTGGCTTTCCTGCTTTTCTCTTCCTGTATGCTTTGTTCTCCCTATTTGATACTGCAATTTCTTATGCTGGGTTTCTTAGATTTTTGCTTATTTATGTTTTGTGTCTCTGTTCTGTTGTTTAGTTTAGTGTCTACCCTGAAGTTTGTATTTAGAATCTCGTGTATAATATAGTCTATTCTCTGGTGGTCTCTTACTTACTTGGCCTAGACTAATTTAGTCCCTTTGCTCTTCCCCTCCTAAATTATTATTTTCACTTCTTGTTCCAACTTGTGTTATGAGTTTGTAGTTAGAGTGATAAGATCGTCTTTGCTTTGGTAGTTTCCTTACCTTTATCCTAATGCTATAGTTGAATATTTGCTATCCTATTCTGGTTCTATTTATCTGTCTCCCTACTCTGTGGTTTTTGACCCCTTTCTCCCTTTTTTCTTTTTTCAGGTATGAGAGCCTTCTTGAGGATTTCTTGTAGTGGAGGACTTTTGGTTACAAATTCCCTTAACTTTTGTTTGTCTGGAAAAGATTTAATTTCTTTCTCATATCTGAAGGATATTCTTGCTGGATCGAGTATTCTTGGCTCAAGATTTTTATCTTTTAAAGCTTTGAATATGTCACTCCATTCTCTCCTAGCTTGTAACGTTTCTGCAGAGAAATCCTCTGAAAGTCTGATAGGGGCTCCTTTGTAGGTAATTCTCTTTTGTCTTGCAGCCCTGAGTATTCTTTCTTTGTCATCCATTTTTGCCATTTTTACTACTATATGCCTTGCAGGAGGTCTTTTTACATTGACAAATCTAGGAGATCTGAAAGCTTCCTCTACACACATTTCTCCCTCAATCCCTAGATTTGGGAAGTTCTCTTCTATAATTTCGTTAAGCACACTTTCTGCTCCATTTTCCTTTTCTACGTTCTCGGGAATTCCTATGATCCTTAAATTCTTTCTCCTCATTGAATCTGCTATCTCTCTAATACTTTCCTCATTCCTTTTAATCCTTTGTTCTCTTTCTTCCTCTGTCTGTAGCCATTCAGCCTGTCTATCTTCGTTTATGCTAATTTGCTCTTCTATGGAGTCTACCCCGGCATTCAGGGAATCCGTATTCTGTTTTATCTGGTCCATTGTGTTTTTCATCTCTAGTAATTCTGTTTGATTCTTTGTAATTTCAATCTCTTTTGTGAAGTAACTCCAGAACTTGGCTTGTTTCTCTATCTTTCTCTCTACCTCATTGAGTTTTTTGATTATAGCTGCTCTGACCTCATTTTCATTTAGTTTACCTAATTCCAAGTCCTCAGGACTTAATTCTATGTCTTTATTGTTTTCCTTCTGGTCTGGGGCTTTTATAAATTGCTGGATGGTAGAGGAGCGGTTTTTTCGCATGGTGGTAGAATTCGGTTGCAGTTACAGCCTGTCGCCACTAGATGGGGGTCAAGAGCCACGTTTTCTGAGCTCTCCGCCTTTGGGCAAGATGGTGGTGCCCAGTGCGCTTTGCCGGGGTGGGGGCGGGGGCGGTTTCTCTCACACACCGATCTGGATTGGATCACTTCTGTTTTCTGGTCTCCCAGGGCCCTGCGTTTATGGGATCCCTGCACACGGAAGCTTTTCTCCGTCAGTGGGTTTCCACTGAACCAGCGGTGGGAGTCTTAGACGATCCCCTGGTCGCGCAGCCCCCCCCCCCCCCCTTCCTGGACCGCGTGGTGATCCTGGTTTCTAGGGGATGGAGCGATTTCTCTCTCACCCTGTTCCAGCTCCTCCGAGGTGGGCAGTAGGGGCTCCGTCTTCTGTCTTTTGATACTGTAGGTCTCTGAGTCCTGGCATTAGGTTCATTAGCTGAAATTCAGGGTTTTTTTTTAAAGTCCTTTGTTGTACTGTGGAGGGGAGAGAGTCCCGGGCCAGCTCACCCATCCATTTTGCTCCCTATATCCCCTCTGGTCTCTCTTAATTGTCGTTACCTCCTGTTATTTTTGCTTGTGTTAGTTGAATCGTTTTTTATTTGATTGGAGATATTATTCAGTGGCATTTGTTTTTTCATCAAGTTGAAGTTTATCAGAGTTTTCCTTCACTGTCACTCTCTGCATATAAATTTAAAATCCCTTTTATACTTCCTTTCTCTGCAAGGAACTGAATATATTGATTTCTTGCCCATTTTTTGGTGTTTGGAGGATTCAGTGAGTATATGTATTGCTAGTTTTTCTTTAGCTTGATAAAAGAAGAGGCTTTCTCAGATCTGTAATCATCTGCTAGATAGTATTATGGATAGTCATGGCTAAGGAATTATCTGAGAATTGAGATGCAAGTGAACCCAGAAAAGCCAGTGGATAAAGGCACTAATCAAGTATTTGTACTGCACTCTATGCTTTCTAATGTGTTTTCATACCCATTAGTCATTCTTTCAGCTAGCATTTTAAAAAATATCTACTACATGTCAGGTACTGGGATAACAAAGATGAAATATGAGGGGGCTGGCCCTGTAGCCTGGTGGTTAAGTTTCATGCGCTCCACTATTGCAGCCTAGGTTTGGTTCCCAGGCACAGACCTACATCACTCGTCAGTAGCCATACTGTAGCTGTGACCCACATACAAAATAGAGGAAGATTGGCACAAATGTTAGCTCAGGGTGAAACTTCCTTGGCAAAAAAAAAAAAAGATGAAATATGAGCCTTGCCCTCCAGAGGTTTAAAGTCTTGAGGGAAAGACCGGGAGGTAAATAGGCTATTACAGTCAGTATAATAAAAGCTCTGAAACAAGAAATACAGGGTGCTATTGGAGTATATAGAAGTATTTTATTAGAGTAACAGAATGTTGGGATTGAAGGAATCTGGGAATGAGTTAAGGAAGTTTTCTAAGGAGTTATCAGGGAGTGGATCCTGAAGGATGAGTGTCAGACAGATTGGGCTGGGAGTAGTGGGGGACATTCCAAGGAGAAGCAGCAGCATTGTGTCCTTTGAACTTCACAGCTATATTCCCCTTTTTATTAGAAAGAATCTTAGCATTAGAAAAATTAATATCCTTGAGGTCACAAACCTGTAATAATGAGGTAGTTAGTACTAGAGTTTCGTGGCTCAAATTCTGTACTTTCTCTATAAATGCATTAAATACTGTGTTATATTATGAGAATAGGTAGATAGTGGTGAATATTAACAATACCTTCCCTGAAAGATCTCATTAGTTATGTACTTTTTAGTAATTAGAACCTATTTTAATTTTTGAAAACCCTCAAAACTTGTAAACTGCATTTTTTTCCATTTTCACAGAAAGTAAACAAACTTCCCATTGCCTCCCCCACGAAACAAATTTTCAATTTCTAAGCTAGCTTATGGTGAACTTTGATATCCTTAGGAGCTGAAAAGATTATGCATCTTGAACGGGTAAGCAGTTTAGTAAACACATCATGTCAAAAGAAAGTTATGAGATCTTGGGGAAGATTTCTAGAGATTCCTAAGTAAGAACATTTTACTTCTGCTCTAATATTTTCAGAAGGTCTCTCCCAGCCCCCACACCTTTCTCACCAGTTTTACGTAGTTTCTTAAACTTTGCACCTATTGGTATTTTGCTGTAGTCCTAGAATTCGCTGCAGAATTTCATAACATTTGAAAAAACTTTCTGTTCCCGTAGCCCACAGGACCATGAGTTATTGTGACTAGTCTCTGGTAGAAATAGAGCTACTATTTATTAAAGACTTGTAATATAACAGATCAGTCCTCAGGTGTTTACATAGTGATGTCTCTTAATTTTCACAATAGTCTAGTCAGTCAGGTCTATTATTTTAAGCCCATTTTACAGATGAGAAAACTGAGGAACAGAAAGATGACCTGTCACCTATGTGGCCTACCCAGAATGTAAACACACTTTACCTTTTAGTTTTTAGCTTTTTGCCATCCCACCCTAGTATCTTTCACTTTCAATATGTGATTTGTACGTCTCTGTAAACATAGTAAGACGCTGGAGTCATTGATACAAATCCGAGTGCTCCCTGCTTTTTTTAGTGCCTTCTTTTGCCCACAGGATGAAGTCCATATTCTTTCCAGGTCTTTCTTAGTCTGACCTTCAATATGTATAGCTTCATCCTAATCCTTTTCTCTAATCTGTGTTCTGGCCAGTCGGGACTACCTCACCATTCTAGAATATACCTTGTGCTTTTCTATCTCTGAATATTTGTTCAAGCAGTTCTTTCCTCTGAAATTTTTCCCAGTTCTTTTTCATTGCCCTCATCTTTACTGAAATCGGAAATGTGCTGACCAAACATTATGGCTAGATGGCCAATGTTAAAATCATTGAGGCCAAGACTGAATTATCATGATTATAGAATGAATATCTGGGATACGGAGTTTGATCTAGTGCCACATTGTCAGCTGCTAACTTATTCCTGTAGTCACTATACGTATTGCCTATTTGCATTACTAAGTAGATGGCTGTTTTCAGTTGATGTTGGTGGGAGAACACTTCTTGTCAAACTTTCTTATTTTCTATAAAATATGTTTTCCTTCATAGTCTATATTCTTTATGTCTGGATGAAAGGTGATTTTTTTCCTTTTTTTTTTTTTTTTACTTTTTATTGAGATTATGATAGTTTACAACCTTGTAAAATTTCAGTTGTACATTATTATTTGTCAGTCATATTGTAGGTGCACCACTTTACCCTTTGTGCCCACCCCTCAACCCCCCTTTCCCCTGGTAACCGCTAATCCCTTCTCTTTGTCCATGTGTTTAATTTTCACATATGAGTGGAGTCATACAGAGATTGTCTTTCTCTGTCTGGCTTATTTCACTTAACATAATACCCTCAAGGTCCTGGATGAAAGGTGATTTTTAATGGGTGTTGACTTTTTCCTGATGCATAAAATTTTGAGCAAAGTTGGCATTCTGCTTTTAATTTATCTGATGCTAATATACAAAAACTTCAAAAAGATTAGAATTCTTTTCTAACTTTGCATTAATTAAATTTTTGTAAACACCTCCTAGCTTTAAAAGGGTATAATACTCTTCCTAAAGTTATCTAATACACTCTGTCAATCTATTTCATTATTCATTTAGCTTTTGTAAATTTTAAGTTATTTTTGTTCATGAAATTAACAGCTTTCAGTCAATTATCATTGCAGCATTTATTATCTAGAATGCTGATGTATATTTGAAACTGAGTAATCATATTAATCCAAATGGACCCACCTTATACAATTAATGTTATATTGATTCAATTGATGGTAATTTACATAACCACATGGTCTTTGATCATGCACAATTTCTGGAGTACCAGAAATGATGTTAAGGTAAGCATTCTGCAATTTTAAGTCTAATAGCTGCATTTGTTTGAATATTGAGGCTAAAGCCTAAACTTTGGTATGTCTCTAAAATACTACTAAACTTTATAGAACCAAGACAATTATACTTTTTTTTAAGTCTTCCCTAATCCTGCCCCATCAGGCTATTGGCTACAGATAAAAATTTTCTCCTTTTTTATACTTCTTTCTCTAAACAGATTACATATAGTTACAAGTCTTTCATCTCTAGCCTTTTGTTCTTTCTTTTCCTTCTCATTTTAATGCAGCAACATTTATGGAGCACTTAAACTCTGAGTGTTTTGCGCAGTATCTTTTTTAGCTAAGTAAAATTTTAAAACTGCCTTTAGTCTCTATTCAAATGTTACTGCCTAAAGAGTTACCACCTGAAGAGGGCCTTTGTACATCTATATTCTCGTATCATTTTGTACTTCCTTGGTTTATAGCACTCATCACATTATAACAGAATCATTTGAGTCTCTCTCTTTTACCAGTCTGAGCTCCTTTAATTAAAAAACTTCGTCTTGTTCATTTCTTTGTCCCTGGGGAAACTGAGACAATGCCTCAAGTAAGCAGTTAGTGAGTAGAAGGGAGTTACATCACATATGCATTTAACATGTAGGAATTTTACACCGCGTGCCTAACAAAAAGAGAAATTATTTAAATAATCAGGCACTTTCACATGCCATTGTACCCAGTGAGCATATGCCTTGGTTTGGGCACAAAAAGAGATATGAATCTGTTTTGCCTTCAGTTAGTTGTGTTCCCACATGCCTCTCAAAGTGAACATCTCCCCAGGCTTGAGTGTGATTCTCCTTTTGAAGCTATTTTTCGTAACATCATATCTCAAACACCAGCCAACCACTTCCACTGGCACTCTTTCCAATGATGGAGGAAAAGCCAGCTGTGTTGGACTTGAGAGGTGGTGTGTTAGTCCCTAACATAGTGCTTTCCTAAGGAATTATCAAGGGTAATTTAGATAAGACTGACTTTCACTATATATACACACTGACTTTAGAACCTAACCTTTTATAAAAGATAGGAAAGCCACGATACAGTTTTACTAAATGAACAATCTGTCCTTACTCTGAGTTCCAATAGTACTTTGTTTTTATTACTCAAATGACATTTTTGCTGTTTATTTCTTAGCTGTTTGTTCATGTCTAATCTCATCAGTTGGAAAGCAAGGATCATGTCTTTATACCTTTTTGTATTTGGTGTTCTGCTTTTCATATAATATTCATTTATAGAATAAATAGACATTTTAATATGCTTTCATTATTCTAAGGTTTAAGTGAGGAATAACCCAGAAGCCGTATCCTTTAACTCACCATCCAGTGGTCATCCACCCTTACTTGACATCATTTGGTACATTTTCCCTCCCAATTATCACAATTCTCTCTTTTCCACAGCTCTTCCGACGTGTTGCTGCAGCTTTGCCTGGAATGGAAAGCACACAGGACAGAAGCAGAGAAGACAGTATCCTTTTCGTTTCATCTGAAAATTTTACTGTTAACACTAGTCTTTAGAGCCCTCCTTGGTTGGCTAAGAAATATTATACCATTGCCTTTTACAGCCAGGAATTGATGACTTAGAAGCATAGAAGCTCCAAGGTTTTCAATAGCAAATGAGATCTGGGTATCCAAGTGCACCCATTGCAGCCTGCTGCTCACTACAATTAATCATTGAGAGGGCTTGTGTTTATTTGCATGCTTGGTTTTTAATGAGCAGGAACTCCTAGAATCCCAGCTTTCTGCTTCTTAATTTTGAGTCCTGTTGGCTTTGGGTTGTCCCCCACAGTATATTCATACTTTCTTGCCCTGCTTTTTCTAAAATTTGAGCTTTCTACTTGGCATAGGCAGGAAATAAACAGTTCAGTCTAGAGCTTTATCATGATCTCTGCTTTCAGAAACAGGACATAATAAAACACATCTAATATTAATTAATTCAAGGGATTTTGAATTTTGATATTTTCATTGTTCCTTTTACATTTACCTTCTAGTATTTTTCCATCTGCAGACATTTTTATTAAGCCATAGAATTCATAGCACATTGTATTCAGTTCTTCCCACTTATAAATATTTTGTTTTCTAAGCTTTTATTACTTTTAATAGCATAATATGTTCTACAGAGTTGAAGTCCCATCATTTAGTGAATTCCCCTCCTGTTGTTGGACCTCTCTTGTAGGCCATTTTAAGATTTTTATTATAGTTAATTCCATAAGGAATATCACCTTTATATAGTTTCTTGCTCCTATAGAATAATTTCCTTGGGGTAGATTCCCATGAATAAGGCTTAACCTTACACTGACTCTAGTTGCATATAGTAAATACAAGCAAGTTTATTCCATTCGAGCACCTCATATAGTGAGATAGCTGTATAGAAAATAGTGGCTGTGTAGGTTCGGAAGCCAAATAGGAATGGAAGGAGCTTGCCAGAGATGTCAGTGTTCAGCAGAATTGGAATCGTACTTTCGCATTTATAGCTCCTTAACTTTTGTTTCAGTGATTGACATAAAACTGGAAAAGCCTCAGGAGCAACCAGTCAGCGAAGGAGGCTGTTCCTGCTAATCCCCATGGCATCTTCAGCTTTTCTCCAGAAACTCACTGCTTTGGCCCCCTTACTCTTTCATTGACTGCAGTGTGAATATTGGCTTGAACCTTTTCCCTTCAGTAATAACATATTGCAATTCATCATTGCTGCCTGTCTCGTGGAGATGATCTATTAGCTTCACAAGCACAAAAAAGTCAGTGTCTTCATTATTTATATTTTATCAAAAGCCAAACAATTCCAGCATATTCCAGTGATAACTTTAAAAATTAGATACATTTTCTTAACATTTTTTTTCCTTTGTAATGTTATGATAATGTACTTCAAAATGATGGAAATCTCAGCAGTATGTGGCTTGGTTAAGGAGCAGTTAGTTGTTCACAGCAGCACTGGCCTACCTACTTGACCTCTTCCTGCTGTTCTACACCTCTCTGTTACCCCATTCTCTATTCCTTACCCTCCCTCCTTCTAAACAAACAAGAGGTGGCAAAGGAACAGTTAGACCAAGTCCGTTGGAATTATCTTTCAATTTTAGGGATACCACTTGCTCTAGGCCTTGGGCCAAGATGTCCAAAATTATTCTTGAGCACTAATACTAATTACTTAGACCTTATTTGAGGTCAAAACTCAACTATTGTGGTAGGCAGTGCTTGACTAAGAAAAGGGTTCTGGTGCATCTTCACAATGAGTCCTAATGAACATGCTGAGTACTTACAAGTAGATAAACATAAAATGAATTTCTGACCAAAACAAACGACCCTTTCACATATGCTTTATTAGACTCTGGGAGAGAAAAGTAAAAGTGCTTCAGAACAGGTTTTTACTATTTAATTCTTCTAATGAAGTATTTCTCCCAAGATTTTAAAATTGTCAAGATGGTTATTCTGTTTGTTTAAAAAAAAAAAAAACTTTTTTAAGCAATAGATTTCTCTTGGGCTTTTCTTTCTTTTTTTGAAAAATGCTATGCAGGCAAGGCACTATAGAAATCAAATTCCTTTAAGAAGAACCAGTGGAAGAATTTAAATTTGGCTCCTTGATCAAAATTGCTATAACCAGTAGAAACAATAATATCTAAAGCTTACCAGCAAAAGAATCCTCAACAGAATAGCAAATACTTTCTTTGCTCAGGACATTTGAGGTCAAATTGAAAACGGAAACAGTTTTCTTCTAAGCCCCTAGAGGCAGATCTGAAAAAGCAGACATAGAAGAGGGAAAGGAGAGAATGGAAATAAAACTCAATATTATACAGATTTAAGCCTTATTTTTTTTAGCATTTTTTTAATGTTGGGTCTTTCAGGCTGGTTTTGCTTTTTATTAGATCTGTATAGTTTGGTTAATTAACTAGTGATTTAGTTTTATATTTAAGCTACGATTAATCTTTTTTCTTTGGTGATATTTATTTCTTTGCCTTTTTATTTTAACTACTTTCAATTTTTAGATGTTTTGTTCCATCTATTTTGAGCTTCATCACCTTGGCAATATGTATTTCCCTTAAAACACTGCAAACAAATATACTAGAAGTGCACCATTTTAATCTTTACTAGTTATTGTGAGATTGCTGTGTAAGTTAATAAACACATTTGTAAATACATTGTTTGCAGGAAGGAAATTTCTGAGTTACAGCTCAGGAAAAGCCTGCTGAATTTATGTTGTAAGCATTACTTAACACAGTATAAAGTTGAAAAGACAACAAAAATATCTTCATACTTCCTCATCCCCTCATTGTAACAAAACCCTTAACTAGGAAACCTTATTCCCCTCTTTCCTCTTCCTCCTCCACTTCCTACTTATTGTCACCTTGTAATATTCAGAGAGCACTTGGATTATGGGTCTGAATAGAGAAATGTTTTCAGATAATCATTAGCCCACATACCAGTAACTTATACTCAAAGATGGGGTGGAGTTGTAAAGTGCTTTTATAATACAATATTATTATTAAAGGCAAGGGTTGACTCTTTTGTTTTATTTTGACATGGCATGCCCTGAAATAAATATCAATTCAATATGGCAGATGGGTCATTTTCTTTATTTGGAAGAAGTTGTGATTTCTGACATGGGGGTGATTGTCTTCCTATACTGTAGCATTTGATTCTTTTTATGTATCTTTAAGACAGTAACCAGTTATGCTGCTTTTAATATTGGTCTTTTTATTTGGCTTGGGTTCTTCAACTGTGAAGCAGTGAAGTGTGTTCATAGTCCAGATTTTTTTTTTAAATAAACACAATTTTGCTGCCAAAAAATATATAAATAAAACACAAAAGAAAACAATTATTGACTTGGTTTCCCATTCCTGCCAAGGTGGTAAATTAGCATGTGCTTCCTATTTCTTTCCTAGAACTATAAAGGGAACATGGAATCCAGAAAAATAACAAAACAAAAATGAGAAACCCCTAGGGTAGTCAAAAGACTCGTTCAACTGTTGAGAGTGAGGCAAAGTGGCTGTAACTTTGAAAGACAGGGCCACTGGTGGAGGCAATAATAGGATGTATTAAGAAAAGTAGTTTTTCTGCTTTTGCCTCCTTGCTCCTTACCCCACCTTTGCCTTGGGATGGGAGTGGCAAAACTACTGCCCTCCCACCAAATCCAGCCTGGTATCTGTTTTTTAAATTAAGTTTTGGAACTCAAATTAAGTACTTTTAAATTAAAATCCAATTTAAATTTTAAATTTAAATCTAATTACTTTAAGTAATTGGAACTCAGCCATACTTTCTCACTGCAAACGCAGAATTGAGTAGTTGGGACAGACTTTATGGCCCAAAAATATTTACTGTCTGGTCCTTCACACAAAAAAGGGCTGATCCCTGCCTTGAGACAAATCATAGCTGTCCCCCTTACTATAGAAATGGAGGCTACGGGCCAGACTACTGATACAGTGTCCACAGGGGTAATATCAGGGCAGTGTAAAGTCTCTGATGAGTGAGGAGTTGATGAAAATAGGGGGGATGACCTGCCTACCTTGGGCCTTTCACTCACTCTCTACCCTTTCCCTTTCAAAACATCTGAGTTAGCACAGTACAGTTAGGACTACAATCTGGGGAGACTGCCTCCTACAAGAGCTGCTGCTTCCTAACTGGGTTAAAGGTAAGACCCTGAAATAAAGTGTGGTTTAGTGGTACGATACTGAATGGGAGCAATTACTTGTGGTCTTGTGGTTCCTGGAACTCTTTGACCCAAGCTTTGTCCCTTCCCCTCCTTCAACACTTAACATTCTGGTTTTTGACCCTTGCCCAGTATACCTTCCCAGACTTGTAGCCCATCCATCCCTGCAGGAGAATTTAGATTCACAAGCAAGAGTAGTTGGATGCCTGAAAACTGCCTCAAAAGAAAAAGTGAATACCATCTGAAGCAGAAATACTTGAAAAGACACCAGTAATTTAAAGATGGTGTGATAAATATTAAAGGTATAAGATATTAGCAATATGGAACAAGGGTCATAAAATAACCAAATATAACTATAACTGGAAAAATATAATAGTTGAAATAACACAGATGAGATAAATGGTAGACTGGATTCCATTGATTGAAATAGTGAGAACACTAAATTGAGGAACTCGTTCAATAGAAGGCAAATAAATAGAGGGGGGCGGCCCGGTGGCGAGGTGGTTAAGTGTGCCTGTTATGCTTCGGAGGCCCAGGGTTCGCCGGTTTGGATCCTGGGTGCAGATATGGCACCACTTGTCAAGCCTTGCTGTGGTAGGCATCCCACATATAAAATAGAGGAAGTTGGGCACAGATAGTAGCTCAGGGCCAGCCTTCCTCAGCAAAAAGAGGAGGATTGGCAGCAGATGTTAGTTCAGGGCTAATCTTCCTCAAAAAAAAAAAAAGTAACTAATTAGAAAAGTAAAGATTAGGAGGATAATAGTATACATAACAACATCTAGTAGTACTTCCAGAAAGATAAAAAACAGGAAGAATTTGGGCTGGCCCCGTGGCTGAGTGGTTAGGTTCGCGTGCCTCTGCTGCAGCGGCCCGGGGTTTCGCCAGTTCGGATCCTGGGCGCAGACATGGCACCACTTGTTGGGCCATGCTGAGGCAGTGTTCCGCATGCCACAGCCCAAACTAAAGTACTGAAAACAGAATTTTGAAGATAGTATTTATGATTGGCATCTGCATATCTTCTGAATGCAGCTTCTGAGATAGCTCCAGGTCCTTGCCTCCTGGTATTCATGCCTCTGTATGATTCATTCCCCTTGAGTATAGGCTAGACCTGGTGACTTGCTTCTAAGGAATAGAATACAGCAAACATGACAAGATGTCCCTTAGAAGATTATGAAAGACTGTAGCTTTTGTCTTGTTCACACAGTTTCTCTGACTCTTCTCACTTGCCTCTGCAGCAATCTTCCATGTTGTGAGCTGTCTATGGAGAGGCCCACATAGTAAGGAGCTGAGGGCAGCTCCCAGCCAGCAGTCAAGGAGGAACTGAGGTCCTCAGTAAAAGACCCCGCAGGGAACTGAATGAAAAGCCACAGACTGAGAAGATATTTGCAAATCACATGCTTGATAAAGGACCAATATTCAGAGTATATAAAGAATTCTTATAACTTGATAGGAAAACAAACAATCCCCCTCAAATCAGACAAAACATTTGACCAGACACTTGGCGAAAGAAGACAGACAAATGGCAAAAAAGACATGAAAAATGCTTGACATCATTAACCATTAGGGAAATGCAAATTAAAACCACAATGAGATACCACTGTACCTTTAGAAAGGCTAAAGTTTTAAAGACTGACCATACCAAGCATAGGTGAAGATGAGGAGCAACTGGAACTCTCATACATAGCTAGTATGAGATTTTGGAAAAAGTTTGGTAGTTTCTTAAAAAGCTAAACATAGGGGCTGGTCCCGTGGCCGAGTGGTTGAAGCTCTGTGCGCTCCGCTTGGGCAGCCCAGGTTCGCAGGTTTGGATCCCAGGTGCCAACCTACTGCAGTGGTCACCCATGCTGTGGAGGCATCCCATGTAGAAGATAGAGGAAGATTGGCACAGATATTAGCTCAGGGCTAATCTTCCTCAAGTCAAAAAAATGGAAGACTGGCAACGGATGTTAGCTCAGGACAAACCTTCCTCACCAGAAAACAAAAAAAGTTAAACATACACTTATCTTATAACCTAGCCATTCCACAGGTAGGTATTTACCCACAAGAAATGAAAGCATGTGTATATACAAAAACTTGCACACAAACATTCATAGCAGCTTTACTTGTGTTAGCCAAGAACTGGAAACCCCAAATATCCATCAAGAGGTGAATATATAAACGAATTATGATACATGCATACTTTGCAATAATATGAAATAAAGCAGAATGAACTGTTGATACAACACCACAGATGAATCTCAGAGTAATTATCCTTAGTGAAAAAATTTGGACCAAAAAGAATAAAGTACATTTTTTTTAAAAGATTGACACCTGAGAGAACACCTGTTGCTAATCTTTTTTTTTTCCTTCTTCTCCCCAAAGCATCCCCCCACCCCGGCCCCCAGTACATACTTGTATATTCTAGTTATGAGTGCCTCTTGTTGTGCTATGCGGGACGCCACCTCAGCATGGCCTGATGAGCAGTGCCATGTCCATGCCCAGGATCCTAACTGGCGAAACCCTGGGGCTGCTGAAGCAGAGCCCACGAACTTAACTGCTCAGCCACGGGGCCAGCCCCTAAAGTACATATTTTATGTTTTCATTTATATAAAATTCTAAGAAGTGCAAACTATTCTAAACAACTTTTCAGTTCTCTCCTTCCCCTGGTAACCTCTATTCTGCTTTCTATCTCTATAAATTTGCCTATTCTAGGTACCATGTATAAGTGGAATCATACAATATTTTTCCTTTTGTCTCTTGCTTCTTTCATTTAGCATAATGTTTTCAGTGTTCTTTCATATTGTAGTATGTATTAGAATTTGATTCCTAAAATGGCTTCATATGGATGGATTCATAATGGATTCCATAAAATCCATAATGGATTCATAAAAATGGCTGAATAACATTCCATTGTATGTATATACCACATTTTGTTTACTCATTCATCTGTTGATGGACACTTGGGTTGTTTTCACCTGTTGGCTGTTTTAAATAATGCTATGAACATTGGTGTACAAGTATCTGTTTGAGTCCCTGTTTTCAATTCTTTTTATTAATATATACCTAGGAGTAGAATTGCTGGATCATATGATAATTCTATGTTTAACTTTAACTTTCTGAGGAAATGCCAAACTGCTTTCCACAGAAGCTGTACCATTTAACATTCCCACCAGCAATGTCAGGGTTTCAGTTTCTCCACATTCTCATCAACACTTTTTATGTTTTGATTTTTTGATAATAGCCATCCTAATGGATATGTAGTGATATCTGTCTCATTGTGTGTTTTTTTGTTTGCTGAGGAAGATTAGCCCTAAGCTAACATCTGTACCAATCTTCCTCCACTTTATGTGTGGGTCACCGCTACAACATGGCTGACAAGTGATGTATGTCCAGGCCCGGGATCCAAACCTGCGAACCTGGGCTGCCAAAACAGAGGATGCCAAACTTAACCACTATGCCATGGGGCTGGCCTCTCATTGTAGTTTTGATTTGCATTTTCCTAATAACTAATGATGTTGAACATCTTGCCTACTGGCCAAGTCCTTTGCCCATTTTTAAATTGGGTTATTTTGTTGTTGTTGTTGAGTTATAGGAGTACTTTATATATTCTAGATATTAATCCTTTAGAATATGTATGGATTTATAAGTATTTTCTCCCATTCTGTAGGTTGACATTTCACTCCTGTGTGTCCTTTGATGCACAAAAGTTTTAAATTTTAATCAAGTCCAATTATCTTTATTGTTATTTGCGTGTGCTTTTGGTGTAATATACAAGAAATCAATGCCAAATTCAATGTCATGAAGATTTTCTCCTGTGTTTTATTCTAAGAGTTTTATAGTTTTAGCTCTTAGGTTTAGGTCTTTGATCCATTTTGAATTTATTTTGTATCTGGTGTAAGGTAAGGGTATAGCTTCATTCTTTTGCATGTGGATGTTGTTTTCCCAGCAACATTTGTTGATAAGACTGTCCCTTCCCCATTAGATGGTTTTGGCATCCTTGTTGAAAATCAATTGACTGTATATGTTAGGGTTTACTTCTAGATTGTCTGTTCTATTCCATTGGTCTGTATGTCTGTCCTTATACCAGTATTGCACTGTTTTGATTACTGTAGCTTTGTAGTAAGTTTTGGAGTCTGTGTGAGTCCTGCAGCTTTGTTCTGATTGCTTTGAGTAGTATTGTCATCTTAAGTCTTCCAGTCCATGAACACAGGATGTCTTTCTGTCTTAGTCCATTCAAGCTGGTATAAGAAAATACTACAGACTGAGTAACTTATAAAAAACAGAAATTTATTGCTCACAGTTCTGGAGGCTGGGAAGTCAAAGATCAAGGCACCAGCGTGGTCACCGTCTGGTGAGGGCCCTCTTTCTGATTCATTTCCAGCACCTTCTTGCTGTGTTCTCAAATTGTAGAAGGGGTGAGAGATCTTTCTGGAGCCCCTTTTATAAAGGCACATCTCATTCATGAGGGCTCCACCCTCATGATTTAAGTACCTCTCAAAGCCTCACCTACTAATACCATCACCTTTGCAAGGATGTCAATATATGAATTTTGGGAGGACACAAACATTCAGACCATAGAATTCTGCCCCTGGCCACCCAAAATTCATGTCCTTCTCACATGCAAAATATATTCATTCCATCTAACAGCCCCAAAAGTCTTAACCTGTTCCAGCGTCAACTCAAAAGTCTAAGTCCAAAGTCTCATCTAAATCAGATATGGGTGAGACTCAAGGTACAATTCATCCTAAGTCAGTTGCTCTCCAGGTATGAACCTCTGAAATCAAATTATGTGTTTCCAAAATAGCATGGTGGGACAGTCATAGGGTAAACATTCCCATTCCAAAAGGGAGCTATAGGGAAGAAAGAAGGGGTAACAAGTCCTACGCAAGTCCAAAACCTTAAGGCACACTGGGCCAGGGTTTCTTCTGGACTAATGGGTGGCTCCACCCCTAATCTCATGGGTTGGAGTCCCTTGCCTGTGGCTCTCTGGAGGTGCAATCTCACATCAGTGGCTCTACTTGGCTTGGGGTTTTGAGAGTAGCCTCACTCTCACGGCTCCACCAGGCACTGCCCTAGTGGGAGCTCTCTGTGGTGGCTTGGCCCCCTAAGCGGCCCTCAGTCTGGTTACACACCAGGGGCTCCAGGAGGGACCATCCTTTGGAATCTTAAGTGGAGGTAGCCACGCCTGGCACTGTGGACACTGCCAAGGTTTACTGCCCGTGCCCTCTGGACGGGTCGCCACTACAGCCGGCACTATACCTGGGGCAGTTGAGGTGCTGGGTGCCAGAATTTGGGGAGCAGAGCCTGTGATGTGAGGGGGTGCTAGGAAGCAGAGGCCCCTCCTTTGAAATAGTTCTGCCCCTCAGGCCCTTGCAGTCTGGGACTGTAATGGGATGGCCAGCCATGAAGTTCTCTGAAATGCCTTCGGATCATTCTTCTATTGCCTTGGACAGTAGGTCCTGGTTTCTGTTTAGATGGCCAATCAGTCTCCCCAGTGTCTTGATGAATTGCTCCAAGCTTCTGTTGAAATGGTTGATCCACACCAGTCTTCTTATCAAGTTTGGTCATTCCCCTTGTGTTCACTCCTGAACAAGCTTTCTTATTTCTTTCAGTATAGGTAGGCTGAGAATTTTCCAAATTTTACATTTCTGCATCCCTTTTAAGAATTCCACCTTTAAATCATTTTTCTCTTCTCAGACTTTCTGTAAGCATTTAAGAGCAGCCAAGCTGCTCTTCCAGCATTTTGCTTAAAAATGTCTTCAGCCAAATAGTTTCATCACTGTTAAGAAAGGAAATAACAGGCCCCAAAATGGCCCCCATGACAGCAAACCAAAACTTAGTTACAGTTTCAGCCCCTCCCAGGAATATGACCTTTAAACAGTCAATCTGAAATTTCCTGAGTTATTTCTCTTAGCATAATGCCCTCAAGTTCCATCCATGTTGTCACAAGTGGCACAATTTCGTCCTTTTATGGCTGAGTAGTATTCCATTTTGTGTGTGTGTGTGTGTGTGTGTGTGTGTATACACATATACATATACATATACCAGGTCTTCTTTATCCATTCATCCATTGATGGGCACTTGGGTTGCTTCCACTTGGCTATTGTGAATAATGCTGTGATGAACATAGTGATGCATAAATCTCTTTGAATTGTTGATTTCATGTTCTTTGCATAAATACCCAGTAGCGGGGTAGCTGGGTCATATGGTATTTCTATTTTTAATTTATTGAGAAATCTCCATACTGTTTTCCATAGTGGCTGCACCAGTTTGCATTCCCACCAGCAGTGTATGAGGGTTTCCTTTTCTCCACATCCTCTCCAACATTTATTATTTCTTGTCTTATTAATTATAACCTCTGAAGTGTGTAAGGTGATATTGTAGTTTTGATTTTCATTTCCCTAATAATTAGTGATGTAGAACATCTTTCCATGTGCCTGTTGGCCATCTGTATATCTTCTTTGGAAAAATGTCGGTTCATATCCTCTGCCCATTTTTTTTTTTTTTTAAAGATTTTATTTTTTCCTTTTTCTCCCCAAAGCCCCCCAGTACATAGTTGTATATTCTTCGTTGTGGCTCCTTCTAGTTGTGGCATATGGGACGCTGCCTCAGCATGGTTTCATGAGCAGTGCCATGTCCGCGCCCAGGATTCGAACCAACGAAACACTGGGCCGCCTGCAGCGGAGCGCGCGAACTTAACCACTCAGCCACGGGGCCAGCCCCCCCTCTGCCCATTTTTTGATTGGGTTGTTTGCTTTTTTGTTGTTGAGTTGTATGAGTTCTTTATATATTTTGGAAATTAACCTCTTGTCGGACATTTAATTTGCAAATATTTTCTCCCAGTTGGTGGGTTGTCTTTTCATTTTGTTCATGGTTTTTTTTGACTTGCAGAAACTTTTTAGTCTGATGTAGTACCATGTGTTTATTTTTTCTTTTGTTTCCCTTGCCTGAGTAGACATGGTATTCAAAAAGGTTTTGTTAAGACTGACGTCAAAGGGTGGACTGCCTATATTTTCTTCTAGGAGTTTTATGGTTTCACATCTTACATTCAAGTCTTTAATCCATTTTGAGTTCATTTTTGTGTTTGGTCTAAGATAATGGTCTACTTTCATTCTTTTGCACATGGCTGTCCAGTTTTCCCAGCACTATTTATTGAAGAGACTTTCCTTTCTCCATTGTATGTTCTTGGCTCCTTTGTCAAAGATTAGTTGTCCATAGATCTGTGGTTTTATTTCTGGGCTTTCAATTCGGTTCCATTGATCTATGTGTCTTTTTTTGTGGCAGTACCATGCTGTTTTGATTACTATAGCTTTATAGTGTATTTTTAAGTCGGGGATTGTGATGCCTCCAGTTTTGTTTTGTGTTTTTTTGTTGTTGTTGTTGTTAGGATTGCTTTGGCTCTTTGAGGTCTTTTGTTGTTCCATATAAATTTTAGGATTCTTTGTTCTATTTCCGTGAAGAATGTCATTGGGATTCTGATTGGTATTGCATTGAATCTGTACATTGCTTTAGGTAATATGGACATTTTAACTATGTTTATTCTTCCAATCCATGAGCATGGAATATCTTTCCATTTCTTTATGTCTTCTTCGATTTCTTTCAATAATGTCTTACAGTTTTCAGTGTATAGGTCTTTCACCTCCTTGGTTAAATTTATTCCTAGATATTTTATTCCTTTTGTTGCAATTGTAGATGGATTGTATTCTTGACTTCTCTTTCTGCTATTTCGTTATTAATGTAACTGATAATCAGAAATGCAACTGATTTTTGTGAATTTTGTTTTTTAACATCACTCACAAGTCCTACCTTCCACAAGAAAACTAGGACATGAACACAATTCTGCCAAACTCTTCGCCACTTCTTAATAAGGATCACCTTTTCTCCACTTTCCGATAACATGTTCCTTATTTCCATCTAAGACCTCATCAGCATGGCCTTTCCTGTCCATATTTCTACCAATATTCTAGTCAGTTAACTATTCTCTAAGAAGATTGAGGCTTTCTCCACAGCTTTCCTCTTCTCCTTCTGAGCCCTCATGAGACTTGCCCTTAACAGTCCATTCACGGCAGTGTAGGCTTTTTCTAGCGTGCACCTCCAAACTCTTCCAACCTCTGCCTATTACCCAGTTCCAAAGCTGCTTCCACACTTTGAGGTATGTGTTTATCAGCAATCCCACTTGTCAGTACCAATTTTTCTGTCTTAGTCCATTCAGGCTGCTATAAGAAAATACCACAGATTCGATAGTTTATAAACAGCAGAAATTTATTGCTCACAGTTCTGGAGGCCGGAAGTACAAGAAGATCAGGGTGCCAGCATAGTCAGGTGAGGGCCCTCTTTCAAGTCACAGACTTCTTGTGTATGCTCATAACGCAGAAGGGGCTAGGGATCTCTCTGGAGCCTCTTTCATAAAGGCATTAATCCTATTCATGAGGGCTCCACCCTCAAGATTTAAGCACTCCTGGGGCCAGCCTGGTGGTGCAGCGGTTAAGTGAGCACTTTCTGCTTTGGCAGCCCGGGGTTCTCTGGTTTGGATCCCAGGTGTGGACATGGCACCACTTGGCAAGCCATGCTGTGGCAGGCGTCCCACATATAAAATAGAGGAAGATGGGCACGGATGTTAGCTCAGGGCCAATCTTCCTCAGCAACAAAGAGGAGGATTGGCAGCAGATGTTAGTTCAGGGCTAATCTTCCTCAAAAAAAAGAGATTTAAGCACTCCCAAAGCCCCACCTACTAATACCATTAACTTTGTGGAGTTAGGATTTCAGTGTATGAATTTAGGGGTACACATGCATTCAGACAATAGCACTTTGTATTTATTTCTTTAATTTCTTTCAGCAGTATTTTAGTTTTCAGCTTGCAAGTCTTTCACCTCCTTGGTTAGGTTTGTTCCTAAGTATTTTATTCTTTTTGAGGCTATTGTAAATGGAATTTTTTTCTTACCTTCCTTTTCAGGTTATTCAGTGCTAGCATATAAAATGCAATAGACTTTTGTGTTGATTTTGTATCCTGCAGCTTTGCTACATTCGTTTATTAGCTCTAACAATTTTTTGTGGAATATTTAGGGTTTTCTACATATAAGATCATGTCGTCTGTGAACAGAGATAATTTTACTTCTTCCTTTCCAATTTGGATGCCTTTTCTTGCCTAATTGCTCTGGCTACAACTTCCAGTATTATGTTGAATAGAAGTGATAAAAGTGAGCATCCTGTCTTGTTTCTGATCTTAGGGGAAAGCCTTTCAGTCTTTTACCATTGAGTACGATATTTGCTGTGAGTTTTTATATATAGTATTTATCATGTTGAAGAAGTTCTATTCCTAGTTTATTGAGTGTTTTTATCATGAAAGGGTGTTGAATTTTGTCAGATGCTCTTTGTGCATCAATGAAAATAATCATGTAGTTTTTTCCCTTTATTCTGTTAATGTAGTGTATTACATTGATCAATTTTCATATGTTCAACCATCTTTGCATTCCAGGAATAAATCCCACTTGGTCATTGTGTATATTCCTTTTAATATGCTGCTGAATTCGGTTTGCTAGTAATTTTTTGAGGATTTTTACATCAATATTCATAAGGAATATGGGTCTGTAGTTTTGTTGTATTGTCTTTGTCTGACTTTGATATCAGTGCAACCCTACTCTCATGGAATGAGTTAGGAAATGTTCCCTCTTCATTTTATTGGGAAGAGTTGGAGAAGGATTGGTGTTAATTCTTCTTTATCTGTTTGGTAGAATTCACCACTGAACCATCTAGTCCTGAGCTTTTCTTTATTGGGAGGTTTTTGATTACTGATTCAATCTCCTTACTATTCATAGATCTACAGTCATGTGTCACTTAACAATGGGGATATGTCTGGAAATGCATCATTAGGTGATTTCATCTTGCAAACATCATAGAGTATACTCACACAAACCTAGATTATAGCCTACTACACACCTAGGCTATATGGCATTAATCTTATAGGACCACTGTTATATATGTGATCCATCATCGACCAAGATGTCATTATGCATTGCATGACTGTATTCAGATTTTCTATTTCTTTATGAATCAATTTTGGTAGGTCATGTGGAATCTGTCCATTTCCTCTTGGTCATCCTATATGTTGGCATACAATTGTTCATAGTATTCTCTTATAATCCTTTTCATTTCTGTATAATCAGTAGTAATGTCCCCACTTTCCTTTCTGATTTTAGTAATTTGAGTCTTCTCTTTTTTTCTTAGTTGTTTTTTGTTTGTTTGTTTGTTTTGCTAAAGGTTTGTCAATTTTGTTGATCTTTTCAAAGAACCAACTTTTGGTTTCATTGAATTTCTCTACTTTGTTGTCTGTTCTCTATTCCATTTATCTCTACTCTAATCTTTCTGATTTCCTTCCTTCTACCAGCTTTGGGTTTACTTTGCTCTTTATCTAATTCCTTAAGGTGTACAGTTAGCTTACTGACTTGAGATCTTTCTTCTTTTTTAATGTATGCATTTACAGCTATCAATCTCTCTCATAGCACTGCTGTCATCTTCCTGATGTATCAACCCTTTATCTTTATGACATTCCCCTCTTTATTTCTGATAATTTTTGTCTGGAAGTCTGTTTTGTCTGATATTAAAATAGCCATTCCAGCTTTCTGGTGCTTACTCTTTACATTGTATATCTTTTTCTGTCCTTCTATTTTCAACCTATTTGTATATTTTAAAGTGTGTCTTTTGTACACAGCGTATAGTTGGGTCTTGCTTGCGTATTCATTCCAACAATCTCTATCTCTTAATTTGTGCTTTTTGTTCACTTACATTTAATGTAATTATTAATGTTTGGATTTAGGCCTGCCATTTTGGTACTTGTTTTCTATTTGCCACATCTGTTTTTAAATTCTTCTATTGCTTTTTTAGCTTAACTGCTTTGCATTGTATTTTCAGTGGTTGCTCTAAGGATTCCAATGTGCATCTTTGACTAATCAGTATATACTTAAGTTAATATTGTACTCCTTTACATAGGTACGGGAAACTTAGCAATTGTATAACTCTATTTTCCCACCTCCTCTTCACTCCCTTGTCCTCTCTGCTGGTTTTTTTTTTTTTTTTTTTTTTTGATTCACCCATAATTTTGCATATACTTATGGATAGTTCTCATTGAATAGTATTCCATTTTGTCAATGGGATCTACCAGTGGATCCACCTATTCTGGCATTTAAGTTTTTTCCAATGCTTCTATGACACTTTTGTACGTATTATTTTTTGGTGAACACATGTACACATTTCTGTTGGGTATACCCTAGGAGTAGAATTGACAGTTTATGAGGTATGCATGTTTGGTTTTATTGATCAGTTTCCAAAGCAGTTGTACAAGTTTACACTCATGAGACTTCCAGTTGCTCCACATCAGTACTTAATGTTATCTGTCTTTTTCACCTTTGGCTATTTAGGTGGTTGTGTAGTGGTATCACATTTTAATTCAAAACATTTTTTAAAACACTCTGCTGACCAAACAAAACAATGTGTGGGCCAGATGTGATCAGTAGGTCACCTCCAGATTAGACTGTGTTGTCTGTGAGAATTATTGTCTTAATGTGTATGTGAATAATTTAATAATTGTCTGCTGAACAGCTGGAAGATAAAAAATTCATGCTGCAATCATATTAGTGGAGAGATTTTGAAGCAAACTGCATCTGGAGCATCCATTTGCATCCCTCTTGTTCTGTTCAGTGAGGTGAGTGGAAAGAACCATGGTGTCATTGGGACCATGACAAATGGTAGCTCTAAGGCTATAGGGGCACAGAGAAAAGAACCCTTAACCCAGCTGTGGGAGGTTTTCTATAACCTGGCTCCACCCACCACCCCTCCTCACCATGCAGTCTGCTGTGACATCAGACTGTTTCCTGAACTTCACAGTGCTCTCAAGGCCCAAGTATTCTAAGGCCTTTGCTCGTGCCATTTCTTTCATCTGTTCTTTGTGTGTGGAAAGCTCTCCCTCCCTTCTGTGCTTGGCAAACTCCTACTCATCCTTCAAGGCTCACCCTAAATTTCCTGTCCCAAAGCTTTTCCCAGTTCCCTTGGCAGAGTTGGTTACCTCCTCCTCAAAGCTCCCACTGCACCACGTTCCTCGCTTACCTCATTGAATCATTCCTGTTTGTTTATGTCTCGCTTTAAGTTGGTGTCTCTGGGAATATGGCTGAGGTGGACACCCGATGTTTTCGCTACCCAGCCCTCATCTATTCATCCGACTTCTGGGAATGGTGCCCTAAATTTCCTTTGGGACACCACCCACCCCTGCTCTAAGCCCTGTTGTTTTAGACCATCTTTTCCACATCACTGTAGATTCAGGGATGGCCACAGGACCCAATTTGGGCTAATGTCCATCAGTCCCAGGGCTTTTTCTTTTTAAAGGAAGATTAGCCCTGAGCTAACATCCGTGCCCATCTTCCTCTACTTTATACGTGCGATGCCTACCACAGCATGGTGTGCCAAGCAGTGCCATGTCCACACCCGGGATCTGAACCAGCGAACCTCGGGCCGCCGAGAAGCGGAACGTGCGCACTTAACCGCTGCGCCACCAGGCCAGCCCAGTCCCAGGACTTTTATTCACACTGTTGGAGGAAGAGAAGCTTGCTTTTTTAAAGAAAAAAAAATTTTTTTTAAAGATTGGCACCTGTGCTCATCTGGTGCCAATCTTTCTCCCCCCCCCCCCCTTCTTCTTCCTTCTTCTTCCTCCCTCCTCCCTCCTCTTCTTCCTCCGCCTCCCCACCAAAGTCCCCCAGTACATAGTTGTATATTCTGGTTGGAGGTCCTTCTGGTTGTGCTATGTGGGATGCTGCCTCAGCATAGCCTAATGAGCAGTGCCATGCATCCAAACAAGTGAAACCCTGAGCCACCAAAGTGGCGCGTGTGAACTTAACCACTCGGGCATGGGGCCAGCCCTGAGAAGCTTTCTTGTCTAGACTTGAATGCAAGAGGGCATTAGTCTGGAGCTGCTGAATATCACTGCAGCCTCTAAATGAACCAGCCCAGTGGCTGTAAAGACGGAAACAAAGCACAGTCTAGGTGACAGTGTTTGAGTCCCTGGACCAAGCAGTTTCTAGATTCTCAGTGATCTGGCCCAATGTTTTCCCTTCTTTGGCTTGAATCAGTTTGAGCAGGGGGGTTTCTGTCACTTGCAGCCTCAAAAGGCCTGATGCAAAATGGCTGTGTTTCCTTCCCTGGCCACCTGGTCTCCATGAGACCAACTCATTGATTCAACTCTAGAAGGATGGGAACCTACTAGAAAAGACCCCAACACCACAGGACTCTCAGAAATCAGAGAGGGCATGGCCTGGATCACCCATGAGCTCAGATGACAGATGCAGCCTCTCCCCTTGGGGATGGCCGGCTTCAACCTGCCACCTATGGGTGGGGAAAACAAGACCCAGAAAGGTTACATGACTTGCCCCAAATTGTTCAGCTAACATACTGTCAACAGTTCTACCTGACCTCAGAATCCACACTCTTCTCACTATACCAGACAAGGCACTAGTAGGTGTTGAGTCACAGAGATGTCCAGGGAGACAGGGTCCCCTGGAGGAACAAACAAAGCCAAAGCCAGGGCTAGAGCCAACCACATCTTTATTAGTTTCTGCAGCAGAGCCACTGGAGCCCCCATCTACTAAGGAACTTTAGTAGGCTACTCTGGCTACTGGGCAAGGATGTTAGCATTTCTATGGGCAATTGGGACAGGATCGGGGGGGGGGGGGGGGGGGGGGGGGGGGGGGGGGTTGGAAGGGGGCCACATGGGGAGCCGGCTGGGCCATCTGCCGGGGGGCACATGTGGGGCCTTCCAGGTTGAGACAAAGGTAGATCAGGCCCCAGAGGTGAACACTGCCATCTTCCCCAAAGTGAAGGAAGAGACAAAGCCTGAGATGGTGACAGCGACAGCTATGAACAGAGGGTCAAGCTCCTGGGGACCAGAAATGCATTTTCTGATGGAGGCACCATCCTAGGGCTGGAGGTCCCAAACAAAACTCCCCTCCCCCCAGCAAGGGGACCCCAGGTTCAGCTCAGTTGCCGCCCCAGGCACCCTGACATGGGAAACAGGTGCTTTCTGAGTACTGATGGAACAGGAGACCCAGGAAGCTGGTAGTGGGAAGGGTGGGACTAAAACCAGGAAGTGTTTAGATTTGGGTATGTCATTAGTAACAAAACAAAAAATGCAATCATGAAACTTCCCTCCAAAAAGTTCACATCTCCCCTTTACCCAGCAAGCTCCTTAGCCTGGAAGGCCACTGTGATCTGACCCCTGCCCCAACCCCAGCCCAACTGAACTCCCCTTCCATTCCTTGGACATGCCATGATGTTCATGGTTCTGCACTCTTGCCAACAACCTTACTCCTAGCCTACTTTCCTCCCTCTCTGCTCTCATGTGTCAAAGGACTGATTGCTCTGCGTTGTCAAGTGTTTGCTTACTCGTGTTTTCCCCACCAAGCCTGGAGCTGCCAGAGGAAAGAACCTGACTCCTGTGTCTCCAGCGCCTGGGGAACTTGAAGCCATGTGAGTTGTGTTTTCTGTGTCTTGATGTGTTTGGAGGAAGCATATCCATGTGTCTATAACGGATTTCTGGGGTGTCTAGCGGTAGATAAAGGACTTTGAGCTGTGTTTGTGCCTGGGGTGATAGCTTCTTCCGATGGGGGTTGAGGGGGGCGGAGTAGAGGGACGATCCAAGCCTAGAAGGGGCTAATGGAAAGGAGGGGCCAAAGTGGGTCAGGGCTTAGATGGCAGAGGATGAGGTCAAGGAGGAAAAGGGGACTGTTGGTCTATGCACAGGGTCCACGCTCCGAGTTCCAGGGCTCAGAACCAGCAGGGCGACCACATAAGCGAACCGAGCGCGGCGCCCGTGGCGGCCCCGGCGAGCATGCCCATGGCCAGCGGGGCGCCCGCGCTGTAGCAGGGATCCTCCCGCACTACCACGTGCGTCACGCCAGGGCCTGCAGAGAGAGCCCGCCCATGAGGGCCGGAGACCTCAGAGAACAGAGCAGAGATATCTTCGTCCCCTTCCTCCAGCCTGACTCCAGCCCAACCGAAGGTAAGGCGCTGAGCCGACTCTCCTCCCCACTTGAAGAAACTGAGGGCTTAACGCGAGAAGAACGCGCACTCCGTCCCCAGGGCTTCCAGGCCTTGGATCTGCTACAGATGTTCTTGGACCGTGGGGCTACGGTGGAACGGCAAGGAAACCCCCGGATCTCTAAGAAATCGCCACACTGCACCCGAGAATGGGCGGTCCCAACGGCTAGACCCCGGAGCGGGAGGAGGCGGCCGTTCCCATATTAGCCACCAGGGGCCGCTGTCAGCGCAGGAACGGGTATTGCTGGGCAGCCAAGGGGAATGCATAGTGGCCGGTCTAGAGAGGTGAGGTCAGCTCTGGAGTGGGGAGGGGCGCTGGTCCAAGAACTATTAGGAGTCTCGGGATGGGGAGGGTCTTGCAGAGGGTCCCGCCTGGGAAAATCAGTAGTCACTAAAAGGGTGGGGCCTGGTCTGGACAGATAGACCACGGCGGGGCGGGGCCTGACGCCGGATCGGGCAGGGGGCAGGGCGGAGCAGGCCGGAGACATACCTGCGTAGGGCGGTCCGTAGTAGCTGCGGACATATGTGGCCTCGTGCGCGTTGGGGGGCACCACCTCATAGTAGTCCTGGTACGGGCTGTAGACACGCACCTGGGAAGCCCCACCAGGTTAGCTGCCTGGGAACTCCCTGGCCCAGGTGTGGTCCCCTACCCACCACCCGGGGCTCTGGGCCCATGGAGCCGCCTCACCAAGTTTAGAAATGGGTCTCCAGGGACCAGCAAGCTCCAGGAGAAAGGCCCTGCCTCCCCACAAGGTCCATGGTCTTTGTCCTCTACAACTCCAGCCCCCACATCCAGCTCCCAGTGATGCTACCTTCCTGCTCTGGCCTCCTACCTAGTACTCCCCTCGTCAAAAATTCTCCATGGCTCCCAAATTCCCTTCATAGATGGTCTAATATTTGCTAGCAGCTCTCTAGTGGTCCCACTTGGAGATACCCAATGGGTTTCTCTACTCTCCTAATCATGGGGAGGGAGAGCTGGCCAAGCCCCAGGCCCAGGAAATAAAAGGGGGTTGGGGAGGAAGGAAGGAAAAGGAAGGGTAGGGATGAGAAGTAACTAAAGTACTATCGAGCATCCACCATGTGCCAGGTCCTGAGGCAGGTGTTCATGTGTTACCTCCTCTGATCCTTACTCAGGCATTGCCACAGGGCTGGGGATGGAGGCTCAGAGAAGAACGGCCAGTGTTCTCTCTGGGAGGGGGGACTGCACTCCTTGCCCTCTTCCCTCCCCCATTAGATTTTCACCAATCCCTGCAAGCCTAACTCAAAAGTTACCGACTCCAGGAAGCCCTTCTGATCTCAGAAAGAATCCTTTCCTTCTGAGTTCTCTGTGGATTATGCTTGTACCTCTTGTTCCCATGCTTCCTGGCCTTTCGTGTCTACACCCCAAATGGGAGCCACCTATAGGCAAGGTCTATGATTCATTTCTGTCACCAGCAGGGCCTAGTGAATAGCAAGAACCACTAAGTATGTGCAGAATTAAATGGAAGCTCCTCATCCAAGCCCCTCACTTTCCCCATGTGGGAGCAGACCTGCAATAGGGGTAGGATCCCCTTCTCTCCTGGGTCCTTCTTCTTAGCCCCCTTCCACCCTCTCTCTCTCTCTAACTGGGCTTCACACTCAAATGGTCCAGCTTTCCTTAGAAGTACAGGTGTCTTAAACTACACTCATCTCTAAGTGATTTCATCATCCTTCCATTCCCCCCAAACTTGCTCTTCTGTAAATGCCTTTCTCTAAATGCCACCATCATGCACTCGAACCAGGACATCAGGTGGGCACCCTTGTCTTCACACACTCATCTTGCACATGACATTAGCCACCAGGTTTCAGGATTTTATCTTCTAAATAGGCTCTTCTGTCCATCCTGCTGGCCAGTGCCAAGAGAATAAGCCTTTGGTTTTGGCAACTTGGAAGTTGTGGGTGACTGAAAAAACACTTTTCAGAGAAGTGGTTGGGGGAAGAAGCCAGACTGTGGAGGGCTGAAGAATGGTTGAGAGGTGAGGGATGGAATCAACATGTCATATCTCTTTCAACAAGTTTGGCTGTGAAGGGGAGTTCTCCCAGCACACTTTGTGATTTCAAATCTCCATGCCATCTCCCTTTGGTAGGGATGCCCCCCTCATCTTTTTTCATTCGACTACCTGTCTTTCAGTCTCAAATCAAGTATCAGTCTCCTTGAACCTCAGGTTCTGTTGGGGTCCCACCTGGGCACCCATACCCCTTAGAGTTCCCCCATCACAGCAGCAATAACCCTGTAGTGTCATTGTTTGTATCCCTGTGAGTGTGTGTCCCTCCCATCAGACTTGGAGACCCCTCCTCCCCCAAGGGCAGGGACTGGGTCTAGTCAGGCCTGATTGGAACTTGGTAGGTGTTTAATGTATTGAATTTATCTCAATGAATCAAATACAAGGCCAGACTGGAACTAAGGTCACCGAACTCTAAGTCCAGTTTCAGGTTAAGGACAACGACCAGTCCCAGGGTAATGCAGGAGGCTAGACAAGCAATGCTCAGTCTCAAGTGACTTCCTTCACTGTACTCCTTCCCCAAAGGTGATCCAACGGGGCTTTCTGGTGGGGGTGGCCAGGATCTGAGCTTCATGCCTAGAAGGAGCTAGAGAGATGTAAGCACTCAGACCCCCAATTCTACTGGTAGGGAAGTTGAGGTCCAGAGCCTACACCTGCCTTACAGCTGCATAGTGAGCCAGTGGCCCTGTCAGGCCCTGGAGAGAATGGAAAACACCACCTCGTCCCCATGGGGCACCTGTTTCTACCCTCCAGGCCTGGGAGGCCCAGAGGTAAAGTCATGTGGGTCACCTGGCAACAGGGCAGGGGATCCCCCAGAGATCTCACAGACAGAACCTAAGGGCTTGATCCCTGATCCTCTCTCTCTCTGCAGACCCAGCCCCTTTTGCAGATGGGGACAAGGCCAGCCACATGCAAATAGATCCCTTCCCTGGGAAAAGCTGTTGCATACTTAGGTTTACAGCCTTTTAAGTCCTATTTTTAGGCATTCCCACTTTAAACAAATTTGTATCCTAGCTTAGGCATGGGGCATGCCTCAGAATGCTGGGCTGGGAGTCCTGCCTCCTACTGATGAATTAAGTGACCCTGGTCAAGTGAGGTAAACTCTCAGAGCTTCAGTTTTCTCCTCTGTCAATGGGGACAGTATTTCCTACACTGCCCACTCCCACGGCACAGTAAGAATCCTGCAGAGCCACATCTATGCAACTGGGTGGTCCTAGCACTTCTGATAATAGAAAAGCACTTCTATTTCCAAGGCCCAAGCCCAGACCTATGAAATTAGAGCATCCAGAGGTAGGATCTGAACATTTGTATTTTTTTTTAAAGTCACATTGAGCACCACTGTGCTAGAAAAGGAGCTCACAGTTGACCATAAGACCACAGATTCTCTAAGGCAAGTCCCGCTACTGTGCCCACCCCATGTCGGGCAGAGCACTGGGGACAGAGAGAGGGTTCATCCTCAAATCCTGCTTTCCAGAAACACTGTGGGGAGTAGGCAGGGAGACAGACACGGATTAAATTATAACATGCAGTAGTGGGGCTGTAACAGGCTTTCACTCTTTCCGTCTTATGCTTTCACTTATTTGCTCATTCAGTGAACAGTGTCTGAGGCCTACCTGCGCCAAACCCTCATGCACCAGGAATAAGGAGGGTCAAAATAGACTGTCCCCATCATTGAGCACTCATTGAGCACCTGCTGTATACCTAGCACTGTGCCAGGCTCCACAAGGGCAGAGCTGTTCAGACCTGGTCCTTGCCTTGGAGGAAGTTCCAGGTCTCATGGGAGAATAGAGACAGAAATAAACAGACTTGAAACCAGGCAGAATGAAGACAGCACTAAGCATTAGTGTAGTGGGCTGTGGGGGGGAGTGACAATGCCTGGAGGTCTGGGAGGTCCTCCCTGAGGAGGTGGCAGCCTTTGAGGTGGGTCTTAGATGATAAGCACCAGTTTGTCAAGTGAATAAGGAACCTAAGGGTCTTCGTAGCAGAGAGAACAGCATGTGCAAAGGCTAGGAAGAGGGAAGAAGTCAGGCGCAGCTGGGAGCAGAGGGTACAGCACAGCAGTTGGAGCACAGGGATGAGAGGGATGTGCTAGGCGAGACTGGCCCAGACCAGATCCCAAGGACCTTGAAAGCAGGGCTGTTGTTGGTGTCTTGTGGTTGATGGGGAGCCATGGAATGTTCATGAGCAGGGAAGGGATGTGACCGGACCCACTTTTGGAGGCATATCTTGGTGGCCAGAATGGAGGCAGGAAGGGCTGAGCCAGCACTTACCCAGATCCGCCTCTCAACCTTACAGGGGCTCCATGAGCGGGTCACACACCTGACCGTGGGGCAAACCCGGCGGCTCCTGGGAGGGACGGTGGCTCCAGCTGGGGCCTGCTCAACCCACAGAAACCCAAGAAGGGGGAGGGAGGGTGTCAGAGGCCCTCTATACCTGGAGAGACTTGGAGCCTTTAACAGGCCCTACTAGAGCCCTTTGCCAGCTGGGCAGGGGAAGGGGGTGTCCTCTTCCTCCTCAGCCCATGGTAGTGGGGGCAGGTTCAGAGGGGGTGGTGACTTTGCCAGAGTTACACAGAGAAGAAGGGCCAGTATTGACTCTCCAGAATTAGCCCACCTTCACCTGTTTCAGGCTGCTGAGGCTCCCAGTCTCCAGGGGGGACAGAACAGCTCTGATCCGCCGTCCCGCCCACCTGCCCCCTTCACTGGCCCCCCAGCCTTGCCCTTGGCTGTGCCCCTGGCCCTGTGTTTCCTGGAACAGCCGAGGTCAGGGGCTCCTCCTGGAACCTCCACCCAGAGTGGGGTATGAACCTACAGGATGTGGAGGGACAAAGCACAGGTCACTCCTATGTAGGCAAAGGACCGAGAGAAGCCCACGGACACAGGCGGGAACACACAGAGACAGGCAGACACTGGTACAAAGACACAGGGGCACACACTCCGCTGGAGCAAGCCCTGGAACCAGAGGGATGTGTGTGTGAGAGTGGAGCAGTGGGAGGTGGAGCAGAGGGTCAGGGCGAGGGTAAGCAGAGCAGCAGGAAGGTGGACAGGCAGAGAAGGGACAAGGTAGCTTCATAGAGTCACAGAGTGCAGAACGGTCAGCCCTCACCTCCTTCCTTTCGCCTGTCTTGGGTGGGACTGATTTGCTCTGCATAAGAGGGATTTGGAGCTCAGAGCCAGGTTAACCCAACCAGGGGTCCCTCTGCCCTGCTGACTATTGCCCCAGCCTCCTTACTCCCGGCTTCCTCTAATCCAGCCTTCACCCAGAAGGCTGAGTCTGCTCCCCAAAGTCTGAACACAGCCCTCCCTGCTTAATGTCCTTTATCGCTCCCCACAACCCTCAGGATAAAGTTCAGTTCCTTCAAGGCCCTTCGTGACGTGGCTCCTCAGAGGTCACCACTCCTATTTTTTTCCCTCCCTGTGTTATCCTCCAGCCAGGCCTGACTCCTGACCCTTAGATGCATGAGTGAGCACACACGCACATGCACATATCACTTCCCCACTTCTGCTCTTGCAGTTCCTTTGCTGATAATGCCCTCCTCTCAAACACTCACCAACCTAGGTTCCAGTATAGGCTCTTCCATTGGCTTAAGACTTTGGACAAGTCACTTCCCCCTGAACCTCAGCTTCCCTATCGGTAAAATGAGACCGAAAATACCAACCTCGACCTGGGCTGTTGGAAGATTAAGTGATATAACCAGTGCCGGGTGCTCAGCACAATGCCTGGCCCTCCGCAGGGGAATGCCCAAGGGGGTTTATAAATGTGTCCCAGTCTTCCCCGCTACTTCGCAGCAGACTTTCTCTCTAGATGAGAAGGGGCTCCACAGATAGAAGGGGCAAGCAGAGAATCTGAACTCAGGCAAACGGGAATTGAGGCCAAACTGGGCCACCCTCAAGCTGGGGGCTTTGGGTGGCTTCTCAAACCCACACCTCTAACAATCACTAAATTCTGTTGACTCTACCTCCTAAATCTGTCTTATCCTCACCAGCTTGTCTCTGCCAGCAAGGCCTTAGTCCAGACCTCCAGCCCATCATCTGGACACTGTCCCAGCCTTCTAACTGGTCTACAGGCATCCACTTTGATCCTCTACAATCCATTCTCTACCTACCAGCTAGACTATCTTTTTTTTTTTTTTTTTTTTGAGGAAGATTGGCTCTGAGCTAACATCTGTTGCCAATCTTCCTCTTTTTTTTTTTTTCCTTCCCAAAGCCCCAGTTCATAGTTGTATATCCCAGTTGTAAATCATTCTAGTTCTTCTATGTGAGATGCCTCCACAGCATGGCTTGATGAGTGCTGTGTAGGTCCGTGCCCAGGATCCGAACCAGCGAACTCTGGCCCACCAAAGTGGAGCACATGAACTTAACCACTCAGCCATGGGGCTGGCCCCTAGACTATCATTTTAAAAATACAAATCTGGTCTGATCTGTTCGTGCCATCCCTCTGCTTAAAAACTTTCAATGAGGGGCCAGCCCCATGGCCAAGTGGTCAAGTTTGCATGCTCCACTTCGGCAGCTCAGGGTTTTGCCAATTCGGATCCTGAGCGCAGACATGGCACCGCTCATCAGGCCATGCTGAGGCAGTGTCCTACATGCACAACCAGAAGGACCTACGAGTAGAATACACAACTATGTACTGGGGGGCTTTGGGGAGAAGAAGAAAGAAAAAAGAAGATTGGCAACAGATGTTAGCTCAGGTGCCAATCTTAAAAAAAAACAAAAACACACAACAACTTTCAATGACTCCCCAGTGCTCTTAGCAGAAACCAGCATCCTTAACACAGCCCATAAGGCCTGGCCCTGTCAACCCTCCTTCCCCACAGCTCTCTCCCTCCGTGAGCTCCAGCCACCCCAGCCTTCCTTCTATTCTTTTACTTGCCAAAGTCTTAACCCCTCTCACGGCTTTTGCACATGCAGTTCCCTCTGCCTGAAAAGCTGTGCCCTTCAACCCAAGCCACCCCTTTCACCCAGTCAATTCTGTTTATCCTTCAGGTCTCATCTTAAGCCTTGTCTGAACTTCCACCTGGATCAGGCCACCAAGGTGGTGGCACATGGAATGCACACTCCATGTCTCTGTCAGGGCAGTTACCACCATGGCAATGGAACCATCAATGGTGTAATTAGTGCTTCACGTCTGGCTCCTCATTAGGCTGGGTCCAGGAGGGCAGGGCCCGCATCTCCTTAGTTTGCCTCTGATCGCTGGCCCTTGGCACAGTATCTGGCACATAGTAGGAACTCAGTAAATATCTGTTGTGTGGATGAATGAAGCTCAATCTTATCATCTGCAGAGAGGGAACAATAGTGCCAACCTCTCAGGACTCTTAGGAGGAGTAGCTGGAATTGTACCTGCACCCACACCTGGAACATAATAGTTGCTCAAAAAAAGACAGTTCCTTTCCAAGCTCACACGCCACCCCCTTCAACAAGCCTTCTTGGAGGCCTCTGTCTCCCTCCCTCAAGCACCACTTGGCTGTCTTCTGTCCTTTTCCACTTGGGACTCAGGGCATCTGAGTCTGCAGTCTATTCACTCACATATATGGGAAATGAGAACTCCTGGCAGGCGGAGACCGAGTCTGAGTCACCCATGATTCCATGGCAGGCAGGGGTGGGGAGGAGACAGGGAGGGAATGGGGGCTCACCGGGGTGGAGTTCGCCTCCATCAGCGCTGTCTTCCATGCTCTGCAAAGCAAACCCCGCCAGACCGTGAGGGGGGAGTTTGGGAGAAGGGGAATTGGCCCCTACATTTTACATTCCCTCCTCAACCCAGCCTCTAGCCCCAGTCTCCTGTGAAGGGGGAGATTCTTCTGATTCCCTTGGGTAGACAAAGGTGGCCTCACCCCTGCCCCAGTCACATGGAGGGGGCCCTCAATTGAGCTGGAGCCTCCTAATTCATTCTTAGCCCATAGTCTCTTGCCTTCTAGAAGTTCTAGTTTCCCCATCTAGACAATAGACAGCTGGGCTGGCTGGTCTCTTAGAGGGCTTCAGATTCTGACATGCCTGGGTTGCAGCCCACCTCCACACCCCAAACCTGCAAACACAGTTCCCCGATGCTCTGACCCCAGAGCCCCGGGAAGGCCCAGTGGACACCAGACAATTGGGCCTTTGTTGGTTGCCATGGCACCTGGCTGGGGTGGACAAGGCGGCTCTGTGCTTTGTCTACCCGAAGCTCAGCCTCCCCCACTCCCACACACCCCATCTCTTTCATTCTCCTACAATGCAAAGGCCAACTGACCCTCTGCCAGAGAGTAGGAAGGGAAAGAATGTGAGTGAGCAGACGGTCCCTGAGGAAGACATGCCCTGTCTCAAAGCATGGATCTGCATCTGACATTGGGGTGCCGCCATGACACAGTGGGCTGCCTGTGTTAGGCAGGTCAGGGATTACCCCTTAGATCAGAGTCCCCCAACCATGGCATCTTCTCAGAAGAGAGTGAGAAGGAGGGTCCTTTGAGGATGCCACTGGGCTGTCCAGTCCTTTGTATTACCCTCAAGAGAGGGCTCACTTCAGAGGCTGCTGAATACCCAACTCTGAATGGTGAGGGACTACACACCTGAGGCAGGTGTACACACCCCTCCCCCTACAGTCCTGAGTTCATCACAGACCATGTGAGGAGTTTACTGGATACCATACCAATCACCATGAGCCATTCAAATCCACTCTGCCCAGCCTCAATGAGACCACCATGCTGACTGGTCTTCATCCCCTTTTCCTATCCTCAGGGAACCAGAAGGCCCAATGAGCTGGAAGCACCTGATCACATTCCCCAAGATCCCACCACATGCTCTCCTGGGAGTGACTCACATGGCGTCATCCCGCGTCTCTGCGCAGAGGTGCAGGCGGCCACCCTCCCGTAGGTTCACCGTCAGCAGGCCGTCTCGGCTCCGGCCCTCTGGGGGCTGCACATCTAGAGGCAGACACACATATATGGGGTTCCACAGGGCACAGGCCCCAGAGCCCCCAGGTAAACCAGGAACAAGAATAGGAACTGACTTCTCTGAGTCGTGTTTATTGGCCATTGCCAGCTTCCTCTGATCCCACACACTTTCTTTGGGATTCTGCTATACTCTTTAGATCTTTTCAACTTTCCACATTGCCTGCTTCCCTAGTTAGGTACATCTATTTCCCAGTTAGCCTGAGCTGTGGTAGGAAGATTTGCTGTGTGCCTGAGGGGGCCAGTCACTTAACTTCTCTGAGTTGCCTTATCTCATTTCATCTTTATCCAATTCCTAGCACCTAGAGGGCAACAACTGTGTCTGACTCACCTCTGTGACCCCAGAATAGGGCCCAGGCCCAGCACAGGGTAGGAACTCAATAAGGAACTGATTTCTTAATTCACATCCACATGAATTGGAGTTGATAGAGCCCAGGAGCAATGTCTGTGGAAGCCCCCTGAAAGCTGCAAAGAGCCTTCCGAAGCAGCTGTTCTCACACAGACACAGTGGGAGGGCCACGCCCATGGTCACAGTGCCAGAGAGGAAGGAGCTTCTGCTTACCATGGCACTCTTGGCCGATCTTTATGTCTCGGACATTGAAGTGGATGAGCACGCGGTCCTCCTCATCCTGCGCAGTCTCGTCTTGGTAGTAGCCCAGGGTCCCATCCAGCCACAGGGCGAACCAGTTCCGCTTCCAGCGGCGGAGGATGGAGCCTGTGTGACATTCCAGACCCGCCAGGCAGGCTGATCGTGGAGACTGCCAGGGGGGCAGAAGCCCTGGATGGGCTCTGAATTCCCTCACCCAAGTCCCCAGAGTTGTAACTGCCCCTTCCTTGTCTATCTTCCCTCTAAAATTACAGCAGGGCCTCTTTCTGGCTTGCTCACCAACTGCCTCCCATTGGAGGCAACTACACATAGTAGAGGCTGCATAAATGTGTTGAACGGTAAATAAGTGACCAGAGCCATTCCTTGGGGGCTTCCAAGGCCAAGCCCCAGGTCTCTTTAAGGGAAAGACCTCTCCCTACCCTGAGCCTCCATCTTATCTTTTATTTCTGATTTGTGTGATGGTTATTCATGTAGTGTCTGCCTCTTCCACCAGACTGGGCGCCCACAGCTCCCCGACATGGGTCCTGGCACCCAGCAGGACCTGGGCTCAGTGTTTATGGAACGGACTGGACTGAGAATGGGTCATGGAACGTGGGGTTTCCAGCCCCAGAGCTCTTGTTCAGATCAGGACTCTGGTCAGAGGGGGGTGTGAAAGCCTGAGTCCTCACTCCAGACATTTGCCACTGGAAATCTTATCAGGAAAGGGCAAAGACACAAGGGAACTTCTTAGAGCTTTATGGATTCCAAAGCACAGAGCCATTTTTCATTTTGTTCTGTGGCCAGCCCTGGGCTGGGTGCTGGGGGCACAAAGAGGATGAAACCCAGTCCCTGCACTTGAGGAGCTCACGGGCTGGGGCCAGTACAGGGTGGGGGAGAGGTAAAGACAGTTATATTATGGGGAAATCGGTGCTGTAACGGGGATTTATGAGGCAGTGGAGAACAGAAAAGGGAGCCTGTAACGCAGCTTGGCGCTACAGCAGGGGCTGGAGTGGGGGTTAAAGGAAAAGTCAGAGAAGGCTTGTCACAGAGGGGGACATCTGAGCTGGGTCTTGAAGAAAAAGTAGTTTACCAAGCTGTCAAGAATGGGAAGGACATTCCACACAGAGGGAAGAGAATGGACAAAGGAGGGGAGGATAAAAGGGGCCTACTTTGGGGGAGCGGGGTTCACTGTGGCAGGCTCAACAAGCCACTTCCCTCACCCCTACCCCTGGACAAGATGCAGGACCGACAAGGGCTTGGCCCAGGGCCACTCACTCTGTCTCCACAGCCAGCCGCCCCTCACCAGGGCCATTTCTTCAAAAGGACTTTCCAGGATGGAATCAGGCGGCACCTGCCAGAGGAGCCACAGGACACACAGGCCTCATCAGCAGCTCCAGAGCAGCTCCCCGGAGAGAAGCCCCAGCCCAGCCTCCCTGAGGGAGCCACCTCGGAAATGTTTAAGGGAGTGTTAGTAGACAAACAAGGGCAAGCCTGCTTGTCTCCTCCCCATTCTCTGCTCCAGGCAGAGAATGGGAGCACTGTCCTGCGGGGGCCAGCAGGGCAGCCACCCGTCGCGCTGGGGTGGGGGTCGGGGGTAAGGAGGCTGGATTCCAATCTCAGCCATAACCTTGGCCAAGTCCCTTCTCTCCAGCCTCCAATTCTAGATCTGTAAAAGTGTGTCTGTGAGGCAGGCAGAGGCTGGAGTGAGGAACTCTTAAAATGTTAGAAATCCTGGAATTTTGAAATGTTGGCAGCACAGAATATTAGAATCATGGCAATGAATGAGGGACTTTCATGATAAGAAAAGGTTCCCTCATGTTTGAATCACACCTGAGCTGTTTACGAAGTGCATAAAATAATAGTTCAACAGCAGCTCTGACTGATCAAGCACTATGTGCCAGGTACACCTCTCAGAGCTTTCTTCTCGTACCTCAGGGAAGCCTCACAACAAACCTTGCTATTATTCCCAGGAAACTGGGGCCTAGAGAGGTCCAGTCACTTGCGCTGATCCGCTTGATTAGTAAACAGTGGAGCCCAGATTCACACCCAACAGTCCTGGCTTCTAACCATTATGCCAGAAGGAGCTTTTAAAACTGTATACCCAGGTCATACCCCATAACAATCAAACAGGAATGTCTGGGGACAGGAGGCAAGCACTGAAAGTCTTTAAAGACCCCCAGATGATTCCAATGTGCAGCAAAGTTTGGGAACCACTGCACATACTATATACTACGTCCCCTTGTCCCCACTGTCACCCAGTTAGATGGGTAGGATCCTTACTCTTACTTTACAGATGGACAACCTGAGGGACAGCAAGTGACTTGTCCAAGTGCGTGATGGAGCTTGGATTGGAATCTAGATGCCCTCTGTTCCTGAGGGGGACTTACTTACCAGCAGGTGCCTCTGTCCCTCCCCCACCCGCTCACACCTTTTGCTGCGTAGCAAGGGCTGGCACACCTGGGCTGGAAGGCCCGGCCTCGTCCCTGCTTCTCCTGCCGCTCCCTCCCCCCTCCAAGCCCTGACACAGGTCAGACAAGAGGGCCAGGTGCAAACTCCCTCGCCAGCGCCGCCCCACTCCCCCACCTTGATGCACCCACCTGTCTACACCTGTTGCGGATGCTGCTGGCAAAACGGCCGCTACTTGATGCTGCTGCCACCCAACCCACTGCGCCTGCGCTTTGTGCACCCCAGAGTGCCTGGGACGTTTCACTCCCCAGGCTGCGCCCTGGGCCTCGCTACCCCTGGGCCCCGCCCTCCGGCCCCGCCCCACCCCCAGGGAGGGGGCGGGGCGTGGAGGAACGTGCTGACATGAGGCATACTGGGACTTGTAGTCTGCAGCCCTAGAGCTGGGCAGGACTCACCCTTTCTTGGGTGGTACCCCTGTCCTGACCAGGTGCACAGGTGAGAGGCTGCACCTGCGATTTTATTTTTCTCTGACATTTGTTCACGCATTTATCATGAAATACTTTTTCCTAAGAATCTTGAACTCGGATCGGCCAGTGGTGTAGTCGGCTTCGGCCACCCAGAGTTCACAGGCCGGGATCCCAGGTGCGGACCTAGCACCACTCATCAAGTCACGCTGTGGTGGCGTCTAACATAAAATAGAGGAAGATTGGCACAGATGTTAGCTCAGCGACAATCTTCCTCAAGCAAAAAGAGGAAGATTGGCAACAGATGTTAGCTCAGGGCCAATCTTCCTCACACCTCTTGCTTACCGGGGTTGCAGGGCTCATGGTTCCTGGGCGGCCAAGGCAGCATTTCCTAGAAGGCTGCCGCAGGGGGGCATTTCTCTGAGCGCCTTAGAGATAAGGGGATCAGGAAGGTGCTACCAAGTGGGAGCCGGAAGGGGGGCGCACACAGAACCCAGAGAAAGTCATCTTCTCTTTTCAGTCACTTCCCAACCTCCCCGACTGACCTCCGCCTCTAACCTTCAGTTCACTGACTAACAAGTCATCCGTGATTCGGAGGTGGTCTTGGCCTGGCACTACTAGGATTCCGGGAGGTGGGGGACCGGGCCAGTTCTCCTCCCTTGGTCGGGGGCGGAGCTAAATCTGCTTTCTCCCGCCGGGCTGGACGGGGCCATGACCCCAGTCCGGGACGCGCAGCCTGGCTCTTTAAGCTTCTCGCGCGCGCTCCTGGCTTTCTGTAATCTTGACCTCTCAGCCACCCCGGCGCTTCGACCTTTCGTGCAGTGCGTGCCGTGCTGGGGGATTCGCCATGGCCGATCCTATTAGTCGCTGGGCTTATCCACTCCATGCAGCCCCAGGAACCAGCTCTCCTAGACTAAGCTGTTTCCAACTCTGTGCCTTTCGGTCTCTGGAACGTAACCGCCCCTACCATCTCCAGGCTAAATTTGCCGCCCCCGCAGCAGAGGGAAGGAAGGGAGGGTGGAGCTGGCTTCAGGGAATCTGGATCCTGGCCCTCTTCTCCAACCGTCCCTGCTCCGCTCCGTGCACGACGGTTTGGCGTCCTTCATAGAGGGTGGGGTGGGGAAAAGATGCAGACACCTCCTGGATTACATTCTCTGGATTTAGCAACCAGACGAAAAGGGAAGATCCTCCAGCGGCGGTGTGGAATGCAGGGGGAAAATCCACCCCATGCCCCATCCCCCAAAGAGAGGGCGCTGTGACAAGAAGAGAAAAGGATGCTCGGCAAACTAAAACTACAGATGCCTCTACAAAATCCAAACGCAGCCCAACCTGCATATGTCGCTGAAATGTTGGTCAATGACTGTCTTTGGGAAGCTGATAAAAGGAGTAGACTCTACTCAGGGACCACATGTCACATTTTGCATGTAATTTCTGGGAGTTCATAGACCCCTGAAGCCATGATGATTACTGTTGAGAGCTCTGTTTGTAATCTCCAGAGCTGGGTAGACCGGTGGAAAGAGTGTAGATTAACAAGTGAGAGGTGCTGAGAACATAGCAGGAATTCCACCTCCACCAGTCCCAGCTTTGAGAGACTTTGTTTAATCAACTAAAATTTATTGAGACTCATAAAAAGCATTGGCAGAGAGAAAAGTATGTTGCTATTTCACATGTCTCTGATGGATGAACAGCTCTCAGATAATATATTGTTTAGAGAATAGTGGACTGGTTTATCAAATTAAAATTCACTGCTGGGGCCAGCCCCCCCGCCCCGGAGCAGTTAAATTCACACGCTCTGTTTTGGCGGCCCAGGGTGTCGCCAGTTAGGATCCTGGGTGCTGACATGGCACCGCTCATCAGGCCACGCTGAGGCGGCATCCCAAGTGCCATAACTAGAAGGACCCACAACTAAAAATACACAACTATGTTCTGGAGGCTTTGGGAGAAAAAGGAAAAATAAAATCTTTTTTTTAAAAAAAAGTAAAATCACTTATGTAAAAATTTTTAAAGAGTTTTAGTGAGATATAATTTACCTACTATAAAATTCACTCTTTTGGGGCCAGTCCGGTGGCTGAGTGGTTAAGTTCCGGCGCTCTGCTTCGGAGGCCCAGGGTTTCACTAGTTCGGATCCTGGGCATGGATGTGGCATCGCTCATCAGGCCATGCCGAGGTGGTGTCCCACATGGCATAACCAGAAGGAGCCACAACTAGAATATACAACTATGTGCTGGGGGGCTTTGGGGAGAAGAAGAAAAGAGAAAAAAAAAAAGATAGCAACAGATGTTAGCTCAGGTGTCAATCTTTAAAAAAACCTTCACTCTTTTAAAGTGTACAGTTTAGTGTTCTAAATATTTACAGGTTGTACGAGCATCATCACCCCATTTTCATCACCCCAAAAACAAAGTCTACACCTTTTAGCAGTCACTCTCAATCCCCTTCCCCCTCAGCCCCTGGCAAACACTAATCCACTTCTGTCTGCGTGGATCTGCCTATTCGAGACGTTTCATGTAAACGGAATCATGCAGCATGTGGCCTTTTGTAACCGGCTTCTTTCACTTAACGTAATGTTTTCAGGTTCATCCGTGTTGCAGCGTGTATCAGTCCTTCATTCCTTTTTCTTGACGAATAATATTTCATTGTGTGGAATGTTTTATTTATCCACTCATCAGCTGATGGACATTTGAGTGGTTTCCACTTTTTAACGATTATGAACAATGCTGCTAGGAACATTTGTGTACGTGTTTCTGTGTGGACGTATATTTTCATTTCTCTTGGATGTGATATTGCTGGGTCATATAGTTAAACCCTATGTTTAACATTTTGAGGAACTGTCAAACTACTTTCCAGAGTGGCTGTACCATTTGACAATCCCCAATCAGAGTTCCAACTTCCCACATCCTCACCAATCCTTGTTATTTCTGTCTTTTTGATCATAGCCATCCTAGTAGGTGAGAAATGGTATCTCATTGTGGTTTTGATTAGCATTTCCCTAAGGATTAATAAAGTTAAGCATCTTTTCATGTGCTTATCAGCCATTTTTTTTGTATCTTCTTTGGAGAAATGTTTATTCTAATTTTTTTGTCCATTTTTAAATTGGGCTATTTGGTCTTTTTATTGTTGAGTTGTAAAAAGTTTTTTAAACTAAAAAAATAGATAATTAAAAATAATTTTGAAGAAAAAAATAAATGACATGATGTAAAGTCATTGCAGTGTTTCAGAATTTTGAGTAGAAAGCTCATGTGGAGGCTCAGTGAACCCAGAAGGTAACATACTTCCATTTTCTGGATGGGAGCATCCAGAGAAAACCCCAGGCTGTGAGTGAAGATTAGGAGGATGTCTTGGCGAAAAGCCGTCTCAGAGGGGTTCATCCAGGCCTCCTGGGGGAGAGGGAGTTCGTTTTATGTGTCTCCTTGGCTAGGCTCCAGCACCTGGTTATTCAATCAAACGCTAACCTAGTGTTGTTGTGAAGGCGTTTTGTAGATGTGGTTAACCTCCGCAATCAGCTGACTGTAAGTAAAGGAGATCATCCTTGATAATCATCCAATTAGTTGGAGGGCCTTGAGAGCAAAACTGAGGTTTTCCCTGAGGAAGAGGACTGTGTCACCTGTGGGCTGTAGTCTCGGCCCCTGCCTGAGAGCTTCCTGCCTGCTGGCCTGCCCTACAGGCTCCAGACCAGCCAGCCTCGCAAGTGCGTAAGCCAGTTCCTTGAGATAAATCTCTGTCTATGGATGTATATAGCCTACTGGTTCTGTTTCTCTGGAGAACCCTGACTAAGACAGGGAGGAAGATGTCTTCTTGCCCGGAATCCCCATCTGAATCTATTGGAAACACCAGATTTAGGAATGGAGGAGGAACGCCTTGGAGCCGAGGAGAGGGTCTGAGGGGAGCAGTGTTGAGATTATCCTATCTCAGAAGAAACAGCACCCCATACCCAGGGATGGGGGTGCAAATGCTCCCCGAAAAGTACTCCACCTGGATTATCAGATACATGAGGCTCCACTTCTAGAAGCTCGTTTAATCACTGTTTCCATTGTCATTTGTCTCATGTCTGCAATCTTTTGCCTTGAGATGAAGTTTCTTTCAGCCTCCTGCCCTCTCCTCCAGTGATCATGACCTTTTAGTTCAAGGGAAATAATGTGGGTTTGAGGAGAACAAATGATGCTTTCCGGCTTTTCTTCAGTGTCTTTGACTTGCTCTCGGAAGGTCTTCAGCTCTTCATTCATGTGCTCATCTTGTCATTTGCCTCAGAAGTTTCCTCCTCCTGCCCCAAGTAATGATCTTCCTGGACAGATAATTTCTCAAAAGACTCCATTTCTTTCTCTTGACAAAGTTCAGTCACTGCATTTCCTCTCCCCTGAAGATTTTGATCTGCACTTTTTCAGTCGAGGTTTGCTCAGCCTGAAGACTTTTGAGATGATCTATCATGCTGGCCTTTCTGTTTTCTTCTTTAGCAATGTTGATGCAGAATTGATTTTTCTCTCCATCTTGGATGTGTAAATACACGCTTGACTTTTCCACATCAGTCAGTTTCCTCCTGGCTCCTCTTGTCTGGTCATAAATACTGTCTCCACCTCTTGATTCCAAGTTATTACCCACGTTCTCTTCTCCAAGAGAAGCTGTCAGGTCTTTCATCTTTAGCAAACATTCCTCCAGAGCCTCTTCACACATGCCTGGGAGTTCTGTATGAAGGGCCTAAGTCTTTCTATTGTTTCCCATATAGTTTTTAAGTTTGCTCTTGCTTTTTCCACTTGTATTTTTATGTATTTGGCTTCTGCTTCTAGAGACAGGATCTTTCTCCTATTATAACACATTGGCTTATCTTGACCTGAATATTGAGGTTTTTCTTTTTTCTTTTCTTTTTCTTTTTTTTTTTTTTTGAGGAAGATTAGCCCTGAGCTAACTACTGCCAGTCCTCCTCTTTTTGCTGAGGAAGCCTGGCCCTGAGCTAACATCGTGCCCATCTTCCTCTACTTTATATGTGTGGGATGCCTACCATAGCATGGCGTGCCAAGTGGTGCCATGTCTGCACCTGGGATCCAACCGGCGAACCCCAGGCCGCGGAGAAGCCGAATGTGCGAACTTAACCGCTGCGCCACCGGGCCGGCCCCTGAGGTTTTTCTATTTCTACCTGGTTTGCTATGAAGCATAAGATGGACCAAATCATGAGGTTAGACATATCTAGGGCATCAGGCACTGCAGGCACTTCTTGCATTGCAAGGTGAAACTGACACGACCTTTTTACTAGAACTAGTGCTGAATTGTTAATGGTGTGTTCCTTGACTCTTAGTACAGAAAATTTTTTTTTCATTGACTGAAAAATTCTACCTAAAACTAAGAAAACTGTTGGGGCCGGCCCCCAGTGGCACAGAGGTTGAGTGTGCACGTTCCAATTCGGCAGCCCGGGGTTCACCGGTTCAGATCCCAGATACAGACATGGCACCACTTGGCACGCCATGCTCTGGTAGGTATCCTACATATAAAGTAGAGGAAGATGGGCACGATGTTAGCTCAGGGCCAGACTTCTTCAGCAAAAAGAGGAAGATTGGCAGCAGATGTTAGCTCAGGGCTAATCTTCCTCAAAAAAGAAAAAAAAGGAAAGAAAACTGTTAACACACATAGTGTCATGGCACATGTAACTGTCTCCCACTGATGCCCAGGAGAGTGAGACTTGGTCTCACATTGTCAGGTACTTCTGCACAGAAACCTGCAGTGTCTCCTGAGTTCACCAACAGTGCAGGTTCCTGGCAAGATGAAGCCCCTCCATGGTACCTGGGCTGCACAGAGGCCCCTCTGCTGTTGCCAAGTCCCTTTGGGCACAATATGCTGTGGAGAACGCTGAACAAGTTTCTGTCCAGAACCACGCCTGAGTCTGGCAACTGGGCAGACCATGAGGGAGAGGGTCAGCGGGGACAGGACTGCCTGATCCAACAGCCCTGTATCAGCTACCCCCATACCCCCAGCCTTGTCCGTGGTGCCTTCTCTTCTGTACTTAAACCTCTCCTTCTGTGGCCAGGGCGGCCTCATTCTGTTCTCTGTGCCTGCCATTCCTTCTGCCTGGAAAGTGCTTCTGCTTGTTGCCCACCTGGGGCCAAGGCCCATCCTGTAGTTACTGGACCTCATCATCCCTGTGTCCCCAGTGCCTAGGGCAGGGCCTGGCACAGAATAGGTGCTCAGGGCTCCACGAACGTTCATGGAGAGAATGAATGAGTGAGCAAATGGATGGAATGAGGGACAAAGCCCTCATTTGCCACCCCTGCAGATTCACTACATAATGCTAGCTCTGTTGCCTCAGCAGCTGGTTCCCTTAGGAGAGCTTCAAACTCCTTTCAGAACCCAGCGCAGGATGCTGGAGAGAAGGGGAGGTGGTGGCCGCTCTTCCCCGGGCTCCTCCTTCCCCCTGCCTCTCCTACCCTGCCACCCCCACCAGGAGACTTTGAAGAAGTTACCTAACCTCTCTGAGGGTCCTTTCCTCTCTGTTAGCGGGGAGAGGAATGCCTGCCTCCTGTGATGTAAGGATTAACACGAGGGGGGACGTAGAGCCTGGCAGGTGAGGGGTGCAAAACATTTCACGAACTTCTTGGTTCCATTATCCAAGGTCTTAGCAACTCTTTTCATTAATCAAGTATTCGTTATTCCACCCAGGTTTAACAAGGGCATTAAGATAAGAAAATAAAATAGCTGCTATAAACTTAAGAAAGAAAGAGATAAAACTCTTTTTACTGTTAAGATTGTATGCCTAGAAAACATAAGAGACTCTAGTAAAAAGTACTAGAGTTAATAAGAGAATCGGGCAAGGTGACTCTGCATATAAGACAAACATAAAAAGCAAAAGCTTGGGGCCAGCCCATGGCCGAGTGGTTAAGTTAGTGCACTCTGCTTTGGTGGCCCAGGGTTTCCCCGGTTAGAGTCCTGGGCGTGGACATGGCACCACTGGGTCAGGCCACGCGGAGGCGGCGTGCCACATAGCACAGCTGGTGGGACCCACAACTAAAAACATACAACTATGTGCCAGGGGGCTTTGGGGAGAAAAAGGAAAAATAAAATCTTTAAAAAAAAAAAAAAGCAAAAGCTTTTGTTTGTTTGAAAGAAAATTTTATATCAAGGTATAAAAAGCAGCTGCAGACTGTTAGGTCCCTTTGCCTCCGTCCCCTCCTCTGGAACCCTGTCCTCCGAGCTGCCCCCCCCCCCCCCCACCGGGCCTGGTTGGTTCAGCAGCTCGTCCCTGCCTTACACATTTGTTCTGGGGCGCAGGCGAGAGGGAGGTGGGGGGAGGGGAGGACTATTTTATCTGGCATTTCTAGTTGTTCTCAGCAGGAGCACACACTGCCAAAAGCTGCTCTATTGCACTTGGAAGCAAATGTGTCAATCTTTTTTTCTACTTTTAGAGTGACTACCTACAAACATAATTGGCGGGAGGGAATTAGATTTACAGCAACCAAAACTATGAAATACTTCAGAATATGCTTAACAAGAAAAGTATAGAGCTTATAAAATCTTATTAAAAGATATAAAACAAGATTTGAATGAATGAAAAGACATGCCATGTTCTTGGATAGAAAGATATAATTTTATACAAGTGTCAATTCCCCAAGATTACTATATAAATTTAATCCGAGCTAGAACACTAACAAATTTCTTTCTTCCGCTTTTTTTTTGGAATTGACAAGGAAAGTATGAAAAATAAGAACAGAGGAGACTTGCTCTCCAGGAATCAGGCTTGACACAAAGCCACTGTAATCAGAGCAGTCTGTGGCAGACACTGCTCACTTACCTCCGATATTCATTCTTCTCCTCTTCCTCAGTAGAACCCTAGATTTACGTCTGGGCACGTAGCCACGTGGAATGAAGACCAGCCTTTCTTCTAGCTTAGTGTGGCCATGTAAGTAAGTCCTAGCAAATGAGATATAGGCAGAAGTGTCCTGTGCAACTTCAGGAGATGTCCTTTGAGGGAGAGACACGTCTTTTTCTGTCCCGTTCACCTCCATTGGTTGAAAGGAGCTTGAGCAGCCATCTTGGACCATGAGAGAAAAGCCATGTGTTGAGGATGGTGGAATAAGAGGGAAGGAGCCTGGGTCCCTGAAACTGTGGAGAGTCAAACCAGCTCTAGATTACTTATCTCTGGACTTCATTTATATGAGAGAGAAGTAAACTTTTATTTAGTTTAAGCCACTATTACTTTAATTTTTCTCTCACAGGTAAAGCTAATTCTAATTGATGTTGAATTTGGTACCTGGAAATAGGACACTGCAAGTGACAGATGTAAATGCTTAATTAATGAGTACAGTTCGTTATAGATGGCAAGGACTCAGGCATTGCAGACTGGAAAGCTTGTGACTCTTGTTATACAGTAGTAAAACATTTGAACAAAACCTTGTGTGTTAGTTACGTGTTACTATGTGGCAAACCACCCCCAAACTTAATGGGTTAAAACAACAAGCATTTCATTGCCTTTTAGAATTCTTTGAGTTGACTGTGATCAACTGGGTGGTTCTGCTGCCAGTCTCGCAGCAGGCTTTGATGAGGTTTCAGTCGGATGGTGGCTGAGGATGGAATATCCAAGATGACTTCACTCATGTGTGGCACCTTGGTGGGGTGGCTGGATGGGCTGTGACCTCTCTCTCCAGGGGGCTTACTTAGCTTGGGCTTCTTTACATGATAGCTGGATCCTAAGGATGCAGAAGTGAAAGCTGCTAGGGCTTCTTAAGGCTGTAAAGTGAGTCCCAGGGCCAGCCCAGATTTAAAGGGAGGGTACTGCACAACCGCGTGAATCCTGGGAGATGTGGTTCCTTGGGAATAATCTTCAGACACTAGCTACCTCACCTTAGAAGGCATATCCTGGGCCAGCTGAGGTTGTAGCAATGCAATGTAGCAATGTAGAAAGGTAGGGAAATTTAGACTGTCCATGTTTTCTGCCTCCTTGTTACTTTTAGCAAAGTCCTACCAGAGACAAAGAGAGAAACTCAAACTAGAGCTAGCTACTCCGGTACAACTTTGCTAAGGGAGGAACTCTGTTATAACCTACAATCTGGGTTGACTGGGAATCCTGTAATTTGCAGTTTTGCAGAGTTTAAAAAACCAGTTGCTTCTGCACTGAAGCACTTACGAGTGGTAACTGCAACGTGGCAGCCTTAGGGGGAATTAAGACTACTGCCCTCTTTAGAAAAGCTGTGAGCCTGTTGCAAAAGAAGGATGGTACTTTCCTACCCCTCCTGTTGTTTCAGACGGCCTGAAGAGAGCCATCATCCAGTTGGGGGAATGACCAACAAGTAGAAGATCAGAGGCTTCAGGCTGGAAAACCGTGTCTGGATAAGACCTTTGGCTGTGGTTACTCACACTGGAACTGACCAGAACCAAATAAGACCAAAATCTCCTAAACTTTTGAAGGAATTGTGCTATCAATGAAACCCCAAACCCAGACTGCAGAAGCCTGTGATTGCTCAACCCTCAAAACGCTCCTTGGGCCCTTGAAGCTGCACCAGCAGGAAGTGTAGTTGGATGACTGTGAATTTCCCGAGAAGAGCATGCTCTCTCATGTCCTTCTGGATGTGGCTATCCAGCCTTGGGCTTGTGTGCTGCTCCTCAATGGGGCCCATCTAGGAATTAAGTGAGGGCTGTTGACTCACTCATTAGTTTAACCAATTTTTGCTGAATGCTTCTATGTTCCAGGTATGGGGTTAGTGCTGGGGATGCAATTGTGAGGGGAGGGAGAGGCAGTTGAAAGTCCAGAAGACGTGGTAGGACCCCCACTCACTCAGACTCATCCTCCACAGCTGTGTCTCCTCAGTGAGGCCCTTTTGAAGGGCTCCAGAAGTTCCCACATCTCCCTGGTGCTGATCTCAGTGATGTGTAGCCTGGCTGCACCAGCTTCCTTCTATGATCTAGAGAAGTCAATCTTGTTGGATTCCCAGGTACTGTCTGTATCTGGGCCCGCCACTGACATTTCCAATACACTGCTCAGATAGGTTGCAGAGGTTAGGACTCATGGCCCTGGTGCCCTCAGACAGAATATCCCCAAGACTGAACGGTGCAAGGCAGTGGCTTGCACTCTGTCGTACCATGATCCTTTACACACATATCCTGCCTAAGCAACCATCCCAAGTAGGAGGAAAACCTAGTGATAACAGCAAATATTTTTGAGATTATGTTTTAGTTTTATGCTTTAGCAGTAGGGGTATGGATAATTTAGACATGAACTCTAACATACACTTGTCTTCTAATCATAAAAATGGCATAAACCCCAATCCTTTACAGATAAGCATGCCTGATCAGGAGGAACTTTTAGAAACAGGCTATATTAGGCAGGGCTTCTGCTTGTACACACAGAAAGCTGTCTCTAGCTTAAGCAACAAGTATGTCCTCTCTCTCGGCCCCTGGCCTCTGTGTGTCTCCTTCATTCTCTCCTACCTGCCAGCTGCAAGAGGAAAAAATCTCAGGGAAGTTTTCTGATTGGCCCACCTTCTATCATGTGCTCATCTAGGGCAGGTTCCATTTCTTAAAGAAGAGGTAGGAGGGGAGGATGGGGTGCTGGGAAGACTGAAACAATAGGCAATACATTTGGGTTGAGACATCAAGCCTCCTGGGAGCAGAACTCTATTCAGGAAGGAGTCGTTTGAATGGCTCCTTTGGTTAGGTAATTGTAGGGTAAATAGATACCACTGTTCCAGGTGAAGGGTAACATAGGATTCCGGTATCTTGAGAAAGACCTCCCCTCTTCACACCCCTTGATCTGGTCCCTGGGAGGAAGTAGAAAAATTTGCATTCCAGCCAAGGAGTCTCCTAGAAGCATTGAGGTCACATTTATACAACATCCTTGGTTGGTCCAGGTGGTACTAACTGAGCTCTGCCTGCAGGAAAAGATACCAAGGCCCCAAGGTCCCTCCCATGAGGAATGCCAGCAACACAGGTCACTGTTCGGCCATAGCTCATGGCTGGAGTTGGAGCTCTGCACCGTCATCCCTCCAAAGGGAATAAATTTGTGTGTTTTGGGAATAGGGACTGAACATGAGAAGGGAACACAAAGAACTCAGCATGCCCATCAGGCTCAGAGTAACACCCACCAGGAGGGCCTGACCTCCTGGAAGGTCCCTGTGGCCTGAGTAGGGATCTGAATCAGCATGAACATCATGCCAGCAGCAGGTAAGGGTGCCTTGGACTTGGTGGAATTTGGAAGCAGGACCATTGTCTTTGAATTGAATAAGCCTCCAGAGTTCTTGGACACTTCTGGGCCTGGGTCCCAGGAGAGATACGCCAAAAACTCTGCTAAGAAAAAGATGTCAACTTTTTTTGTCCCCCAAATGGATCACGCCAGTTAGGTGTGGTGACAGGACTCCTTAGTGAAGCTCTGATTGTGAGCAATCAATATTGCCTAGTAAGGTATAATTTCTGTTTGTGAATAATAAATTTTTGTTAACTTAATAATTAGTAAGTGGCCATTAATTTGCCTTTGGTTATATGTAAAAATGAGTCTATGGAATTGCAAGATCTTCCATTTTTAGATCTGTGTGCTGGTCATCAGGAGACCCCGAGGGGCCATCCAGTGGGCTGAGACCACACTTGGAGGGTCAGGGGTGCTGTGGAGCACAGCACGACACTATCCCCAGGGGTGATGGGACAGCCCTGAGACAACATGTATTTTGCCAAAGCACTTAGATTTCTACCTCACCCTTGCTTTGGGGCTGTTGATGTATCTTTCAATAATAATAATAAAAACAACAATAGCAAACACTTATATAGCACTTACTACATGCCAGGTTCTGTTCTAAGCACTTTACATTCATTAGCTCATTTGATCCTACGACAACTCTCTGAGGTCAATGCTATTAATCAATGTCATCTTACGTGTAGAGAAACTGAGGCACAGAAGGGCTAAATAACTTGTCCAAGGTCACACAGCCAGTGAGTGGCAGACCTGATGATTAATCCCAGGCAGGCTGGCTCCAGAGCAGGATTCTTCATCTTTTCTCTGCCATGAACCTCTTGTTGTCTGGGAAACCCTCTGGACCCCTCCTCAGAGTAATGTTCTTAAGTAAACAAAATATATAATGACTGAAAAGGAAACCAATATGATTGAGAGGTAATTATCAAGATATAAAAAACCACATATGAAATATAGTAAAATATATGCTTCCTTATTAACACATTCAATGACAAGATCTAGAAGCAGGTCTAATAATTCCCAATTTTTTTTTTTTTTTGAGGAAGATTAGCCCTGAGCTAACTGCTGCCAATCCTCCTCTTTTTGCTGAGGAAGACTGGCCCTGAGCTAACATCCGTGCCCGTCTTCCTCTACTTTATATGTGGGACGCCTACCACAGCATGGCTTGACAAGCCGTGCCATGTCCACACCTGGGATCCGAACCGGCGAACCCGGGGCTGCCGAAGCAGAACATGTGCACTTAACTGCTGCGCCACTGGGCTGGCCCCTAATAATTCCCAATTTTGAGAGAGTGATGAGCATAAATGATAAAGCTCTCTGGAACAGCTGTAACGTGATTTCTGTTAAGAGACATGGTCACAGTTACTACTAATGCTACTGCAGTTGGTGCCTACATTCATAATTGAAGGAAATGCTAAATTGCATTAAAGGTTAATGAATATAAAGATATAATTTTTTTCCCATCCAAGTTCACAGACCCCATGAAGTATTTGGGTCTATTGACCCCAGATTAAGATACCCTTTTCTAGAGCTGGTGCTCACAAGTACCATGGCAACTGCTCCCAGGAGTTAAAGTGGCCCTGGTCTCCTGGGCTGTCTGCATCCCAGCTGGCCATGGACCAACAGACTCAGATGCATCTCTCTGAACACAGCTCAGAGGCCACCACCCTGGGAAGCCCTCCCTGAACGCCCAGACTGAGCCATGAGCTCTCTCCAGTCTCCCATGGCCAAGGGCTTCCCTCTATGATATCACAGAGTTTAATGTCACCTCCACATCCTCTTTAATCTTCTTTGTTCGGTTCACACATACTTATTGAGCCCCTATTATGGACTGGACATTGTGCTATGTCCAGGGGATCCATTAATGAAAAGACAAAGTCCTTAAATTCTGAAAGGAGGAGAGAGGAAAAACACAAGAAAACTAATACGTAAGCAAGATAATATGATAAAAAACAAAGGAAATAAATACATGTTGTAATAGAAATGATGGTATGGGTGGCAGGGGGAGTGCTGATCAAGGAAGTCCTTCTAGAGGGAGTAATGTCTGAACTATGACATGAAGGAGGAAAAGAAGTCAAACCCCAAGAGGAAGAGCAGCCCAGGCTGAAGACACGGCTGTTGCAAAGGCCCTGGGGCAGGGCAAACCTGGTTTATTTGAGAGCAAAGAGGCTGGGCCTTAGTGAACAAAGGAGGAGAGATTGGTATGAGAATGTTCAGAGAGGAAGACAGGAGCAAACACGTACTGAGTGCGACGGAAGCCCTTGACAAAGAAATGACATATGTGATTTATGTTTTTAAAAGCTCTACGTGCTGGGTGAAGAACGGCTTAAAGGGGAACAAGAATGGAGCAGGGAGAGTAGTCAGGAGACCGTGACAGACAGGAGATGGAAATGACTTGGAAGGAGGAGGTGGCGATAGAGACGGTGAGAGATGGATGGATTTTGCACGCATTTTGGGGATTTTACTAACTTGCTGATGGACTGAGTGTAGATCTTGAGGGAAAGAGAGAATTTAGGAAAAGCTCTCAGATTTCTCACTTGAAGTGGAGGCATTTGTATATATACGAATTTTTGTATATATGCATACGTGTATGTATTTGTTTAAATATATAAAAAATAGATCGAAGACTATATAAGAAATTCCGTGAGAGGTGTGGTAGATTGCAAAATGTGGCCACAAATTCCTCTGAATCCGTTTGCATGGCCTTTTGCAATGTGGCTTTGCTGCTCCTCCCATCAAGAGGTGGAGTCTGTTTTCCCCATTCTCGCAGCTGTCAGGCCAGGTAACACGCTTTGACCAATAGAATACAACTCAAATGATGTCAGAGTTCCCGGCCCAGGCCTTGAGAATCCTTGCAGCTTCCATCCTTTCCCTCTTGCTGCCCTGAGACCCCCCAGCTAAAGAAGCCTTGAGGATGAGAGACTGAAGACAGAGGCCCAGCAGACAGCCAGCCTGAACAGCTACATCTGTGAGTGAGGCCATCTGATACCCTGTAGCCACAGTCCATCTGCCAAAGGATTGAAACAGCATGATTCACCCCAGGTGAGACCAGCAGAAGCACTGCCCAGCTGCGTCCAGCCCAAATTACTGACCCACAGAATCGTGAGCATATAAAGTGGTTGTTGCTTTAAGCCACTAAGTTTTGGGGTGACTTATTGCACAATAATAGGTGTGTGTTACAGGAAGGCTGAAGAACAGGAATAGGAGAGAGATTTTCATTCACTCTTTTGTATCAACTGAATTTTGAACCTTGTGAATGTATCACCCACCAATTCTCAAAAACTTGTATGCCATATTCAGTGCATAAAATAAATCTCTTCTTCTGGACATACAGAGTACAGTTTTTAATTGACCCATCATTACTACTGATTTTTTACAAACTTTTCTTGAAGCATAACATACCTGCAGAAAAGTTCACAAATCATAACAGTACAGCTTGATGAATTGTCGTAAAGTGAACGTACCTGTGTAACAAGCACCCACATCGAGAAACAGCACCAGCCTCCTTCATGCCCCCTCCTAGTTGCTACCCAGAATATGTATATGTATGTATATGTGGATATGGATATTTACATACATATGCATTTACATATATGTATTTGTGGTTATTGTTTTTATTTACATGTATTTATTAACAGAGAAGCTGTTTCTTTTAGTCCCCACTAAAGACATTTGAACAAGTATTTAAAGAATGTCATTTTAAAGGCACGTCAATTATTTGCTTTCACCAGGGCACCCGCAGATCTCCATCTGGCCCGTTTGCTTTAAGAGGATAAAAACGTCTTGAGTTGTTCCCGGTTAAAGTCAAACCCCCGCAGCAGGGAAGATGCGTTACTGCCCCCTTGTGGCCATTCTTGGTTGCTGCGCCCCAGCCGGGCGCCCAGGTCAATGCAGGACTTCCCAATGCTTTGCAGCCAAGGTCAAGAACTAGATAAACTGGGCTCCTTTCTGGGCTGGCATTTTAGAGCGACCCTTCCAGCCAAGGTGACCTGACAGTCCCCGATTGGGCAGCACCTATACAGTTACCCCGGTGCCTGGTAGATGACTTCCACCCGCAGCCTGACCTTCACAAGGAGGAGATGGGTTAGAACGGAGAGTGGGGCGAGGCAGCTGAAGGTTCCTCCTGAAGAACAGCCAGCCGCTGGAGACTGTGGCCTTGGCATTCTCTGAACACTATGTGGGAGGACCCTGGGTGTGCCCACGTGGCTGAAGCGCTGAAGCCCTGCTCCTCTGGAGCTTCTCTCCCGTCTCAGGTCCTGTGGGAGAGGTGTGGTGCGTGGGCAGCTTCAGCAAACACCGAGGGCATATGCCGCCGATGCCCCGGACTTCTCAGGCTGCGACCCACCCGTGAGAGCAGGCGCAGAGAGGAAGACGGGAGCCAACACATACTGAGTGCGACGGAAAGCTGTGGAGAGTTTTTGACAAAGAAATGATGCGTGATTTATGTTTTCAAAAGCTCACTCATCTGGCAGGTGGAAGGAACTGGTGATTTCTTGAGATGAGCACGGGAAGGCGAAGGGCCATGAGAAGTGGACCCGTGGGGAGGAATCCACCAGTAGATGGCGCTGCTGGGGCTGCAGGCCTCCGGCCCCCGCCTCGCGCCAGGGGCTTTACCCTGCGAGCGACTTCAGGGGCAGCTCCGCTTGGGAGGACAGGACCAGCTGCCATCAGTAGATGTTGACATTGGTCAACTGCAGTTGATGTCTACTTTACTGTCCCTATCTTAGGGTTTCCTCTTGGCTCAACACTTTGTCATGCAAAGAGGTTAGGGGACACACACCGCTGGCCCTACTCAGTGGTACAGATATAAAACAGGGGCATAACGGGGGAAAAACCAAGTGGAGAAGTAGAGCGCAAGCAATCTCTGAAACTCTCATTCCGCCACTGCACCGTGGCTGAGTCCCAGTAGAAAGGGCCCTGTTCCAGTAATGCTGAAATGGAGAAGGAACGTAATTTTGCTGAAATGAACGATTAAAAAAGAAAGAAAGAAAGAAAGAAAGAACTTTTATTTTTATTTATTTATTTAAAGATTTTATTTTTCCTTTTTCTCCCAAAGCCCTCCAGAACATAGTTGTATATTCTTCGTTGTGGGTCCCTCTGGTTGTGCTATGTGGGATGCCGCCTCAGCGTGGCTTGATGAGCGGTGCCATGTCTGCACCCAGGATGCGAATGGGCGAAACCCTGGGCCTCAGAAGCAGAACGCATGAAATTAACCTCTCACCATGGGGCCGGCCTCAGAAAGAACTTTTAAATAGAGTGGTATGGGGAGGGAGCAGCTATGTGACTATGTCACATTGGAAGCCCCCTATTGAGGAAGTAGCCTAGTTAGAAAGGAGGAGCCCCTAGAATCCAGTGGCTGATACCACTGGGTTAGTTCAGACATGCTGAGCTGGCTGTCTGCAGAGATGAAAGGAGCCTCTAAGGCCACTCAGATACGTCTCTCCTCACATTTACAAAAATATTCTGGGTCAGTTAGGATGTTTTCGGCTGTAACTAAGTCTTCCTAACAGAAAGTGATGGAAGCCATAAAAGTTTTATAATCTCGCTTAACAGGAAGTCAGCAGAACAGTCCCTAGATTGACTGACTCAGTGGCTCAACCTGTCACCTAGGACCTTGCCATCTCTCCCCTCAGCCACCCTCCTTGGCAATATCTTCCTTCAAGGTGGTAGGATGGCTGCTGCAGATCCAGACATCACACCATTAGACAACAACATCCCGAATCTTCCCCTCTTGTCTTTCTCTTTTTTCTTTATTATCAGGAAGGGAAATCTTTCTTAAAATTCTGCCTCACCTCCCACCAGACTTCCCCTTCCATCTCACTGGTCAGAACTGGGGCACACAGGTTCCACTAAACCAACTGCAGAGGACGGGGACTATTACCATGGCTTGCTTGGACCAGTTATGACTTTTCCTATCAACAGGGAAGAAAGAGAGAAGTCCTACTGGGAAGTGACCACTGTGTCTGCCATTACATATTTTTGTTCTTTTCTCTGATTACAAAAGTCATGTATGTTCATTGTAGAAAATGTGGGAAATCCAGAGAAGGATGGAGAAGAAAATAAAATCTCCTAATAGTCTACCACCAGATCCAACCAGTGTGTTATCCATTTTGCACTGGCTCTGTCCTTCTCTGTACTCCACTCCTCCCAGCCCCCTCCATCCGCATTTTGCACCAGCCCTTTAAATCTGCTCACCCACTCTCAAGCACGTAAAAGTTTGTAGTAGGCCATGGCCACAAATTCCTCCCTTGCTCTTTTTTTTTTTACCATAAAAAAATCATAAATAACAGAGTATGTATAATGGATGTGTATGGTTTAAAGGATAACGGTGTAATGAACACTTGTGAACCCACCACTCAGTTTGAAAAATGAAGCATCACTAATGATTTGAAGCCCTGACTGCATCCCCTCCTTTCCCTTCCTGATTTGCTGTTGCTCACCACATTAGCTGTTGCCATAAAAATGCCACGTATTGCCTCAAAACTCAGCAAGCGTTTATCTCACTCTCACGGTCCACAGGTTAGCTGCTTCCCACCAGTCTAGGCTGGACTTGGTGGGGCGGCTCAGCTTCAGATTGTGGGTTG